>NC_066322.1:11119764-12366430 GCF_022539315.1 Serinus canaria | reverse complement strand
ATGTAGACAAAGTAACTCCACGTGGTTTAGGGATTTTTCAAAGCTTTTTCATTTTATTCTAACAGTCTTGTTGCTCAATGTGCAGAAAGCAATTTGTAGAGTTCTGTTGTCTTCAAAGTACTTGTAGTAATGATGATGGTGAGAACTTAAACAAAAAGAGGAATTGATCCATTGCTCTAAGGTTACTTAATAGCACATCCATAATAGCATTACAGCATTCCATCCATTTACTGCAGAACATCTTTAGAGGAGTTTGCCATGCACTGAGCCATGCTTTGAGCTTTACCTGGAGCTGAGTAAGTACAGATCCTGTCCCACTGCTTCCTTCTTGATCGTGGCTATTGAAATGCAAATAGTTTGGTGAGAGATGTCCTTGGAGTACTCACATAGAAAATAAGTTGTTCTTTATTTTGAAACAATAGGTAACATTTCCATGGACTGGTGTACCTGGATCAGACAGTTGCAATAGTTAATGCAGGTTAATGAAACAGCTGCTCTCCCCTTTGCCTGGACTTAGCTGCTGCCCATAGAGGAAGTGAGAACTGGAGTCCTCTCTGCCTGCTGTTTTTCCAGGTGTTACTCTGCTACTCTTTGGTTTCTCCTATTAATTTGTGACTAGGACATCATTTTATCCCAATCATATTTACTCCCCTCATGCCTGTTACACCAGTTCAAGGTTACTCCCAGGACATATCCCTCTGCAGAAGATGGTAGGTTGTCCTATCAAAGCTGATCCCATTTCCACTTCCTCTCAGTACCAAACTTAATTGAAAATCAGCATATTTTCTTTTGCTAGGGAATTGTGAGTATGTAATTTCTGAATCCCAACAGACAGGGCAACAAAAAAACAAACTGCAAACCTATTCTTTTTTTTTTTTTGTTATGGTTTTGATTTGCTTATTTCTTCAGTCAGTTGCAGATTAATTACCAGCACCTAGGTACAATATCAATTGCAACTTGATCATTGGACCTTTTTTTTTCCTAGTACTGGCTCCATGATTCAGGACAGAAGTGATAATTCTTATATGACAGAACCTTCTTTTCTTTTCACTTCAGATCCCTCGCTGTCATTGAAGTGTCATGGTGAAAATAATTTTCCTGTTGCTGTTTTCAGACCTAATCAAACCATTTTATTTAATACTTGAAGTTATTTTATTTTCTGTTATATTAAAAAAAGGTTGCCTACATAACAGTGTAACATAAAAGTTATTTACATAACAGTGAGAACCCTTGGTGATTTTTCTCTAGATGAATATCTGCTCAACCTAGAACTGTGAGTTGTAAATTAGATTTTATCCAGACCTTTCTCTAGTATCAGTGAATACACTATATTGTCCTCAGATTTCAAGTTAAAAAAAAAAATGTAACCAAAGTACCAGAAAAGCTGTAAGCAAAATATAACATAATAATATAATTACAACCATTTTCAATAAGTCAGCACTTCTTTTAGTTTTTGTTTCCCTTCTGAAAAGCAATGTAGGCAATTATTTTAAATTAGGTTACATGAGAATATTATTTGTGTAACAAAAATAGGTTTCTTATTTTAATTAAGTTTAATGGATCTCGCTCTCGAGATGAGCAGTATCAGCCTTGGAAATACTGGCTATCTCCAACTGCAGGTATGTAGTGTACTCTCTAAAATGCATTTCTTTAGGTTCAATGTATACAAATCTTTCTGAATTTGGCTTTATTTTTCTCTAGTTTTTCAATGCCATGAAGTCACTTAGCTTTTGGTTCTTTTCTGTGATAAGAATATATGTTTCAGCGTACTACCTGTTGCTGCATCAATGGATATTAACCAAAAAACTGCCACCCTGACAAGGAACAATGGGTTCTGTGTAAGAATCAGAACAACAATGTGTGCTGAGTCATGGGAAGCTGTAACAGTACTTGCATCAAAAATCTAAGAGAAAATGGGCATTTTTAAAATAATTGTGATAAACTGTAAAGGTCTACCACAAACTATAACCTGGACACTGGAAATGCAATTCCCTTTTTAGAAAGTGTCAGTAAGGGACCAGGACTAAGACTTAAATATATGGTACTAGGGACCAGATTTGATAACTTACTATTTTTACTGTGATACTTCTGATATCTGATACTCTTCTTTCAACTCAGTCTCCTTTCACTGAGGAGCACTTGGCAAGTTTCTTGACACTAAGCAAAAATAAATACAAATAACTAAAACAGAAAAAAACACTTTTAACCCAAAATTTAAAAATTCTTATATCTTCAAATAAACTTACAATAGGAATGTCTGTGGCTTTTTGAAGTTTGCATTTGATAGTGTCGGTATAAGTAAAATAGAAAAAGTGAAGCTCATGCTAAGGAAATATTAAGACAAGGTGGGGGGGATGGTGTACAAGCCAAAATAATGAAGTTGGAAATGCTTTAGAAAGGGAAAAATAATTTCACCAAAGCAGTATGAGTTTTAGTATGAGATAGTTGAAAATGGTCACGATGCTTAACAAAAGGAAGAAAGAGATAGAGAAACTATAAAATAACATGCACCGGAAAAAATAGATAATTTTAAGTAAGTAAATGTGGTTTGGGTTAAGAAAGAGAGCAAAGAATTAAGCAGCTTTTCTGGCAATGTTCTCCTTTCCCCTTCGCAAAAGGTATTGTGGGGTGAAAAACATACAAATAGAAAATAGCTTAAAATTTCAACAGGCATGCAAGAGAAAACCACAAAGTTTCATACCAGATATAATCACTATAACTGATTAATCTAAACAGCCTGTAAATTTGCACCAGCCTGAGCACTTAAAGAGGGAAAATGATATTGACATGAAGGTAACTTTAAAATTATGCAGAAGTTAAAATAATTATGTTTAGAAAGCGCCTTTGGGAGTTATTGCTGAAAGTTTCTTTCTTATTACTAAGGATTATTTTGTTTCTTGCATGGATATGTCCACCTCTTTAACCTGAGAGATTTAGGCTAAATCTTCAAGATGACAATCAGCACCTGCAGCAGAGAAGTAGAGATACTCATTATAAGCGATCAGGTTCTCAAAGCAGAAGCAGAGTCACATTATCACAGAAGATTTAGTCCCAGTGTATTAGTCTGGAAGGAGCTGTGTTTTATTCCTGGTAGCACCTGTGTAGTGCAGTTAAAGCCAACAAGTGTCTGACCTGCCTCTGCCCTGGCTGTGTGCATCTGCTCTCACCAAGCCCTCCCAGCCCCCTCCAGTGCAGCCACCATCAATCACAGTTGTCACTGATTCCATGCCAATGATGAAGCATCTTGCAGGATACTTCAGTAACACTTGCAAGGGTCATAATTTTTCTCATTCTGACCGAACTTTATTGATCGTCTCCTGAGAGGAACAGCACCCCTAGCAGCTTTATGGGACCATTTGAACAATCTAAGAATGATTTATATTACCCTTAAGGAAAAAGACATCAAGACTTGTAACTCGCTTGCTGAGATTTCTCTGAGATCTCAAGTTATGAAAATACTGAACACAAGTCAGAATACACTTGAGCAGTGGAAAGCACTGCAAAACTTTATAGCATTATTAGGCTTCATGTTATAATTGGGTGATGCTTCCACTTAACACGCAATTTATTTTATTCAATATTGATAAGATTTAATGGATGATGTATTTGATTCAAGGCTTTGATACAAATGTAGAGTCTTAATTAACAAGTGATATATTTGATGCAGTGAATAATGCATCTGATTTAATAGAGGATGCACTCTATCTACAGCTGAAGGTGATTGGTCTTTTTAGTGAGAGATTAATTCATTTCAGAAGATGATGTATCACTTTCAATATGAGCTAAATCAAATTTTTAATACACATTTTTTTCCAGTGTGCCAAGTAGCACAAGGAACAAGTTTGCCCTCAAGTGGACTTCAAAGGCAGATCATACCTCCAAGGCAGTAGGCAGGTTGAATCAGTGGTTAATTCATTTGTGTTATCATATGGGTGGAACCAAGCTCTATGAAGCTGCTGCCTTCTCAATCAACCTTTATTCCTAACTAACTAAAAATTTATTAAATTTATTTAATTAGAGATCCACAAAAGTTTAATTATCTGTTTAAATGGATTGAAAATAATAATTGAAATATTCAAGAAGCAAAATGTATTTGAGTTTGAGACACTGAAGAGGTAAAACAAAATGACCTATTGTAGCATGCATTTTTCTTAGGTCAAAAAAGCCTTGGTAGATTTCACAATATGTACTTTAACTTTATAAATTCATCCCTCAATGCCAGTGCTTTTACATCTTTTAATTTTGAGAAATTGTTACTTATTTCCTAAATCCTCTGGAAGAGTCAATGGAAGAGCTTCAGTTTATACCACTGGAGTTTTCAGCTCCTGTATATAGAAAACTAGCCAGGTTTATCACATTGAAAACACAGGAAGGCTACATGGACCCAATATTTCATTTACACTTTCTGTGATATGAAACCTCTGTGTTCACTCATTATTCTATCAAGCCTTTATTTTTCTGTTCAGAGTTCCATAAATTCTATATTCTATGCTTTTAATCTAATTTGTTGACAAGTGAAAATGACCTAGATTAAAGACAACTCCAGATAGTTTGGGGTTTTTTATTACATATTTAGAACTACAGAGTATTAGGACATGCATATATAACCTAATGAGTTTATAATGGCTGTCATGCTAGTACATAATATTCCTAGGAATTTAATTATAAGCATCTGACTCTTTGGTATTTAAACAGGAAAATGACTGTTTAAATACAATGCAGTTAAAGAATAATAAGCCTTCTGGCATATTCTTCCTTCAGATGTTGCATTAAAAAATAGAATCAAAAGAGATTCACCAGGAACAAAAACTATTCTGTGGTAAACTGATTTTATCTTTCAAAACATATGATGAACCTTATCATTGTCTTGGACACGAATATTCAGTTAAGTGTGTACCAAAACTACAAGCTAGAAGTAAACAGACAAACAAATTATTTTTAATCCCATTTTTCACCCAAAAATAAAGTCTTTCCATTTAACGACAACACAAAATGCAGTATTGGAAAAAGATTATGATAACATTAAAAATACCCACATAATTTAAAAAAAAAAATCTTGGATCATGTAGAATTAAGTACTTCACAACATAAAAAAATAATATACGCATCTTAATGATGCTAGATAACAATGGATAGTGTATGGATTAGGACAAGATTTACAGGTCAAAGTTTTTGACAGATCATGACATCTTCTTCTGCAACCCAGACACTTACTTTTGGAGATTAATAACTGAGAAATAATTATACAATTTCATCTCTATGACCCATATTTACCCTTAATAGGTGATTTCAGTTCATAATAAATTGTGAGCTATCCTTAACTTACTCACCCATAACTACAGACTCAAGCTATTAGCCTTTTCAGTGATCAAAAAATGTCAACCCCAAAATTCTGAAGATAAGAATATTATGCAAAGGCAAGTCTATACCTTATTTATATTATATATGGTGAACGATTCAAGCTGCTAAAAAGTTACTCATGTGACCTGGTCTAGTGGAAGGTTTCCCTTTCAGGGCAGGGGGTTTGGATCTAGATGGTCTAACTAGAACTTAAGTTTCCTTCCAACCCAAAGCATTTTATGGTTCCTAGCTCATGGAAGAAAAATACCACTGCAGGATTAAAAATGAGAAAAGATGAAACAGTATTTATTTTCCACTTTCTGTTGCATGAGATACAGAATAGGAAACATTAATTAAAGGTAAGAATGTTCCATGGAATGTAAATTGCTCTTTCAATTTTGCACTAAGTACTCTTGATGTGGCTATGGAGGCAAGGATAGCCAAGTTATCTTATAAGATATGATTGCAGATGATGCAGCCTAGTTTTGTTGATCTGCATATGTCACCTACATAGCTACTCTTCCTTTGGTTCTGAATTGCAGGGTTTTACTTTGGTGCTGTATTCAAAAGGTTAAAAAAGAAAAGGGGGGAAATAAACCAAACCAAAAATCCAATCCCAAAAATCAACCAACCAAAAAAAGAAAATGGTAAAAAATTAAAAAATAAAATCACAACATTAAAACTGTTAGGAAAACTATATAACATGCTAAAATATATATATATTTTTAGTGAGGATAAAATGTAAAGAAATGTGAAGAAATGTGCATAACTATAAAGAATGAGGATGTTGATTTTAGTTCCAAAATCACAGGAACAGGAAAATGAGTTGGGAAGTTGGGACAAAGAAGAAGACCACCAGCTGAGAAGACAGTAAAGAAAAAAGATCCATATATACCAGAAAGAAAATGGGCTGTGGCAAGGAAAGTTGGCAGTAAAAGTCTACATGTGCTTTTGTTGTTTCTCCAACCTTTACAGTTCTTGTCCTAAGAACTAAGCAGTATTGGAATTTTTGAAGAGTATCTGATTTCTCTGTCAGGTTTTCGAGGAGAAAAATAAAAATGGCCTCAGGTCAGAGCTTTAAAAGAGGTATGTTTAAGTTACTGAGCTGTCTCAAGAAGTCACTTGTGATGTTGAAGACATAGGCCAGCTGCAAACTGAGCTAGGTTCCACCCTCCTGAATGTGTAAAAACCAAGAAAGACTTGAAAAACATTTGTACCAGAGAAGATGCAGCCAAAGGTCTATGATGCATCTCACTGATCTCCATCAAAACTTCCCAATTACAGCATAGGGTGTGCTGGGTCTGCAGAAAACCAGCAGCTCAAAAACACCCAGCAGTGGAAGTTCTACATGGTTTTGTGTGTTTGTTTTTTTCCCCCTTAAACTGCTAACTCAAACTATAAATATTAAAACCAAACCCAAAAAAACCCCAAAACCAAACTGAAACAATACTTTGTTTTCCTGTACATCTCATTTTCTTAAGATTTTAAATTCCTAAATGGTAGTCAAGGTTTTTGTTATGTTCATAGTCACCAGGGATCTATTTCTGCACAGAAATAATTCTTCAATTAATGTATTATCGTAAGTACTATAATGAGGTAAAGAAAATTCATTAAATTAATGACATAGAAAAAAAGCTTAAAACATACAGAGGTGTAAAGACATGTACACTCAGTTTAGTATGAATTAAATGCTTTTTACTGAGTGCCTGAATATGTTCTATTCATTAGAATTCTGTTGTTTTGGAAAGGCAGATGAAGGCTCCCCTCATCTTTCCAACAGCTGCTTCTCCAATTTGTTACTCAACACCCCAAATGTGATTTGATGAGAGGGAAGATGGTCTGTAATAACTACAAGTTGGTCATTTGAGGAAATTTCCAAAGGTTTTATGTAATATTTAATACTCATTTTAAATTAAGCAGGTCTTATATTCATTACAAAACAATGAATAATGATTTTATTAAAATTTAATAACATTTTCTGATTTTTGTTTAATTAATGTAGAAACAGAAAAAAACCATGCCACCATGAGGAAATACCAAAATAGTTCCATGTTCACTTTACTGAAAATCAGATAAGAAAATTGCCTGCGCCACAAAAATTAGGAAAATAGATAAAAAGAAATTTCTGAGTAGTAGTGCAAACTTTTTGACTTGGTGTGTCTTCAATGGAGTCATTAGCAGAGGCTTGCAGACATATGGGAATCCTGTTTCATAGAAGGGAGTTGAAGTTATGTTGGGTGAAGTGTTTTTAGCACAGGATTAATAATGGGCATAAGAGACTCTAAGCTACCAGAAAATAGCAAAAATAATTGTTAAACCTTTCAACAATTAGGCTGGAGGAGAATTAGAGTGGAAAAGACAGTCAGATTGACCTGATATTAAACAGGAAGGAAGAATAAGGTTTGCTTTAATTAATGTCATGCCTTCTTTAAGATAAAGGTTATACAGTGCTATTAACTACTAATCCATAATTGTTGAATAGAAATGTTAAGAAAATCATTTTACTACAATTTCTATGGAGTTCAGTTGGTGTATTTTGTTTTGACCTCAGGTGTCCTCCTTTAACTCCAAAGTAAAATTACAAAAGCTGACACATTCCTCTAATTTAGTCATTCTTCTCCATTGAAATAGGTGATTTATTACATTTAGTTGCCCAACCAAATATGAGAAATCTGTTGCTGTACTTCCTAATGATTTCCTGGAAATCACCAAAGCTGATCCTGTCTCTGCAATTGGTTTTTTAATTGTTAAATAAACATAAATAAGACAATTTGTTTTTGTTTTGCTGGCAAAATTAATTAAAATTTGTCTAATCACAAAAGCTCTCTCTTTCCAGAAATTCCACTGTTTTCAGTACAATTTCTCTCATGTCCCAAGGATTGTGTGTCTAACACATTTGAAATTCTTATCAAACAGCAAAAAGAGAGTAATAATGTTTTTACAGAGGAACCATCTTGGATGGTATGGTCTAGTCAGAATAAATATTAAATATGTGCCCTTTTTCCACACTTTCTAAAACTTCCAGTCCATTCTATTGTGAATATATTAATTTTCTTTAATTCATTGATGCTAGATTACTGCATGGTATGAAATAGTCAATTCTAAATGTTATTAGGGGCAATTTAAATATTGTATTTCAATCTTGAGTGAAAGACAAAACTTTTCTCTTTTGACATTGCAGGGATCTTTTCCCCTCTCCACATACAATTGAAATATTTCATTTGGTTTCCAGTTTATGGTGTGGGAAGTGGCACAATAAGTTAGATTTTATCACTGTCTAATTATGTTGAAGTAAGCCAAAGATGCTTCAGGCTTCCAGATTTTAGCATGTGCTCAATATTAACAAATTTAATCTCACATGAAGTTATACAATTATAAATTCTTTAGTAATATTATTTAAAATTCTGATGTTTATTATCCGGCTACTTACAGTTATCTTAATAAAATAGTATAATGAATTTTTTACTTAAAAATTGTACCAATGTTTTTCTTATGATAGAAATGAGAGATTTTATAAGGAATGACATTTCATTGTTAATGGTTTCATAGCTACAAAGGATAAAGCTGTGTTCTTCTTCTATTAGCTTTTTTTATTCAATTTCCCCAAACTTTGTGTCTACACTAGTGACCTGAACTAGGAGAGGTTATTTACAATAAAATTATCAATACTCTTGAAATTTAAAAAATTCAGATCTCAGTGAATGGCAGGCTTATGAGCTCATGGTACATTTTATATGGTATGTTTTACTGGATGCTATAGAATTTCCAGGCACAAAGATTTAAGCTGAAGTTAAGACTTTGACTTATATCAAGAATCAAAGGAAGAATGTTTAAAATGCTACAGTTTGAAGACAGAAAAACATCCTTTTAGTATGGAGTGGACTCCTGAATTTCTGCTCCCAAATGACTCTCTGACTTCTTGCGCAAACCAGATTGATCATCACTCTTTCTAGGGAGAATAATCAATACAGTAAGGCATTAGGCTAGGATTCTTGCATTATTATCATGATTTGTTGTCATGGGTATTAGCAGGGAAATTTGGGAACTTTTGACTTTTCCTCCTTTATTTTAGGGGAATAATTCTGACAGACAACTTATCCAATAATTTTTTTTAAACGTAAATATATAATTAAAATAATCACACTTTGTATTCTGATTCTGCTTCCAAAGCCCTAGGCATCCTCTTCTTATGTGAAATTATTTGTGGGTATTTGAAAAACTGACAGGCTCTGACATCTTCCAGTCTAACATCTTTTTTCTTGCCTCTCCATGACAGTAATTTAACAGGTCTTTGCATTTCTGGTCAACTGGGATGGCACTTTAAAGTAACCCAGTGATTTCCCAGCTGTGAGGAATGAGGATCTCTTGTTGGCAGTTTCCAAAGGTACAGTCACCTAACTGGCTAATGCTGGACAAAGGCAGCAAACCACTAAAAATACTGGGGATTACAGATGAAAAACCCAGAAAATGCCCGAGGCAAATGGTCTCCTATAGAAAGCCTTAATTTTCTGACCAGGAAATCAGGAGCAATAACTCAAAGAGTATAGATTGTTCTTTACAAACAGTGGAAGATTCCTCTCTAGAGACAAAGTGAGTCTCATGTTACAATAAGAGATCTCTTTTTTTTGCTCTTGGTCATAGGTAAATCATATTACACTGTCCTCTTTGAGAAGATTCAGTTGACTGTCTAGGTCAGAGGCTGGAAGTTAGCAGAGATGCTTCATGACTCAGTATGTTTTGTTAACACATCTAAGGGAATTTATTTCCTGATGATCCACATAAAGTTCATAAGATGCTTTTCATGTCCTCCATATGGAGAACAAAAGTCTCTCATTCATTTTAATTAATCTATGTTCTACAGAGAAAACGAGAGAAAGAGTTATATCAATTCAAGATCCCATTTTATGAGGACAGCAGAAGACTCAATATGTTTTATGGCCCAGTTTATCATCTATGACTTTGACTATTGCCTTCTTTGAAATTTAGGTTCATAGTGTAATAATATATTATTCATTTCAGGCATGTCTAGACGAGCATGAAAGCTTCATGCCATTGCTGAAAAACACCCACTGAGAGATGAGCAAAGTAACAGGTTTTCAAGTTCCAGTTCTCAAGACCTGTTCCCTGACAGAATTTCCAGAAATAGTCACTTGTTCAAAAATGAATCCTTGCAAGAGATGGTAGCAAGAAACACAAATTGACAATATAGAGGTCACCACTCACAGTATCACTGTGGTTTGGCAGGAGTCTTCAACTGCTGGGCCAAGCAATGCTTTGAAAAGGTTTGTAAATCCTGTACTCAGTATGACAGCTTTCTATCAATTACAAATTAAATGAAGTAAAAATATCTTTAATTTACTCATGGTTAAGCATAGCCTTGGTGCTTTCAGTGACTGGGTAAATCACTGAAAATATTTTCATGCTATATGCAGATTAAAATATTAGAATACTAATTTTTCCTTATCATAAGCTCATATGGTATATATCCAAATGGGCCTTCCAAAGTCTGCTAGCTTGGTTTTGAGCTGAGACTTGTATTTTCTCCTCATTGTCTTCCAGCAATATCTCTATCTGGCCTTTCTGCTCCTTCATACATAAAAAGACCCCAAAGTATTCTCCAGACATCTTACACTTTAAGACCTGCAAGCTCCTGCTGAACAGAAGAAAGGATTCCTACTTGACTGGCAGCACTGGGTATTATTTCCCACTCTCTGAATTTTAATGCAACCATATCCAGGTGGATTGAGAAGGTTCAGTGTTACAAAGTCTGATAATTGACAAGTGTGGATAATGTTTGCTGGATGTGATGAATAAAAAAGAAAAGATTCTTACTTTGTTAAATAAAAGTTCATTTTAGTGCAGCCATAATCACAAAAATTATAAGCTTCCCTTGATGCTAACCAAGAGAAGCCAGTAACAAAAGTCAAATTTTACATAAATTTCATCATATTTTGGCAAATGTGTAAATTTTGAAAGAAAAAAAAATCTAGATTTTGTATAAGATAATTTTTTGCTTATCCTTGGAAATTCCATTCACTAAAGAATGTATGAACTCCTAATATTTACTAAATTTATACAATTTTAAAAACGAATAGCCAATGAATTGCTGCTACAAAACTTACCTCTGTGCCCTAAACTAAATGTTATCAGCATTTTCAGTTGTTCTTTACTGCTGCTAATGGTACTTCAAATTGATAGTGAACTGTGTTACTATTTGAAACAAAAAGACCTCTGGACTAGCAAATGCAAGTATCTATTTAGATGCAGAATATTCTGGACTAGAGGTTTTCCCCACTTGAATGTACTCATTTATGAAAATTTTCTTCTGTGTATCACACCAAAATATTGGGGGGGAAAGGGGAGGGGGTTTATGGAGTTCATCCAGATATATAGAGTAGAAAATCTAAGCCAAGCCCTGGAGAATTACAAGATACATCAGACAGTTAAAAGCCAAGTGTAACCTCATCCAGTTTTCAAAAAATGTTACTGGAGCCAGAGGAAGCCTAAATTTTGTCTTTTTTTTAAGATAAGCTGTTCAGTTACACCTATTTGCTGTCTACTGTTACATGAAACCAACTTAAAACGTCTAACTTAGGCTGCTTTGGAAAACCGAATCTCCAAAGTATTATGGAAAATATATCCAAACCTGGCAATAAATCTTCAGTCTAACAGACAAACATTAGTGTATTATTTGGATAACAAATTCGCTTCTCAGTCACTACAGACTTTCAATATCAGGCAACTCTACTTTTTGTTTCTTGAACCTCTGTTTGCTTTGTCAATTTTTAATTGTTACTTTTGTTATTTTCTATTTCTCAGAGTTAGAGGCTGCAGCCTGGGCTGGGCTGTCCCAGGGCTGAGGGCTCTGGGCCCACCAGAGAGTGCCAGGAGAGCCCTGGGACCTGTCTGGCACCAGGGCACAGCAGGGTTCTCTTCCAGGACAGAGGATTTTTGCTGTTTTTCTTCTCCCCAGAATATAGTCTTGGTCATACAGTCCTCTGTGCAGCACCATCCTTGGGATGTCAGCTCCTTGAGCTATCCAGTTCTTTCCCTGTGCTGTGAAGGAGAGAGGTTTCTTACTAAAGGTTTCCTTCACCTATGAATAATTCCAACATCAGTGCTTGAAAGCAGAGTGCCCAAAAGTCACCACCATCCTCAAATCTCATGTGGGTGCTGGTGAAGTTAGAAACCCTGGTTTGGGTTCCTCCTCTCTAGTTTTCACCCAGAGATGAGATTGTGCTGTGCTCAGTGTCTCCAGGCGGAGCTGCCCGGGATAACTGCTGGGCTGGGGTCTCCCAGTTCCCCCACCCACCCCCTCCTCTCATCAGCATGCCCATGGCCCTGGGGAGCCCCTGCTGTGTTCAGTGGCTCTAACCCAACAATCCAAGGCAGGCTTTTCCATGGCTGTGACAATGCTTTGAGAGCTCCCTTTGAGTCACTCATCTCTGAGCTCAGGGATTTGCACAGAGTGACTTCCCTTGAGTGACTTCAGTGACTCTAGTTATGAAAAGTGAGCAGTGGGGCTCTGTCTGAATGTGGGCTTGGACTATCATGAAGCAATACTTTAAGCAGCATTACTTTAATAAATCCTTTTTCTGCCTGCACTGTTCTTATGGAGACTAAATTTTGTATCCTTGCATGAAAGCATCGTTTGTATCTATTAACTAGATCAAAGTCTTTACAAATGCTTTATTTCATTTATTAAGGCAGTAGAGTTTATTGCTATAAAATTATGTTTTTATGGATACCAGACTGTGTGTTCTTATGATGTGCCCTGCTGTGTAGTCAGAGGATTAGGTCAATGTTTCTCCAGACATCTCTCATCACTCCAGGAGCTTAGTTAAAATCCTACAGAGTCATAAGATTGTGTTCTTCTTTGTATGCTTTTTAATGCTTGATAATTTTTTGGAAGATAATTTTCTGGGACTGTCACTGTAGTGAATATTATTTATGAATACAGAAATCGTAGATTCATTTCTTCAAGTTTCTGGTTGATCTTCATGTTGTAAAATACAGCTGCATGTTCCTGAAATCACTGTCTGAGGAATGAGATCAGTTTCTCTTTGTTAATTGCTAGACACCTTATCAATCTAGTATTTACATACTGGTCAACATGTTTACTCTTGATCAGATTGGTTGGGGGGCAGGAGGAGAGAGGGAGTTATTTTTCTGGCTTGTACAGCACTGATAATTTCATTGTAGCTGTGATGCCACAGGTACCTGCTATACACCCAACACTTTGCCAGTAGTGACAGTGATGATTCTGATTTGTTTTGATGCTTTGATATCTTTTAAACAGCATTAATCAGCAGTTGGTATCAATGCAGACGTCCCAAGTTCTTCATTTGGGTTTCTGCTGTAACTGAAGATTAATTACTTTAACGAGACATTTGTGCTTAAGTTTTGCCCAGTATGGATGCATATAGGAGCAACACAAATAATGAGGAATAGATTACTGCCATGTAAAAGTAAAACAATTTTTCCTTTAGGAGTTAGGTTTTGTTAATAAGGATGTAAGAACTCTAGAAATGAACCCAGAAAATTTACTCTCATGTACTCATGTATGGCAAATATATAACCCTGTCTTGTGTCACTATGCTGGTACCACTGTCAAGTTATTAATTCCTTACATTTAGATAAAACACTGACAGAAGAACTACGTATATTTTTGGTTATATTACTATTGCTGAATATTTTACCTATCCTGTACAGTAGAGGGGTAACTAATGATAAAAACTGCAGCTAAAATTTTATTGAATTTGGTTCATATGTAGTAATTGCCTTCTCCTAAATGCTTTTGCTGCTTGAATTAATTCCTTACTTTGGAAAAGCCACTTTCCTTTTGATAATATAATATTGTTAGGCCACCACAAACATTTTAAAGTAAAGTAGTACCTTCACTGATTTAGTTTGTCAACATTCATACTTTTTTTTCTTTTTTGTGTGTTCACTACCAACACATATTGAGCACAAGAATTTTTGGTTAAAAAGTTTTAGAAAATTAGCAATTTTCATGGACTTGTAGAAGATATTCAAGGTGATCAAATTCTGAGCTTGTAAATGTAAATATTCATCCTGAAAACCTGATTTTTAAGGGCTCCAATCAGTGAACAAACATCCTGTGTAATTCATGTAGCTAATCAAAGCTAACCAGCACAGCCTGAATTTCAAATGTCAAATGTTTGCAGTAGGCAAACAACACACATATTTCTTCATCTGTGCATATTCAAAGAATCTCTGTGTGAATCAAAGAGAAGTTACAAAAAGAAGTTGTATTTATCAAAGTATTTACTCAGCTCTTGTGAGCAACACAGACAGCTGTAATATCAGGTTTTCTATGGGGTTCTTGCAATTGATCATATATTAACATTTTTTCTTAATATTTTTATTGTTTTCTCATAAATTGTGATCTCATTGACCCAAATATATGAAAAGAGACATCTTTCTCTTTAAAAACTTTTGCCAATTTGCCATGATTTATATAATCACATTTTCCAGCTATATTTTCAAACATATTTTGGTTTTCATCTGATAAATTAAAACTGGTATATTTTTAATAGTTTTAAAACTATTAAAATAGTTTTAGTGGGGCTTTTTTCCACCTCATTAAATTTTAGCTAACTTAGTTTGCCTGCGTTATTTCTACATTTCTTTTTATCCATTTATAGTCTAATTTTTATGTCAATCTATATTATTATTACACCACCCCACAAATCTTTCTATTGGTTCTTCTTAAAGCATTCCATTGATTTAAAGATCTCGTTACCTACCAAAGTATGTTCTGATTCTCTGACCTCTTCAGACTCCGTGGTGGTGACTTCAGTTAATTGCAAGATTATCAGATGATAATGTGCTAGCATTAAAATGAATTAGCATGTAATTAGTGCTGCTCCCAAGGGAGAGAGTGTACTTAAAATAAAACAGTGCATGTCGTATCATGAGAAGCATGAAGTAATGTGTTTCTTCTGTTGTACTCAGATGTCCACAACTCTTGCTTTATACAGTGTGTTCATGGTACAAAACCCTAAAATAGATCTGGAGAGAGCTGATCAGCTTCCTATTTAGCATCTTGGGTTATTCTTGTCAATTTCAAAGTCTTTAATTTTTACAAGTACATGACAAAGTGATTTGCTCTGATCTCATTTGGGTTGCCTCATTCTTATTGGTATTTGTTTATTACAAATATTATCAAGATTACACAGTATAGCCCACAATAAAGAATTGCCAGAAAATTGTCTTAACTAATTAAAATTAATTATTCAATTTAAATATGAAACAATGGTTCAAAATACTAATGTGTCAATCGTGTTTCAGAACTTGAGCTATGAAGACAAAGCTGTTACAAGAAGAAAAAGTTTGATTAATTACATCTAGCTTGTTAATCTGAAGAATTTGTCCTTTAGGAGTGCCAGTGTCAAGGTGCTCTTATGCACGACTAGATGAACAGAATTCATTCTGACTCCAGAGTAGTGTATTTACCTCTGTTGCACTGGAGTGTCTGGACACCAAAGGAAACTAAATGGAAAAGCAGTTTGTGTTTTAGTATTGATTCATTTTCTAAATATGAAATTTTACTCCTCTGACTGTATTCTCAAGAATATTTCTGTCTTTCAGTTGATGACAGAATTTAGGACTTAAAATGTACATAGATTGGGAAATTACACAATTGGTAAGGATAGGTCTAACCCTCATTACCTTCTTTTTGAGATCACAGCAGTAGGTTCTATAACAAGTGGCAAAGTATAGAAAGGAAGTGAGAAACAAAACCATGTTCACTTGCACTATGCTGTTGTGCAATGCTTCGCTGGAAAAGCACTGAAGATTAGGCTCCCAAATTCCATGGCTTCAGTGCTGACGGTCTGCTTGAGGAGGGGATGCTACTCGTGATGGGACCTAGCACTGACACATCTAAGGCACATCCCTTGAAGCATAAAAAGTTAAATGTGTTCAACACCTAATTTGAAATAGTTACTATCCAGAAAATCTGAGCCCTTAGATTTCTAAAGTAGTTTGTGGATATTATAGGAAGATATAAATTCTAAACTGTGAACACCATTGTGTGCTGTTACAGATAATGTATGTGAAATGTAGAGTGCTAAACTGTTAGTGATAATGGAGCAATCTTCTATCTGACATGCTTTTAGTTACAGTGCAATTGGTTTTTTGTTATGTTAAACCATTTTTTTGAATTTGTGCTAACATATCCAAATGGAAGATTTCTTTGGGGGTTATTATGTGGTGTTTTGGGTTTTTTTTCCCCTGTACTTACACAAATATGGTCGAGGAGACAGAATAGCAGAATGCATTCCATTTCATTTCATAAAACAAAATCCACTGAAAATGCTTACATTATATGCTTGAAGGAGAAATTAAACTTAATCATAGCAAAAAAAAAAAAAAAAAAGTCCCTGACTAACCAGCACTTGTTGGCAGGAGAAAAACAAGAGGGAATAACAATTGTATTTTATCTACATGTGTTGCTTGTTCTTTAACTGATTTACAGATCAGATTGAATATACTGCTTTGGCAGTGAATGCAGGAACAATTACATGGACATCTGCATATACCTGTTCAGGATTTCATTGCTCAATATTTATATAAAATACCCACAAAGGCTTTTGGAAGAATTAAGAAGTATAATAATATTTTATTCTATGTTTTTGTCATTCCATAAAAAGATGGATTGATGATTTTTAGAGACTTGGTATTCTGAGATAACATATTGCTTCTTCTAGAGTTCATTAATTCACCTGATGATGACTTTAACTATTTAGAATCTATGGTTTTAAAACAAAAGCCACAACTCTATTTCTGCTGATGATCTGAGGGTTTTTTCCTGTATTTCTTTTCCTGCTATATGAAAGGATTTCATCTAAGTTTTTCTGCTTTTATGCCTCATTTTTGATTTCACAGTGTTCCTCATATTCCTTCTCTTTCCTACCTTGCCTGTGTTCATGAGTTCTCTTCGTTTTTTTTTCTTTTGTATATAATTACAAACACTTACTTGTCAAATATTACAGATTTTACTTTTCAAAAAATGTGTTATTGATTACTTTGTGTCCACAGCTTAAGAGCATGTCTTTACCCTCTCCTAACAAATAGGACATTCTACTTTAAAATGTATAGGATTTCTGAATGCCAGTGTTTGTTGCATATCAGAAGCAATGTTTATAAGGAAAAGACTGGGGGGAGAAGTTAATGTTTTTTTCTTGTCTGTATCCAGGAGCAGAGAAGTTTACTTTAGTAATCTCCAGCAGTTTTATAAAGTTCAGTCACTTCAGCAGTTTTATAAAGTTTCCACTGGAGCATCCTCCATTGCTTCATTGAAAATGGGTTTATGGAATATTTCAGTCCTTCATCCTCACTGGGCCCCAGGTCATGACTCTCACCAGTGTAGGGAACAGTACTCGTCTGATTTTTCCTTGCTGTTGGTTGCAGAGCTGGGTGACATTCTTTCTCCTTGGTATTGACCAGATATTTTAATTGAAATCTTTCAGAATGTTGTCCAGTATCTATTTCCTGATGCTTTGTAAATTTTACAAGCCCGAAATTATGGCAATTTGCATTTCATTTAAACATTCAGTTTGTTTAGTATCTTCAAATTTAAAGAAACTGTGTCTTGTTTCAGTTTTATGCCCTTGTATGTGTACGTATGTTATATGCATTTGTGTTTGTACACCCTAGATGACTTCATCTGACCTTAAGAAGTTAAGTTTGGAGGAGTGTCATGCAATTTTCATAATTATCAGAGCAGTGAAGCTTGGGAGAATATGTTTTATGATAAACAGAGTCTTTTTGGTTCTTATCACAAACTGTGCAGCTGATGCTGACATAGTGTATGTATGCCAGACTGATGTATCATTTTTATCAGTCTAAATACATCAAGAGACAGAGTTTGAATGTATTTTAGGAGCAGCACAGATGGGAATTAGCAAACAAGTGTTTAGAGTAATATCCTACTGTTTTCTAGGTATAGATTCCTCTGTCATGTCAGACTCTCCGTGGTCTGGTTTTCTCTCCCCATAGCATAATGATCAGAACAGTCATGCAGACTGAAAGGGCTTTGAAACTAAAAAAGAACAGAGTGGTGTGTTCAGAAGTTGCATCTCTAGCCTCCAGATCTGTCAGTGAACCCACCTGGGATGAACTGGATACCAAACATTGAAAGCTTTGTTAACTACACAGAGCTCAATAGCTGTGCCAGTACCTTAAGGAAGCTATGAATGAACTATCAAAGGACAATCCTGAGAAGAGAATCAGTGGAAAGTATCCTACTTGCCAAGTGTTTATTCCTAGAAAACAAGATTGCTTTGATGACAGGGATGCTTATGTAGCCACTTTTAAAAACAGTGTGTGTGATTTTGCCTTTGTGTCTTTGCTGGACATTTAGATGCCCAAAATGAAATGTGAGCTGAGACATCACTCCTATTCTGAGACTGTTTGGTCTGGCAGTAAATAAGCTTGCCAGTGAATTCTAATACTCTGACAGAGGGAGTAAAGGGAGATTTTTTGGTAATTCAAATTCACATGCATGTCTGTGTACAGCACTCAGCTGTTATAGTGGTCATAAAGGAAGTCTGGGTGATGTTTTCCCATGTTCACTTCTTTTCTTCACCTTCTTGCCTTGCCAGGAAAACACACCTGTCTCAATTTAGATTACAATCTTAAAATCTCACAATAAAATATTATTCAAGCATATGGAGGGTGTGTTCTGTCAGGACATTCCATGAGGAACAGAGCTGTCCAGTTTACCAGAGCTGATAATTTTCTAAAAATATTCAATACCTCCTTCAGGGTTTGCAATAAAGGTCACTGTTGCCATAAAATTGTTTTAAATACACATACCAGGAACATAATTCTTGACTAAACATTTTGGCACAAACTTGAAAACAGATATGTAATTCCTGGAGCTTTTAATTATTTTGGGTTAAAACTCTTAAGCAAGTGAGTAAATATTTCATATGCTTAGTATCAGGTAAATGTAACATTATGGAACTGTATAGGTGTGTATCTTTGACACAGTGTGTCTGCTAAATTCCCAGCTGGATATTTGCATGAAGTCTTCCTGAGTTTATACCCCAAATCTGCAGTGACTTTGCAGACACAGTAGTGAAGGTTTCTCCTATCAATTGAGACTTGCTTGCTAAAATCAATCCACTGATTGTAACTTGTTACCTGGCTGGGCTGGGCTGTGAAGAAGGAGAACTGTTATAAATTCAGTATATCTGCAGTAAGAGGGGTATGAAGGCCAAGCAATGTGTGCTTTCTTCTCTGAGTGGTTACTTCCAATGCAGTCTATTTTCCCAATGTTGTTTTCTGTTAGTTTAAAACATCACAAAAAAAGTAGATTTATAGTACAAAAGGGGGAAAACTTAATAACAACAACATTGAGATGGAAATCCATTTTTTGCTCAAAGATGCACAGAAAGAAATCAACTAAATACCCAGTGCAGGCTGGCAGTAATGTAAAGTTCAAAAAATGTGCAGTTAATATACCTCCAGGCAGTAGCCCACTCACAGATTTTGAAGATTGTCAGGCCCAAATGCTGCTGCTCATAGTAGTAACTACCAGAGAGAAAGTCAGAATTCTGTAACAGGCAGACAGAAGAAAGATAAAATTTCTTTACAGTTTCAAAGGTGGCATTCTACACTAAAAAATAAAATAATTTTTCACAATGTTACCTGTATTGAGCTGCTGTAATTTAAAATTTCAATGACAGAATGATTAAAAGAAGATTCATGTTTCAGATAGAGACACCAAAGTGTTACTTCTTCTTTTCCTTGATTTTAATCAATTAATTGGTTTAATATGCTGCCCAGCAATTTAGTTATTTTATGACCTGTTTCATTTTAGAAGGAGAAAGTGGGGTAAAAGATACAAAGATCAGAAAAATTCTTTTTGGATAGACAGGTCTGAAATTACCTTGTACTCAAAATTAGATAATGGGTTCAGCTTTCTAGTTATGGCACTCTTTGGCCCTATCTTTTCTTAAAGGTCACTTTCAGCAGTGTTTCTGTTTCTCTGTTCAAAACAAGCTTACAGGAATTTTGTTAGATCTTTGATTTCTTGAGGGTGCTCAGATAGCAGTTTAGGCTAAGGTGACCTTTTTCATTTGTGCTCCCCCAGAAATTACTGTTCTATTTTTTTTTTCCTTCTTTCTTCCCTAGCTATACTAACAGTAAGATCTTTTTCTTTATTGTTTTTTAAAATCTTATATTTTGTTAGATGACTACCAGCCATCCAATGCTGCTTTAAATTCACTGGAGGCTTTACGAGAAAAGAATTATTTGCATGTTCATTCAGTGACATTTGATGTCATGTTTTGCTAGCAAAAAATGAGTTTCCTAAAGTTTGTGTCTCCCAACAGAGTGGACAAGCCCACTTAGCTTAAAGTCCTGGTTTGCCAACTGAGCATCCCTGCCTTGTGTGCCATCCTCTAAGCAGCAGGATGGGGATAACGTGAAACTGGGACCTCTGTTCCAATCTTGGTCCTGAACTGCACTTTAAGTAGGTTTGGAGAAATAAACCCTGGAATAGAACACCTTGTACCAGTGCATTATTCATCAAGAGTACTTAGCTTCAAAATCTCTGGTTAATTTTTTTCTCTGAAATTAGAGAACCTGCTTTATCTAGTGTTTTGAGTGCAAACTGGAGATTACTTGGAATCAGGAAATTTTTGTAAGCTTCCCTAATTTTGTAAGCTTTCCTGATTTCTCAACTCTATCCTGGCATTTTATAGCTCAAGCTTTTTGAATTTTATTTGTTCTTCCATCTTTTGTCATTCCTTCAGATAGTTGTTGAGTTATTAAAAGGGTACAACAAAATGTTTTTGTGAAACTCATTTCATTCTGAAAATTGTTTTTCCATGGGCCAAATACAGAGATATGAAAGGATTTTTATTGAGATGATAAAAACTTTAGATATTCTGTACACTTTCAGAACGCCTGGATCTACTTTGAACTTCACATAATGACAAAATTTACTTTTTTTATTTCTTTCTTTTTATTACATTTATCTGGTATAAGGATTACATTTTATACATCTGCTCTTATATAAAAAAAAAGAATGTGAAGAAGATGCAAACAAGTAAAACTTTAATAAAAAAATCTGTATCAAGTTGTTTTCCCTTGGTTTATATCAGATCTCAAACAGTACTTCTTAATTTTTCTCGGCTTGCACATGAATAAAACTGACACTTTCTTTGTCTGTATACCTAGAAAAGACAGGGCTCAGTCCCCTGAGGCAAAGCCAGGATGAAGATGATTGCTTATATTCATGTTCTCAATTTTTTTTAAGCTTCTTTTTCTCATTACAGTCTCCTAGCAGTTTCCTTATTCCAGTCAGTAGTCAAATTTAAAGCCATCAGATTCCATGATGTTTGTGCTGGGTTTAGCATCCATTGTTGGGGAAAAGCTGATAATTTAACTTAGGATTGAAGCCACTGCTGTAATGGTTGTTTTCCAGCAAATGTTTAATGCTTCCTGAAGCACATGCTTTACTATGACTTACTGGCAACAACTATTGCCATTTATGTGAGCCGTGCTCCATTATTAAAATAAATATATCCATGAGGAAGGATGTGCCTGTGAGATATACTAGAGAACCATGGAAGGATTTATAGCCATGAAAGACTGATAGGTGTGTTGTCCATCAAAATGAAAGTGAGTTGGATACATTCCTAGAAACATTTTTTGCTGATAGGCTGCATTTCTTTCCTAAATGAAAAATTCTGAGGCCCGTAGATCTTCTGATCACCGAAGTTCTGTCAGGCATTGGACTATTTGAGAAATTATTTCTCTCTGTCTATTAAATAATCCTCTCAAGTTCCACTGTCACCCTCAGCTCTATGAGAAATAGTATAGGTGATTGAATGCATCATCTGACTTGGAGTTATGGACACCACAACAAAAGGATCTTTCTGTCTTTTCAGGGTGTTTCTCCCAGAAGCAGAGAAGGGAATTGTAATAGCAAGATGTGAGTTCCCGACTGGAAACTGAATTGATAAAGGAGTTCTCTACCAAGGTCTTGTGCTGTATGTACCTGATGGCCATGAAATTTAAATGAAATTAAAATTCCTCATGAGAAGCTCCTAGGAGAAGATCCTTAAGTAAAGGCAGTGTCTCATGAGATAGAGACCAAAATTATTTGGGTCGGTAGTTACTGCTAGAAATGCCAAAATCCTTTCTATAAGGGAAATGTAGCTTGGCTTCATGAAGTGGCCAGGCAAGGGAAGCTTAGAAACATTTGACATCTGATGAATGAGTCTCAGACTAGGAGAGCAGTGAACATAGGCAACAAAAAAATAATCATTCAGGACCAGCAGTATTCTCTTCTGAAAGGCTCCTGATAAATTACATTACAATGCAAGAAATATAGTTGGAGTTTGCTTTTTCAAAACTATGGTATAAACCAGAAGAACACATTTTTGTTTCAGTAGTTGAATATCATTGGTTTCAGAAACCTTGGAGATCTTCAGTCACTGCCAAAGGCTACTTTTTTTTAAAAAAATTCAAGAAAAATCTTCTGTTCAAAGTAGTATTGAGAGGTTTGTGTGGGACCAAGCTTTGAGAGCTTTACCTCAACTGTTGCTAAGAGTTATAGGTGAGCTCTGTCACTCCCAACAGAAAGGATTTTTGTTTCTGGTAGAGACACAAATACCTCACCATCAGATCTAGAAAGAGGTAAACACTGATATAGCCCTATTATCTGAGCCATCAAAAACAACTGTTTCTGCAAATATCATCAAAGGGGTTTCTGTTTGTTCAACAGTTTGTTTTTTTTACTTCCCCTCTTATCAGTAAGTCCTGAGAAGTGACGATCATGTTGCAAGTATGAAATACATAACAAACCTGTAATTTTAGCAGGAAAAATGTTGATGTTGAATAAAAATAAATTAGGTAAACCATTGACTTTAAATAAGTTTCATCTCATTAAAATAATTGCAGACAGAATTTGTGGTCGTTTGGTACTTTTTTCTTTCTCTTCCATTCTTTTCAAATAGGAAAGTCCATTCAATGATTTTTTGCTTCTAGGTAATTTATCATGACAATCTGGTTTGCCACAGTATTCTGCCTTTCATTCCTGGTATATCTTCATTATTAATATGCTGCAGGGAAATTTTACAAAAAATAATAGTATGTCTGTTCCATATCACCTGTCACTTGGACTATAATATAAATTCCACAGATCCTGATAAAAACTAAAGAGAATAAAAATTTGCCAATGCATCAGGCATCTTTAATAATTTGTAGCTTTTGTAGCTTTTCAATGTTACCAAAATGCCTTTCAGCCTTTTAAGAGAGAAGAAACTTTCTGGAAAAAAAAAATCAGTAGAAGGTTGAAATTGAAATATTTCTCTGCAATGCAGCCCCCAAAATAAAATACTTTAGGCCTTTATTCACCAAATGATCTTGATTTTTATCATTCATTCTAGTGCTAAATATCTGTACAATTCAAGTTTCTTTTCATTTTATCAGTACGACTATGATTTAATTCAGTCTTGACCACTGTGGCTCCTAAATCATAAATTAATCAACTGTGCCTCCTGTAAAACAAACTGAGAAAAGTTTGGCATTTTATGAGCTCACTACAGATGCAAGACATCTCATTTAGAACACTTAGGAAAGTTTTCTCTAATGAAATTTAGCATTTGAAGCCTGGACTGGCTGTTAATGGTCCCAAAATAGACCTGGAGGATATATCTGGAGGATATTTGCCTACAAAATGCTATCTATTGAAATTTTCTTGAAGCAACTGCTTGTCTTTGTCTATCAAGAACATCAGATGTCAGTTTGTGACGATTAATTATAAGAAATCTTGCATTTAGTGTTAACCCTGTAAATTAACTGTCAATGTATACATTCTGAACCTGTGTCAAATAAGCTTTAATAGGATATATGCTAATTCTCAGAATGCAAATCTAAAACTGTCAGATTGCTGATGTTATTTCAAACCTTCTTCCTTTTCTTTCATCATTTTGAGTCAAGGGGAAAGTTCTTTGCAAATTGAGGCAGTCTCAAGGGACATATGGGGGGATAAAACACAGCTGGCATTTACATGGTACCACAGTGAAGCATCTTTTCTCTGCCAGTGTATTACATAAGTGATGTCTAAAAATAATGAAGCAGAGAGAAGGTGACATTAAAGGGGAAACCATGTCCTGTAGGCTGATGAAATAAAGATAATACTGCAGAAAGGGAGGAGGAACTGCTTATACCATAATATGATAAACCAAGTAGGATTCCAAAAAATGCTGTTTGTTATGAATGGTTTCTTAAGGTGCAAAACATGCATAGCACTGAGGCAACTTTTACAGTAAAGCAATTTAGATTTTTTTTTTATTGAATATAAACATCTTTAACTCATCCTGAGGACTCATTTTTTTCCTCCATGAATGGCTGAAATTTTAAATGTAATAGGACAACTGGTAAACTAGATGAAGCCAGAGAATTCTGTCAGTTTTCAGAAAGTTGCAGTAGTTGGACAGTACAGCTAAAATACTGCAGAGCCTACATCTCTATCACTCAGCAAACTTGAGAAGAAGAACCAATGTTCCTTTGTGTAGTGTACTTTGTAGAGTCTGTTTTAGGGAAAGGTGGGAGAACATTGAAATCGTCATTGTCCTGACTTTGCCCTGACTTACCCATTCGAAGTCACGCATCTGAGATGCTTTGTGTCTAAATGAAGAACCATAAAGTTACTCTCAAAGCAATATATGCTGATTATAAACACTATGAACTCCTCAGTTTAATTTCTAGAAGCCATGCATCCTGACTGTGAAGCTTTGATGAATCCCTGTGTATGAAGTTGTCCCTGACTGTTTTAAGAGTACCATGCTTTTGGACATTACCTGGATGAGATATATCAGGTAGCAGAAATCCCACTGTTCCTTATTTCTGATTACCCAGACATTTTAAATACAACTTTTTAATACATAAATGAGAGCAAAAAACACAAAGGCCTCTACCTGTAGCTGGCTATTCCAAGGAATGTAGGTCATTCTCAGAAAACTATGTAGAAAACAAGGTTTTGGAGCATGTTTGCAAGTATAAAACTAGAGTGGAAGAAAAGACTGTACAATAACATATAGCCTCAGAGTCACCCCTAAACTGTGTGAATTAGAACTGAAATGGTAATTTCATAGTTCAATTCTTGGCACAGATAATATACCTAAAAAATGTCGCAGATAATCATCATCTGGCATAAAACCTCGACCAGGATATCTATAGACTAGTTCTTCATCAGTACAATGTTTTTATGGTCATCCATGTCTGTAAATTCTTGTTCTCAAGGGCCTTTTAATTTAGTACAGTATACCAGGCTGGAGAATGTCTTCTTGGATAATTACTACGTCATATTTCTTAATCTTTTGAATCTTACTGACGTGGAGAATTCTTATTTTTGTCCTGGTGCCTACCTAGCATCTCATCAGCTTGTAAATAGTAATACCAATATATGGTTGAATTAATGCTGTATGGATACCAAATTTAGCAAATTACTTAATAAACAGTTACAAAGAAAGAGACCAGCCTGAGGAGTCTGCAATTTTCTCTAAAAACCAGGTTAAACTTTTCACTACTAAACTCTCTCCACTATAAACTTCCTATAAGGTCAGGTTTTGAAGGAGTTGTTTCATTACTAAAATGTCCAGTAAAAATTAAGCCTGAGAAAACTGACAGTAGTTTTTCATGAAAACTGTAAGAATGTTTCTCATAATGGTACTTCAGTCTAACTTAAAATAATAATAATAGATCAAAATCTACCTTTGAGATTTAAACTTGGATTTAAAGTTTCTTGATCAGCTCCGGTTTACTAGTATACCTTGAATATTTAAGACAACCTACATTAGTTTGAACCCTTCTAATTCCATCTTTACAGTGACCATTAGTGAAATTTGTATGTGTTATTCAAGTGTTGGAGCTTTAAAACTGCTATTTTAAATTACCATTATTCATAAAATAAAAATATGCAAAGTTCAAGGTGCAATCATTTCTGCAGTCTATTGGTTTGTAAAAATTAAAAGTAGGACCTGCAAGTCACTGGATTTATTCTTCACAATAGAGGCATTCAATTGCTTTGAATATAAAAAGCAAGAAGGTTGGCATATTGTATATACTGGTATGAAAAGAGAGAAAGAAACCTCTCCTAACTAAAAGTTTTGTACTCTTTTCCTTGAAATGCAGATCAGATTTGACCCTATACTCTTCTGATATATATTTCATTTTAAGTTAAATATTTTTCATAGTTCTATTTAAAAAATTAATTTTGGAAAAAAGGCCAGTGTTTATCAAGGCCAATTACATGGGAAATACCATTTTCCTTTCCAGAAAAATCCACCTTTAAAGGTTCTTGGTGTTTGTTCATTTAATAATATCTCCTTTCCAGAGTGATTGTAAGACTTTTTTTAATGTTCCGCAAGATTCTGTTTTCCTTCCCTAAAGGAAAAGGGAATTAATTTCCTTTTGGGAAGGGAAACGGAATCTTTCAATTTCAGTGGGGATAAATTGGACAAGCTTTGGTGCAAGTCCCTGCAGCTGATGGCATGCCATGCCATTTGATGGTTTTAAAATTGGAGAATAATTTTATTTATTTTTATTTTTTGATTTTAGATATACATGCCACTTCCCTCATTTCTTCAGCCCCAAGTTGTGTCTTCCTCCTTGATTTTTCCACTGCTATTGCAAAATCTGTGAGGTTAGTTTTGGCCTGACTTGATCCTTTGTACAACACCTGATGTAATCCCAGTCCATTTTCTTCTTGTCACTATATTTCTAAATTTTTTATTTTTACCTCAAAGCTCATTTCCTTTGATGCTATCTGCATTCCAAAGTGTTCGTAAGTCCTTCTTTTCTGTTTTGGCCTTCAGTGGGGAACAATCCTGATAAGCTTTGGTAAATATCCCTGCATTTGATGGAATGCCATGAATTTTTATATCTTTCATTTGGCAAAGATTTTCCTTTTTATATTTTTCTATTCTTTTTTTTAAGTATCCTTGCCATATCCTTCATTTCTTCCCCTCTAAGTTGAGACTGCTTCCTTGATTTTTCCCCTGCTTTTCCAACAGCTGTGAGCTTAGATTTGGACTATTTTGGTCTTTTGCACTGCACCTCCTTTCTGCCCAGACCACTTTCTTGTAGTTACTAAATTTCGCAAATTTTTTTTTCCTTCAATTTCATTTACTTTAAAGGTATCTCCATTCCAGAGTGTTCATAAGTCCTTCTTTTGTGTTTTGACCCTTAGTGGAGTTTAATTTTGCCAAGACTTAATGTATGTCGTGTGTGTCCCTGCACTGGGATAGCATGCCATGCCTTTTGATGGCTTTGACTTTGGCAAATTTTTTTTTTTTTTAATTATCAATGCCATGTCCCTCATTTTTTCCCATCCAAGTTGTGTCTGCTTCCTTGATTTTTCCCCTGCTTTTGCAACAGCTGTGATAATTGCAAGGCACATGTAAAGTCCTATGTTATAGGAGACAGCTTAAGAAGTTTGGTCACAAGAATTCTGACTTGAAATGACGAAACGACAGGTCTTATAATCTGAAAGTATTTTCTTTTTGTATTGTAGGGATATAATATTTTACCCACTTCTTTCCTTTCATCCCACATCAGGAAATCTCAGTGCTATTAGAAAACTGAAAAACATTATGCAGGTTTTTGGAAAATAGATGAGAAGTAGGGAAGGAAAAAACATGATATTATACCAAAGTTATTGTAGCATCAACTAGGCAAGGTACTTTTGATCAAGTCTGGATTTTAAGCAAATGCTTTCATAATCTGAATCATGAGATAGCTTTTTGGAAGAGTGAATAAAAAGCTTCTAAAATATAGATTAGCAGAACCTAGTCATCATCCCCTTAAGTATGTGGTAGACCTTTCTAACAAGATGCATAAGATATATTTCTTGTATTAAATGTCACAGTAGCTAAACAAGTTAATGCAACTGAATAACAGAGAATAAAAGTAAATGTCAGGGGATACTGTAAAACTGCTACTTATTTTTTTCCCAGAGCTTCTGTAATGTCATAATTGTAAAAGTAAACTTGAGAAGGTTAGTTGATATAAACTATCTAAGGAAAAATAAGAGCTAAGGAAGGAGCTAAAAATAAGAGCTAAGGAGCTCATTTTTTTTTTTTTTTTCACCTAAGGAAAAATAAGAGCTCTTACAATATTCTTTAGTGTGTATGAATTATATATAGCTTACTATTGTCCTTTAGCCTAAAATAACTTGAAATAACCTTTTAATCATTAAAATATTGAAAACTGCCACAGGATTATGGTTTTATTTTTCCTCCTAGAAATCTAATATTTTATATTAATTGTACAGATTAGATTGTTACACATTGGCATTTATAGTAATGTTCTGTATCAGATGACTTTGGCTGGAAGATATCTGTAGTGGACATTTTACCATTGTTTAAAAGGGTAATCTTCACAATAGACTCTTAAAACAATTGTTAGATTATTACTTGCAAGAAGTAAGATTTGTTAGATTTGTTCTTTTAGAAGCAGCAATTTTTGGAAACATCTTTCACCTTAAATTTTTATTAACTTTTACTCCATGTTTTTTAGTTTTCTGCATTTAATAATAGTTGACCCAATGACCACTAAATCCACTGGAGAGATATTTAGAATCCATCTGTTTCAGTGCAATCAGAAATCTGGAATCTTTGTCGAACATCAAAAAGGTGGTGTACATAGTGTGTCCTCAAATTGCTGAGTGCAAGATATAGGTTTGTGGAACAGACAGATATACCTGCAATTAACATAACTATGAAAGGAAGAAACTGGACAAAATGCTATTCTAGGACTTAATACCAGTGTTTCATTTTAGAAGACCCAAAGATTTTTTTTTTGGAGAGAACTATGATGGATCATAGAAAAAAACAGTTGTTCTTCCTACATTGATATTAGATTTGAATACTTTCCCACGAGTTATATTGCTAGGCATTTTTTCATTGAACAGTTTTCTTTCAAAGGAAAGAAAACTCTTTCTTTTGAAATGTTGGCAATTGTTTTAATAAATCTGTTTTGAATACTTCATTTAGGGTTTGACACAGTGTCATTATGTCACTAAAGCTACATGAAGTGTTCACTGAAAAAAAGATGGAGAGAAGTTTTTCTGTTAAAGATTTTAAGGTATTGAAGGTAATTAGCTGACAACATTATGATATACTATAATGGAAACTCAGTTGCCCTTTCTGAGGCAGATCTATTATAAAGTTCAGGCTGAACTAATGTTTCTATTTGTCTTTGTGGCCATTACTCACTGCACTGGCATAGCAAATATGTTGTAGATCTGCCAGTTATTGCTCCAATGGTAAAAATCTAAGAAATTATTAATAATCTGCAGGTCAGTTAAAGGATAATCATTATCCAAAAAAGTCCAGTACTAAACTTCCTTCTTCTTAAAGAAGGGCCAGCATAATTAAAATACAATTAAAAAAATAAAATTGTCATAAAAAATTTAATTTACCCCATGCTAAAAAAAAAGGACACCTCAAGGCTGCTTAGGCAAAGGAATTTTATCACTGCTTTACTTTTCACTGGATATTTTTACCCAGAAATCAGTATTTTCACTACAGCTTCAAAAGGTATTAAGCAAACATCGATTGAATTGCTTCTTACCCGTTTGCTGTAAGAATTCCAGCAGCAAAAATCAAAATCTGTTGGGCCAGAAATATAATACCTGATCAGAGCATTTCTAAAATCATTTGAGAGGACTGATCTGGGTAGTGGGGGGATACAGTAAGAATTTCTTTTTGTACAAGCTCTATATGAAATGCATATGGTTCAATATTTTGAATCCAGCAAGTTGCTTAAGCACATGAATTACTTCAGCTGCAGTCATGTTGATTTACAAATTAATATGCTTCCTTGACTGGTTTATTTAGATGAACATCTCCTATGAAATAAAAGTTTTAAAAGAAGTTGAAATGTTCTGGAAATGCACAACCTTCTCTTATACTTATGAAAGTTCATATTGATTTATTAATAATGTGACACTGGTACATCTAATTCATTGGGATTTATTTCTTATTTTCTGTAAATGATAGATTTAATGCAGTAATTCTGATTTTGTCTATTGAAAAAATTTGGTTTCCTGTTGGTGTTAATTTCCAAACTGCTAATTTTCTTAGCAATTTAGAGATTAGAGGAAAGCAATAAGACAAATGCTAAAATGAAGGTGTTCATTGGTTTATACTGAAATACTAAAGATTTCATTTATCTATAGTTCATAAAGGTTTAATCTTCTATACATAGAATTTTGGGCAGTAGACAAAGAAATAGTATGTCATACAAAATGCAGGGAAATTATAGGGAATACCTGATTAAAAAATACTTATAACTGATTAACAGTGACATACAAAAAATTGCATTAGTAAAATTAAGAAAGGTATATTTTGTTTAGTAGAAAGAGTTTTACTCAAATAATCAATTGAATAATGCAGAGTTAAATTCTCTAAATTACTACAGTGGTCACATACATCTGATGTTATCTACTCCATGATTTAACTTATGAATCCTTTTCAAAGACAAAAATATATTCTTTTTTCTCTCTGAATAAGTGAGTGTTAGATGCTTTCAGACTGGGAATACTACTTTCTTCATTGCATTCATTTTTGTCCTTGTATACCCTTCAGGTTCCAGACAGATTATTGCTTCCATCAGAAAAGGGATTTGATTAATCACCAGATCATATGTTTTATTCAAAACCAGTGCCCTCCATCCTTCATTCAGAGTAAATTAATGAAAAATTCACATAATTTGTGCAGAATATTTTATTAACTGCTAGGTTTGGTTTTGGTGGGGTTTTTTTTGTTGTTTTTTTGGTTTTTTTAGTTTTGTTTGCAGCCTCAGAATAAAATCTAAAAATCAGGAAATAGGAGAACTACATTTAGGATCTTGATTTTAAAGAGTGAGTTGAAATGAAGTTATATTTCATCAGATTCTCTTATATAATTACTGACTCCATGAATTATCCTTCACTAGCAAAGCACTGGGGATTTGAAACACCCCTTACTTGATTTTTCCATCCCATGTACAACTATGACTTTTACTGAAAAATCTGTCTTTTGGGGTGCAAAGATTACACACTAACAAGCTGGTGAAGCACAGCATTGAGATTTCAGATCTCAATTTTATGGATGTTCCTGTCCTACAGGTGCATAAAAAGAATGAATTTGGAGTCCTTAGCAGGTTATATGCTGAACATTAGGACAAATACAGCAAAAGGTAAAAATACTCCTTGTAGCTATGTGTTACTGCTCAGTTTACATGTAAACAGTTTTCATTTAGAAATGACAAGAGATGTCTCTAACCATAGAGAAAAAATAATATTACTGTAAATATCTAAGATAAAAATTTGGTCTTAAATACCAGCAATGCCTTTCATCTTAATTTCTCATCATTTTTCATTTTGATAAATTATTGAGACAGATATTTAGTCTGTCCATGTTCAATTTATCTGTATCCCTCAGTGAAGGAATTCAACTGTATTGTGACATCTGAATCAGCCAGCAGCCTGTCCTTACAGGAGTAAAAGGGTTTAATGTATAATGTGTCACTGCTCTTGACATCCGCTCTAAAACTGCACCTATCCAACACAGTGAACAGGGAATATCTGTGTAGGAGAACCTTTAGGTTGTGCCTTATTGGGCCAAATTATTTTGATTTGCTCCTAGATAGTCAAATAAACTATGGTTTTTCAGATCATGCACAGTTTGTTAAGGTGTGTATATGATAAGTGCCCAGGATACAAGGCCAGCAAAACAAGATGAAGTGCCCAAAGTTACCAGTCTCTTCAAAAATCTGTTAAAGAAATATGTTCTTGAGTTTTACAGATACAGTTTAATAGAGAAAAAAGAAAGGTGATTCTTGCACTATGACTGAGACTGAATATTGTTTGAAAAAATACTAGTATATAAAGTATTGTTCATCACAGATGATTTTGAACAAAAGGGCTTCCTTGGGCTACATCACAGTTTTGTCTACCATTGAATTAGAAAATAATTGTTCCTGTATAAAATGTTGCCATTCATGAGTTACAATAATTTATATGAAAAGTAGGTATTCTTTGTAAATCAGTGTTTAGCATCTTGAATTTCCAAATACTTCACTTTATTCAGTATTTTGTCTTGAAATATATCTGTGGTGAATAGAATAGTTGCTTAGAGTTGTAAATTAAGGTAGTGAAGGAAATTTATGTCCAACCCACAGGAGAGGAACTGTGACCCCAGGAAGTGGTTTGTTCACATTTGTAACTCTTGGTCAGTTGCACCAAGTGCCATAGAATCCTGGAATATTCTGAGTCAGAAGAGGGATCCTCAAAATGACACCATGCTTTGTCTTAAAATGACTACCACCTTGTGTCTACCACCTTTCAAAGAATAATTTTTGGAAAGTGGAAAAATATGAGCAAATCTTTGGAATTTGGTAAGCTAATACAGGTCGCTAGTGGTACTGAACTGTGTAATAATGATATTTTTTGAATGTTTTATGAAAGACTGTAAGTTATTTTCCTAGCTCTATAGGACTGGAGCTACTTCCTTGACTGAAATATTGAATGGTTTCTAATAGTTACCGACAAAGTTTTTCTTCACATTACACAGTTCTCTTGAGACTGAGAAGGAAAAAAATGTCACTGAAAGTAGTTATGGGTCTTCCCACCAAGAGTTATGGATTGAAGGGAGTGTTTGATATTATAAACCAGAACAACTGGAAAGACACCTTGGTGGGGAAGTGTGATATCAAAAGAGGCATATCAAAAGAGCTGATTTCTGGTTTGGGCTTGAAAGACAGGGCCTAGGGGAAGGAGAAAAAGACAGAAAAGAGTCAGAAGGGAGAAGCCATCTCTAGATTTGCTGACAAAGGAGGGTCAAAAATTGATGGATTTCAGAAGACAGATGTTTTCCATTACATTTTAATGTAATACAATATTATCTGCTATTGATTATATTGTTTGAATTGATGATTTTTACCCAAGTGGCTTTAAAGACTGAAATTTTTGAAGAGTGTATACTAAAAAAAAGACAGACACTTCCATGTCCTGAGAACACATGAAATAAAGTTCTGTTTTACTACAAAAAAAGAAAAAAAAATCTCAACTTACAAAGTTGAAGGGAATCAGAGAAGACATTTAAAAATAGGGGAACAAAGGATGATGTCCAATCTGAGGAATATTAGAGCATATTTTCCTTAAATATTTGTAGGTGAATAGTGGAAAATAAAAGCCTATTGAGCTAAAATTCTGTTAAGGTAGCTAATATTCCTTGGTTAAGGTGTTTTTCAAATATCTTTTTGAAACAGCACAATAGGATTCAAACTAAACTGTGTAGAGTAAAACACCTATGCTTAAAATAGAGTTTTGTTTGGAAATAATTTTAAAATAGATCAGTATCCAAATTGAAAGGAAAGATTTTTTAAAAATACAGATGAGGTCTGTACATCTGAGGGTTTGAATTAACTTATATAACGATATGAAGATTTTTAAAAATTAAATTTAAAGGTCGTTTTAAAATTTAAAATAAAAAATTAAATTTTATATTTGGTAAGTGTCTGAAATCAATGTGTCAACATTATCATTATTTGGAGTCTTATTTGGAAGGAATATATCAGAAAATGCACTCATTTGCTGTGGAGTTTCATTTGAACATAATTTAGTAATGTTAGATTGGGTGGCAATTTCACTTATAGCCATTTACTCATTCTAGTTGCATTGATTTGAAGGTTCTTAAGCATTTCCAAAACTGATCTAAAGGAATCTCTGTGACAATTTTGCCTTGAGCAAATTGCAGCAAAAAGAATGGCAGGCTTTAGGGAGCCAACACCAAGATGCAGGTTCATACCTGAATTCAGTCCTTCTTGGGAGAGGGACCAGGCAGGCAGAGCCAGCCTGACAGTGGAGGGATCCTGTGAATGTCATCCAGCAGCCACACTCCAGACTCTGAGCTGGCATGTCCACCCTTCAGGGAAGTCAGTCTTCTCTCCTGTCAGGACATGTTAATAAGGCAGAAAGAAAAAACAGTAATTGAAATGAACACAGCACTGACCAATTAGTAACTAAAGGATAAAGTTATAATGTGACGCAAATTCACTCCATCAGTTCTGCCAAATCATTTCTATCCTGGTTCCTACAACTGATATGACCACAGGTCTCCTTTGATGACTGAGTCAGAAGTAGGAGCAGCCAGAGGCATGGTCTGTTTTGACTAGGTACCAGAGAAATGGCTCTTCTCTCTAAAGCTTGATATAATTAGTACCACAATGATAGAGACCAATGAAATCAACTAGCAGAGATCTCCTCCAGAATGTACAAAAGATGTTTTCCTGCAAGTATAGCAACACTTTTCTCTAAAAAAAAACCCAAATTGGAAAACTCTTTAACAAAATTAATAAATATTTAGTGATTACTCTTCATAAAGGAAAAAGCAAATTGTTCTGTTTCTTCTATTCCTGAGGCTGTCAATTTTGCCTGAGGCTTTAGAAATCATCAGTAAAGTCTGTCCACCCATGGATTTGCATGTCTTTTCTCAAGGACTTAGAAAGTGCAGCTATAAATGAGAGGTTGAGAATTCTTTTGTTGTTTCTGTTGTCATTGTGTTGTGGTTTTGTGGTAGTTGTGTGTATATGTGCATAGTTTCTTGTTTTTCTTTGAAGTCCTACTCATGTGATGGAAAATAATGATCTACCAAATACATATGCTTTTTACTTTTCATTAGTTACGTTTGCATCTTCAAGCATTAAAAAAGTCATTTGGCCAAGAAAAGAAACAATTTCAGACAAGAAGAGATACTGTTTTTCTCACCCAATTAGCAATAAGTTTGTAATTGGTTCCATTAATACACAGGTAGAACCATGTTTATCCAGCTGATCTGCCAAAAACCTACCAGCACCCACCCAGAAGATAGGTCAGATGGAGAGCAAACTTTCTTCTGTCAGAAAACCATAGAAAAGTTACATTGCATCAGTCTTTGCTCTCTGTCCTGTGCACTTCTGTATTCATTATCTGAGCACAGCCACCTATTCTGGCCTCCTGAGCCCTTCACACCAAATGACAAGTGACTCTGCATGATAGTGAGAAATGAAGCAATACTATTTTTGGTTAAAAATTAAGCTAAAAAGCCCTTAGCAATTCAAACCAGTGGAAGCTGGAAAAGTGTTTTCATCAGGAGTGTTTTTTTAACTCTTTAAATTCAAACAAGATGTAGGGAAAAATTCAAATATTTCAAGTTAAGAAATAGTAATAATAACACTCAAATCCATTATTTAGAATGCTAGAATTAATATTTCAATCAGAAAAGACAGAAATGGTAACACAACACACATGGGAATCATTTCAGTGCTGCCTAGTCTTGAGCCATGTGTTGAAAACTTTGCACTGCTGTATTCTGATATCACCTCCACAAATAATTTTCCCATATTCCCTTACTCTTACTATACTTTTACTCAAATTCTTACCATCTTTCACTTTGAATAGTTTTCCTAGACTGATCTTCACATTCTCACCCATTAATGAAAAGTTGGGAAAACTACATCTTTGAGGAGCTATAAGGCAGAAGCTTAGTATTTTCTACAGCTCTAAAGGAAAAAAGATAGAATCTAGGGCTTAGTCTTTGTCTATCTGCAAAGGAGTGCAGAAACAGGGGATTGCAGGACACCCTTCTCCCTTCTGCATTGCTCCTCTCCCAGGGGACACTCTGTGCAATTCATCCATGTTGCAGAGGCAGGAAAAAAACAAGACTCTTAGTGGCTGTGGATCACTTTGGCCTGAAGTACTTTTGATAAATTCTGTCTGTACTCAACCAGAATGAATTCTAAATATGCCAGCTTGTTATTGTGGTTCTGCTGAGCACAACTCTGTATCAGATAGGAAATATCATTTGGAGTTGAACAGTATTTTATGTCTTATATTTATGTATATAATATAAAAGAGTTTTTTCTGTTTGTAAAGGAGGGTTTCAGAATGCAGCTATAAAACCTCTTCTTTATGGAAGTTAGGATGGGCTGCCTTAATAAATTTTCATTTTTAGCTCTCATCTAGTGTTTCACAGAACTCATCCCAATTAAATGATGTTTCTAAACTAGTAATTCAGTCATTTATGAGGAGTCAGTCTGTTACTTTTCTGAAGTAAAAGTATTCTTGACTTCTCTTGTTTTGTGTCCTTTCATTTTTCCAGACTTCTCCACATGTCTGTCATTAAGGTAATGTCAAAATTATTAATCTGTTGGAAAGGAAGAATCATATTCACAACAATGGTAAGATGCATCCCACAAAATTATGCATGGAAGTTTTCTTCTGTTCAAGGTAGCATCTTCCCATTGCCCTTGAATCCAGAGCTGGAAGTGTTCTGTCTGCACAGCAAGGTGCAGCAGATGAGCTGTACAAGATACTTCCCATGCAAATCCTGTCAGTTTGCCACCCTGGTGACTTGATGTCTGCATGTCAGCCTCAATACCTGTTAAACATGTGGCTCATGAACCCTCATTTCCAGGAAAGGAAACTTGAAAGTACATTTCTGCACTTTTACCTAGCATGCAAAAACATTTTAAGCAACTTGTTCAAAACTTGGATGAACCATGACAAAGATCATCTGCATTTAAATCTATTTAGATTATCCTGCTAGACCCCAGATCTACATTCCTAAATTGAATTTTTGGTATAATGATTTTTTTTTTTTTTTTAAATAAGTAAGGAAACGAATTTTTACTCCTAATCTACTCTTCCAGTTCCTTTGTTTCCTTGGTTTGGTTCTTTGTCTTGATTTTCACTGCTCGCTCTTCAAGCCTGCTATCTCCTTGTTTGGAGCCATGCTGGTTTTCTCATGGCAGTGCTCCTTTGATGTGTGCAGTGGAAGTTAATGAGCTCTCCCAGTACATGCTGGTCTTCTGTGAAATCTTCGTGGAGTATGAGGAGGCTGATTTTACTTAAAAGTCCAGCCACATGTAGAGTGAGAGTCTTCTGAAGACATAAAACAAACATTATGTATATGTCTTCCTTTTTCTACTGGTAACCTTGGAAACTGTTAATACAGCATTATCTTTTGAAAGTGACATTTCTACACAAGCAGTTCTGTACAGTAGTTTCTCCTCTGTCACTATCTGAGGCTGGCAGAATACATACATTTGGTCCATGCCAAGGAACTGAAGTTTTTTTCCTCACAGAAAATGAATTTTTCTTTGATTTCACCATGATCTTCCTTATCTTCTTATAGCTGTTGTTTTTCCTGGCTTACTTTAGTATAAATGCTACTTTTCATTGTCTAAAACCTTTGACTGGTTAACTTCCCTCAGTTCCCATTTCCCTGTCGTATTCTTGTTTTATTACTGTTTTGCTGTTATGTTTCCTGCTGCTTAGCTTTCCTAGCAGTTGCTTTTTCAGCTTATTCTTGTCTCACTACTATTGGTGAATTTTTTTAAAAGTCTCCTACTGTTTAACTTTTCCCAGCAGCTTTTTCTAGGTTTGTTTTTCCCCTTCTTGAACTTGCTTTAAAAGCCACCTGCTATTTGTAATCTTCTAAATGTTGGTTCTGTAGAGAATTCACTTCTCCCAAATGTTCAGTACGTTCTATTTCCACAACAAATTCAGGTGTGAATTCAGAGGGATTCTATATAGCCAGGTTGATCTAAGCATGAAGAAGAAAGAGATCATGTATAGTCCCCATGTGTTTTCTTGCAAGTATGTTTTTAAATGCAATACCAATAACTTCAAGTTAGCTCCCTGCAATGGAAAGCAGCCTGTCTTCAGCTTCAAGGTTAAGTCTACAGAATGATTTTTCATTGATAGGCTTTTCATCCCTGATAAAGTAGCATGCTTACTCTTTCTAAAATATCTTAAGTATGATTTTTCAAGATAGGAATCACAAACCTTCCAAATTTCAAATCACAACTGATGTTTTGTTTCTGAGATTTAAAATGATTCTGAACTTTCACTAATACCTAACAGAAGAACACTAATCTGGGGTCAAAAGTGCCCTCACCACTTTAACAGAGCACTGGAGAAAGGCAGTGAGGGTGAGACTTTATTAACAACTCTTCCTGGTGCTCTTCCCTCTTTAGTAACTTACTCACTTGGCCAAAGACAGCAGCAATATTCAACAGACAATATTCAAGGCTCTCACTTGGAAAGAGGAAGTCAGTAGTTCAGGTCTATGCTCCAGTAAACTTTTAATTATTGATATGAAGTGGAACAGTTCCAGATGGAAACCCTGAGAATATCCATCTCAGAATACCTTGTAACCTACTGCCTTGTGAAGTGCAGCTGGAAATTCACACGGAGTTTCCATATCTGAAGGGATTAACAACTTACTTATTCTGAACTGGGCTTTTTTGTTGTCATTAATTTTGCTAAACATTTGAAAAAGTCCTGATTAAATCTCACGGGGTAATGAGACACAAAAAATATCCAGATTTTCATAGAATATTTCATATTCATTCCTGTTGGCTTTATTACAGATTCTACTCTCTTCTTCACCTAGCTGGCTTACAGTTAGTTTGTTATATGGCTTGCAAAAAGCTAATTTCTCAATGAGTAGTTGACTAGCTTGACACTCTACTAAATTAAGGACCATTTGAAATGTCTTATAGTCCAAATATCTTTATGGATCTTTAATAAAAGAAAGTGCTTTATGTCACAAATAGTATTTATTTCTTGCATCTTTCTAGTATGAATGAAAATCTCCTGCCTAAGACATTGTAAAGTCTTTATTCTAAGAAAGATTTCAAAGCTAGTTTGGATTACAGTCACAGACACTAAAAAATAGCTACAGATGTTGCTAAATACTTCTCCTTATATACACATTTCATTATTAAAATATTCTCTCTGCAGCCCTAAAATCATTTATCATCACTAGAACTTCACCAAAATCATTAATTTCAATTGTTTTGAATGCTTACACCCTTATCATATTCATTCATACAGACCTTTTAGGTCATTCCAGGAATGTTTACTGTGACCATAGGTGGAACATACTGAACTGAGTGAAATGGAGTACCTCCTGCTCGCTTTCTCTGCAATACCTGACATCAGCTCAATTTTAAGCTGTGGTAGCTGGGCAAAACTATTTTCATCCCCATTCCTTTCCAGTTTATGCTCCTCTTGTTTGACTTTGAGGTGAAAACCTGACCTCAGCAAAGCCACTGCTGCTTTTGCAAATGACTGATATTGAGTCCTGAACGTTTAACCTTTCAGCCTCTCACAGTGTAGTTTCTGAATTCCACTCAGTAGCTCCCTGCCTTCAAGTTTGTTAAGATACAGATTGCTTTTCTTACAGGGAAATTTATATTTCATTCATTTTTCTCTAAGGTGTATCTCCCTTTTTTTGGCAAAGCTTTCATTTGTTCTCCTAAAGAAAACACCTTTAGACCCTAACATTTCTGGAAGACCAGTAATAAAGAAGTAAAAGTTCCATAGCAGAAGCAATAGCTTGGACAACATCATCATGAGAGTTGACCATAAGTGGCTTTTTTTCCAAGACTTTTTATTTATTTATTTTCCCCACATTCATCTCCAAATACTCTGACCTTTCTTTCTTCATCAAAATAGAAAACTGAGGTAGTGTTGGGGTAGAAAGGAGAAGAAAGAGAGGTCTTCAGGACAAGTATCTTTTTTATTTTTAATTCAATCTTTTTCAACAGTCAATTTTGTTATGTTTTTGCTCGTTTATTTTTAATTAAACCAAGTATTTTCTCCCATAGGGAAGAACAGATTTTAAATTAAAAAATGCCATCTCACAGTATGAACACTGCTAACATGCCTCTCCTGTGAAGAAAATCTGTATTTAAGAGATCTTGAGACAGTTGTGCCTTGTAGAAGTAGAAAGGGAACAGATTTCACAGAATCAGAGTATTATAGAATAATTTTGGTCAGAAGGGACCTTAAATATCATGTAGTTCCAACTCCCGTGCCCTGGGCAGGGACACCTTCAGCAGACCAGGTTGCTCAGAGCTCCCTAGCCTGGCCTTGAACCCATCAGGGACAGGGCACCCACAGCTCTGGGCAACCTGAGCCATCTTCTCACCATCCTCACAGTAAAGAATTCCTCCTTGATATCTAGTCTAAATCTGCCCTCCTTCAGTTTAAGGACCTTACTCCTTGTTCTATCACTACATGACCTTGTAAAAGTCCCTCTTCAGCTTTCTTGCAGCCCCTTTCAGGTGCAGGAATGCTGGTACGAGGTCTCCTCAGAAACCTTTGTCAGTAGCTTATTTCCCAGTAGATTATAATTTACTAATGCCAGAATATAAGAACAACTCCTTGGCTTCCAAATTCAGGCCTGCCTTCTGAGATACTTGCCTTGCAATTCCAGCAATGTATGCCTGAGGCATTCACAAAGGCTATTTGCATAATCGATGTGGCACTGGATCCAACCTATAAAAGGGAGGCTTTTACTCACTTGCAACTAACAGCAGAAATGAATCTGCACTTCCAAAGATGAATTCTTTAGCTGTCAAGATTTTAGACAGCATCACAAACAAAATGTGTATATATTTTCTTGACAAAGGCAGAACCACACATCCTGATATAGTTATGGCTTGAAAGCATATTCTTAACTATTGAAAAGGTCTTTGAATGAGAAAATTGTGGAGCTTTCAGTTTTAATAATGCCCTAGTAAGGAATGAAGCAAGAAACTAAAATAACTTAAAAAACATCATTTCTTATAGCCCTAAGTGTCAAGGGCATTCATTGTGCTCTTGATAACCACAAACATTGACATCACTGGTATTCCTGATCAGCAGCAGTATATTTACTTGCCATACTAGTTCCTCTCACACAAATAAAAGCAGAGTGAAAAGGTCACATAAAGTAAGCAGCAGAAGATGTTGACTATTTTTTTTTGGTTTCAGAAAACTAGAAAAAGTCTCCTTTTTTTATTCCCATTTCTTAAAAAAAATTTTTTTTCTATTTCTGTTTCTTTTTTTTCTATTTCAAGGAAAAAAAAAAGTCCAAAAAAAAATGAAGCTTAGAGTTAGGGGAAGAGGGAATGAAATTACATAAAAAAGGTCAAGGACCCAAATTCTATGGACTTTGAATAGTAACTGGGTATTCAGCTGCCCTTACTTCCCTTGAAATTCTCTCAGCTCACTGTAATACTTCTGTGATTTTAATGAGTAAGGAACAATGGGAGTGTTATCATCTTGAACAGAAGGATAAACTAGAATGGGGGCAGAAGCTGTAAAGGAAACTGAAGATGAATAGGGTAGGGCTTAAAAGATGTCTTGGAGTGGGAAAAAAAGTATTGCAACTGTCTCTATGTGCTGAGTCCAAAAATGTTATCCAGATTGTTTCTGGTAACTTCAGATTCCTTATTTCTAGTTATCTGCATCCATTTAGAATTTTTGCTCTGGTCCTGAATGTTCCTGACACCTTTTAACTGCCCCAAGTAATTAGCAAGAAAAAGGAGCTGGCTCAAATTTAAAGAAACTTCATCTAAACCCCATTTGTAAGCCCTGACCTCAAAACCTGAGCCTTTCTGATGCTCAGCAGACCACAACTCAAAACTAAAATGAACTTTAAAAAAAAAAAAAAAAGAAAAGCTGAATCAATAGGAATAGCTTTAAAATACAGCTGAATTCTGCATTTTTAAGTCTGCTTTGGTGAATTTAGCTGAGCAGCTACTGGGCCACCTGGTTGCTTTTTCCCCTTCTGCAGCAACACCTTACTCACAGCATGCGATTGTCAAGTCTGAAGGTCCTGTCACTTTCTCCTGCTGGGTGGCAAGGCACAATTCCAGCTGCCACTGATCTTGTAAAATCACTGCTTCCTCATTTCACTAGCCATTTATTACTCTGCTTCATTAGAACACCTTTTTTAAAGTTTTGGTAATTTTAGTTTTTATGATTAGTTCATGGAGAAAACTACTACAGTTGTGAGATTCTTAAGCTACTTCTTCATCCCCCCATGTCACAGAATCCTCTTAAAGCATCATTTCCATTCAGTTTCTAAGCCTTACCTTTGCAGTGTGAGGCTGAGTCTCTTGGATAAAACAAGCATTCAGCCTAGGTATAGACTTGCTACAACACTTTTTTTGCTGGTTTAGTCATGCCTCTTGCCTTCATTTGAAATACTCCCACAAAATAATCAGTTACCAATGTCAAAACAGGAGAAACTTCCAGGTGCCATATTTTTGAAGAATTTTGATAAAATTCTTACAAACAGCTAGCAACCATAACAAGCCCAACAGTAGGTGTGGTGAATAACAATAGAAATCACATCCTGTTGATATTCACCACAATGATAATGACTTTTGGGGTCACTTTCTCATGAGTTGTTATAGGTTTTATGAAACCAACATTCTAGATTCTGTAAAGTCTCAGCAATTCAAACACATCTCTCATTTTTAGAATAGAATCATAACTATTAGCCAACAATAAAAGAATTATAAGTGAAGATACCTTTCAAGGCTCCTTTATAAAATTAAGGAACTTTAAAACTGAGCATGAAATGTTGCACCACCCAGGGAAGCAAGTCAAATTATTTAACCTAAGTCGTAAATTATTCATCCAGAAAAGCTTTATTTCTGGTTTATGGACTACTTATTCATCTTCCATTTGATGGATATTTAATATGAAATCCAAACAAGACAGATAATAGGAGCCAGCTCTCATCTCTTCCATAATGTCAAGCAGCGAAACAGCCACCTGAGATGAGAGACCCTATTTCAACTGGTATGCATTTACACTACCTGGAATAGTTTTAGTGGTAGAATAAAAAATGCAGTAATTTCTCAGGAGGTGAGGGGCCTGGATATTTCCAGGTCATGGAGACTGAGAATCTGAAAGGCATCTGTCAATATTTCAAGTCAGATTTTCAAGATCTGAACTATCAAAGGGACTTTTTCCCCTGGAAATGAGGAGGGGAATGATTTAGATATTTAGCTTCAGAAGAGCTAAATGATCTCAATGTGCAGAATCAGATGTCTTATAGGGTTTGAGGTTAGTTTGGCTTTTTAGCTTCTTTTTATCTTCTAAATAGATTTAGCTTCTAAATCAGTTTAAGGGTTATTTTCTCTCTTCACATAAATTTTGAGCCTTCCAGTGGGTCTGGGTACCAGGAAAGTGACATGAAGACTAAGTATTCCTGTGTCAAATTCCTCAGGGTATACAGTACCTGGATATCTTTAAAACTCTGGCCCAAGTATTGTCTGCAAGATGTGCAGGGCTCTCTTGGAATTAATATAACAGGTTAGACAAGCTGTTGGCCTACCTTGTTTTCTTCCTGTGATTAAAAAATCTTCCCCCACCTGCAGAGGCAGTGGTAGCTGAAGTTTTATTTTAGAGAGGTTTCTGCTAGGAACAATTTTGTAAAGAGTTTTTCTTGAGGCATATTGCTTCAACTTGGGGTAAACATTTTGGTTTTTATTATATTGTGTATTGTGTGGATTCAACCTATGGAGATGGTCTTCAGAAGCTTTAGAAATCTACACACATTGCAATTAACCCTATGACCATGAAAAATAAGAAATTATAGATAATTCTTACCACAGCAAAATTGCTGTTCACCTGAGTGACTTTATAACAATACCATCTAGAGTTTTAGACCTGCTTAGTTTAGCTATAACTTTTAAACCTAAGGAGAACTTAAACTTTTCTAGCCTGTCAGACACAAAACAGACTTGGAGTTTTCTTGATGTATATTTTTTTCCTATTCTATAAGAATTAAGAGCGATTATTAAATAAATATTTATTTTTATGCAAAATTCTGTCCTAGTGAAAAAAAATCAACCCCACTCTTTTTAACTTCTCTGGCTCAACTAATCCATAATAAGTGGAGTTTATTCTTTTCTTTTTTGTAAACAAAGTAATGACTTTGTTTGCTGAAGTCCACTGTGATAATCTGTGGATTTTTATATCAATGTAAACTGATGTATATAAACCTTTTCCAAGTTATTTTTACCAATTTTTTTCCTAAAAATCATACTTTAAGCAGCAGAAATTTCAAATCTAATAGGCAAATAATAAAATAATAAAAAATTAAATAAATAAAATGGGATATAATTTCTATCTGGAAGTTTAATAAATGACATTAGACTTTAACTGAAATATATATATATCTGAAGTCTGTGCTTCTGTACAATTCCTTTTTTTTTCAGACTATCATTTCTCCAAGTAAACATTAAGTAGTTAAACACTTTTACATGGCTAAAAAAAAGAAGACCTGCCTCAGAAAATATATGTTAGAATGAAGATACAACCATAAGTTAAGGTTCATCGGGTATGCAAAGTTTTTGCACAGAGAAAGAAAAGGCAGTGTTTGGTTTTGTTTAGGTTTTTTGTTGTTGTTTGTGGGTTTTTTAGGTTTATGGGTTTTTTTTATTCAGGAGTGAAAATGTATTTTTAAAGTGCTTGAGAAGAGCTATGCTTGAGATATATTTCCTTTTGGTTTCCACTATTACAATGCTACTATGAAGTTCAGTTGATGTATTTAAGCCATCCTTCTAGGAAAGGATCTATGGAAAAATAATCAGCTCTCAGGAGAAAAACCATCTGCACTTTGATTGGCATTTCTATTTTGCCTTAAAAGAACTTGCAACTCTGCCCTTGAGGGTTATCCTTCACCTTGTCTTCTGAAAAAGATGCTACTCCAAAATGTGTTCATACTGCAGAGAGAGCATGCAAGCTTCAAAATTCTTTCTGCTTACCTGTACCCAAAGTCAACTGGCTTATAACTGATATTTATTTTTGTAATGAACTTACTTTATTTTGTTACTTTTTTTTTCTTTCTAGAATCTGTCTCTTAATCTGAAAATTATTTGCATTAGCCTAGATGCTATTTTAGTTCAATTAGTCCTTGCTTAGACAAATCTCATAATGGTCAGAGAACTCACAAGGGCCGTTTTGGTTATGGTTTGTTCCAAGTGAACTATTAATAGCAACTTCCCATTATAGTCTAAATATCAGGTGATGCTGGCTACTGACCAATTAAACCCAGAAGATTTTCACAGATTATGCTGAAATCTGATCCTGAGAGGTGTGAGATTGTTAAAGCCATCCGAGTTCTCCTCGGCTGGGTGGCTTTGGGAGCAGCCCAGCTGCTTTGTCAGGTGGATGAACGTGCAGGGACAGCACAAGAGCTTCAGGCAACCTCATCTTTTGGTGGAGGCAGCAGTGATGAGGGGAGTTCCATTAAAACAAAGACATTAAAACAGCACTGGGGGCTGACAGTCAAACTTCTCTGAATCCATAGCACAGCCATTCTGTCTAAAGGATATTGGGCCTTGTCCCCATTTATTAGCGCGATAGGTCCTTAGGCCAAAGAGCATAAACTGGTTTATAAGGCAGGTCATTTTCTTGTGTAGCCACAATAAGATGATTTTAGTTCTTTGAAAAGTTTTTGAATCAATGAACATGCCAATAAAAAAAACCCTTGATATTGCTGCCAGGTAAAATAAGAACTTCTAGGCTTTAATGTGAATTCAGAAAGGAAGATTGTGTTTTCAGGTTCTATAGACCTCAGAGCAAAATTCCTTGTAAGTTTTTTTGTAACACATATATTAGGACAGTTGCATAAATATATCTAACAGACACTGCACAAAACATTAGAAAATCGTCAGAATTTTCAAATTTCAGCATAGAAGTAATTTTTTATTCTTATTTCTACTGTAAAGATAGGCACAATCAGCATAGTCAGTTCTGTGTGATTCCTCTAGCATGGCTTTTTAAAAGACAATTGATTTGTGCATGTGCACATCCCTAATCTGATTAGTGAACACCCTAGCCAAATTAATGCAGATTGATTATCCATAAAAAGTGGGTTAATTGAATAATAGGCATTGATATAAATGGCTAGTGGATATTTTTCTACATCTATGTGTGAAGTTGACATATTTTGCTGTTAAATAAAATATAGTGAAAACAAGTATATTGATTCACAATAAAGTTGATTCATCTATTCATTAGTGTAATTTAATTGTCTGTAAAATTACTTGCTAAACAGTAGGGGAAAAGTCTATTATTATAATTGTCTGTGTTACAGTAAAGGAATGATTTTATTGAGTGTTACACAAATAAATCCAAATTTCCCAACTATATGTATTGGAACAAAGGATGGTGTCATTTGCAATTACAGGAAATACTATGAAATTATAACAAACAGCTATTCACATTATCAGCTCAGTTACGTGTCAGACTCCCTGTATTGAGCAGTCCATGGTATAGAGCAGCTTAAAGTGAAAGCCATATAAAAGAATTCATTATCAATAGGAAAAAAGAGGACCTAATTGAGAAATGTCAGCCACTGTTTGCATCCTCAATAGAAGAAAAATGGACTCTATCACAAAATGCCAACTGTGGCCATGTTCTCCAATTTTCTTTTCGAGGACACGAAGCAGTAGATTGGATTAAAAAGGAACTGCCAAAGCCATTATCTTTAACTTTCAATAAAAGTGCACTGTGTCCAAATGAAAAATGCCAGACATCATCCCTCCTTTCTTGGGGAAAATAGTAGAACCAATTAAAAAAATCCTGGTCTATAAATCTTTTGCATTTTAGGCTTTCAAGGAAAGAGCAGCAGAACACTAAGTCATTAAAAAACTGCAATAGCAAAGAAAATTCTCATGAACTGCAAATGAGAAATGAGATGGGAGAAGAGGACATCAAAACAAAATTAAAGATTGGAAATATGGCCACCCTTTAGGTCTGATGTACATATTTGACTAGGTTTGTCATTATTGTCATACATTATTGTCATACATGTGAAATGCTATTTTAGTTCTGGAAGAGAGGACCTTTATGAAATATCTGCATCAAAACCTAAAACCATTAGTTTGTTTCACTGAATTCTGAAATAGGAATATCCATATCCTAAAATTTCAAAGAAAAATGTTTATTCCTACCATATGTGGATTATTTCCACTCTCCCAACTTAAGGAAAAATGACATGTTAAGGATGTTTATACTCTTATTCAGAAAAATCCAGAATCCTTTGCTAACCATGAGTTATAGATGTGACAGCACCCAAGTAGGGATGTATTATCAACAGTGTTCATCATAGAGGCTTTCCTTTCAAAGAGATTCCTAAAACCAAGCCCTAATATTCTGTTGTGAGGTTAAAAATTGTGTCTATTTTACTTCTGATTGTAATTCATGCTGGATAGAAGAAACTCCCAGTTTCTGGACATCATCTGGGAGAAGAATGAGCAAGCTGCATGTTTTGTAATCCATTGATTCAAGCAGTTTTCATTTTGCATTGGGATTTCAAGCAGGAAGAGGAATACCATGGTGTTCCAGGCCTGTATAATCATATCCTGCAGCTCCAGGATAGATGTGCAGTGTGCCCAGGATCATTCACAGGCAGCTGCTGACCCAAGGTAACAGGGTGGTGTGTTCTGCATGAATCTCATTTTCCACCTCAGGTTAGATATATCTATGTGGAGACTTCTCTTTATCACTTTGCAATTTCACTACTGAGGTGGAAGTTGTGAAAACAGAATTCATCTCTGAAAGAAATGCTGCAAGTTCGTTGGTTACATGTCATAAAATAAAGGTCACACTGTTCTCTGTGTTCCTCCAAGATCAGCTGGGAAGCAGGTCATTTGCAGAAAACGTGCAAAGGTGAGTGGAAAAATCTGAAAAGGTGAGGGGACTGTATCTGAGAAGTTATTCAGTAGATGCTGTGTTTAAAAAAAAATCCCTCTTGTGATCTCAGCAGTCTGCCACTCCCTCTTTCTGTGAAAACAAAATCTAAATAAGTGTGCCTGCAGCTATTCTCTGCCACTCTGCAGCAGAGCAGACAAGAGAATTACAGATTACTTTCGACCACATTAAGTCTCATAATGACCTTGATTCCTTGTCTCTGTCCTTTCTTAAGTAACTGTAGCTGCACAAATCCACAAAGGATCTGAGAAATATCACTGAAAGGGAAGGTTGAGCAAAGGTATGAATTCCTCTAAATGCCATACCTTTGCTAAACAGACACTTTCTCCTTTTCTGAGCCCTCAAAACAGCAATTTAGTAATGAAGGTTTTGAAGTACCAACCCTGAGACACCCATTCATGCCACTGCTAACTCACATTATCTCTCCCCTGGCATCAACAAGTCACAGTAACAGCAAGCAGAGGTCTCACTAGTGGCAGATAGCCATGCATTGCTTACACTCCAGCACTCACGACTCTCAGAACAGCTGCTCCTCCCTCTTAAGAGGATAAATAAATAAATATATAAACAAACAGACACATAAATAAAGTTTTCTGTTGGTGATAAATAACCAGAATATCAATTTTCTGTGCAACTATTATATCACCCTGATTTTTTAAGATTTTTCTAAGCCTTCTGATGTTTACATTCTTGTAGCAAACTTTCTCACACACCTTCTGTAAATAGCTTATTGTTTGCATTCTTTTATGGAGGAGGAGAAATTTGATAGATTGTTAGCTTGTCCAGTGTCATTGGAGAGGTGGCACTTTTACCTTCCAATCCACTGTCACTCCTGGAAAACTATAATTGTTGGAGTCAGAAAATAAACTTCCCTTTTCTTCACCTTGAGAGCAGTGGTGTGTGAGCTTTTCTTGTTTCAAGTCCTATAGCAACACTGTTATAATATTTTCTTGATAGTGAGGGGGGTTTTTTATGCTAATAATTCATTTGGTAATGCTCAGGCATTTATCAGCCAGGTACCAATCTTGTCAGAGTTCAAGAGCATTTGGACAATGCTCTGAGGCACATGGTGTGACTCTTGGGGATGTCCTGCGCAGGGCTGGGAGTTGGACTCAGTGATTCTTGTTGGTCCCTTCCATCCTGTGATGCTCTATGATAATGTAAATCCTCCTCAATCAGTTATTGTTTCTGTGGATGTTGTGAAATGATAACTTCATGGAACAACAAAGCAGAAAATGGGCACTTTTCTGAATTGCACAAACATTTCTCACACATGCTATTTTTCTTCTCTTAACATATTTATCTCAATATCTTTTTTTAAAACTTAGATTCTCTACAGAAAAACTGCTGGATATAAAGGTCGAATATCCTTCTATTAATCTTTTCATAGTTGTCTAATGTTGGGTGGGTGGCTTGTGTGTAAGAGAGAATTCATGCTGACTTACTCAAAGACTGCTTGTTCCCAGAGAGTTCTTTTTTTTGATCCACATACACAATAAACACAGAAGAAAGGAATTTTTGAAGTTCAAATTTCTCTCGGAACTGACAGATTAATAAGAAACCGTGGTTCTCAGTTACCTCCCAATTATAATTTATACAATACAAGTCTTTGAAACCATGACTGAAAAGCACAGGTATGCTTCATACTAAGAGGCTATCATCTTCATTTAATCAATACTACAAAGACAAAAGATGACCAAAACTGTATTCTGCAAATGCCCCTGTATAGTGCTGTAATAATTTTCATCAGTGGAGGTAATTACACACACGTTTGTTTGGGTAACTGAGAACAAGATGGGTTAGTATGTATTAGGGGGGAGTTTCTTGCTGCTGGGGGAAGGTAACAGCATTTTGTTTTCCACAGAATTTCACTTGGTTACCCAACTAGTAATTGATTCATTGGCCATCTATTAGGCTTTACTTTTGTACTTTACTTTCTAGCAAATTAAACAATCCTGTTCTTAAAATGTTCCTAGTGGCAGTGATGGTTCAGTCTGTTTCAGAAACATTGTCCTCTGAGAAGAGCTATAAATAGTGGCAGGTTATTTTTTATGAACCTTTACAATGAGTATCATAAATATCTGATGATTTTAATTGAATCTTATTAAGGTATTTAATCTCTCCTGATTGCATGGCAAATAATAAAACTGTGTCTATTTAACACCTGTGAAAGTCAATGTAGGTAATTTATCACATAGATTTTTAACATTAAATAAGTACATGCAGTAACACCTTGGGGGTTGTGTATTTAAAACACAGTTGTTGCATTTTTTATGCTTTTCACCAGCTCAAAAACCTTAGAACAGATATTTCAAACAGCCACACGGTACAGTATTGGTTAACAACCAACTGAATACCTAAAATATATTAAATGAGATTTTGAACCCATCACATTGATATGTGTCTGTTATATAGCCACTTATCATCAGTAAGTAGTTTATTTAAATATTGCTAATCACTTAGCATTCAATATAAGGGTGCTGTCTCAATGAAAAATTAAATTCTTTGAGAGACTGTATTCTGCACAAAGAATTACAACAACTTTCTTATAAGTTTATAAACATCTGTGTTAATATAAAACAGAAACCGGTTTTGCAAATAACGTGTAATCTTCATCTTTAGCCTTCTTAAATTCACACCAGGAAAATACTGGTGATTTTAGATTATTATCCATAAAAATAAAAGTTCTATAAATATAAGTTTGCATAAACCTCAGTCAATCATAAATGTTAAATGCAATTTACTGGATTAAAGTCTGGTACTCCTCACAAATGTGGAGAGTAAATATAGCAGATTGGCCCCAGAATTTTCAAGTCCATTCTCTGAGACCCTATTCTTTGTCATGCCATCTCTTCCCTATAACCCAGGTATCCATTCTTTTTTTCTGGAACACAAAGTCCATTTCTTTTTCAGGAAGGCTTAGTTTTTGTTTACCAGTACTAAGAGAAAAGCTCGTTACTTCCTGGCTGGAGAGGAGCAGTGACTTGTGTGTGCCAGAGTGCAGCCCCTCAGCTCTCCAGGGGCTGAGCTTCAGGAGGGAGAGCAGGCTTGGCCTCTCTGGTGGCAGCCCCAGCAATGAGGTCTCACACCTCAGGCCAGAGGCAGAGGAGCATCCACGTGGAACTCCTGCAGGATTAGGCACTTACAGGGCTGGGGGCTAAGAATACAGCCTGCCTCGACTGAGGCTTGTTAGGGATTCAAAGTAACATTTTAATGGAGTGCTTCATGACACAGGGACTTAGGGAGTGCTTTCAGTTAACTAGCACTTACTTCTTATTCTCCTCTCTAAAATATTCTCCAGGCTCGAGGGGGACAGCTCTCTTTGATCACCTGTGCTAGGTGGCTTATGGATCAAGTACAGCATAGGTTAATAAATATGATTTCTGAAATGATTGCAAAGTTTCCTGGTGTTTGAAGCCAGAAGGGATCCTCAGATCATCTGTACCAGGTCATTAAGGTTTACCAAGGCTTTATTCTAGACATAAAGGTGTTCATCAGAACAAAGAATTTTAGACCTCATGAGATTTAACTATGCTATAGGCAAAGACTGGAACTAATCCCCAATACACTTGCAATGGTAGGAAATTAATTAGGTGAAATATGCCTGGATGAGCCTAGAAAATAATCTTGATAATAGGCGTTAAGGAAGGCAAAACAAAAAAATAAAGGTCCAGTTTCAACCTCTAATCCTTGGATTTTGTTACATCTTGATCATTAAAGATAGATAGGTCTCAATTACTGCAAATCTTCTCTTTGTGTTGCTACATACAAAAAGTATTTCAACTGCCTTTTTTTCCAACCATCTGAATACATCAAAATTGGTCTTGCATAGCAAAATTTATCTTCTAGTGTCAGGATCATTTTGGTAAGTACTTTTTAAGTTCTTTCTAGGATTTCTACCTGCATTGTGAACTAGATTTTTGTTGAGATCTTAAAAGAGCCAGTTCCAGTACCTAACCTACAAAGGAAACAAACCTTTGCTGCTTTTGCCCTATGTATGACTTTTGGATCACATTTGTTATATGACAACACTGCACCAATGGTATCATTATCTTGGGATGATTCCTAAATTCACATTGAAGGCACAAACAGGGAAAGGATTTATCTAGGGAAACTTTCCAGTAATACCTTTAAATTCTATAACAAAAGAAAAAATATAATCTTCATTGCCAAGAACTGTACTAGTGACAAATGCAACAGCACTAAGCAGCTGACATTTGTAGACACTTTAGAAATCTGCTTAGTTTAATATATTTTAACTTTACATTTGTCAGTGGATTTCTCATTTGGTATATTCTGGGGATTGTTATTGTTTTTTTGGGTTTGCATTACAGTTTTTAGTTCAGGTAGCTTTTATTGGTGCCTAAATCTTTGATGTCAGCCACACATTGATTGTCTTCAATATTTGTTAAAAATGTTTCTTATTTACTTGATTTTCCTCATATTATTCACAACTATAAACAACATTTCATAGACTTTGGTATTTTTGTGTATTTAAGTTTTACTGTGGGGTTTCTCTCAATGTCATACGAATTTTGTCGTTTAATGTAAGGTGTTTTGTTGCCCCTTTCTTTTAATGTTAATTTTGTGCTTCATTGTCACTGTTTAAATGGATGCACTCCTTTCTGTTTCCCACTAAAGGCTGGGGTCAGAATATATTTCTAAAGATTCAGTCTGTCTTTTGAGATCTTTGTGAAAGGGAAAAGTAGAGAGGAGCTGCTGTTACTGCTACTGAATTAAAAGTTCAGAAGAAATTCTGAATAAACCTGAAGTGAAGCCAAGGCTGAAACACATTCTAAACACATTCATATGCATGTACCAGGCTCCAAGTATTCTGCAGCAGTCTCAGTCTAAGGTCTGGTGCCTTTGTTTTTTTTTCCTTTGTTTACCATATGTTTACTTGGAGACATAACACCAGGAGCAGAATCTCATTTGATCCCCTAAGATAAGCAGCATCCAGTTAGGTTGGTGTGTGAAAAGATGGTGTCCCTGGGAAATCTCAACTGCTTGTTGAAAGTGGCATATTTCTGTATGTGCCATTCTTGCTGAAAATTGAACTTGGCTTTGGTCATATATTTTAAAAAACTGATCTGAATTTGAATTGTTAGAGGGTTTTTTTTGTCCAGGTGAGTCTCATGGGAATGGGAATTTTGAGATGCTTAGCTCTGTGCTCAGTAGGGCAACGTCCTAGAGTTAGTTCAGGGAGTGTCAGTATCAGTCACACTCTGATTGATGCTGGCATTGGATAACTGCATGTGTACCCAATTTTGATTAACTTTGAAGCAGAATTAGACGGCATGCCGCATTTGATAATCCTTCTAATCCACTCACACTTCATGTGAGTGACAAGGCAGCTGCTAAGACTGTGAGAAGCAAACCTTAAATGGTGATAGAAACTTTCTCCTGCATCTCAGCCTTTGTTCATTCCAGTTTGGATCCTCACCACTGCGTTCTGATTGCATTCTTAGTGTTTGTCAGTTGCAGCCTTTTGCAAATGCCACTTGAAGGAGATATTTGGTCAATGAGCCTGTTTTTACAAAATGGAACTCTTTCCTGAGTGTACTTCAGAATATTCATTTAATATTAAAATTAAATTTTTTTTAATATTAAAATTAAATATTTCTTACAATAAAAACATTCAACTCCATCCACTTGATTTTCAGAAACAACAGCATCTCTCTATAAAGCAATGCATATATTTGGCCATAGGATGGTTCAGTGAGGATCAGATTTCACAGCCCTCACACAAGTTTCCATAAGGGTCTGTAAACTTTATACCACATAGTGTGGTTGTTTCAGTCAGTCAGAATGACTTACTGGTTATGGTTTTTGCTCTTTATGCTTTGTTAATATCTATTTGTTTTATTAAATCTTTCAGGCTAAAAATTATTGCAAAGAACATTGTTTCAAAAAAGATACAAGACTTGGGCACAGCAAAGGGAAATGAGAAGCCTTGAGTTAGTGAAATAATTTTCGCTGTTGTTAAATAGAGAATGCACTGGAGTACAAGACAACTAATAGCATTTTCATCTACAAGAATTTCACCTATATGCAATTTCAAACATGGATATGTTGATGGCACTGAAAAATCTGTTATAAAACTGCTTAGAAAAAACAATTGAGGCATGTGGTAGGTATGTGATTTTTTTTCATTCATGCTAAAACTGACTCATTTGATCTTTGGATACAAGGCCTGTTCTGTCAAAGTGGCTTGCAAAAGGTCACAGACATGCCCTAAGTCCAAAATCCATCCTGAACTGCTGAGGTAAACAGACAAACAAGACAGTCTGATTCTGTCTATTATATTCTATATATTCTATATTATATTCTATATATTCTATATTATATTCTATATATTCTGTATTAAATTCTAATATATTCCTTTTATCAGAAAAGCGTAAACTTTACCAATTTTAAATAAAATTAAATTAAATTTTAAATTAAACATGTTTGATTAACATAGGGACCTACAGGGAGCTGCCCCAGAATAGGATTTTCATCTTGGTTTTTCATTCAGCACATTATCTCTTAACTTTTGTTAAGAGATAATGTGCTAGACAAGGTGTTACTCCCACTAGTGAAACATCATTTAGGTATCAAGGTAAAACAATTTTTAAGGCTATAAGTGAAAAGGAAGAAGTTTCCATCAGGTGTACTTTTCATTGTTGAAAGCAGGAATGAAAAAATAGTAGGTGAGACACTTAAGATTTACAGTGTTTGCAAACCCAGGCAAACCTAATGTGACAATAAATAAGGACTAGAAATCTAGTTCCAACTTTACACATCTTCACCATCTTCCTAAGCCAGGTTTCTGAATCTCCAGTTTCACATTCATGGCTGTAGGAATAAAATTCAGTATGAAAGTTTTTTCATCTCAGGTGAGTGATTTTTCTATACCAATTGAAATATTAGTACAGAATTTCAAGCCATTAACAAGGCAAGGGCTTAACCTACTGACTTAATTTTTTATGAAGAAAAATTTGTAAATCATTATTAATGCTGAGTATTCATTATTAATTCTTTGAGTATATTGCTGGTCCTTAGAGTTTACAAAATAAAAGTTGTCTATTTAGAAGTTCAGAAATCAGTTAATTATTCTTACTTATTTACTTGTTAAGCAGGCTTCCAGATTACACTGTCCAGTTTGAAAAATTATCCTGAGTTTTAAGGTGTTCAATATCTTCCTTTTTGTACAACTATTCCATATTTCATTCAAGTAATTGCAGAAATCTTTTCTCCATAATTAATTAATAAACTTGTTGGAGTTCCCTCTTCAGAGCCACTTCTCCCTTCATTACCTAACCATGATGGGAATATAGAAAAATGTCTTGCACTGCACAGAGCCTTACAAACCCACTCCCATCTTAAGGATTACAACATGGAAATGAGCTATCCATAAATATTAAAAATTATCTGCTTCTCACAGATGTTCCCTCTGCCTATTATCTGCAAAATTTCTGGATCAAGTGTTTAATATGAATATGTTAGTATCCACTAAAGATTGCTTTTGGCAGCATATGTGTTGATATCAGCAGGAAATAAATAGGAAAACATTAAAAGGTATAAAACTTTAAAACAATAGCTTAAAGGTGTTTTATAAACTACAGATGGCTTATATCGTTCAAGTGGATGTCTGGTGTAGAATTAGAAACACAGAAGACTGGAAGAAAACTTGAAAATGACTGGAAATAATGAGTCCCATGCAATATGTTGTATTTAAAGTAGAGATTAGCAAAAAGAAAATTGCTACTCTTTTTTTGTACAAGTATTGAGGCCATGCTAGCATTTGTGAATAGGAGTGGTCCCCCACTTTTTAATAAAATATTCTATAGAATGATTCTTGTCACTCTGGATCCTCTCTAAAAAAATGATTTCAACACTAGATTGATCATTTTTCTGTGCTCACTCACTAGTCACAGCCATTGAATTTACATAAAGTGTTCATTCCACGTAGAAGAACTGCCAATATCTATAAATTAAATTGGATCTAGATGAAGCAAACTTCCTTTTGTCAAATCATTAGTACTCTGTATCACCAGTGCTACTCTCTAAGCTGAACAATATCAGTGAAATCTCTTTGTGGAAGAACCATTTGGAAGCGTTCATGGTTTAGCTTGGAGTGAGCTCCCAGGTTCCATTCCTCTCCTGATCACCCCAGCACTGTGAGCCCATCACACTGCAGGCAGTGGGAATGAGGAGGGAATTGACACAGACAGTGAAAAAGAACATCACTGAGAGAGCAAGGGCAAAGCAAACCAGGGGTGTTTCATCAGGCTGGTGTGAGCAGGATGGGAGGGCTGAGCAGGCACAGTGTGTGTAAAAGACAGCCAGAAGTTACAAAAAAAAACATAAAGAGCAGGCACTGTTAATAAGACACTACACATTTAAGAAAATATCATGTGATAGTGAGATGTTTCACTCTGACAAAATCTAACTGGTGCTCCAGCATAAAAAAAGAGTTCATTTTGGTTGGATTTTTTTAAATGATTAAAAAAATATATTCAGGTGTTTGTTCATTAAACATCTGCCATCTATCTAGAAAATAGAGAGGCCTCTTTCTCATGATAAAATTGCAACAGTGACAATTAGTATCTTGTTACTTTTCCTTATTTTAATTTCCTTTCTGTAAACTGTTGTGCTGCTTATGACAGCTGCTTTGTTTTGCTGTTTCAGTAAGTGATGTGCAGTGTGGGCTGTGTGTGGTCTGCAGTTTGTATTCAATTAGGCTGATCAAAAGGCACTGCAGAGAGGTGCCATGATCAATAGCATGGATGTTGATCATCACTGCACTTCACAGAACCACAGAACAAGCCGAGTTGGAAGGGATCCACAAGGATCACAGAGTCTACCTCTGGCCCTGCACAGGATCATTGCCAGGAGCTACACCATCTACCTGAAAATATTGTCCAAATGCTTCTTGAACTCTGCCAGGTACTTTGTGCTAGGATTTACTGTGAACTCTGCACCCTAGACACAGATTCTTTTCTGCTTTTAGAAGGTCAAATACTATTTCTATGGAAGGTCTAAATGAAGTCTGTATACAGAGAGCAGCAGCAATTTTTGTCTCTGCTGCCCTCAAAGACCTGGCACTTGTATAAAAGTTGTGGAGACTGCACTCATCTGCTGAGTGCTCCTCCTGTGCAAACAAAAAACTAGAATCTGGGCTGTGGATTTTGATATTTTATAACCACTTGCCTGAGACTTCTGAGCAAGGTTTTTCCATTTATTCAGCATTCTTTGAATCCAACCTTAGAAGCAGAGGCAGCTGAGGTGTCTCAGTGGTGGCTACGTTAGCAGTACTGACTGCATTTACCTCACTAGAAAACCCTCTAGCAGCAGCACTGAGGGAAAATTCCCTTTAATGGCTGACACAATAAGTCATTTCTCCTGATCACCAGTTCCTACAGAGAGACAAGAGTTTACTTTCCTCTCCTCACCTAAATAATCTGCTCTAACTAAATATGGCATTTAGGCAGCCTTTTATGTGTGCCAGGGAAGAGAGTTTTGATCCAGAGCATATTGTCAGAGTAAGCCCATGGCCAGTGTCAGTCATTCTTATGCCACTGAAGTCTCACTGTGCCAAAAAAATCACTTTTCTGGTGTCTAATAGTTACTGCCTGTTGGGAATCAGACTCACCATAAGCTCTCTTTTCAAACACTGTGCTATCTACCCACCTTCCTACCTGAATGGTTTCACCAGCTTGCAGGATCCCTTGGAAAAAAACAAAAAGGAGTCTATACTAATTGCACATATGATATAATAGAGTCCTCAGACTGTTGGGACAGTGTCTTCAGACTGAAGCATCTTACTCCAAGGCCTCATCACAGAAATGCCAGAACACACACAACACAACAGCAATTGTTATTGAGACATTAACAACCACAAAAGCCCAGTTCCAAATGCTCAAATAAATGTCCCTAAATTAGGAATTGTGCTGTAGGTGTTTAAGAGAGACACACTGAGATATACACAGGGATACATCGGATACTTATCTCTTCTAGAATAAGATCAAAATTACAGCTTCAAAGAAACAAAAGCACCCAAAGCATTTTATCTTCAGTTATGCTTTGGACAGGTGATATAATTTCAAAGGTGAAGTTGTTACTTACAAGAGCCTCTGTCCAAATGATAGGTTTGCTAAATTTCACAGGCAGAAACAGTACAAGCACAAAAGTGTTTGTCAATTTAAGGCTTTTGAAAATGCTCTCCAGAGAAAGGCTTTTGGGTCAGGTTAGTCAGACAAAGCAGTCAGTGGATTTGATAGAAAAGTTCTAAATTCCATGTTTTATCATTGTGAAAAAAATCCCCTAATAACCCCACAGTATTTGATGATAAGACAAAAGTGCAAATGGAAGACAAAGAAAAGGAGTTTAATTTTTAAAATATTGTAAAAATATTGTAAGGACTGCCTTGAAAATTACTTTAGGGGCAAGTGTCCTACACTTTCTTTTAAAAATCCTAGATTATTTCACTTTGACACTATACTGCAAGTCAGGTTCTTTCTAGTAGTTCCCTATCCCAGTGTTCCAACAGCCCAGAAAAATAATCCTAATGAAGAGAGCCATGATTACTTATTGGTTTGTATTTCTGCATTCCCTGTTGAAGGAAAACCATGGTGAGGTAGATAATGGTCTGTGTCTATGTCTCAGGCCCCTCTGCAGTTAAAACAGAGCTGGAATGGGAGATCCACACCCAGAAATTTATGAGCTCTCTCTGCACCTCAGTTAAGGCTGAGTGAGTCAAACAGCACCACTTAAAATCATATTTTGTATATTCACAGCTTTTATATAATCCATGAGTGACAGAAGCCACAGAATACTGCACTTAAAGTTGTACAATATGTTTTTGTTTTCTCATGCTACCCAAAAAATCAGAATTCTCTACACATAATTGAACTATAAGTATATGGCAAATACACAGCATGGAAAATGCTCAGCTCCTTGTCAAAGGCAAGATATGCAACAGGCTGGTTAAAACCTGTGATCTTTGGAACAACGTTAATTTTACATTACTTACATTTTCAAAATGATGAATAAAAAAGACAAGTTAACAAAAACTAAATGTACAAGTTACCTCATTCTCTTAGCAATGCAATGTTTTCAGCCAGTTCAAAACATCACAGAGGTTTTCCATGGAATTCATTCTAAAGGCTTATGGAGGTACTGTTTTAATGGAAGTTAATGCTGTATTATATGTAGCTTTTTCCTTTTAGCATCTGTGTTCCTGTTTTCTAACTGCAATTTCTACAAGCACAGAACTGCAGCTACTTAAACATTACAGAATAAAAAAAGGAAGTAAAAAGCTTTCATTTAAGTAGAAAGAAGGTTAGAGGGATCTGTTTCTGTGACAAGAACGAGTGGAGGATGCAGACAATGTAGACTGACCTTGCTTATTCAATATGTAGTTAAAGCATAGACCTGTAGACAAAGAACTAGAGTGTCTGATGGTAAATGCCTCTGTTCTGGGATTGTTTTTTATTGTCAGTCATTACTTTTCTATTTTTAGCTTCAAGGCACCTCCTGCCTCCAGGCACTTAAGGGAGAATCTTGATGTCCCAGAATCTGTGACCATCATTGACTTGACTGTCCCAAAAAGCAAAGCTTAAAACCTAACATTTATACTCTCATACAGCTTTTGATTCATATTTTAAAACAAAACTCCCTCTTATTTATTGATTGTTAGGACTTTTGGGGACAGATTACCAACCTTTTGCCTGCCTGCAGCGCTGCTTTAGCAGAAAAAAAGGACAAGGAAATCTCTCCCTATTAAACTGTAGGGCAAAGACCCATCAGAGCTGTGTTTAGCCTCTGAACTGAGCCTGTTTTCAGTGTCTTTACCATCCTCACAGCCAGGGAGGAGATATGGTTGCCTCCACAGACCCAGAGAATGCAATCTGAAGCCTTTGATAACATCTCCATCTACTCCCTGTGATTTTAGTGGCCCACTGTGGCAAATTGCTAATTTAGCAGCCTGAAGTTTAAGCTATACCTACCTATGTTTAGTATGATGAGACACGAGGGAGAAAACATCATAATACATTAATTGCCAAAGTCTTTTCAGAGCAATCGTCATCACTGCCGTTTGAAACAGCCCAGGATGCTTCCTACACTAAAGCATTTCATCCTTCAGCCAGATCCAGGAGAACATTTTAAAACTTCAATATCCTGGAGCACAAATGCAGAATTTATCACATGATTGTAATTTGATCCTATCTCAGCTGTGAAGAGTGCAGCATTTCTTTTGGAATTATCACAAAACTTTCATGCAAAGTTTTCTTAAAGTTTCCACTTGAGCTCATTCACTTTTAGTCATATTAAAACCTTGCCAAAAATAGCTCAGTGCACGTTGTAGTACCATGAAATCTGATAAATCCTATTGTCATGATATTTTAACAGTGCTATGAAGACAGAGTAGGAACATTTGTGATTATTAAATTGTGTTATTTTTGAAGGCGTTCTGGATAACATTTACGAATGTTACAGAACTGCACCAAATCAAAGCACCCTCGAGCTGAAAAATTGATTTCCTTGGAGCTACTGCACGGAAACATGAGACTATAGCATATTAAATGTTGACTTTCATGTATTAGACTGTTTTGTAGAGCTTCAGAGGATTCTGATAATAGCTGATGTTTCCTTACAAATACATTCAGATTTTTCAAATGGGATATTTTAAATGTGATTTTTTCATCTGTGTTGTAATCAAAGATTTCTTGAGTTCTCAAAACAAAGGTACCCAAATAGCATTTCACTGTCAAAACACAAATTATAACACCCTGTGTCCTACATACAACAAACCCATCAATTTCACAGTTTTTTATTGATGCACAATTCAGAAAAAGTAGACAGTAACATGCATTTCAGTAGCTTCAGAGCCAATTTGAAATTCATATTAGTTAGAAAAATACTTTCCTTTTCTATAAATGGTACTTTTTTTCTGGATAGAGATGGAATAACGTATGTGTCTTAAAATACTCTGATTAGATGTAAACTCAAGAGTTGAGCTAATTTCTGTCCCCTGATCCAGAAGATTTCATGCTAAAGCAGAATTAAAATCAGCAGCCCATTTTAGTGCTGTTTTTGCAGATTGAAGCAGAATGTGAGTTTGCTTAGGAGCCTGAAATTTGAACTGCTAATTCAGTGGGAAGTTGCCCCCCTAAATATTGGAATTCCAGGTGAAAATAACAGGGTTTGAAAGTGGAACTTATAATATGATAGAAATTGACATCACCTCAGTCAAAATACTTTGGATAGCTTGATAAAAGCCTTTCAACTTCAACATTTCTGATTTTCCATTTTTGTTTTTATGCAATATATTTACATTTAAAAAAAGAAAAAACTGAGCTATTGCTTAAACTTCTAATATAAATAAATATTTCAAATAATTATCTTGTTTTAGTTTTCCCCTGAGTAAATGCTAATTTGTGTAAGGACAACAAAAAGTTTGATTTCTAAAAAATGCAGACAAAATCATCCTAGAGCTCTACTGATAGACTTGAGTAATTTTTTTCTAGTCCTATAATAATTTGTCAGGTTTTTTTTTTTTCACTGTTGTAGAAATGGTAATATAAACAATGACTACATTTCATCAGGAGGAAGATGGTGCTAAGTATTCAGTCTGAAGAGCACCCAGTAGATTAAGATATATACTTTGTGATGAATGCATTTGTAAAAATATTATTACATTATCTCTGCTTTTCCCATGTTGTTTGGAGAGCAACCTGATATTTTTAAATGGTAATCTTGAACAAAGCCATTATACTCACTTTCTGAAAAGACAATTTCTGTTATCCCAGAGTTGCATTAATAACCCAAATGGAAAGAAGAGCATTGCTGGTTCTCCTTCTATAGTAATGAAAAATTCACATTTAGTGCATTTGGTAAATTTAAAAGTACTATCTTTAAATTATTTCCTTAAAAATACACTCATACACATCCGAAATTCTGCTCTAATTAAATTCAGAAAAAAGAGAGACATTACTGCCCAGTTTCTATTCCATCTCCATCTGGATTCATCCCAAGACATTGTGATATATAACTGCTGTCCCATCACATTTTCAAAACCAGACTTTTTATAGCAACTCTAACCTACACACCTGTTCACCAGCCAGTATGGAACAGGGTCCTTGACGTGCTTTTGTGTTTTGTGATGAACAAATGCATTGGGGTGGCCTCCATGCATTGCAGAGACAAACAGAAACCTTTGCCTTGGTCCTTCCACCAGAGCACTGACCAGGTTTTTTGTGCAATGTGCAATGAACTGTGACAGGATTCGAGGTGTGGCCTCACCAGTGCCAAGTACAATCACTTCTGTTGGGAAATATCTGTCCCTTTACAGTGGAGTTGGTACTTAATAGAAGAATTGCTTAAAACATGGTGTCTGATAGAATAGCTGCGGGTGGAGATATTAACATTCTTAGTATCAAGGTGTCCATATTAAATATGACATTTAAGAAAAAATTCAATTCTGTGTTGCAATGAAATCAAGACAAGGCAGGAGAAACAGAGAAGGTGGAGAGAGAACATTATTAAGAACCACAAAATGGCAGTTACTCAAAATAGTTAGAAAATTCCCGTGGGACATAATGATTCAATGTCTTTATCTGTTTAAATCAGGAACTATACTTCGATTTCTCAGTTTCACATGAGTCATGTCACTGCTGTATATCATATATTCTGGTCCCAGTATAGGGCCAGAAAAAGCAAGTCTTTTTTCTATTTATGGCTGATACATTTAAATTCATCTAACTTCACACTTTGTGTCAATGTAGGGATGTTTCCTATTGAAGAATTTCAAGCAAGGTCTACTCAGGCTTATACTCAATAAAAATATAACTCAGCAATTTATCTTAGAAATGGGTGACCTGACCTTTACATTGGTGGTCATATGTCTAAAAATTGCACAACAACTTAACAACTTTGATTTAAAATCTGTAGCCAGTGGTGCAAAAAGCACAGAAGCACAAAGAGATTGTGGAATGCTATGATTGGACAAGGTCAGCCTAAAGTGAAAGGCTAAAAGTGAAACAGTAAAAGTAAGCTTAAAGCTTATCCACAAGCCAAATTATGAAAGGGGAAAAATTTAAAAAAGGAAGTGAAAAAAATTTTTTAAAAGACAGATGGAGTTATGGAGTTCAGTTGGCTAATTTTCTACCTGACTGCCTGGATGAAAAACAGAGATGTACTGACCTTGTCCATCTGTATTTCTGAGAAACTCAAATTGTCAATCTGCTTCAGTTAACCAAAAAGCTTAGGTTGAATAGTTACTAACTGAACCCTAATCACTCATAAAATGTTTCTTAGCATTACAAAAAGTCAGAATTGCAGGTGTGTTCTGCCATTCATCCTGAAAACATGACTTGCTAATATCAGATGGCTGAATGGCTTTAGCTAAAATAAGGGCAGAATCTAAATTGCCACTAAAAGCTTACAGCAAATCTTTTTTTTCCCCCTAATTTCCCCACAAATTTCAAGAGAGCTTTGTACTTCACTGACTTGTTTTTCATTTTCCCACTTTGCTTCCTATTTCTGGTCAGGGCCACGGTACAAATATGAACATCTTGACATCAAAGGTTGCTTTTTAGAATATAGCCATTCACATAAATGAAGCCCTCAGCCTCTCTCGACTATGGCTTTCTGACCTAACTAGAAAAGAGTATTACTGAAAATATTAAGCTCTTAGAGGCATCCAAAGGGAGGACACAAGGATGGTGAAGGGTCTGGAAAGAGAAGCCGTATGAGGAGCGGCTGAGGTCAGCCTGGAGAAGAGGAGACTGAGGGGAGACCTCACAGCAGTCACAACTTCCTCATGAGGTGAAGAGGAGGCACAAGCATCAGCCTCTTTCCCCCTGTGACCACTGACAGGACCTGAGGCAATGGCCTGAGGTTGTGTCAGGGGAGGTTTAGTTTGGATGTTAGGAGAAGAGTCCTCACCCAGAGGGTAGTTGGGCACTGGAACAGGCTCCCCAGGGCAGTGGTCACAGCACCAAGCTGACAGAGCTCAAGAACCATTTGGACAATTCTCTTAGGCACATGGTGTGTGACTTGGAGTGTCCTGTGCATTAGAATTGGCCTCAGTGATCAACTCAACATATTCTATGATTCTATTATATTTGCAGTTCATCTTTCTCTATTTTAGCACAATTAAATAAAACTTACTTACTTGTTATTAATATTTTAAATAATTTTAAGTTACTCCGTCCTTTAAAAGTGCTAATAATGGTTTATGTATTGTTAGGCTTAATATTCTCTCTTCTTCCAATAAAAAGGGTGCTTCAGTTTCAGTGGGATTGACAGACTGATTACAGTAAATGAAAATTACTATAGATGGACTGGATGAATGTTGCACCTGACAATCTACACAAAGTTATCTGATGCTTCTCCATTTCTCTTTTTCTAAATATCATTACAGGCATCTGGAAATGTCCATTTGAGACTGAGCAAGTTCCCAAAAGTGTCATATCCTAGAGTTGCTAGTTATGAAGTAGTGTCTATGGACAGACACATAGACTCCATTTCACACTGAACCCATATATTCCAGGTCCATTTGTGGCATTTTTCCTTTTAACATATAGTTACATGAATAAATTTTCCATGTGAGGTAATTTCTTTCTAATGCTAAAGTAAAGTTTACAAGCCCCTTGTTAAGTATTTGCAAAGAGTTTTAATGTCATTTGCCAAGAAATCAAACATCTATCAAGAGCTCACTTTTGCTTCAGTTGATGCAGGTGACCCTAATTTTAGTCACAAGATCAGAGGTTTATAGAACAGGTGCCAAAGAGGGTTTTCTGAATCTCAGGCTGGTTTGGGACTGGCAGTGGGAGGAGTCAGATCTTCATAATTGCTGCTTCTTCCCAAGCTCTACAGGAGTGGAAACCCCTAATTTATGATGAGGAAAGTTAGTGGAAATGTGTTGTGGTACCTCTGAAGGCAGCACTTCACACCATAAGACAGAGCTTAAATCATGAGTCATTTATGGTAGACATAAACCCATTATATTATCCTGTAGCAAATATTTACTTCATGCAAAATTCTTAAACTCCAACAGCTTTGGAAAGCACAGACATTTATTCTTTAAAAAATAAAATATTGTGGGGTTTTTTTCCAATTTATTTGAGACAAATTAAAAAAAAAAAAAGAAAAAAATATTCCATGAATATCAAGAGACACTCAATTCCAGTAAGTCTCCATGATTTCCAGTAAGCAAAAGAGTATTTCTCATCAATTGGCTGGTGTTTTCCTAGCAGTGTGAGCAGTCCTGGTGGTTTTAGCTTCCTCTGAACCTCTCAGTCATTGCAGAAAACCTAACAGTATTGGGATCATCCTTTTACCACATGTTCCTCCACTTGCCCCTGTTCTCAGGGTCCCAAACTGCCCATGCTTGCTTGCTGTGCCTTAAGTTATTACGTGGCACCTTGGTACTTCAAGTATTAACCATGTCCTGGTCGATTCTGCTTTAGAGATTTATTCCTCTAGCTGCTTACATCTTGGACTTTTCAAAGGGTTGGGAACAGCCTGATTCCAGCTGCTACTGCTCACACTCACAGGCTGTTTATTTTCTACTATGTGTTCCTACTATGTGTTTAGGATTCTTGGCCATTTGTTGGACTGAAGGACAGGTCTCTATATCCTGGCCACCCATGGAGCTGTTTTCTGGTTTTTTCACTTGAATAGAATTGGTCAGACTAAAATATTGCCATTGGATTTTATTTCTTGCAGAGGAAACCTATTTTTGTTTTGGGGTTTTTTTCTTCATTAGATGCTTTCCAAACGTGATATATATTTTAACTTCTTTTAACTTTCAACTGTAACCTTCTGTCTTTTTTTATGTTTTACTTTGCATAAGTAATTTTTTTTATTAAATTTCACCAGTTCTGAGCATGTTCTGTGACATTTCAAAAGGAGCTAATGTACCAAAAGAGTGGAAATGTCACCTTCCTCCAAAAGTAAATGACTGTTCCTGTTGTTGCTGCTCTATTTGACATTTTTGGCAGTGAGATAGTTAACATTACTGATAAAAAGGGGTTGGGATGGTCATGGCCATGTTAGACCTTATCATGTGTTCTTAATACAGAAGTGATGAGGTCCACACTACCTAAACCTGGGAAATGGACTTCTGAGAAATGTAGTCTTGCATATAATGTTGTGCTCCCAGCTGAGAAAATGTAACTGCTCTGTGCTGAAAAGTGGGCAACCTACTGTGTGTCTGAGACAGGCAGTGCAGCAGCAGTAAATTCCATCATGCTTAGTGGATGACCACATTTATAGATGCTCACAATTTCTCCTGTATTATAAACCAATATTTGCCTTGTCTCTGAGGAAAGACTTCAAAGAAATAAAAAAAATAAAAAAAATAGTCAGATATTTAAGATTTAGCAAGTTTTTCTTCCTTTATTTTCCTCCTTTTTTCTTTTTGGTCTATCTCTAATTGTGGCAAGCATGACTGATCTGTTTTAATAAAGGCAGTAGCATTTTGCTCAGTATAGGGAGATGATTTAAACTGAGACCATTTGGGAATTCTAAGTCCTAAAACGACTGTGGATCATCACAGCTTACTGTAATGTAGAAGGAAAGAAAGTCCAAATCAGCACTGCTGTTAATTCTTGGGTAGTGAATTGTGAGTTCTTTCAGCATCTTTTCCTACAGACTTGAAACTGGCTGATGGCCATTTCTGGAAAACACTTTGAATTTAACTTCCCAAGGAGGGGTTTTGTTTTCAGAGATGCTCTGAATAAGGAAAATACAAAATCACTGGAAAATGTAAGATGTCTGTAAGGAAAGGGACATCATTGATCCTACTGCTTCTTGAATAACTCCATCCCTTCCTTTTCTTTCTTTTTTCTTTCCCATTAGTGAAAACCGTGTTTGCATAAGCCCACTTATTTGTTTTGGCTTTAGATAACTACCAAATGGACTCAGTAAGTATAATTCAACCATTCTAGATGAAAACACTTTGAGAACCCCCTTTAGCTGTTTTTTCAAATCCATCTACTAGGTAGAAAAACTGATCAATTAATAGTGATAGGCACCATGATCAAGTAAAAGTTACTTTAGTGACCCATGGAAAGGTTTCCTAATAACAGGGTCTGTGATGAGCCACGTGTGTCCAGGAGGGTACACAAAGTGCAAAAGGGACTTAAATATTATGTGTAGAGTTTAGAACTGTGTTAGATGACAGTCCTTACAGATTATAGCTAAATTTATGCACTGAAGCTTTTTAAAGCATTATGTAAAAATAAATTAAACAGTTGTCTAGCTCCCATGAAAGCAAATGTTAATTGACCATCCAAATTCCCTGAGCAATTTTTGAAAGCATCAAAGCCATTCCTATTTATAAAAATATGTACAATGACATCTACAAAGTAAAACTGTTAGAGTTCTAATAGCAGATGGGCCTAAACTGAGCAGAATTTGGTTAAGTACAGGACAAGATTTTATTTCATTTAAATGTCAGAGGGAAAATAGTTCTGAAGTGTATTGATGCTGTCATAAATTAAGGCCAGGAACCAGGCAAGTAATTCTCTATATATTTACATTTTCATCCTAATTCAAACTACAAGAATCATTCATATAGTGACAAAAAAACCAACCAGAAGCCAGTTGCTGTTTTCATTAAAAGCCTAGTCATGTTATCTGGCTTAATATAGATTTCCTGTAGCTATTTCTCACTGGTTTCACATACAGTTTTCTTTGAGTCATCTGCCAAGCTGCTGAGAGCTCTGGAGTCAGTTTTGCAGTAAATTCTAATCAGAACCATGTCAAGGACTGAATCTATTGCACTTCCCTCTCCTTGCATTAATGGGGGAAAAGAAGTGGTTCGTGGTTAGTCTGTGAAAGGTACAAGATTCCACTGGCTAATTTCATGACAATCTGCATCAGCCTGGTGCCACTTTCCCTTCAGAGTTTTCCTCTGACTACTAAATTTAAATGAAGCAAAGATTACTTTTTTTTTCCTTTCCCTTTTCCTTATTTCAGCCTTCACTCTTCTCTCTCATGGGGGAGATGCTTATGAAATGAAGGAAAATATATTTTTCTGTTTTCATATACAGAATGCCTGGCACCCAGAATTTTAGTTGATCTGGGACAGTGAAGAAAACTAAAATTAGAGGTTAAAAAAATCTTTGCAGATATTTTAAGGTAAACAGAAAAGGAGTGTGAAATAGGAAATATGGCAGTGAAATATTAGAACTGAAAATAGTAAATGAAAGGTTGAAGACACAAAAAGACATGAAACAGAATTTAAATGTGAGAGAAGAAAGGAATAGGAAGAAAAGGCAAGATCTGGAGGGAGAGGCAAAGAGGTTTAATGGACCATGTTACTTAATCAAACAATCATTCCAAACATTCTTGGAACTGCAGAAGAATACAGCATTTGTTTCATAATGCTGCACAGGTCTGAGCCCCAGTGAAATATCAGGTATTCAAGTGGCTGCAAGGGCTTAGACATGCAACAAAGAAATAAATAAGAGAAGGCATTATGACCATTCTGAACTGGTTTTGGTCAATCAGCATTCTGGGAGGAACAAGTAGAAGGTTTAAAGAATTTAGTTTCCACTTAATGGAAAATTCTTGTACATAGTCCCCCTCTCTCTGAAAACCCCAGATGAAACTCAGGCAAATATGTTCCATCTTATCAAAAGTAAAAAAAAAGAAATTAACACTGGGTTTAAGGACTTGAAGTAGAATTCAGGTGTAATGAGAAAAATGGATTGTGGGGGGAAGAAAAGGAAAAAAAAAGAAAAAAAATATCTTTTTAAAAAGAAAAATGAAAGATTAGAAAAATTCCGTGCTTTATTTTACCACATGATATACATGAAAGTGGATGGAGCCATCAAAGCATAGTATCTTGAAGAACTAATTCAAAAAAGGCCACGGAGAATTTGAAATTTTATAAACAGGTATTCAGCATTACTGGAAACTGAGAAAAGTCTCTAAAACCACAAATAGCTGAAAAGAGGAGCCATGCACAGGCTAGAGATTAGCACAGATATAACAGCAGAAATCAGGAAACAGTATAAATTCATATTTGGCTTATTGCATGTAAGATTTGGTGCCAAAGAGTTACAATAAAATGCAGAATGTTTAAATGCAGTATATAAACTTGAGAAGCTGAGAATGTGAGGCAACATTTACTATGTTCTTTTTTGTATGCAGTAAATTACAATTCTGCAGTCCTAGCAGAGCACATGCAGTCACTTTTGAAAATATTTTAGTACTTTTATGTGCTCAGTATTGTGCATAATTGCCCCAGTGAAAAGAATTACACATATATTTGCTAATAAAGCAAAGGCCACTCCTACTCCAAGACATATAAGAGCAATGTCACCAACCTAATGCCATGCCACAGTCCCACCTAAGGGTCTGTATATGTCCATGACAATGTACCAACAGAGATTTCTATTAAATTGGTGGGTTTTGCTCAGAATCCTGTTTTGTACTTTGCACTTGGTCAGTGCAAGCAGCAGAGCAGGACAGAGCAACTTGATTTTGCAGTTTTCCTTCAACTCCTCTCTGCTTTGAGCCTGCTTGGCACCTGGCTCTGTGCTTACCTGTTTCAGAGGTACAGGAAAGGAGGAATCAGGATTTTGATGCTCACAGTTCCATAAAAGGTCTTTCCTCCCACTTCCTCTCCTTAAAATTTTCTGTAGGAATTTTGAGGAAGGTTGTTGTAAAGTAGTGCAGGACAGACAGAGAGGATCAACTAAAATTATCCAGAGTTGTGTTGCAATTATTTGAATATGTCAACAGTCATCCCACTGAACACTTTTATCAGAATTATCAAGTGAAAAAAAATAAATCCAAGCAATGTGAACTTACTCTGGTAAGTGTAAGACTTTAAAAGTGGGTTCTTAGGTTTTTACTTATGCAGGGTGGCCTGCTAAGTACTGAAAATTCAAATATGTTGAAAACAAAGTACAGTTCAGAAACAAAATGGGAAAAGCTTGCATAACATTTATTTTTTCCTGTTTAGGAGCAAGCAGAAGAGCAAACAAAAGCATCTCAAATCTAATCAACTTTGGTTTCTCTTTTTTTTTTTTTTTCCATTATTTTCTCCATGCATATTAAAAAAGAAAAAAAACAAACGGAACTTCACATCCATCCAGAAAAATACACAAAAATAGAGACATTGGAGTTTTCTAGCAGCACTCATGTTTTAGCTAAATTGATGACAATACCTCCTTTTGCTTGAGAAGTAAGAACACAATATCAAGAACATAATTCTGTAAGTAGCAGCACAATGACCCAGAAGCTGTAGGATGTCAAGTGCTTATAATGCCCTTCTACAAGGTATGAAGTACTAGAAATACAATGGTTGAAGTGAAGGGAAGGAGCTGGTACCATTTTAATGAGTTTTTCCATAAATAAAAAAATGAATTTGCACACAGATCAGCCAGTTTCCTGATTTTCATTGGGTTGTTTCTGTTTTGACCAGATGGACTGGGCCTTTGAAAAATCTTTTATACATGAATATTCTAATTTTCCCCAGCCTTTCAAGGAAAAGTCATATTAAGAAATACCTGAAAATATTAGCTGAGATGCAAGAGGGGAATTTAGCCAGAGGGAAATAAATTCAAAGAGGATGTCTGGAGCATCATAAAGTTAATCAAACTTTTGCCCTGAAGATTTCAATGCTTTTAACTTTATCTACTGTGGCAACCACATTTGCCATGGCTTTTAGAGTTTTAACCTCACTTTCCCTTTTTCTGTATCTTTTCTAGGTTTTGGGTAACAGTGGGGTTTGTCTCCTTTGCAACACATTCCTAGGTCTCTCTTGGAAATAATATTCCATATACCAAATGTGTAAAATGTCATCTGACAAAATCAATTCTCTGTAATTATTGCAGAAAACACTGCAGCTGTAACTCACAGATTGTGCCTTCTGCTCTCACCTGCCAAGCCACATTACACTGGTGCCTGTTGCCACTCCAGCCAAAAGAACCCCAGGGAAATATTTTTGGAGCCTTATCAACAAAGCTGTGTGAGTAGACCCAGGTAAGTGTTGAAGGTGGTGTTTAAATACTCAAGGGAAAATGTTGCTTTCATAACATTGGCTTGATCCCCATTGCAAGTGGGCTTAAAATTTTGGGTTGACCTGTGACTTTCATTACTTTTAAGGGTTTGTCTGAGGTTATTAACATAATTTTACTGCTATGTAAATTACAGAAAAAGTGTAACATGCCAGATACTATGTGATTATTTCTCCACATTCACAATAAAGCACATTTGAACATATGGCAGACATGGTTAACTGTACTTTATGCTAATCTCTGCATACCATTTAGCTCACCTAATTAACTATACCTGGTATACTACACACTGCCTTGCAGAAGAAAATCATGAAGAAATCCTCTGGATGAAATACTAGATGCCTAAGAGAAGAGGAAAATCAATATTATATTCTATTATGACTTCCCTTCCTTCCATCTGATTGTTTGTTTCCTTTTTTCTAAACGCCTATTCTTTCTTCAGGGGCTGAGACCAAGAAAATTGTAACTAGACCTGGCCTTTTTTATCAGTAGAATACTGTCAACTGCTCTAATAAATATATCATTGGAGAATGTTAAAAAAAAAATGTTGAAGTACTTAAACATTTTTAGCAGAATGTTCACTTCTAGTAAGGGAACCACAATCAATTCCAATTGACTTATACATGCAATCAGACCAAATAACTGAATTTTTCTAATGGGAAGTCTGGGTTTGAACTAGATTCAAATCTTAATTTGTAAATTTATTATAGGAAATCATCAAATTCAAAATATATGGTCATTGAAAATTTCTGCTTGCTTAGCTGTCAGAGATTATTAAGAAGCAAAAATTTGGTGAAAGAATATACCTCATTCTTTTAATACAGCTAAAGGACAAATTAAAAAAATTCTTCATAGTCTAAAAATTCTTTGTATAGTTATCAATATACAAATAGCAAGTAGTACCCAACTGAGCTTAAAATGCAGGGTAAAATCTGTTGCAAGGAACATATAACTATATCTCTACTGACCAATTTCAAAAGTGTTGCAGAAAAAGCTTTTTGGAAATGATGGACCAAGCTGAGGAAGAAGTGTCCTGGCTAACAGAGGTGGAAAAGCAGCTTCAGAGCTAGGGGGAGCTAAGGCAGTGTGGCCTGTTCCCATGTACCCAATTCCTCTTAGCTTGAGCTGCCCCCTGAATCATGTTCTATAGTGTGGTTAGGGGAAAAAGCCCTCTTTTTGGTAGCCTACTTCACATGATGGTGGTTTAAATTATTGACAGCAAACTCAGAGACCACCTTGTGGTCTCATCAAGTGTATGTTACTTTTCACATTAATTTTATTTTCTCAAGTCTCCAAGCTCAACCTTTATCTAGAGATTGTTGCAGAAGCACTATTTTTGAATTAGCAAGGATGTTCTTAGCCAGAGAGAGCAATCACAGACCTCCATCTCTTGACAAAATATATCTGTGGAGTTGCTTGTTGCTGCTGTCTGACCTTCCACTGTAGCACTCACACCCCTTAGGGCACTCAGCCAAGCCAATGATCAATACACCCATGCAATTAAAGGAGTAAGTATTGCTTTCACCATTTCCTCCAGCCACCCTCCATTGCTTCAGTCTTGTCCAGGGGATGACTTTCCATCTCATACTAAAGCACACACCAGTGCTGGACCCTTTGGCTGATTGACTGACACAATTTCTTTGAGAAACCTTAGATCAAATACCAAGCATTATAGAAACCAGACTGGCAAAACATTCTGGGGGGGAGGGGAGTGGAAATCAACAAAACAAGCAAGAAAAGCCTTTTTTTCTTTTCTTGTTCGGGTTTTTTGTTTGGATTTGGGTTTGGTTTTTCTCTTGGTAGCGCTTACAATTCAGATTTCTGCCATGGAGTTCCAAGGAGCCTTCCCAACAGTATGACTGGCTACAGAAACCCTTTGAGTAACACAGGGTGAGTGTGCTGCTGTATAACAGCAACAGCCTGGTGGAAACCTCACACTATCAAGACACAGCATTGTTTGATTTAACAAACAGCTTTTCTTCTCTTTGTTGTCTGTGTGCTGAATGTGCTTGCTTCTTCGTGTACTTTCTGCTGCTGCTCGAGAGGGTTATGACTTAATTAAATGTCTCTTCCTTTTTTCTTAAGGTTTTATTTCAGGATTTTTAAAAGAAAAAATAAAATAAATAAAGGCAGTCAACTGCTTGCCTCTGATTCACTTTTATCCCTCTCATTTACAATCTGAGGAAAAATGAGCACACTGGATACCTCCTAGTGAGTGGCTGACAACTAAAGATGAGCAAAAACTAATACTTTGTTATTATCTAGCCTAGAGGAAAGTTTACAGGATAACCAGCTATTGACCTTTTCAAGTAAACATATTTAAGAATTCAGTGGTTGTGGGGAGCTTAGACAAGACACAGCATGAACCCTTCAGAAAAAATGTCCAAATGCTTGTACTGGAAGTTTAAGTGTATCACTGAAACAATTCTTCTTTTTTACAGTTTGCCTAACATTTCAGACAAAAGCAATGAAGCTGAGGTTCCATTTTCACATTATATATATTATAAACCAGGTGTACAGTTTGAGCATTTCTCAAATGTCAGAGACCACTTTAAACATTACCCTTCACTTCCTAAACTTGCAGAAATGCTGCTGCAGTGCTATCTGAAAATATACACTAGTGAGGAAATGATGATCACTTGGAAGTATAACACCAACAGACCTCACCTGTCTCCTTCCTTCCATTCACTCTGTATTTTTTTCTTTTCTTTCTTTCTTCCTCTCCCTAAATCTTCTTTTTGTTTTAAAATTCTCTTTGTCATGAACTTTTCCTTTCCTTTATCTCCCTTTCTCTTATTTATTTTATTTATTTTGTAAAGGGAAGAGCATTTTCAAAATAACTCATTTAAATTAAGTTTCAATTAAATTGACTACAGGCAGGAATAAAGTAGGGTTTTTTTTACCAAGTGATAAAAAATAAAAAGAAGAGTGTTGATTTGTTGATTGCTGTGGTGAGCTGTTTGGTGCATGTTGATTTAGAGAGAGCAAGGGATTGTTTTCTGCCGTGAGTAATCAGAGCAGATGAGCTTTTCAAGGTTGCTGCTTCCCTTAACTCTTCAAGAAAAAAAAATATGGTTCAAAATTCATACAAATCTCATTAACTGTGAATAACTTTGTTTTACATAAACTTCCCTCAGTTGCTTTGAAGTTTTTTCATACCTTTCTATTCAGGTTGTAAATGTACAGCCAAGTTGAGGATACCTACTCTTTTTTTCTTTCTCTCTAGAATGTTGCACTTTAACTGTTCTCTTGACTTCGTGACAAGTGAACAGCAGCACAAAATGAGATGTTTTATGTCTGATCGCACTACTTTACATGTTCCTTATTTCTTCAGGTTAGGGTTTGGTTATTTGGCTGTCTTTTGTTTTAAAAATAAACAAGCTTCCTTGTTTATTTTTATGCTAGCCACCCTGTAGTGTACCATTCCTAGTTAATGTTTGCAAGCTGAAGCATGCATGTATCACAAATCCTGACAGTAAATAATTAAAGTATTTAAATAAACGTGTGTTTGTATGGTAGTTTTGTGGTTGTATAAATTTGTAGAGCAAGATCTTATACTGATCTATAATTATAAGTGCCACTGACTAGCATGATCCTTACCGAGTCAGATTAATTTACACATTAAGCAGCCATCTGTAGAAATTTTCATAGTTCCTTGCTTGCAATGCCAGGGCTCACATGGGGATTTTAAAGCTAACTTGGCCTCTAGGGATTTTTTAGCACTGCTATTGGATACATTTGCTGTGAACACATTTTTCTAGGCACTGACACCCTGTACCCTTTGTCACTGTTTTATATCAGCAGAGGCTTTTTAATATTTTGCATACATAATAACATAGAAATTTGGTAATCTAAGAACAGTATTTTATATATACATATATGTATATTTATATTTTTTAAAATCCTTGACTCTGTGTTAAAAATCTTTGCAATACTTCTGAACCAGAACAGATTTGCCATCATCTGTAGTCATAAAAGATAAAAACACAACATATTTTGGCTGCAGTAAAAAACATATTGCAAGCATGTTGATGGTAATCCTCTAAAAAAAGGATAATAACTGCAATGTACTGTGTAAAAGTCTTCTTATGCATGGGTGTTTTGTAAGTAAGCACAACTTGTGTGCTATAATGGGCTATAGCAAAACTTATTTTACCTGTTACAAAAATAAATTGCAAGAAGTATAAATAGAGTTTGTAAACCCAGTTTGCAAAGATGAACACTGCATTCTTCAATTATGTTCAATCAAATGGGTGAATGAAAAAAGAGCTGCTGGAGTTAGGAAAGCATAGGAGCATAGGATGTGCTGAGTTGGAAGGGATTCATCCAGGCCATTGAGGCCAGCTGCCAGCCTGGCACAGGGCAGCCTCAGAGGTCACAGCCTGTGCCTGAGAGCACTGTCCAAACACTGCTTGAGCCAGGCTGGGGCTGTGACCGCTGCCCTGGGAGCTGCTCAGTGCCCAATTCACCCTCTGGGTGAAGAACTTTCTTCTGATATCCACCCTAAAGCCGCCCTGACTCAGCTTCAGGCCATTCCCTCGGGTCCTGTCACTGGTCACTGAGCAGAGATCAGTGCCTGCTGCTCCTCCTCCCCTCCTGAGGAAGGTGGGGCTGCAGTGAGGTCTGCCCTCAGTCTCCTGCAGGCTGAACAGACCCAGTGCCCTCAGCTGCTCCTCACACAGCTTCCCCTCCAGGCCCTTCACCGTCTTGGCTGCCCTCCCCGGACACTCTCTGATAGTTTCATGTCCTTCTTACATCGTGGCACCCAAAACTGCCCCCAGCACCGAGGTGAGGCTGCCCCAGCCCAGAGCAGAGCAGGACAATCCCCTCCCTTGCCCAGCTGGTGATGCTGTGCCTGATGTCCCCAGGACATGGTTGCCCCTGCTGGCTGCCAGGGCACTGCTGGCTCAAGCTGCCATCAGCCAGGACCCCCAGGTTCCTTTCCACAGCTGCTCCCCAGCCTCTCATTCCTATGTGTATACAAGGTTGTTCAGGTGCTGAATGGCACTTGCCCTTGTTAAAATTCATACAGTTTGTGATTTCCTACCTCCAATTTGTTGAGGTGCCTCTGCAGGGCCTCCCTTCCTTTGGGAGAGCCAACAGCTCTTCCCAATTTCGTGTCACAGGCAAACTTACTTATTATTCCTTTGAGTCCTGCATCCAAGTCATTAATGAAGATGCTGCCATGGTTATTCAGCTGTGTACTGGGTGTGCTGTCCAGAAAGATACTGTGAGAGATGGTATCCAAAGCTTTTCTCAATTCCAAAATTATTACAACTACTGTAATTTCTATGATCAACATGCTCTGTAAGGTGAGCAAGTTAATTCATTGCTCTGCTGTATTTTTCCTTTCTCACTTTAGTCTGTTTTAGCTGTTTGAGCCACCAGTGTTCTCTTGCAGCAAAGAGTCTTCCAGTTCTGCTAAAGAATCTACAACCAAGGGGGTTCAACCCACAGGGGGACTCTGAGCATTATTGTAACACTAGTAAAAATAGCTGTGAGGAAACAGCAAAAACACAATCATCTTCTGCCAAATTCAGTCACAAAAATGGGCACCCTAATATGCAGAGAGTATTCGACTATGTAATAAAATATTCATGATGCTGAGACCAAGAAAGTCGTGGATATTCATGGAACAGATCCAACAATAATAGATTAAGTCATTTTCCATGACTTAGAATACAGATCTTAAATAGCAGAATGATTTAGGGTAAACCTATAATATTTAAGAGGTTCTACTTATGGCCAGACAGAATCCACTATGCCCAGTTTCTGACTCAGCAGTGTATGAAAAATGGTGGCAGGAGTCCATCTAAGTTAATTAAATTTGATTTACAAATAAACTGGAAGAAATCAAGGCAATGTGTAGCACATGCCCACACAGAACAGTTTAATACTGGTGAATAATTGTCTAGCTCTTGTCAGTATTTCCAAAAAAAAATCAGCTAATCACAGGCCCAAGGATAGGAACAAAGGTCCCAGTTGCAACACTGAGTAGGAGGATCCAACCAAATCAACCAGAAGCTTTATCCCAGCCCCTGATGGTCAGATGCAGATTTTTATGAAAAAGAACAAGGCAAATGGACTGCCCCTCCACTAAGGCTTTCTGTGTGCTAATTCACTGGTTTTGGTCTTTCTGAGTCTCCCATCTAACATTCTTAAGGAAACCAGAAGGGATTGCCTTTAAAATAATTTACATCCCTTTCTGAATTAATTTTAATCTTGCTGTCTCCAGCAGCCCATCTTAGTGGGATCCACAGCTGCAAGCCATGTGAAAAAGTACTCTCTTTGTGGATTTATTTTTTTTGTTTAAAATCTATCATCTGATGATTTAATTAAAATACTTGAATTTGTATTTAATTAGAAATTTTTAATAATACTATTTCCTACTCATACTCTCACCATCTATGGTTGTAAGGGCATCTCATTCATATTTTGCAGAGAAAATTCTAAAGCTAATTTTTCTGATTTTCTCTTCATATTGAGACCAACCCAGCTCTTCAACAATACTTTTCTTTAACCAATCAATCTTCCATTCCACGCACGTTCTTTATGCTGACAGCATTGCCAAAATGGGACACAGTTTTTGAGAGGAATAAGACCTGAAAAATGCCATGATCATCTCTTCTGGTTTGTAGCTTTCCAATTCCTAACCTTCCAATAATTCTTAACATAATGTTTTTCTTTCCGCGCGCTCTTTAATACAGCTTTTGAAATTTTTGAAGGACCATCCACAGTGTTGCCCACTTCAGGGCTTTTATTCCTACATGAATTCAATGTTTTCCTAGTAGTCAGTTTTCAGTACATTTTCTGAATCGTATTATCAGGAAAACATTTTTTTTGCATCACTATTCATGCACCTTTCCAGATCATGCAAAAATTTGTTGAATAACTCATGTTCCAGTATCAGTCCCTAGAGGATCCACTCAGAAAAGTCTCTCTCTTATAAAAACAGTCCTGCACCTCACTTCTCCCCTTTGAACCAGTATATGAAAACATTCTTTTCTATTCCATAACACCTTATTTTCTTTGGGAAGCTCTTGTGAGAAAACTGTTGTGAAGAGAATAAGCAGGCCATTCCTTTTCTTACTGATTCTCAATTAATTCTGCCTGGTTACATAAAACAGGACTTTTTCTGTTGGTCTTCCTAGATTTACTAACTCTGTGTTATTTGCTTTGGCACAAAAAAATCAGATATAGCTAACAAATCTGTAGTTGTACAAGTCACACCTGGAACCTGGATACTGACAAGAGCACTGATTTAAGCAGCAGGTTAGGCACCACAGTTTACTGAGCAACTATTTCGTATTTGTAGCCCTTTAAAAGTCAGAAAGAACATCTGGAAATGTGCTGTCATTTGCTTCAATGGCTAGTTCTTAAAATTCTTCTTCTCATGCTTCCCTCTGAGGATCGACCTCTCCTTGCTGCTCTTTATTGCCCCATTTCCTTGGGTTCCATTTTTATTTCCAAATTAAACAAAATCAGATAGACATTCCATAAAATTTTATTTGTATTGATATCAATCCTGACAATGTTTAGCTTTTGTTACTTTTTGCCTTCTTCATCTGGTAATTGCTATCACTTTTGATTTCTAAGAATTTCTACTATGAAGAAATTCCTTTACTCTAGTTTTAGCAGGTTAATTTTATCAAAATTTGTTTCAAGCTTTTTTTTTTCTTTTTAGTGATGTGCACTTTTTTGTCAGCCCTTTCATGCTGAAAGCTATGAAACAAAGTTGGTGAACAAAAGAGGCATCTTGCAATGCAATTTATGTTGGTAATTATGACCTGTTAATGTCATGAAACCTTCAGAATTCTGCTTGATAATTATAAATGGATACCACAGAAGCACTTTACCAGGGAGCACTGTGGTGGTTAATGCACTCTCATCTATGTTTTCTATATTCTGGCCATTGCAGACTCTCTGCCTCCCCTACAGCTCCCTCCATGCCTTAGCATTCTGGCTGTAGACAATTTTGTTGGTTTATTTTTTTGGTTGGTTGGGGTTTTTTTGATTTTTTTTTTCTTTTTTTTCTTGGACTAACCCCACTCACAAATTTCAGCAGGATCTTTGAGAAAAATCTCCCTATTAGATGGAACAGGATGTTTGTGGAATTTTCTTCTCATCAAGGCTGATGCCAAGGCTTACAGTGGGTGTGCTAGGATCACATAGAACTTTTTTCAGTATTCAATTTATTCCAAGGCATTTGGCCACCTTACTCTTTTGTTGGATGAGGTGATGACTCTGCATGGTAAATATGGTGTTACTTTACAAACAGACTGGGTATAAGCAGAGAAACGACAGTTCATAAAGATCACATATACTGGTTATAATAATAAAAATTATTAGATAATTAGGAAATAATGTAGTACTGTATAGTATATGTCTATTACTTCTCCTTTAGAAACAAAAATCTAATATGACTATTTGGCCTGGCCATAAAAAATGGTAAATAGGAAAAAGATAAAAAATGCAGTGTGAAATTCTGACCATGGTAACAAGAGTAATTGGCTGGCAAAGGAGAGATTGGTTTCAATTCAAAGAAATTTTGGACAAAAGCTCAGAGATGAAATACAAATTCTAATTGAAATCTACTTTTCTGCCCAAGTCCTTGAGTTAAGACAGAATATAAGGGAGCAAATACAAGATTACCTTTCCTTCAAGGGAAGAGCTGTGAAGAAAGACTACAATAGTCCTATGAAGAGGAAACATAGGAAACTTCAACATAGTGATCTGACAAAACCAATTTTTTCAACAGTCATTGTGGTATCCTAGTATACGTAATTATGGATAAATTTAGAAGGTGAAACCCTCTTAAGATATGTGCACAAATAAGTTTAACACACAAAACTGTACTTTGTCATTACAAAACTGACAATTACCATCACATTTAGAACACAATTTCCAAAGCTTCTACACTAATTCCAGCTATCACTACAGGGTATTCCTACAGTATGGTCATTCTGCATTGCTGGTCTGCTGTCCATCTATTATGATTTCAAAATATTTGTGTACGTGCTCTAATCTTGTATTTCTACACTTGAACAGGAGAATGTTCATAAAAAATGTGCATAGCAACAAGAAAACCTTAATAGCTGCCTGGAGAGTTAAGGAACACATTTCCAAATGTACCTTACTCTTTGCTTAGGCTGCTTTCCTAAAATACAACTTGTCACACAGGATTCAGAGGAGCCATAATTTCCAAGACCTTCTTCTGGCATAAGGAATAACTATCTACACAGTTCCCAGTCCAAAGACATTCTTGACATCCTTGGTTTAGTCTCAGATTTCTCAAAAGAAATAGATTGTGGCAGGATCAAGCAATTGACCCAGGAACTAAACAGGATTTAGGTTCATCTAAAATTACAGCCCCCAAGGCCTGTACTCCAGCTCACCTTATCTTAGAAATACCTAAAATGTGCTCTGTGCTTGCTTAGGGCACTGCATCAAAGCCTGCCTTCCAGAGGTGGCTGCTGTGCATCCGGAGTGCCAGTCACTGTGGTGCCTCTCTGCAGAAGCAGGGGAGGCAGCACCTGTGCAGAGGCAGAGCTGCAGACAGCACAGCAACCTGCAGGGCAAAGCCATCCTGTGAGCCAGTTCAAGTGCTGCTTGACATTTTCCTGAGGTTTTTTGCATTTTGCAATTCTGCTGTTTTGCACCCAGCATCTTGGTTTTGCTGAGAGTACCCTTTCTTTCGATCCAATCTAAAGCCTGTCTCTGCTCACTGAAATCCTGCAAAACTCAGAATCAAGTGTGCACAAGTATGACCCCAAAAATGACTTAAATACAGAACAGCAGGGGTTTTAGTGTTGCCTATATTAAGCATGGCCAAGAGTAAGGAAATATTGCAGATGTAGGTGAGTTATCCTCTATCTGGTGGAAAATTAGCAAGATCAGAAAGGTCACTTCTGGGCTCCTTTGCCTGGCAAATATCCTTCATGTGATAATATTTGAAACCATGATTTCAGGATTATTAACCACCTCATGTGACAATAATTGTTACTTTTACTGGAAAGTTAAGATGTAGGGGATGTTTGAAGAGTAAAACTAGAAAAGGTGGTCCTAATCTCAGTCAATTGGGAAGACAAACTAAAATTTAAAAATCTATACAATCTGTAAACCAGATGGCTCAGAGAGGGATTTAATTGTAATATATAAAATCTAATATGCTGCAGACACAGTCAATCCAGGTTACTGTTTTTCCCCTAAAACAAATATTGCAGTAAGAGGACATACTGTAAATTGAAATTGCAGAAGAACTCTAAGACACAGGGAAGCAATTTTTCCTTAACTAAAAAATATTCTGCAAGACAAACACACAAAAAAACTCAACTGCAGACTTTTAGAAATAATCAAATGTTATTGTATGGGAAAGCTGGGTTAGAAAAGTATGCCTAAATTTGTCAGCTGTTTTGCATTAAATCCAAGTTTTTAAGCCATTATATCTTTTCATACTGTGCACGCACGTAAACAGGAAAGTTCAATTGTGTGACAGTTTGAAGATTCTATAAAGAATTGCAATAAAAAGGAAAAATAGAAAAGGTTGTGCGAGCGAGATGATATTTATTTATTTTCTGCAATAAAATTTATTTGAGGAACCCAAGAATATGGTTACATGGAAATCTGCAGACAGCCACAACCTTGCTCAGCCTGTTCTCTAAGCTAGCTGGGAATGTGCCAGATATGGCCCAGCACTGTATAACCATCCAGTGTGCCTGAGGTAATAAGCTCTGCTGCAAAATCTGTCTGCATCCATCTTTGAAGATATGCCCTAAGTGAAAAAATAATAATAAAAAATATCCAGTTTGCATATACTCTGAAAAATTCCTGGAGCTTGGCAGCTAAACTCTCCAAGGATTCTTCAGCATCAAACAGTGCTATTCTTGGTCTGAGCAGGATTCAGTACAATTTTCTCTGCACCCATAGCAGTAAAATACACCTTTGTGGTCTGGTGAAAGGACAGGTAAGAGGGAGCCCAACCCAGCCCTGTGGGGCACACAGAGCCCAGCACTGTGCTGAATGCACTCGGTGGGTAGGGTGGAAAGGCCACCTCTGGATTCCCCAGCAGGGACAGGGCAGGACACTTGGCCAGGCTGCCCAGATCCATGGGCCCCAGGGAGCTCAGTCCAGACTCTTGAGAATTTCTCTGCCACCGGTAACAGGCTCTGAAACTTCCCCACCCCTGCAGGCTTTCTGCCCCTTGTCCCCATGCCAGGCATGTGGTGGCATTGTCCTACTCAAAGCTGCTCTCCTTGCTTTGGAGCAGGCACCACTGCAGGGGATCACAGCACCTGCCTGCCTCCCTGGAACTCCCATGGCCCAGGACACGCCTGGTACCCCCAGGGTCATCTGTCTCTGCCCCAGCTGTGCCACAGCAGTGCCCACCAGCCGTGGGCCCACATCCCAGGGAGATGCCTGCTGCCCAGGGCTGCAGCTGCCCCATCCTGCCTGCTGCCTGGCTGGGCCATGGGACTGACCCACAGAGCCCTGTGACCCCAGTCCCCACGGCTGCTCTGTGCATGGGCAGGGCTTGAGTCTAAAGCCCTTGAGTCTAAAGCCCCTTGTCCCTTGCACAGGGACCTTGCCTGCAGCAGGGGCTGAGCAAGGCTTTGCAGTGTTGATGAAGGGAGCTGCAGCTTTTCAGCCTTTCCTGCCATTCCTGGTGCACCCTGCCATCAAAGTGTGCACCCAGGTGACACCTGCTCATGAATTGCCCTGTAAATCCTAAAGCCAGTCCTAAGCAGTGAGCTGGGCTCAGCACAGAGCATTTGATAGCATCAGCACCAAGAGCACAGGCACTACAGCCACAGACTTTTACCCAGTCTACAGCCATCATTGTAGTGAAGGTGCACAGCCATTGCTGCAGAGTTTAACCTTTTCCTGCTTACACTGTATGAAGAAACATCAATAGAAATAAATATCTCATTTTCAAGTATTTATCTCTATTAATGTAATTTCTAAGAATCACAGTCATTACCAGAAAGGAAAGAAAAAGAAGACCAAACATTAAAGATTGTATATCCTTTGTAACATCATCCATCCGCTACTGTTCATGAAGATGAGGCTTCATTGAAATAATAAACTTATTTGAAGAAGAGATCAGACAGTTGTTTCTTCTTCAAAACTTTGTAGAAAGGAAGTGTTTTTCCAACTGTTTAATTGATGTCAGTTTATTATTAACAAATGGTAAGTAGAAATTTAACAGAAGTTTCCATTTAATTATTTGTCCTAAATGTCTCATGGACTGTTGCCTGAGAAACAACATGCATGGAAAAGCATTCAAGAAGAACCTGGAAAAAAATGCACAAAAACCTAAGATTTCACTCGTGCTTTAGGCAGAAGTGATTGAGAAATACTGTTTTCAAGTCCATTTGTGGACACTGGCAAAAAATTTAAAGCCCTATTCAAGAAATCATCTACAATAATCACAGTGATACTTTCTAAAGAGTCACAAACTAAAACATGGATGCATGTGAGGTGTAAAAGGATTCACATCAATCCTGTCAGACCTTTAGAAAAATACTTCTTTTCCCAGTCCCACTGAATATTTTTAGCAATGAAAAATGTCAAGCACTGTTTTGGCATTAGCAGAAAGGGAATTTGAGTTACTCCACATGCACAGGTATTTAACATTTTGTTTAGGGGACTACATGACTAACCTCCTGTCCATCAGTGGGATGAATCTATGAGTACAGGTCTTGGCTGTCCTACTTGTGCACATGGATGTGCACAGCAACCCAAATTTAGCCAGCCTGGGTTCCTCTGCCTGTGTTCCCTGCTAGCTGCTTCAGGGCCTTCAGGGGCACCTAGCCAGTGGGAAATATCAGATTAAGGAGTTTATGTGGAATTGAAGCCATCCAAATCCAAACCAAAGTTTCATCATTACAACATCTGTAGAAGTGCAGCTCAGGAAATCCACTCTAGCTATTCATTTTGTTCAGCTATTTTCATCATTTCTGGGCACTGTTTCATTCTCCAAATTGCCAGTAATGCGTATCAATCACAAAGGCAGCATGGTAAATCACAGCAATGTAGCACAGAACAAGCCTTCAAATTCCAGCACATTCATTAGAAATCCTGAGAGTATGTTATGCTGGCAAAGCCAGTAAGGTGATGCTACTTGCAGCAACGTGGCTAATCAATGCACACACATCTTTTCCTGCAACGTAGCTCAAAGTAATTAACAACAGTGAGACAGGGAACTAGAAAGCCAAACTGAAAAATGGTGGGTATCAGCAACTAACCAGTCAAACAGAAGGACAGCAGGGTACAGAAAATTCTTGGCTAGAAGATGCTATCTTCATGGGGGATTTTAGCTGCTCATAAATCTGTTGGGAAACAGATACATCCAAGCCTGCTGTGTCAGAGAGACAATTTCATCATCTGTAAAAGAAGACAAAACTGCCCTAGATCTAATTCTTACTGTGAGGATGGATTTGCCTGAGGATATGAAAATAAAGGAATGAGCTGGAGCCAAATTCCATAAGCTTTTTAAATTAAGTATGGCAAATGATGGATCCATTGCAGAATACAAAGACAAATGGGAAAATTTATATTCAGACATCTAACCTATGTTCCTGGTCATTTCAAAATTCATATCAATGTTGTCATTGGCTCTGGGGGATCCAGAATTTGATTTCTGATTAAGAAAATGTATTCAAGATGCAGATGAGGGATAATAAAATCTCCCTCTTTTCTACCATTCTTAATCATAGAATCAACCAACGTGTCTTCACAAGAAAGAACTTAAAGTTTGGTGCAACATAAAAATTCTAATGAAATTAAAAGTTAACTAGATTAGATTACTCTGTAACAACAGAGCAAACCTTGTGAAAGAATAAAAAACAAATGTTTAGGGGCTGTGAGAACAAAAAAGATTTAAAGCGTTCCTAAAAATTCTGATGAGAAAGAGTCCTTTCAATAGAAAAGGAAGATTATGTTAATAACAATTCAGAATTATAACAATGATGAACTATTGTTTAAAAATTTACCCTTAACAATAATAAAAATGAAAAAGAATGGAAGACAGTAAAGATAAATGTGAACAATTAACAAAAAAGGTCTTAGAATTAATTGACTTTTACAAAAGAGCAGATAAGAGCAGGTTTCACAGATATGAGCACAGCTGAGTCAGCCCTCCTTAATCTTATTGTCCGCTGATATTAAGAGATTATGCAAACATGTTTTTTATCATTGACAAATATTTGCTGAAAAGCTACTGGAAGAAAGGAGGAAGTTTGTCTACAAGAAAATTGCAGGAAGCCAAGCAATTACCTTCTACTTAGATTAATCACTGAAGTTTTTGTCCTGGAAGTCATGGCTCAGTTTTGTTATTCAGAGGCAAGTATATGTCCTTCTGAGGGCCAAGCCTACCAAAAAAACCAAACCAAACCAAACCAAACCAAACCAAACCAAACCAAACCAAACCAAACCAAACCAAACCAATAAAGACAGCAAAATCAAACAGTAAATAAATAAATAAACCTCTTATCCAGGCACAAACATTTAAGAGAGCAACTGGTAAGAATGAAACTTGCTAGAGTATTTGATGTATGTTAGAATTGCTAGATATCTCAGTGTGTTAAATTTGGGGTCAAATAGATGATCAGAAGGATTCAGTTGTAAAAGAGAGCAAAATCAGGAAGAAAAGTAGCCAGTTAAATAGAGTTCAATAAAAAATTGTCATTTCACCATTTACACAACAATGATGCTGAAATCTCTCTGCTGTCTTTATGTCTGTAAAAAAATTTAGTCTCAGCCTTTTAGTTCCAGGAACTACTGCTCTCCTTTGTTTTCTAACAGCCTCTCTTTTCTTATTACTTTAGGCATTACCAGCCAGGAATCTCTTAATCTACAGAGCAGTGATTTCACTTGATCAACATTAACAATGTCACTTCTTTACTGGTTGAGTTTCTGACAAGGGAAATTTAATGACTCCTCACCTGGCTTTGTTATCCACCTTTTGTCTCAGTTTAAAATGTAATGAAAAGTGCACAAAATGTTCTTTTGCCTTTACAAATGAGGAGGTTCTGCAGCTCAGCAGGATCAGATGTCCCTGTCACAAGAATGAAGTTGAACTGGAATGGCAGCAGCTCCCAGCCTTTAGGAAAGCCACCACAGGCTCCAAAGGGAAGCTCTGTGCTTTCTGTACCCTGCTGAACCTGCTCCCTGAGGCCAAAACAGGAATATGAGTGTGTGACCTGGGAAGAGACAGGTATCCATGTATGTTGATATGATGATGCACAGAAAGAATTCTGATAAATAGCACTGGGACACAAGTAGGACTGTTCCAGAAATAATGTACAGCATGACAAAATGAAGGCTACAGAGTTGTTGTGATATAATATGAAAGACCTTTCTGATTAACTTAAAGCATCCAGTAGAAGGGATTTATTAGCAGTTCCTAACTTTATGGTAAATGATGCATAAATGATGGCAAAGGTGTACAAGAGAACTGTATAAAGACTCTTGCAGAGTGAGTAAATTGGTTGAGTGCCAGCTTTTCTAGGGGTGAATGGTTCCACTGACTTGTTTAGGGCATGTCATGCATGATGGATGTAAAATTACAACATTTTAGGATGGCAACAGTTCAAGGAAAGATTCCAAACTTGTGAGGGACAACACTCTTACTCTAATAAACCACATGCGTGGCCTCAGCCTCTCCCTGAAAGAGAATAATTTTCTGTTCCAGGGCAGGAGAGTGTCATGGTTTAAGCCTGGCACAATACCAGTGCCCCCACGAGAACACCTACTTCCCTGGCACCTACTGTGAGATATGATCAGAGACAGAGCAAAGCAGGCTCCAACTTAAGGTTAAAAGGAAAAAAAAAAAAAAAAAAGCATTTATTAACCTACAACTACAATACAAAGGAAGACACACAAAACACAATAGAACATAAGATGAAAACCTTCCAAAATTCTTCCTCCTCCCCCCACCAAATTTCCAATTTCATTGCCACCCTTCAGACAATTGATTCTCAGTCTCTCGAGGAGAGAGGAGTCCCTCTTGCGCCACACGCCTTCCATGTCCAGTGCTCTCACCACTGCACATGGATCAGAGCTGCTTCTAGGGTTTTCCATTTTAAGGATACTTTGACCAGTTCCAAAGGGAGCACAGTCCTTCTCTTTTTGGGACACCTGTCCCCCCCCAAATTTCACCCCCTGGGGCCGAGGGGTCTCTTGAACAGAGATCGTCTTCTTCTCTTCTTCGAGACGGAGGGCACCACCACCACCCTCCTCACCCGTCGTCTCTGTTCACTCCTCCACATCACTGCACTCTCTTGGCTTTGAGCCATCGCCTCCCCCTAGAATGCAGTCTCTGTGGCACAGAAACACCCGTGGTTCTGCTGTGGCTACACAAGAAAAGTCCAGCCCAAAGCCACTCCATCATCTCCTCCCACCTAGAATTTTCTTAACATCTTCTCAATTTCAACAGCTTCTCAATCTCATCAACTTCAGGAGGACTCAGCTTTTGCAAGGTTCTCATCTTCCTCAGAGGGGTTAAAAGTCCCGAGCTCTCTCTCTCTGCCGGTTTACTTCGTCAACTCCCACGCCTGTCTGCCCTGCTGGGCACCCCCCCCCTTCTCCTTCACGCCGGGCCATTATCACAGACACCACAGGCACCGGCTCTGTCTCTCACTCCCTCGCAAGGCGGGGGGGGGCGGGGAATGGAGGATGGCTGCCCGAAGCCCTTGCAATGTTCTCCTCCACCCTTGGGCCCAGGCCTGGCCTACCTCTCTCCGGCCACATGGCTCCCCTCCCCACCCTGCCCAGCTCGGCCGGGCAGGGGGGGGTCTACTCACTCTCAAGCGGGACTCCAAGAGGAAGTTCCCCTGGGAGATCACAGCTTTTAACCCCTGTGTTCTCAGAGGCGTATCCTGCCCTCAGTGGACAAACCAGGTGCCAATATTAAATCTGAACACTGATTGGATTGCCCACACCATCACAAAAAACTTCATTTCCTTTCAAACCACGACAGAGAGGAGGAACAAAGCACCTTGTAGGCACAAGAACTCGATTTTACTGCATAAATCTGAAGCTCAGCTGAAGACCAGACAGACTTATTTTCTGGGGTTTTTGTCATAGCTATACCTGTGCCCATTTAAGGAATCATGTCCACATGTAACAATGTCCCTTTGAAAATGAAGCCAGCATTCCAGTAAACTTTCTGCTAACTCATAGAGGTTTTTGTTTGCACCATAGTCCATTGCCATTTCCACAGGGCATTTATAATATACATAAAGAAAGTGTCAATTCAAATTCAAAGACAGAGAATACCTTTTTTGATGAAGCATCCTGTATATCATGTACTAGCTGGAGGTGTTCTCTGCTGCCTGACAGGGACGATGATATGACAAGCAGGGAGAGAAGGAGCTTTTAACCAGTTTAATGTGCAGAGAGTCAGCACTCACTGAAAAGTCATTTGCCTGTTTGCCATTTTTTTTAAGTATGTCTCTTTCCTTTGACTTGTCATTACTCCTGTAATATACAATTTTGTATTCTGTTTGTAATTTTCTGCTGCAGTGATTTCAAACGCTCAAAATAATATTTTTTCTATCTTTTGAGAAAAAAGATAAGGAAATATGTATCTTAATAGTTTGCTTATTTCAAAACCTGGATGAGGTTCCATTTAGTATACCTTTCATTGCTAGACTTTCCTTACTGTTACTGCAGAGGCCTTGCAAGTGTGTTACAGTGCTTCTGCTCTAGGCTTTTCATTCTTCCTGGAAGTTACTTGGGCAAAAGGTGATTTTCATTAAAGAAAATAGTCTAGATTTGTTCTAAATGGCATTCTGTCAAGGACAATATAAAAATAAAAGTCAGAAAGTCATTGCCCTTTTCTCCTGGGAGGGAAAATTAGTCTATTAAGTGTGAGGCAACAGAGAATTCTACTTGCAGCTAAATAACATATTTTGAACTGTTATCAGCCACATTAAATGGTGTTAAAGATAAAATTTAAGAATTAGTGAGTTTCTACCAGGCAGTTTACTTTTCAAGTTGAGCTTTCAAATGCTGAAAGTTCACATTCAGTGCCTTGATCAAAAACGATAAATGAACTACTGAGTTAGAAGAAGATGCCGCTATTATTTTAACCAGTAAACTAACTCAGGGTTAATCTGGGTGCTATTTAGCCTATTGAAAGTGTTTTGAGTGAACATATGGTTTCTATTGTGAAATCAAGGCACAGTTTTAGCTATGAATATAGATAATTACCCTTTGGACTTTAAACATTTATATGTGTCATGTTATGTTGGAGCATTTTTCATGGTCAATAGGTTGAAAGGTTACAGAGTCGAAAATGTAAATTGAGTGTGTTTGAGTAAAGCTATCCAGTGTAATGATAGTACAATTCACTACTGCTCTCTCTTGGAAAGAGGTAGCAACAGCACTCAGTGAGCAGGAGCAATGGAACAGGCTATTTATTTAAATACAGATTGTTATGGTAAAAGATTTTAATACGAGAATTACAGGAATTCAGCTGTAGCATATATTGCTAGGAAAATCCCTGGTTACTGGAGCTTAATTTGATACATACACAGGGGATGTTGGGGGCCTAATTACAAAGCCAACAATAAAACTTTTAAATAAACTCTGCGTGCACGTACAAACCTGTGTGTGTGAGTGCACACGCCTCAGAGCCAGGGGCATTGCTATAACCCACCCTTGATTTAGCCTTGGAAATGTGTTTAGTTTTACTCCCTGAGTGTAGCCCTTGGCAACATCCCCTTGCAAGGAGCCAGATGGCGTGTGCCTGCACTGAGGATGTTGGAAGCACCCAGTGAGTATGTGCAAGGAGCCTGGAGTGCAGCCTGTGCCGTGGCTGAACTGCAGCACCCCACCTGCACACCTCCCTCAGCCCAGGACACCAATCCACCCGGGCTCCAGCCCCTCTTGCTCAATCCTGCACAGTGAGGGAAAGTCAAAATGCTCCTGGTCTGGGCCGAGGGAGGCTCAGTTTCACCCTGCCTGAGCAGCTGGAGGCGTTTGGGGCGAGAGGAGCAGCTCCTTGCTTTGTCCTCATGGGTCACCAAGCTCCTGAGCCCTACAGGGACGTTCCTCTGCAAGCCCCTCCTGAATATGAGCTTTCTCCTTCAGGACTAGCATGCACTTGTCTGCACACCACTGCTAACTGCCTGGATTACCTCTCTTGAACTTCCAGCCACGGACAACACGAAAAATGCATCACCAGTTCAATCAAAATCAGTTAATCTCTTATTATTAATTAATATTTATAGAGTATTTAATGTGCATTGTCAAACACAAAGTGAGGCATCAGACGGCAAAGAGTTGCTATAAGGACTTCCAAAAACCCCCACAAATAACATGTTATTGTTGTGATTTCTCTCATATATATGTTAATTTTTTAATATATATTTTAAGTATAAATTTCTATGAATGGTATTAGATTTTAAAAGAGAATACAGCTTTTTTCCAGGCACACTAAAGAAAAATGAAATTCCGTTCTTCCCTGCCCACACATGCTTTAAGGAGCCATTTATTCAGCCATTTTAATTACAGCACAATTCTATTCCTGCTACTTAAAATTTCCAGAAACACACACACAAAGAAACATTTTTTAGTCATTTCTAGAACTGTGCATATTCAAAATATCCTTTGCTTACTCTTTACACCTTTCAACTGCACCAAAATTTGCTTCACCTATTCCTTTCATTGGCAGCCTGTTTTGCAGTGCTTTCCAACCTTGTTTTCTAACTTATGAAGAATTACTTCTTTCATTTCTTCCCTACCATGGTAGGTGGTCACTCCTTGTCCTTTTTATTGCAGGAACCACAAAATGAGGTTATTGCTACTATGTAATAAGGTTTCCTCAGTAATGGCAATTAGCAAAAATTAATTACTCTGTGAAAAAGTCCTGATACTTACATTTGGGTTGCTATCTAGAAGCAAAATAAAATGTTCAATTTTTTTTTTCATAGATTTTGAAAGGTAGAGAATTTTTCTCCATTGGAAAAGATCGAGTATAAAGTCAGCTCAATCCAAAACTGTGTGGTCCTATAAGAGTTGCTGGTTTGGTGTCTTACAGTCTAGCTGGACTTCAAATAAGCCAAAGCTGCTGAGTGGCAAATGGATTATGCTATTTAAAAGATGAATTCCTGTGAATCCATGTGCAAGCTATGAAATGCAGTTTCTGAAGTCTTTTGGATCAGTTCAGGTAGCAAGGATTTTTATTTTGGATGAATTGGGATTTAACATGGTATTCTCTTCCAGTCCTTCTGACAGCAAAATTGAATATCATTGGCCTAGTTGAACTGTGTCAGTGTCACAGAACTGCCATTTGCTGTTAAAATTGTTAAGGTGAAAAATTATTGAGCGGCTTTCCCAGCTATTACCATTACTGCTCTTCACTGTTTGTGCCACAGTAATATAAAGAGGCACAAGCTGAGAGAAAGGCTCTATTTTGTCCGACATTGCAAAAAATATATAATAGGAGATCTTTCCCAAGAGAGTTGAGAGTATCTGTAGAGAAGGTAAGATTGAGGAGGGGGAGCAGAAGGAACTGGAAGGTGAAGCAGACAAGTAGCAATGCAAAAAATGAAAACTTTGGTTTTATTTTGCTTTATTTTTAAACCTCAATTTGTTATTTCCTCGAAATCAGCCTTTTTGCTACTTTTAAAAATGCATTTTGTTTATTGCTGTCTGCATGCCACTTTGCCTTTTCTGTGTCACTCCTTTTATTCTTTTACTTTCTCTCTCCCTTTTCAATTGCATCATTTGAAAATAATTTTCCTAAAACATTTAGTTGTATCATCGCATTTAATCTATTCTCATTAGATTTTTATATCAGCTCTTGGACCAGTATATATACCTCCTCTCTAGGGAAGTCTGTCTTTGTTGCTCCTCTCCTATATGAAGTTTTTAGTTTTGCCTGCTGTTTTTAATCTTTATTATCTTTGGGCTGATGGGACATTAAGAGTCCTTGATTAGAGATGTGCAAACTGTTTGGGAAAAAAGAAAAAAAAAGGCCCCTCAAGATTTTATAACCTAATGGTACAGGAAACAAATTACTACACTTGTCTTTTAATGGGGTATGCTGGTTTTCCCCATCACATGGGGAAAAGAATGGAAGGAGCTAGCAGTGCTCTCCCAGAGTTGTGCCTTCCCACTAGCTGTCATTGGAGATGAGCCTGGAAAGAGATGACAATTGCATTTTGTCTCTGCACTTTGAATGGATTTCTGGTGAATACTGCAATTACACAGAAACAGCTGCTGCATGGAAATATACCTTCAAATACATGGGAAAATTTCTGGTTTAAAGATGTTGAAATGACCAGTCTATTTTAGATAACATCAGAATAAAAACTCTCCCAGAAGTTGGCCCTGGCCTGTCTGTCACTGTTTGTGTCTCTCTGTGACACCTTAAGCTGCAGCTGAAAAAATACTGAAAATGGGGCCGCTACATGTTTTTAATCCCCCCTTCTTCCTCCCACTGGAAAGATCTATTTTTTTTTGCCAGGCAAATACTCATTCCTATTTCTCTCCTAATAGGCTTATCTTCCTGATAGTTTGACTAAGCTCATGTTGTATTCAAAACTCAAAGTTTCTTAATTAAAGTCCAATTCCAGTGTTCCTCCTTAGATATTCAGTGCTTCTGCATACTGTGAAGAAAGATATTTTTAGAAAATATGGGCCACTTAATTCCCGTTAAGTTTTCTGTAACAGATGGTATAGTTATTTGATTTATGCATTCACCTTCACGTGGCCCTGCTGACTGCCAGGTTTTTTTAAACCTCCAAAATTCTTTTTTGTTATGCACTGAAACTTCACCCTTTCCCCTGCATGAAATATTAGTTTTACTTAGAAAATCTAACTGCGTGCAATTTTCATGTTACTGAAATTGTGCACGGTCTGGTGATTAATTGTATTGTCTTGATCACAGCCTCAGCCTGATGTTCAGGGCTCATTACAGCGGGAGGAATTCAGCAGAACAAGAATCTTAACCAGGTGTGGCTTATTAAAGTGGCAGCGCCCAATTTAAAGACCATAAAGGATTTGTATCAAAATTGATGCTTTTAGCTACATTCCCCTCTTAGGATCCTAGAGTTGTAATACAAAAAGGACACTGTAGCTTGCTCATGAAAATCACTCACATCCATCATGTGAAAAGGCAGCTGAGATCTGTTCCTCCCTTGAGTGGGAAGAGTTGCACTATACTTTTAGTACAGCACGCTCACACCAAACATCTTCAAAACTTTTCATTAGTTAGATTAGAGTTCTGAATGTGCAGTTTGCATTATATAGTTAATTGTGCATTTCTTATCTGTCAGGAAAATGTTTTCCTTTCCCCTGAAGATGCCCTTAGCATCAAGGCAAGCACTGAGGGGAGGTCAACCTTGCAGGAAGCGATCAACAGCATTTATCTGGAATTCAACCCACCCTTCATAATTTTACTCTGCATTTTAGGCAGTCTAATCCAATGGGGGGAAAAACGGTGAGGGGACAGGGAGAGGCAAGAAAACTTTATTTCTGGCTGAGCCTATCTTCACCCCAAGTGTGGGTGCTGGTCCTTCACAGCTGACATGAGTAAGCTGGTAATAAGCTTCCAGGTGGCCACCAAGGCTCATTACCTACCAGAGAAGCCAGATAACTTGCTTTTTTTCCACATTTTGGGAAACTTTCAGGACAGAGAAGATTTAAGTGGGATTGCCCTTCTCATGAGCATTAGATGAGCAATGTGAATTGGGTGTGCTTCTGCTGCTACTGTTGTGAGCCTGATGCTACCTCAGAAATGCGAGTTACACTTTACACTTCCTCACAGATTAAAAAATAAACCTGCATAAATTTGAAATTTTAGTTTGCTGCTGTTTCATTGTGCTCTGTTGGTGTCAGGTGAATGTATCAAATGCAGCCATGCATTCATCAGCTATAGTGTTTAAAGCAGCTGCTCCTCCCAGGGCAGTGCTGGTTGTTGCTTCTTTAAACCAAACAGGTATTTTCCTACCCAAAAGAATGGGGCTGGGCCTGTTGCAAGTGTTGCAAAAGAAAAAGTCTTCTGAGGTGTTGTTTATGGCCATCAGTTATTTAAACTGGTGACCTTGCTTGCATTTTCTCATAGTACATGCCTCTGAAGAGCTTGCAAGCAGAAAGCAGGCGGGGAGCTCCAAAACTTTGGTGTATATGTTCTGTGTTTAAAGGCAGTGACTGATAAATGACTTGTTTGCTTGTTACTAGGGAAAGCCAAGTGGGCTGGTTTGGAATGGGACAGAGCAAACCTTCTCCAGAGTGTCTAGTGTGGGGCTCTGTTGGGGATTTGTTTTGGAAACAGTGCTGATAACACAGGGATGTTTCAGTAATTGCTGAGCAGGGCTTACACACTGTCAAGGCTTTTTGTGCTCCTCACACCACCCCACCAGCAAAGGGGCTGGGGGTGCACGAGGAATTGGAGAAGATATAGCCAGGTCCCCAAGAGACAGTGAGGATACTCCATAATTATTCAAAAATATTCAGCATGTAAAGATGGGGGAAATAGGAGGAAGGGGATGGCACATTGAGACTGGTGGCCTTTTCTGTGTTTTCAAGTAACCTTGCGTGACGAGACCCTGCTTTCATGGGTATGGCTGAACCCCTGCCTCCATGGGAAGTGCGGAATGAATGCCTTTGATTGGTTTTGTTTTGCTGGTGTAAGTGACTTTTGCTTTCTCTATTAAATCGTTTGCATATCATCCCACAGACTTTCTCTTTTACACTTCTGGTTCTCCCCCCACCTCAGCGAGGGGCAGGGGGTGGTGAGCAAGGCGCTCCGTGGTGCTTAGTCACCAGCTGAGGTTAAACCATGACACAAGGAAAGAAGCAAAACATCTTTGAAATGTGATTGAGGCTTAATCCTCAACAAATCCAGAACTTTACACAAGGTGATGCATTCCTTTTTTGTATTCTGTGTGCTTTAGCACAAGCCCTAAATGATCTGCAAGACAAGCAAAGAGGACTACTGTGTTCCACAGCCGTGAGGAGAGTGGTCTGATATGCATTCACTAGTCAGGGAAAGGGGGGAAAGATGATTATGAGAAGCAACTAGTTACATAAAAGCTATTGGAAATGTAGGTTATCACCTCAATGATTTCTTTACTTTCAGAAGGGTTGCATTGAAATTCTCCTTAATATTTAAAATTTATGGATGCAGTGCTGACATTTTTTTGTGAAGGTGGTTCATTCCTCAGGTCCTGTATGTGACAAATGCTTTGATCCATTAATTACATGTCTGACCAAGAATTTTGGCAACAGATACTGCTCCTCTGAAAAGGAGTAAGCTGTTGAGTGGAAAATCAGCTTGCCAATAGCTGTTGTCATGGGAAGCTCAAATAAGGAAGAGGGAGAAGGACAACGCCTGTTGAGAACAGCGAGATCTGGCGTGGGCTGGTGAGAAAGGGAATTCCCAGAGAGCAAACACTGAAACAAAGGGAAGGTGCATGTCCTGGCAGGCTTTAATCCAGGAGAGTACAATGGAAAGCTTACCCAGCTTCAGTGGAAGCAGGGCCTAAGGAATGAGTCAGCTAGCCCAAAGTAGATCCCAGAGGAAAAGCAGCACTGTTTCAAAGCATAAGAGCATTATCTCAGTGGGCAAGAAGGGAAATGCTGGCAGGATTGTGTGGTGAGCTGCAGCAATGCACTGCACACATACATTACACTCCTGGGCTCCCACATGGAGTTGGTAACAGCACAGTAAGATTACCCATCTTTCTCTCGATCCTATAATTCCAAAATTTTGTATGGGCTGGTTTTTTTACTGCCCCTTAGTGAGTGTGGAAATCTCTGCTATGGCTGGTGCTGTGGTATGTGTTTCTTTAAGGAGGTGCTCTATAGAGATATCTTAGAATTAGCACATGTACTGTGAGACATAGAGGTTGCCATGGTAAGTACACATTTTTTAATTGAATAGCTGACTAATAGGCACATAAAACCTCCATAACTTCTTGGCACATAAATTACCTCTCCTGGGGCTGTAGGCAATTAAACATACCTCTTTGCTGAAATTCTTTCCAAGTCTTTTTCTCTGTTTTTGTTTAGATTGAAGCCTCTTATTTCTTTCCCTGTTTCCCCCAACAATGTTTCTTGTTTTTCTTTTGTCCCTTTTAGATTACTCTATCTGTCTCTCTCCAGCCTTCTCTTGAATGTCATACGCTTCACGGAGCCGGGAAATGAAGAGGATATCAAGCTATAAAAGTGGGCTGATTGGTTGGGGTTTTTAAATTATTCTTATTTTTAAAAGCATAATTTGGTATATTTTATATTTGTGGAATTCTCAGAGTCTTTTCTAAGTAGGTGTTTTAATAATCTACTTTATGCAGATTTTCTAAAGGCACATGCTCTCCTCAGAACACAAGTTTTGGACATTTTCTAACTTTAGAAAACCATAACTCTTGTTTATTTCTTTTGTATTATTTAAACTATTCTGACTTAGACTTGCCGGCCCAGAGATCTTTTGATGTCATTCTCTTTCCTGACAATACTTTCCTCGTTGGGCATGGTTTATTTGGCTCTTGCAGTGGTGTAATAAATACATCATTTGCCTATGTGCATTGTTCCAAAAGTGGGCATTGTCTCTAATCTCTTCAGCAATACAATAAATCACAAGCTGAGGCACTGCCTTCTCACTCCAGTTTTTAAAGATTTCTTTTTTTCTTTTTTCCGGTTACACAGTTGATACAGAGAAGTAAATCGAGAGCAGGTTATTTGTACTTGCTCATACCTCTGTTATTTTTAGAACCCATATTGACAAATTTTCAAGCAGCATTGTATTTCATAAAGAGCACTGCCCTGAAATCACTGTGGCTTGAACAATAAGAAAATCCAGGACTCCAGGAGGCCAACGCAACAGGATATCCATAAGCAACAACGCCTCCTTATCAACCAGGGGTGAGCTTAACAGACTTGTTCCTGGCTGTGACAAACAGTGAGCAGAATTCCTAGTGAGCCAGAGAGCAGCAAATAAATGCACAAGATAACTCCCAAGGAAGGTTAGGTGCAGCTGATTTGGTCTGTTCCTTTGCACAAATCAAGAGCAATTTAAAGCAATAATGACTGATGGTTTTCCACAAACATCCTGACTTTTATCCTATTGCAATACAGAGTTCATCCACCTTTTTTTTTTTGCTTTCATTTCAGTGTTCATTTTTTTTGATGTTCATTTTTTATGATGAAAGTGGTCCTGTCTTGAAGGAATAGATGAGTAGTCTTTGTTTTTTGGTTGCTTTTTGTCTGTCTTTCCCCTGAGTATTTCAGAGATACCTCTAACGGCTTGGAACAAAAGGAAATTACTGGACGGATCAAGGGATTACCCAGCAATGTTTTTACAGATTTAAAATAAAATATAAACAGATGTTGAGAGATGAATGGCACAGAGACAGTTGTTGCCAATTCATTAATAATACCAACACAAATCCACTCTGTTTATTATGTTTTTAACCCGTATTTGTCAATAGGGAAGACAGTCATAGTATGAACTTGTAAAAATAATGAATGTTATACCAGACACGCTCAGTGTGGAGACTTGAGAATACCAGCATGACTAGTATTTGCCATCTGTGTATGTGTAATCAATATTTTCTTAGACTGTAATGAGAAATAGCTCATTTATATCCTTGCCCCTTTGGCCCAAACAATTTAGTCACTGTTTGTGGCCACGTAGGTTTGCCTGTATTTGGAAGGGAACAGGGAATATCTCAGTCACGTGTACAAGTGCTGTCTCTAGCTGGAAGGAGTTTCCACAACGTCTGCTTCCTCAAATGTGACAGAAACAAAGACACCACTAGCCCTCCCAGGGCATGGGAAGCTTTGAGGCAGAGCTCAGACACTCTGCTCTCTGCACTATTAGCTCAACATTTCTCCTTGCTGCTCTTTCTTGTAGCTGTTTACAGGGTGCCAAAGTGTCCCTCCCCGCCACCATTTCAGCAAGGAGCTCTTGGGTGCCTCAGTGGCCCCAGCAGCCCCGTGCTCTGTGCTCCCTTTGGCAGCAGGAAGGCAGTGAAGTGCTCCTCTGGCTGTCTGAAGGAGGGATGTTGAACAATCTTGGGAGTGTCAAAGCTGTTCTGTTCAATGGGAAGTTGAGTAGCTTCTACTAAAACTTCACCATAGCAGAATTTCTTTGATGTAGTCTCTCCACCATGCTACAAATACTGCTTTTTTTAGTGAAAGCAGGGAGTGTGATCCAGCTTGAGTTCTTTGAGGCTTTAGGAGCAAAGAGAAGGGACCTAAGTCACAGAGGAACTGCATCCTCATCTCTTCCCAAGGACATCATCATTGTATAATAACTTGTAGCTAAACAAGTTCCCGTAGGACTCTGAATATAGAGCAGAGATTTTGTAATGGAGTGATAAATTACATCAGGCCCTAATCTCACAGCTCTATAACAGCTCTCTCACATAGAAAATACTGAATTTCAGTGTATGTTTATAGCATTTTTCAGGATATAAACTGCAGGAATTAGGTTCTCAAATGGATGAGAATTTGATTTTTTTTTTGTCCATGAAGGTCTTGCTATTTCTCTGTATCTGTAAGGTATGTAACAAAAAGATAAACTGCAATCTCAGAGTGATAAGTACAGTAGATAACAGTCCACACTTCAGGGTTTTTCCTTTTTGAAAAATAGCTTTCTATAATTGAATAGACTTATATGAAGCTGTCTGTAAAATTTCTAAATTGTCCTTCTCTGTACACTAGAGAATTATAGCTTTTAGTTTTGGGCAATCAATTCTGAAGATTTTTCAGATTTTATCAGCTAGAGTTAAAATCATACAGGTCTTAAGGCTTTAGTAAGCAAAGGTTTGGGCTGATGTTAATTGTCTGCTGCTCCTTCCCTGGAATGCTATTAAATCAGTTCATATACTTCCTAAATAATCCCACAAGTGTCAGTGTTCTTATTTCTTGAAGTGACACTTACCAGACAAATGGTATTTAAGGGTTCCAACAATATGTGAGAGGTAGATAGGATGCATTGGGGTTTTTGCTTGTTTTGAGCATCTTGCTAATATTAAGACCATCTTCCTGAGGAAGCCTTACTGAGGTTTGAATACTTGTCACTGGCTATCAGATCCCTTCTCTGTTGGCAGTAGCCAGCATAAGGGTGGAACATGCTGTTCATGCAGGTTTCCTTGGTGGACAGTAGCAGTGAAAACTGCACATATTCAGGTTGAGCTGTTCAGAACTGCTGATAGGGTGCTGTACACTGAGGTATGATGTAGATACACATGGCACTCAGTGCAGATTATCATCAAGGAAACTAATGTCCATGCTGAGCTTCCCAAAGGGCTGTAAAATGGAAAGTTAACGGCTTAAATAGGAACAAAATCTTGCTGCAATAATTAGGAATTAGGATATTTGCATGCACCAAAGTATGCAATATCTAGGAACCCAAGTACAATGGTCATCTCTGTTTAAAATGAGATGATACAGATGGGAAGTGTAGAAAGAGGTAGTTAATTCTTGGCAAGCTGGATGATGCATTTATTTTATTTATTTACAAAGTATTGCAGATTTTATGCTCCTACTACTCATGCTCTTAGCAGTTCCTTTTCTCTAAGTAATTCTGTTATCCCCAGTGCAAGAGAGGACAGTAAATAGAGTTTGAGCACTTCATCAAAATTCCCTTTCTATCACCACTCAGCACTTCACTTAAATAAGCCACATTAATGTGCCATGGGAGACTTAAAAAGCAGTTTTCTCCCCTTGCCCCCAGGTGTTTCTTCTGCTATAAAATAATTTAGCCATGTTTTATCAGCAACATTAATAGTAAATGCTTACTCAGTAATCCTTCCTGGGAGCATATATTTAGTATGTCTACTAGCATGCAATGATGACTCTGATGGAAAGGGATCTTACCCCCGATAAGATATCTGGAAAGTGTTGTTCTTTCTCTTACAGTGGCCTAATCCCTCTATATCTACTAAAAATGGACAAATTCACAGTAAATATGTTCTTGGAAATATCTATTTGGTATAACCTCTTCCATTTACAATGCCCATATATAAAAGTGACTTGTTTTTGCAATATTTCCTTGAGACCTATCAAATGGAGCTGATTGAAAGAAAATACAGAACATATCCAGAAACCTACAGCCCCTGTAAATGATTTATCTTGGATTTCAATACAGCCTCTTCAAACTCCTCTTTTGGAAGCCTAAGCTGCTCAGAGTTTAATGAATGCTGCATAGACCAAAGTTGTGTGACTTTGTTGTTTCTTCTGCTGTGCCAGCAGTGAAACTTGTAAGCAAGTACCTGAAGAACACATCTGAACAGCTTGGATACCTCTAGTTTTCCATTTTAATGTAAGGAAAATGGTTTGTAAAGACTCAGTGTCATTTGGCTGCTGCCTCTATGTTTTCTCTGCCTCATCTAGTGAACTTTTGCTTCAGATACTGAAGCATAAGCACTAAAACAACAACAACAAAAATAATATACATATCTGCTCTCAATTTTCTGCATGTTTTCTCATATTCAGTAGTTAAATGTTGGTTTGTATGCTGGATTTCCCTAGGCAGTTTTTAGAAGTTTATCACTTTAGAATAATTAATTGTGAAATGTTCCTATTGCATAACTACACCAAAGGACATGTTTGTGCCATATCCTGCACTTGCCACTGATTTGTTCTGAAGTGTGTGAATGAAAGTTGCTGCTCAGGAGTGCAGGAGTTCCTAACACTGGATATAAGATGGTGTTAGCATGAACAAATTAGGGGGCATTTTTCCCTAGAGACCGTACCTCACATGTGATTTCTGTGTACCCTGATCTCTTCTGAACCCAGAGCTGTTGCTGTGCCAAAGGAGGCAGTTAGTATATTTCCACCATGGAAAAGTGATGGTGATCATCCTACCCAAAGAACCTCTTGCACCAAGGTTGGGGTGTGAATGGCTCTCAGGCAGAAAGCAGTCCTGTTGGGCCTTGTGCATTGAGGTTGTGCTAGGCTGGCTTTTGAGCAGCTGTTTACCAGTTGGCCAAACAGCTACAAACCTCTTATTTTCCTCATAAATTGTATTTCCAGGCACTTTAAACCCATTTAAGCTCATCTCCTCCCAATATTTGTCAAATTATCTAGGGAAAGACATGGAGGTGGATTTGGTTTCACTTTTCTGGCCCTCTTGATGCTTTGGGGTTTTACAAAGTCTGAAAATATCTTGTTCACCACCATCATAATGAGTGTCTTTATGTAATGTGACGTCTGGTCTGTCAGTTTCTCATGAAGTGACAAATATGACAAATATGTGCTCCAAATATTTTAATATAACTAATTTAAGCACAGTAAGATAATGCAGTTTCATAACAGTTTATTGATAGAGAGAGAAAATTTGTAGCATTTAATGCAAAATGACAAGTCTTGTCACATAGTCACTGATTAATATTTTTAACAAGGGTTATTTTTTCTGAAATATTCACTGCTCTAATAGAACGCACAACCTTCTGGTGCTGATAGTTGGTCTATTTTAAAGCAACTTTTATTCCAAATTAATAAACACACAGATTTTTGGTGTATTTTACAGAGTTGTGTCCTGCTCTCTGATGAGCTCTTTGCCATCATTTTTAAGAGCTCAGTGCACTGAAGGCCATAGGCCTTCTCAAGGTTTTGTGTGGTCCTTGTCCTTTCTCTGCATAGATGGATGGCACCTAATACAGGAAAAGTATTAACACAGGGGAATGTAAAGTGCAATATATGTGCCAAGAGCAGATGTAAGGTTGCCCAGAAGAAGGTGTGGGTGGCAGCCACACATGTTGAGGCGATCCCAGGTGCCTGCTCCAAAAATAGAAAGGAAGCCACCAAGTTCTCTCCCCTGAAGGATTACATTATACCTCTGCTACATTACAAGAGAAAGTAATTAACTGCCAGTACCTGTGAGGGTAACTTCCTTCAGGCTACTTAACCAATTTGACTGTTCTGATTCAGTATTATCCAAGCAAATTTAAGACCCACTATGCAGCACCAAGCATGTGATTCTCTCACACAGAGCCAGAGTCTAAAGTGTGAGGCTGGGTACAGATTGTGACATGTAAGACAACTTAAATTGCACAAATTAGTCAACAGCTGCTCTAAGGAGTCTTGATTGTACACCTGGGTCTGTGCATTTCCACTTCTCTAAAACTTCCAGGATTAAGACAGATCTGCAATGACACCTTTAATGGCACGGTTATAGGCGATGCCTCTGACTACGGCTCTTGTGCATTAGGTGTGTGACCCTCTCAGGCTCCAATCCCTCTTAAGCACAAGATAATCTTTTTCCTTGTGACAGGTTTCTCATTTCAGTTGCTTTCAGCATAAAAAACCCAGAGTTTCTTCCTTGCCATCTTCTGAATCAATAACTCTAAAATAATATTGCAGTTCCCATCTGAGCACAGGTCTGGAACTGTGATCCAATGCAAGATGAATATTGAAGACAAAAAAGGGGTAAAGAGAGGTCTAATTCTCATCACATTAATTCACTGAAATTGTAACCTGGACTTCTCATGCTATAGCTTAAAAATGCAGACAAATGTATGGTGTGACCTTTACTGTACAAGAGATATTAAAAAGGGTAAAGAAGAAGGAAAACTTTTTCCTTGAAGATTTATAGGAGCCTATTTCTTGATCTCCTTTTCAGCCTTCTCTTTTTGGTGGAATTTCTTCATTCTGGGACATTTTACAGACATTCACTTAAAAATATTATTTAAAAACAATCCAGAAAGATTGTCTCACCTCCTAGCCAGTTTTTACCACCATGCACACAAGATGCTGTGCACTTTAAAATGGCTAACTGATGTCCTCACATTTAGAAGCAGTTTCAGAGGTAACATTCTCATGGCTAAGGTCATCTGCTCTTTTGCAAAACAGGTTAGTACACTGGGAATTTTTTGTGAGATTATAAAACAGAGCACATCAGCAAAGCTCTCTAAAACACATCAAGGAATATTAACTTTTCAGTCAAGCAAGAAGGATAACAGGTTTCCATGTTCTAGCACTGCTGATGAGAGTCAGTGTCCATCAGCAGTGATGCTGTGCATAAACATTTGCCCTCCACAGCAGAAAGTTTTCCCTAGGGAATATTCCCCAAAAGAGCACCATATTTCACAATTTGTTTGATCTCATGCTCTGTTCAAGACAAAACATGTTATTGCAGTGAGTTATAATTTCAGTACCTAAATTTTTATCATGAACTAGTGAGATGTGGACAGCAATAGACTTTATGTGGGTCAAATGCACTTACCTATGATAAAGCACCACTTGTGTTTATAATGTGTGTATACACTATATGTATACAAATATATATATATGCTCTGTTTCCTGTTGTCTACAGAAGAACCCTACTCACTGGTTGTTGACCCTTAGCAATCAACTCCTTCACAGTCAAAGTGGGATGAGGAATGACAGACAGGAGCAGGTTCTTTTGGAATTATGGATAGTGCTACTAAGCACTTCTCAACCTGACATAATTCTGTAATACTCTCCTTGCTCTTTTTTCCTGCTCAAAAAGTGGATGTAAACCCACTTTTTATTTTATAGTTTTACATATCTCTTATGATTTTTCTTTGTAGTGGTAATTTTAATTTTTCCACCAGTCTCTTTCCATTTTTGCAATTCATGCAAATTCAGCTGTCATACAAATGCCATCACAGGTTACTTCGTGCCTCATGTCAGCATTGCCCATGACTCTGGTGTTTGGAAAGTAGTGGTAAGTAAGTACTGTCATATTGAAGAAATTTTGGGAGGACAGAATGTTTTAATTAAAACAAAACTAGATTTCCTTTTTTAAAGGTTTAAGGACAGGAAAGAAAAATCTTTATTTTCCCGCCTCAAAAATACTTTAGTTTATTGAACATTTTGTTACATGCTCTTGGGGCTTACCCTTCAAGTTTTAATTTAGAAACTATTTTAAGCAATAAAAATAAGATTTTGAAAGGAATATTTCCAGTAAACATACTTTTAAACAGTGTCCTCTTGAAATATTGTCCAGTGTGTGGATTTAGGGTTTTTTGGATGAGAATGAGGGAAAAAAACCAGAAAGGAACAGATTCTTCTCTGAAATATGAGTGTCTTTCAACTAAAGTAATAGAATCATAGAATGGGCTGGAAAAGACACTAAATATCACCTAGTTCCAGCCCTCTGCCACAGGCAGGGACACCTTTCACTAGACTGGGTTCCTCCAAACCTGGCCTTCCAGGAATGGAGCATCCACAGCTTCTCTGAGCAACCTGAGAATCTGTGGATGCACCATTCAAACCCTCCCAGCAAAGAATTGCCTCCTAAGATCTAATCTAAACCAACTCTCAGTTTGAAGCCATTCTCACTTGTTCTGTCACTACAGATCCCTCTCCAGCTTTCATATGGACCCAGTTTAGGTACTGAAAGGTTGCTATAAGGTCTCCTCAAAGCCTTCTTAAGACTGAACACTCCTAATTATCTCAGCCTTTCTTTGGAAGAATCCCTCTAATCATCTTCATGGTCTCCTCTGGACTTGCTCCAACAGGTCCATGTCCTTCCTGCTCTGTGGACCCCAGAGTGGGGTGTAGCACTCCTGGTGTGATTCCACAAGGGAGGAGCAGAGGGAGTGGGGTTTGATTACACTGACTGAGCCATCAGTCCTTGTCCTGAACCCATAAGGTTTAGCTGTGACCTTTGTAGGGCTCTCATCTCACATAGCTTTTGGTGAGAGACACTGAGACAGACAGTGTGGTAAAAGCCTGTGTAATGTGGCTGTGTCTTTATTGAGACATCTGGGAGAAAGTTGCCCAGGGATGAGAGATGGAGTTAGCTGCAGCAATGAATCAAAATGTTTTAAATCACAGTGTCTAGCCCTCATTTCATCAATGTCTGCGTCCTGCACTGCCCTACCTGACAGCTCTCTGCTCCTGTTACAGGGATAGGGTGCAAAGCCAAATGCCAAAAAAATAAAAACAACCAAAAAACCTCTGTAAGTGACTATAATCCAGAAAAAAATTCAGCCAGTGGGACTGCCATTCAGTGCCCAAATTATTTGTACAGTCAAATGAATCACAGATAAACTATGACTCCTTCTGGGGTGTTCCACATCTTTTTAACACACAGGCTAGGAAAAGTGCCTGGGGAAGCAGGGCTGTACCCATTCCTGCTGTACCCATCACTGCTGCACTGCCTGTCCCTGAGGCTGCTCAGGGCTGGGTGCTTGGGAGGGCAGCTGACAAGAGCCAAAATGCAGGAGTGTTTCAGACACATCTTTACTCCAGCAGTGACTCTGTGTAAGAGTCCTGCGGGCAGAAGGGTGGCATGCAGCCAGGTATGTCAGCATTAATCCCATTAGGGACTGCTCTGTATCAAAGCTCCTCAGGTGTGACAGGTTTACATGTACTCTGCATCACCAAAGAGATCACTATCTGTCTTAAAATGCACATTGCTGTTAGAAAAGCCAAATAAGTTACTGCAAAGTGATGTTGCATTAATTAAAAGAATATAATTGCCTGTTCCTAAAATGTATCTTTCAGTTTTAGCTTATTTTAGATTAACTGGTTTAGCTCAGTACTCTTCAGACCATTAGAGGAAAGAAGCAAATTAGAGCAATAGAGTGTAACCAAATGTAATTCTCCAAATTACTCTTATTACATGCAGTTGGACCACAGGTTAGTGGAGAGAGAGAGATGAGTTTACAATTGGCAAAGTTTATAGAAATGTGGAATCCCTCATGTGCACGAGAAAGAAAAAAAAAAAAGTGAAGCATATGGTTTTAATTACAAGTCTTCCAGATAGTAAATTATAGTAAGATGTGACATTCAGGGGGAAAATCTGACTGCTACTACAGCTGAAATGCAGGCCGTGCCATTGCACCACATCTTGTTACAGGAGATATAACTTGATATATCCATAGCCCAGAGTCCTGTAACTGATTTTATTTGGTCCTGTTTTCTCATAAATGGAGGGGGGTCAAGATTAGTGATGGTTGAACCTCCAATAGTTTAGAAGTTTGGATCAGCAAAGCTTAATCCTAAAGTTTCATACTGCTTACTTGAACCCTTTGATGTATTTTTCCTTCTCTCCATTTCTGAGCAGTGCCTCCACAAAGCTGAGGCTTTGTCCTTCCTTTCTACTCATCCAGCCTAATCCTCCCATCCACCAGTTTTATTGTTTCCAGTTTCTTACAGAAAGCCTGATATGCCCACCTACATTCCAAAATCAGGGTGTGAGTCCTATTTGCTTCTCCCACCTGTATTGCTTTTCTTTCTTTTTTTTTGTTTGTTGTACAGTGGTTTCAAACCCTCTGGGGTCTGGACTTCCCAGCTGTCTCCCTGGCAATTCCTGAGCATAGAAAAAGATACAGTTGATCAAGAATATAGTGCATGGAAGGCAACTACCACTACAACCCATTTTTTGGAAGAAAAACATTGGCCAAGTGAATAAAGTTGGAAAACTGAAGAGGGAAGTCAGAGCAGAGGCAGAAAGTAATGGATATGTGGGGGAATGAGAAGGGAAAATGTCTGAGGCACAGACAATGAAATGGCAGCCAAGAAAAGAAGATTTTATTATCTGAACTAGAAAGTGATTAATTATCCTGTGTATCATGCAGGTCATGTTGAACAAACACCTTGGTGAGTTTGATTCGAAAATACTTCTGTTTAAAGTGATGTAAATGTTAGCAGCTCTGGTGAAAAATCAGCAATCTGCATTGCAGACCCTGCAGGAAAAAGCATAGAGGATAGATGTGAGGTTCTTAAGCAACAAGATTCCTAATTTACTCTGTGACCACAATTCTGGGCACAAAGTGAGGATGGTTTATTATCAGCTTAATTGTATAAAGTTTACCACAGCCACTGCCCAGGACAAAGGCAGTCTGTCTGTAATGCTGGCACAACTGCACTTCCTATGTACCACAACGTGGTACAACCACACTCAGATTTTGGGAAGGGCTCACTTGAGCTTGAGAGTTTTGCTTGCTTGTTTGCCTTTTCTTTTGCTGTTGTATCAGAGAAGCTGAGTTTGACCAATGTGGTATGTCAAGTATTTGTTATCACATTCCATTGCCCTGCAATGATATTTCAAATAAAACCCAGATTTTGCATGCTCAGCCCATCCAGGCTGAACACTTCCATCTGTGACATCTTTCCACCACAGTCATTAGGAGAGGTTTGTGTCCATATGAAGAGTTAGACTTTTGCAAGGGAGTGTTATATTTTCAGTTAAGGGTGCCTGTCACTCCCCTAATGACTCACCTAAGTCCACACTCACAGCAACCCACTGCTCAAAGCCTGACCCAAACACAAGCAAACTTGATTCAGTCCAACTATTTGAGATGAGCATCCAAGTTCTTTTGTTTTTATTTTTATTTTTCCTCACAAACAAAGAATGATTGCTACATGACAGGTATTCTCAACAGCAGAAACACAATAAGAAATATTAAAGAAAAGTTTTGGTTGTCTGTCAGTATGTCCCCTTAGGAAAAACTGACACTTAATAGCTGACACTGGTCCTGGCTCCACACATTTATGCCATTTGATTTGATGTGAAGGATGTGAAGCGCAGTGAGTTGCAGCTGGCAGATGTTATTGCAATATTGAAGTTTTTCACAGAGTAAAGGCACATACAGGCAGCATGGCATCTTCCTAAGAGTTTCTGTGTACTTTCAATTCAGCCATATGGTTGTGAGTACAGATACTGAAGTGCTCCCTGCATTTAATTGACAAGACCTGTGCAGTGATATAGCATGTTGTATTCCTTAACACTGCTCAGGTAAGCTGACAGTGGAAGTATAATAAGTATAAATTAGTTATAGACCATATAGGTATCAAAACCTGCAGAAGTATGTGGAGCAAGCCTGAAATTTCATGAGAGAATGCCTGTGGTATTGGAGCAGGCTGTGGAGGTGTTCTGCCTCCAGACAGTTGCTCAGTATTTCAGTTTTGGAAAAAAGCAGATACTATGAAGCCAAACAATGAAGTTTAACAAACCTTGAGTTTATTTAACCTGTGGTCCTTAGCAAACCTTACTTGAACCTAAATTACTCTTGTCACTCGGAGCCAGCTGCGTCATGTACCAGCAAAGAGTCCTAGCTGCAGAGAAAGTTTTATCTCAAGATAAGTCCAGCATTGTGGCTTTCAAAGGTCAGTCTTTTAATAGAGATTATTCTGTTCTGCTGTTTAAAAATAAAAATGAAATAGGATTACAATTAACATCCAGCATTTAATCAGATGCAGTTCCCTCAGCATTCACACAGCGTTTGTTTTGGTAAGCTACTTGCCAAATCTGAAAGCCAGAAAACCTGTGAGAGAAAAGAGAGGAATAAAGAATCTAGAGATTTTGTCCTACAGAAAGGTCAATAATACTTTTTTCTTTAAGACACTACAGGACACAGGCACTATCAGTGCTTGTGGAGAAGTGTATGAGAAGGAATTAAAAGGTAGCTACCTATTTGCAACATTCTGAAGTCTCAAAGTTTTACATTTTTCCCAAACTTAGAGGTATGTGGAGCAACAGACAGCTCAAGCAGGTTTTTCTGGCTTAGGCAGGATCAAAAAAAATATCCCATCTTCAGAGTGTTTCACAGTGTGTGCACACACACACACACACATACACAGTGCCCCCTGATTTGGGATAAAGGGAATAGCTGGGAGCACTGGAGAAGGGCTGAGAGCTGCTGAGGAAACTCTCAGTTGGCCTCAGCAGATTGCAAGAGCACCAGGAGGCCTCAAGGCAGGGGGAAATGGTCCTTTCACATGAGCTGCTGATACAATAGAAAGTTTTCTTTCACTCTCAGAAAGAAGGAATGGTGAAATTTTAATGTTTAGGCTCCTTACAAAACTTCAAGAAATAAAAATTTGAAACACTTGGTATCAACTCTTGTTACATTAAAACAAGTGGAAACACTAGCTCAGCAAGTTGTCTCAATCATGATCCATCTGGAATTTACAAGAAATCGATGTACAGCTGTGAATAGTTTCAAATGTATCAAATTATCATTTTCTGGTGGAAAAACTGTTTCACTGGAAAAACTTCAGCAAGCTTCAGTAGAGAAATCCCTGGACAATTATACAGTCCAATAGCTCAGCAAGAGTATCTCTCCTGCCATTTTATATTCTTTTGATGAATGCTTCTACCTCCTATGGTTTTTGCAATGCACTCTTCTACTTTTTCAGTGTATCTAGTCAATAGAAGTGTTCTTTGCAAGCACAAGAGAATACTCCAAAATAAGAAAGCGATGGGTATCTGTTTCAGCTGTGCATGGAGTCGCTCTGGGCTAATGCCTTTCTCTGCGTTCTCCCGTGGGAAGGCAAGTTTTAAGGCCAAATGTTTATGTATGGCATGGGAAGGTGCTGGCAGGGAGAGTGCAGATTCATTCCCTGCCTCACTGCACAGACAGGCTCCCCTCACACAGCTGAGTGACCACAAATAACCAGTGCCATTGAGAGTCAATATATATTATCATATTTTTGAGTCGTTTGCTATTAGACTGTAAAAAAGGAGGAAAAGAACTTGAATGAATTGAGGGAAACAGACTGTCTTAGATTGTGGGAGGGGAGAAAAACCCACTAAATTGCATGGGTAAATAGATTGTTATGAAATACTACCTAACATTTGGAGGTTTTATACATGTGAAGTGTTTATTGATGTTCAGACTTTATGGTGAATTAACAGCTTAATCACAATGTTACATGTAGATGTTTGTCTATTGGTTTGCCAAGGGCCTGCTTGCTACCTTTCTTTTTGACTTTTAGTAAGGAACAAAAGTAGTTAACAGCCTTAGTGGTTAATTGTTCCATTGATTATTCTATATGTCTGTGGAGGAATGGTAGGTTTTTAAATGCAGCAGTTTTGTTGAATTTTCTCCTCCAAATACTCTTTAAGTATGCATTAATTTGTACTACTTTTTTTTCACAAAAAGTGGCTATTCCACTGAACATGAAAATTTATTTTAGAAATAGCTCTTTCCTTCTGGAAAAAAAAAACACAAACCAAAACTGACAGAAGTCGAGAAAAGTTCAAATATCACAAGCTCCTTCCATGGGCTGATGAAAAAAAACAGCAGGAAAGAGGGTACATTTATCCTGTGAATGTCATAAGCTCTAGGTTTAGGTCTGCTTAATTCTGGAGAGGGGCTTTAATTTCATTCTTTACTTCTGGGTTTTTTTTGGTGGTTTTTTTTTGGTTGGTTTTTTTTTTTTTTTTTTTTTTTTTTTTGTTACACATCAGTTTCTGTAGATAAGTATCTGAAATTCAGGGAGAAAGGGCCTCTGCAGCCCCTCTGTGATGAGGAAGACCTTGCCCAAAGCAATTATGTTCAGCAGAGATTCATACAGAGCAGGGCTTCCTCCCAGCAAGGAAGGAGGTTCACTGGCAAGGTCCAGCTGCTTTAGGAGACGTCAAGGGTCAGGCTCAAAAAAGCTGATCTGGAAAGCAAGGGTGCCTCAGGACTCTTATTCAGACCTGGCACCATTTCATTGTCTCAAAGAACTGGGAGCAACTGGAAAGCACTGAGACCAGGGGGCAGGGTGCCATGTAAGTCTCACCAACCTCTGGGGAGGCTGAAAAGAAAAAATTTAAATCCCTACCAGTAAATACAGACCCGCTGAAGAGAAGATCAGTCTGGCTTTGAGTTATGGGGTGTACTGCAGGGAAGTAGAGACAACATGGATTTCCCAGGGGCTTCCTCCTAGCTGTAATGTAGGATGGAAGAAGCTCTTCAGTGTATATCTCTTGACAGTTTGTCAGGATAATTTTTCATGTAATAGTGCTATTTATCAAGAGGAAAGATGGCAAGTAGTCTGAGACTGGAGATGAATTCAGGGGGGTGATGTGTCTAAGATGCCAAGTCCTGTGAAGCTATGGATCAGCAGTTAGACCAGGACCAAAAACCTCAAGGCTGTTACTGCAAGTAGTTGAAAGCATAAAAAATTGGCCTGAAGGATAAGCACCAGTCCCAAATCAAGCTCCAGGACAAAGTCTTTCAAATGGCAGCAAATGCAGAGAAATACCTCCTGGAGGTCAGGCACTGTATGTGAGAACTGTCTGATGTGCCCAGGAGTAAGAAGTCTCAATGTGGTTGAAGAGGGAACTATATTTTCTCAAATTAATTACCTTTTTAAAGATATTTGAGCTCCAAATTTTCTGCTTAGAAGGCATGAAAAGGTTTCAATAGGCACGAGAAATTTAAAATGTTGTCTTCATTCTCCACAAAAGCATGTACATTTGGTTCCCCAACACGCAGATGAATAAACCACTTTCTATGTACACATATTATGATTTGCTATTTGGTCTGATAACCTTCACACTGAACAATTTTGTGCCAATCTTGATGTGCTTCTAGGCATCACGAAATTGCAAGGACCATATCCACTCAGTACACTTGAAGTGAAAAATGTGGTAAATAATACAATATGTGGTATCTTACATTTTCAGTGGAGAATTAACACAAAAAACTAATTTTTATGCTTGGATTCATAGCATATATGAATGTATAGTATACATATATGCACTGCTGGTTCTACAAATACTAACCTAACTTGTGCTTCAATATGGACTGTAAAACAAACTACAGTTTCTTTGACAGTAGTGCAAGACACACTGTAGAATGAGTTAAAGGGCACTTGACTATCTCAGCTGATTCCACATACTCACTTCCCATCCCTCTGTCTTTCCCAGATGCCACCTAATTGGTTTTGAATTTTCATATTTAACCTGAACAAGATTCTGGTGTTGAGTGTTCAGGTTCACTGCACTGCTCAGTGCTGCTCAGTTCAGGAGGCTGCAGAAAGGGTTGGAGGGGGGGGCAGAGAAAAGAAAAACCAATGAAAAAGCCATATTAGAAGGCCTTTGCCACATAAAGGGAGGATTTGGGTTTCTTGTGAAGTGTTCTTTGACAATAGTTAAAATAAACTCTGAGAGAAATAAATCTTCCCGAGGAGAAAAACTACTCTGACTTGATGTTAATACCCAGTACATGTGTAATATGCTACTAGGAATTTATTGATATTTCCAATCATGCAAGCTGGGTTATCCCGTAGGTTTTAGTTTGGATTCTTTTGGATGTACTCTTGCAATAAAGTCTTGCAACAGAAATCTGTGTTTGAAGCCCCAGGAAAGCTCCTGCTGTGTCTCCTGTCTTGGAGCCTGTGTGCTTGGATAGGTTCTCCAAATGATCTGTGGGGCAGAAATTTCTGTCAGCTCACCTCCATCTACTGCAAAGAGCTCCATCAGCTTACCTTACATCTGGTAAAAAGATCATGAGAAGAGAGAAATAATTTCAGACCTTTTCATTTTCACACCAGTCTCTGACCACCTCTCTTCACCTCCAAATTTCTTAGGGTGTGCTATTCCTCCACATGGGCTGACCTGTGGACAGAAGAAGCCAAATTCTATTCTAAAATCAGATAGTAAAAACCACACACTTAATGGAATATTAATCAGAAGTCAGAATGAATCTGCCATTCCAACACCTTTATGTTTTCACTCCCACTGCATATCTCTCCCCTGAGTTTATTGAATTGCAGGTATTTTGAGTGCTCTCTGGAAGGTCCTGGTTGTCTCTCCTCTCCTTTTCAAAACACCTTGTCAAACTACCTTGGTTTTGCTACATCTGTGGCTGGAGAAATCCTCTCCAGAAGATATCATGCTGTCTAATTTTCAGTTCTGGAATGATATCTCTGAGCCAGCTAACCAGACTCCACTCAAAACTAGAAATGAAAAAATATTTCTAAGATTAAAATTAGCTTATTTTGAGGGTAAGTTAGGTCAAATTTAAGACAGTTGTTGAACTTCTAATTTCTGTGCTTTGACTCCAATGAGCTCTAGGTAAATATTTCAGACATGGAAGGCTATGTTTTACATGAAGATACCATTTAACCACTGGACTAATTTTTATCTGTCGGAGAAGGACTCTCTTATTTGTGCACTTTCAAGGTGCTTGTAAGCCTTATTTCAGTTCCTTTGTATGGACAAAGTTTACAGTCTTACAATCCCTGCAAAAAGCTCAGCCCATTCCCATCCAGCTTATCTCCTGTGGTTTTTCTCTTAGCCACTTCTTTTTCACCTTTCTTATTCTTTGAAACTATTCATGTTTTATAAGTGTCAGCAAGGAAAAAAAAAATACTTGAGAAAGTGTGTGTGTGTGAAATAAAATAGTCTAGAGGAAAGTCAAGAGGAAATATTTGTAAATAGACAGTGACCTGGCAGCTCTGGAGTCAAGAGCTTCAGTCTGAAGGACAAGAAGGGCCACATCCATGAGTATAGAAAGCAGGGATCTGAAAGAGAAAAGAGGGGTGCTGTCATGACAGCAAATAAAAGCACCAAGTGATAGAGCTACTTTAGTTTTTATTTTTCCCTTATACATTTCCCAAGCTTGTCTTGAGCTAGGAAATGCAGTTTCTTTCTTAGCATTTCTGTCCTTCATTCAGCAAATATTTTCCTGGCTGCCTTTTGTTTGCTTCTCTCTTGAGCAATCAGAAACTCTGCCATCAGCTCTGGAAACAGTATCAGACACTTTCCTAACCCATCAGCTGAGATTCAGATCACTAATTTTGAGGTTCTTAGACTCAGAGGGGGGTTAACTTTCAGTCCACTCTGACTTCACCACTACCTTTGTAGGTAGTCCTCTATCATTCCCCTTTGTGCAGAGAGAGGGACTGTCATTATGAGAACAAACTGATGGAAATGTGTCCATTTAACCCGAGCAATCTGACACTTACCTTTGTCAGCTGGGCTCTGTTGAGGGTGTGATATTGATGTCTGTAGCAACACAGCAAGAAAAAATACCATCAGAGTGATGTGCTGGGTTTGGTTGTTGAAGTAGGTACACTTGATTTATCATATGGCTGTCCAAACCTCCTGGGATGCTGCTGCCAAGTGCAAATCCCTCTTGGAAAATCCTCTGCTATCAAAATCGGTGTTTTCTAAGCAACCTGAGTGTCACACACCCAGGATCACCCTTCAGGGCCTGCCCACACCTGCAGGAACTGCCCATCCTCTGTACAGGGAGCCAAGTGAGAAACCTTCCATAGGAAAGAGATGCAAAATGTCAGCAAATGTTTAAAGAAATAGAGAGATGCCAGGAGAAGCAGCATCTCAAATGTAAATCCAGTATGTAGATGTGAAGCTAATCCAGTATCACCTAACAGTTTTGCCTCCATATCATGCAGAATTTGGGCTGAACACCACAAGTTTTGTGCAAGCATGCCAAGGCAAATACAGTCAGAGGCAGAAAGGAGAATTGGGACTGAAGTACAGTGAATGCAAAGAAGTCACCAAGGATTTTTTAAATTGAAATTATTTTCCTCTGTAATTCAGGGGAACTGCATTTCTCTGAGTAAAATTGGATTCTACAGAATTTTTAGTTTATTAGTAGAAAAAATGATACATTATTTCAAGCTGATTAGTCCAATAGATCAAAACTGAGGGGTAAAAAAGGAACTAACACCCAGTAACATTTGGTTTTCGTCAAGCTGACACAGCTTTCAGTTTGAGCTACCACAATATCTTACATAAGCTAAATTGCAATATTTTAATGCCATTTTTTGTATATTGGTTTTTAGTGTTTCATCCTGAAAAAGGAAAATGGAATAATAAACCATTTATGTGTTAATGATGTACATAGCACTCCAGTGTCACAGATTTATACTGAAACAACCCCAATTTGCTTAGCTTAATTGATTCCTAACATTTTGATGCTGGAATGTGATATTTGGGGTTGTTTTTTGTTTTTTTTAATCCAAAAACATTTCTGAATTTCTGGTTTCCATTTTAAGTATAAATACGCTTTAAGAAGGAAAACAACTTTTCATCATTATTCAGGGAGAAAAGTCAGAAATTTCCCCTGAGTCTGAAATTCAGATCTTTTTAATATTTGTCTCTGAGCAGCCTGAGTCAAGATCCCTTCTTGCCAGACAGCACAGTGGATAAATACTGGCATTGCTTTTACTTAGTGGGAGTCAGTGTTAAGTGACTGAAGGTTTTTCTCAGTTTGGTTTTTCTCAGTATTGTGCTTTGGGGAAGGTACTCTGGCATAAAATAAGGATATTTGACATTTCTAACCCTTTTAACTGTGAGGGACTGAATCAAATTTTAAAGGGTTGTTACTCTGGAGGAGATAATATTGTAGTATGCTCTTTTTTTGGGCCACCCAGACTCTGTCCTATAGGATGTGCATTATAGAATATACTTCTTATCCCTCTGCCTCTAAGCTGACTGCTACATCCAGCCTGAAACCTTTTATACTGCTCAAAAAAAAGCCATAAAGTTTGAAGAAGAGGAGCTGATAACCATCTCAAATGCTGCTAAAAGTGAACATATATTAACACTTTAAATAATTTAATATATTTCAAGTTCTGAAGAATTAAAATTAGTTTTAAAGGTTCTATAGATGAAATTAATTTTTTGACTAGAGCTAGAAACATCCCTTTCAGGATAAGAAGTCACTGTAAAATCTCCTTGATACTTTTCTATTCTCCTCAGTACTTTTCTTATTCATCTCTTTTACTAAAAGATTTATCTCTTATTTAAATAGCACTAGATACATTTCATATAGAAAACCAACTTCAAAAGTTAGGAGCTTTCTTCTTACCAGCATTTATTAAGCCCTCCAAATGTTTAGTCTTTTATAGAATTACAGAGAACTACTTAGGTTTTTGACCAGTTCAGGGGTCTTACTTAAGCAATAAATTCACCTTCAGCCTCAAAACACCTGTCTGATTCTTGGTTTAACTGTCCTCCTTCCCTGAGGTTTAAAATCCCTATAAATTTGTGTATAAATTAGGAATCTTTTAAAGTTCTGTAAATATCTAAATGAGGACCGTTGGGTTATTTTCCTGAAATTATGTCACGGCATAAAGCTCTTACAAATGGAAAATGTAAGAATATTCCTAATGATCATTAAAGGGCAGAGGAGGTAGGATTTGGTGCCCTCTTTGCAGCCAGACTCCAAGAACTGCTGGCACTCACTGCTCACCACAGACAGCCTGGACAAATCCTGGGGGGACAAACACGGGTGAGGGCTTGTAGCACTGCTGCAAACAGGACCCCTCTGAGCATCAATCCAGACTTGTCTTCTGTTCTCTCTCTTTCTGAGATTTATTTCAGCTGAAGGGCTGCCAGGGCTCTCACTATTACTGGCCCTTGGAGCTTGCTGCTGCTTTAGCAAACCAGCTCTGCCTGACTCTGGCTTCAGTGCGGTTTGAAGTTGTCTTGGCTGAAGGAGGAACCTGTGATGGCAGAAAAACCCTTTTTTTCTCCAAGCCATTGCTGGTCTTTACATTTTCTGATGCTGGAAACAGATCTGAAAAGAGGAGGGGAGGCAAGGTCCCCAAAGCTTTCCTGTACGACTGCTCTGCTCCCACCCTCAGGACAGGCTATCTGTGAAGATCAGCTCACATCTGAGATGCAGCAGCTTCTCAACACGTGCCAGCAGAATCTGCAGAGTCCTGGCAGAAGCAGTCTGATGTCTTTGGGGTAGTTACTTTATGTTCATTTAAAATGCAATTAAACAGAGCAAATACTGTGAGGAAATGGACAAGATTTTACATTTACATACAAAAATGAGGGGGAAGATCTTTTCATCACATTATAAATTTTATATAAACATTTTGGAAGGGAAACAATATGTGGCAATGATATAGACAGATATAATGAAATAACTAGAATTATGGTATTGTGGTCCATGTGGTCAAAAATTGTTCCTAGGAAAGAATTAATAATTTATGGAAGTGTTTATCCCTGTAATTAAATGCTGGGATTGGGAGCCACATCCTGCCTGGTTGTTTTAAGTTCTGCAAAAATTAATCCTAAACTCTAGAAATAGAAACTTGTATGAAAAAAAACTTCATTGTATTTTTGTCTAAAAAGGCTCTTTTGCTCTGATTTATAATGGGATGAGCCTTATTTTCAGACAAAATGTAGGATGCAGGCAAGGGGAACCATGGGATTTGTCTTGGAAAGGGAATTGGAAATGAGCAACCAATCTCTGTGATTTGGTACATGTAGTCCAGCTGTACTAAATGGTAGTAAGATATTTCAACATATTTCTTAACAAGTTTATGGTCTGTAGTCAGACACTGGCAGCTGGAGCATACCTAGCATACCTGCCCAACCATTGATAAACATGACAGAGTTCCTGCTTTAGGTGTCCTTGAGATTGAACAAGGAGTTTTCTGTATAATGTCACAGAAGTAAAATTGTAATAAAGCAGTTATGTTGAATACTACTTTTCTACGAGCATCTTCTGTGCCAGTATGGCTTGTACAGCTCTTTGAATACACCAGGAGTTCAATTCTAATCCAGAATAAAGGGATGAATTCCCATTTCAATGAACTTTACTTGAATGAATGCAAAAGTGATAGCTTGGTTTTGGCAGGCTACCTCCTGTATTTTTTCTGACTAATGTTAATGAGTTTGATATTATCATAATGTAACAACTGCATTTCATTTTTAATCTGAATAATTAAAAAAAAAAAAAAAGCTGGAGTCAGGGGGAGAATGGGGGCAGGGGAAATTACTTGAAATGCAATCTGCCCTAGTTTCAACTCTTAGGTTCTTGGCAAGGAGAATGCACTGAATTTATTTTAGCTGTGGGAGAGACCACAGGTAAGTGGGAGAAAAACACAAGTTCCCACTTGCCCTTGAACAACTGGCCATGAAATTCAGCCCTATCATTCCTTATGCCCCATAAATCCACGCAAACATAGACACAGGGGAAAGCTCTTTCTCTAAATAGCCAAGAAATATCTCTAGCAAGAGGGTTTGGAAACACTGTGTGCCTGTGGGTGCAATGAGGAGGTGCTAAAGGACCAAACCCCTCTTGCTGCCTCTGGGTTTGGGAGGCCCTGAGGTTGGATATGATATTATCTGGGCACTGTGGCAATCACAATACCCAGATAATATCTGCCTAGATCCCAATATGCTCAATCCCTCAGTGAGCCTGGTGAAAGCCCCATCCTTCCTCATTACCACCACAGAACCACACAATTACAAGTGCCACTACTGGCACTATTAAAAAATTCCTTTTTGTCCAGTGATCACTGACTGATCCAGCTGTGGGGTCATCATACAAAAGCAATCCATTATTTTGATTAGTGTAGCACTTAAAGGCCAGCTTGCACATTAACTATTTTAATTGTCAACTACAACAGCACTGTGGTGTAACATTAAAGGTGCTCTAAAGTTTGCTGCTTGCTGACAGTGCATGACAGTTCTGCAGACCATAACACTTTCCCAAATGCTCTGAGGCAGGCAATATATATTTTATTTTTTTGCCTGTGTAGTTTGAATTAACATGAGTTTGTCTGAGAGAAGTCCAGATGGTTGGATTGTTATTAGTCACCCACACACTGTTCTCTTGTAGAATGAAAATTTATGTTCTGAAAAAATAAGGTTGTTTTTTGTTCAAGTCTTTTATTGGTGTGTTTTTAAAATGAAATTTCATCAATTCCTTGATGAAAGTGTTATCTTTCTCTAATTTGATGAAATATCAGGGAAGCTGCTCTAGATTTATTCAGTAGAGGACCAGTCCCCTTCCTCATAAATGGTCATATGTCTGCTCTCCTCAGCTGCCTTTAGATGTTTTTTGAATAAGTCCTATATTTTGATATTCCCTTAACCCTTAAAGGTTAGAGTGAGTTTGCCAAGGAGCCTCTTGCTTGTTTTCCTGCCCTCAGGCAATGGTCTGCCTCTGACACCTTTATCATCTTCCTGCATCACCACCTGGGACAACATGAAGTGGCCTTGTTTCCTTAAAGCATGGAATAAATACCAATGCTGGATTTTTCTCTCTCAAACCCACCAGTGTCTTCTGAGTCTGCCTTCTTCCCTCAGGTCTATTTCATCCCTTTTTTCTTCTCTTTTTCAAGTCTATGGTCAGATTTTTTTATTTTTTTAGGGTGTTTTTAGGTGTTTTTTTGAGTTTGAAACATTATTATGAGGTCAAACAGGCCAGTCTGCTGCAGCTGCTGGCTGCCCCTGCAGTCAAATCAAGTCTTCTGTCATCACATATTCTATAAATTCGTTTTTCTTTGATGCCAGTGTTTGAATTCAGAGTTTATTTTGTAGTTTTTTAGTGTTGATGAGATTATGGAAAAGATTTTTCAAAGGCATAAACAAGACTTCTGTGCCCAAGCCCCTTTGGCTTTCAGCAGGACTGGGTGGTGCCAGAAGCATTTTGTGCCCTTGACAATCTTACCCCGTTTCTCAAACAAAGATGGTACAAATAAAAGGTTCTGTCATTTTAAAGGCATTTGTAGAGATCACAAATTGAGGCTTAGATGGATAAACAATTTAAATCCAGTATTCCTTGTGGTGCAGCTATGCCCCAAAGACCCAGGGGCCTTTGCTGGGTGAGTGCCAGAGGTGCCAGCCCCACGAGGATCTCCAAACGCAGGGAGTGGGGCCAGAGAGGAGCTTACTGGGGTGGGACAGTGGGAACCAGTGAGGGGCTGGGATGAGGGAGGTGTCCAGGGTGAGGAAAAGGAATATTTATGGAGAAACCAGATGGAGTAAGGATCTCTATTCCTATCTTGCTTCTCTCTTAATTTGGGGAGGTCTCTCGTTGCAATACCACGTGACATGAAATCTGGCATTTGTGGTCACTACTAAAGGAGGAATCTGCTAATAATATCAAGCTTCCAGCAGATGAAAAAGCAATTGGATATGAGCTGCTTTCTCTACCTCTCACCTCCACAGCTCAAAGTACTTAACTGTATACTATTCATTAAGTAAAATCCCACTACTGAATTCTGTTTACCTGGTAAAGAGACGTTTTTGTCACCGTTCCAAATAATCAGTGTTTCCTGTGCACATGGAAAGAATCTCTAAGATCTGATTCATCCAGTGAGTCCCCTTCTGTTGCAGATAATAGCAGGGTGTGGGTGGGCATGGCTGAATAATATGCCTTACAATTTCTTTTGGGTTATAAGCTCTTGAGGCATAATGACTTTTTAGGTACTCTGCCATATGTCACAATGTCACATCCTATAATGTAAATATGACTCATGTAATCCAGTTTGATGCATTGCCATTAGAATATGCTGAAGGGTTTTTATGCAGTGAAATAATCCACACAAAGAGTTTCCCCCCTGTATTTTACTGTTTCAGGTGGCAATGTTTGCAGGAATCCAACCAATCCTTCCCCTTTACCCTAAGACAGAGGAATCTCAAGAGCCTTTTCAGTCTCTTGACATGGCAGAGCATGGCACAGTGAAAAAAACCTACTGAAAACGATGTAGAAGTGGCAAGTTTTGACCCTCAGGAAGAGAAAAATATGGCTATTTTAAGAGACAAACTCTTAAATCCCTCTGGTAAACAGCAGGAGATGCAGTCTGTCAGTGTCTCGAAGCCTCTGAAATCTGCTGAACCATTTGGCACTGGCTCATAGTTGAAAATGGTTTTTTCTTCTTCTAATAGTAGGAAAAGGAGAGATTTTATTGGGTTTCTTTGTTTTTTGTTTTGTGTTTGCTCTTTTTTTTTTATATGTAACATCAAGGACACACCTCAGAGTAGTAAAAAACTGTCCCAAACAGATATTTTTTTCTCCATTTACTTGCCAGGTAATCACAGCTGTGATTTAGCATTCTGGCTAACAAGATGTAAACAAGAAATAAGGAAGCATTTCAGCAAGCAGCTCACTGCTATCTCTTAAAAGTGGCTAAAATAAATTTAAAAAAAAAGTTCTTCCATAAACCCCTAGAACAATAGATCATTATTTTCTCTCCTGTTTCAGTGGGGGTGGAGCTGCTGAGATGGAGCTGATTACCCCAGCTGCAGGGCAGTGTGGCATTGCACAAACAGCAGAGCACAGGCTGTGCTTTCCAAGGAGAGCCTTTGGATTGTTTGGAGTCCACCAGGAAGTCAACTCTGCCCTGGTTTCCGATGTGATTCAATAGGTTATTTTCCAAAGAGGTCTGGAGCCAGAGTAAAACCCATCTAACAGGGCCATGGAGAATATTCCCATGATTATAAAACCACAGGGGGACAACTTGTTTTGGGAGGTGCACTGACAACGAACAACAAAACAGTGTATGCATTATCAAGCAGATATTGTGTTCTTGAATAAAAGACTGATAATGCCTGGGCACACAGGGCTGCTTTCTGCTCACAGCTATAAACAGACTGCTTCTGACTTCAGACAGCTGCCTCTAACTTGGAGGAGAAACTCAGTTTTTCCTCCGAGGTACTCTTTATTTATTATTAATTCTATCTGGGTCCTCCACATTTCAAAACTCACTTCTGCAATGCACTTGCTTCTTTGATCTGGGCTGTAGCCTCATGCACCTCCAAGAAGGGGGTACAGCGTGAGGAGCTCTGGCTTCTGAGCCCTTAACTGATCTAGTCACAGGAGAGACAGTGCTACTTGTGCTTTTGGCACTGGTTTTCTGCTTCCTACGAACTTCCCCTAAAGTGGTGATACAACTTAGCCAGGCACCACTGCCCCTTGCCCCGCCCCTTCTCGCTGATGCCTTTGTCACACAGGGTGGTCACAGTCTCTCTTCTCACTTGCTGTCCTCCCCTGAAAATTCATACTAACCTCAGAATAGCTGGGATGCTTGTGACTGTGCTTTTCTTTTTCCCTCTGGTGTTTATTTCTTTTGCTTAGGATGCTTCCTGCCAGGTCCATGCTGCTGCAGTCAAAAGGGCCATGCAGACATTAGCATGCAGCCCTTGTCTGGAGTGAACTTTTGCTGCAGCCACTGTCACAGAGGCACCTGTGACAGATGTACACAGATCCATCTGACTCAAGTGCTGCAGTCATAGTCCCTTTTACTTTGTTTTCTTACTTAGCACCCCTGAGTGATGCCTGTTAAGGGCTCTTCCTTTGGGCTGAGGCTGAGTCCAAATATGTAACATTTCCCTTGTGGAGGTATTAATGTATCCTGAAATCCTACTCCTTCCCCTTTGGACAAAAAAGACTTAACAATTGCAGATTCTTCTGTGCATGATGGCCAAGAGACACAATGATACAGGAACTCTTAGGAATTGTGTTCAGTGCCACTTTGTAATGATGCTGAATAGGAAGAACGAGGGTGTTCAGTTCATCTGGTGATTTGGAGACAGACTTCCTTGCAGTGGGATGGACCAGGATTGCTTAAGTAACTGGAATATTAATTAGTGTCCATGCAATACCTTGAGAAAATAATGGTAATGAAGGAAACTATTCTAAATTTCAAGTCTTGTCAAGGACATGTGCACAGCTCACACTCTGAATTGTGGTCATGGAAAAAAAATAAGGATCTAGAGCACTCATGTCCTTTATGCTGAGCACAGAGCAAAGTAAAAATCCTGCACCAGCTAAAGGCAGATGATGAAATTCTGATAGACTTGCTGGAGATATTGTACTCACTGTTTAATATATCCTTTTTTTACCAAATACCTTCACAGCAAAATGTTAGACTTTTTCACTCTGTCAGTTTTTAATTGGGAGAATGTGATCTGTACTAGTATCAGTTCCAAGAAACACAGATTAAGAACTTGTCTGCTGCTTCTGCCAAGTACTTCTTTCAGAGAGGAGAGAGAGAAGATGTTTTGTCTCTCACTGAAAGCAGTGGGAGTCAGAGCAGCTCTCCTGAAATCACCTTCCTGTCTGTTGCAATGATCAGCAGAAGAGCAAGAGTGGCTTTTAAAAAGACTGCTGGCATATGGGCAACACAAAGGAAGCTGCACATTGTGACACTCCTAAAGAAACAGGCAAGAGGTTCAATGGTTGCTTTATGAATCTCACAGCTGGATCACTAAGGTAGGAAACAAGCAAGCTATCATGCCACTCTTGCAGGAGTGGAGAAAAGATGTTCCTCTCACTGCCTAGAGAAGCTGAGATGCTGCAGTACTTTTCTAATCAATGCAGGTCATATACAGTATTTCTGAGCTTCAGCTTTAAAAAATGAAGCCACAAAAATGCAGTGTGCTGCAGCACGTGTGAGTTTGTGTTTGGATTACAAAAGAATTTTGGATGAGTTTTTTTCTGCTAGCACACAACCTTGCTGCTGTGCAGCTAGACTGACTTGGGGGTATTTAAAGGGGAAAAATAAAAAAATTTGCTTAAGGGTTTAAAGATTAATAAGCATGGTAAAACTTTCCATGACTAGGCAACAGTTTCAGGTCTTGGTTCTCAGGTGTTTCTTCCAATTCTTTTTTCTAATCCTATTTCACTTCAGATGGACGTGGGCTGGAACAACATTGTATGATGTGAGGACAGAAATAATCAGTAGAAATTAGTTAAGCTTTCAGTGCTCTCACAGAGCAACCCTTTCTATTGTCCAACAACAGACTCCCTTGCTGTGTTTCCCAAGGCAGGATAATGAGCATTACCAGCTGCACAGTCTAAGTGATGGAGATATACAAACTCTAGAAGAGATATATCACTATCTATTTTCAGGAGATTTCAGACTAAGCAGTGTTTTCCAAGTAATATGTCTCACTAAAGCCTTTGGATTTTGTGTTACTTGAGAACAGAAAAGACTCCTCTTTCCCTCTATAACTCGTATGTGTGGGCTTGCACACAAACATGCTTCTCTCTCTTACACTTGCCAACCAGTAATATACTTGACAATTAAAATGTTTCACTCTCAAATTACTAGATGGCACTTCAATAGTCTTCCAATATCTGTCTACATTCATTCAGAAGATCAGTGATGTCTTAGAATGTGCAAAGAAATAAAGAAAAATGTTGGCAGTTTTGATTTTTTTGTTATGAAGGAGAGACTGTTTTACTAAAATTCATATGTGCTTTTTTCCCACCATGAAAATACAAAACTTGTGAAGTGGAAAAATTATTTTAAACATTGTCTTAAACCATTCCTCATGACATGGTACAGAGTTTTGTATCTAATAGCTTTGCTTTTATTAAAAAAGTGCAAAAAGCCCCATTGAAGAGTCATAATACTAGTACTCAGCTTGTGTCTCTGAGTGCTGTAATTAATTCTGTTCAGGATTTAGCAAATATCCACCTTCAAAGAAATCAGTCTGTTTGAACTCAGTTTAGACTACAGTAAATGCTCAGGGCTAATGCATATGGAAGAGAAGGCTATGCTTCTCCACATCTGAAATTGTATCATATGTAAAGGCCCAGAGGCTTTTATGTTGGCCAATATTTCTGAAATATTAAATTGCCAAACAAAAATGTCAAAGAAATCCTGTCCTAAAGAGGTGTAAATATTTGTATTCAGTTAAACTCTAGATACTGAGTGGGAGGCAAAGTTTCTGGATCTGGTCAGAGTTAGGTATATATTCATGTTGGGAATATGTACACTAAAGTGCTCATACAGAGAAATAAGAGTAAAAACACAGCTCAAAGGTTAAATGAAAAGCGATGGTGTTAACTTCTCTGACCGACCTTAAAATTCTGTGAGAAGGATATATAGACTCTCCTAATGCAGGAAGTGGTTGGACAGGGAGATGAGAAGGAGGTTAATGATGATGTGGAGGGTGAATGAGTTCAACAAATGCCAAACAGTGATTTTGAAGCCTATTTATAATTCTACAGAACATTCTTTTTAGAATTCCTGAGGATTAATGAATTTGCAACATTGATGCAAACTGAGTCCGTTCAACCAAAATAATACTACTGAGGTAGTTTCTCTTGGGCTTTTTCTTGTTTGGGTTTTTTTTATTCAGATCCTAAGACTGACTCATTTAGAGGAGTTCTGGGTGGATTGGTAGAAAAATGCATTGGAGTATATATTATGATGACATTTTTTGTGTTGGGCAACCTATGTGGCATAGCCACTGAAAAGCTCATGCAGGAGAGAGAATACAGATATGATTTCCTGAGGAAGGTGGGATGAAAGTAATGTTTTCTGCAGAAGTTATGGAAACAAATCTTATATGGGAATGGTGCCCAGGAGAAGGTAGGGAGCAGGATTGCAGGCAGGGGCAGGATGTTCTGCAGTCAGTGCCCAACTTCCCAAAGGTCCTATGGCACTGCAAGGGGATTCCAGAGCAGCCTGGGCAATTTTCTTCCACAAGCTGCCCGTTTAACAAAAGATTGTTTTACATAGGGATTTTTACCAGCTCTTTCCATGCAACTTACATACCTATTAGATTAGGTTCAAGTTTCACTTGCATTCGTGCTGTATCCAGACAGCATGGATAAACTGCCCAGGCCTACATGCTGTTCTGCACATTAATTAAGATCCACAGCAGCCCAACAGAGCATGCTGGCTGCCTGGCTCCTACTGCCCACCACTTTCTCAGATCACCTTGTCGCCATAAGGGGGAATGAGTCTGTAAAAGGTACCTTTTTCTAACTGAGGGCAAAGTGTCCTGGCCACAAAGGAAGGATGCTACTGTGCCTCCAGAGCCAGATTATTCAGCAGAGCATTAGTCCCTGGATTGTTTTTTTTTTTCTTAAATTTTGAAATCCCCATTTAAGAAATTCAAAGTGTTAGGAACTTGCCTCATGTTTCAGCAAATGTACAAGAGGTTCAGGGAACTGGCTACCACAGTAAATAGTTACCCTGTGGCCTGCACTGTAAATGAAGAGGAATAACAGAGGTTATTGAAAGTTGTTTTACTTTGTCACAGAACTACTGGAGCTGCCTGAGAAGCACTGCTTGCTTTTGGGAGACCCTAGAGGAGAATATGACCAAGGAACAATCACACCTTTGTAGTCCAATTGTTCCCATGCTCTAAAAAAAAAAAAAAAAGTAAAGGAAAAATCAGGCAAGCAATATTGTACAATGTGGCTACGTTTTAAAGTTACTCAGAAAGTCTATATATTGTTACATTGCTTTCAGACACAATAAAAGGCCATTTATTAACCCTGCAATTATCCAGCCTTATCACTGTTACCCACAGAGGCTGACTGAGGCTGGAGTTCTAGATGATACTGTTTTCATAACAGTGACCAGAGCAAATTTAATTAGAGACCCATCTCTCAAATGGACAATTGAAAAATTTAAAGATTAGGACAATAATCCTAATGCTTAATTACAATAAGCTATTTTGCCATTCTGGATGGGGGATTTTTGATAGTCTGGGTAGCTCTTCTATCAATTCATTCTTTAGTGGCAGTAAAACATGATTATGGGGATGGGGGGAAATGGTGTTCATGACATTAAAAAGCGTATCCTTCCTGTCAGCTCTGAGCATGGAACAGGAATATCTAATCAAAAGGGTTTGCACTGGATCATATCAGTTCCTGACTGCAAACTCTAAATCCATATTGTAGGAGCAAGACAAAATGATCTACAGGTAACAGAAATGGAAAAAATGAATTGATAGGGAGATCAGACTGTGACTAAATGGAAGCAGGGAGGCTGAAAGGCAGCATTTTAATAAGGAAGGCTTTTGTACGGTTTTCAGGTACAATTGGGCAGATTTGTATGAAACAAAATTTCATCCTGCAGACCATTTAAATTTCATTGATAAGAATGCACTTCATTGCTTCATTTAGAATCTTCCACTGTGGCTTTTCCACCCTTATTTCTTTGTATAAAAATAAGAACCATCTGTAGGAAGAAAAAATAAAAACCCACACAACTTGTTTGTGTGAGTGCTTTGCTGTTGTTGTTTAGATTTCTAGGAAACAGATGCATGTTTCTCATTTGGGGAAAGCATACATCTGTTCTGCCAAATTCTCTCCAGAAATTCTTAATTTTCCAGTAAGAGCTCATTCAACTACATTCGAAAATAAGAAACTTTCCCTCCCTCATCTCTGTACACACAGATATGTTGCAAGGAAAGATGGTCATTTTGACGCAGTAAGGAATTGTTTTCTCAGCAAATCCACAAGTGTTTGCAAAATGCTATATAATAATTTAGGTGAGAAGGAAAAAAGAGAAGTAGCAACAAATTTGCTTCTGTAATATGTGAAAGAATATTTGCACAGTTGGAGCTCTTACAGTCTCACGTTGAAGAGTGGCATACAATTTAACAAGGCTGAAACCAATAAGGTTGTATACAAATTTATGTGTAAGGTTTAATAAAAATGTAATTCTGTGTACAAATTACTTAAACCATTGAGTGAAATTCTATAGTGGCAGTATTATTCTCTTTCATGGTTTAAATATTTTGTAGGGAGGTTATCATTCTGTTACATTTACAGGTCTTCTCCAGTAGGGGAGCAGGGGAAATAACTTCATGAGTTCTAAATGTTATTCTACTTTTGGATCTACTTCAAAGCATTACTTTGTATATTTTTCCATTTCTTCTTGTTTTGAAAAGAAACAACCACATGTAACTGGTAATAACACATGACTCAAGTTCATATGTGCCCATTTCAGGGTTTGGATTATAGTAACTTGCATTAAGGTGTCTTCCTTTGCTTAGGGGATTTTTATCTTCAGCTTAGACATAGAGGATGAAAAAATGCATAATCAGGAGTCAAACCCCAGTGCAGAAGGAATCTATGAGTGCATCAAGTAGAGCAAACCTATTAACTTGTTCACCTTCAGGGAGGAGATCCTACAGTAGCAATGCATTTGGAAATAAATTCTAAGCAGGTGGACAGAGCAGCAGGAGGGCAACAGCAGCCAGTTAGAAAAAAGTGAATCCTATGGACTGTGGGGAGCTGCATATTAGAATTGCCAAACTGACTGTTTCCTACTGCAGGTCTTAAATAAATTAGACCTGCACAGAAATGTGGGCAATGATATCTCCCCACATGGCACAAATAACAATGGAAATGAAAGCTGTCCATGTGTGCTGCAGTAAAGCTCTGAATGCTCAGGTGAGGTGTTGCTTCAGTCCTATTTAAGCTTGTCACTGTAAGTGAAGCCTGTGGCCAGATGTAAATGGGCCCACAGGTAGTTCTTAATGCTGCTGGTATTGTCTACATAGCAGTGAATTTCTTTCAGTGCAAATACAGCTTCTTCTGCCTTATCCCTAAATCCCTATCTGCCTTCCCTCTAAATCCAGCGCTGATGCCATCAGCTAGAGGTGGTGTGGGACTGGTAGGAGATGAGGGCTCAGCAAGGAGGTCACAGCTTCCTGAAGCAATGACAGGAAGGGAGAGACATCCCTGAATATCCTAGAGAGTGAGAAAGCTGTGCTAAGCTCCTGCTGCAGCCTGTGCAGTCGAGGCACCCTGCAGCCTCCAGACATCCTTTTCCAGGTCACAACAGGGACTCTGTTTTCCTTTGAGCAGCCGATATAAAACAGCTGCCTTGAGTTAAAAGTGAGCCCCAAGTGCCAATACAGGGGTGGAGACTTCTGTGCAGTGCCAGCCTAACCACTAGCACTTCAGAAAGGGGTGCAAGGGGTGGCTTTGCTCAGACACTCTGCTAATGGACTTAAAACGGGCCTTGAGAGGACTGCCTGGGATGCTGCTTGAAGCAGGATGATCCACTCATCCTCAGCCTGCGTCTGTCCAGAAGAGCCCCCGACTCCCTTGGTTTGTCACACCAGCTAATGTGTGGCTGCTTGCACTGAAGTGCATCAGTTTGTTCATATATCCACACCTCTGCTGCTCTGCTTCTGGAGGTCTGGGCTGTTGGCTGGTGCTCCTTGGGCAGCCGCTGGCAGTGGCTGTGCCTGGATGGTGCCACCTGCTCATCTGTCCGGAGATGGCTGATATTCCGCCTGCTGTCACCCTGGCTGGAGCTTTTAGTTTTTGTCTGTGGCAGCTGGCCTGGTTGTGGGTTGATTTGTTGCATGCAGTGTTTTTTCTCCCCTGACTGCATACCTTAGGCTACAAATTATACTCTGAATTTTCCATCCCACAAGGGTGCAATGGAAAGCCAGTTGAATGCAGAAGAAATCTCCCGCTGACTTCAATGGGACACTAATCATATTCCAAATCACTGATGCTACAGGGTTCATCATGAAGTTTAGCTCTTTGCTCAAAATACTGCACATCTGAGAATATTTTCCAGCAAATTATATTCTTTTGGAAATGTCCCTGCTCCCTTATTGAGGCTTCTTAGCATTTGTGCTTCTAGGCCTCACCTCTTCTTAAGAGCCACTCTTGAGAATGTATCTTTAGTAATTTCAGTCTGAAGAAAATTCCCCCTCCTAAAGTGCCCTGGTCTGCATTTCATTCCATTTAACCAGTGAAAAAGGCTTCTCCCTGCTGAAGAAATTGTTCTCTCAAGGCAGACATCCTCCCTTAATATTCTGAGAATGAAACTGCATTTTTGAAAGAGAAAATTTCTCTGCTGCACCTTTTGAGAGTCCCTGAAGTTTCCCTGGGGTTCCTCTCGGTCCTCCCAGTAGATTACACACATTAGTGAGATGCTCAGCATTTGTAACTCCATCCTCTTTGTTTCACTACTTCACAGAGAAGCTTGAGATACTGGGAGAGTCTGCCCACAGCCGAGTCCCCAGCAAGCCGTGGTCCCTTAACAGTATTTCATAGTCATGGGGTCATGCAGTGTTGTACCATGCAGTGTTGTACCATGGGCACATTTGCAAGGACCTTCTCGTGAAATTCTTTCCAGTCTAATTAGAGGAGCACCAATATTTGTCTTCTAACATGGATTTAGTAGAGGTTTAACACTCATAAATCATCATCTGAAAACTGACAATTATTTTAGTGCAGAAACATGTTTCTAAAACTTTGATGTGATGAGTTTGTTGTGATTAGGTTAGAGGAGGATGACAATAGAGAAATCAAACATATTTAGGTGGGGATTGTTTCTATTTTGATAAAGAATAGAACTTACCATCACAGTTAATTCATAATGCTAACCTTGGATCTTTAAAAAGGAAAGAAAAAGGAAGACCCAGTTTGCAAATAATTTTAATGAGATTAGAGAATTTCAGTTGTTACAAGTAAAAGAAATATATAGCAATTGAACATAACAAAGGTGATCTATGCTAAATCAATTTTATGTTCATAAAAGCCATTAATGGATGCTCACTGTTAAACTTCCAGCAAAAAATGGCATGGGCTTTTGGCTCCTGCTCTGTGATCTGCTTTATTTCTTGGGGTACACATCATATCAGAAGGTCATGAGTTTTAAAAGCTTTTAAGGGGTTTGTGCTGATTGTCCTTCATGAGGTCTGGTTGCCAAAATGTATTGACTGTGTCAATATTAGTTTCTTTCCTATCATGCTAAGGTTTAGTTTGGGGCTTTTTTTGCTTGAGAGTTAGGGTTGCAGTTTTTTTGCACTGCAAGGTTTTGCTGACACATTTACTAATTTTTTAAAAAGTGTGGTAGTGACTAAGGTGTCAGATTAAAGTCCCAACCTACATCCATTTTTTAAGAGAGAAAGCACATTAAAAAACTAAGCTTCTACAATGGGTCTATTCTGAAGCTGATCTGGAGAGTGGTTACCCATGGAATTGAGCTACAGATGTCAATAATTAGTGGAGGTTCTGCAGAGTGTGTGACTTCCTTGGCAGTTACACAGTCTGAATGTGCTTCCTCAGGAGAAAAGGGTCAGCTCTGCCAGTTCTGTGAGAGGCGTTGGCTGGGAATCCTCTGGACACAAGCTCTAGCCCATCCATGCCAGTCACGAGAAAAATGTGGTGGTACACTCCTCAGACTAGACTAAGGAAATAGGGTGGAGAAATTAAAAACAGAATTCACTGAGTTGAAAAAACCAAAACCTCCAAACAGTTTGTTGAACTTATTCCATTTCATAAAGCTCCTAAAGTGTAATGAGTGACAGAAGGATAGAAAACCACTCCCTTTCTTCAGCAATAGGTTGACTTTATCACTTGAAGAATACATAAAGTTCAGTGTAATCAGAGTCAGGTTTAAAACAATGTGGGGGTGCTAATAGAAAACCAAACTTTCTGAAATTGTTCTTTTTCAAAAGCAAACTGCCTCAAAAACATTGATTCAATACTTAAGGGAAAATATGGAATTCTGAAAAGCTGAACGTGTTCACAGGCTGTTTTAACCAAAGGGGTTAGGTATTCCCCTTATTTTCTAGGTACTCCCACAATGAAAAGAGTAGAAAATGGAGGTGCACTGCCATCACTGATGAATGAGAAAGAAAATCAAAAGTAGGGCAAGAAGTCTCGTACAGAAATGATAAAAAATGTACCTGCTTCACCCAACACTTCACTGTTGACTTTACATAATATGGAAAACAATCATAACAGAAATAGTAATATACACTAGCAGTAACAGAAAGCAGCACAAATTGAGTGCAAACAACATGAAAAAAGAAAGTCACCAGTCCAGTTAGTCAATAAAGATCACAATTTTCAAGGACCATGCTCGAATCCCTGTTATTAATCAGGCTCCCAATTTACAACAGATGATATTGTGCAGCTGGTGATTGATAATCCTTCCAGGCATAATGTCAGTTCTTCCTTGAACCATGAAGACACAGCTTGTGTGTGTTTGAGATCTCATAGATTGGTGAGCTCCACAGTTCACCAGCTGCCCAAATTACTTTCTACTGAAAAAAAGCTTTTATTTGGGGGGGAGGGGGGGAATGAATTTGTAATATTCCTCTTTTTCTTTTTCTTTTTCTTTTTTTTCCTTTTTTTTTCTTTTCTTTTTCTTTTTCTTTTTCTTTTTCTTTTTCTTTTTCTTTTTCTTTCTTTTTCTTTTTCTTTTCTGGAGGTAAATTTTGCAACACATTGAACATAAAAGTGAAAGCTATTAGAAGCAATAATGTTGCTAGAACACAAACATCTGTCACTCCTGCAGACATCCTCCTGTAAAACCATCTAACTATATCTGGATTCCCTCCTGATTGTATGGGGTAGATTGTGGCAAGACAGTGATTTGAGTGACAGACATCCAACCTGGAACAGAGCTATGCATATTTATATTTGTTTACAGGGCCTTATCACTCCTAAAAGATGTAAATTTTAAAATTTGCTCTTATTGAGAAAAGAAATTATGGGGAAAAGTTTGTTACCTTGGAACAACACACAGTCAAAGTTATTGTGGGGCTCCTGCTTTCATAAAAATTTTACCAAGTTTTTAAATTGTCAAATGAAAAAAGAGCATGAATAATTTGAATGGAGACCTCATTTTCTATATTAGAACCATACTATACCAATACAAAAGAAGAGACAGCACTTGAGACAGCTTAACTTAATCCTCTTCTTCCCAGACTTTGATTATAATCTTCAAAACTGCTGCAGAACCTCTATATTAAAGGCAGATTTCCCTCTATCTTCCTATTAAATTATTGTTAGATTATTGGAATTCAACCTAAATAATTTTAATCAGTAAGATTTTAACTTTTGTATGTGACCTCAGCAATATCATGAAAATTTGATAATTATTTAAACTTCTAGATATAGTCCACTGGAGAATTTTGCATTCCAAGGTCTTAAACCCTTTTAATGTAGTTTTTTAAAACTTTTTTTTTCATGAATTATAACATATGATTTCCCAATTCTGACAGTTCTGTGAAGAATCAGAAAGTTTTGTTTGTGGTAGGGGCATGACAATCCAAATACTTACACGTTTAGTCCTATTTGACCATTTCTATATTTTCTTTACAGTGTACAGATGTAACAGGTCACATATCCCCTATAAACAAAGCTTTCTGCCCAGAGATCTGCAACATAGGCAAAGTATGGTCCTCTGCCATTGAACAGTGCTCTCTCTTGACTGATAGCAATCTCTAAGTTGGCTTTTTGCATTATTTGTCAAGCAGCAAATTCATTTGTTCAAGAGAGAGAACATTGTGCAACCTAATAATCCTGAACTACTGTAGGATAGGACAGAAAGGTTTAAATGCTTATTTTCCAAAGGCCATGCTCTCATTTTAAATCAGTGCTCTTTGACCTGAAATAAAAAAAGGGGAAAGAAAGGTAATTTCTATTTGATCAGTGTTTCCCTATCCTGGGCCCTCTAATCTGGTGTCTATCTGGTAATCAGCCTGATCAGATGACTTCTTTCAAAACTTCATCCATTTTTTCTTTCTTGCTTGTGGGTTTTTGCCACAAGCTACCAGAGGTAGCCTCTGAAGAGCAGAGAGGAAAAGGTGAAGTGCAGGTGAATACCTTGGGAAGGATCTCTGGATGGAGTATTTTACAAGGCAGGAGAGAAAGAGGAAAAAATTTACTAAATAAAAGTAATGCTTAATCATTTTTAATTAGTGTTAAATTAGAGATGTAATCTTTATACAGTGAACCAGAATATATCATCCTAAGCATTTGCCCAAGAAACTGGACCAACAAGTATTCATAACTATAGCTGGCTATACTTTTTGTGATAACCACTGATGCTGTGATAACAATGCTTGTTTTCATTGAAATGAAAAGCTTCTGTCTTGAACATTTTTCATTTTGAAGCCTGTGTTACCTTAAATCAGGTACTAAATGACTAGTGTCTGATTTTCCCATAGTAATAATAAAGCAGCTCTCCCAGTGGCTTTCTTCTCCCCAGCCCTCACTGATTTATGGCCAGTTCTGGAGCACCAGTTTCTGCCATGTCTATTGCTTATTTTATTTCTTTTAAATTATTGTTCCTGTTGTGATAGAGCACAGAGAATCTTGTTGCAAACCCTATGGGCACTGGTTGAAAAAATAGAAGTGTTCCCTTTCCTTACCAAGTTTAAAATTACTCCATCTGAAGATAGAAACAGTGTGAGAAAAACTAAAGCTATTGCAAAAAATAACAGCATAATAGTGAAATGATTATGCTTCCCATCAGAGAGGTGGTCCAAAATGTGAAAATGTCATCAAGTATCTTGGGAAAGACATTTTTGAAATTACAGCCAGATCTACACTTCAGCCAACAGAACAGGCAAAATGAGATGTACTCTGACTCTTTATACAGAGAAAAATTGAAGTCTCTTAAATATCTGCTAGTCTGAGGTAGAAATTTTGGAACTGCAATTTTGTGATTGAAATAAACTGTTCCCATTCCTAATTTTATTACAGGCTTTGTCAGAGGAATGGCTAAATGTCTGCTCATTAGTCCTGATCTCAATCTTTATCTCGGGAGACTTTTATCATAATTAGTGTTAATTCTATTAAATTAATTGAGAGGTTGTTATTTTCATCTCTGAATGGTGTGTATTTTTGATTGACTGGTCAATGACAAGTCTCTTTTCATTTTCTACTATAATAAGGCTATGAAAAAGAAAAGAAGTGGAATAGTTAGCCAATTAAGTTATACAATAATGACAAGGTCAGGGCAAAGTACATTGTGGTAGTTTACAAGTTATTAAGGCATTTGAGTTTTTCATGTTCCTTACAGAAATTGTAATGAAAATAAAAAATGACACATGAATCCATTAACATGACAGCACAATAAAAGGGAGGAGAAATAATTTTAAGCATACAAGTATACATCAAAATAATTTGAAGGGATCAGAGACAAACCCACGAGAGAATTGTGACTCTTTCCAAAATAAGACAATACACCACAGAATATATACATTCCCCATTCCCTCCTAAACCCATGTCATTCCCAGTTGGTTTCCTGTATTTCAGGAATGTTTTTCCTTGCTTTGTCTCTTCGATCTGCCCTACCTCTGAGTAAGACCTCTGAGTCATGTAAAGATGGCTCTATTCATTGAAGTCTTGATGTTGGTGTAATGAATGTGTTTCTTTGCCAAGAAAAGAGCAGCTCTCATAAAAAAATGTGTGAAGCTGTGCCAGTAAAAAGTGACACATTTATAAATATGGAACAATGTCGTTGTATTAAAGCTATGCCTGCAAACATCCTGCATATTGCATCACTCTGGCTGAGCTGCTTTACTCAATAGACTTATGGAATTCATTTGCTGAAAAAGAAAGAGCTGGACTCCTGTCTTAAAGTTTAGCAGAGACAAAAGAATCTGGAGTAGGAGAGTTGTACCACTAGCTGTTTGCAGCATTTTTTGTGGCTAAGGTGGCAAGTACATTGTGTTACAAAACAATTATTTGTTTTGTTTTACTTTTATAAAATAAGACAAAAATAGTACTTCATCTGAACATGTCATCAAATGATGTAAATGATCTTTTCAAACACCTACTCTAGGGGTACTCTAGCCTTTCTAACAATAAAAATTAGTGTTGCCATCATTTATCTTGCACAGTACCTGCACAGGAAGCTCATGTGAATGGATGACAAAGATCTCATCTTAATGTATAAGAACATGGTCAAAAAAGATAAAAGGTGGGCTTCATGCTGACTTTCCCTGAGAACTTTGCTTCTAGTGAAGGTGATCCCTAAAATACATGGGGAAGTTAAGAGCTCTTTTAAAGTCTGCTGAATGGGAGGGCTCCCTCTGAGTCTGCTGTGCTCTACCAGCACAGCTCACTCTGCACCTGGCCAGAACCTTTCTTTTGGAGCCACCCTGCAATGCTCCCAATGACTGTGGGAGGCACAGCACTGCCCACATCAAAGAAATCTCCAGCTGTCCTGTTAAAATAGCTCTTCATTCTCTTGGCACTCATGGTAGAGTACAAAGGAGACAGTCAGGGTCAGACTTCAACCCTTCATTGCAGACTATTCTCACAGTGATGCTCAGTTTATGCAGGTACAGGGAATTCACCTGGGCACCTTAGATTATTTTGCAAATCTAGAGCAAAAAAAACCTGTTCTGTTAGCAGATCTTGACTCCATCTGATGCAGACAGGTTCTGCTCCAGGTCAAGCTCCCAAAGGGATCTTATGTCTGCCTTCACCAGGGAACCTGTGTGTTCCTGCACAGAGCATGGTGACAGCTCCAAGCAGCCCTTGTTCTGCCAATACTCTGGACTGATATAATCACTTCTCCAACACCATTACTCTCTGGATGCCTTATGGAAATGTAACAAATTAGCCTTGCTGCTACAGTTGCAATGTTTTAATTTAACATAATGCAGGGCTCTCTGCAAGCTGAGTCTGTAACACATCCCATCCAGGCTGACACATTAGGGTGTCAGGTTTCAGACTGTTCAGTTATCTCCTGTTCTTGACATAGCAAATTTTGCAGGATTTTGACACCCTGTCTTTCAGTCTCTCTCTCATTCATCCTCTCTTGCCTTTTGGGAATGAAGAAGAAACTTTCCATCCTGTTTCTCTTTGCAGATCAGAGCAGATCTCTGAGTGATTCCCTCAAGACAGCTCATGAGTTCTCTGACAAAGAAAGAATGAATTAATGTGGATTTTTTTTTTTCCTGGCCTAATATTAAAAGGAAAAAAATACATCTATTTATGTATCATCAGCAAAATTAATTGATTTCATCCAGACTTTGTGTGTCTTTTGACTGAACACAGCTGCCATCTCCAAGTATTTGATAAGTCTGCTCTTTTAGTAGATGGTATTATCTCTTAGAAAAAGATATTAATGTGCTGTCTATGTCACTCATTATGAAGTTGATAACCTGATAAGGGTAAAGATCATCAAACATCAGAGCTGCAATAAATCTTCTTTTTTTTTTATCACCTAAGAAATTTCTGTGAGGTTTTTAAAAATGCATGGTAAGCTCTGGCCCCTTGATCACAGAATAGCTGAGGTGAGCAGAGATGCCCCTCTGGAGATCATCTACTGCAAATACCTGTCCAAAGCAGGGTCAGTGAGAGCATGTTGCTCTGGGCACAGTCTGGTGGATTTTAAATATCTGCACAGATAGAGACTCTTAACCTTCTCTCTTTGACCTGCTCCTACTTTTGATCATCTGCACAGGAAAAAATAACATTTTTTCTTCTATTTGAAAGGAATTTCCAGTATTTCAGTTCATTTTTCCTGTGGGGACAGTGAAGAAGACTGACTACATCCCCTTTACTCTCTCCCATCAGGTATTTTTACACATTGGTGAGATCCCTTTGAGCCATTTGTTCTCCAGGCTGAAGATTTCAAGTGTCTCTTTACATAGTGGATGCTCCATTTCATCTGTCATCTTCATGGCTCCTTGCTGATATTTATTAATGTTAGGGATCTATGTGTCACCAAATTAGCTACCAGTTAAGATCACATCCCAGACAAGCTCATGTCTTCTCTGGAGAGAACGGGGCATCCCTGGAGCTTTTTTGATTGCAGAGGATGGAGTTTCTAAATTGGAATAGGTGAGTTTTTTTCTCCTAACAACTTCCATGTAAATACTATTCTTACAAAACTATGATCTATAACCTGTCTTTTCCTCAGAGTAAGCCTGGGCCTCTTTAGGCAGTATTTTTATGAGTACCTTATTTAGAGGAGCATAAATACATTTTCCTCCAAACACTGTAAGAATAAGAGATGGATGGTAAAGTCAGCTTGCTGGGTAAAAATATGATTCAGCTGACAAAAGAGTTGGTTTGCAGTGTTCCTATCTAAATCATATACTGATGGCAATAATGATCTGTCAAAACATATATCTTCACAGTCATTTTCCCCCCACTCATTCAGATGTCAGGAACCTAATTCAGAAAGAGAAGGTATGAGTAGAACAGGAGGTGACAGAATCACTTACACAGCCCAAGTTTTCTGACCCTTAGTCTTCCAGATGGACACTGTCCTCTTGTAAACATTCTTTGAGTTATTTTTTCATACATAATGTTAGGTAGATGCTTCCTGAATACTCAAGTGTGTTTTCACAGTTACTGGGCTGCAGTAAAGAATATTCTTTCTCCCAGGCAAGGAAGATAAAGAATGCAAAAAGGCAGCACATCTCAATTCTCTGTCACTGCTGGCTTCCTGAGCATGAGCTGACACACACCATGGACTTTGAAGATACAATGATTGAATCTGTGCAGAGTGGAGGGAAAAGGCATTTGAATTCCATAACCCAACATTCTCTTTAGCAGGGACTAATTTAGGACATTAAAATTCACCATGGATGAGAATGCATGGGTGAATGTGTTAAAGCTTTTTTTCTCTAAAATAGCTTTTATAGGATTTTTTTTCATAAATAATAACAGAATAGAGCATAAAACAATGTTGCAAGGCAATGTCACTGTATGGTGTGAAGTATAATTGATGCATTGTGACAGAGAAGGCAAAAAGTATGCCCAAGGATAAATTTCTCACTAAATTGACTAAAGGACAGCAAAAGCCATGGGAAAAAGAAGCTAGAAACATTGTTTATGAGAAATATTTTATTTATATTCAAATATGCAGCTACTTTTGTACTCTCACTAAGCCTACCATGCACAATATTTGCAAAAACATCTGTTTCTCCCATACTTTAGCTCAATATTCTTTATTGCTATTTTCTTGTCCCCCATCCAATCAGTAATTTTAATTATTTCCATTATCATGTACTCAGCTAAGAGTTTAGTGTCAGTAGATTAGACTAAATCAGTTTGCTTTCATTATTTTCTATTTGTTCCACTTACTGCAAACTGATCTCTTTGGCTGTTATTATTTTTCATTAAGTTCTTTGAATTCTTCAAATCCTTTCTTGAAACACCCAGCATCGCACATATTTTAACTAAATCTGTTTTCAAAAGTTATTTTATGCTTTTAGTTTTCACTGCAAAAAATCCAGAAACCAAATGGCAACATGGTCTAATTCCTCTATTCTAAAATCTAACACCCAGTATCCCTGGGGGCAGAGAGTCCCTTTCCTTCCTCATAGAACTGTTCCACCATAATTATTGTTTTTTTCTCCTCTCCATAGCAGACACATGCAGAACCAACTGCTCAGGAGCTTCTGTGAGGTGATGGGGGGAAGGACTAAATTCCACACCTCTTGGCATTCTGTTAATGCACACATAGGGCAAATGTAAAAATTTTTCTACTTGTTTGAGATATCTTAACATTACATTGATGTTCAGTACTTAATATTAAGAAGAATCTAAAATTTGAGAACAGGGTGCTTTTTCAAACATAATACTTCTTTTTCTTAAGCACAGGGCAGTCTTTTTCTCTGTTCCTATTCTTCCTCCTTGAAGGTCTGCTGTTACTTTTTCATTACCTTTTTAATTGTCTTCATCTACTGAGTCAAAAGCTGAGCCTGTAGAACAATGGTCTCTAAGTGTACAATACCTAACATAAAAATTCACAGTAACTGCAACAGAAAAATAATATAATCATATCATAGCAAGAACTAGCAAATTTGCAACAATTAAATCAGGTCAGTTCTGCATAGCTGCACACAACACTGTCTCACAAACTCAAAATCTCTTCCCCCAGGAATCACTACTTTGTTTGCAGGAGCTTGCATAGAAGAAAACCTGAAGGTGTGCTTGTTTTAGGCAGGTGTGCTTCAACAGTATGCTGCTGAGGAGAATTGGATGGGTCAGTACTGTCTTGAAGGACCAGGCATAGAAATTAACCCACACATTTCCTAAGTGAGAAAAAATAGCTTGTGATGTGCTGATTTACAGCTGTGAGTTTTTGACAAGGTATTCAACATCTGTGCCATAAGCTGTGCCATTAGGCAAGAACAGAAACAGATGAGAAAGGGCAGGAGGGAGTGTTTGAGTTTCCATGACTCCATAAAGGGGAGGAAAGGGCAATTTAACTTTGAGAGTGTGCTAAGAGGGTTAATTCAGGAGAAGTTCTGCAATTTATTCTCCTTCTCCATAACGTTGGACCTTAGGGCTTAATGTAATGGAATGTGATTTAGAGTTCTGAATGTGCTAATTTTGTAATTCAGGTGTCCTGTGGAGAGGCTGTGTTCATGCCAGCTGTCTGGGGAATTAAATGCAGCTGATTTGTGTTGAGGAAAATGTGAGGTTTGCTTCAGGCCAAAATTGTTGTAAAATTTAAACCAGTGTATTTTCCTCTCTCCTTAATTTAAAGTATGGGATACAGGTGGGCCTGAGGGGAATTACCAAGGGCTCCCACATACTTCCTGATGTTTAGTGTAGAAAATTCTCATATTGTTAAATTACATCACTTGATAACCAACATAAACCAGCTTTATCTATAACACTGCTCTTCTGTTTTCCTTGTGCCCTGCTTTGGGTGTTCCATCTTCATCAAACCCTCATTAAAAGCAGGATTTTGAGTCTCATGCTCTCTGCAAGGATGAGATGTCTATCTGTGGCCAATTTCTTCAGAAGAAACTCTTGTGCTAAATAGCAATTTGATATTCCTTCATGACAGAGATCTGGTGGGAAAGTGGTTTGCATCATATTCTTGAGTCAAACTGGGTAATTGTGGGTATTGCTGTGAAATTGTGAGCTAACAGCGCCTGTCAGCCGTGAGGGCTGTGCTCCACTCTTGGCTCAGCACAGCAAGTCAAGCTTGCCAGGTGAAGAACACAGCCCTGAATTATTTATTTATTTCAAAACATATCCTCAGGATATTACAAAATGTGGTTCTGGAAGCAGAGGACCATGGTTTTGGTTTATGTAAATCAGTCGCTCCATTTAGTTCAGTGCAACGGTGCTGATTTATGCCAGCTAAAGAGCTGGGCCACTGTTCCTTGGGCTATGAAAATGCTTGTTGCTCTAGAAATGGCTCTGCATCTAAATGGCATTATCACACCACAACACCTGACCTGAGAGGTGAAACTGGTTGCTTTTATTGAAATCAAAACAATTACCTGTGTATCTTTACTGCTTTCCTTGAGCTGCCTCAGGAAAACATTTTAGGAAAGCAGAAAGATGACGTTGTGTCTCTATGTTTTTGCTCGTGTACTGCTTTTTGGAAATACAGCAAAGACCTCTCACATAGAAATGTTGGTGAACAGAAAAAAAAAGGTATCTACTTTGTTTTTTTTCTCTACTTCCATCTCAGTCCCTTTGCAACATCTTTGTGCTGATAAGTGTGAGTACAATGTCTTAAAATTAAAAGCAAAATGCTTGGAAAACAGAAAACTCGAAGATGCTAATAGCAAAGCACAGTGAATGAAAAGATCTACCAGACATTCAGCCCGTGATACTTATGTCCATCAGACACATTTTATGATATGCTTTTGAGCAGCAATATTTTATATTTGTTGATTTTGCTAGAGGGGAGGTGGAGTTTGCAGAAAATACAAAGGAAGCAGTATGCAGAAGTGATGTATGTGCTCCAAAGTAATGTTAAAATCAATTTCTGTTATACAGAGAATATATATGAGCTGATTTTATTTTTTTTCTGTTTGAGCATGACTTAAAATATCTTCTTCACAAAATCATTTTAAGATGCCAGAGTGTGAGAATGTGGGCACATACTAATATTCCACTAATATGTGACAGAGCAAATTTCATTTCTAAAAGGGGCAAGGCCTGACATCGTGGTACAAGCACCTTATTTCAGAGTGGATAAAAGAGAAGATGAAAGTTGCCCTTAATGGAAATCAAAATTGCTTAAAATAGCAAAATGATTGCACTCTGACTTGACCATGTTTCAAAGATTTGCATGTTGATACATTTAGTCCCTGCCTTTATATTCATTCAAAGTTCAAGAATTTTGTGATAATTCATCCACTTCCTCTTATATTGCCAATGACTGTTGAACTTAGTATTGGTTCTATGTAACCTGGATGTAATTCTCTTGTTGTCACTTCCTGGTTAAATTATCCAGTCAATAGCTAATAGGTTTCTTCCTGTGTCACTTTTGTAATGAGCACCTTTCCTGGTTTTCACATTGTCAATGAAACTGTTCCCCAGAAGTGCAAAGTCAGTCACCATTGAATAAAACCTTATCTGCATCATTACCAGAAAATTAATCTGAATTGGCCATTTAAATAGTGGAGCTAAATCACTTTAGAACCTTATTGGGAACCTTGTATTCAAAATTAAATTAGTGTTAATTTGATTTTATTTCCTTCACTTCACAATATGATAACACTTTGTTGCACCACTTTCTACTGTAAATCTATCAGACTTTTGAAATGGGCAGAACAATAGACTGTAGGAAGGGACACCAGTTATTCAATACACATCATTTCAGCATCCAGTTGTAAATAAATTAAGGATGAAGAAAAGTATATGGGGTAATGAGCTACTGAATGTGAAAATGCAAAATGTGAAATTGAGGTCTTGACCACTTTGCATAAATGTCCATACTGGATCTCCAACGTGCTATTGCTGTTTCCAGAGGAGAAGAGTCTTCCCTTCTGATTAAACTTTTGTGGATTGTTTTTGAGTTTCACAGCAGGGCACTTTTATTGCAGTTTGTAATTATCCATTCTCCATTGTTTGCATAAGTGAAGTGATGCTTGTAAGTCATTCTGGTTTCTTCAGAAAAAGCAGCTACAGAAGTACGAACTCTTACTTACCTCATCCAAGACAGACACTGGGCACCATGACAAAATATTCTGGCCTGTTTCTGACATAGGAGTTTATCAGAATATAATTGTGTTGGATGCTTCATCTGCAAATCATAAATTTAATCCAAGCCTTTTTTATTAGAGCTAACTTATTCTGCCTTCAGTCAGAAATTTGCTATTTCTACCACCGGTTATGCCCAAGGATTATTAATATTTGGTGTCAAGATCAATTTTATTTGGTGATTGTAACAGAGATCAACCTTGTTTGATCCCTTGCTTTTTCTTTAGGGAAATTAATTCCAAATGATGCAGCTGAATTGTAGAACTGAGAATTTAAATTTCTCTGCTGGGTGAAGGAGGATGCATATTTATAACAGGAATAACAAACTCTACGTCTTGGCTTTCCATATTTTATTACTTGCCACTGGTAGCAAAACTTCAATGCCCTCAGCATTTCTAGTAGCTTCTTTGGGGGTTTTGTAAACTCTCATATCTAAGAATTAATAGTTCCATCCCAGAATTTGATAAAGGAATGTTCTTCTGCTTTTATTAATTCATTTAATCTTTGTCTTGAATTTTGTCATAGATAAGTGAAAAAGAAATGTGTCTTCTGTTCCCCATTATTTCTATGTGTTCTCCCTGCCTGGTTCTTCAAGTGTAGTTCATGTGCTGTTTCTTTGCAATATCTGCATGTCAGATATTGACAGAGAATTCATTTGTAAATCTCTTTGAAGGCTACTAGTGGAAAAAGGCAACACTGAAAATTAGTTGACAGTATTAATATTGCCTTATTTGGCCTGAGATATAAAAATAATTTTGTTCATGCTTTTTACAATCTCTCCCACGAAAGAACATTGTCTTCTTGTGAGCTGCACCAGCTGCCTTTGGGTTAGGAACCCTAATTCCTTTGGGTTAGGCGTGGGCTCTTCCATTCATCACCTTCTTCAAACCCAGAGAGCCACCACCTTCTCTCTTGCCTGTCAGACTGAGTGATACAGAGCAGACATGGTCTCACCTTCCAACATCAAGTTAATTAACTGTTTTACTTGGCTGTTTTGCATCTCCTTCATGACTTTTTCCCTTCATCCCCTCACCCATGGTAAGGCATAGAGTGAACGTCACTGTTTCACCTTGCTGGCACTTCTGCACACACAGCTTCTGTAAAAGTCCTGGGAATGTGCCTCGTGACAAAAATGGACCTAGACAAAATTTCCTTCCTCCTAGCCTATCTAGACTGGTGTTTTCTTTCCCACAATGACTCCCATGTTGAAAGCAGGATTAGCCACTGAGGTTGGAGGCAGAGTTCTGGAGCACAGCAGGGCAGGGGTGCCCTGAGCTTCTCCCAGGTGTGATGGTTCTGCACAAATCCCCTGCCCATGGGTGATCAGAGGTGTAGCTGGTAGAGATGGTGCATGACCCCTACAGAAAAGTTCATCCATGCAAGAGGAAGAGAAGAGCCAGCACCGTGGTGAGTGCTACATTTTGGCGAGGGAATTTTGTTTAATGCCATCTCCCTTAGCACACTCCTTTTCTTCATTTTAAATTCAGTAAATGCAACAATCTGTCCTGTCCTGACTCACATAATTAGCTGGGCCAGCAATGGATACCAGCAATGAATTTAGGGACAAAGTTATTACTAATGATTAGAACACTTTCTGCCACCTCCCCTCCTAGCAGCATCACAGGGAGAAAATATGGTTATTTCAAAGCCTTTTGACAGGGGGCTTCTGTAAGACATTCAAGCACTCTGAGCAACTGACCCCGATCGTGCTTTTTTCCCACTTACAGAGATAGTTTTGGTCAAAACATTTAAAATGCCTATAAAATTGATAGGACATTAAAATTTCATGCTTCCAAGGTGTCTTTTTATTCTTGCTCTGTGTAGGCCGTGGCCATGCCCACTATGTTATAGAGCTATTCAGCAGATCTGCCCAGATGATGATGACGCTTTTTCAAAAAGCACTTTGGATTTGGAATAATAACCACAATCTGCTATAAGACAAATGTTGATGAAAAGAGGATGCCAGCAACAGAAAATGTGACAGAGCTGGAATTTCTGTTAGCAAAGCTGTGTGTGCAGCAGTGTTATTCACACTTAGAAATGCAATCTCCTTCAGAGAGCCCTGCCTTCTGATATGCAGTGCGGGCTTGCTCTAAAGCCTGTTTAATTCAGTGGACTGATTCCCAATGACTTTAATGGGCTTTGGATTACACTCTAATTGCACTGATGTTCTTTTTAGTAAAGCTCTTAGTTATAATGAAGCTCAACAATGCTGTTTGTTTTTCCCTCATTTCCAGGTGTTAATATTTTCACTCCCGCCATCTAAACAAAGCTTCAATTATCAGGGAGGAGAAGGAAAAACCCACTTTTTTCACCAGCTGCAGTGATCTGCTGCACATAGATCACTAATGCTCAGTGCTGAGTCACAGCAAGCAAGGTGGTGATTATCATGTGAAGGTGGTTAATAAAAGCAAAAGTGCAGTGGCATTTCAAGCCTGATTTGACAAGAAATGTCTCCATGCGTGAATGGCCCACCCTGGTGAGAGAGCCCAGAGTACCTGTGAAAGGAGAAATGACCGGATATGAAATGGGACCAGAGTTCAGGGGGAGAAGAGATCTTAAGAGAATCAATGAGGGAATTTCTTCTTTGCCTGTAAAAACAAAGAAAACAGCTCATAGTTCAGAGGGGCACTGACAGTTGCTAGAATTTTTCTCTAAAAAGTATAAACAACAAAAAATCTTGCCCTGGTATGCCTGTTTTGAACTGGTCCTGTAAATGCTGGGGTAAATTACCCTTCCCTCCCTGGTGGGCACTCCCATGAGGACAGGGCTGTGTCCTTCCACTATAAACAAAAGGTAGATAAGAAGTCACGTGTCTATTTCCGTGATGCAAAGTATGATTTTTTACAAAATGCCAACATTTACATCATAAATTCTTATCTGACAACTAAAATCATCTCCCACTAGTGAGATGGGATACTCCTGTGGCAGCTACTTGCTAACTGAACATATTGACACAAGTCGCCTTTAAATTAATTAACTGCTTAAGCAAATTAAACAGATGGAAAATGGGGAATCAGCTGTGAGAGGGGGAGGGAGGAATGGACAGTCAGGGACACACATGGGCACACTGCTGATGACAGCAGTCCCTTTCTCTTCCTGTGGTCTTTTCCTTTCTAAGAGCAGAATATAGAGTTTTGTTCATTCAATAAACTGTGGTCCAGCTGAAGTCAAGTGATAGAGACCAATAGAAGTGGATAAACCATAGTATTTGTGATAGGTTCTGATTATAAGCAACAGATTTAAAGAAACCAAAAATTAGAGAAAAAGCATAGGTCCGCAAATACTGAAACTGGAAAATTTTCCTTTTATGTGTTTGCTTCAAGATGAGGAATTCTTTTTCTTCTTTTACTTTGAGCACAGTATTCTTCCTCATTTAAAGCATATTTAATTTTTTGAGCCTGTTTCAAATGAAAAATTAATTTCAAAATAAAAATTCAGAAATGTTCTCTTAGAAAATGTCAAAGTGAAAGATTTTGTTATTTCTATAAAGGAATATTTCAATTTCAAAGATGTCAAAAAAATGTTTCATTTTTTGAGTAAAAAAATTTCATAAGTCAGCCTGATTTTGCCAAGTGTTCTCCTGCCATTTAAAAAGGAAGGTGGGATTGTTTGTTTTGCTGAGTTTTTCAGCAAATTTGTTATTCATTATTTTCTTTTCATCTCCACCCTTGATTCCATGTGTATAGTTTTTTTTAATATGGAAAATATTATTTTACTTAAGGAAAAGTACACTATCACACTCTAAACTAGGACAGAAAGCTTGGTGTGAAAAAGAAAATGAGTGAGATGGACCAAAATAATTATTTGATTATAAAAGTATGTGCAGAAAGCATCTTACATGCTCTGGCAGGTAACAAACTCTCTGAAGAATTTGAATTTCTGTATCTCAGTATTTCAAAATTTGCCCAGAAAAGGGATGTGTATTCTGCATACTATTTCAGTTCACAGACTGTAAAGCATGCTATTATTTCTGTGTACAGAAAAAAAAAATAGAAATTACAGAATCTGAAAAACCTTAAAAATGAAAAAAATCTCCCTAAAGTACAAAGTAGCCAAAGATCTCCAAGAGTTAAAAAGTTTAATGAAGACTTATATCTTCAAAGTCTTTATGGGACCAAAATTACCTGTGAAGGACATTTCAGCAGCTAAGCATCTCTCTGCACAGCTATGAATCTCTGTTGTTATTGTTCTTATAGCAGGAACACACAGTGTCTGATGATAAAACCTTTCTATTATTTTTTGTGTTCCAATTACCTGTTTTTAGCTGTGTGAAATGCCTGTATTAAGCTGTTATTCTGATTCAACTAAGGAATGTATAGTATAGTAACAGGTTGTTTAATACTAAGTTTTTCAGCTTACAGCACAGCACAGTCCTTCTCATAAAACAAATAAAAAATTCTTTCTCAGTAATATTGTATAAAACTACAATAAGAAATGTATAAAACTTGGTTTAGTTTCTAAGTAGTTTAAAAAAGTCATTGACAACCCTGTTTTTCATAGGGAATTTTCTATCTCCTTCTGCTTTTTTGCTGTATATACTATGCAGAAGCTGGGTAAGCCATGCCCATCTCAGGGAAATTTACTTCAAACTTAAAATCCCACGGACAAATCTTTAATATCTTAGATTTTTATTACTTACCTACTTGTGTATGCCACACCTTTTATGCACCTAATCCTTCAAGTATTAAGACAACCATGCAATATTTACTCATTTTAGCTATCTGTTTATCTGTATATAATGCTGCACAGGAGTTAAATTGTGAACCCTAGCCTAAATAAAGGCTTCCAGAAAAAAACTATAGTTCAGTTTCTGTTGCAGCCATAATAACTTTCAAATGTTTTCACCAAAAAAAAAAAATTAGATTAAGTTACCAGGAAAATCTTAGTTTTCAGCCCTGTATCTAAATATTTTTCACTTCAGTTGTCTCCTACTTTGCCTATACTGCATCACCGGGCTTCTTTCTGACAGTCACTTCTTTCCCTTCCATGACCTGCAGCACTTTATTGTCATTTGCACTCACTTAAAGTGCACCAGTGGTGTCTCTTTTGCAGCCTGTTAGGGCTTCTGAATAGATAATTTACGTGTTCCTTTGGTATCTGCTTGGCCTGGCAGCTTTTCTACTGCTTCAGTGGGAGCTGCAAGAAATAATCAAAGACTTTCTACATAAGGGATAACTGAAATCTTAAAAATTCCATTTGCTTTTAAAAGCATGAACATATTTATGTTAGTAAACATTGATAATCTATATTTCCAGTAACACTGAAAGGAGTAAAGGACCCATAGTGAATCACACACTGTTAGCATGGGTTCTGTTTGATCTTGGTCATAGATGTATTATTTTCTTCTGAAGTCTGAGTGTAATTTACTTGTCAGGTTGAATGGTCAGAGAGAAAGTTGTTCATTGACCCAAAGAAATGTATGGTGTCTTCATGATGATGAAGAACATAAAAGAGCCTCCTTCTTGGGAAATATTAGAGTTGATAGGGAGTGTTTGAAGAATAATGTGTCAAAGAGACTGACAGCAGCATGGACAAAAGGAGGAAGGGAAATAGAAGATGAGAGGCTGAATTTGTTCTCTTTGGGATTTCACATTTAGGAATTTTAACAAAGAAAGGGTCATTATCTGGGCAGCATAACTTCCTGGACCCATCTTTTATCTCTTCTTGTCCTTTTATGTAATTGAAAAAAAAGGGGTCTTTCACACAGACAAACAGCAGAGGAACTGGAGGAAACACGATGGACAGAGGAGAAAATCCCTGTGGCAGCTTTTCAGTGCTTCTCATGGGGCAGGATGTGGCAACCTCTCACTTGCACCCAAGGTTCACTGCTCCTTAGAGTCTTGCTGCCCTTCTGAAGCTGGGAACTTTTTGTTGCACTCTTTTAACATTCTTCTCTCTCTTTTTTCCTTTTTTGCTAGTTGCTAGGCGTCTCAAGAGCTGTGCTAATTCTTTCCACAAGCTGTTTGATCTGAGGCTACTCGTTTCCTAATCCAGCACTACTTAATCAAAGAGAAATTCAACCTATTATTCATAACCCACTTGTAATATTATACATTAAACCTGATATTTGTTACCCTGTATGAAGTCCATACAGGTTTGTTGTTTGCTTTCTTTTCCATGGATGGGGTTATTGGATTGTACATCCCAGTAATACCAGCTATGAAAGGCAAATAAGCTCTGAAGTTACCTGATATTCTGCTGGCATTTGATTTATTATTTCTTTCCTGGGCCTCTTCCTTAACCCTACCCACCTTAAACTTAGTCTAATTCAAATCCTCACCTCTTGCCTGTCTTCAGTCTGGTGAATTTCTTCTGGCTTAGTACAAAAGAAACATCCCATGTCCAAGTAGTGAAGCACCTTGGATTGAGGTTGTCCTGCAGAGGGGATTTTGGCTGTTGGAATAAAAAGGTGAGGAAGCGAAGAATTATGGGGCTAACAGGAGGTTTGCAACAAAAAGATTCAAAGCAGGAGTGAAGAACTAAACTGTTCACTAAGATCCTATCCAGTTTCACCACCCACTTTTCCAGTTCATATGATTAGCTTTGGGTAAATTCTCTCACCTTGTTATGCATCTCTGTAAAAAAAAAAGTGTTATTACAGTTATGATTGTGTCCTTTTTATGGCTCAAAGCATACAATCAAAAAATTCCATGATTGTAACAAGCATTAGTGCAGTAATGATGACATTATATATGTGATGAGCTGCCAAGCTCCACGCAGGAAAGAAGGATGAGTGAATTCAAGGAATTCAAAGACTTATTCAAAGACAAAAGACTTATTTTAAACTAAACAAGAGCCAAGGATGAAGGGTCTCCTCTCCATGCAGCTCCAAGTAGGCTGGTTGGCTGCTTTGGCAAAACAGCAGTTTGTGCTTCATTCAGAATTTCCAGAGTGTCTCTGTTGGCAGTAATTTACCAGGTAAAAAATACCTGAAGGACTGTAAGGTGTGCACATACACATATATGCACTTTGGTGTTTGTGAAGTTTGCTGGGCTTGAGGACTGTAAAATCCAAGAAAATGAGACACAAAAACAAAGTTGTTTCCTTTGCAACTTTCATTTGCAAATATTTAATAAGTGTGTAGTAAATATTTACTAAAGCAAGTAACTAGCAAAATTCTACTCTAAAGTTTACTGTGCCAAATTTAGAGAGTACTCAACCATTAAAGTGTGAAATAAGGCTGTTTCAGCCTTGATTTAAATGCAAATCTCAACCCACTCTTAACTAGGGAGTCATTAGTAATACACCACTATAAAAGAAATCATTCTGTGTATTTACAGTGTTCAGTTTTCATGCCATCCTCCCTCCCTCAGGGTACTATTCACCAGGAAGGAGTTTTCTACCTGATAAGGCATTGGATAAGAGATGTTACTGGCCAAAATCCAACCCTCCTGTTCATAAAGGTTTTACATTCAATTCTCCTGTTTCTTCCAGATATATTTTTAACTGCTATATATGACTGATAACATAATTTATGTTCAAAAGTGTGTAACATTTATACCAAGTGTGTACCTTTGGAATGTCTGATATTCATGCAAAAATTCACTTTTTTGAGTGTGTGTGAGAAATACACAATAGTTTTGCTACATGTTAATTCAGAAATGCTCATGACAGATGCTGAGCCCTTTCATTTTTCTGCGGTTTTGGCTACAGATTGTTCAGGGTAGTATTTTGGTTTGCTGAACCTTTAAATTCAGCTCCACAGCGCTGAGGAATCCAGGCATTTTAGTTTCTGGTCCAAGTAAATGAGATGTGTCAGAACTCCCCTTACTTTCAGACTTGCACTTAGTGATCTTTTTTCTCACCTTCGCTGATCAATGAAGTGAAAACTCTTCTGACTGACTGCAAGTTTCCATTTATACAATGGTCCCTCATACCATTTCTGATGGTCTTGACTATTTGCTATAGGTCAGTCCAGCTGTAAAGCCAGCTTGCATGAAGGCAAGGCTTTAAACATAGATTTTTCTGTTTAATGCCCAATCAATTTCATATGACACTTTAATTGGCTCTAGTATAGTTTTTAGTGGGTAGAGGAGCAGTTCCAAGGACTGTTCATGAAATAAAAAAGAAGTACTTTGATGTTATGAGAGAAAGGGTCTTGATCAGCAATCTACAGATTCCAGCCCTGATCTGATGTACATGAATGCTCAAAGGTCTTTCATGAAAGTGTTTTTGGGGCTTAATTATCTCTTACAAGGAGATAAAAAGGGTATCAAAGCAGGAGGGTCTCAGGCAAGACAGATGTAAGCACTTAACCTCTCTCTCAGTTTAATACCTGGGATCCAGCTCTTGTGAGCACAGAAATACCATTCATTGAAAACTCTGGGATCATCTAATTCAACCTCCCAGGCTGCAGGGCTGAGGCCTTAATCCAAGTTTATAGAAGAAATGCTAGTACTAGTATCTATGTGTCATAACACACACATACAAAAAATTTATATATGCGCAAATGTAAGGGAAAGAGAATGAAAGGTGTGTCACCCAGTGTTACTGGGAATAGCTGTCAGTAGAGTTAAATAGGATCTTAAGATAAACATGTTGTCATCCTCATACATTGCCTGCACTGGAATGTGGATTTGAGCTTTTTTTATAGTCTTTCATTATTTGAACTTATTTATTCATTTTTAATCAGTGTGCTTCCTTCTAGAATAGCTTTGTACTTTTCCTCCATGCCAACACTTTATACTTTATTTAAAAGTGCCTGATAGAAGTGAATATATGATTATGGAAACCCACTGCAAAACACTGCCTGCTTACTCATTGTAAAAACAAACCAAACATCCAAACATGATTTTTAATACAAGCTTGAGATCAAAGGACAAAGTGGCTATGTTCTTCAGAACACAGCAAAGAATCCTTATTTTAATGTATTTGAATAGGGCAGGTGGCACCAGCAAATTACATTACAGTCCCTGGGTAATGCAACAAGGAAAATAAGCAATAAAATACACCTTATTCAAGCTCACAGCTACAGCAAATAGCTGGGGTTGTTTTAAAAAGCTCTGTCCCTGTCAGTGCACTGTCATTAAAGACAAAAGTTTCCTGGGACTTGCTTACATCTTACAACATTTTCTTTTTAAGTAAGGATACTACAAAACTGCATCTTAGCTAAATCTTATTTATAGATTGATTAGCAAGGCTTTCAGGTAGCAAGTAGATCACAGGTAGTGGTTTCTTATGGGCCCCCCAATTTGTTTTGGGTGTGAATTTTCACACGTAGGGCTCCATGAAAGTTTGGAATAATTCCAATGGCATGTATGATCCACAACAGCAATGGTCAGAGATAGTGCACCACCTGCACTCCCAGAAGTTTTGACAACTTTTCCATAAGAGTGACCAGATTTCAGAAAAGGAGGTGGGAAGGTAAAGCATCCAACAGGTCAAAAGTAGCCTGAGTTGTTGGTCTTGACAACATGCTAGTAGGAAATCTGGGGAAAGGACAGAAGCCAGGGTGGTGTCTGCAGAGACATAAACTTACCATGGTTTAGGTTCATTATAGGAAAGAAAATTATGTTCAATTTATTGTAGGAAGAGTTCTGCTGGGAGACTGAAATAAAGACTAAATTATATCTGATCATTGCTTTTGCCAGAACTCAAAATTCTTCATGCATTGGAGAGACAATGGGTCCAAATAACAGCTAGAAATTACTGTTGTTTGGAGAAGGAAGAAGTGGGGAGGATAGGAAGGCATGTCAGTTTCATAACATTTCTATAGCTTTTACTGGAAATGTCAATGTATGTTGCTTTATTCCTGATCTAAAACTCATCCATGTAGGCAAGATGTGCTATAAAAAGACTGAGCCATTAAAAAAGAGAAATAAATAAATAAAAGGCATTGAAACTGCACTTGATAAAAATTAACTAAATCCAGAAAAATGTAACTTGATTCAGAGCCAAAACACTCATTTTCTTTGGATTTGGGTCCTAATTGAAGATGAAAATAAAACAGATGCTAGAAATGTCAGTTAAACACATTTTTCAATCTGTTTGTTATAGTTTTTACACATGGACAGACTTGTGCTTCAAATCATTACTAGTCTTTTTTAATTTCATTTTTATTTTTTAAGTAAAGGAATTTTGTTTCTCCCATGGAGCATGACTCAGTGCATACACAATTAGTATGCCCTCACGAGACTCTTTTGCATGTCATTTCCCAGCATTGAATAATTTCTTTTTTTAATCATATGTGTCCATTAGAGCCATAATTTGTAAGTATTTCCACGATGGCTAGTGAAAATTATTTCTACCTCTATTGCTCACCTGTTTGCTGCTGTATTATAAATATGAATTATAGAGTTAGACCCTGCAATAGTTGCTCTGAAGACTCATTGAAAGATGAGATCCTGAAGAAATTATACATAAGAGACTTTAAAATTTTCATTCACTTTTAACTTCTTGTTCAATTTGTTTCCAGTTTTCTTGAACTGAACAGTATGACCTGAGAAGTTTGGTTTATGTCGACTTGTTACATGTGTCTTGTGAGGATGATTTGCCAGAGTTTTCTAAAGAATTAGAACAATAAAACCTTAGAAAATATATACAAATTGCTCTTTTGGTTTCTGGAGCTTGTTTTGAAGAAAAACTCTTGCAAAGTGTCAATCAGGGTCTGTATTTGATCTTTCTATTTTTCTGAAGGTTTTCTTCTTAGGTAGAGTGGTTTGAAAGGTTTGATGTTCAAAATGTTTACAGTCTGGCAGCTGGTTGTGTAAAGACACAGCTGAATTTTGCACATGGTCTGTAGTGCTACAGGGAGGGGAGGAGAGGAAAGGCTGCACCTCCTTCCTTCCACCACTCCTGTGGGCAAAAAGCACTGCAGTCACACAGCAATCCCCCACACTGCCTTGTCGCTCTGGGGAGAATCAGCCTGGAACCTCCCACTATTATTTACAACTTGCTCTATTCACAGCTGGAATAGCTGTGGGTTTGTTATTTGTAAAACGTCCATGAATTTCACCACAAGCCTTTCTGGCAACCCTGGAGCATCTGTGAGTCCAGCTGTTCCCAGGTGTTGGTCGCTCACCCGCAGCCAAGGCTGGCGGTGGCACCGCGCTCCAGGAGCGCTCCCGCGCACGGCTCCGCGCACAGCTCCGCTCCTTCCCAACGGGAACGACGCTCTCATTGCTCCCAGAAAAATCTCCCTGCCCATGGTTCGGCTCCTTGCCAGTGTCTGCTGGCTGCTATTGATGTCTCAGTGTCAGCCATTGTTTCAGTCTAGTCTTTGCAGGCCACTCTGAAGCACAGAAGGTGATTTTCTACCTTGAAAGAAAAAGAAGGAAAAAAACCCCACAGTGTTTCCATTAGGAAGAGGGGAATGAACAAAGGCTGTGGAGAATTGGATGAATATCCAACAAATGTTGTTCAAAGCTTATCTTCAAATGAGCAAATCAGCTCCAAGTCCTTAATAAATGGCCTTATCAATAAAACTCAGAAGTTACAATTTCTTTTTACAATGTGGATGTATTTTAGGTTTTATTTAAAAGCTTTTACTGATAACTAAATCATAGTAATCAGTTACTTATTTTTAAGAAACACATCACATTTACAGATTGGTAAAAACTGTTTGAAGCTTTATTTAGCTGGTTCATTGTTAGACAAGGGCAATAGAAAAAAAGACAGAGTTGAAAATGTGGGAGTGACTTCACACTCAGGGAGAATTCCTTGACTTTTCAAGAGTACCTATTGTTTTTTTAAATTACTAGCACAGGATATCTGAAGACTGTCATGTTCAGATAGGAATTCAGAGACTTAGGTGCTTTTCTAGGTTTCACTGGAATCTGCCTAAAATCAAATCTGACCATTAATTTTTTAGGGCCCTGAAAGACACAGGAGAGTATTTCTGTTTAAGAAAACAAACAAAATTAATTAATCTGTGTTGTTAATCAGAGAAATACATGGTCTTCCTCTGTGTGATGGAGAAGTTCTAGTTTCTCCATGCATTGGAACAAAAAGTTGTTATTTTATGATGAAAACTGCCAGGCCTGAAGTGTCATGGGTTCTTACTTCTTCTTTAAGGGATCTTGCATTTGATGATGATGGAGTCATCATTCTCTTTATTTCCAAGAGATTTGCAGATTTTTTTCCAAGGGAGGACTCACACCCTAGATGTTAGTTCATTATTTAAGATGCTTTAAATTTCTCAGGTGGAAGTGACAGTGTAAAAGCAATTAGTGCATTAAAAGGTGCGATTGGGTTTTCATATATTTTTAAATTTCATATTTCTATGGGTAATTTTATTATGGGAGGTAGCAGAATTCTCTTGTTATTCTTCTGTCTCCCTGGGCAGAGGAGAGAAGAATAAGACACATACATCTTGTCTGATACAGCCTTTGAAAAGAGCCATCAAACACTGGTGACATGCACCCTCTGTGAGACATATATTCCTTGAAACTGAAGCAAAATGGGAATGATACTTGCCCAAACACTTAGCTAGGAAAGAGCTTTTTGTTCTGTTGGACAGAGAAACTGTGCCACTGAAGTGAAGAGTTAGAATTTCCTATATTAATGTGTGTGACTTCTCTTTCCATGTGGGACCAAATGTATTAATTTTTATCACTAGTAGTAGCAACAGTATTATATTCTGATTTGTGCAGGACAAGTTTACAAAAATATTGTGCTGTTCATGTCATTCTGGGCAGTGATCATCAAGCTCTTGTTGAGGGAACATCAAACAGTCTTCACTGATTGCACTTAATGTATTGGTTCTTTACTTCTGAACATACATACCAAGTGTCTTCTCTGTGAATATTTGGTATCAGAAGGAAGCACCACTGTTTAAAAAAAAAAAAATCCACTGTATCACATTTTTGGAATTGTGTTCCTGGTGTACATGACCCAAGAAGAGGCTTCAGTCCTTAAGGTTCAGAGGGAAGAAAATGATCATCTGAGTAAAACCTGCCATGGTTTCATTTTTTCTGAATAAAAAAAAATAAATTAAAAAAAAAAAAAAAACAGCCAACAACAACAACTAAAAAATCCAGAAACCCTCAGTCAGTGTTTACTGTTTTATTCTAGGTTTGCTGTAATTTATCTTTGCTATTAGGAGACCTAGATTGATCGGATCATCTCAGATCATCTAACAGGGAAGGGGATCTATTTATTTATTTATTTTGAAGTGGTCATTTATTTACTTTTCTTCTCTATTCTTCAGGTTTATGTTCTGACCTTCCTCAGCTAAAGGTGTTGGATGGTTTAGCTTAAGTCCTCTGAGGAATTTTTTATATCAGTTTCTGTATCAAAGACAATGCCAGAGAATTTAAATCACTTTTATTTCAAAGACTTTTAGCCTAGCTACAACAATACATCAGGCCTATGAGAACATGTGGCACTTGTGTGTTTCCCCCTCCCCTCAATATTTCTGTTTTACTGATAGAAATGCAGACACACTGTAAACATATAAAGGTGTATTTTTTGCACCATTGTCTTGCAATGTGCTTGAACGCACGGCTTTAGCAGAGAAAATGGGAGCAGAATTGCTGGGAGCTGCTCGTGTTTCTGCCATGAGCAGAGCCCTTCTGAGCAGGTCACACACTGCCTGACACCCAGCTCAGCTCGGGGCTGCAGCCCCTTGGCCACCACAGCTCCCAGTGTGCAGCAGCCCAAGCCCAGGGCAAAGCCCTCTCCAGGCTCAGCTCACAGTCATTAAGGACCATGCACAGCTGCAGCACTGCAGCTCTTGTCTTAAGACAATATCTGGGGGAAGATTCTCATTTTTCTCAATGAATTAGTGAGCAGTTCTGTTCCGTCCATTTAAAAGATGAGGATTAAGGGGAACATCATACCACAGGTATTATTAGACAAAAAACAATGGATATTAAGCCATTATTTGTGCATTAGCAAGTTTTCCCCAGGTAGGCTTTATCATTTCCAGACATTTTGTTTTGTGTTGTTCTTCTTTTTTTGCCTAATCACCTCTAAAATTATGAACACTCCAAGAATAAAACATCCTGAATAGTAAAGCAGCCTGAAATATTCATAACTAAGAATGCAACTGGTAAAGCTCATAAACAAAGTTGTTTGGAGACCCCTTTATTAATTTTTAATTTATTTTCAGTCAATTCCTTATTACTTCCAAATTCCTGTAGGGGATTCTGTTAATTAGTCATGTGTAAAATATTCATTAAAAACAGCTTCCTATTTTCTTCTTTTATTGCAAATTTACATTTCTAATCTTATAACCAAAATAAATGCCATTGGGTAGAGAGACCACATTAATTTTGATCAAACCCTTGAAATAGAAACCCAGAGAACAAAAGATATGGCAATAAAATCGTAGTTGCTTTGTGCTTTCAAGTCACTAGAAACAGGTATGCATATTTTAAACTACTGTCTTCTTCAGACATAAAACCCAGATATTTTAGATTATTTTAGGAATTCTTGTTAGGGGAGGAAAAAAAAAAACAAGCACAGGGGAAATCACAGTCTCCCACTAGCACTTTCTGTGGGCACTTGCCCTTCTGAATTTGATAAAGGTACTGTTTTTGAAACCTGGTCCCAACATGAAAGCAAAAATGTTTCCAAACAAATTGAAGTTTTTCTTCAACCTCAGTTTTTATCTAATGATTAAATAGAGGAAATGTGCTCTTGTGATTTAGTTGGATCTCAGAGGTCTGAATTCAATTTTTCTTCTGATATATTGTCACTTCCTGGAAACTTCATCCCTCTGGACCTCAATTCTCTCCATGTAAACCCTGACTCATATTTCTGTCCCTGTGAGTTCTTAGGTCTTTTACTCAACTTTAAATATGTGATGAGGCCAATGGGAAGGTTTGATTACTATTAGTAGTAAAAATTGAACCTGTGCACAAATTTTTATGGGTCAGAATCTTTGTTCTCTCTATTCCAATGGGTAGGAAAATGAGAAGTTCCTCTTTAAACTGCATCAAGATAAGTGAACACCACCGTGTTTGGACCACAATCTTGTAATATTGTGTTTATATTATTGCATTCATATTATGGTATGCTATAAGTCCCTTCTGTGGAAGTAAGGTTAAACTAGCATTTCTTCTTTTTTCCCATCTACTTTGGTCTCTGTCAGCATAAGCATGGAGGAATAATTCCAACAAACCTGTAAGCATCAATAAATGTTGTGTGTGCAGACCAGAAGCCAAGCCCACAACCTGGCACAGATCTACATAAAATCATGAGTGATTATTTCCTCTCAATGGGGCACATCTCCCACTGATATAAGGCATATGGTTAATTTGCTAAAATAAAGGCAGCTTGGTTTCTTTGTCTTTTTTTTGTCAGGATGGCTGACACCCCCCCCAAAAAAAAGTTATTATTTTCCTTCATTTTCCCAGAGAATAGACACTAAAAAAGCAGGGGAAATACTCTGGAAATAGTACCTACTGTTGAGAAGAAAATTCTATGAAATAAATAATGGCAAAATATTGTCCAAAGTCGCCGTCTTGACTCTTATCTCTTTTTACACTAAATACAGAGAAGCTGATCCAGTTTCCTGCCAGGAAGAGGAGCCAGGAAAAAGTAAAAACACATCCTGTTAGAGGTATGGGAATACAAAATTTGTATGTAGAAAGGAAAAAATCAAGAAAACATTGAGCAACAAAGACTGTTATTCCAATCCCAGCAGATCTGGACTGGAACTGGAATGACTGATTTCTGAATGAACATACTTAGGCAAATCAGCATAGTTTTGTTACTGCCAGCATTTCTGGGTTTGAAATCTTTCTTCTCCCATCAAACCAATCCAGTTATAAGAAAATAGGGCTGGTACAGAGCATTCATAAGATGACCAATTCTCTTCTGAGCTGTTATCTGTCCTTCTACCAGTATCCTGAACACCAGAATGGTGACCAGAATGGGAAGTAGTTAGACAAAGAGTCCAGAGGCTGTTCCCTACCTGTGGAGAGGCAGCTGAGGCTCATTGCAGAAGTAAAAATGTCATGACTGTTGAATGTTCCCCCTATCCAAGTGCAAATTAATTATTACAATCTCCAAAGTAATGTACTTTGCTCTTCTCTAAATCCCAGCCTGGGCATTAAAGTGGAGGACAAAGACTAGGGCTGTGTGGAATGGTGCTGCTGGCAGGGAAAGTAAAGCCTTTGTAAGACTGTTGTGGAGATGGAGGCTCAATGGCATCTTGACTAGGGAAATCTGCATTTCATGTTAAATTCCCATTTCAGGAACCACTTTTCCCTTTGTGATGTCATTTACAAAAAATCCACTGGACATAAAATGCATATTTTGTGGTATTCTAAATGTAATTTAGGCCGTTCAGAATTGCTTTGAAGCTTCTCTCTGAATTGGGAATGCTGCTGACCTGAATTCTCCACTCAGTACCACACACAGCCTGTCACACTCCTGGAAGCAGTGAGAAACTGCAAGTGCTTCTGCTTGGTGGTCCTTTGTACTCAGCTCGAGCTGAATACACATTACTATGCAATAAGCATAGCTCATGTCCCCCTGCATTCATCCCAGGAGAAAACTGCCTTTTCAATGGCCATTTTATGTGTATTCTTCTCCTTCTTTACTCACCACTTTCCCCATCACTCTATTTGTAATCATTTTCTAAGTAATGCTTAAAAATTGTTTTGTAAATTGTGACTCACTATCTCTTCCATTCCTTGACATAAGAGCTCATAACTACTGCTCCATCAATACCCAGAGTGCCCCTCAGATGCTTTTAATGTATATAACAGTAACTCAAAGAAAATATTTATTGCTGCTCCCAATTCCAACAATAGATTTGCCAAGACAGAATTAATCATTGCCTTAAAATCACTAGGGATTATATAGTACAGTGCTGGCTGAGCTGAACCATGACTCAGCCTGATAATACTCTATCTGAAAACTAATCACCACCACCATATCATCATCTTGAGCCAGCAATTCATCTCCATTATCTCAGTGGCTCTTCTGATTGCAACTAGATCAAAACATCTTGCTGCAGTCCAGATTAATTTTACCTCATCCTTTTTTGCCCAGTTCAGGATGTGGAAAAAGTCGATCAGTGATGTTAGCCTGAGTTCAGCAAACGCAAACTGACTCTGCTGAGATGCTTTCCACTCCATCAGTTCTCATAAATTAACTCCTCTGTGATCCTTTCAGGTTTTTCACCTGGAACAAAAGCCAGGTTAAAAGTTTACATATCCTGGTCACTCATTCTTTCCTCTCTGTCTAAACTTGAGCACTACAATTTGTTTAATATTTGGGTGGTGGAGCCTGATCTGCAAAATCAGTCAGATGCCCCCTGCTATCATCTCTGCTAGTTCCTTGTCCCCCAGTAGCAAAACCCGTCAGATCCTGAAGTATTCTTTGCTTAACTTAAGTATATGTTTACATTTTCTTCACTGAAGATCAGCTTAATATCTTCCCTTTGGGTTATTTTTGGATTTTGTAGCCAATAAATTTTTGCTTCTGAATAGTTCCTCTTATAAGTATGAAGAGAAGTGTTCTCACAGTAGTTTTGCCATGCCTAAGTCCTTGGTGATTGTTTCTCCTTCTCTGTTATTCAAAAATCTTACTCAGTCTTTGGCTTTCTTTCCCCTGGACATTTTTGAAAATTCTGTTCATTTTTCTTTAATATTACAGCAGAGAAGTTGATAATATTTTGAAGAATTTCATTTTCCTCCTTCAGTTCTTGACTGCTAGCAGGTATTTTAGATGTTGTAGAGGCATTTTTAATCACGCTCTCTCTCTTAAGAAGCCTTATGCAAATCTGTTCTGTACTTAGTACTCTTCTCTTCTGAAAAAGGTTTTTAATGTTCCAGTTAAAATTCTTCAAATACAAAACTCACAAGACTAAAATGTTAAATAATAAAAAGTGTGACTTTGCATCACAGCAAAAGTTTTAACAAGGGACTTCCAGAGGTCTCAATGCAATAATTAGGGAGCCATGGAATATATTATTCCCATGGCAAAGTAGCAAAGTACATCTCTTTGGAGACATTTTGTAGGTATTTGCACAGAAAGTGAGACAAGTTCCAATTAGGCTCATGTTTTGATTCCTTTGCCCTTTTAATCTGGTCAGCCAGTACAGGGACAAGTAGGGTTGAGGGTGAGAATGTCTGCTTCAGCCCTTTGGGGTTTGGTAGAGATTTTCCATTTTTTCCATTTCCCAATTTTTTTCTGTGTATTGCTGTTTTCTTTTACCAACCTCTTTACTCTTGATTTCATACTAGTGTGCTAGGATGATAATTGTGCTGGGAATTTTATACAAAACACATGCTAATTTTTTTCAATGATATTGTGCATATGCTGTAGGCTGTAATTGTTTTGGAAGATTGCACTGAATTAGAAAGAGCACTTCGATTCAAAATGAGACAATATTGTGCCCTCTAGGACTCTCAAGATGTATATTTAGATCCTGCCTTGACAAAGACTTTGTACATAACCTTGGCATGTCCCCTCATCTCTCTCTTCTTCATGTTTCCAGCTACCCAGCCAAGACAGAAATGCTCCCCATCTCTCATCTAGACTGTAGCCTGCTTTGGTATTTTACACAATTTTTTCCTCAGAACAATCACTTCGATTTTAGTGGGGTATCTTTGATACATGGAAACTCTGCCAAAGGCAATTTTTTTTTCTAGAACTGGACCTCATTAGATGCTTAAGAGGTTTATAAAGCTTTAGTCAAAATAATTTCAGTGCAATATGACATATGTTGTCTCCAAGAAAACACTACATAAATTTGCAACTAATATGTCCTAATTAAAAGCTGTTATTGAATGATGTTACACTCTGAAAAGAAAACTATCCAATAATTTTCTTATGAAAATTGAGCTTTTCCCCTGTAAGCTTGGATCCTTCCCTTTAGCTCATGAGATCACTGTCCAGTTGTTTTCTTTCACAAGGGTATATCCCTGTTATGAGAAGGCATGTTATTTCTATCCAAATGCTTAATATACCATATTGTAAGTACTTTCCCAAAAGAATCAATCTTCAGCCTTAAAGGTTATTTCACTTTAGTGTGCAATATACCACAATTTCTGCTGTTTGATCCAGGGAGTTGCCAAGATTATACATGGTTTATACTGCATGGATTTTTAATGTTTCACACATTAGCTTTTAAAAATTGCCTTCATATTCCCCATATTGATTTTTGTGGCTCCCAACATACAGCACCTGCTGAGTGGCTTTGCCAAACTCTCCTGGTGAAAAGATGATATAGGAATCCTCAGCAGGGGCAAAGACAATCATAGATTCAAAAATCTAGCATCCAGTTGACCATTTTTCTTAAGCCTCATTGTAAGACTTTTTCTTTTTTTTTCTTCTTTTTATGATGGCATGCACAGTATAACTGCCTAAGGGCATGCTTATTATAGACTGTATTTTAAAGCTGATTAAAAATAAATTCTCCATGCCTGTCTGAAACTTATTCCACAGAGAATCTTGTTTCATATCGGACGAGTAAAAGGATCTGTTGCTTATGTTCACCTTTTACCTCAGCCCACATTTAAAAACTCATATCAAATTTCCATTACACTTCATTTATTATCCAGTCTTTCTACTTTCATCAGAGGAAGCATTATAATGACTGTGACTTTGAAAACTTTTATAATTAATGTGTGCATGTGTACATATATATTTATATATTATTATATTTTATTTATACTCCATATAAAAATTAGGCTATCAAGTCTGACAGAATGATCTCAGTACCATAATAAACAGACCTCTCTTCACAATCATTCTGCAGCACACAAGATTTGGCAAACTGTCAGATGGCAGGATGAAGAGGTAAAGAGCAGAATCTGCAAATTCTGGCTGTGCACATGGGAATAGGTTCTGGGCTTTCCAAGAACTTGTGGAGAAAATGAAACTTGGCAGGATCCATTCGGAAATTCATTTCATCTGTTTTCATTTTGCACTGTCTGTCATCTAGTTTTTGATCACTAAATGAAAAAGAAAAATGAAGTTCTGCCATATGCATTCTATAAATTTCAATTTAGCTATCAGGTGTCACACCTGCCACAATTTTGCTTTTTGCTGCATTTCAGACAACAGACATAATCATTTGTTTGTGTTACCGATGTTGGTTCAGGAAAGTTTATTTATGGTGGTATTTGCAGTAAATCTGCTCATTGCCAACCATTGCTGTATAAACCTACCACTTGAAATATAGACAGGTATGTCAGCCTGTATAGGTAATATATTGTACAGTGTTAATTAAGGAGCACTATTTGTGATCTCTGCTCCTCCACTGAAATGCCCTGAACCCTGAACCTGGCTGCTAGGACACCTTGACCAAAGCCACACTCTACAGGTCTCAGAGTGTGCACGAGAGGTTTGCACATCCTGTGTCTGCCCTGCTGCACCGAGCAGGCATCGCCCTGCAAGGACAGGGGACAGCCCTGTTTGCTGCCCTCCACCTCCCCCGGGACTCCCCTGACCCCTCAGGGTTTGTTGGGTGATGTCGATGATGGGCTCTTGGGGTGTGGCCATTCCAAATTTCTCTTGCTGCTGTTGCTCTGGCCATGGAACCTCGGCTGGAGCCTTCCCACACCACCCAGCCCCAGGGGCCAGAGCCCCACCAGGGCTTTGGGCTTTGCTCCTGGGCTGCTGCCACACCCAGGCAGCCCCAGTGCACCTGCCCTGTAACAGGTCCCTCACCTCTCATTTAATATCTCCCAAGTGGAGCGCTCATACCTTAGGAGGAGGACTCTGTGCAGGGTAAATTTATGTTGTTATTAGCCAGCAGGATTAAAAGCAGCAAGTTATCTCTCCATGAGCTGTCAGATATATTTATGCTGGAACCTCTTCCACAGTTGTGTTTATTTTTTTCTACAGAAAAACATAAAAAAGTAAAGTTGAAAAATTCATAAATAATCTCCTTGCCAAGTATCAGGAGAAAGTAGGGGTAGGTCAAATTTGTTGGAAAACACTGATTGGGTGGTGGCAATGAATTTTTCCTTGGCTCCATTTCAATTTTTCTGAATTATTTGGGTCAAGAAGAGATTGATGGAAATTTAATAAAAACTGAAATAGAAGTCAAAGTGCTTTGCTCTGATTCAATATCTTGATATTCCAGTATTCCAAATTGAAAGGATTTTTCTACTTGAAGGACTTTTTTCTTTACCATTTTAATTTTTAAACTGCTATCTTATGTTTTCAGGTAGTTCATGCTTTCTCATTCTGACTCAGGTGGTTTGGAACTGTTTCAGACTTTTTGGAATTGCTGGAAAATCAGAGAAGGTTCATGTGGTTCTACACAGAGTAGAAATAAAGGCCTATTGAATTATTTTTTTTATTTCCTCTTTTCATATTCTCTTCTTTAAAGACTAAATATTTGATCCACAATGTGAGACTAGCTATGCAATGCAAAGTGCAAGATCTATTAAATACTACTGCAGTTAAAAAACACAAGCCATATATAGAAGTCCTACTAATGAAACAGCATGATACTATGTGCCATGCTGTATACATGGGTATTGTTATTTTGGATCACAGGATCATGAAGTCTTTTTTATTTTTTTAAGTTTGGGAGCAGGATGGAAGATTAACAAAAGCATTCTAGTTTGGCTTGAATTTATACCATAATTTTTAGTGGCATTTCATTTTAGGGTTTTATCCTTGCCCTTGGATAGGTAAGGAATTCACAGACTCTCAATTATTTACAGTAATTTTAAAAAGTTCCAAGATATATTCTGATAAATGTTGGTCCAGGATTTGAGAAAAATATAATTCACATTGAGGGAATCAAGCAGAGGATTCATAGGGTGACAGTGAACATCTGGAGAGTGACTTACTGGATATATAATTTTGAAACTAACCTACTAGAGCTATAATGAGAAAGCAGCTGTGGGGGAATTTGTCACGTTAAGCATTAAGCTTGAGCATACTGATAAGCAGAGGGGCTGATACCCTCCTCACACACATACACCCATGCACTCTGTCATACTTATCTAAAGGGGAGCACGTCTCTCACTGCAGGATATTTAAATTTGTTAGCTTCTTGGAGCAGAAATGTGGAAAAATGGCAATGAAATTTAAACAGCAATTAGCCTGACTTCATTTTTTCTCTCTGATTCTTTCTCTTTGATTCCCTGGTATTTTACAGCCTGTGTTTGTTACAATTTATTGTAATTCCTTTCGTGGAGCAGTGGCAAACCTCTAAGTGTGCCTGGTGTTCAGTGACTGTCAGCCTCACTCCTGCTGCCATAGAGCTCTGCAGCCTCGGCAGTTCATCTGTGCCAGCAGAGCCAGCCCCCCCTGACAGGCACACTCCTGCTCACCTTGTGAGTCACACTCTGCTCTGGGCCTTTCAGAGGGAATCTTCTTAAGTGGAAAAATATACAGTGTTTTATACCTGCATCTCTATGGGAGCTGAAGCACCATATAGCTATTAATAAAACTGTTGGGAGTCAAGTATATCAGAACGTGCATCTCTGGCTTTTTCAGAAACTGACAGATTTAATTAATTAAACTCCAATGCTCTATTCATAGCTCAGCTTTTTTATGGTACAAAGATTTGCATTCCAATTAGTGCTTGCAAAAAAGTTTTCATGTTAACCTGATCGGTAGTGTTTCCCCCTCCTTGGTGTCTATCTTATTCCATGGAGACTGCAGCGATGTGTCAGGAAGAGCATCTCTGTTACCTTCTGATTGAACAAAACTCTCTTAGGGTTCCTTTGAAATCTTGAGGGCTTGTCACTTGAGGCATTATTTTTTTAAGCATGAACAAATCTTGTCAGCCTAAGCTAAGAAATCAGCTGTATTTTATCAGCACTTTGGGATCAAACTTCATGTTCAGTATTCAGCACTGGGTGCTGTGTGTGAGACAAAACTAGAGGTTGCACTATGCTTTAGGAAGACCACCTCTGGTGAGAGGGGGATCAGTTTATTACTGTTTCCAGAATACCTTTACAAAAAAAAACCCAAACTCAGATACTTTTGCAAGTGTGCTATATAAAGTGCTTAATATCTTTCAACACTTGCTTATTTATGTAGGCATATTATGTTGAATTAAGTACAGCTTCTTTGACTTAAAGTGCCTTGAACCCACACACAACTTTTTAAAGAGAATTAATTGGCATCATAGGTCTTTTGCAATTAATCCTCCTTAAGGGTGAGGTAATGCTGCTTTGCAGCAGGTCTATCACTTTCCCAATTACTCACTGATTGCTGTGCACTCTCATCTTCCATCTGGACATCTGTGGAGCTCTGGGACTCAAATAGCTGCATGCTCAGTCCCATCTGGAAGGGTGTCACAAAAGCAAATGTCTACAAGGTGTTGCTGGAATAAATAAAACTGAGATGGTAATTCCTGCTCCTACTCCCTGTGCCAAGTCAAAGGAAAAATATTCTGTGGTAGTGACTGAAGACAAGAGAGGACCAAGCCTCAGCCTGTGCTCTCAATACTTTCCTATTTTCTTGGAAAACAGAGAGCATTTTGGCAAGATGTTCTATCACTGCACACTTTCAGTGTGCTTACCAACATGCTGGACGTTTCTCAAAAATTGTTGAAGCCAAACAGGAACCCAAAAAAAGGTGGAAAATTCCCATGATACCATAATGAGAGAAAAACAACCTTTCTACATAAATGCTGAGATCATGCCAGGAGGAGACTTTTAACAGTGCTCATAAACTATATGACCTTGCAGACAATGAGAGCTCTTCATGCACATCATTTCTGTGCACATCACTTCTGTGTATGTGTTGTGGAATTTCTAAAAGTCAGGGCTGGACTTTCACTCCCAAGACTGAACTGTACATCTGTGCTGTAGTGCAGACAGAGAGCAATGGATCTGAAATTCTGCATTGATGGGCTAATGTTCAAAGTAGGGGCACTTCTTAAGAAATTTTAGTAATTTTAAAACATTCTTTATACTGTGGGCACAAAGAAAGATGTGTGGGAGTGGGTGTGATAAAGGACAGCTCATGGCAGAACAGAAAGTCAAGCATGCTCATTCCAAGACAGGCTTTATCTTCTGAATTGTCCAGGTCTTCTTCCATTTCTGAGGCAGTCATTTCTCACCCTGGGGCAGCACAGTATGTTACAGACCCAGCCAAGTGTCCTTAGTGTCTGTTGGGGACATTCATAATACCCAGTACATTCCCCACTTGCTGCTGCTGCCTTTCAGGCTTTTAATTCTTCAGTATTTTAGGCATGAAGGGTATTAAATTATAGGGAGAAAAAAGTTGTAATGTGGTTATTCTGTACCTTCAAATCAGCACCAAAAAGCTTAGTAGGATCATCACCTTCTCTGGCATAAAATTCTTCAGCAGTGCTTTTCCTCCCAGGAATTCCTCCTAGCAGACATTGTCAGCTTGCCAAGGAAAGCAGCAATGTTGCACTTTCTAAATGCACTTCAGAGAGAGGCCTTCAAAGAAAAACAAAACAAAACAAATTTTAAAAAATCTTCAAAAAACACAAACCCAAAACTATCGAAAACACAACAAAACACACACTGCTTTTTACTTCATCCTCCAGATTTCTTGCTTCTGAAATCATAATGTTGCTCCTCCAAAGCTGCATGGGCAAATCCATCTGACTGCATGAGTGTCAATGCAAGGCATTTTCCTGTTTATTTTAAAGGCTGCTGGAAGTGAGCAGTGTGTCTTGCAGGCTGCTCTCGTGGCACTTTAGAAATGGAGCTGGCAAAACACAGCTGAGTTATGGGAAAAGCATCGTGGCAGTTTAACACAGCCAGTCTCAGGCCTCCTGCCAGCTGTAGGAGCATCTCATAAAGCACGGTGAGAAAAATCACAGAGCTGACACGCACAAGTTTGCACTGGGTTCCTTGCCAAAATTGCCAGCTATGAAGTAAAAAAAACAGAATCTGTAAATGAAATGGTTAACATGGAAATTTCTGTAAATCAGGTCTAGGTAGTGGAGTGGAAGCTCCTTCTTCCATTTGACATAATCTAGAACCAACTTCTTTGCCTCATTCTAAAATTTCAATGTAGACAAACCTAATATGCTAAAAAAAATAACAAGATAGCTTAAAGTTTAGAAGGTATTATTTTTATGTAGAGTAGCTTAAGTCAGTTTCTTTTGGCTTTCATACCTTACATCAGAGGGAAAAATATTAAAAAATATTATTTCATCTAGTATCTTGAGCACACAGAGAAATATATACTTTAAAGAAATGCTTAAAACATTTTTTCTTGTAATGTAGAATGTGAGAACCCTGAGAAAAGAATAAATTACAAGCATGTTTCATAACACGCACATGTCAGTTTAAAAACCATGCAATAGCCAAGCATGAAGGGAGGAGTTAAAGGATTATATGTGGAAGAAGTAACTCTAAAATTTGTATTATTTCAGGTTGAAGTCCCACCATTATAATTGTTTTAGTGGTGTTTTTATATGCTGTTGAGTAATAGTTTGTCCACACCCTGGCTTTTATCGAAGGAACTGCCTGAACAGAGATTGTGCTGACAATAACCTCTAATAGAGCTATGGTCACTTAATTAAACAGTTTGGGAGCTTAATTTAGGTGACATTTAAAATTGAAATTTCAAGTATGTTATTCTGTCGTGTTCTCTCTTGCTATTGTTCAGTAAAATACTGTATTCAAGGAAATCCATGAAATTACAATTCAAAGACTGTGATAAGACTGGATTATTTTTGTACCGTTTTTAGCTCTCATTACAATTTTTGTTGCAAGACTAAGTCTACAGATTGAATATAAAGTATATCAAGCTTTAAATTCGGTGATAAGTCATTGTTAGGGCAGAGAATTTTGTGATAACACAGGCAGTAGATTAATCCACTCTGATGACAGCCCTGCAAGTCTGTGAGGAACAGAACACAGAGCAAGATTTATCCCTTGCATTGACAAGGACGGTGAGGGGAATGGGAAATGGAACAAAATTAGTCCATTTGCATGACAGCCTAAGACTATAATCATATGGTTCCACTCAAATCCTACAGTAATGGAACATAAAGAAAAAAGCATGAATAAGGCACATCATTTAAAACTATATTGTACTCATCAACCTTTCCAGTGTCTGTAGAAAACATAATCAGAGAGGAAAAATTAATTTCAGCCTGCTAAATTGCACTGTAAATACAGAGGGGATACAACAGAATTGTTCAAACAAACTTATTCATCTGGCTTTCTTAAGTCTGGATAAATTCAATCTGCTCTGTATTCACTAAGATGAGACTATCAAACTAAATCCCCAGCTTGCATAAAGTTCCCTTGACTTCAGTGGACTCGGAATCTCAAAATCTCCAAGGAAACCCTCTTCTTGATAGGGAGGTTTCAAAAATATTGAAATAGAAGATAATTCAAGATACCTAGGGGAAAATTTTTAAAAATGAAGATTGACAAACAGTGTGAAATATAGAATAGCAAATGTATACATTCATCTTCTGCATCCCTGTAGTTCCCTGAAACACACTGGAATTTCTCACGAGCACCCATTGGTGCACCCAGATGTTTCTAGGATCATGGCCATCAGGCTATAGGGAAGGGCTTTGTGAGCTGAAACCCAGCATATATCACTTGAATTAATTAAAGCAACTGTGATGACTGTAAGGGTTACAACATATCTACTATATAATGCATATATTATAAATCTGCAGTTGGTTTATTCTTTAAGTAATTAAACTGCAAACTAAGGCATAAGCACCAAGTAAATATGATGTCATTATTGGAAAGCTCTTACATGTTTTGTCCAAAGGTCAGAGTCAGAATTACATTAATTTAGTCATGAACCTTTGCACTTTTTCATCTAAACAATGGAATCTCATTTTAATTTCCTTTCTTTTTCCACTTTAAATACAGGCATTTCTGTGAAGGAAGTTGCATATGACTATCTGCACGTCTCCTTTCCTGCAATCTTATGAAAAAAGCTGTATCATATGGTATAATCAGCACTGACTGGGCCACATAAATACAGCAGCAGTGAGTTTTGAAAATGTTTTAAATATTTAATCTGAAAACATCTGATTTAGTAAGTGAAGACTTCAGTGTACTAGAGAAAGCAGTTCATGAACAGACTTATTGCCTGCCAGTTTTTTTAAAGAGCAAGGCCTGTAGCTATGCATGAGCAAAATTTCCACTAAATGTAGTTTGCAGGCAGGAGTTTATTTAGGAAATGCCTGCCACACCTGGGTGTTCACAGACAGAACTACCTACGACTGAGGCAAGCACATATTTCTTGTTGCTTTGTAAGTTCTGCAAACCATTCTGTCCTGTTTTTGTCATTATACTAATGCATGGAGCAGACCTTAAAACAATTTTGGCTAATCACCCAAAAGGCCAAATTGTCCACTATGTGTGTGTGACATTGTGTTCACATGGAGCTAAATGTGGAGCATAGATCTGAATTTACTGAAGCAACTTTTCCTTATATGCACACTTAATGGAGTATTGATACCATTTTACAAAAATAAGGAATAAAGTATGGGGGCAATCAAATTAAACTGCTCACCAGCCACCTCCATTCAACCTCTTTTTGCCATTTGGAAGACAAATCAATTTAGTCACTTGGCTGCAATGATGTTTCTCATGCACAGTGTCACAGTATTGCAGATTGCCTGACCCATTCACAAGCCCTGCTTCTCTTTCTCTCTTTTCAGCATCTACATGTTCCAAAGATAACCTTCATCTAGGTTAGTGCTGCTGTGCAACTCATAACACAATTGCTAACAGACTGGATGGGTTCTTAACTGCTATTATAAAAACAGCTCATTCTTTTATGGTCTTCATTTATGACACATCTAATTACGTTGTTTCAGAAATGAGCAGGGCAATGTTTAACAAGGAGCTGTGCTTGGTGTAACCAAGCAGTGCAACCTCTGCTGTACAGGTAAGGGAGGCTTCTGGAAATGGTGGAGGTGGCCAGGGACCCAGAAGGTGCAGTGACCTGCCCAGAGCTTGGTCTGGGTGTGCAGCTGCAGAGCAGAGCAGGGCCAGGGCCAGCAGCCTGGGAATGGCACAGCTCACCACGGCCAGGCAGTTCAAGGCTGGCAGGGAGCCCATGATGCCCTACCAGACAGGCCTGGATCAGAGTGCCAGGATGCATGGAATAGCCAATCCATAAGCCCAACCAAAAGGAAACATGGTCAGGAGCCATGCAGATGGCAACAGAAGGCTGCAGGTCTCTGCTTGGCGTCGGGTGAACGCAGGTGCAGACCTTGAATGGGATGTGTCAGAAAGGCAGTTCCCTCCTCACTTGCCTTGTGTCAGATTGCCTCTGCATGAGAAAGGAGCAGGTTATTCAAATATACTCTTAGCTTCTGGGATTCTGGCCCCTTTCTAGAGATATCTCCTCTACTCACACACAAAAGGTGAATTTTGTCTAGAAACATGCAGGTGGAAATTTTAGGAGGGATTATTTGTCTACGGGAATAAAATGTGACTCTTGTGCATGCATTTACACCAGTAAATCTTTAGCACTCAGTTGTTTGCAGAAAGTGAACAAGGGCTGGTCACGAATGCTGTGAAAATGGAATTTGCTTTTTACTTTAAATGAATATTCATGAATAATTTCCTCCATTATTTGCTCACCACTCATATTTAATGATATGGGAAATGGAATGAATAACAAGGTGCTGAAATTTGCTGACAATACACAATTATTTAAGTTAATATAAACCAAGGAGCAAAGTAAGAAATTTCAGGAGGAGCTAATAAAACCTGACTGACTAACAAGATACCAGATGAAGCTCACTGCAGACAGGTACAAGATAATGAACATTGTTAGAAATCGTTTAAACTTCTTGTGAGTATTGATGGGGTGTGAATTAGCCCTGACCTCTGGGTTAGGATGGATGTACTATCTAGCAGCAGAGAGGAAGGAAAAGTGCTGTAAGCCAGGGGGAAGGGTAAGTCCAGAGCAGAAATATCTCTTCAGTCCTACTCCAGCCATGAGCAGGGCTAAAGTAAGATAGAAACAGTGACCCCTAGACCTGTAAGAAAGAGTCAATCACTAGATTGATTTATTTATTTATAATTAATTTCTCTTTTGTGGGATAAAATTACATTAATTTAAGCTAAAAGGCAACTCTGAAAGGACAGAGTCAAACAATTTCAGGTGAAATGGCCAGTACATGTGAGAAGGCACCCAAAGGATGCAAGTTAAACTTTCAAGTTTACTTTCAAAGTCAAGAGAGCATCAAGAGCACCAGCACCATACAAAATATGCAACTCTGTGAGGGACATATTTTGAGTTTCTTCAAGACACACCATAATCCATTGCCTAGCATGAGAGAACAGACAGAAAGTTTTAACAATGAGTTTAGAGGCTTGTATCAGGATGCTGACCATTTCAGCACACTTCAGGTTTTCATTTTAAACCGCTCCAACAGAACTTGCCAGCACTCAGCCACTAGTGCCCCAACACCAGAGAAACACTACCCTGTAGGATGAGTGAGGGAGAATATGGCTCTAAGTCACTGCCCCAAACAAAACTCTGAACTTTTCTGTAGCTGCTATGAACTCTGCTTTGTAGTACTGGGGTCCAGAGAAAGCCCTCTCTGGAGTCAGTGCACATGAAGAACCTGCTTTACCAAGTGACTGGTGTGGTAGGAAAGCAATTGGATAACAGCAGGGTTGCCTGAGGACCTGTCCCTCCTGTCCATGCTCTCTCTCAAAGCATTATCCCTCTGTCATTGAATGGAGAGGCTTCACTTACACTCTGTGTGCTGCAGCCAACTTTTCTCCAAACATTTCAACTTCCCAGCAAATTCTCATGTTCCTGAAATCTTCAAGGAAGGAGATGATATCACAGAGTAGGAATATTACAGAATAATTGTTTGTTGGCCCATGAACCACAGAGTTCTGCCTGGGAGGGATAATGCAAGAAGTCAGTGATTATAGGATTGTTGTTTGTAATGCAGATGTTTGGGTTTGACTTAAAGCACTCTTGGCAGTTCATACGATGAACTTTCCACTCTCAGTCCTAAATGATCATTCATTATTTTTCTCCTCTGAGTATTCTTTTGTTTCCTTTCATGGTCTTCAAGTATTTTTCCTTCTGCTAGAGTTCTCAGATAGGAAATGCACAAATGCTTGAGGAGTCACTGGGAGAAAGGATGAAGGGGTGAGGCAGTGAGGAAGGAAAGAGGGCAGGGGGAAGAGGCTCTGTCCTCGGCAAGACTGTGAGCAGTGAGGCAGAACATGGCAGCAGCAGAGAGCCAGAACTTCTATGAACTGTTACCCAGGGCATCTGGAATTCTGAGGGGCTGAGAGGATGGAAAAGAGCATCTTTTCCAGCCTTGTGCAGACCTCATTCTGACCATAGTTCTGTCCATTCCTGTGGACAAATCTAGCTGGTTACACCTCCTCCTCTGCTCCCTTTGACCTTCATTTCTGCAAGATACACCCCCAAAGCACATCAAGGTTTCTGGGAATGCGGGACCAAATCCCAATATCCTTGCTTAGGATCATGTCATTCTTCAATAGACATTGAAGTTAACTGGTAAGACCCCAAACCCATGTCATAATTTAACCATTTTTCAGTGTTACCTGAGGACAAAAAATTCAAGGTGGCTTTTGTGGGGTATTGCTCTGCTGAGAGGTTTTTTGTAGCACTGGGAGGGTAAACACCTGGACAGGCCAGGACAGGGACTGCCAGTCTGGGACTCTGTGGCAGGCAAACAAGAAGTGTCAGAACTCTTCTCCCATGTCAAAAACACAAAGATGTAATCATGGGCCTGAGGACCCAGTCTGGTCATCTGGTAATTTGTATGTTGGCCCTGCAGTGTAGGAGCCCTTTGCTTCTGCTTCTCTGGTATAAAATGAGTGTATTAAAGAAACTGGTAGTCTGGCATTTCATTGGTGTAATTATTCATGGAGTTCACTCTATTTCTCCTGCAGAAATGAGGCTATTGTTACAATTTCACTGTAGCATAACCAGGAGAACACAAACAGACATGGAATCTGAATTACTTTATCCCTTTTAGCTGTGGGGAACTTTATACTCAATCTGTACATCTCTGCTGTATTACAGCAGATGCAGAAACAGAGCCCAATTTCAGGGCAGTTAATCTAGCTTTCAGAAACATTGCATTCAGTTTAAATTCCCTTATTTCATGACTTCATCCAAGGTAAAACAAAGAGAAGAAAGGAACTGGCTCTGAGCACTGAAATGTGCCATTTCCTTCAGATGGACATAGCTACACAGATTTAGGAGGATGTGTGCATGCATATGTTTATGTGAGTTTGTGTGTTTATTGCTTCAGAATTGCCTAGAGTTACATCATCCCAAGAGATCTATTCAGCCCTGTATGCTCAGATGGAATATGATGTTTGCACATAAAATGATAAGGATTTGCAAAGCACTCAGACAGGAAGGTGAGGTGAGACAGTTATAAAACAGATGCTGACACTACTTTTGAGCTACAGCCCTCTGAGATAGGCTGCCCTGTGATTGAGTGGCTTGTGTTTGAAAAAAACTTTCCATGGATTTTTTTATTTGAAAATAATTTTAAGCAATAATGGAAATTCATTATTTTGATCTGACATTTAAGTACATTTTCAATTGAATCCAGATTTCAATGACTAGAAGAAAAAACCCTATAATTGTCCTAGTGAATAGGATAAATGAAACATTTCTGAAGTATTATAAAGACCATCTAAATTTTTGAAGTGATAGGACTTGATTTGAAACCAATAAAAAAATTTGATATTAAAAAAAAAACCACAACAAGCATCAGAGAAAAACTTTATACAATGCATTTGTAGGTCCTCTGTCTGTTTTACATCATATTTTCTTTTTGGCAGGAAACTGGGTGACTTAAAAATCATTTGTCAAAAAAACAAAAAGCAAAGAATGAAATATCATTAACAAAATTATCATATTTTTTTATCTGCATGAAATATTTATCATCCCAATTCAGTAAGTGATACATGTATGTACTTATGTGATAGAGATAAATGCTTGTGTTGCATGCACATGCCTTTGGCTGTTCTGCACATACAGGGTGGATTGTACTGGAGCAGACTGTGACGGGTTGGATCCTGGCATTTGAGGGTGCTGAAAATGCTCAGAACTCAACACCAAGGAGGGTGAAGATTTATAAACAATACCTGGGGTGTTCAGGATCTCTCAATCTGATACACCCTCTCACCATCTCCTTTGAGGATGACCTGCTGTGGTCTGCAAATGGGGTCTGCAGGCTATGGCAAGTTTGGTGAGATTCTTTCTTGTATATTCAGTTAGTAGTCCAAATTTGATCACACCAAACAATGTCTTTAATACAGCAGATCATGCTTCTGCTCATTTAAAAAAACACACCTAACACTGGCTCTGTTCAGTTTTTACTCCTTGGTTGGCATTATAGTCAGTTTCTGGAATGAAAGCAGTCCTCTGTATTTATGTATATTTATCTTTTGAAAGCTACATAAGATTGAGCTCTAGAAAGCTATCAGCTGTACATGTTATTTTCACAGCATTGTCTGCACAATCAGCATTCCAATTACCTTTAAAACAACTATGAATAAATGGGATTTTTCATGATACAAAGCTTGGAAAGTACCCAATAATTTATAAAAGCAAGCTGATGTCTTCCCATCAGTTCACCACCAAAAAACAACAGAATTGTTTTTTCTCAACAGCTTGAGAATTCTACAGTCTACGTGTAAGATGTTATAATCACAGTGATCAGTAATCAGAAATGTGTGGTTTGAAGCCAAGCATCTTAACCTGTGTATATTCATTTACTTATGCCTTCCTAACTCAGTCTTGCAAAGATAAATGAGCCCATTTATAAAATGAGCAACACAGTTAAGTATAGAACTGGGGCTTTGCTCTCCATGGATAAGAATGGAAAGACTGACTTTTGAAATATTTCCCCAAACCATTAATTTTTAATGTTTCTTAATGATGGATTCTGCAGTACTGGCAATCCACATTCTTGTACCCATTTTATTTGACTTAGACATATTCTCCACTCTTTCAGGAATATGCACATTTGTGCCAGTCCCTCCTCCCTGCCTATGAAAACAGGTACCCATCAATACTTCAGATTTGTGACAACTCAATATTTTTTTTCTCAGCATTTTTTGAAATTTTTGACAGCACAAATTTGAAATTGTCTCCTTTTCATGTGTTCACTTGCTCATCTCCACTTGTTTAACTCCTGTCCCTGTACGCCAATAGATATTATCAGTAAATCCTTCTGGTTTAATCTCCAAAATGTCTCAGAAATCTCTTCTTTCCTCCTCATTCTCCTCATAAAATCTTTGTCAAGTCCATCCTTCTCCACATCCATTCCTATTGTGACCTTGCTGTCTTCAGCCTCTAAATGACACTCACATTAGCCAGTTTTTTAAGCAGTGTAATGCAAAAGTAATCCACTGCTCCCAGTATTGAGATCTCATTAAGATATTCCTAAATCCCTCTTCTTCACTGTCTCCCTATTGCCTTCTAAATCTGATCGAAGCTCCTTTTATCACCGGGTTGCTCTTGACCTAGCCTACCTTCTCCTGTCCTTGCTCTGTTCTTCCTCATCTTTCTTCTTTCTGTGCTGCCTGCTCACCCAGTGCCAGTCACAGAGTAAAGCCTGGCCAGCTGGACCTGTGCCCTGCCTTCCATGTCACCCAGGTACCTGTGAGTGCAGCAAGTTGCTCAGCAGCCCCATTCCAGATGGAAACATGCTGACCTGCCTGGCACAGTCCCCCTTGTAGGTGTGAATCATTGACTAGAGAAAAGGTGCTATCACATCCCTTTTTAGCAAAAAGAAAGAGAGACATTTATCTCCCAGTACAAGTTTATGGGGTATTTTTCTGAGTCATCCACAATTTCTCCTGTATCCTTAGACCTTTAATTAGAAAAGGAATTAAAGTTTTTTATTATAAATTTACTATCACTAGGGTTATGAAATTGCTCTCCAAGTCTATCTGGACACCCCTTGCAGAATGCTGGTGTCTAGACAAAATTGAAAGGTACATCCCTGAGTGGTAAAAATGTGTTCCCAGATCTTAAGGCCTGAATCTTAGGTTGTAACTTCTTGCTTCCTTGCTTCCTTTTAGCTTGATTTTGGGGAGTAATAAGACACAGAACAATAACATTTATTTTCCGCATTCGAGGTTTTCATCCCCTGTTATTCCACTGAAGTTTAGCAGCAGGATTTGTAAGTTAGCACAGACCAGCTGAGCTTACAGTACATGCCAGCACAAGGACCAGGACAGGACGTGCAGATCAAAGCTGTCCTTAGGTCATCTGATTTTGTGTTCCTCTGTGGCTCCATGCATTAGATTATGGGAAAACTTAACAAAACAAACAAATTCCTAGTCCCTTCCTCTCATGCCCTTTAAGTCCTCCCCCCATCACAAAGTCAAACAGGAGGAAAAAAGTCTTCCTACACCTGGACCCTTTGTTCATTATTCTGCAGTTCATCAGAAAGTAACATCCGGTTCCTGGAGCTTCCTCTTTGCTCACCAAGGTGCTCCAGAAGTATTTTGTGCCAACCAGACACCTACGTGCTATTCCTACATGCCTCACACCTCCCTGGCCTGAGCAGAGCTTTACCCACTGAACTCCAGCCAGCAGTGATCATGGGGCAGGAAAATGGTGGTGAGCAAATAGTTCCTAAAAAGTTTAGAAAAAAAGGTTGTCAGATCTAGAGATAATTCCCAAGAGCAGACTGATGCTTTCCCATCAGGTACCCACCAAAGTCCCAGCCTCAAAACTTTCTAGTCAGACACGATATATTTTGTCACAGTGACCCTCCACAGTCTCTTGTGTTTTATTTACCTCAGAGAGATTCTCCATTCTCCCAGCAGCATGGCTGTCTGTGCACATCCCCCAGCTTGCATCTATAGCGACAGGAACACGTCATTGCTTCAGTTTTACAGCGCTTCAACGTGAGAGTCATCATCTCCAGAAAGCTGGGAAATGACTGTAGGCACACTGTCCCTGGCAAGATTAGAGAAAATATTGGCATTTCAATGCATGATACAAGTACATGCTGAAGTCTCTTCAGGATGCTATAATGAGAATAGAGCTGCTCTCGAGTTAAACACAAAGACATGCCAAATGCTGTATTGAACATGTCTATTACACAGCCCATGAACTCATAGAAATTTGGTCTCCTTCAGTTCCTGAGTTTCCTGCCTCTTTCCTCCCTGCCTATGTCTTTGTTTTCTTCACAAAGCAGAGTTCAGTGATTTCCTGTACCTCCCTTACATCCCACTACCCTTAAAGCAGCATTGCTTGGCTGCAGTAAAGATCCATCTCAAAACTGAAGAAAGCAGTAAGAGCGACAGCAGTTAGCCAAGACCTGTTCCAAACAAAGAGAGTCTCGGGGCTCACACGTACTCATGCCAGCAGGAAAAGGTGGAAGGAAGCATGCAGACCGTCACCTCTGAGCTCGTCAACACCGAGCAAGTCACTGCTCTCCCCCACCTCTTCCTCACCCTCCTCATCTGCTCCACCTGCTGCTCCTGTACTGCCAGCATTCTGCAGTCACCCCTTCCAGCTTCACCCTCCCCCTGCCACTCTCCCAAACAGCTCCATGCTCCTCTAACCTCCTCACCCCTGAATCCTCTCTGATATCCTCTGCAAGACGCAGCCTCTTGTTTCCCTTTTGCTTTCTCACTGCTTTCCTACTTGCCCGAAGACCAGCTCCTCAGCCCCTCCTGACCCTTCCTGTCCTGCCTGAGAGCCTCAGGAACTTTTGGCAGCGTGAGGCTTGGGACAAAGGGCAGTGTCAGGGCTGTGCCTGTACCAGGACATCGCTCTCCCCACAGTCATATGTGCATATTTTGCACATGGTCATATATTTTAAAGCAGGGAGGTTTTTTCTCTGACACAGGGGCTCTGCACCAGGCACTGCACAGCAACGGCGTCACCAATGAAACTGCTTCCATTCCTAGGTAGGTGAGACCTCTCTCTCTGGGGAGTGTGTGGCAGGTGAGAAGGGAGTGGGATGTGACAAGGAGAAATTCTTATGTTGGGGGTGGTTGAAAGCTGCTGGGTACCCAGGACTGGAAATCCCTGTAGCTTGGATCAGTGCTGCTGCTGGATTTGGTAATTGCATGGTTAGCATCATCCCAAACCCCAAAACACCAGTCCTTATCTCACCGTGGCTGTCGTACTGAAAATAAAAAAACCAGAAACATTGGGAGTTTCTGTGCATTTTTTTTGTATGTTTTTTTCCTTCTCTCTCTATCTGCTTGGGAAATTTTTAGATTTCACATGCTGAAAACAGTAAAATGACAATAGAATCAACAGGTTTCTGCTTTAATCCCTGTGGAAGACAGTCTCTCCTCTCAGGAACACAGAGAAAATATGAAATTTGATGATATCTAAATTGACTTGGATTATACATAATTATTTAAAAATTGTGTGTAATTTTAAGTCTTTTGAACTTTTCCTGAAATCTTAATTTTTCCAAGAAAGCAACATCTCTGTGAGATTCCATGCAGCAATGAAACTGTAACACCAGGCTAGCAAATATCCAGAATGACATTTAGGTAGGGAAAAGCAGAACCCCAGACAGGGAGAGACAGCACCCAGAAGGATCTTTGTGTTCTGCAACTTTCACTTTGTCCTGCTAACAATTTCTAAACTACAAAGCAAAAAAAACTTGCTTTCCTTTCTGAGCTAAATGCCTTATTTATACCAGTAGTAGGGTGTGTGTGATAGTACAGTGATCTGTGAGTTTTCTCAAAAGAAGAGGTTTCTTTTTTCCTTTATGTTGAAAACCATATGCATTCATAAAATGGGAAAGTAGTTATGGTGTTTTGAGAGATTAAATTCAAATGATTTGCCACACTGTAAATAACTTTTAAAACCTGCTATCATAATGATGTAAATATGTGATATTTCATCTTAATCTACCAAATCATGCCTATGTGTTAGCTTCAGAAGTATGGGAGTGTTTATAAGAATAAAGGGTGTGATCAGGGGAACCCTCTTTGGTGTTTCTCCCTAAGACATGTAGGGCAGTTTGGATTTCACTCCACACATAATTCAGAGTGCAAATAAATGCCTTGGCTTTACTGGAAACTGCAAGAGAGCTTTGAAAGCCACTGAAAAGTTTCCCCCCAATCACTGTGTAGCTTCTATACCAATCACTGTGTAACTTTTACACTAGTTGAGAACACATTTGAGTTATCTGTGGTGTCTGCTGTTTCACCAAAGGTGCCCCTGCAGCTGGTGGCCCTTGCCCCATCCTGCAGCACAACAGTCTGTGATGATGTTTACTGGAATACACCCATTTTGTGGAAACCTTTGGCCCAGATCTTATTTTAGAGGTCAGAATAAAGGTTTTAGATAATGAAACAAATCTGATTTTCCTTTGTTCCAGTTTTGATTTCCAGTCTGTTGGACTATGGCTGCACTTCTCCAAGCTGCAACATGACATGCCACAAAGATGCCAGGTGTGAAGTTCAGGGTGGGACAACAGGCTGCTACTGCTCCCAGGGATACACAGGAAATGGCATAACAGTCTGCAAAGGTAAAGAGATTTTGCCTACACATCTTTTCATGTGCTCAGTTGAAAAACCTACCCAAGAGCCCACTAGCTCAAGGATTAAACTTTATGTCACAGCAGTATCCTGCACTGAAATGTCTTCAAAGCCAAAAATTTTCATATTTTCTGAGAAACTGTACAAATTATGCTCAGCTTGGTGTTTTGATACAGCTTGCCATGTGTCTCAGTTGAGTATGACCTGTTTTCCAGCTTTTCTTTTCCATGAGAGCTGCTAACTAATCTTTGCTGATTTACCTTCAGTAATTTCCCTTGTGACTCAGGATTTCTGGAGTTAGGGCTGGTGTGGTGGCTGCTGCACAGCCCTCAGCTCCCTGCCTCACACACACAGCACTTGGCCACTCTTCCCAGCAGCTGATCACCATCAAGCAGCAGCTCCTGGGCTGCTCTAGGAAAACAAGGAGGTGTGTATGCCACAGAGACATGCCAGTGTTGATTTCTCTACCACAGCTTCCTGCCAGAAATCCTATTAAGCAATCTACTTTGGGATGACTCTATCTTTCACCTAAAGAAAAGGATATTTTCCCCACCTTCATATTTGAGTTGTCTTCCACTATGAATAGCTCTAATATTTATTTTCACTGTTAGGTATGTCCAGCTGCAGAGAGGCTGAAATGAATCTTCTCAGTTTTCAGTATCCTGAGAAGTAGTTGGGAGAAGTAACCATTTACCAGATCATTTTTTGTGTTTCAAGCATCTTGGGAAATTCAGCAGTTACTACTTAGTAGTAACCCTTTGGTTTGGTATGAGTGTAGGAAAGCAGTCCACAGGTATTTTGGAGTTTTGTAGCTTATTTCCCATGCTGTGCTTGGAAGTATGTTTGTTTAAGAAGATTTAGAATGAAAAACCCTTTTTTCTAAGGCCTTCTTTTTTTTTGTTTATAGGGTGGGAGTGTTTAAAGAGAAACATAGATGTATAAAATAACAAAAAATGAGGAATCAGAAAAGCATAGAATAATTTAGTATGGAAGAGACTTCTGGAGGTCATCTGGTCCAGCTCCCCACTCAGAGCAGGTTCAGCCTGGAGCAGGCAGCTTAGGGCTTTGGCCAGCTGAGTTTTGAGTATCTGCAAGGATGAAACCTGTTCCTATCTGGGCCCTTGTTTCAGTGTCTGACCAGTTGTGAAAATGCTTTTTCTGATAGCTGGTTGAGGTTACTCTGATTGCAGCTTGTAACTTTTCCTTCCCATGTGCAATTACCACTGTACATTTCTAATAATAGTTTAGCTTTATCTCCTCCTGACCTCCCATGAAGTAGTGTAGGCAGCATTATTATTTGCCCTTTTCCTTCCCTTCTAAAGTCTGAACAAACACTGTTCTGTCAGTCTCTTCTTTGCATCAAATTTCATGTAGTTTCTAAATATATTGCTTTAATTTAATGCTAACCTTGCTGTGATAGGTTAATCATTATTTGTCTATCAAGCTGGTCAAAAGAAAGTAAGAAATGACCTTCACAACACTGGTTTTGTTCTTGCACTGGTTCAATTGTAGTGCCATGAAAGTCAGCTGGTTTGAACAATAAGTGCACATCATGTCTGCAGAGTCAATGGTTTTTTACACTTGGGAATAATGAAGAGAAAGAAGAAAAACAAGTCAATTTTAGCAATACTGCCTGGTGTAAACCAAACCAGCATTTACTTACCTAGCATCATCTGGTACCCACTGCATTGTCTGTACTGATCTAGAAAGTCTGTGATTATGGATAATCAATTAAATGGGCAGTAAGGATACCTGTTGTTCTCACTGCCATGACTGATGTTCTTAAACCCCTCCATTATATATGCATCTATTATAATGTTATTAAATCTGAATTTGTGAGAACAGATTTATCTTGTTTTCTATACTCTTTTTTTTTCTCATACAGCACCTTTTTCTTACTTTCCCTTTTACCTGCATTTTCTTAGAGAAACCTACATTTAAATTTCATAAAAACACTCACTGAACACTTAAAGAAAATTCAGTGCAGTGAAATATACATTCACAAATCTTGTTAATCCATTAATTGTTTATTAAGAATTATAATATCAGTGTTTGAAAACTCAGTCTTTTTAATAAAATTTCCAAAGTGAGTCCAGGAAAACAAGATACTAGATGTATTTTTGGTCCATTGTAGTCAAGTGAAAATGGTTTGAAGCAAGTCTCATGTCTGGAGACCAAGATTTTCTCTGGTAAAGTACCTCAACAGCCACTGAAGTCGCTTACCCTCCAGCAAAGCAGCAAAGTTTATATCAGAGCAGTGTGGCTGCTGGCCCTGAAAGAGAGACAATGTTTCTCTAGGGCAGTATGTAACACAGTGCATTACTAATATTGTGCAGTAGTCCTCTAATAGCATAAAAAATTAACCAGAATTTTAATTGGGTATGTTCTATAAAGGATTAGAAATGTAGACTACGCCCTATCATGAATAGTTTAAAGCTGAGAAGACGTAAAGCAAAGCCTCAGTTGTTTAATGATGTATGAGATCTTGCTGTTCTGTGTGGCAAAAGCAGCAGGTGAATGTGCTGTTCTGGAGATAGCTACCCATTTTTATTCAGTTAATAATCTCAGGCTTTTACAATGATAGTGCAGTCACCTTCAAAGGAGATCATCAATTATGTGCTAATACAGGCATTTTCTAAGGAGCCTTTGTAGTACATTATGTTTACATATTTGCCCTTTTTGTTATTTAGATAGGCTGTGAGAGTCATAATTACTGTCAACAACATTAGTAATTTTGCATAAAGTTGAGCCAGCTTCTCCATTGTGGTTATCCTGGTAGACAATTAAACCAGAACAGTCATTGTTTTGAAACTTTATTCTGAAACAAGCAATTCAACTTCTTCTTCCACATAAACATGTTGAACAGAAAATCTTAATTTTCAGGTTAGTCCTCTTAAGCTTTCATGGCTGAGAAACTCTTCATTTTAATTTATAGGTACATTCTTACAGTGAAAGGTTTACATTTGTTTCTCTACTTTCACTTGCTTGTAACACCTCTTAAGTAATTGTAAAAGTTATTTCTTTGCTAGCCCTGTCTTTTCACTGTGACACACTTAGAAGTTTTCCCTTGAGTCTTCTGTGCTGCAAAAGGCAATAATGTCCTCTTACATTTATTTCCTAGCACCATTATTGATGAATCATGAATCACTGATGTCAACATACCTTAGGAATGGGGTTTGTAAGTTTTGACTTTGCTCCCTTTGCCAGCTGGCTAAGTGACTGCAGAGAGCTCAAGATTATTGGATTTGCTGTGTATAGATAAAGACACATAGATATGAATTTAATTTCCTGGTGTCAAAGTCATGGCTTCTAAAATAATTATCCTTTTACAATCTTTCCCACAAGGTTTCAACCACTGTAAATTAGGTCATGTTTTGGACTTTCTGAAGGCATACTTTGGCCACTCTAACAAAAAGCTAATCCTCTTCATAATCTCATTGTCTTCTGTAAGAATATATGCAGGAATGCACATAGTCAGGAGAATAACTGATTGTGGTATCTGGCCTCTTTTATGTATTGGAATTATAACTTACAGAGCAATAAATTCCCTCTGTACAGTATCTTCCAGAAAGCCATAAATGAGTCACCTTGTCAAGCTTTACACCTCTGAGGTACAAAATACTATCCCAGTCTCCTTACTTTTTCTTTTGTATTTATATTCCTTGCTTTATGTAGTATTAAATAAGAGAAAATGACCTCTGATAGTACATCTATTTGCTTTTTAGGACTGTTCTTGGGCAGATGTGTATTCTGCTTCAAATGCACAAGACTTTAGCTTCACAATATCATACCCCTTATTGAAGTAACATGGGCTAGAGCTCTTGGCATAAAAAATAAAGATATACCCAGAAAAAACTGATTTATAGACAAGTTAACTTCCTCTCATGCAAAAATGCCATGGAATTTTTTACAGATAAATAGAATATATTTCCATTTGTAAATGCATTTTCTTATATAAGAAGAGTTGGACATATAAATTAGGTGTTGTTCATAATTCCAGCCTTCTTCTGAAAGAAAATTAAAGGAAATGAACAAAATTTTTGATCTTTTAAAAAAGATAAGAGTAGAAGTAAAACTTCATAGAAGCCAATATTTTATTTTTAAAACAAAGGGGAAAATGAGTTGGCATCAGTGATGCTTTCCTAAGCAGCTCTGCTGTTTCAAATGCTGGCTGCTTCTTGATTGCTGACTGCCAATTTGCTGCTTTGCTGGCACACTGCAGGAAATTAAAGTAAACAGTGTGATCACAGTGTTTACTTTAACTTTGTAAAATACGGAAGGAAAATGAAGCAGCGCTGTTTGTTCCAGGAGGGTAGGCAGGCAAGCAGGAAAAGCCTGAACACAATATCCCTCCCAGATATCCCTACACAATATTCCCTTGTAAATGTCACTTGCAAATTATACTGCAAGATTAATCAGTGCTACTTGTAAAATAGTTACAGCTCTTCCAGAAATATTGAGCAAGGACTGAGGCTGTCGGAGAAACTCTCTGCTGGGGCAAGGCAGTAACTCTGTTTCTGAAGTGCACTGTAGGAGGATTTATCCTTTTACAGAGGTAAAAAGTACATCAGTGCAAAGAGGTGTTTTGTATCAAAATACAGAATCCCTGTTAGAACACAGGGCAATTTGTATAAATCCAGCTGAATCCGATTGAAAGCATGCTCCATATCTGAACACAAACATATTTTCTTGCTTTATGGAGGGCCAAAATACCAAATCTCTGGCTTTTGCCAGCTATAAAAAGAAGTTTTCCTGTGAGACCTCAGTTCCTTGTTCTACCATGATGCTGCTGAGTCCCACCATTGACTTTTACTGCAGTCACTGAATTTGTTTGGATTCACTGGTGGCATTGTTGCCATTCTGCAGCACCCAATTTGTGTATAGTTTGTATGGAGGGAATTTTTGCTTTCAAACTAAAATGACCCTGTCAAACCACTGTGTATAATCATTTTATTCTATCCAAAATTGTTCTTCAATTAAAAATTATTTAATTCAAATGTTGATTCACCAAAAGGACTTTTTTTTTTTTTTTTAACAGCAGGCATACATCACTGGATGTCACTTCTGTGTTTACCAAATAGTCTGAAATCACTGATATGGAAGATCCAATCCACACACTTCCTAAATTCATTTCACTGCTATCAGTTACCACAAGCTATAAAAAGGCAAATTGCAGCTGCTCTAACATAGCACAGCAGGAGAAAGATATGCCTTAGCCAAGCACTAACAGGGCTCAACTCAGCGTGTGACAGCTTGGAAAACTTGGGATGTGCTATACAGGGGGCCAAAAAGGATCACTAATTTCCAGCCCTTTTGACATGCTCCTTACCATTTTTTCTTTCCCCTTCTCTTCCTGCACCTCCTAATCTCTACTTCTTTCCCTCTATATTTAGCTGGAGCTTTTACATGGTTTCAGGGAAGAAGCAGGAGTCATCTTCTAATTCAGAATTCCTGCTGCAAATTTGGGTGTTGGGCATTTTGGTGATCCCAAGATTTGTTGGGAGGCACCATTCTGTTTGTTGCATGTTTAGATATTGTATTTCACTTAGTCCATGGTTTGAGGGTTCCTCTTCAGGGGACAGAAAGTTTTCTTCCCTTGTGTCTTCTTTGGTAATAATACAGCTGAATGGGTTTTTACTTTTTGTGAAGTGCAGGGATTGATTGCTGAGCTGTGAGATGTTACCCAGCTGAGGTATCTTGATTTCACATTCCAGATTAAACCTGTAGGCAGATGATGGAATTGAAAAGTCTGGATAAATTAACTGGGATTTTCTGGTGCATAATAGTCCACTTGCCTAGGAAAGTGCTGGTGTTAATGTTAAAAAGCAGGCTCCTGGCCATTTGGGGACCTGCAGCTTTATGTGTGTCTTTGCCTTTTCATGTGCAAGATGTCACACTTTCTGTGAATTTGGGAAGGGCTTCATGGCTGTGATGTCCATGGGCTGCTGGGGACTAACCAGCTGTTGTATGGTTGCCTTCCAGCCACAAAGGATGGAGTTATGTTTATGTTCCTGAAAATAGCCATACCCTTGGCTAACAGTATTAGTCAAAACAGCTTCTGTAGCCTTGGATTTATTTTTTATAGCTATATTCAAATTATGCTTTAGTTGAATTTTTTAAGAGTAGGTCAGGAATTTGAAAGGGGAGCATGTGTTACAGCAGTGCCTGGTGATGCATGAGAACATGAGTCAGGAAGAAAGCAGTGCAGGATGTCTGGAGTAACAATACAACCCTGCTGAATAAGGCATGGTGCAGGCTGTCTGACTCCAATTGTCTTACCTCTGCAAATGGCTGAGTGTGGAATCACAGAGAGAGACATGGCTCTCCCAGGAAAATCCTGGGAAGCTGTGTAGAAGCTGGGGGAAACTTAGAGGAAAGAATTCGAACAATTATTTTCTCTCTTTCTGTAACCATTGTTTATAGATATGGCTCTCCAGAGTGTGCTATTCCTAGGTCACCAGTAGTGTGAGAGAAGATTCCTAAAGGCCCATCAGGTCTTAGGTCCACCATTGTTTCTATAAGAACTGTAGATTTCTAATAATAAAGTGTCTTTTCATGCCTGCTGATGATGGAGTCTCTATCAGCTTTGGTTGTCCCTGATTCCCCTCCAGTGATGGCTGAGTCCAGAAGGTTTTGACTCAAAGCATTTTATGCATTTGAAATGTCAAATCCAAAAATCAAGAAATCCCTCCCTGTTTCCCACTCAAATGAGAGACAGAGGATCTTCAGAGAGTTAGCTCTTCTTCCTACTGCCAGAAAACACAGTTCACCTGGGCCAAAGACACAACCCACAATAACTATTTTTAAGATTGACCCTAACTTTTAGGAGCCTTGGACAAAGTCTATTTTAGGGACTTTTTAGATAGATTCATTACATTCACAGATTTGAGCCAAAAAGAAAAAAAAAGACCCCTCCATTTTTTTAATGTGCTTTGTTTACATTTTCTTGAAATGGTACTTTGAGCATGACTAAAATAGAGTAATGCATTTTTGGAAAGAACCAGAAAGAAACAAAACTTCCTCTTGTTATATCTTTAATCATAACCAGGCTCTCTTTTAAATTAGTTCTCTGTGCATCTAAAAAGAGTTTTTAAAATGTGTGTAGATGATGAGGTAGAAAGGAGTTATTTGTCTCTCTCAAAAATTTACCCAAATTTTTAGGCTGATCATCTGCACTTGGATGGTTTCTTACTTGTTTAATTCAAAATGTGTTTTAACCCTTGCCAAATAATGCTAATTTCCTTTCTTGAGAAAATACTCCTTTCATCCTGCTTTATGGTACTAAGAATCAATATGTTACATGTTCAGAGGATGTGGGAAAATTCATTTAAGGAGCTATAAACTTGTTATTTCAGAGTTTGCTTACTTTGTGTTTACCAGAGATATGATTCCCTTCCTGTGTCTCTAACATCTGAAGTAGTCCCAGGAGGTCCAACGGTAACAATATGTTCTTCTCACTTGCTGTTTTGAAGTAAAAGGATGAAAAGTATTTCCTGAACATGTATACTCATGCATGTATATTAAATGCACACAACCATGCACACAGGGACCTGTGTATAAGTAGGCATGTGAACAAGAGCAGAATTTTCTATGAAAAAAGAAGGAATTATCTCAAAATTTTCCATTTTACCCATACTGTGACTCATTCTGTGACTGTATAGTCAAAATTAGTTTTTCTGAAGGAAAGAAGAGAATTCATTGTAAAGAAATTCCATTTCCTTGAGACTTCTCAACCTAGGCTCACCCATGGTAGAGGCTGCTGCAGCCATCAGACTGTGTAGCTTCCTTTGGGCTGTGAAGTCAGTGCCACCCACAGAACAAGGGCTGCATCATCAGGAATTACACACATGAGATGATGTCAGTTCTACACAGCTCCACTGATTTACATACAATCATAGCCCTCTAATCTCCCATTCTAACTTTACTTTTTTCTCTGTAACTCTATATTGAACTCAGAGTTCAGAAAAGTGTCCTCTTTGGGTTTTTTTTTTTGCCTTTTTTTAATTGATTTTTTATTTTCTTCTGCCAGAATACGCAGGCCAGGAGTGGTGAAGTTGTAGGTAACCACATTTGAAATGTGTAATTTATCTAGGATACTGTGCTGGTGCACAATTTTTCTGTGTATGACTGTGAAAAATTGCCGACTGAGCTGTTGGCAGAGTGAATATCAAACCCAGCTCAGCCCTGTGTGTATGGAAGAGTTTAAGAAGGTAATTGACACTTTGGACCTCTATTTGCCAAAGAAAGAGATAATGACATTCTCCAAGAAGATTAGAATCTAACCAAACATTGTGCTCTAAATATAGAGCACAAAGCCAGGTGATGTTTGTGAAAATGCTGCTGGGCTGCAGGAGAGGGAGGGGGCTGAAGGACTGCAATTTTGCACTGTATATATTTTAGGTACACAGATTTAATTTAGAGATTATGGCTCGAAAATGAAATTTACAATATGTGTGTTTTTCGGCGATAAGAAATTGATTTTGTGACCTTGGTGCGCACTAATTGAAATATCTGGCACGATGTTTTGCTGAGGTTAAAGGAAGCCATCTATGCCTGGAGCTGCATTCTCCTTTCACCTTGAACTGCCTGGTTAATCACAGCCCCAATCACGGGCAGGAAGGAAGCTGCTGTTTCTCTGGGGTACAAGGAAGCTGAATAATCTCTGCTCATTGTCTAAGGGATAGCTTGTTGTGTGATTACTTCTGGCTGGGCTTAGGAGATTCAGGACTGCTTTAAAATGGAGAATTCTGGTGCAAGTAACGCTCAGGGAGTGCCAGAGGCCAGAGCCTGGGCAGCTGTGGTGCCCCTGCCAGAGCAAACACGGGGAGGTGCAAGGGGTTGTTCTCCTTCCTTCTGCCCACCACAAACCTGGCTGCTCCCCTGGGGCTGAGACAGCTCTGTCCTGTGCTCTCCGGCTCTGTGCCAGGACAAGGAAACAGGGAAAAGGTTCTCTGGCTGTGTCCTGTGTGTGCTCTTCCAGTGGCATGGAACACTCTGCCCCTGGATGGTTCCTTCTGTGCATTCTCCTGCTCTGAAGGTTGGTTGCAGCAGTGAGGAACAGCAGCCATGTCCCAAGGGACTCTGCTGGTGGGGTTTTGGTTGGATATGCTGAATTTAACTGGGTTTCTGCCTTAGCTTGGACATGTGCAACTGAGACACTCTGAGATGGCCTAAATAATAGTGTGGCAGGGTGTCCCATTAATTTACTTATTATTTAATGTTACACATTTGTTAGGCTGGCACAGGATCTTGTTTTTCAAAAAGGAAAATGAAAGCTCCTGAAAAGCCTTGACAATAAATGGCTATTTGTTCAAAACAGCCAAGTCTAATCTTTGTTTATGTTATAGGCTTCATGTAATGGTGTTGCAATAAAGAAAAACAGTTCTTCAGGATATGGGCTGGCTTTTATGTTTTATTTGTAATGAAAGGTAGGCACATAGGCAGCAATCTACATAAGTTACAGTGAGGGAGAACATAAGCTTGGATGGCGAGTTGCATGTTTATATATTTACTTTTTATTTGTTGCAAAGTGCCTGAATCTCAATTTTTAAAAATGTGAAATTAGCCTGAGGTATTGCAGATTTTATCCCCAGAATTTTACCCATGGGAGACAAAGAGAAAAGGTGAATTCATCCTACACTAGGAGACCACTGCTTCTCTCTGCCCCATCTGTGCCCATGAGGTGTGGGTGTGCTCCCACAGCCATTGTCCTCTCTTCTCATGCTCAGTCCCCAGCTGGGACAGAGTACAGCATCACTGCCCTCCTAATGCTCCAGGGAGTTTTGGATATTCCCAAAGCTCAAGAGGGCTGAGGTAACCCAGCCTTGGCTCACAGTTTGCACCAGAGTGCCATGGCAGGCAGGGAGACATTGCAGCAATAATCTCTGCATCACATGGCAGTCTCCATCACTGATCCCTCTAACACCAGAGGCCCTAAAGAAACTCCAGAGAAGCTTCAGGGTGGTGTCATGGGCTGACAGAGAAATTCAGTTAAGCCCTGCAGGCATGAACAGGAGTTCTGAGTCCTGCATTTTTTCCTTGCAGTGATGAGAAAAGACTAGGTGGAAAATTGTATTACAATGAAGGCTTTGCCTTACTTTTTCTCTTGAATAAATCATTTTCATGGGTAACATTGATCCTGAGGAAGCTCTACCTTTCCAAAATCAGCCTGTAAGGAGTTCAGAAGGGAGAGGAAACTGGAGGTACTCAGACAGACAGTTTCAGGCCCTTTGTTCCCATCCAAAATGTTCCATTATTTAGAGCTATGATGAAGCATGCATCAATTCATAAATATGACCCACTGTGCAATATAAAAAATATCAATATTTCCCTCCCATTGTGTCAGGGATATCTGGTGCATACAGAAAGACTTTCATCTCCTTAGCTACCACAGAGAAAATGGGAAAGGCAAACAGCCTTCAAAAGTGACTCAAAAGCAGAGATGAGGAGAAGTTTCTAAAACTTAATACAGCTTTTCATCTGAGCAGATCAAAATAGAAACTGTGCAGGGCAGCAGTTGTAAACTATGCAGAACTACAATTTGGCTGCTTTTTCAGTGTTGTCATGCAAATCTTGGTATGGTGATTCCACAACTCTTTCATCATGCTCAGATTTATGGTTAAAACCTAGGAAAGCTGCCTTTAGAAAATGAGATCTCTTCAGGGATGCTTCATAGAGCATCACTGGTCTCACAGAAGTCAATCCTCAGTCCTAGGTATGTTGGGACACAGCAGTGGGTTAGCAAGTGTTGAGCTCCATTTATATCACTTTGCACACCAGGTGTGGGGTTTAGGTGGATGTCAAAGGAGAGACTGGAATAATATTTACACAGCTGTGAGCTGAAGAAAAAAGAAATGTTAACTAACTTTTTGTATTTCCTGCTGAATAAACAGGTAGTGAGTTAGTACCACCAAATATTTCTTGTTTGAGCAGAGGGATGTGCTATAAAACCTCTGAGCTTTATTCTCTGCTCTTAGAGAAAGCTACTGTAGCTTTCATTAGCTGCAAACAGCTCTTGAATTATTACTCAAGTTTTAGCCTTAGACTGATCACCCTAGAGGAAACTTTTAACCTGGCAATAGCACCTTACCCTCAAGGAATGCCATGCAGAGAGCCACATTCCATTTGGAGCTTGGTATTCAAGCAAGTAAGGGGTCTGTGCTGCAATGTGGACACCTGGCTTTGAGAGCTGTGAGGAAAATCCAAGGCTATTGCTGCCTTCACTGGCAGTGTGGTAAAAATAGACCTGCTGCCTCTGTTCTTGTAGCAGCAAGCAGGGGCAGGAGCACAGATGAGTACAGTCAGGTGTTTTATCAGAGTTTCCTGCAGAAGGGGTGATGCTGATGACATTCCTCCAGCAGGGAGGTAGGTGACTTGTGATTGAGTCTCACTAGACACAATGGCTGTTGGACACAAAGCCACAGTTAGGGATGGGTTTTCCAAAGAAATATATGTTGAGGATTTTTGAACTGTCTGGCTCTATCTGAGATGCCTAAAGGAGGACTGAGTTGTTTCAAAAGAACACTCCCAGTTGTGGATGCCCAAGCCATTGAAAATCTGTCCCTGAAGTGCCTTTATTTTCTTACCATCTGATGGCAGTTTGGGTTTTTAATTGATTTATTTCTTTATTTTTAACTGTAAAGACCTTTTAATTAAAGAGAGGAACTATGTGAATGAGCTGGAGCTGCTGGTGGTAACAGCTCCTTGCCATTAGAGATTGGGTCATTAAATAAGTAGATAATATCCTCCTTATTGAGGAGATTTAGAAAATCATAAGGACTTTGCATTATTACAGTGTTTAGCATTCACAAATGGAGTAAAAAACCCCATAATGGCAATTTTCATTAGCTGCAATGCATGTGGAGGGCTCTTTTCTTTCTTTGAACAGCCAAACACTAAACAATTCCTAAATCCCTCCTTGTTACTTATGTTTTCTTCTTGGTGGTTAAAAACCCCATAAAGCAGAAATTGAAGACTTGCTATTAAAATACTTGCTGACAGTTCCATTCAAAACATCCTTTCAAATAATGCTATAACACATTGTGATTCATCTGCTATTCTGATAGAGTTGCCTTAACAAGTACCTTCCTTCTTGGTTAGGGCCCATCTCTTTTTACTGGAAAATTCTTCCTTTAAACACTTTACTGAACCTCTGCTGTAAACAAGCCTTTCTTCCTCTGGTGCTGTGCTGTTTGTGTTGCAGAAGACATGTAGCCCCTAAAAAGCATGGTGACAGGCTTGTATGGCATGAAAAAGGAGAAAACAGAGAGAGAAAGAATCCCTGGCTTTTTTCCCCTCCTCACCTGTGTTGTATGGGTGGAAGCACCCTGTGAAATTAGCCCAGGTCAGGGTTTCTGGCTCAGCATTGTGTCCCCAGGAAGGGACACTGCCCTGCAGGGCCGCCACACCTCCTGGCACTGCTGGCTCTGCCCAGACACCACTGCAGCTCCAGGGTACAGTTTCCACCAGCTGAAGACCAAACCCAGGAACATCCTGGGAATTAAGTGGTCCCCTGTGCCTTTCACTGTTGAAACTTGAAGTTGGAATTATTTACAGTCACTTTAACAGGACAACAGCTGGTCTTTACCTAGAGATGAGCCAAGAGCACTGAAAGAATTTGGATCTGAATTGCAGATGGATGGATTTCAATTTGATTCAAGTAGCTGGACTGCATGATTCCATACTGTAAGCTCTCAAAGTCAGAGCTTGAGAGAAAAATCATTAATTTGGAAGCTGATACCCTGAAAGACTTTTATGAAGCAATATATTTTCATAGCAGACACAGATCAATTTAAAAGTAGTAATCAACAGCCATGTGCTACGTGTTCACAGACAAAAAAATGTAGGGAATCCAGCCAGAGCCAGACACTTAACATTCAGAGCATTCAGACTAGCACTGAAGATATTGCCTCTATGGAAAATAGTAGGGTTCAGAATTAAAGTATTTGAATTTGTGAGATAATCACAATGCTGTGCAGACACAAAGATGCTGCCAGACTGCTGCCAGAAACCAGCTCAACATAACTTTTCTAGGCAAATTTGTGTTTAACTTCTGCAGGAACTTTGGAGAAAGGAAGAGTCTCTACAAATATTAGACTAAAAAGATGTGTTAAATTCTTGAGAAAAGAGAGAAAATTATAAGATAACCCATTTTTACCACTGGTTTCTCCTCAGAAAAGAGATGTCATATGTTATATAAATATGTTAGATGTTATATGAAGACACATGTATTACATTGCTACATGCTACTCTGCAGCGTGAAACCACACAGAATCTTAGAAAACTGCAAACATTGAAATTTATTGAGACTAGAAAATGAGAATTAATATCTAGCACCTTTGGGAGAAATATTATAACTAATAATTGCTTCCTAGCTGATTTTGTTGTTATTTCTCTGCTCCTGCCTTTGACAGACCAGAAGTAAGCTGTTTTTGGCTGGACTTTCACTAGCCTTCCATTATTATCCACTGGGACATGAAACCCTTCCTCATAAATTTGTGTGGCTGAGTGTGGTCACAGACTCTTCCCATTCCCATCCTCTCTGCTTTCCCTCTATAGAATAACTCTGTCCTGATTGATATTAAAAGCATCTAGTAATTTAGTATCATCCACAAATTTAATTCTCAGAATGTTCATCTCTTTTTCCAGAGCATTAAGAAATATGTTAAATGAAACTGGGCTGAGCACCAGCTCCTGGGGAAACCCACTGGGTACCCCTTCACAGCTCAGTGCAGAGCTGTTTGTCATGACCCCTTGTCCTTTGCTTACTTTCCTGCAGCCAGTTTGCAATCCCCATGACAGCACTCTTACCAAGATTATACATTACTTTATTAGATATTTTTCTAATAAGATTTCATGAGCCACTGTATCAAATGCTATGCAGCATCCCAGATACATTGTGCTTTCAGCCATTGGTGAGATTCACACCTAAGGTTTTCAGGAAAAGGGAGTAGTGAATCCCAACTCATATACTTCAGCAATGGGAATGTCATTGAGAAGTGCCACCAGGAAATGAGGAATGGCAGGGAGGAGGGAATAGCTGCACTTAGGAGGTACAGTCAGAAGGGAAGGACAGAAAGCACAGCTGAGAGCAGGGAAGGGCTGCCATGGTGGTCTGAACAGAAGGAAGGAGAAGGGCAAGACAAAGGGTCTCAAAACTGGGAATCAACTTGATGGGGGAATACTGGAGCTGTCAGCTCTAAGGAAGGATCTCTAAGCTGTCATTCATTCAGTGATTTTGTTTGGTAGTCTTCAAACCAGGAGCCATGCCTTTGTCTCCTTCATAGTAATTCTGATGCTGTTTGCATCACGTGCTACTTGGAGGTTTAGGAAACAACTTCAAAAATATCCAGCAATTTTCTGGATGAATTCAGATGGAGGCAACTTGTGTGTGCACTGTGCAGTTTGTATCTGTAGGACATCTCTTCTCATGCCATCAGGGCCACGTGGATTGGTGGGGATAGGAGGTTTTGCTCTCATAGCCCCATGTTTGGGACTTGTCCCTTACTCAAAACAGAAATACATGGATAGACCTTGCACTGGGTTTACCAAGAGCTATTCCTGCCTGAGAATGGCAAGATCACACTGAGGATCAAATCCGCTTTCTGAAGGGATTACATTTCCTGCCAAATATGTGACATGGTTCAGTTTCAAGCACATACAAAATAAATCTCCTTCAAGACAGACATTTAACTGTGGCTTAGTATCCAGGAGTGTCATGGGAGACAGCTCTCAGCATCCAATCTAGCAGGATCTTCTGGCCAATGTCTTCAAGACCTTGGGATCTACCTCTCTCAAATAATTTCTAGGGATGGTATCTAATGAAGATTTTGTGTTAATTTATATGTATTGCACAAGTGTGGATAAGAAGAGTTACATTTTTGGGGGAGATGACTTCTGAGAAGCCACATATAAACATACAAGTTTTCCTTCCTGTCAACTCCTGTCACTGCTTGCAAATTTTCACCCTCTGCTTTGTGTCACTTACCCACATTCTTCCTTGGACTTTAAAATGGATTCATCAAAGAGATAACATTTAGTTTTGGACATCACCAAGGATTACCCTGTGAAAACAGTACTACTGAAGATATGTGATGACTGATTTGTAAGTTAGGTGTGGGCACTTTATGCACATGACAAAAATTTCAGTCCAGCTCCTGGGGACAAAAAAAGAGGCAATATTATCTTACTCAAAAAGCAAGAAACTCTTCCTCTTGCAAGAAGCAATATAATCTTGCTCTGTTTCTGGCAGTGGTGGGTGCCTGTTCTGAGAGCTCCCAAGAGTCATGCTTCCTGGGCTGGGACAATCAGAGGCAAATGCTGTCATTTCCACCCTGGAAACTAACTGCTAATATAGTTAATACCCTGCTCAGAATACTCACATAGGAAAGTATGGGTAATGGTGGAATGAGGTTTTTTCCCTTATAAAAATATGCAAAAACAAAAGAAGAAAGAAAAGAAAATATATGGGTGTTTTAAACCAGATATGCCAGCCTTAAATATTTTGCACCACCTTCCTCCTCTGGAAATTAAGAATGTTTATAGCAGACTAACTTAGGAGTATGTTGGCATGGCTATATGATCTCAAGATCCAATCCATACTTCAGGATTGCACCAATTGGAAAATGCTCTCATGAATAAAATAATATGGAATAAAGTGCTGTTTATGATTCTCTTTCTCAGCAGATTAGCTATGTACATCTTGTAACACAGGCTGACTTTGTGGAATATCAAGCACTTCTAGAAACCTGTTTGAAAATAAATTACATTATCCAGCCAAAGCAATATCAGAAATGTCCTAGAGTCTACACTATCTTAATGTTGATTTAAAATCATATATTCATATTACCATTTTATGTCCAGTAAAGCAATGTGATGGAGCCTTTCTTTTGCCAAAGTTGTATTATCTCATTTCTCTGAGTTAGCTAAACTGTAATGTGTCTGCTTTACAGATGGGTAAACTTAGCATAAAGAGAGGAAAGCCACTGCTTTGAGTTAAAAAAGCCTAAATGTGAGCACTTTCATCTATATTGGTCAGTCACAGTGGCAGTGGCTCCTAAAATGAGCCTCTTTCCATTCATTTATATGACAGATTATTTTACTTTAAACAATTCTTGGATAAAATATATTAGGTATCCCTAGGGCAGGAACCTGAACTCAAGACTGGCACATGAGGCATTACCTGCCCAGCTGGAGAGATGCACTCCTGGGCTCAGGGTGATTGAGCTTCTCTTGCCACCCCAGGTAGCCTCAGTAGGAGGGATGGGGTGAAGTTCTACTCAGGCACTGCTGCAGCTGGGTGGTTAGTGTGTTTTTCAGGAAGAGGGGAGGGCAGGTTTGCTTAGGACTGCCTCTAAACTCCTTTCTGCTAAAACACTGCTAATGAAGAGGACATTGTCATTGCCCCCATGTCTTTCTCCTTTTCTTCTTCCTGTGTTTGAATAACAGTGACTGCAACTGGGCTGATCATAGCATAAGCTCCCATTGGTGTTTATAGGACCCCAACCCTTTGGAAAAGAGTTTTCAGTGGAATTGAGGCATCATTACAAAATAAAGACTGCTCCACTTATTGTTGACAGGGTCAAGACAGTCCTGACCATATTAAGAATCATAATACGGCATTTGTCAAAGTGCTTTTGGTGCCAAAATTCTTTTTTCAAGTTGTGATTAAAGGAAGTAGTCACAGAGAAAGGAAATAGAGTATCCCAGTCAGTAGCCAGTCTTTTCCAGCCAGCATTTTGAGAAGTGCTGTATAAATTACAGGCATGTAAATTACAACTAGTTTATGAAACATTGGACCTGCGGGGGGTTTTAGCCTGCATATATGGAACAGCCAACATACTGTTTCCATCATTTTAATAACCTATATAGAGCAGGTGGCTGATGCAGTTAATGCTGGCATCGTTTTTCTTTCCCTATGTGATTTGCTGTGATGACAGTTCTGTCATTTCATTTCGACTACTTAAGGCTATTAGGAAGCATTTTTGGATAATCATCTAGTAAAGGTATTTTCAAGCATGCCTAAAGCATATAGGGTGTCATCACCTTTCACACTGCATATTTCTAAATAAGTATATGATATATTCTTTGTTAATCAATGAAAAAACTATGGACAAGATCACCAGCTGTGATAAACTGCCCAGATTCATTTAGTTAGGTGGAGTTATACTATTTTGTTCCAGATGGAGATCAAGTCCAACATCATACAATTGCAAACATTTCAAAGAAGTGAAACGTTTCTAAGATCATTGAAATACATATTTTGCATTTCAAAGATAAAATACCAATATGTCATCAAACCATTTAATTTTCTTCCAAATCTGAAAGTAAATTGACGAGAGATCAGCAATTGGCAGGAGAACAAATGAAACATATTGAAAGAGCCAATTTGGTGGTGTCGAGGGAGGCAGATGTGTCAGTTTTACATCTGCTTCAACAAAGTCCTTGTTGTTGTTTTTTCTCCCTCCACCTTTCAAAAAATATTTCATTATCTAAAGGTTTCATTATTAGATAATTGAATAATCCTTTATAAATGGCCAAGTAGCACTCTGTTCATTGAAGAGCCCCTTTTATCTCCATGCTGTGATTCAGGCAGTTGCAGTTCATTTGTGGAAGTTTCTGACTTTTTTTCTCAGAACTCATCACACCTGACACACACGAGGTTTCAATTGCAGCTGAGTAGTTTCCTGGGCCCCAATACTCCAGATGCCAATCTACTACCTCTCTCCTGAACTAGCTATTAAAAGGGAAGGAAGTGGAAACAGCACTGAGATTTCCACTGACAGTCTATTTCAGGGTATAGGCAGACATGGCAGAGAGCAGCAGAAGGAAGAAAAAAGAAGGGTAAGTGCTTCCATGTTTTTAAATGCAGAAAGCAAGGAGGCATCCTTGTACAGTTATTTTCTCTGTGAAGAAGGTAGACAGATATGAGCTAAGTCTGTCAGCAGGTGTTAGTCAGAGCTGCACGACCGAAGTGTCAGAAGCTGCTGTATGAAGAAATATGTACAGGTAATGAAATGAGTGATTCCCTGCCATTGACTTTGCCTTGATTATATGCTGGTCTCTGTCTTCTTTGTTAGTTTATCATCTGTCACATCCTTGTGAAGAGATTTTCAGAAATGCATCAACAAAACAAGGAGGCACAATTATTTAACTTAATATTTTATAAATTTTCAAGAGATTTGATAGGCATTGTGCCCATGGTGTGTCTGAAAAGTTGAAAAACTAAAGAATTTAATAAGATGAATAGTAGGATGGCTAGATTTGTAGAACCTTATTGCCAAGTTATGTATCTGTGAATAAGATCTCATGTATGCATTGTCCTGCAAACCAGGAAAGTGGATCCGTGAAAATATTTGACTTTCTTTCATTTAAAATAGATTAAAATTTCTGTTGCTAGGAGCTGCTGATACTTGGGGTTTTGAGGGATTTTGTTTAAGCTTTCAGTGTTGGAGTTGTTAATGTGATTTCAGGAGCTAAAGCTTTAAGCAGGAAAAAAAATACTGAATATTGTAGAAGTATTCATTTCATACAGTGGGAGCACTTCTAAAGACTGAGCACTTTAGGTGCCCATTGATGCATAAAAATAACAAGCAATAACAAGCAATTCTGCTCAAAATAGACTATCACAACCCTCTTTTTGTCTGCAATTTTAACCTTAGATTCGAAATTAGAACATCTTTCCTAGGAGAAAGAACTTTAGAGCAGGGTTTAGTCTGCTTAAGAAGGTTGCAAGGAGGCATTTGTTGACTGGGCTAGAGGACCTCGCCTCTGTGTCTCCAGATCATCTCCAGTGCTCAACAAGGGAAACAACAGCGCAGGGCTTAAAGACAAGCATGAGGAACATGCAACTTCTCTGTAATACCAAAAGGGTATTCAGGGTTAAACCTCCCAACCACTCCAATCCTTGAAAGAATTTCCTTTTCAGCTCTGCTTTTTAATGGGGTAATGAGGTACCTTTCTAACTGTGCAACCTAATCTTGCACCATCCTTCGCTCAAAGTAAAAACATTCTGGAGAGCAGTGTTTGAAAGGAAGTTTCAGTTTGTTTCATTTCTTAAGATTCATTATGTGGTTTAAGCTTACCCAAACAAGATCAAGGTACCAAATGAGTTCATATTGCTATCAAAGCAAATGTGACCTTTAAGGGTTTGAGCTCATTTTGTTTAAATCAAAACAGACAAGGTAAATGAAAGGATTTGGTAGATGGGGAACTGAGACAAAGGCAGGCTAAGTGATTCCACAGGCTTCCACCCACAATCTGTAGGACAGTCAATAAAAGAAAATGAAATCTGTGAGTCTCTCAAGGTCATATAATCAAGGGTGCATCCAGCTCACAACCTTCGGTTGTGGAGGTGGCTTCAGGAGCATGTGTGGAGGTGGAAAATCAGGAAAGGAGACTGCTGTGTAAAGGAAGGCACATACCTTTTGCATTTGGGAATTACTTAGGAGCTGGGGGCTGGGGAGGTGGAGATGTGGCAGAGAGAGGTGTCATTATGTCAGGGCTGTTGGACAGAGCATCAATGGAAATGCCTGACTCTCTGGAGGTACATGGCATGTGTGCAACTGTGAAGGTCAACAGAGATGCTGGTATTTGTCAGACACTTTGCACTTGCTTACTTTGCTCTTTGCTATCAGGGGCAACCCCTTGCTGAGTAGCCACCAAAGATGAGATTTCCTGCTGGGTTAATGACTTTTAATTGTCCTGTTCCTGTTATCATTCCAACAACACTCCTCATCACAAAGTGGTGTGCTATAGCCCTGCTGTCATAAAAGATGTGGACAGTATTTGTCATGCAGTCAGCTGGACAGTCCAGAGCACTTCCCTGTGCTTAGTATAGATGGGAAGTCTTCAGTAGAAGTAGGCAAATGTTGAATTATTAAATTATGTCTACAGCACTTCATATAATTAATGCCCAAGTGATGGTGCAGTGAGATAAGCTTGGTGTCGGCAAGCAGACTTTTCCACCTTGGAGTTTGGTTAACAGGCTTGCTATTTTGAAATTCAAGAAAAGTCCACTCTCTCAGGAAGAATTTAAATAGAAAATTAAATGGGTTTGCATATTGCTCTGCATGACAGATTTTTTGTTAGCCTTCAAAGTCTGTGTGATCTAACCAAGCATGTTGGAGCAAGATACATATTTCTGAGTGCTATAATTTTTGTTATTTTGGAAAATTGTTAAAGGTAAGTAGTTACCCCAAATGTTATTTTAATTCACTAAATATTCTGTGGATTAATAATACTGTATGTGGAGCCAGTGGAACAGGAATGGCTGAAATAATTTCTGTGTGGCTTCTCAGCTGGCTGCTTTCAGAGGGAATTCACTCTCTGGTGATTTTTTTTCTCTCTCTAAGAAAAGTATTTAGATAAGAAATGACTCCACAATTATGTCTTGGCTAGAAATTACTGTGGCAGAAGCTCTGTTTGGTCTTCCCATTCCTTTCTGATAAAGTGCAATTGGTACATCCCTTGACTCACCCTGTGAGATGTTTGTGGGCAGGGGTGTTGTGAGGGAACATAAGCTGCTACCGCAGCCATTCTCTAAACATGCAGCTGGAAAGGACAGCTCTGCTCTGCTGACAAAAAAAATCAAAGCAACAAAACATGCTATTTTATCTGATGGGGGTAACAATATCTCAGCTAATAAAATGGCTGTCATGCCTGCCTATTGTATAGATAAGGAAGCTGAGGATGTTGGGATGCTCTTTGTTGGTACGCCAAGTTGCAATTATCCTATGACAGAGCCCTTCTGGGCTATGATTGATGAAACATTTTGAGGGGGAAAGTGCCTCAATAAGTGAATTTCATTGGATTTGATGAAGATATTGCTTGCACAATGGTTGGCAAAAACAAAAACATTTTCAGTGGAACTAGGAAAATGTGGCCTTATTTCATCTGCCTGAGATGTCCTTGCCACATTCATTTATTTGTGTTTTATGTTGGATGTAAACAAGTCTAATTCTGAAGTTCTTGCGTTGACCTTTTCTGGCATTGAGATCAAAGTACTGTCTGCAATAAAGATGAGAAGACTTTAAAGACTTTGGTGGCTCGTCAGAGTAGGGTAGGTTTAAACATAAAATATCACAACACAGCAGCCTTTGGCTAGGACAGGCACCAAATGAAGTTCTAAAGAATTTGTTGCTCCTCAAAAAAACCATCATTATCTTGCAGTTTAATGGCCTAAAAGTGGAGCCTGCTTAGAAAACAATTTTTCCTTCTCGCCATAGCCTTAAGTCCCAGGGTTACTCTGCCAGTTGTCTCTAGCAGCTGTAACATGGATGTCACCAGCCAAGAGGAAAGGCATGCCCTTCCTTTATTCAAATCCCTATGTAGATTTTAGGACTGGTAAAACACTCCTCTGAACAACAGTCAGCCTTCTGTAAAACATCAGCCTTCCCAAAGCATGGCACGCTGTCCCATCCCCAACGTGCCCTTTTCCCTGGCTCCAGCTGTTCTGTATCCCAGATCTTTCAGTGAGTCTCTGGAGGAGGTGCTGGAGGTTAACTTTACAGTGCCTGATCTGGAGCCAAGGCAGCTGGTGTAAGAATTTGAGCTCTAATATATTGCTTTCTTATATAACAGTTTGACCATTTGAAAATTTATGTCTTTTTAAACACTACTTTTTGTGTCCATAGTCTGAATTTAGATTTGAGGTGTAAACCTACTATAAGTGAAATGTTTAATGCTTAGAATAATGTAAAATTTGCAACAATTTCAACAACAGAGAACATTTCCCAACAAACTGAAACTGGGATTTTCAGCATGTTAATTGTTTTAGGACTTTTGGAGCAAAATTGAGGCTATCCTGTAGAACTGCCTGTACTGATGCATTCACAGGCAGGTGCAGAGGACAAACGGCAATGACTTCTTTTGATGAATAAAACATTTGATGCATGATAAATACTTTTCCTAGATTGAAAACAAAGTAACAATCTTTACTGCAGCTTGCAGCACTTCACCACATTCCCAATTAGATGGCCCAATTTTCAGGGATGCATAACATGCTGCAGAAATCTACTCAATGCTTCTACAAGTTCAGTTGATTCAGTAATTGTAACGTTTATCTTGGTTATTTTTGCTTGAACTTAGGTTTAGGCACTTACTTTGAGGAGTTTAATTCAATATGTGAAGGAAAGGTTCTTTTTTATATTTTTTGAGTGATTTTCTTGGGAAGCAAGTTTTCAGCCTTTCCAACTGAGAACTTTGAAGCTGAGTAATACTCAGAGAACAATACTGGTGAAATTTTCTGCAGTGCCTCCCTCTCAGATGGATCCTCAGCAGGGCAGTCTGTGGAAATCTGTTGTGTTTTGCGTGCGTTTGTTCAGTACCCTATGACAATCCTCCTTTTCTCTCATCTCAGTATCCTCCTTTTCTCTCATCTCACTTTAGCCAGTGGCAGCAGTGTTTTCTCTGTGCTGTGTAACTTTTTCTCCCAGTGTCTGCTGAGCTGAGGGAGCAGTGCTGGAAGAACCAGGCCAGGCAACAGCAAGCAGAGCTGTGCTGTGCTGTGCTGCCAGGGCTAGGCTAATAGAGGCTGGATTTAAAGGGCAAATAAACCTGGCCAGAGAGCTGCACTACTGCAGCACCACTGCCTGTGATTACAAAAATTAAAAGAAAATTACAAACCCATGTAGACAAGAGTGATTATGAATAAACAGAATATTTCAACCTAGGAATGTATTAACAAATGAAGAGTAGAGTTGTTAGTGTAGTCAGCAAGGGAAAATTGCTTTAGATTGATTTTAGGATGCCATGTACTCCCCTCACACTCAAAATTCATTAAGAGGTCTGAGTAGATTAACTCATTCTGCTGTTTGACATGAAGTTAAAATTTTCCAGATTTTATGCCTTAGAAAAAAGATCCAGAAAGAGCTACCCAGACTATTTGGCATGAGGAGACCATGAGTTCCATCACTTCAAAGCTGTATTTTTCAGGAGGGAGAGATGAAAGAGGAAATTTGGCCTTAAGACCAGTCTGGTTTTTGGAAGAGGTTGCTACACAAAGGAGGAGAGCTTGATGCTTTTCAAAGTAACAAATTCCACTAAGATGATATTTGGCTATTATATGGGAAAACACTTATAATCATCCAAATACCTGCAACCATTTAACTGAGCCAAGCAGTACCACAGACCTAACTCCTCCTAAGTTTTATAACCTCCTGTTCCACTTCTATCATAACATAGAGCTTTAATTCACATCAGAAGAAAAAAAAAAGGGGGGGGGAGGCTGTGGGGAGTACTCAACATCAACACCTGTATGATTTTATAGTGATTTTTTTTTTTTCTGGAATCATCCACTGGGTCAGTCTGTGAGAATATCACTGTCAGTAGTTGAGATGTTTTGACCATGGAGTTAAATCCTTGCAGCATTGACAGTTGCTGGAAATACTTCAGTGGTTATTGTTGTAGTCATTAGTCCAGCTAAAATAATGCTGGCATGTTTTCCCTCTGGGTAGAATTCCTCAGCCTAATTGTCTCCTCCTTGCCAGACCATATTTGATATCTTCAGGTTTGGAGACTGGATGTATTCCAGCAATTAATGGCCTTTCTCAGTTATAGATTGAAATTATTTCCTTTTGTGATTTAGTCTGTTATCCAGAAGTGAAGCTATTGAATTCCAGAACATCTAAATGGGATAACTCACAAATAGGACCAATATAAAAAGCACAGTCACCAAGCCACATGAAAGCTATGTGGGCCACTGCAGAAGATGAGTATTTCACTTGCAATGTCTTACTTTAAAAATAAAATTAAGAAAACCATTATTCACTATTGTAGTATCTTCTTCTAATGTCCTAACCCTAATATTAGCTTAGAGCAATATAGCTCCAAGTGTTTCATAGAGCAGGATTAGGCCACCTCATCTAACCTCCTGAAGAGTGGCAATTAAATTTTGTCAAGATACTCCTGTCTTTAGTACTGCAAGTTGGGTTTGACAAAAGTAAATAGTGATCTCTGTGTCTCTGCTGCCCAGACCAGACTCCTTAAGGTACTCCATCCACTCAGAGCATAATTAGCCTGTGGTTTCAGAAATCAATGAGCACTCTTCCACAATGGAAAAAAATTAGTTTTTGTTGTCACTGTTTTGTGGCCTTCCATGTTATTTGAGTTACTACTTCTCTCAACGAAATTTTACCACATCTTTTCTTGTATTCTGCTTTCTAAATCCAAAATGGAACATAGTACACATCCCTAAAGCAAGAAACGTTCTTAATACTGCTTCAGATACGTTACAGGAAATTATTTCCTTAAATTTGTCCTTTGGAAAAAATGCAGCACAATAGTACCTGGACTTCATAACGTGCTACCTGTTTTTAAGCAGCAGATTCAAAAGAGGAACACTGAGGACCCCAGTTGTCCTTTCTACATGTCTAGCTGTCCTTGTTGCCCAAAGAAAGTCTTAAGGCTACAGTTCTAAATTTAGGATTTAGCAAAAAACTTCTAAGTAAAATTCAGTTCCTCTTTTCTCTTCCAAAAATGCTGGCAAAATGGGAAACAAAGAGAGTTTATCTCTCATGGACCAGGAAGGTAGTCTGGAACAGTGAGATGTAGGAATTCATGTTCACCATGACCCCTACCTTTGTGTTTCACTTGCTGTTTGATGGGTCACTGTTGAGAGAGCCAGAGAGATCACTGCCTCTGAGTGATACCCTCTGGAACTGTCTGTAGGAGGCATCCATCTAGTAGCTTTTGGGATTTAGATGTTAACAGAGTAATCCTGATGTGGTTATACTGTCTTTCCTTAGATGCATCTCACATCTCTTGCTTGCAGATCCGATAGAACACGAGATTTGGTGCATGGTAATGTAACCCCTTTGCAGCTACTGGAGAATTATGTCTTCTACAGGAGTGTTTGTGGTTCTGATGTAACATGCAAAAAATTCTGTCATACTGAGTTTATGTGTTTCAGAAAGTTCTGCAAGCAGAGTTTTGAGAAATTAGTGCTGGAAATAACAAGAACCAGGTGCATTGGTAATTGAGCAACTTTGAGTCTTATTTTCTTTAATACTATTATACAGTGACTATTGGAGTATTGGACAGATATGTGTACACAGAATAAGTAAATACACTGAAGAAAGAGTTAATTTAATCAAGACCTCACTCTCACATTCTCATATATCAGCTTTCATGGATGGTGCTGATTCTATACCAGAATTATGGAAAATGCATTGGGAAATCAGCAAGAAATTAGATTGCCAATATTGTCTGGCTGTAGTTTGGTTTGGGTTTGGTTGGATTTCTGGTTTTCTTTGTTGTTTTTTTTTTTAGTGCAGTTGTATTTGTGGTGCTGAAACAAAACTTCTGCTTGGGCTCCCATTCAGTTCTGCAGGAGGGGCATGGTTATCTACTGGTGAATCTCTTTCACTAGGGGACTGCTGTGCTGCTTACTTTCCTTTAAGCAAAAATATTCTGATTCTGCATGTCCTGTTTTATTTTTCATTTAAAGGATGTTTTTCATTGAAAACAAGCAAGTAAGCAACAAAAATGAAAGCTAAATGGGAAACTATGTAATTTAATAACAGTGAAGCTTCTAAAACACTTCTGCTGGTAGCATTCAGAAAAACACTGATACCTGTACACTGCCAGCAGTTCAAATCCAGCATATCCCCATTCAGCTGCACTTCACTTTGTGTTAATTCCTTGTTTTTGAAGGAGGCAAAGCAAGAAACTAATGATGTGTCTCAATTACATTCTGTCTAATCCTGAAGTAGCAAGCTTGACATGGGGTGTCTGCCAGGATGTTGAGGTTGGGTTTTGTAATTAAATCAGTGTGGGTGAGGAAGAGTAAAGTGATCTTGATTCTTGACTTCTGCTCTTGGCAGGTTTTGCCCCTTTGCTCCTGCAATAGCAATAGTGTAGGTTAATGGGAGTCACTCCCTGGGCATTTGTGAGTTTGAGGTCAGGTTCTTTTATAGAAACAGACCTTTCACACACTTAAAACAAACATGAGCATATTCACTTGGAAGGAAATACAGAAACAGTCCTGGTATTTCTGAGCCTGCCACAAGGAGCAATGGAGCAAGTCAGCTAGAGGAAAGCATGCTTCAGAATTAGATGTGAACCTGAGCTTGTCCTTTAGTTCAAACACACCTGTCTGCCCACTCCAGGAAGGAACTCAGCAGCCTGCTCTTAATTTCTGGCTCCCAAATGTATAATATGAACCACCCCAAACAAATGGATCCCATCAACTCCAATTAAAACTGCCTTTACCAGCTAGCTCTATGCCTGAGCAGTTATTTTATGAATCACTGCAGAGCCCCAAGTATTTGCTCATCTGTGTCCATCACTGTGTGCCACCTGTGCAACAAGCTCACACACCTCACAGTGTCACTGATGTTAAATATTTGATACTGCCCTTTGTGCTCTGCAGAGGGTCCCAGAACAGCACAGGTGCTTTTGTGTGCTTCCAGCCCCAGCTGCCTGGCACAGTGGGAACACAGTGCTGCTGTTGCCATGTGACATTCCAGACCCCAGGATGTACTCCTGAGTGACTGAAGGATAAGCCCATATCGTGACATAGAACAGCACCATTTCTTCTCAGAGCCTTTGCTGCATGTTTGTAGCAAGTTTGATAAAGCTCATCAGATAATGCTCAGTGTTCCACTGCCTCAGTCAAGCTGTGTTTTCTCTCAGTTACGCCTTCTTCACATCTTGCTCACCCACACCATCATGGTCCCACTCTGGACTTCATATACAGGCTGTAAAGTGCTGATGCATTTCCTGGCTGTGCTTTCTGACTAAATATACTTATTTGTTTTGAAATTTAGAACAGTGTTGCCTGGAAGTTTTTACTTCCCCTTAATCAGACTTTTCCTAAGCTGCTTTCCTTCTGTCTAATCTCTTGCGTGGGACCAAAATGTTTAGATTTGAGTGACATCTCACTTATTCACATCCTGTCAGATGGGAGCATTGTGCTGTTTGAGTTCGCAATATAACCAATCAGGAGCTGCATGTGACTGGAACAGAAACTGGGATTATTTTTTATCCACTCCCATTCAGTATCTGTTAACCAGTTTTCCAAATAATTCACCTTTTCACAACTTCTCACCTCAAAAACCAGCCTTGGAATTCCATCTTCAACCTATTCTGGGGCTTTTTCCCACTGTACTGTCTTTGACATTACTCTGCTACAATCTCTCTCCTTCTCTAGCATTGCATTTTAACAGCTCATCAGACCAGCTTCTCAGCTGGAAAATTAATGCTGTGTTCTTGGGAGAGACAGAAGGGATCCTGGAGTACTCCAGGTACAAGGAGGCTGTGGTCTGCTACCCAGAAGAGTGAGTGGCAGCTCCTTGTCCCTTGTGCCTGAGCTGCCTCTTGGGCTGTGCTCAGCACCCACACCTCTGCCAGGCTCCTGAGACCCTGCTCTCCCCAAACAGGGGATGCCTGACCAGCTCCAAGTTCTGCCTGCAGGAGGAAATCTTCCTAGCACTCCCAGGTCCTACTCTCATGACCCAGTCAGGGAAGGGCTGTCAGTTAGACAATAAATAACTAACTAGTGGTTTGGACACCCAAACTGATGCCCTGCGCTTCCACCTTTGAAGTGCTCTTGCTGAATCTCTGTTGGTCAGCACAGCAATGAGGTCTCTTCTGGGACAGTGATGGGAGGGTGTTGATACACTCCATGTGGGCCTCTGCTCTCCAGAGGTGCAGGGGAGGAAGTGATAGGAAAAAACTGTGACAGGACCACTCAATATTTATTCCCTCATTCAATTATATAATCCCCTTTTACTTCTGTTTCACTAACTTAAGCACCTTGCTCTTTTTGTTCTCAAATCTTAGCAGATGCCTTTCTGGGTAAATGGTTTGTTTCCAGTCAAGGACTAGTACCTTTAATGATATCTACCCACCACAACCTCATTCTTCTCATATGAGTGATAAGAAATTATACATTTCCCTTTTCTGATATTTCACAAGTGTTGAAAAGGCAGGACGTTCTGTGTGGCTAAACAAAATGACAACTTCAAAACTGGCCTGATAATAATTGCTGCTTATATTTAATTTATAATGTCTGGAAATATCAGCAAAAGATGAGGGAAACAGTTTGGATAAAATATAAACTCCTCCAAATCTTGTCAATTCTCTGAAACTCAACCTGAGTGTGACTTTAATATGTAGGAAACTTTCCTTTCCTCCTTCTTTTAGACTGTCCTATTCCTTAAATTAGGACTGAGGGAGTTTTCTGTTGTGAGGCCCTTTAGTTCATCCAGACACGAAAGAACTGCTGATCTGAAATCATCCCATCATACACACATAGCATGTGTGAGAGAAAATATTTGTTTGCTGCACTAAGGCCTTATAGGAGACCAGCTAGTTTTAGAGCCACCAAGTTAAAACTGGCTAAAACCTCCTGCCAAGCTACAAAAATATCCCAAGAAGGCATTGTGAAAAGCTCCTGAAGGTGGTAGGGAGATGTGAAATCTTAACAATGCAGAGCTTGCAGCAGCAAGATTTCGTATGCAGCAACTGCATGGTTCCCTGCCCAGGTATAGGAGAAAGATGAATCAGGCCCATTATGAAAGCAATTCATATTTAAATGAGATTTCCAGCCCAGTTTCTACAGTCTCAAGTGGTTATTCTAAGCATCTGCTCTTTCGTGCTGATTTAGACCAAGCTCAAATGCTGAATCTTTGGAGAATCATAAACAAATTGTGTTAAATTGCCATTAATGGAAACAAATCACAAGAAAGGAAAGGCAAGGTTGTTAATGGTATGGCTGTTCTTAACTCTGGCTTTGATGGCAGTAGATGCAGTCCTGCAACACAGAAGTAATGTATGTAAAATCACCCACTGTTCTGAGACCTCCAGACAGGCTGAGCACAGCGGGGGGAGTAGCACTGGAATTTGTTTTACAGGAAGCCTTTCATTTCCTTGCTTTTGAGGGGTTAAGTGAGGCACTTCAAGCCCTGTTCTCCCATGAGGGTTGCACTAGGGAAGGGGAGTTTTCATTTCCCCCAGGGGCTCCCTAGCAGCTCTGGCAGCAGAGGCTACTGTCAGAAAACAGCGGATGCAATGAATCAATGTATTCCCCAGCCAGCCTGGCTGCACTTCCTTCCTACCCACGGCTGTCCACTGCTCAGACTGCCGTGTCCGAGAGACTCTGTGTCCATCCTGATAGATGGCTGTGCCCCAGAGGCCTCCAGCCTTGCTTTCCACAGATAGGTTTGCATGGATTAGGGGAAAATTGATTGTTGCTGTTTTAACCGCGTTAACTTTACGTCAGGCGGGGAACGCGCTCAATAGGAGGTGCACATATTGTAGTGTAAGAGCTGCTTGTGGTCCTGAGTAACACCAGGCTTCACTAAACTCCTGAAAATCACAGCACTGGGCCTGTGCTTGTTCCAGTGAGGCTCAGGTCAACAAACTCATGGTCAGGGGTCTTTACTATTCTCTTCGTTTCTACAAAAATCTCATTTTGCATGGATTGGGGAGGACTGAAAATGCACAAATCATTCTGTTTAACTTTGGATTTCCACCTTGTTTGTTACTTGAAGGGAGGAACAATGTATTTAAAAATTCATAAAAAGTAAAACAAGAAAAATTTCTGTGTGATTGTGAATCAATACGACAAGTTTCACCCCACTACTAACTCTTCCTATTATGTCATCATATCATCAAAAAGTCTATCACAGAGATGTGCCCAGTGCAATGAAAATCTTTCATAGCTTTTTGATAACTCCACTACCAAAAGATGTTTCCTCGATATTTTTCATGTAAATACACAATCAGTATTACAAAAATATTCTATCCAAAATTGATAACCCAAAGAATTTTCCAATGCTTGTCACAAAAAAAAGCAAATTATGTACTTTTATAGCTATTTTCAAATTGTAACTTATAATTTCATAACCACGCATTATGAAAATACTATATATTTGCCATATATGACGTGGTAAATCTTGCACTTTAAAAGGGACATGGAATATAACAAAGGAAATGTTCCAGATTTGTTTTTCTCCTCCTAAAATCTTATCAGATTCTTCTGGTTTCCAAGTGCATCATGACCCTAAAATCTACAAATTATTCTTCCTTTTTGTATTGGTATGTTTCAGTTTCTAAAAGAATTTAATGCTCTCTCTACAAAAATGTACTCATATAAATGAGCACAAGTTTTTGATAACTAGCTCAAATCAAAATGGACCTCTAGAGGGATATATCAGTTTTTCATATTTTTTTTCTTTTAAAAATCTATAATACATTCTCAAGAGACTAGTAGGGGTATGATTACATCACATTGATTACTATAACAGTAGGTGATTCTATCTAGCTATGACATTTATGTACAGTAAAATGCATGTTAGCTGTAATTTTAAGGTAAAAATGGAAAATGGATTTTATTATAGAACTTGACCATGTAAATATCCTACCAGTACTCAGGTACACATTCCTATATCTCCCACATATCTCTGAGTTTCTCAACACAGTTTTCCTTGGAAATTATTTCTAACCTTCCTTACATTTTCATTGGTAATGCTGAGATTTTAGAGCTATCCAAATCATAGAACTGCAATGTAAAAAAAAATAACTAGCCAAAAATGGAAAGCAACCCAAAAAAACCAACAAAGCCTAGACAACAACCAGCTCCACACCCCCACTGTCATTTCTCAAGACAGTGCAGTTATTCAGGAAATGCCTTCTGTATCAAACAGACCTGAATGTAACATTACCATTTAGCCATGATAGTTAACCTTGTCATTTGGCTGGTTTTGCCTCTAAAGTCTCCAAATTTTTCATAATTTACTGGAGACAAAAAATCTTTGACGCAATGTGCATTCCCAAAATACTGCCTGCAGTGTTCAGGAGTAGCTGTGCAGCATTAAATGCATGTGCTGTAATTAAATTAGGTAGCAACAAAGCAGGTGGACTGGATGAGTGCTGTCACTTAAAGTATCCTTTCTGCTCAGGCAGAAAATTTTGTTAGGAAAGCATTTTTTCATCTATAAATCCCATTGTTTTTTCCTGACATCCTTTAAATCACAAATCCAATGACATTATAAATCATGTAAAATTTGTAATATTACTTTAAGCCCCTGGGCTCCTCATTGGAGTGCTGTCTGAATAAAAAATTCAGGTTGTTTACACAGAGAACCTGATAATATTTTTACCATCATTTTTTATCTTGTAGAATATATATTTTGTGTAAAAAAAAAAATTTAGATAGACTCTATATGAAAATCCTTTCTGTTTTTTTCAAACTTCTTCTCTTGCTTTCCTCATTAACCTAGTAGTTTTCCATAGCCTACTTACATCAGTAACTTGTACGTCATCAATTTCAATGCAAGCAGGATGTGGTCCAGTAAATTATCCTTCTGCACAGTCTGCTCAGTATTACTTTAGACCATGGGAACAGTGAAATGAAGGCTCCATGTGAATTTAACTCTTTAAAATATTCATTCTTGTGTTTGCAGTGTAAGTTACTGCTGTTCTTCAATGTTCAAAGTGTTCCTGTAATGATCAGAAGGATCTCTCAATAAGAAAGCTTACCAAGGCCATAGAGTCACTATTAAACTGCTTGCAGACATCATAAATATCGAGGAAAAACACCAATAATCCAGTGAAGTTATTTAGGTATAATTCTAGAGAATTTGTTGATAATCACTCTATGAGACATTTTAATATTGCTTATAAATCCTTTGGACGACCAAAAAAAGGCAATATTGCTGGATATCAAGGACTACAGTTGAACTCCTAGGAAAAAAAATCCAAAATAAATGTTCTTGCATGTAGCCTTTAGACTCCTCAACTCTGTTATTCCTTTAAATCAAGTCCTGCCACTATCAGTGACCTTCTACTTCTCATCTTCCAAGACTACAATCCATTGACTTTCCAAAGTCAACACATACTCTTTTCTAGAATCTGTAATATTTTCCCAAGACCAAATTAATTTTACAACTAACTAGAATAGGGTAGTCCACTCTTTTTTTGTTGTCACTAAATGCTAGGCAAATTTGGGTTGCAAAGGATTTAGACACACACAAAATACATTAGAAGTGGACCCAGTAATGAGGGTTTGCAAAGTTTTCTGGGAGCTGGTCTCTGCAATGCTACCTGGCAAGCCAGATTTTTTCATATGCTCATGCTTTTTTTTGAACTAGGCTCAACATCACACTTTTTCCTCCCTATCGTAATTCCACTTATACTAATTAGGTTTTATTTTGGCATTCTTTAAGATCCAAGTGATACACATCCTCTGCTGTATTCTCATGAATACCAAGGCTGTGGAATAAATATTGTTGACGTGTGTTGGCACAGTGCTTTTATACTTGGATTCCTCATTAAATTACATTACATTTTAGTTTTAATGAGCATAATCCACTTGATACTGTTGACCCAAATTGCCATGAGGAAAACTGCAGCTCTGAATTGATATTTACATGTCTGAGTCAACTGAGTCACATTCAAAACCATGTCAGGCTTCAAATCTCAAAATATGCCCCGTTTGAGTTATGCTGGGGGTCGTGACTAAGTTTTATTCCAGAAATATATTCCTGCAAGGCTTTGTGGCTCTTGCTGTACTTTAATCTTGTCACTACCCCAGCCTGCGTGCCACTTTCTTTATCTGCATCCTATCTCTGTAAACAGCTTATGAGAACACTGACCATCAGGAAGCAGGAGCACCTTTCTAAGGCTCATCCTTGGGTGTCTTTTCTGAAATCATATTTCTTCTCCCTGTCAAGCTCCTAAATCATTTCTCTTCTGCAATAAATTGTTATTTCTCTCCCTGTTAGAATCCTTTCCTGTCATCCATCATGTTATGAGTACCTTTTGCTTGAGAACAGGAACAAAATCCCAGTACATTTTAGGATGTCTTTAACTCTTTTCCTTTCTCATGATGTAGAAAATATAGAATTCCCCTCAAGAGTGCCACCTTCTTTGGGAGACTTTAATTCATTTTTTGTTTCAAAGTTTTGGAGTACTTCAAAAAAATGGGCTATTGGGAAGATGGATTTCTCAGTATTATGAGTATTTCTCTCAGTTTGATAAGAAGTGTGCCTTGTTATGAAAGCTTTTGAATTTTTTTTCAAGTTTGGTCGGAAAATTATTCAATAGACAACCAAAATCTTGGAAGACTTTGGAGAGGAAATGGTTTTACTGAGTTATTGCAGGAGATCAACTATGCAGTTCAAAGCATGAGTTTATGGTTTTGTTGGACCTTTGATTAAGATTGCTGGATCCCCGTGCTCATAATGACAGCACATGCTGAGGCTCTGCAGATGACATTCTCCAACTTGTGTGTATCACTCCTTTTCACTGTGTCATTGGAGGCCTGGGATTAGCCCTGTAAATTTGTTCATGTGAATTTTCAGGTACAAAAATTATGACTTTCAGAGCAATTGTTAAGAGGTAAGGGTCAAGACGTGAATCTTGCTGATCTCAAGCAAGTATATTGCTTGATGATCTCTTCAAGTATATTGTTTTTTCTCAGTCAATCTTGGATTAACTGAGAAAAAACAGTATACTTGAAGACTCAGGCCAGTCAGTAGGATGAATTTGTAAGTATGTTTTCTAGTAATGCTGAGAAATACTGTAAAAGGTCTTTTAAAGCAGGCCATTAAAATATGAATTTAGCTATAGTGGTTTTGCTTTGAAGTCAGAGAATTCAGGGGGTGATTTCTTTATATCCTTTTGACCTCTGTCATTTATAATTCAGAATTCCTAGACACATCCTCAGAGTAAGCTTCTACCTGTAGATTTTTTGGATAGAAAAAAAATGTTATCAATTACAACCACGGCAGAACAAGCACTTGTCTCAATCCTTTATTCCAAGTGTATACCCAATTAAACCATTCATTTCAGCATCCCACTGATCTCTCACTTGTTGATCCACGCAGGATGAGGGCAGATGAGTGCTGCTGAACACCTGATTATATCCTTGGCAATGGGAACACTCTATAGACAAATACCAAGCCTGCCAGCTCAGCATTTGAGACTTATGCAAGTGAAATACCAGAGCCAAATTAAGCTCATAGAATACTGCTTTCTTCAGTCATCAAATGTAAATATATTTTTTCCATAATTTGTCTTGCAGATGATAATGAGTGTGAAAATGCTACTCAGCCTTGTGGAGAGCATGCCAATTGCACAAACACAGAGGGAAGTTATTACTGCACGTGTATGTCTGGTTTCAAACCCAGCAATGGTCAACAAATTTTTGTTCCTAATGATGGAACCTCCTGTGTAGGTAAGTTATTACTGTTTGCCAGAGAGCTTTACACTGTCACTCTTCTCTTATTGCTTCTCTTAATTATAGAAATCTAGAAAAATGCCCTCATATTGGTGAAGTTTGGAATTTGTGGATAAAATTTCCACATTTTGGACTGGAACAGGCTTGCTTAACATTCCAGTTCAGGCCCACACTTCTCCCTGACAACAGAGCATCTGCCATTGCTTTCAGTGACACTTGCATCTTGAGTCTGCTTGCAATATATTTAAATCCACATATCACAGATTTACACAATAAATATATAGTTAAGGCAAATAGAAATCACTAATTCACGCATTTATGCCACTGGTTCACAGATCTGTGAGCAAGCTGGTCACATTCTCAGGAGAAAAAGTGACAAAATATTCTGCATTCAGATCTGGATCAACCAAATTGTCTATAAGTTTGAACTAGTATACATCAAATATCTTTTATTTGGAAACTTGGTTAGGATACTTTTGGTATTTCTCAAGTCTAATCAAAAGCAGCAAGCAAGATCAGGGCAGGGTTATTCTACTCCTGTGCCATTCATTAGCCTCTGGTTCTGTAGCAGTTGAATGAAACATGTTCAAGATTACAGGGGAGGAAAAGTTCTCTGGAAAAATGTTATTTCTGAACAATCATGCAATCCTTTAGGATTTCCTCTGAATGGAAGAACTGCAACTATTTCTCTTTTTCAAACTCCTGGTAATTTTCTCTCTATGTTGCAAAAGTCCTCAGGGAATGGGGAAATGAGAAATAAATCTATTGCCCTTTACACCTTTATGCTGACTGTGTCTCATTCTAGGTATGTCTCCTGTGAGCTTGTGAGTGCTGACAACCTCTCTTCTCATTGCTCTTAATATCAGCAGAGTGGTTGCATATTAAGCCAGAAAGTGATCTAATCGACATTTCTTGCCCATTGCTCACATCCATCTAAAAGTGCTCTGCTTTATCCAGCTGCTATGAATCATTCTTAAATTAGCTGGGATGGAGACAGTTAGCACATTGAGCTGTAAATATTCTCACCATTTCTGCTCCAGGTTTTGATTTTTACATTATGATATTTCCTCACCTTCAGAAGTTTGTCTTCGAAGTTATTTCTCTGACTGTTTTTGTGTCACTTTAGCTTCTTACCCTTAGCTTGATAATTTCTTCTTTTTTTCCCTCTTTAATGGGCAGATTGATCATTTTTTTGTCCTCTACTAGAGTACTTCTTCTTTTTGAATATCCACACGGAGGAGCCAAGAGCTTTTAAAACACACACTGAAATGAAAAAAATTACCTGTGGGCATCTTTTTTCATTAAACAAGTGTACCAATTACTTTACCAAGATGTGAGTCCTAAACACAACCTTTTGATCCACAATTAAGCTTTTCCTTATCCATCAGGGAAACCATAATAGGATATTTAGTACCCAATGGTTCTGCTGCTACAGTTAGCAGATATGACTTGCCCACAAGCAGCTGACATTTGTGTATTCAGGGTGACAGCTGAAGCAAATATCAACATTTCATTTTAAATGGAGTGCAAGTTATTTAGTACAAATCACAGAACAGACCTACCAGGTATCCATCCTACTCACCTTTATGGGGCCCCACAATATATTTTTAGATTCTGCAAAGTCCTAAATCTTCTTTTTAATATATGTGCATATATGTATACATGTATATATGTACATGGCAGTAACTTTAAAACTAGTGTTTGAATTTTAGAGAGTATGCCATTATGAACTTTATTTGTTTATGCCCTCAAACCTGCCTGAGTTTCCAGTAGTGCAAGTCTGGCACCTTGCATTATATAACCTTGTGTGTGCAAGTCACTTGCAAAATCCAAGCACAGACCTGTGCATGGATTCCCTCTTTGGTAACCACAATAGGCTCCTGAGTTAAAAGTGATAATGTTCCCCAAGGTAGTAGATCAAAACAAATCTTGGGAAAATGGCTTTGAGAAATGTTGGTTTACCCTTAATCCAGTCAGAATGCTGAGTTTTGAGCTGAGGGTCAAAAGTATTTCACCCATGTTATCAGGTAGAATTGCTGAAGACACGACAAAGAAAGATGCAGGTAGAGGAGGAACTGGACATTAGGAAAGGAAAGAGAGGAGAAGAAAAGGATAAAGGAATGGAGAAGAAAAAAATAATGCAGAGATGTGATATTTCTGAAGACATTTTTCTGCTGTCCTGAAAGTGAGCTTTTAAAATCTATTTTTTGATTTGTGCAAAAGCCAAACTTTTCCTTAGACTTCACAATTTATTGAATGTTCAGCTGCAGATATAAAAGTGAAATAGAAACCTACTTTTTTCACCCCAGTCAACAGAGTAAAAACATGAAAATGGCCACCTGTGAAATGAAAGTGACATCCACGCCAGTCTGCTTTTTCTGGGAACATGCTATTAGCTCCCATCAGGTATTTCTGAGAGCACTGGGAAGGCACCCATTCTCCATCCCATCCTTTGCTGTGACAAGGGAGCTGTACAGTGGATGGAATCTGGCGTTGGGCCACGTTGATAACTTTTCTTTTACCTTTGCCATTCATAGCCTTTTACATTTCCACTTTGTGCCTGCTGCTGCCTTCCACAGTGTGGAGACACGGGGAGGGAACATCTAGTCCTTTGCAATTGGAGTTTTCAATCACTTGCTAGCTACTAATAAGCAGAAGGTATAATGTAGACATCAAGCTGTCTTGACTGGCTGGTGAGGAATCAAAGCCATGTAGGTACAATCCTGTAATTGGCAAGACTGAACATAATAACTGTTCTCCGTACTTTTAATTTAATTGGAATTTCCTTGCCTGCTGCAATAGATGAGGAGTGACAAAGCAAAGAAATAAAATAAAAGGTTATAAATCTATTTTCGCACTAGCCTAAGTGGTGTTGGTGATATTATTTTACTGATCGCAGCCATTATAAAAGCTTCAAAGTTCAGCTCCAGGATTTGTTTTGAATATTTACTGAAAGGCCAGGGCTTTATACAGACCTGTGGCAAATGCTCTTCTGTTTAAAAAGCTTCTGCTCTTTAACCTTTGCTCAGGAATGCTGTCTGTGAAGACTGCTCATGCAGCCTTGGCAGCCCACTCCTGCTCCCACAGCACATCAAGGAGGAGAGTTTGGGATCCTCACCCCACAGCTCCACTAAAATTGTGTTGCTGAAAGCACTGACAAGCTGTTGTCTGTGTGTGGTCCAACAATTGCATATTTGGTTAAAAAGGCATAACTACAAACTGTAAAGAAACAAAAGCCTACAGCTACTGCACTCGGCATTTCAAAGCAGCAACTTAAAAGCTGCATTCCTGCAACTGTCACAAACTGTTGGCTGCTCCTGACAATCTCATTGATTTAAAAGGGATACGAAGCTGATTAGTACCTTGCAAGTTCAGGCATATTGCCTTTTAATTTTCTCATCCAGGAGTTGTTTTTTTCTTCTGAAAACAGAAAATTAAATAGGCATGATATGGACCCATTCCATATGGACAACTCAACTGCAGAAAGTCTATTTGTATATGCTCAACAGGGTGTCTCTATCAGACTTTAAATAGCAGTCCTGTTGCCAGTGATGCACCAAAATACTTGATTTTCTGCTTTTGTTTTCAATAATCCTCTCTTCTCATTAAAATCTCCATTACACTGTATATTTTATATAATTAAAGAAATTTTCATGACTTCCCAATAATAACAAATCAATTATTTACTGATCTATAAGTTTAGGAAAAGTGTCATGACAATTTTGAAACATTTGTATCAGTAAATCATATGGAAACCTGACCCTTAGTATTCTAAAAGGCATTAATTTTTTTTTTTTTTTTTTTTTTGTATTGTAAGTTTTGGCAAAGATTGTTGTCAATTGCTGTGTTTTAGCTCTGCATTACATGATGAAAAGCTTGTTCAGATGTAGATGCCCTCCATGGAGCTGACAAGGCCAAAGAAATCTTTGGTTTGAGGGTGTTGGTGTTTTCTAGTCAGACAAACTGGCTTTGTCATGATTTTCACCCCTGCCACTACATTCAAAGTCTCTCTGTCTTACAGAGTCACACAACAAGGCACTGACAGACACTCACTTGTTTCAAGCAGAGCTTTATAATTTACTGATGTGAGAGGTTATTTAAATGCCAAGAGTAAGAACTTTAGCCTTGTGTCTTTAAATGACAGCATTTAATTATGAGGTATCCTGTGTGTAGCACCACATCATGCTATTTTCCTTCCCTTTTGCCAGATTGGTTCATGTATAATGTGGTTAGCTCCCTAACTATGAATACTGAGGTCACAGAAACCATGCAAATACAGATACTGCAAAACTCAGCTCCTTAAAGAGAAACATTAGCAGTTTGTGACATTAAATATGGAAATAAACTATTGCCCTAATGCAGAAAATCATAATTTAACTTCCTGCTTTAAACTTCCATGCTGGCACCAAGCCATTTAAACACATACCTTTCTTGGTGGCTCTCCCTGCAGAGCAGTGGTGGCTGTGCTGGGGAGGGCAAATGCACCTCCAGTCCCACCTCTCCTTCCTGTCTGTGCAGGAGTCTGAATGGCTTTGCCACGGCAGCTTCTGAGCTTCAGGCTTAAAACACAGCATATCAGGTTCAAATCAGAGCATTTTTGAGAAAAAGTGAGGTGGGACTTCAACCTTAAACCCCAGGGAGACCTCTGTCCAAATAGACAGATGGCCCTCAAGTATCCATCATGTATTTTTTGCATTCCCTCTATAAATCCATATTCATGCAGTAGATGTTTCCATTTTTCAATAATAACCCTATTTCACATGAATTGTTGCTTCTCTTTGAAAACCACCAAGATTCTTGTATCAAAAGAAGAGTGTGAAACTAGTTCCTATATGCTAACAGTGTCTTTCCAGCCACCCCAAATCTGCTTTCTGCTTGTCTGTTCTTAACACGCCCTCTGGCTGAGCAGAGGCTGCCTATCAATTCAGACAGCTCTTCTCTTCCACTGATCAATTAACCACTTCTCCTTTTTCACCAATTTCTTTCCAAAACTAAGCATCACACCAGCTCTTGACTGGAGCTGCCATCCTCTCTCCTCCATTCCCTGCACTCTTTCCTTTCCTTCAGTTCAGTTCTCAGGCTGTTACTTTAAACCCACTCATGTACCACTTCATTTTTCAGATATACCTGTCCCAAAGCTCTCCATGTTTTTCTCCTTTCCAGCACAGCACTTCACAGTCCATTACTTCATTCTCCAGAATTATTTGGTATAGTTCCCAGTTTGCTTTCTCCATTGAGTTATTTGATCTTTATCCTTAGCCAGCCAAATAATGCAAAATAATCGGTTCTCCAGCCAGGGTTTTAGTACCCAGCTCTCCTAAACTGATCAATTCATGGATCCCCTTACTGGAATTCATTGGTTTTACTCTTGCACTATGCCCCACCCAGTTACTGAACTTTTCTAACTAATGGCAATTTATTTAGAAGCACAAAAGACATTTTAGGCAAATGTAATTTAAATGTGGATTTAAAAAAAAAGGATATGCCAAGCACGTTAAAGGGCACAGAGTTTAATTCTTAGATTAACAAGATGGACAGCGTGAGCTTTTGCAGTGTCTTTTTAAAGCTGCAACTTAAAAGACAAGTCTGCAGGGCTTTTTTTCTTTTTCTAACTGAGCTGAGAAAATCTATTTAGTCTAATCTCTGAAAAATGGATTTCAGATGATTTGCATCATGCCAACCATTTTGTTATGATAGAATTAATATGGTTTTAAAACATGAGCAGTGTAGTATTATAGAGCAATAAAAGTGGTGGTATAAAAATATGATCAATTATAATTTATCCTTCTAATCCTTAAGTATTATAATTGGCAGGGGTTTTGCCATTGAGCTTGTGGGTTTAGTTGTTGCTTTTTTTATTACATGAAATTTTATTATGAAACTGCTTGTAGTGTGCGGGGCTATTATCAACAAAGCAGCAAGGTGTTATTCTGTACATACTTAATAAAAATTCAATTTCTCACAATATTTGCAGATGTAGATGAGTGCAGCAATGAAGGAAGTGTTGCCTGTGGAGATCATGCAAAATGTGAAAACGTGGATGGAGGGTTTAACTGCTCCTGTAAGGAAGGTTATCAACCATCCACAGGAAAATTGCAGTTTAAGCCAAATGATGGCACTTCCTGCCAAGGTACATGATATTATAAAGGTTTATGTGTTATTATAGAGATACATCTTCTGAGAAACCCACCAGTGCCTATTTATCTTCAGTTAGATTAATCAGCAAGACATGAAAAAGAGGCAAGGCTGCAGCATCTACAATTCCTGAGAATAGAATAATTTTGTAAATGTATTTTTGCTAAACAGTGTGATGAGATCCATCTGAAATAATGGTTGCCTCCTCATAGATGTCAGATCTGTGCTCCTCTCTGTAAATTTGAGCTCTCTCTGCTTCACCTGTGGAAGTCCCATAAAAGGGACCAAATTCTCTACCTGAATGAAACAGCTCATTCCAATCCAATGCTCTAATTTTGGCCAAGATAAAGTATTTGTAATTGTAGTTTGAGAATGGAATGCTGTGTTTTATGTGGATGAATTCAGTATGCTGGTGGTTTGGGGACTGACCTAGACTAGAGCTTTTGCAATTAGTATGTATTGAGTATTGATTGAACTGCAATGTCTAATTAGTTTCCCTGTTTGTTTTTACAGAAAATCCAAAGGCCAAGTGTGAGTTATTCAAAGACTGTATAGCTGAACATATTAATAGAACTTTAGCCAGAGTAAGTAGCACTGGTTTGTAGATTAATTTTCAAATCCTTTAATTGTTTCTGTTTGAAACTGCTATTTCAATTATAATAGCTCTTAAACAGTTTTTAACAAAGGCTTGAAGCATACAATTGAACTTAAGCATGTTGACAGAAGGCTTTTTAATAATTTCAAATTATTTGAACTGGGTTGTATGTTCTACTCATGATAATAACTTGCTGGGAATCTGCGTGTTCTCTTTCCAGCAAAGTGAGTCATGATGCATGAAAAATTCAGGAGTGTGGTAATCACTCAGCTGTTTCTGTAATTTCTGGAGTTACACACTGCTGCATTCACTGATGTGCAATTATTTGCTTGTTCAGAAGGAAGGCAAGATAGCTTACAAAAGTAATGTCAACAAGTGACTAAATAGAAAAGGGAGCCATAGCATCTTGGTATGCTGGTTTATTTACTCCTCAAAGGCAAGTCTGTAAAGTGATACAAGATTTATAGAAACAAATACTCTGTGGACAGAGTATTTTTCACCAGATTTTTTTTTTTCCCCAGAAACAGAGATTCCTGAATCCAAATAAAATTATATTAATGAATGCACTATCCATTATTCTACAGCTACAATATTGTCTAATTTTAAAGGATAAATGAAGCATAAGCATAAATAAATTAAAAGCAATTTTATATGTTTGCATTTGATATTAAGCAATTTGATTCAGTTACTGGATTCAAAAAGATATTATTTTAAAGAGTTTTATTAACCTAGTATTACATGTAGTGTTATCATACTTCTTATGTTTACCTGCAATGTAATACATCATATCAAATATAATACCTGCTTGTCCCACTTAGGTGCAAAGGCATGGTAAATGTTACAGCAGAATCTTAGAGTGAGATTTTTTTAAAAGATATGCTCAAATTAAAATTAAATGAATATTTAAAAATACTTTCTTGTAAATAACTGTCAGATTTTTAGCCCATTTTCTAGTTCTGTTCAGTTACAGTCAAAGACAAAGCAAGCCCCATAGAAGCTGTTCAACAGCAGAGAGTAGAGGTCCTACAAAATCAGATGTTGAGTGTTTTATTAATTAGATTCCAGTATTGTGAAGTAAGAACTCTTCTCTTATTCAGCCATGAGACTGAAATGTGGAAGGTTAATCTTCATCTCACACTCTCCTGCCTATATTTTAAACTGGCTGTTTTATGTAAGTGTATTTAGCAGTTTATAAGCTGAAGCACTGAAGGAGAAATATACAGTACAGTTCACTCAACTACATGCTTTATAATTTGCATTTGAGAAAAAAACAACTAAAAAATACAAATACTTCCCATCTGCTTCCACCTCTTCAGTTAAATTTTAAAAGAAAAGTCAATAGATTAATACAGAAGCAGAATAATCACATCATTGACATTTAATTTTTTTGCAGAACATTTACTTGTTCACTTTAGATCATCAGGATAAATAAAACTTAGTTACTGTAGGGAAAAAATGTGTAATGATAGCATACCATTTTTTAAATTGTGGTTGCTTGTGAAGGTTCTACTAGACATGTAATATCAATAATTTATAGGTCAACCTGTTGGTTGAGTAGGGGTGTTTCTGCACAAGTGTCTTACAAACCAGTGTGGTAAATAACAGAAATCAGTCTGTTGGGTTCATTTCCACGTGCAGAAATATGGCTTTAATTGTTTCATTAAGATATGAATTCTGGCATTTTTCAGATTAGTCATTTTAAAACACCTCTGGAGAAGCTGCAAGAAATTAATAAAAATACTCTGGGACCACTTTTGCCTGTAGAAGTGATTTCATATGTGGAAGCACTGTCCTATTCACCGTGGAGCACCATGAGAGACTCTGTGCCTGATGATGAAGCCCTCCACAACACCACCATCAACGTGAGTGCATCAAGCCTTGGAGCTGTGGGGTTTGTCCTTGTTCCAAAGATAGCCTGGGGCTCTTCTCAAACACATGCTTTTACTTACAGGTTTTGGTCAACACTGTGAACAACTTTTTACAAAAAGACAAAATTACAGTCTGGGAAGCTCTGCCTGTGGATAACCAAAGGCGGAGCCTGACTAAGCTGCTGCACACTGCAGAGCAAGCCACACTCCTGGTGTCACAGAGCTTCAAAAGGACAGCCCAGCTGGATGCTAATGCTAGTGACATAGGTGAGATCAAGAAAATTATTCTAAGGTATACTTTAGGTGTGGATTAAACTGAGGAGTTCTTCGGCACAATTATAAAGATTAGAAATGGTGTTATGTGAAAGAAACAGGTGTTAATTTTGTAACTAACACCTGACTTTCAGTGTAGGTATCATAATTTTCAAAGCCTAGACCTTTGGGTCCAGTGCAGAAAAATAAATTGAGAGTCTGTAGGAACTTGTTTTCATATTCTCTTTAAATCTCTCATTATGGCCATATTCACACAGTCTAGATTCCCTTTATAAGCACAAAATTACCCTGTGCATCTTATGTGCATAAAAAATGCCAGTGGAAAAAAATTTGGACTTACTGTCTACACATTTTTTTTTACTCTTTTTGCTTCAGTGTAGTTCTTATAAATCAACTTGGAATAAGGATTGTACCTTGTGACTTTGATCTTGAGTGGCTTTATCTCAACAGGAATTTCTCATTTTAAGAGGAATTCCCCAGGAGGAGAATTGGTTAGTCTCAACTGCACCATTGTTTTTTTGCCTACCTTCTCCCTGTGTGCTGCTGTCTTCCCACCCATACCTGCTGATTTTGCTGTGGGAATAATAGTTTTACCACTCCTTCTGCTGAGAGCAGAGTAAGGTTGACCAGCCACTTTTAAAAATCCTCATAAAGCATGGCTGATTCCTTTGCCAAAGGCCACTCTTTCAACTTTATTTTTCTGAATGTCCCCAAATTGTATGTGATCTGATTTCTTATTTTAGATTTAGTAGAGTCCTTCAGTGTCTCTCACCATCTTGCTGTTTTAGATTACTTGATGAGTAAGATTCCTACTGTAGTCTCAAGGCAGGTCAAAGCACCTGTTCTTCCCTCACCTTTCCCAAAATAAATTAGAGTGATGAAAAAGAAGGGGGGGATTTTTTCCTCGACACAGAATCTGTAGAATCAGACTCATGTTACTGCAGAGCACCTCTGGGTCTGCAGCAGGTGCAGAGCAGTGCCAGTGCTGGCTGTAAAGCCCCTGTGCCCCCTCCCCACACCTCCCTTGCTCAAAAGCAGAGCCTCTCCTGGCCATGGAGCTGAGGCCATGACAGTCAGGAAGAGAGGATTTGGGTGAAGTCTCCAGGGGAACTGTAGGCATCAGTCACCAAGGTGACAGAAAAAGCTGATAAAGAGGATGGAGAGGAATTCCTGTGTTGAAAGGTTAATGATTATATTCCTTGGTTTTGTTCTAAAATGGTAAACTGAATGAGCCCATTTCCAAATTGCACCCAAACACTAAAATTTTTTTGCTACTGTTTTTCAGCATGAATAAATTTTTCACAGGTGTCATATGTGCCAGACACAACTATTTTAGGATAAGACCTACAACATCACCCCTCTCTCTCCACTGCTTTTTTTGGTGCAAGCTCTTGAACTATGAGCCTTACAAAACTCCAGCCAAAGAAAACAATCTCTTATGCCCTTACAAACATTTTCTGACAGCTGGTCTATTGAATAGCTCATATTATTTTTGTGTGTTGTGCTATAAGCAATGCAGCTGGTCTAGCTGAGTGGTATTCCTCCGTCAGTCAAGTTTTAGATTTGTTTTGTTTTATTCTGTTTTGCTTTGGTTTGTTTTTAAAAAAGCCCAATTGACTTCTTTTTATTCCCATCCTGGGTGATTGAAACTCAGCACCGTAATGAAGCAAGTAAAGAGCTCAGTAGTCTCTAATGTAGTTTTTGTCCTAAGGGGTGATGCTTGCTTGTTTGCTTTTTGACAAGACACATCATTAGTTCATGGTGCAATGTGTATTTGGTAGCATGGATAGATAACCATAAAATATATACTTTTCAAAAGTTGGCTCTTATCAAATGTTATTATTCAGTGGAGAATTTTGTGCTTTCCTTTTTATAATTGTGATTTGTAGCTACTTTCAGAAATACATTTTTAATAAAGCCATAGCTCTTCCTAAAGTAACCCACATTGTTTTTTCCAGTACCTAATTTAAGGCAAGGTAAATAAGAGACTATATTTTTCAAGGCAAGAGTAAAAAGTATGAGAGCAAAATGTATGCATGAAAATAAAAGAAACATAGATGTTTAAGCAAACATGTTATATTAATGACGTTTTTCTTGAAATATTTTGCACAAGGATAGAGTCTTAAAATTCACAGTAATTATGCAATCCAGTAGCACACTTACTAATCCAACTCTAAATTATGGCAGGCCATAATGGAGTCGTGATTTTTACAGTATTTTTCTTGTTTTACAGCACTCAAGGTTTTTGCTTTTGATTCACACCACATGAAACACATCCACCCTCACGTATACACAGGGGGAGATTACATAAAGATCTCCCCAAAGAAGAGAAAGGAACCTCATCCAAATGGTAAGAAACAAAGGTTGGAGAGTAGGCGGGTTAATAAGCACCTTAGGCAGAGTTTTACCCACTAGAAAAGAGTCAAACGTGCCGTTTACCAAGGCTGAACTTCCCCACTGCCAACTACAAAGAAGACAAGGTATTTTTATCACCTTTTCTCCTTTACTGGCTCAAGACTGATATTTCTAATATATCCCGTGGCACAGTGAGTGTCCGATGAGTTTTCACCCTGGGCATTGGTACTACAGACCTGAACTTTATCCATTTCTCAGCCACAGATCTGCTGTATGACTTTGGACTGCCCCCTTCAACTCTCTGTGCTACTTCTCCTTCAAAATTTGGTGCCTTTTTCTATTCACAGAGTAGCTCACTGGGGCAAGAACGTGTAATCTTTAGTACCAAAACCAGCAGGACCCAGATCTGGCTTGTACCTCAGAGTGCCACAGAAAGGGCTTAAAACTACTGTTGTCACTAAATATAAATAAATGTGTTTAAACAGCTCTGAACTTATACCACATAATTTAATAAACATGGAAAAGACTTTTTAAATCTTCGGCTTCCATCTAATCTGTATCTCGACTCATATCAGTATGTAAAAATGTGGTTTATTGTGGAACCAGGGAGAAAGTCTCTCTTTTTTTGAGATCAGCCCTGAATCCTAAAATACCTTTTTCTTCTTCCCATCCTGGGTCCAATGTAATGGAAGTCAAAGAAAGCCAGGTACTTCAGAAAAGTCCAGTGTTTATTTCAGGTCAGAGGCATTTTAGTTTATAAGAGTTGACATCACATGTGTAACCAGTTGCAGTACAGCAGCAAGCACACATTACTCTAGGAAAAATACATATGCATATATCTAATTAGGATTGCCAGTGCAAACACATATTTTTATTTCTAATGCCACTTACATTGTTTTAAATAAAGCTATATTTCATTGTCTCTAAAACATTTTTATAAGTATTCCACAAAGACTCCATCTGTTTTTGCATATTTTATGCAATAGCAGCAATAATGTCTATTGTTTATTGTTTCCTTAATGCCTTCAATTTTGTTCTTCCATAAAAACCCCCAAACTGCTAACCATGGTGTGTTTGATTGATAGGCACTGTAGCAGTTGTCTTTCTGCGGTACAGCAACGTCGGCTCTCTGCTCTCCTCGCCCAAAAACCTCTCCTCCACAGACCCTTCCGAGCAGAGACAGACAGTAAGCTCTGCAGTGATAGCTGTTGCAATTAGCTCAAATCCACCCACTCTCTATGAGCTTGAGAAAATAACATTTACCTTAAAGTATGCCAAGGTAAGAGGTTTTTTATTACCAGCTTCAAGTAAAACAAAACATTGGCTAATCATTTTATGTGAAGTAAGCATACCTGCAGCAGATGATGAACACAATTCTGTTGTTTGCTGATGTGAAGTTACAGTTTATTACTCTAATAAGATTAATCTCAAATGTGACATCCTAAGTGCAATATAGTAAATATGGTACAGAGGAAAATTGCTATGGGACTAAAGCAAGGGCAATAATGCCATCTTTGCTGGGTTGTAGTATGGATAAAATGTAGATGTCTGAACCAGAGAATATTATAGGATCTTGATTGTTCTTTATTTAGGTGGGTTTTCTTTCTGAAAGTTTATCAGACAGTTAAGCATGTATACTAAAAAAAGGGAAGTAATTTTTCAAGGTTAATGCAAAAAAGGTAACCTGGAATTAGGGGGTAATAGCAGAACCTATAGTTCTGGAGCTTTGTTATTTCTGAAATCTGAACACATTTATTTAAACCTGAGAAGCTTACTTCCAGCAAATACAGATTTTTGCTGGCTTGAATCATATGTGAAAAATCCCCTTACATGGCACAAAGAATCATCAGAAACATAACAAGAAAGCAATTCTGTAGAGGTGAGCAATGGAACAGGGTGCTAACCTTGGCTACACAGCTTTTAAATTTGTTACTTCCCTTCTGAGTTAGAAATCACTTTATATAAAATTTGCATATATTTATAAAGCCTACATTACAGGGCAGACTTAGTCTTTGACTAGATTTAGTAAGCACTAACTGTACTAAATAATACTAATGGTCTTACTCATCACAGTCGTGTAGCAGGTGATATAGCAGGTGTGATATGACCCTGGCTTTATCCCAGATTGCTTTGTAAAATGCATGGAATAAGTCTCAGTTTTTGAACTGCTCATTTGGAATGGATAAGCAATGTGGCTGTAACCTTGGAGCCTACTCCATGTTCAGCAGGTGCAAGCATCTATATAACAATGTTTTCAATAGGTAAAAATTCCAGCATCTTTGCAGGTGCCAGCAGGGTTCAGTAATCTGATTAGACTACATGTTTGGTGGGGTTTTAGCTGTGTGAATAAATTGCTTCCATCCCCAGCCACGTTTTAATTGCTTGGAATAGGCCTTGCAGAATGTGTTTTTTGTTCCCCAGCCTTCCAATGATAACAAGCATTTTTTAATGAATTGTGCGGTCTAGCATAAGAAAGGTCTCTTGATGGGAAATATCCTGCCTTTTGCCATCAGCAGAACATCTTGTTTCTGTTCCAGACTGCAGATAAAGACATTAAATGTGCATTTTGGAACTACTCAGACACAATGAATGGCAACTGGGCTACAGAAGGCTGTGAGCTGACACATTCCAACTCCACTCATATCTCATGCAAATGTAATCATCTGACTCATTTTGCTGTTTTGATGTCCTCAGGTGGCTCCGTTGTAAGTGCTATTTTAATTTAGTGTTTTACCTGATGCCTTCTTCTGTTTTCATTCCTTATGTTTTTATTTTATTGCATCCTGCATACTCACCCCCTTTAGGTTGTCTCTCAGTTTTGTTCAGCAAACACACAATTTATTGTGCACAAAGCAAACAAAATTCCTCCCATATGTGTTTGAATTTCCTTATGTCCTTTCTGCAGTATTACAGAGCAGTGATGCAGCAAAATATCTTGTTCCAAAAACACAGTCTGTTGTGCTTATTTTTGGAGCATTGCATTTCATTTTGCATCTCACTTTAATGCTGCTGTGGGATTTATCTGCCATTCATTGGTGGTCAGTTACCATATGGCCCTGAATTTCTGTCTCTCAAAACTTTGCCACCCATTTGTCTAACCTTGGCATCTAAAAATCTGCTTTAAATTTTCTCTGGAGAGTTTGCAGCAACATAATCAATCTGAAGTTTATGACTATTAAACATGGACTCTCCCGACCAGCACAAAACTGGGAGAAGAGCCATTCAGTTTATGTCCTTCTTATATGAAGAAGCCCCATAGATTTCCAGGGTCTCAGTGGGGATCTGCAGGAGCTCAGGTCCTGCCTCAGGAGGCAGCTTTATAAGGTATCAGAACTGACAGCAAGCAGAATATTAGCATGAATATACTGTATTGAGACAGTTCTCTCACACTGTGAATTTCATGCTGATAGAGGCTGTTTCCTGGTTGCTAAATAGCATCCTAAGTCTTCAGTTGGAATTTAAAACCTTTGCAGGTACCTATATAGTTATTTTGAAAAGAAAGGCTGGGAGGTGAAGAATCTCTCATCCTTTATTTAGTGAAAAAAAAAAAAAAAAACTGAGATACATTTTATGGTCAGCTGAATATGATCCTTTTGCTGGTGTACAGTCATGTATTTCAGAGTTTCTTTGTTCAAATAGCAAACAGCAAGAGAAATTGCATTCTTATACAGAAAATATTCATGTCCTGTATTGGAGTATCTTGTGTTTCTCTGGAGAAAGTTCATGTTAAATATCTGGAATAGCATTTGCTTGAAGTGATTGTTATTTCAGAGTCTTGTTTTGATCATGTTGCAAATGCAGTAAGACAGTTATTCAGTTTTGCTTATCTAAGTCACTGCTGTGATAAGTCCTTTTATATTAGAAAACATTTGTGTCATATTAATGGATGTCCTACTGCCAGTGTATTTGTCATTCACTGAAATGATCTGATTTTGAAAATCTTATTAGGAGATACTGATGTTAATAAAAAGTTTTGTTAAGGAATATCAGAAAATGCAAGAGCAGGAATATATACAGTTTATTACTAATTTCCCTTAGAATTATATCTGTCTCACAAAAACCCAATACTTTTTAGATTATCCAAAGTGTACATTTCCAGTGAAACTCTACAAACAGTTTTGATTAATATTTTGTAGAAAAGAAGAAAAGAGCTGTATTATAGAATGAGGTCTTTCTTGAGATGTTACAAAGCTGTTCTTTTAAATACTTATATTATAATTTTCCCCCAGGGTGTTACAAATTATAGCATTCTTACAAGAATCACTCAGCTAGGAATAATTATTTCGTTGATTTGCCTCTCCATGTGCATTTTCACCTTCTGGTTCTTCAGTGAAATTCAAAGCACTAGAACGACAATTCACAAAAACCTCTGCTGCAGCCTTTTCCTGGCAGAACTTATTTTTCTGATTGGAATTAATATGAACAACAATAAGGTGGGTAGTTTTCACTTGTGCCTTGATTTTGTATTTCAAAATGAATACACAGTATAAGATATGATCTTCCTTCTCCTCCCTACACTTCCTACCTACACTAGTGACCCTGCCTTCCCAGTACAGTCACAGGAAATACAGAACAGTCACTTAAAGAGGCAGGGCCTTCGTCTGAGCTGGTGTGTATTGACTTGGCTCCATGGGTTTCATTCAAAATTTGTCACCTTTACTGAGACTGTGATCTCAATGTGCATTTTCACTTCACTTAGGATGCTGCACAAATCCACATTGGTGGCCCCCAGGTTGACAGTTTGCTCTGAAATCAGGCCAGAGCTGCAATCCCAAGCTGACATCTGAGATATTGAGCTGCTGGCTGGAGGACCACATGTGGGGTCTTGACCTGTCCCTTTTGCTTTTCAGATAGCTAGGGGCTTGATTTTGCATCTCAGATTGGTTTTAAGAAATAAAATTATGCATAAATTATCAAAATATCCTACTATAAGTAGATGAATAGGATTTAAAACCACTTGAAAAAATATGAGCTGCTATCCCTGAGGTAGCACTCCAGTATTGATTGACTGAAAAATATCATTTTACAAACACATTGTGTAAAAAAAGTTATTTCAGAAATAATTCCTTGTGATGCCTAATTACAATGCTATCAAAATAATAAAAAATTAATTTCTGTAGATCAAGCCAATAGACTACTCAGCTATAACAATAGGATCAACCTAGTCAAACCATTTATGGGAAGACATACACTAATTTTAAAAGTGGAATTAGTCTCTTTATTATACCATTTGCTACAGAAAACACTAATGAACAAATATACAACTGGGTGTAGGCCAAGTTCTTGTTAGCCAGAATTACAACTGGGCTGAATCCCCACTTTAAGGTCACTCAGTTGCTGTGCATGTACTGTTATATTATAATATATATTGACAAGAGCCTGTTAATAGGATTATGACTCCTGCTTTCTCTGATTGAATTTCTAGCTCTTCTGCTCCATTACTGCTGGACTACTCCATTATTTCCTTCTAGCTGCGTTTGCATGGATGTGCATTGAAGGTATTCACCTCTACCTTATAGTTGTGGGAGTCATCTACAACAAGGGTTTCTTGCACAAGAATTTCTATGTCTTTGGCTATGTCAGCCCAGCTGTGGTGGTTGGAATCTCTGCTGCACTGGGATACAAGTACTATGGCACCACAGAAGTGTAAGTCACTGTTTCTGTGTCCAAACCATCGTACCAATGGAGACAATAATCACAAAAACACATTTCAAGGCATTTTCTGCTGTTTAATTTTCAGATGTTGGCTCAGCACTAAGAATAACTTTATATGGAGTTTTATAGGACCAGCATGTCTAATAATTCTTGTAAGTATAATTTTCATTTTTTATTGTAGTACATAAAGCCAATAATAAAAGGTGTTTAATAATCACCCACCCACTGCCAGCATAGCTGTGAGTGCTAATTATAGGGCAGAATTGACTAATTTAGACCTTTTTATAGTACCTCTAAATTATTTATATGCTGTACATCTAAATACTTTACTAGTCTGAAAAATGGATGTTTGACGAAAAAAGTTCAATATAATATCAGAGGAGATTTTTCCTTCTCTCTTTCTTTTATCCCGACGTTTTGTGAAATTCTGTGAAGCATTTCTGGTTTTTACAGAAAAGCGTCTTTGTATGTCACTGGCATCTCAGCATGGCTCAGCAGGAGGTGTTACACAGACACCATCCTAGCAGACAGATAATCTGGTCTTTCAAATGTTGTGTGACTTAATCTCTTATCAGTGATCGGTCATCTTTGGAAGATTAGACTGTCATCTTCGTGGTTTTATCATTCGCATGTACCCTGTCATCATCAAAGCCATTTTAAACTAAATTGCGACGTCAGAGAAAAGAACCTGCTATTTCACATGGGCAGACAAGTCAAGTATTGATAGCCCTATTTCAGCTGTGAAGAGGGCCTTTTTAATTCCTGTTGGAAGTGGTTTCAAACCCGCAAATTTGGCAGGTATTACGTGTTCAATTCTGAATCGAGATGTTTTTGGTGTCTCGGGAGCATTCCTAAGTGCCATAAAGTTTAAGGAACCATTCTGGCTGTAATGGGGCTTTATTCTGTATGACTGTGTTGACAGTGACAGCTGAGCTAACAGAAGGAGAAGGTGCAATAGTGAGGCCTCACAACACCTGTGATCAAGCCAGTTACAGCTGTGTTCCTTTTTAAGCTATTTGGTATAATGTGAGGATTTGTTAAAAAAAGAAGTGGAAGATCCTAAAACATCCAACTTAGTAGTGAAAAAGTTTTATTTCAAGGCAGGATCCATTTTTAAGTTTAATAAAGTATAAGGTATAATTCTGGTCAAATTTCATGCCAGATTCCCACTGCATATTGTGCACAGCTGGAAACAACCTGCCAGATATAGCTGCAAGGTTGTGCCTCCCCATCTCACCCTTCTGGTGAGCACAGCAGATTTTGAGAGGCAAAGCACCATGACCTCCCTTGGGTCAGTGCTTCTGGGTCAGATAGCCCTGGTGTCTGGCAAGTTACTAAGATGGAATAAAATCACAGCAAGACATCATCCTTTACTAGGAAATTCTTACAATTCTTAGGTTTATGTTTACAATTTCCTACTTCCTCTTCGGACCTTATCTTTTCTTCCACGGAGGCAGCAGGGCTGGGATTTTGTTGTTATTTCTCTCATTGCTGTTCCTCATCTGCCTTCAAGTAAAGATTTATCCACAGCGATGTATCTCTGTAGGGTTAGCACACGAAAATCACATTATCAAAACATACAAAATGCCCCAAGTGCAGGCATCTGTATCCTTGTTTTCAGCTCCAGCTGAGCTGTGCCCAGTGGGGATCCCAGGTACACAGCACAGAGGCAGAGCAGGTCTGCAGTGGCTTTGCTGTAAATCTGGCTGGCTGCAGAAGCAAATCCTGCAAGATGAACTCGGAGGCCTGTAGACATTCTTTGAGCACTCCAGATCTTCCAGCAATCCCTGCAAATTAAAAGGAAAAAGGGAGGTGTTAGAAGTTGAACCAGGCCTGTATGCCAGTGCAGCCCTCCTATGGATGAGGAGAGCAGCCAGACAGTTTCTTTTTCTCTCACTCCTTTGCCTAAGACATGTAGCTGAACAGCAAAGAGCCCCGTAGTTGTTCAGCTACTTTTTGTGTGTTCTAGCAGTATTTTGTGCTAACTTGTTTTCACATTATTCACATACTTTCATTTAGTGTCTCTTCATAACAATGCATTCCTAGACCATGGGGAGAAAGGCAATCTGCTTTCAGCAAGGTGCTTCAGCAGCTCCAGGGTTTTTTTGAGGGTTTTGACAGCTTGTTTTGTTGCAGTGATAGCAAAATGAAGCCTGAACTTCAAGAGGGATATTTTCTAAGGGTGTAGGGACCTAGGTATTTTGCTCATGCTCTATCCAGGCAGTAAAGGAAAATATGGAAAACCCTATGAAAATAAGCACTGAGACTAGAAGATGAAGTTGGTGTCAGATGTCTTCTTGTTGGAAAGGTCATTGATGGTAGTGATTCTGTTTCCATTGTCCAGCCTTCCTGTTGAGAGCACCGCACGGGCTTCAACATGACAAAGATTAAACTCTTTCCAAAATAGTGCCACTCAGGCAATCCTTTTAATTACAGGAGCCAATCTTTTCCCAATATTTCCATTCTGCCCACAGCTAATTAAAGAAAAATAATTTTAAAAATATTAATTAAGAACTCTGAAAAGAAAAGATCACTTTTGTTCTGGGACAGCCAGATAGGGCACTGCAACCGTCATATTCAAAGCTGAAAAATCTGGCAACTTCAAGTTTACCTTTAATCCTAAACTTCATCTGCTAATAGCATTGAATTTGCAGCTTTTCCAAGACAGTTTAGAGACCACGGATACCAATTGTCTGGAGGGCTACTCACCACAAAATTCTTGCACAAAACCATTAAAATCATTGTCAGGACAAATGCCCATGTACCCAAATGGTGGTTTCCCTTTCTGTGAGTGGGACCCAGGAGATTTGTGGTTTGGATTATAGTGTAATATGCTTCTGAGACAACATGTAAATGATGAACAGAACTACTCCTGTACCAATGGGTTAGCTGTCTCAGGGCACATTGTTTCAAATGTCCTTGGGCTGTAAATCTGTAGTAATAATGAAGCACAGGGAGCTCAAGTGTTTATCAGGAGTACAAATTAAGTTCTCCTCTGGTTGCCTAAGCAAAAACACTACTTCTGAAGGTGTTTGCTTGTTAATACTAAGGTTCTATTAAAAGTCTTGAGTGCAAAGTAATGGCCTTATTGATCCCATATAAAATTATATTATTATTAGATTGGTGACTGTACATGAAAAGAAGTGGGTCAGAAACTCTTTAGATGGACTTAGCAAAGAAAGAGCATTTTAAACCTTTAGAAAACAAGCTGCAAACTGAAGATAATTTCTACAACTCCTTCCTTCCTCCTAATATTTGTAATCTTTAGAACCACAACCATTTTGACTAAAACTATGCAGTAGATTAGATCAAAGCATACAAGTATGGAGAAATTATTTATAACAAGTATTTAAACTTTTTAATAGGAAAGTGAGTTTATCTCAAGCTTTAAGGGACAAACATTCACACACATGGCAGCCAAAGACTGACTGAGGCAAAGACAAATATAAACCCCAGAGATAAAAAGGTATGAAAATGGGGGAGGAAAAAAACCCAGAGAATATAAAGAAGCCCTAGAAGACTTTTTTTTCTATTTAATAGACTCTTACAGTAATAATCTCCCTGTGAAAAGTGTGTAGAATGGAAATGACTATTTGTCGCCAGGGTGACGTGGCTGTAGTTTTGGTTAGCATGTAATATCTGTCAACAACAAACTCCTTCCCATTTTGGAGCATTTCAACATGTCTTTCCCCACCTCTGGCATCATAGCTTTTTGAGTGGGAGTAGACCTATGTAAGGGCTTTATTCTGTACCCCTGGTGGTTTTGGAATCTTCATCTTTTAAACTCTATAGACACAGCATAAGTCCTTCCACTTGTACCTATTTTGAGGTTCAGCTATATATTAGTTATCCATTTGGGAGTAGAAATGATGTCTGGAAGGGTTGGCCAAGGGCTATTAACACTGTAGTTATGAAAGTCTATGAGACATTAAAAGGGAAATTTGGAAAAGAATCACTGCTATTCCAAGTGCAGCTCTAGCCAACCCTTCTAATATACCTGTCTCCCACAATGTTCTCCCATCAAATCTGCTCAGCTGAGCTTTGTGCAGCAAGTTCAAAGTCACCCATGAAAACATGATTTGTACCTTTACAGTATCGACAGAGTCATGCAGACTTGACTGTTGTACCTACTGTCACTGTCTCAATAAATTGGCACACCTCTGCGAGGAGCCAGGACTCAGAAGTGTGACGTGTTGTAACATTAATAGGTACAATTTGCCATTTGACAGTATAAATCCATCACTATCATTTGTTGAGATCACCTCTGTAATAAAAAATACAGACTTGCTCTTTGAGGTTGGAACATTTCCAAAATTGAACATCATCCAAATAATCCTCTCTGTGGCTTTTATCCAAACATCCCAGTGCTGTGCAGTGAGGAGGTAGCTCCTGCACGCAATTCCTTGTTTTACTCCTCTAATGAGTGTTTTTAGGGACTTTGAAGGTGTCTGGCTTGGCTTCAAGTTCCAGTTTCTCGAAACAATTGGTAATTGCAGTGTTTATAGCTATAAAAATGGCTCATACATGAACCCTGCAATTTTCAGAGCATTCTTGTGCACTTAGAATGTACAAGCCAAGAATAATTCTTGGGAGTGGTGTCCCCAGAAAATCCAAGCTCTTTTTTAATAAATGTAGTGAATAATCAACTGTAAAGCAAAAATATTCTAAGAACTTCAGTGATTGATTAACCATACTGGTTTGAACCTTTCTTGTATAAATAAATGGGTAAATGAATAAAATATACAGATTGCAGTTCCAAAATGCAAAAAAGTGACATATGAGTGATGAAAGCAGGCTAGCAGTAGAGTAATGCTTTTCATTAAGGAACTGCCTGCATATTCATTAGAGCTAGTCGATTACTTAAAAAATACATTCATCAGATAATTTATTTGATGAATTTTACCATTATTTGTCAAATAATTTATTCTACAAAAAAAGGTAAAATTAATGGATTAGTGCATTTATCAAATCTTAATGGACAGCTCTAATACTTATTCAGTTCTGTACATTTTGGTTGATTCAGGATTAGTAATACTGCTGCAATCAATGCAGAAGAATTCCTGGCAAATCCATTACTGTGCTGTTTTCCCATATACTCACAAATTTCATGTACTTAATCTAGACTTTTCAAACTGAACATATTTCTTATAAAAATAAATATTCAAAGAACCTAAGATATTACATTTTCCCAAGCTTCAATAAAGAACATGGTCTGACAGACCATTGTTACCATTTAAAAATAAAAATGAAAGGAAAAATAAGAAAAAGCAGCCCCTCTGAGGTGAGTCACATCACAGTGATGTCATAGAGTCCACTGTCTCTTTGGGCTTCCTCACCTGATTATCCCTGTTCTTCAGTGAAACATTGCACAATCAGTATTCCTCACATTTCTTAATATTCTTAGAATTATTATCAAAAATGTTGCTTGACCTTTGACTTCCACCACATCAAGTACAGCACCATCTCAGATTTTTCAGTGAATATTTATGCTCTGAAAAATTCCTTTTTTTTTTTTTTTTTGTGATAAATGCTTAGTTATGTTTCTTAGATAGATGTGAAAGATATACTCTAGCATTTACTGTGTGTTTTTCAGAAAATAGCAGTTTAAAACATTTTTTTATATCCACTGTTATTTCTCAGTCTGCCTTTTTAGTGGAAATAAATTCCTACTGGGACTAGCAATGCCTTTGTTACTCTTTTTTAAAGAGTAATAGTCCCCTTTTCATTAGCCTCTCAGTGGCTTCAGTTAAAGGTGTCTCCATGGCATTTCTTATGCCATTGTGGATAAAGTGGAGAGAATTAATTATATAGTGGCATTAAAGACCGAGTCTGCAACTTTGCTTGAAACAGATTAGTTTAAACCACAGTGCTGTTCAGCAACAATACCTGCTGTGCTAAATAATAACTGAGTCAGAAAATGCTTGCCCTGTTCAGTGGACAGGATCAACAGATTCCATATTTCCAAGCCCAATGGATGCAATTTCTCAGCAAGACCAGAGCTTTCACATGAATCAAGGTTTTATCTTCCTTCTCTCTGCCATTAAAGCCCCAATTCTATGGTCCCTGGAAATACTTAGAAAGAAGAGGATATGTCCATTAGTCATTTCAGAGTAATGTAATTAGAAAAATTACTTGAACCTGTGTTATTGCATTGTAACAAATTCATCACAGAAGGCTGAAGGATCCTTGAAGGATGTTCCAAACATAATTGTTTGTTTTTTAAAAAAACAGCTTTAGTAGTTCAGCAAGAAAAAGTATATGAAGTTCTCCCTTGCAGTCACTGGAAGGACACTAGAGTTGAAACTCAAGCGTGTCCTCTGTCACCCAGAGTGAACCAAGCAGACACAGCAGGGGAGGGAGCACAGGTGGATGTCAAGGGAAAGGAGGAGAGCACCTGCATGTGCCAGCTGGCCGCAGATTTCCTGAGATGTTCCACAGCTCAGAGCAGATTAATGTTGCACACATCCTCCTTCAGTTCTAGAAAGACATACTGTGCCCACTCTTTTAATGGATCCAAGGGCAATCACCTTTTGTGGATTTTTTTTTCTTTTTATCAGGAAAGCCACACAACTGACTGAAATAGGTTGGTGTTATTGTTTTGTATTTTAGGGTTTTTTAATTGTTTAATATCTTCTTGGTGGTTCTGTTATGTGCCTTGTTCTAAGCACAATTACTATAAACATATATGCTTACCCTAAATTGTTCACTGAAAGGACACCATAGGTTTGCTTTAGATAGTTAGCGTGGACTGATGATGTCTTTTGGACTTTCTTAGCAATTACATAATGACTTCATCCACATGACACCTCTCTTGAATCAGATTTTCTTCCTCTATCCTACTGCCCTTTGATTGATCCCTGACAGGCATTTAGAGAGGTGAACTTAAATTCACAATAGTAATTGCACAGGAATACTGTGCTTGGAAATCTCACTTGGACACTAAAAGAAGTTTTTGTGGTTTTGAATAAATCACGCCATGGGATTTTGTAATCATATCCACAGCAGAATCACAGATAGTTCTGAAAAAGAAAAAAGCCAAATCCTCAAAAGGGTTTGGCAAATTGTGGAAGGTATGGATAGCTTTGTGACAAATATCCACAGCTCCAAAATTGAAAATACAGCTTGTTCTCAGACTTCACATCTCAGTCATGCTCCTGATACCTTCTCCTTCCTGGTTGCTCATCCAGTCACTGAAGCTAGTTGTACTAAAAGACGATGTACAACTATTTCACTCCTCTTTCCTGTGTGAAACTCCTGCAGGGTTCCTGCACAAGGCTCCAGATCCAGCCTAAGAAAGGTTTCCATGCATGCAAGGAAACCATAGGGATAGGAGCAATGTGTTGTCTGAACTTGATGGACCTTGAATGAGTTCATTAAACAGCCTGATTTTCGTCGCTACCAACAGACAAGACAATACATCTTCTCAAAAGCTTCTTGGAAAAAAAAAACTAAACCTAGGAATTATTTACACTGTGAGCAAAATAGACCCCAGTCCTTCCACTGGATCAAACTGGGGTAACATTTATGGCTGTGGGCAGGTACAGCTCTGTTGGTTCATCCTCCTGCCCTTGACTGCAGAGATGACAGTAAATGATGTGTTTGGTTTTGCAATCCAATGAGAAATAACATTGAATCCACAAGTCTGCAAAGCTGTTTACCTTCATGAAAAGCATGGAAACCCCATTTATTTATTGGTTTACTTATTTATTTATTTATTTATTTGCCGCTTCTTTTAAGTGTTCTAAAAATATAAAGGAAACACTTAATTGAGTCTAAATCTATAGCTTGAGGTATGTAAAAGAAAACTTTGAAGTATTCATAAATAAAAAGAAATTCTATGTGAATATTTTTTTTTTCCCCCAAGTCAGGATTTGTAATAAACTCATTTGGCTATGTTTTAACTTTTAAAACAAGTGAAATCATTAAAATCTTAGAAGCATAAAATTCTACCCCTGAATAATTGAAAATATTTCCCAAAAATACAGCCTAAAGGGGGTTCATTAATGTTTTTGTTCCATTTCCTACTCCCAGATAAGACTGCTGTTGTATACTTAAAGCTTTCGAGAAGATATATTCACTGGGGACATGGTAATGAGATAAATCAGTCAGGAGACAAACCCTGACTGTTTGACTGCCAGCTTGTGTCCAATTTTATGCAATTAATACAGCATACATTTTCATTTTGAAGCCTAAACGGTTGTATTGTGAGTACCTGAATTCCGTTCTGGCGGGCGGCAGTGAGGATGACCCCCTGAACGCGGTGGTTTCAGCCAGCCATCAGCCATCCAGCCAGAGAGGCAGAAATGGATTGCTCACCCTGGCAGAACCCAGACCATCACAAGCTCATTAATTCAAGCACTCGTAATGAGGGTCATTGTACAGACTGATACAGATACAGCTGCTCTGAACTTCAGACATTTTTTGAAAGAGCCAAATTCAATATGATATATGTAAAAAATTCAAGTATATGCCTAAGAGAGCAGCAGGAGAAATTTTCTCATTCTTTTTTGTGAGATCTGACATCAGCATATAGATGGTTTCATCAATTATTGAGACAGAGACTAAGAAAGGAAAAGGGAATGATTTGGGGGTTTCATTTTTGAAGTTTGAATGTAAAGTGCTCAGACTGAATCAGAACTAGTTTGTCTGAGTCTTTAGAATTAGCTCCCTCTTTCTTATACCTTCTCTTCTTTGTAACACTTGAGAGCCTTTAAAGACTGGTATTTGAAATGTTTTAATAACTTCTGAAAGGCTGGGGTGTATCTTTTTACACAAAGATATCGTACATTAAATTACTAATTCCTTTTTCATTCTATAAATAATGTGCATCGGAAACAGTCTCGAAGCCTCAGCCTCATATTAAACAATTGCAGCAGTGTTTAAAAAACAAAACTGTCTTTAAATGATCCTGGATGAGGAACTGGGGGTAAGGGAAATCCAGGTCTTTCTGCTCCAGTGAATATTTAATTATTTATATGGCATGGAATAGATCCAGCAGTAGCAGTGAATAACTATACAGAGCTGGAGAAACCAAGGGTCATAGCCTAGTCTGAATATTAAGTAAAACAGAAAATTATGCCCCATGTCTGCAACATCCTGTATAAATGTGCTGTCCATGGGGATTTTCATTGTTCAGGAGTGTCCTTTCTGGTTTTATTCAGAGAAGCTATCCTAGTCAGGAAGCGATTCCTGGTGAAAACACAGTCTAAAACAGTAAATGTCTTTTAGTGCTAATGAACTGACATTATTCAAGAAAAAAAGTATTGGATGAAATTTTTTTGAATGCCCTGTCCTGATCCATTTAATTTCACCAGAAGTCCAGGTGCTAACTGAGCTACTGCCATGAAAGACAGACCCTTCCCCTCTGAGCTTTCAAGTGCTCTTTGTCTTGCTTTAAAAAAGGAAGGGGGGCAGGAAGGAAAAAAGATGTCTTAGTTGTCAAATTTGACAGCTTTCAGCTACCTTGATGGGGCAAAATGATGATAGATCACTTCACTCAGTGTCTTACAATTTAATTGTAATTAATTACGAAAGAAATTACAGCTCTTCAACATGAGTGCAAATATTTTTATTTGCAAGTTTTATTAAATTTTGTGTAGCTCATACTATTCAGTGTTCAACTAACAATAAATACCATTCTATATCTACACAGGGAGAGTTTCATGCAGTGTGAAGCACTAACATTATATTTACTTGAGGACAAAACACTATAATACTCTTCCAGTATGTAAAATAGGTACATTTCAGAGTGGAATTAAGGACCTATTTTAAATATAGCTGTTGCTAGGCAATGTGCTATTAGCAGAACTCCAGCAGCATGGAACATTTAGGATTTTAGGACCTACGTGCTCGTTCTAATATTATTATTTGGTTTCTGAGATACTAGCAATCCACAGAGAAGTTGGTAATTTGCTTAGACAATAGCTGAGACTGTTCCTCAGTGCTCTCTGCTGGGGCAGCCCCAGACCTGATGGAGTGGAAGCCAGAGCAGCAGCATTTTGCTCTGTCCATGCCCAGCTTTCCCTCCTTGCAGAAGCACCTGCTCAGGTAGTAGGGAGACAGAGGGAGGGATGCTAATCTGCAAGCAAACCTTCAGGGCTGTCCTAGATGGAGGTGGAGGTAGGTTAACTCCATACACTGCTTTTCCCATCCTACTCTAAAATACACATGATTGATTGAACAGAGATCCCCAGGCCAATTCCTTTGGCAAGGCCTCCTTTTTGTTGACCAGATGATTAGGAGAGCACCAGTAAATTTCTTTGAATTCTAAATTGCTTTTTCTCTCCTGAGAAAAAGAGAGGAGGACATTATCCAGATCAGTGCTGTGGGTCAGATCTGATCCTAGGAGTTGTACCACTCCAGATTGCCCTGAACTCTTCCTTGTGTGCCTGGTGCACCTAACCCAGCAACATCACAGTTCTGAATGTGGGAACTGTAACATGGAGATCCCCAAAGCAGCAGCAGGAAAATATCACTGTCCTGCTCTTTACCACAGTGCTCCTCCATGACACAGCTAAGTGCTAAACCCTGCAGCAGTGCCCACTGCTGCCTGTGAATGTCTTGGGACTGCCATTCTCTGTGGTGTGTAGTGATAAAGCCTTGATAATGCTGGTGGCAATAGGAGTTTTACTGTTTAAGTGACATTCTGCATATTAGCTTAATGGGGCCAGAATTCACTCTAAAACCCTAAATCCTTCTGACCCTTTTCATATGATGTCCCAGAGAGGGATATAAGACTTACCATCCTTCCTTTAAACTCCATCTCAGGTGTACAACCATACCAGGTCCTGGCTTTGTGTCCCCTTAGAGACTATTCAGGATTATACAGCTACACAAATGTAGCTGCCCATGTCGACAGAATTCTGATTTCATGGACATCCTAATAATTGCTCTTGTTCATTGCCTATTTCTCACAAATATATTTTAAGTCTTTTTTCATTTGTTCATAAATATACCACAACATTTCTAGAATTTAAGAAGGCTAAAAATACATTTACAAATATCTTTAGGGAGACTTGATTCCCTGAAGATGCTGTGAGTGGAGGCTTTTTCTGTATCAGTCCTTGACTTTGATTAACCACTTCAAAAAAATAAAAAAAGGAATAGATTAATTATTAAAATTAGTCCTGTAGTGCACCTGAGCAATGATGAGTGAAACATGATTCCCACTGAATTGCAGAGGAGGCAGACCTGAAGGATGCTCAGCACTTCAGAGAATTGCCCTGGTAGAGAGAAAGTCAGAGGTTTTCTTTGTAAAATGATAAGGGTTGAGTGCACTGTTTGCCCAATAGCAGTCTGGGGTGGTTTATAAAATAAATAAAATAAAAAAAAAAATTATTCAGTTCAGGGCTTGGAATCAATGCAATTCCCCTCTAGTCTATTAGACTTGCCGAGGAACCCCTCTCAGGACACAGCAGTTTCTCTGCCTGCTCAGCCATGTAATAGCACTGAAAACAAAGGCACCGGAGCCCGCCGTGTCACACTGTAACATCATTATTCACTTGATACAACTGCGGCCATGCCACAGCACCTCACGCCCTGGTTTGCCCCAAGCTGCAGACTAACTCTGCTCATTATTCAGGTAACTTGTCCCCAGGCTGGCCCTGTGCTGAGCCTGTCCTGAGCTCGGTGTCACAGCTGCCTGCACATCCTGCTCTGCTCCAGCCTGCTCCCTCTCCGGGGACAGCATGCCTTATGTTTGCCATTTCGTTCTCATTCACCTTGCCTGGCACCTTAAGGCAGTCTTAATTATAGTGTCATTGAAGGCTTATTCAACTACATCTTAAGACTGTGGTTTAATTAGAAAAATGAAAACACATGATTACAACCAAAGTAAGTATAAAACAATATTCGGCTGCAAAGAGCAATCAAAACTTTTTCAATGTTTCAGTGTCTCTCATACAGAAGCCCCTCTTGCTCAGACAGAAAATTTGGGGATCCAGGACTTTTTGTGTACATCTGTATTTTAGATTACTTCTACAGCCTACTAGCTCAATTTCTGCTTGTTTGAAACTCAGTTTTGGATACAAATTCAAATGTCTTAAGTGTTTGTACCTTTGGCTAGGCATTTTAAGTGATTTGAATTAATTTGAGTGTTCCAACATTCCATTTGTTGGAACACTCAAAGCTCTTTGGGGATATCAGTTCCATTTCCCCTTTAGTCCTAATAAGTTCAGCTTATTAGTGTTCATACTCAGTCCTGCCATCCAAGATGAACTTTTTACTTTACATTTCCCAGAAATAGTTGAGGCCATTGGTATGTTCATAGCAAAGAGCTTGCAGAGTATCAGGCTGAAGCAGGATGCATTAAGTTTAGGATACCTTTTGGGATATCTTTTGGATTACCAGTTTTCTCCAAAGGCCACACTTGACACATTGTTTACGTTAGCTAGTTTTTTTCTTCTGGATTTACCCCTGAGTTCATGCTATTGTTTTCCCTTCCATTTTGCTTCATTTCTGTGTCACAGAGTAGCTACTACAACTTTGCTGTTATCCATTTCATCCCCCTTTGAAGGACAAAATGCAGTTCCAGAGGTTTCTAACTTAGGTTGAAGCATTGTGTACAGCCAGTCTATGTGCTTTCACTTTGCTATAGAAATTTTTTATTAATGGAGTGCTTAAAAATGGGGCAAAGACCGACTTAAGACTTTAATAAATCTTGGAAATGACCAAGTGTTTCAGAAGTTAAGTTCACCCTCATTACCCTGTAACACTACCTCCTGTGAGGCTACCTGAGACATATTGTACAATAATTGTGTTCTGGCAGCTGACTCCAAGAAGCTGGTGTTAACCTCTCCTGCTCCCCTGATACACACAGATTATTCCCATTTGAACGGGTTGGTGAATGAAAAGATCACAGTTAATGGGTATTACTTTAATGCAGAAGGCCAAATCCCATTATCCTGTGAAACGGACAGTGCAAATAGTATTTGTGCAAAGGAGCCCCACTGGGGCAAGGAGAAATGGAGCCTGCTGCCCACCCCATCCTCACTCAGCAAACCCTTGCTAGTTCTGCAGCTGGTTTTGTGAGAAAGGGGGGCTGGCCCATGGAGCTTCTCACAGAACCTATTTCTGGCAGTTTTTAAAGAAGTTGCAGTGTGTTCTCCATACTTCTGGTACTTTGATCACATTTCCCGCTACCTTTTTCAAATTAATAAGTACATTAGGTGAGTTATGCAGATTACAGTGTATGCCTGAAGTTATTTGATATATTATTCACCAGCAAATATAAAATAAAAAGTAAGTCTGCATATAATTATCCACAACTGCTGACTGACTCATAATTAACTTTGAAAAATTGCTGGTTTAGGAGATATCATAGATTACAATTTTAAATATGAGGAGCTTCAGAATAGCTCTCACGATCAGCACTGGTACAAGGTATTCAATGAAGGATTAATTCCCAAAACTGCTCATCAGCTCTATCTCCTGTTTTATCAAATTGTAAATATATTATGCTGCATTAAACTATGAGCATGCAGCTAATTAAAGCAGAGACTGCTTTAATACCAGATACTCCCCCATTGACACAAGAAAAATGTTCTAAGAACATACCTTATGAGTGTTTACAAATGAAAGTGATTCCTTTTCAAGTGGTGCTGTGCTCCAACAGCCTATTGGTTTTATTTCACAGACTTTTTTTTAAGTTTGGGTTGGGTGTTTGGTTTGGTTTGGTTTGGTTTGGTTTGGTTTGGTTTGGTTTGGTTTGGTTTGGTTTGGTTTGGTTTGGTTTGGTTTGGTTTGGTTTGGTTTGGTTTGGTTTGGTTTGGTTTGGTTTGGTTTGGTTTTTTTAAAGAATAAGAAGCAGGGGGAAAACCATACAGTCCTCTGGAGAAACAACTTGGGGAAGGCTTTAAGTCTATTCATTCTACAGCTAGAAGCCCACAGGAACTGACCAAGGGATTGCAACCAAGGATTTACAAATAGTACCTGAATGACACACAGCTAAAATTTGGTTAATTTCCTAATATTTTAAATATATTCTGATGTTAAATGCTGCAAAGAAGGCAACCATCCACATTTGCAAAGGAATGCCGTATAAATTTAACTGAAAGATCAGTGAAGCCTAGTCAAGCCAAGAGAGGATCAGAATCACAACTGAGCATCATTTGCAAAATTGCTTATTTAAGTTGCTTTTCTTTGTTTCAAACTCAAATCAAGCAGTGCCATTGTAAAAAATCTAGGAAAAAATACCAAAACTAATCATCTATTAAAAAAACATACAAGAGAAGATATGCAGCAAGAAGCCTTCCAGTAAAAGCTAGATTTTTTTAATTATTTGTGTAAACCTCTATGATTTTTCTGTCACTTGAAAGTTTTCACACCCCCAAAGACCTCAAAACGTATGATGCTATTAATGTTTTTTAGCAACAAAAGACACACATATTCTAAGATCAATATGATACAGCACAATAAAAACCCATAGGGTAGAGGGGTTTTTTTGGAGTTTCTAAATTTCCCTTCCCTTCCCTCCCCTTCCCTCCCCTTTCCCTTTCCCTTTCCCTTTCCCTTTCCCTTTCCCTTTCCCTTCCTTTCCCTTCCATCTCCACTTAGGAAAAATAATCTCAGCAGAAAATCAAAGAGATTTACCAATAAAATCAATAAACATTTGCAGACTGTTGGTAGTGATATTGTTGAGATTAGGTAAGATTACATCCCTGCTTGATCAATGTTTATTTCAGGGCTCATATATTTTTTAATAGAAGTGAATCAGAACAGGGTGGGTTTTTTCCCCTCCTGGCATGGGATTCTGTAGATTTCAGATACACAGAAATTTTATCTGACTTGTTTCATTTAAATGTTTAACAGTAATTGGCATTCAAAGGTATTCTGGTTTGAACTAAAAGGTTTTTTTCTTTGCTCCCCCCAGGTTAATTTGTTGGCTTTTGGAGTGATTATTTATAAAGTATTTAGACACACAGCAATGTTAAAGCCAGAAGTCAGTTGTTATGAAAATATAAGGTAAGTTTGCATTCAGTACAAATTCTACCTTCTTTCTGTAGATTTAAATACAGAGATGATAATGAGTCTTCAAAAGTAACAGCTTAATACCCTGAGATTTGTAGAAAAATAAAGATTTTTTTTCTCTTATTACCCTTATATATATTTGGACATAAATTTTGCAATCACTATTGGCACTGAGTCATACCTTGTATGGTAGGGTGTGTGTGAAAGATGCACAAAGAAAACAAGTGGCCCATATCAAGCAGAGGGTAAAGGCTGATGGCAAAGTTAAAGAACTAATTGTCCTTTTCTCTTTAGTATTTTCCACAGCCTCTATGCAAGGCAAAACAGAAATCAAATCTATGTCTGAAATGGGACCAAAATATTTGCCTTGAAGTTACAAATGATAAAAGATTGGAGCCATTCACGTTACTTGGGCAAAGTCTGCAGTAGGACATTGTGCTTCTGTGGCACTGGGGGGATGGAGGAGATTCTTTACTTTGCATGCTGCTATGATTTTTCCATCAACTCACTCTCTTTAAAACTGATTTATAGGGACCTTGAAAAGCGTTTGTGCAGGAAAAGCTGAAGTGTACTACAGGGAACATTGAAAACAACTTACTGTTTGTGTTGCTTAGGAACACTCCTGCAGTTTCAATGCATTGCACTAGATTTATAGTTAGGATTTAGCAATTGTTTGATTGATTAACTTCTCTTATTCCTCACCTTTCATAGCTTCATGTGGTGACCTGTTTCTAATGAAGTTGAAAATTATTCATTTTCAGAGGAACAGTGCTAAAAATGTCTGCTGTTCAAAGGAAGTCCTGCAAGGACTGAGCTGAGAATGAATAAGAAAGTAATCAGTGGCTTCATTTCCAAGACAACATGTTGTAATTTGTGCAAGTCTGTGAGCAGGGCTCTACAGCATCTTGTTAAAAAAAATTGTAACCAATCAGTTCCTACAGTTTTAAGGCATCAATATGCTGACCCAGGAACAATTTGAGAGTACCTGTGTTCTAAAACAATTTCTTTTTTTTTTTTTTTTCTTTTTTAAGAGACAGAATTTTAAAAAGAGTCTGGTTTTACAACTGGCACCGTCCTCTGCAGTGAACCTGAGAGGCAGCCTGGGAATCCTTTGATGTCATGCACATGCACTGACCTAAGAGCATACTGAACATTTTTCTGGGTTATTTTTTTGAGGAAGATAGGGGGGAGGAGGAAAAGTGGGGGAATGCTTCATAACAGACATATGTTTTTCCTTGGGGAATTACACTAACAGTAGATTTAAATCAAATCATATGGTGCTGCAGTACACCAGAGAAAACATATCTGAAGATTAAAGAAGCCAGTGTTTTAAGGCCCTCCAGTTTTACTCCTTTGCTCTTCCAAAGTGATTGTGTGACTTTGTTCATGCTACAGTGCTACAGCACACCCTGAAGAGCAGCCCCTGCACTTGCACTTCTCAGGCCTTTGCAGCTGTGAAAAAATTTCCAAGGCAGCATTCACCCCCCAAAGTGGAGGAGAAGGCCAGTAGCCTGTGCCTGTGTGTGGCTCACAATGTTTTCTTCCTGTCCAGATCCTGTGCCCGTGGTGCCCTTGCTCTCCTGTTCCTCCTTGGGGCTACCTGGATTTTCGGGGTCCTCCATGTGGTCCAAGGGTCTGTGGTTACTGCCTATCTTTTTACTATCTTCAATGCATTCCAGGGGATGTTCATCTTCATATTTCTTTGTGTGCTCTCTAGGAAGGTAAGTATATTATTCCTTGTGGGAAGTGGCTCAGTCTCATGTCCCTGCACTGTCCAGGTGTCCAGCCCTGAAGCTGAAATTCTGCCTTCAGTGGAGAACCTCTGTCCAGTTTTTATGTTCTCACATATTTTCTCCCAGTTTTAAAACTGAAATATGAAGCATGGGAAAATGGGGCTTTTTCACTGTAAAACTGGTTACAGTGTCATTAACCTGATGGAATAATACAACGTGTGCAATAAAACTTCCAGTCCTTTCAGTTAGCAGCAGGATTCACCCACACCAGCCTGGGATGATTCTTTCTTCAGTGGTCCATCCTAAAGTAAACATCAGCTCCACCTTAAAACATCTAGTGACAAGAGCAGTGCAAAATGAGTTCAAAGACATATAGACCTATTAATAAATCTATTTCAATATTTTTATTTCAGATTCAGGAGGAGTATTATAGATTGTTCAAAAATGTTCCTTGCTGTTTCGGCTGTTTGAGATAAAGGGAAGGAAAACACCCAAAAGCATCTCAGCAGAAGAAAGAAGCAACCTACATGGTGTTGTTGTGGATATTACTGCAAAATATGGTATTTTGAAAGTCTGAAATGACCCAGTGAGCAGGCAAATCTCTTAACTGAATTACTGGTTTTGTACATACTTGAGCATTTGTGCAGAACATCTGTATTATTCTGTATACTAACAGTATACAAAACAAACTGGATCATTGCAAAACAAATATTAATAAAGAAAAGGGAAATAAATTTCTTAAGAATCTCAAGACCTCATGACTGAGGTTTTGTTTCTAATATTAAAAATATCTCCAGTTCTTGAAAGCAAGATACCAAAAACCAACAGGCACAGCAGATTTTATGAAGTGCTTTGCTAGTGGAAACATGTTCACCATCCTTTTGTAGTAAAAAACTTCATACATTGAGTTGTATGTGACCATCTGCAGGGAATGGGTTCCATTAAAGAGTCAATAGATAAAGATCTGCTTCAGCCTAGACTTTTGAAAACATTTCTTTTAATTTAAAGTAGATTAAAAAAGGAATTTGTTTAATATTATTCTCTTATCACTCTGAAATATATATTTGTATATTAATCAATCCTTTATTTTTATAACTTTTAAAGAACTGTTTAGATCTAAAGAGCTGAGGTCAGATCTGATACAAGAATGGTGGGACAGTCTTCTTTTATAACTGAAAGATTATTTTGTGAATACTTTGAAATAGATCTGGTTCTCATTTTATTTAATAGCCAAAAAAACTGAGATCTGCTTAACTGGCACTATGATTTTGGAGGCTGTGGGAAGAAGATGCTTTCACAGGTTTGTCACTTCATAGATATTGGGAATCTAGACTTTGTAGGACCAAATTAAAGTGGTAGAAATCACCCGTGCAGAAGAAGACATTTAAATTCAAGGTAATGTGGCTCTGTACCATGTAAAATTCCAATTACAGAAGTTTTCTCATAGCATCTTTGAGTCAAGCAGTTGTCTTCCTCTGAGGCTCCTGGGTTTGAATCAATCCTGCACTTAACCTTAGGAGTGTGAGTAGAACCACTGAAATCAAAGGGAGTACTGAGGTGCAAGTTTGGCAGATCAGAGCATAAACACAATACATTGACCATTCCACCTATGGCATCTGACTTATTTGAAAAGTATGCTTTAATTTCACCCTATTAGCACCCAAATTATGCTGAGAAATTTCCTGTCCACATTGCCTTCTCAGGAAGTGTCTAGGATCTCAGAAGAAGCCCAGTATTTTTGCCAGTGAGGCACTGTAAATATGTAGTTGTTAATAAATCCCACTGTTGTGTTGTCTGTTAAAATAAAGCACTACTCTGAATTGTATTTATATTAAAGGAAATCTTGTTTTAGTAATGGTCAACTTTGGTTTTTGTCTTTTTTTCCTTATACACAAGGTTTTCATTGTATGCACTGCAATGATAGGCTTCATTAAGTCTGTTCCATGCCTGTGTCAAGTTCTCTGAAAAAAGAGTAGTCTATTTTTAAAAAAATACTAAAGAAATCTCCTGGTCCTTTGAATGTAAAATATGTGAATAAACTGTAGTGCTTTGCTTTCACATTTTGACATTTCCATTCATTTAAATAAATACAGTGGTAAAAGTTCACATTGTTACATATCATTTGCCCTCAATTATTTGCTGTTGTATATGTTCTTCTAAGGTTGGGAAATGCAGATACACATTACTTTAAAGAATATTTTTAGAAGGATATCTACCAGGCCATCATTTTTAATCTCCTGCAGAACTGTAACCTACAGTAAGCTGATCTGGACAAAGCATCTCTAGTAACTATATAATGACTTCAGCATGCTCAGGGAGATTGAAAAAGTTCCTTGGAAAGAAAATATATCATAAATGTTTAGCTTACAATAGTCTTTGTAATGAAAGAACATCTTTTATAGGAAAACTGCTCTCCTGTCTCTGGGTCAGATCTTCATTGAAACTCTGTTTTCCTTACATACAAGGATGAGTTTTCATCTTTTAATACAGCACATAAAGAGCAGATAAATTTTTTTAGATTCCCTGCCTCAGACCCTGAAGGATATTGCAATTGTCCTTCCTAGCACAGGCAGATGTACTGGCAAGAAATTAAAGGTTTATTTGTCACAGCCCTTAGTTACATGAACCCCAACCCAGCAGAGAGAGAAGGACTGACACTGGACATAAATTGAAAAAAGAGAAGTTTCAAGAAGAGATGAGGAAAATCCTTTTCACCATCAGGACAGTCAAGTGTTGGAAAAGATTACACAGAGAGTTCATACAATTGTGTTAAAATCTTTGGAGGTTTTTAAGACTGCATAAAGTTCCCAGCAACGTGACTTCAACCTGACCCTGCTCTGAGCAGGAAGGTGGATGAGATGACTCTCTGAGATCCTTTCCAGCCTGGATTGTTCTATTAGTCTGTGGTATCAAATCAGAAAAATAATAATCAGGCATTAGTCACAATTTTGTTATGCAAACTTGCACTCAGGTGCTAAGCAAACTGTTTTTCCAAAAGTAAATCTATTTATCAGATCAACTAGCTGACTGGTTTGAAAACTAAGAATTTTGTTTAACACTTTTTAAGATTACACACTTCTTAGAGGCCTGTGATATGTCCAGTGGGGCCAACAGGAAAAAAAATAAAAGTAAAAACTAATCAGTGATTGACCAGATACATAAAATGTAAAATGTTAATGTTTCACTCTGAAAGTAAATGCTTGATGAAGAAACTTTTTCCATTAAACCAAACAGAAATTTGTGTTCAGTGTTGCATTTCAAGGTGTGTTTCAGAATACAATAAATAAGGTAAAGACTCATCTATTCTGAAATTAATATTTCCTCAAATAATTAGAACAGTATTTCAAGAATCTGCAATATTATCACCATAGCCATTGGGAGATTCAGTCTGCTGGAGCTGTGCTAATAAACAGAGAGCTGTGCTCTTTACCTATTGGAATGAAGCAGGTAGTCATTTAGAACAAGGTAAATACAGTGCAAATGTATTTCAGACTTTTCTCCACTCCCCAGTTGTCACAGACCTTCAGCTCAGAACATGAGGATGCTCTGAAGCCAGGACTTGAGCACCTCTTGACCACACATATAAAGCAATGCTGCACATGATTATGTGAAGCAGAACAAATATTTTCAGGGCTGATTCCTCCAGCTGCTACACTTCCAGCACCACTTTTCTCATCAATAATTTCACTTTTAATATCTTTATCACCATAGTTCCTTTAAAGGCCAGTTCATAATCACACCCTTGCCATGTGCCAATTAACCCCAGGAGAAGCCCTGCCTCCTTCTTTGAAATCTGTATAGATTAGACAAAAAAGTCAAAAGCCATGAAGCTAAAACTTTCTTTTCTCTGGGAAAAGAGGTGGTAGGAGGAGGGCCACTGGCCAACAGCTCCCCCCAGCCTGTGTTACTCTTTCCCTTTGGTTCTCATTTGGTGCTGAGTGCTTTGCTGTGAGATTATGGAAGCGACTGTGCCACCTCACCAAAGTCATCCCCCATGCAATTTTTATATAAAATTAAGCCTTTAAGATGGATGCAGACTTGAAAACAGCTGATCAGCAAAATGCACTGACAGTCCATTTAAAAGCAGCCAAACTGTCAAGTGCAAATGTGCTAAAGCATTTTCACAAGTTGCCTGGCTCCCTGCCAGCTCAGCCCCCACGGCCGGCCGGCGCTGTGGGCAGCCTGTCCTGGAGCTGCACTCACAGGAGGACAGCACTGCTGCTTTCAGACTCTGCATCTCCATGACAACGCTCCTGAACAAACCTGATGGAGAACCAAGAGCCCTTGACACATCCAGACTTTGTCAGGAGTCAGGTCCATGGCCACACACAGAACCCGGAGGGCCTGGAACTGCAGCTTCAAAACACGCTGCAGGATGTGACTAATATGAAATGCAGTAATTCCACCAACTTTGCTGCTACACAGCAATATCGACAGCAGCAGTCCTACTGGCTCAGAAGAATAGAAAGTATGAAAAAAATTCCATACACACCCAAAAAGTAACAGCAAAACTGACTTTTAAGAATGCACTTTTTTTTCCCCCAAGTGGAACAAAAAATGCTTAAAAAGCACACTGAAATTATCCTCAAACATAGATTTTTACTGATTCTATTTATGATAACAAATATGTTTTGTAGAGGCCTTATTTGACATCTTCCCAATGCAGGGTTGCATTTTTCCCAGAATTCCTTTTCCTGAGCTATCCCTTTAAATCTGGCAGAAGCTTTACTTCTACAGATGTTGTTTTGCAGCTCCTTGGGTTTTTTTTCTTGCCTTGCTGGTAAGTGCTCATATTTTATTGTATTTTCTTCTCTGGATTCCCAAGGAAAAAGTGTATTTTCATCAAACATAGGGGAAGCTCCTCTGTTTCCCAAAGCATTGCTGATTATTCTAATTAAAACCAGCTCCAAGACTGACCATCAGCCTTCACTGCAGTGCAATAGGAACCTCCCTCCAGTGTAAGCCTTTGTGTTTATTGTAACTATTTATATAAATGCTGCAGTCAGCTCTGTGTCCACATTAACCTAACACCATTTAAAATAATTTTGTAAGACTTTTGTGAGACAGTGCTAATTTACTCAAATCCAAATTGAATATAAACTGTTCTTCTTTACAATAACTAAGTTTGAAAACTATGTTTTTAAGAGAGAATCCAGATAACTTTGTTAAAATAAGTTATATTTTAATCTGGGCAGGGATGTTTTCCTCCTGTGTCTGGCCCACCATTATTTGGTTTAATGGACTGAGTTAAAGGCAGCAATCTTCAAAATCCCATTCCTCTCTCTCTTTGAATGTTCCCGCACTATGCAGACTTCTGGCATCACCTTGGCTTCTGCTGGGTTTCAGAAATAATTGTTGATGATACAGTAAATTTGTTTTCTCTCCCTTGTGTTTAAATCCCAATCTCACACACACTCATGTATTTGCTCAGTTTTATGCACGACTAAGTCTGTGGCGTTAATGAGGCTGCTCATGTGCATAAAGTTAAGCATATGTGCAAGTGTTGTATGATCAGGGTCTTAGGATGCCAATTTGCAGTAATAACAGATTTGCATATACTCATGATCCCAAGCACTGGGCTTCCTGCTCATTATCAGTAGTGGAATTAATTTAGCTGGTTTTCATTCCATTATGTTTATAAGCCTTTTCTTTTTTTTTTTTTTAAGTGAACTTGAAGTTGTTTTGATTACCAGTCCTCATCCATTTTTGATTTTGTCCCTGGCACTTAACATATGTGGGGTTTTTCCCTCTATTTACAAGCACCCACCTTAGCCATGATAGTATGAGCTCATTTATGCTCAAGATGAAAGATCAGGTCACACTTCTTAAGCTGAAAATGTGCTCCATGCTGCGTAAGAGATCTGCAGAAATACCAATTGCAAATACCCAGCTAGGACTCATCAAAATCCTGTGCACAAGTCGTGGCTTCTGTCGTCCAGGGGTTAGGCCCTAAATGAAGTGAGTAGCAGCTGTAACCCATTTAGCATAGATGCCAGCTCAGGGAGAGGGAGCTTGCACTCCTCTCTGGCAGGTGGGTCGCATTGAAGCAGAAAAGAGTAAAGTATATCCTCACTGAAATTACAGTGCGTGTCCTACTGAAGGATAATCTCCCTTCTGATGCTCAGCTCTGCTTTGTCTCCATTATGATTGACACTTAATACCTATAATACAACTCCTAAAGACTCTGGGGTTTGGTTCCTCGTTCCCAGAAGCAGTACTGCATTCACTCCCTCTCCAAGTGGATGGGGCAGGACCAGGTGTCCACCCTTCCCTGGCAGGTACTGATGAGGACATGCCTACCCAGAGACCCTCCCTCTGTGCTGCACCCAGCTCCCACAGCTGACCTGCAGCTCCCAGTACAGCTGAGAGTTGAGTTGAGCTCTGCCAGCCCCCAGCACAGCTGAGAAGGCTGGAGTGCAACATTTGGCTTTGCAGTGAGCAAGGGACACCAGTGCTGTAATAGGGAAACAGAGGCAGAACAGTGATACTTGGTGAGTAGCAAAACAAAGGCATGAGTGCCTCCTAACCCTAATAAGCAACATTTTGAAAGAGGGGGGAGAAAGAGAGATGAATAACTTCTGCTACAAAATAGATAGTTGAGAGCTGTCATCTAGAGAACCTCATGGTTCCCTACCTGAGTGACTCTATTTGCCAAAAGGAAAGGGGAGTAGTGCTGGGAAAGAGGAGGTAGCACTCAAAGGAGGCTCAGGGTGTGGGGGCAACACAAACAGATTATGGATTATTGGGGAAATGAGAGCAGCATCAAATGGTAATTTTGTAAGGATGTCTTCCCTGAAGCTAAATAAAAGTGGAAAAAAAATCAACTGATCCTTGAAGCAGCTCCCAATTACGTCCTATATGTTATCTTTTTAATGAATTGTTTCTGGACTAAAAATATTACACGCAAATCAGACATCATAATCTTGCATGAAGATCAGGAAAAAGTTTACAGTAAGAAAGAAGAAGGGAAAGACCCTGTGGTTCTGCACAGCTTTCATGAAACCATGTGAGCCTGTGAGGTCTGCTTACACTGTTGCATGGCTTGAATGGTCTTGTTTAGTTATTTTTTCTCCTTTAAAACTACTGTTTTCTCCAGAAAGACATTGTGTTCATGGAATACCTGTGCTGTGAGCTACAAATGAGTAGCATCCTTCTGAATCTGGCAACCTTAGGCTGCATCCATCTCAGAGATATTTTCTCTGCACATCTTGTATGTCTGTGCAGAGAAGGATGAACAGAAATGTGCTCTCTGGTCATGCATTGTATACAATAGTTACATAAAACCATGTTTTAAAGTAAGCTGTCCTTTCAAGTGGTCAGTGTTATCTTAACAACTTGAATGACCAAAAAGTTAGATTCTCTCTACTAGGTACCATCTCCTTCAAGCCCATACAGAAATCATCCCAGGTTTTGTAGCTATTTTAGGCCTCCTGCCCAGACCAAAATCAAAGCAAAGCTAATGGAGGATGGTACAAGACACAGTTGTACCAAGTCTCCTCTCTGCCCAGGAGCTGCTGGTGCAGGGCTGGGTGGTGGCAGTGAAGCAAGAACCCCTTCTCCACGCCCTGTACAGTGCCAGTGCAGGCTGACCTCAGAGGCTTTACCTGTCAGGTTCTGCATACATGTGATACAGACTGCTTGACAAAACAAATTCCTCTCCTGGAGTGCAGCCACAGTTCAGGTCTCCCCTTTCTATATCAGGAAGAGAGGAAGGGAATTTGTGACAAAGGCATGCTCATGCTCCAGAGGTGGCTCTCAAGTATGATGAATGAAGGTGATGAAAAATTTTGCCCACTTTGATGACAAAAGCAGGGGCTGAGGTGTGTTCTGGGTCAGGTTATTTTAGGTGCTGGTTGTAATAAATGTACTGGAATAGCAGGGCAGATTCCAGGACAGAACCAGGGCCTGGCAGGGGCAGGAGGCTGTGCCTGTGCTGCCAGCACAGAGGGAGCCATGTGGGATGCAGTTCATGTGGGATGCACTCCCAGTGTGCTAGCACAGCAAAGCACCATGCTGTGGGCTCTGGGGGAGCAGCAAAAGCCAAGCAGGAAGCTCCCAGGGAAAGCTGTCCTGGAAGTCTGTGAAAAAGTGGAGGGGGAGAAGGAAAGTGATGTTCTTGGTAATAAAACCCTGTGTTCAGCATTCTGTGAAGACATGTTCTCTGTGATCTGTACCACTGGCACAGTTAAGAGTGCTTCCCCAGGTTCTTGGGATTTCCCAATTCTTTACCTTAGGGACACTGCATTTCAAACTGCAACTCCCACATCTGTCCCTAATGAGGGCAGCAAAATTTTGGAGATTTCTGAGAGCCAACTGGAGCCACAGAGAGCAGTATCTCTGGAGGCCAGCCCAGGAGGAAGGTATTAACCCTCTTAGTGCTGGTGGAGAAGCAGGAAAGCCAGTTAATAGCACTAAATAATTGTGTCTCTATGTGTCTCAAAGCCTTAACTGCAATTCTTTTCAGTACAGCATGCTTTCTTTGCCAGCCCAGGCCCTTGAACACACAAGGGGAGTGCACAAAGAGGCTTGGCTGTCTCTGCAGGTGCTGCAGAGTGGAGGGGCTGGAGTGCAGGTCAGCAAGGGCAGAAACAGCAGCGAGGAGCATCCCATTGTGTCCTGCCTTCTGCCAGGCAGGAACTCCCCTTTCTTAAACAGCTTTGTTCACCTACCAGGGGCTGCTCTCTGAGGCTGTATCTGATTGTGGTTTCCAAGCTCTGGCTTGGCTCTTGCGGACGCTATTCCTGTAACAGACAAGCCTGCTCCTCTGCCACGTATTTGTTTAAATGGGTTCAAAAGTTCTCAGCTTCCTGAGGACATTTTTTCCCCCTTTGTTTTATACCAATCAGTTAATTTGCTAACATCACCCTCCATATCTTCTGATCTTAGGCAAGCTGGCCGGGTTTACTGGTGCCTTTATCGCCAGGTTCCAGCCAGCAGTGAGGAATGCAGGTCAGAAGGGAAATAAGAAGGGACGGCTCTTTTGAAAAGGGGAGGCACAAGGTCAGGGTTGTGGGGCAAACAGGAGAGGGTGGAAGTGCAGAAAAGGGATGTACTTTAAAAACAAACTCATGCTGCACTAATCCAACTGCTATTCAGCTTTGTCCCCCTCTGCTTATACATTGCTAGAAATCTCCTTTTATCTTCCTTTGTCTCTTTTTCTTATTCTGTCTATTATAAAGTCTTCACTAAACCACCTATTTTTGTTATACATTTTATAAAATGCTCTGAGTATTTCACAACACACTTTTATTAACTTCTGATCAAGAAGTCTGTTTCAAATGAAAACATTATAACCGATCAGAAATGGGAACATTTTCCACAAAAGGTGATGGGTTTTGTTTTGAGAACACTTTACTTTCTAGTCAGAATTTTTGTCCTAGCCAACAAAGAGCTTTTTTATCTCTTTCCCAGTTACTCCAGATTTACAAGAGTGAGAATGAAAACAGACTGCAATTTTTGTCCTCATTACAAAAGGGACAGAGATTTAGAAGAAAAAGATTCATTGAGCAGTTATATTAGAATAAAATTGTGCTGTTTGGCTTTGGTAGCTTTGTGTTTGTTTATATCAGTGGATTGATCAGAGACACTCATATTTTGTTTTTTCCACTGCTCTGCATGTCCTTGTTGAACAGGACAGTCCTGCTTTATCTCTCACAATGTTCTTCCAGGTCATGGTTGAGCACAGAGGCATGACCATGAGGAAACTTGCCTTTACTTCTGCCAATCACATGCCAGTCGATAAAGAGAAATCCATTTTCTTTCTACTTAGCACTAAAGTGGAAAAAGAAAGGTTCTCTTTTCTTTTCTTCTTTTTTTTTTTATGTGTATGTGTGTGTGTGCAGCAAAGCAAACAAAAGTTTACTTTAAACATTTTCAAATAACTCTTTTTCCTGGCAGAACTTTCTCTGCCTTCTGCTGGCTGAAGGGCATTGTAATTCATGCAATAAAAGGGGAAAAGATCTGCTGGTAGAGATTGTTTACTTTAAACTTCTGTTTGTTTTGCCTCCACTCCGGGAAAGAATGTAATATTTCTATAAAGATCTGTTAATTTTTTTTTCTTCCTTTGACTGACTTGAGCACTTGGGACGGCACCCAATAAACAAAGAGGAAACCAAAGTACTTTTATCCCTGTAGGACAGAAGTAGCATGAAGTGCTGCACTGCAAGCTGCTTCTAGCTGATCCTCCTTGTGAGTGAATGGATGCTACCTGGACGTAATCCCTATACTTGGGTCAAAATTTTCAAACCAGTCTCCCAAGCCCTAGCACTCCACTAAAATTTATGATGGAGTCACTAAACTACTTCAGATGATAATTTAAAAAAAGAAAAAATAAGATACATAAGTACCAGACTGTGGGTGTAATCAGTGGGTCACCATTTGTGGATGTGCTGCCAGTTTGACAAGCTGGGTTTCAGATCCAGTTTCCAGGCTGACAGAGCAGATGTGCAGATCTAGGAGCTGGTCCTTGCACAGAGACAGAGCTTCAGCAGAGGTAAAATGCCACACTGGTTGCAGACCACTGGCAGTGGTTTGAGGTGCCCCATCACTTTGTGGGCAGCACCTCAGAAGTTGCCCACCATAAAGCAACTGGAAACTGAGTTTCAATTTTCCCTTGTTGCTTGCTGTGGACTCTGAGTGTGTGTCTGTCTGTCTGTTTCGTCCTTACTGAAAGAGGTTGAGGTTGAGAACATGGAAAGGGTCATATGGTCAAAATGCTCAGTCCAGAGTGATGTTTTTTAGGGTGGTGTGGTACCTGAAAATTGTGGTTTTTTTCTCAAACATATGAACTAGTTTAGAAAAAGAGGAGCACAGGAATAGTCCTTTTAAAAGAGATGTGATTAGGAAGGCAATTGCCATCACTGTGTACTAGATTCAGCGTTTCTGGGAGAGGTAACCTACATCCAGTTGCATAATAACAGAGCAAGGGTTGTTTTTTGCACTCTTGATTCATAGCACACTGCAATGGTGACACTGATCCACTTATCCTGAAGTGCCTGGTAACCCAGAGCAGTGGGTCCAGGTAGCATGTGCTCCAGCTCCTGTAAGGATTCAAATCTAAATCTCTGACTTCTTGGGAGTGTTTGCCAGAAACCTGCCCATGAGCTGTTACTCAGCACAGCAGGGGAGTGCTTTCCTGACAAATCTCAGCTGCTGAAGCAAGAAATCATGGGCCCAAGAGATGCCCAAATGTCTCTCCCTTTGGAAGTGCCTGAGACAGTAGGTGGAAGCCTGACAGCTCCTTCCAAAGCTTCCCCCACCCCATCTCCTCATTTATCACTGCTAGGGGTGAGCAGGAAAAGAGCAGGAAGAGCGACAGAACAAAAACAGCCCCGAGACTGGAGACCAGGAGTCAGGGCTGCTTCTTGCTGCTGTCTCAACAGTGCAGCTTTACTGACAGCCAGGTGCTCCAGCTCTCTTACCCTCAAAGATGTGTCAGGAAAGGCACAAGCAATTCTTCTCCCTCCCTTTCTCTTTCTGCTGGAAGAGTAAAGTTGACACTATGATGATGTTTTTGAGGCGCTCTGTGCTGATGGTCACAGGTGTTCACTGGCCTCCCCCTTCAAACTGTGCCAGGCAGGGGACTTGGGTGTCACTGAGTAACACCTCCCCAGCCACCTGCTCCTCTCTGTGCAAATGCACAGGCAGAGCTGAAGGTGCTGCACAGCTTGGATTCAGGCAGGGAGACATCTGGGGTGTCAAGAAAGTGCTGAGAGCAGATTTGGGGGTCCAGATATTGGGAGCTGGTCTTGAAAAATCTTGATTTGCCTTAAGCTTCTGTAAGATCTAAGATCTGACCCTAAAAATTGTTCTAGAAAAGGTAAGATTTATTTCAGCAATATGGGCTCCATCCCCAGGATGTTCAGGAGCATAGATCTTCAGAGACAGAAAGGATTCAAAATTTCCACTCCTATGCAATGAAAAACTAAGAACCTTATCCGAAAATGTCTGCCTCGAGCTCTCAGCTTGTGACAAAATATTGCAAGAGTCTTAAAATTCCAGGATCTTGAGAACTCTTGCCCATTCAGCTTCTTTCTCTTTCTCCAGTCTGCCGCAGTTCTTGAATAAAAAGCTCCTGAAAATATGTATGCAAATGTGGGGCATTTTACAACATGCTTGCAAGGCAGGCAAATGGGTCAGGCCTTTGAGGAAGCATGAATAGGTTAGGATTATAATTCATTGTAATGTCATGGCAAGCTGCAGTTTCAAAGGCCTAAGTTCTCCAATTTTATCCAATAAAAAATTTAAAGAGACAAAAACCCAATTTGTTTTATAATCAATAAAATGTACAGCTTCTTTATCTTATTAGAAGAGGCTGCCAGTTGCAGTCAACCATTGTCAACAGGCTGCTTGATCTATCAGTAAAACAAATCATTACAAGGAGCACAGCACTGCTGCTGTGGCTTTTGTGGTGTTTCTAATGAGGACTGGCAGTACCTCTATTCCATTACAGGATTTGAAAGTGAATTTGTTGGAGACACACCCAGGTTAAGGTGGGAGAGGAAGGTTTAAAAATAATTAACTGTGCTGTTCCAAATAACTCGATAGATTAAGGATTCATTCACAGTAAAGCAAGTCCTTGCCTCTGTGATTGGTATTTAAATCTAGGGTGGCATTAAGTGCTGGTCTGCTTCAGCCCAAGCTTGGGACTGCGCAGGATTAGGGGGCACGCACAGCTGCTCTCGCATGGGCAGCTGAGAGGAATGGAGTGTCTGAGCACTGAACAAAAAGAGACAGGAAGGAGGAGGAAATATGAGCACATGGGAGGGGGTGAGGGGCTGTTTGGCAGTTGTTTTGCACGGTGGTTGTGGCCCTCCCTGTATGCAGTGGCCCTGGAGCTCAGGCTGGCACCCAGCACTGTTGCATCCCTGAGGCACGTAAGCTGACAGCCCTGGAAAGGGACCCACTGTGTGCTTCTCTGTTTTCCTCCCTGTAGGTGCTGGACCATGCAATAGGGTGATGAAGGTGAGAAAAGGCAGGCTGAAGCCATGGACATGGCTTCTTTAGGCATGTTCCCCTATTAGGAACCCCCTCAACTCCACGGCATCCCTCCTGCAGCACCATGGCTGCTCACCAAATCCAGCTGCTGACACATGAGGGTCAGAACAGGATTCCCTTCCTTTCAGACCAGACAGAAAACGTGCAGCCTTGAGAGATGGGATACCTTGGGATTAAAAGAGATCTGAGGCTGAGATGATAAATGTGGGACAAAAGCTCCTGTGAAAGGCACCTTCCTAATTCAAAGGTAATGCTGGTGAAAGTCATACCCTTAGGTCACATAATTCCTGAAATAATCTACAAAGTAGCCCAGTAATTCAAGGAGAACTGATTTGAAGCTCCTCTTCCACCTCAGACTGGCTTTTTAGGCACTTAGCTCATAAGAAAAAAATAGCATCTACCTGGCAAAATACAGGGGGCTGGAAACAGCAGCAGCTCTGCTGAGTCTCACCTGTGGTCTTTGCTTTGGTGTGGGAGTGCACACAAAACAGAACAGGTAACTCTGCACCTGGGAAAGGGATGTCCTGGGAAGGGACTGTGGACAGTCAGCAATGCCCAGGCCAAGCCTCATGAGGAGCCAGGTTTGGGATCCCCTCTGCTGCCTTCGGAGCTGCTTCAGAAGCTGCTTGAAGCTGGATGGGACCCAGAATTGTCAACAAGCTGAGTAGCCTCTCACAATCCTGCTGTGAGCTGATTATCACATCTAACAAAATAATGTGCTGGAACAAATAACACTTCAGGCTTTGTTGTTTCAGGTGAAACTCAGTCCTACTAAGTATAAATTTATAATAAGAGCCACAGCATTATGAGTTTCCCAACAGTCAGATTTAATTCAAATGCATAATTCAGACCCTTACGGGGACACTCTCATCTTTGTGCGCTGGAATTTGGGGATTTACACACCTAATTCCCATTAACACTGGTAGGAGTTACAGTACGCATACACACATTCCCTCTCGATGCAGGCATTTCCCCTGGGGATAATATCTGCGCTTTAAATTCTCCTTCCATGCGGGTTTGCAGTGATGCTCAGCCATCAGCCTCCGACCTCCCCCGCGGCACCTCCGCCTCACCCGCGGGACACTCACGACAGTTCTCCTTGATTTAATCGCTGTCGGCGATTTAAGGCCAGGAAGCGCCGCTCCCCTCCGCTCCGCTCCGCGCGGTGCCGCGCAGGCGAGCGCGGCCGCAGCCCCGAGGCGCGGAGCCCGAGTGCCACCTGCCGGGAGCGCGCAGCTGGAACCGCTGGCACCGCTGGCACGGCCCGGGACCCAGGGGTGTAAAGATTGGGGCCGGAGCAAGGGAGGCGGGGTACCACCGGGAGGATGCTTGGCTGGGGAGGAAGAAGAAAATGCGTATTCCCTCCAATTCCACACGGAATTCATGCGTGTGAAAAAACAATTGGGAAAAAAAAACAAGTGGGGAGTAGTTAGCTGAAAGAAAATGTGAGCTGACCTTATTCTGTTTCTTGACTTTTTTCTTTTTTTTTTTTTTTTTTGCAATCATTAAGAGCACTGCTGCAAAACCTCTACAAGGCACTTCACTTTAGAAGGATTTAACCTGATGTTTAAACAAGCTGCCCAATCAAGGCCAGGAGCACAGCAGAATATCCTCTCATTATGTGTGTACTCATTATAGCTCGTTGCATTTGTAACGTTTTGGAAACGCCTGCTTGTCTAACAAGATCTACTCACATGAAATGCTTCTGTAACATAAGTGTAGTGGGGAAGAAAGGCCATAAATATTGTACTGTGCCTGACTAAAATATATCCATGGTGTCCTGTTCCCTTTTTAGCAAGTTTGAAGTTGACTCAAATTTAATAGGCTGATGCTTTTACAAAGCATGTGTGACAGATAAACTGGATTATGTAGAGGTTGACAGGGCAGTTGCTTTTGAGAGAGTTTTTTGGGGTTGTTTTTTGATGCTGGCAGCTTCAGTGATATTCAGTGCACTGGTGGCTGCAGTGCTCCTCTCACAGGCCTGCTTTGCTGTCAGAGTCAGAGTAGGCTGCTGCCAGCTTGCACAGCATAGAGGAGCTGCAGGCAGAGTCCCCCTGGTGCAGACAGCCCCAGCCAGCCTTGTTCCTAAAGCTGGGATGGTAACACAACCTTTGCAGCAGTCTGACTGCTGAACTAGTCAACCACACTTCTTTCATCAACTCAGAATTATAATTCTGTTGTGTATATGGATTACTAATAAGAATTTACCATCACTCTGTATGTAAAATCCATGACTCAAATTTTTTTAGTAGTTGTGTTTTAACCTAAACTGAACTGTAAAGCTACAATGATTTCATCAAGGTTTTCTGTCTGCTTTGAAGATCTATTCTCATAGAACTACAAAGTGGTACATGGAAAAGGTGTGTCCCCTTTTCCACGGACACACACCCCAGAACTCACCCCTTCTTCACACTCTGGGCTTCATTTTTTCATGAAAGCTAAAAATTTGGCTTTCTGCATGATTGTCTATCTGGAAACAGAAAATCTTTGTTAATAAATCTCTTGTATATGCTGTGAAATGCTGGAGGATCTCACAGCTCATTGCCATTATGTGTATTTTAGATCAGAGAAGTGATGGCTTACACTTAGGGGCTCTGCAGAGAGTGTTGCATGTTATGCTAGCGACACAGCTTTGGCTGCAGGCCCTGATCCAAAGCCAGCTGCAATCAAACAGTCAAAGGTCATGTCTCCACAACAGAGAGAAGTTGTAATTGTAGCTTGTCCCAGGATTACCCTTGGTGGTTTAAGCCTGCCAGCATGAGAAGTAATAACACAAGCAAATGTGTAGTTGAGAGCTACCAGAATACAAAGGCCTCCAGTGTGGGCTGGTGGTGCCTCCTGGAGCCCATTTCCCTGCACAGGCAGGAGCAGCCCAGCTCTGTCACCAGCCCTGGGCCACCACTGCCCCCTGACACCTCCACAGCCACGTGGCAGCCCTGCTCACAGGGCCACCAGGACCTCCAGCCCCCATCCTGCTGCCAGGACGCCGTGGCCAGGACCTGCCTCCTGCCCCAGCTCCAGGGCAGTCCCCCTGAGTCACAGCAGCCCAGAGTGCCAGAGCAGGTGTCCCAGCTGCCCTTTGTCCCCAGATCAGGAGAAGGCTGTCCTCCTACTGCCAGAGCAGCTGCTGCACAGTGATGATTGGTGCTAGCTGCCATTAGAGGGAGAAAAATCTAACCTCCATAGCCTGGGGGATGGCCAAAGCTTGAGAACATGAATTGATTTTTCTGAAAAGACACAGGAGGTCCTTAAAAAGAGTTTTAAAATGTATTACTCACATAAAGATATATGTGCAATATATATATATAGATGTCTCTAGAAATATTTTGCAGAATTTGCAAGATTTTTTGAAAGTCCATAATTGAGGGTTCTAAATTAATATTTCAAACCTGTCTTGTTTTAACTGGATGGGAATTCTTCTTCCAGCAGTGAGAAGTAGAAAGAAAAAGTTTCTGAGCTGTACCCTTTCCATTCCTGCATCCAAACTTTTGTTCTTGAAGGAAAGTTTCTCATTACCATATCTCTAAGTAGTTAATGTTCAGAGTGTATTTTATTGGACTTGATTAGATTGAGAAAATGGCAATGGCTCTACATCATTATGCAAAAACAAAGGGATCTCATACTACTGCTTTAAAAATGCAGAAAAGATCACATATTTCTGCTGTGTCTGCCTTATGGTTTGCTGTGAACAAAGTCAGTATTTTAGTTCATTGTCTGTGAATGCTGTTGGGTCACCCTGAAATTTAGGAGAGTGAGGGCAAGGAAAGAAAACAAAGGTAGAAGAAAAGAAAAGAAGAAAAGAAGCATTGCATTGCTGCCCTTTCTTGAAGGCAGACTTTTAGCAGATCACTTTGACCTGTCTCCTGTCTACCTGTCAAAATGATTATTTGTTCTTTCACAGTGCCTAGAACAATTGCAGGGTAAGGGTTTGTTTACTCTTTTGCATCATATTGAAATCATTTACTTTTATAATTGTGGACAGCTGGAAAAGGAGTTAGGGAATAAGAACAAAAATTAAGAGGACTGGCAAGAAGGTGAAGGATTTTAAGACAGGGCACCAACCAGTTTAAATGCTTGAGATGACATAACAAACACTTATTGAACACCAAACACTAGCATATAACTTCTGTAGCTGTGAAGTAAATGACAGTTTTAATCAAATTTCTTTCTCTCACTAGAACAGTAATAAACATGAGCAGATATGTTTATCTCTTTCCCACACCTTGATCAGAATCAAAAACCCAGAGCAAGGAACGTTACTGTCATCTGTCCCTGATGTAAAACATGGAGACCTCTGAAAAGCTCATTTAAATGCTCTGGTCTCTGCTCTTAGCCATTATGTGTGCTCAGTCCCATGTAAAGCCTTGAAAACCAAAACAAGACCTCTTTTGTAAAACCTCCTCTCCATTTCCCAGAGTTGTTTTTTTTCCAAAGCCATTGTTTTTTTTTTTTTCTCCTGAGTATAATACCATTGTTTTTATCTTGCTGCACTGTTTCTTAGCAGAAGAATGTTTTAAGAACAATAACATTTAGGAATAATAACCCCCTTGTCTCATGCTGGCTCTGCTGTTCTTACTCACAGAGCCACACGTACTGTCTGCAACCAAAAGACAATACCTAAGAATGAACTTCAGAAAATAACAAGTATTTATATTTTCTCAGTGTTGCCACCAGGGGCATTGAGTCTTTTTTTGGTCCAAGTGGGATAGCTCTGTATGAGCCTTAGTAGCAATTTGCTTCAGAAGGTTTCCAATTAGTCATGGATATTTTTCAATAGCTGGGGCATGTTGTGCTTAGTGACAGACTCAGTACAGAGGAATCTCCTTTTGTTCTGAAACTGCTATTTGCACTTTTGTTTGGTTTGCTCCGGTTTTCTTGTTAGAATGCAAAGTGAGCCATTGTTTCTACTTCCTACCTAATCTTTCCATAATTATAAAATAATTGGGTTGGTTAATGTTTGGGGTCTTTTTTAACCAGAAAAACAAAATTCCCCCATAATGTCCTTACAACTATCATGTCAAGAGAACTTTATTTTACAAATTTCTATGCAAATATAGATATAGCTGGGATATGTGCTTGCAGTTGAGCAGTTATCTATAATGCTTCTTTAGCAGGATTACCTGCTCACAAGGGCCCAGCATCAGAGAGTTAGCAATATTAATTTATGCCAAATTAATCTTTCAGGATTTTTTTATGAGCGTTCATTGATATTTGGGTTGATTTTCCTTTTCCTCCACCTAGGAGAGAGGACTTTGTAGCTCCTGTGCATACAATGCTGCTTGTCTGTAGTCCCCTCCTCGGAGCCCCTGACATGTTCCAATTTCTGGTCAGGCCCTCTAAAAAGAGCCACAAAAGTCTGTGCAAATATTTCATTTACTTTATTCACAGAGCAGGTGTATGAGAACACTAAAGCTATGTGCCCTTATTGATTGGGTTTTAGTGAAATCAGAGGAGAAATTCATGCACCAGCTGATTTTCAGACAGCCACTAGCACAGAGCAATTCACTGATGGATGTCACCAAACAGAAGGTCACACCACAGCCTGTGCACTTTGCTGGGCTGTGCAGTGACTTCATTTGTATGCAGCAGGGACAGTGAAGCATGGGGCTGCCTCTGGGGGGAACAGTCAATTCTGCAAACATTTATGACACTGCAGACTAGTCCAGGGAAGTTTACCTTGCCCTTGTCTTTGTACAATGTTTTGTCGATCAAGGTTATCTGGTCAGAGCTCTCCTGGAGTCTCAGCACAGCCAGTTCAGGGAGCAAAGGGGTGGAGGGACACTAGAGAGAGTCTTGATGGTGTCTCTTGTGGAACATTTTTCAGAAAAATTGCTGTACCAGGACTTGGAATTTCTGATCCCATTTGCCACAGATTGCTTTGGACAAACAAGAAAGCTTTGGCCTTTGTGTGTCTTGCCACAGATTATGAACAGGATGCAGATGTTCTCTCTCCACCATGTGAGGTCATCTCATTAATTCTTCCTGGTGTGCGTGGGACCCCGACTGGAGCTTGGGTCTATAGGTATAATTTTATATCATGTTGAATAATGAACACATAAATAAACTCTCACTGAATGTTTGTCTGAATGAATGGCATGAGCATAGGAAAGGAAAGGTGGATTCCTGTCTGCACAGCAGCTTCGGTGGAGGTGAAATCTAAACCTGGATTTTCCACAACCCAGACTTTGTTTCTGCTCCATTTTGTGAAAGGTGCCATCATTACCTGTTCTTCTCTTTCTTCTACTTTAGCAGTGATATCTATGAGTCAATCCCGTTATTTTCAAGTACTTATTTTATTTTCTAAATTCTCAGAGAATACATCAAATCAAAATTTAAAATATCAGCTAAAATAAACATTTTTATTTAATCCCAGGCAATATTATTTCAAATGTGGACAATTCTAGGAAAAAAAATTAGGTTCAGGTGGACATCAGATTTTTGGGGACTCTGAAGAAATTTAAGTGGTGAATCAGAAAAGTGAATTTTCACTGGTCTTTTCTTAGATCTGTATTCATACTACCTACAGCAGGACTGTCCCTCATTTCCCTGCCTCTTTATTTTTTTATTTCTTGTATTTGTTCATCTTCTCCCAGGATCATCAGTAAGAAGACTTACTCAGGTTTGCATTTTCAGATGTACTGCTTGTTATCTTGCAATCTGCAAACAAGTAATCTTTTATATCTCCTCTATCTCACCGAGGTCAAATGCTGAAGCAACTAGGCCAGAGGAGTTTCTCTTAAATATAGTTTCAATTACAAAGGGGGATCTACTCATTTGCATCTTAATTTATTGTTTTCCTGAGGAAATAAAGTAACTGTTTGCTAGGTTTTATTGGGTTTTGGTCACAAAAGATGGCTTTTTTCAATATAGTTTGGCTGGTTGGTTGGTTGGTTGGTTGGTTGGTTGGTTGGTTGGTTGGTTGGCTGGTTGGTTGGTTGGTTGGTTGGTTGGTTGGCTGGTTGGTTGGTTGGTTGGTTGGTTGGTTGGTTGGTTGGTTGGTTGGTTGGTTTTTTGTAAACCAGGAGTGGGTTTTTTTGTTGTTGTTGTTGTTGTTGTACAAATTGTTATAAGCAGCCACACCAAGTACCATAATGAAACTGAGATAGAAATAAGGGTGTCCAGGGAGCCCGAGGTGTTACTCCTGGGTGAAACCTGCCCTTGTCCAACCTGGGTGTGCAGAGCTGTGTGTGGGTACAGGCTGCTGCATAGAGACAGCAAATTTGGCTGGAGGGGAGCTAAAACAGCAAAAGGCACATGCATGCCCATGCTTATGAGGAGACTCTGAGCCAAAATAAGGAGGAGGTAAAGGTCCTTCAAGGGAGGAGTCAGCAGCAGTGAGGAGAGGGACACACAAGAGAGGTTTTATTAGCGACTGAAGGCCAGCCAGGACAGCAGACTTTGATGAGTTTTCCTACACAAGAGCTCCAGCTTTGCAAGTTAGGCTGAAGTCCATATTCACAGCTTCCCTTTTCTCCATATGAGTTTTGTGGGCACTCAGCTACACTGAGTCTGGGCATTTGGATGTCTGCCTGACCAGCCCTGGTGTTTATTTCTCATTTGGAAATAGAAGCACAGGGTTTGCTCATGGAAAGAACTGAATGAACACATTTGCAGGTGCAATCTTTACGTATTCTTAAACTGCTACCCTCTTTGCCTTTCCCAGCTCATTTTTATAGGATGGTTTGGGGTTATTTTTCTGTCATTGGGTTATTTAAGAAAAAATGAAAAAAAAAAGTAGTCCAGAATGTTCCCCAACAGAAACCTCTTTAATCTCCCAGAATCATTTTAATTGGACTGGCCCAGTTCTTAACAAAGATAGTGAAAAGAGCAGGGCAGAGGAGAAAGGTGCTCAGGACCATTTGACCATTGGCATTTGGTTCTGAACTTCAGAGTTAATGTCCATATTCTTCCCAGTAACGTGACTTTGCAATCCTGTAAAGTACAGCACACCAGAAAGCTTGTAGCAGTTAATTCATTTTTGTGGAGTTCCCCACTGCCAAAAGTCAAGGGAGCAATGGGGAACATGGTGTAAGCCACAGTTCACATGGCTGTGCTACAGACCAGGGAGACAGCTGATTGATGCAGTGTGAGTTTACCCTCCAGGATACAGCTGAGGTTATTGGTGGGACAAGGAACTGAAGATTGTGTTGCAGCTATTGGCTTCATTCATGAATTGTTAATGCAGAAGAACAAAAGAATTCACTCGAGGCAATCAATTTCCTTTTAAAAATACAACAATTCACCCCAAAAGAGTGAAAGAAGGCTTAAGTGATAAATTGCAGGAATATTGCTTTCACATTTGACACCCATTAGACCTGTTTTATATTGGGAAAGTAGTATCATTAAGCAAAGTAGACAGTGCTTTACAACTATTAGCTTATGAAAAGATACAGCTACTACATAAAGATAACTGTTATTAAATAAGAACATTTGGCAAAGCCTTTAAAGAATAAGAAGCAGAGCTGTCTTTGGTAGAATAGGCCTTTCCTTGCAAGCTTTCACAAAAACAAAGGCCCAAATTGGAGCTCCTTGAGTTCAGAGGCACTTAATGGAAAGGTAGATTCCCCTAGCAATAAATGCAAGTGTAGGTATAAACTGAAGGAAGTTGCTATCCTCCTCCAAAAACACCAGAGTGAAGTAATCAGTGAGTGCTGAAATCTCCCTGTGGAATGGTAGCAACTGCTGTTCCTCCCCAGGAGGAGCCATGGAGCAGATGTGGGGTGGTCAGCATCCATTTCTCCAGGGTTCAGGGCCCTAAGCAGTGCCTCCTTCATCCTTGCCAGCCTTTCAGACATAAGCTGAAACCATTCACCAGCAACTTACATCCCATAGTCCTTTTCTAGCACAGATCATAAACACTCACTCAGTCTTATAATACACTATCTTGCAAGCTGTTAAACAAAAAATTTGTGACCGAGTTTCAAAAACCCTGCCAAACAAACTTTCCTCCTAATGTCCAGAAACTGCTGTCCTTTCTGTCTCCATGTCTAATTTGAGGCAGATAAAACCAACTTCTCACCATGTTTTATCCATCTGTAACATGTCTTCCCACCACATTATACCCCAAATGTCCCTTAGAGAAGCAAGAATATAACACTGATAGAAAGGGGGCAGTTCATTTTCTAACCTATGCCATCTCCCTTGAGAACAAAAAGCAGATTTATCTACTGATACCATTAGCCCTCATCCCACATGCCAGGTTATGTCCTAGAAGCAAGTCACAGTGATATTGCAGATGCAGGCATTTTTGAAAGGAAAGGATGAGAGAAGTAGGATGGTGAGGACTGCATGAAGCATCAAACACAGGAACAAGGTGAAGAGAATTCAGAGCAAGGGTTAGTTTTTGCCCTGAATGTTGGCTAGGAAAAAAAAAAAATAGGTTTAGAGCTCTCATCCTCGCTTGCTTATGCTTTATCCCTGCTTTCTGAACTCTGGATACTTGCCTGCATAACCATTTTTTTCCCCTTAATCATTAGCCCTATATTTGGGTTAATTTTAGGTGAAAGCAACCTTTTCTAATTCTGTGAGAACTTTCTGTTCTAGCTAGTGCCAGCTGGTGAAGTGGAAAGCACTTGGGATAGGTCCTTCACCATCTGCAGACCAGAATATCTCCACCAGTATATTTTCCTCCATCAGGTCCTCCTTCTTTCTGTTTTCCCTCACAACTCTGGTTCATTTTCTTCTTTGCCAGCCTTCTTGATCTTTATCAGCAAGCAGGAACTGTCTGCCCCAACAAGGCTAAGTGCAGAAGAAAATCTGTGTACCCAATCTCACATCTGAGATAAGCTTCAGCAACCAGGGGGGATTGGGAAAAGACAGCAATATTTGTTTTTGTTATTGATCAGTATTTCTAATATAGGAATACCTCATCCTCTCAGACAAGACAGATATTTCTTTGAGGTAGGTGCAGAGTCTTCACCTAGTGAGAGATTTTCCCTGCCTTAGAACATTTATAGTGCAACAGGCATGACATACTATCCACATTTTGTATTAAGTGTGGTTTGCTCCAAGACCAACACAGATCCATAAATTGAAAGTAGTTCTCCTCAGGCTTTGTCTACTGCCTGAACCACAAAACCAAGTTTTCTGACTCCTGAAGGCCATTTAGCAATTGGAACTCAGAAATATTTCAGAGTTTCTTTTTCTTAGTAGCTGTAAATTGGGTCTTACTGAAGTCAAAAGTGTTCTAGTGATGTTTGCAGCTTGGCTGTGTTTTGCCCTGTTTGAATTAAAGCTTATACACCACTACAGCTTTTCTGTGCTAAATAAGAATGCCATTTTTCATTAGTACTAAACTACTGAAAATGTTTAAAAAATTAGGTCCAGAAATGCACTCCTTCTTAAACTGTACTGCACTGAGTAACTCCAACATGTTGTGTTTGCCCTCCCTCTTCAAATCTGCATCAGAAAAGTTTAGACTGGATATCAGGAAAAGGTTCCTCACCCAGAGGGTGGCTGGGCACTGGAACAAGCTCCCTAGGGAAGTGGTCCCAGCACCAGCCTGACAGAGTTCAAGAAGCTTTTGGACAAGGTTCTCAGGCACATGGAGCTACTCTAGGGACTGGTGCTGTGCAGGGCCAGGATTTGGACTCAATTATCCTTGAAGGTGTCTTCCAACTCAGCTGATTCTGTGGTTCTGTAATGTCACTCTTTTTTTATGAAGATTTGCATTATAGCTTCTGGGTAATCAGGAAAGGTGCTGCTTGGACTTTCAGATGTCTGTCACATGCATATCCAAGTGATCCAAACTGTGTCTCTGTATTCTACAATTGCTCCATTCTACCCCATATATTTCATTCTCCAGAGAATGAGCAGCACTTTTTCTCCCACCAAGCATTTGTATTGTTGTGCTGTAAATTTGAACTCATGCCTACGTCATTTTCTTCCACATCTTGCCCAAGTTTTATTCAAGTTATGCCTCATTCTCCTCTTTCCACATCAAGGGCATATATTATACTTGCAGTTGCCATGTGATTGACAGCAAGGAGGCTATTATGCACCAAGCAATCTGAAAAAGTAGGTCACATAAATTTGCAGAGTGTAGTTTGCTGAAAACCTGTGGAGATTTACATATAGCATATTGTATGGATTTGTTCTGAGCATCCTTTGCCCGTGTTGTGCTTTAGAATGATGTGGTGAGTGGGAATGTTTTTCTAGCCAAACACCCTTCATACTTGCTAGAGGATTGTCCTGATGCCAGAGCTAGTGCACCTGGAAATTCGAACATGAGCTGGGAAGTGAGTATAAATGGAACAAAGTGATTTAAGGGCCAATAATATAATAAAGATTTTGGAAATCGATACCAAAAAAGTACAGGAAAATAAACGATTTCAGACTTAATTTATACAAATATATATCAAATGTAATTCAATGGAAGTCAAGAGAAAACACTTTCATCTCATCCTCTAATACCTCTGTAGCTCTCACAGTGCACCAATGAGAGCAATAAGGAGGGCCAAACTGAGCCTCAGCCTAACAGCACTGATGTAACACTGAATTATCAAGTCAGATAGAGACAGCCTTGTGCAGAAATCTATAAGCCTGTGTTACTGAGGCCCCCAGTTAGGTGCCATAATGGTTTCTTTTGGCCTGTGAACCTTTGAAATGTTCATTCTGCTTTTTAAAGACTCTTAAGCATCTAGAGGTCACCGCATTGGGTTAAAATTGCAGCTATAAAATGACCAGTAACAAACCAAACACATTTTTTTTTCTCTTTTCTGAAGCATGCTTCTTATGCTGCAGACACTGCTTCTCCAACTCATTATAGTGAGATCCCTTATTGCCCAGCATTGTACTAACTCTGTCTGGTCTATTGTATTGTGATGACACTCCTTTGCCCATTGTATTAGGTTAGCACCTCCTTGGCTATAACAAGTATGAAAAAAAAATTCAAGGTTTGACTTGTCAAATGGAACTTTTCAGTCACTTATTAAAAGAACCCCTGCGGTATTACAAAATGCAGGTTTTCTGTCATCTAACCAAAAGATCCCTTTAGAAACCTTCATTTTTTATATGTGTAAAGACAATTTCTTCTAGTGAAACTCTTTGATTCTTCCCTGAATGAAATCAAGTCTTTTAAAACTTTTTGAGTTGCCCCAAAGGCTCACTTCTATACTATGGAACGTGAAAGACTGTGAACCACTCACATAATCATCACATAGACACTGTGCAATGTGCTCCTGGCAGCAATCGTTCATTACATACTGCAGGCTTTCCTTTAAAAAAAAAAAAAACCCGAAGAAAATCAGGGAAGAGAAAACTGTGTATTTCTTGAGCATAAGAATTGAGAGAAAACAAAGCTGGAGAGAACACAGTTGTCAGAGATTGCTAATGAGGTTGTGATAAATTGTTCCTGGAGAGATCTTACCTGATGAAATAGAAGGAGAAACAGAAATGCGAGGAGATGGCATTCCTGTTAACCTTCTTCAAGCAGATACACCTCAAGTAGTGCTGTCCTGGTATTTTACAGTCAAGGACTAATGTATTTGTAGGAGTGGAGCTCATAAGTCAGCATTCTACTCTCTCCTTACACCCCTGCTTAGAGCACCTTCCTCCCACCACAGCACACGAATTACCACCAGCATATGAATCAGGTCTTTGCACTCTCTTCTCATATATTTGTTATTACTCGCTTTCCATTTATCCCTTGTGCTATAATGCTGAGGTGAGGTTGGGGTTTTTTTGCCTTTTGGCATCTCTGTGGCAGCTGTTTACATCCCTGGTAATCAACACATCACACACACATGTAAGGCAGCTCTGCTTTGGTCTTTCTGGGGTTCTTTGGTTGGGTTTTTGGGTTTGGGGGTTTCTTGCTTATTCATCCTTTAGCGATGTGTATGGAGAACACAAAACCAGTTTTGTGAGCAGCCTGGAAAGACAGAGCCTCTCACATCTTGTGTGAGGTCCCAAACAAGGGAGAGGGAGAGCAAGGTCAGTGTCCAAACCTCTTCCACATAGGAATAGTCAGAGCACCGCAGGAGGTAGCCACAGCATCTAAAGGATGACTTAAATGGAGCTCCCATTCTCTGGACATCTGACAGGAGTACCCACCTCTCTCTAGTTTTACTCAGTCTTTCCTGAAAATCCCATAAAGTAATATACATTAATGAAAGGTTTAGAGAACTGCAGGATGGGCTTTTTCAGAGGGCAAAAAGCCATCTGAGGAATACTGTTGCCCTCATTTGACTTTGAGACAGTCACTGCGTCTACGATGTGACAAAGCAAGAGACAAGCGAAAGACGGTGGGAGATAATAAAATTTCTAGATAAAAAAAGAACAGCTAACTGGAAAAAACAGAACATATAAAATTCAGAGTTATTCCAGAAGTTCTTCAAGACTACAAAAAATAAAGTATCTGAAGCTCTCTTCTACTCTGAAGGATCTGTGAAGGCATCAAAGAGAAAAATAAAAAGTTTTCCTTGGTTCTTTTTTTCTGCATTGTACACTTGCTCCTGGCTTCAGATAAGAGACTGAAGTAAAAACCTTTTCCAGCCTTCTAATCTGAAGTATATTAAATGGACTTCAGAATGGAAAAGTAGAATTTTCTATATATCTCTATCTTTTTTATTGTGTGTCTTCAAATTATTCTCATTTGTTTCCAGAGTAATTTTTGCCATTTATTTATCTGTTTAAAACCTCTCTATCGTCTTTCATATTCAAGAGCAAATGCAAACCATTTTTCCCCAAGACAGAGAGACAAAAATAAACTACTTAATACTGAGGTAATAACATGGACAAAATGTAACTTGTGTCTTTCAGTTTAAATCCCTTTTTCCCTCATGTTATTTCGATCTGCCTATTGAGAAGACCTAAGAGTCTCCCTGGAAAAACAATAGGTTTCCAATTAAGTCTCATTAGTAGGACAAAACCACCTGGTTTGGGTTAAAGATCTTATAAGGCTCTAGAGCGAAATGAGTGACAGTGAGGGCAAAGTGCTCTGATGAGAAATCGAACAGCTCCTTCCCTGAGAACTCCATCATCCCTTCCTGCTCTCCAGATCAATCTGAAGCTGTTGTCAGCATCTTGTGTGTCTTGTGCTTTTTAGAAAAATAGACTCCCCTTATCTCTTAGGGTCAGGGAATACCCTCATGAGAAACCTGGCTGCTACTCTGAACCTGCACTTCCATACAGTTGTCACAAATCTTCTCCTCACACCTTGTGTCACCTTTTGTGGCAGGCAGCCCAAGGCTAATTCAGGGATATTCTTCCCACTGTTTCTGAGGAATCACACTCCTTGATTCACAGTCCTCCTCTTGCCTTCAGTTGTGGTCCTTGCACCTTATTTCTTATAGCTGGAGGTTCATCATCTCAGCCCAGGTCCATTTTAAAGAACTGTCCACAGGTCTAACTGTTCCTGCATGAGGAATTCTACCCATGAAATGGCAATGAACTCTTATTTGTTGTAGCTTTAGGATGGAAAGGCTGTTTCAAACTCATTGCTAAACTGTTCCTTGGAGTCAGAGAAAGGTATCTAGAAACTCCAGTAATGGTCTTCATTTCAAAGTGCTTTGAACCTGCTGCTCCAGTAATCTTCAGTGACAAGGCTGGCTCACATACCTGTGGTTCCACGTGTGCTATAGGCAGTTCTATAATTTTAGAGCCCATTAACCACTAACTTACAAATCTGTGGTACTTTTATTTTGTGAATGCTTCGTGAGGCTTAGGCTGATAGCCTATTTTCTTGGTTTGCCTTTTTCTCTTGTTTCCCAGGTGACTGGCCTGGCTTTTCAAACTTACTGTGAGATTGGTTTCTTTTCCATGCTTCATTAAGACAGATCATTTGTTACCCTCTCTTCAGACATTGCCTAAGTCTTTGTACATGCACTTTTATCTTTTTCTATACCTTTTCCAACATGTTGAGTGAGTAGAAACTTACAGATGGAACTGCTGATGTGCTTTCATGTAGAACACATTTTCTTTTTCAGTTGTATGTCTCATGTTTTAATTTTCCTTTGCTGATACCAGCAGTTACTTTTATGCCTGGAAGATGAGCTGTTCCCACACTCCTCCATAGTTCTTCCTAGCAACATTTCTTTGTAGATTGGTTGGTGAGGAGAGCTGAAAGGTTACAGGGCTGCTACCTTCCAGAAAGACACTGAATTATTTAGTATCACCACTTCTACCTAAAATGATAGCATCATTTAACTCCAAGTTCAACAGTGGCACTGACATGACCTGCTCAAGCATTCTGTTGCTACAGAAAGCCCAGGAACTGTCTGGAGAGGCTAAACATAGGCAGATTTGGAAACAATCTTCACTTCTTATAAATAATAATTACACTAAGAAAGATAGTTGAGCTTTATAGCAGACACTTATAGAAAATCTTGTGTTAAGAGTCTAGGCTGTGTTAATAGGCTCTTCTGCTGTGGCTCTGTGGTGTGGCAGCCACTGGCACCTGCACTGAAATGTAGATGCCTGTGATAGCTGGACCAAGAACACAAGTGGTATAAAAAGTTTGTATAATTAATTATGAGTTTATATATATATATATATATATATATATATATATATATATATATATGCTTAAATATATATATGCTTAAATGCACATATTTATTACACCTGGCTGTGGTATATGCTGCATGTATTTAGAAGTGCACAAGTACAGAATGGAGTGGTAAAGTTAACATTTACTTCAGAAAACTCAAGTAGTTTAAGTATAAGTCCTTTGCAGTATAAGTCCTCAATTAGAGGGTTTGTGCACTAATAATCAGTTAAAGGGAACTTGTTTTTCTAGAGACTTTCTAACAGGCAAGTAAGTTAGCATCAACCAACACCTTCCTATGTTAAAAACTGTAAAATACTGAATACACAGCTGGAGTAAAGTAACCCAATTCCATTTAATTGGAGCTACACCAGTTTATTCCAGAAGAAATTCAGCCAGTGAATGAATTACAAATAGATTTTCAGAGGGGAAAGGAAAGCCAACAAGATAAAACTGCAGAAAAAATCCATGGAATCTCTCTGTCTTCATTCCATTGCCTTCTCTGAAGAATTAAAAATACAGATAATTATGTCCAATTTAAGTTTCAAGATTGACATTATTTGTTGATCAGTGCAGGCATTCATTGAAAATTAAAATTCGAAGTTTCTTTTCTAATTATTCGCCTTTAAAACTAGAAAAATAACAATCTTCCTAGTGTTGTCTCCAAAGGTGAGCAAACTAAAATTAATTTAGGTATTATTATAAAAAATTGAATCGTTAAAAAATGGGTGGCTTCTGAAATAAAGTTCTCATATAGCATTTTTAAGGTTCTGAGAGGTACCCATGCTAGAGCAGATTTTCGAACCCTATTCATACTGAGAACTGTTTTATTCCTTGAGTGTTTGCACTGAAGTTACAGTGAATTCTCAAAGAGCAAATTAGTGTCAGCATAACCTAGATATAGCTCCAGTTAAACTCCATGAACAGATACCATTAACTTCAGTGCAGGGTAGAGAGAGTAGAGAGCAGGGGCCTGCCTTTAACTTTTTCCTGTATTTATATTTAAAAGTCCTGAAAATGGAATTTGAGCAGTTACACATCAAGGCTGCACATAGCACACTGGAGAACAGAATTTTAGTGAGATATGTTCCTCTTGCAGGAAAAGACACTCTTTACCCTAAGTGTTGGAATTGCTCCCAGTCAAATGGTTCAGAGATTTTCTGCAAGGTGGGAGAAAATGCAGTTGTGTAAGTGTGCAAGACAGATCCAGCTTCTCCTGGATATACAAATTTGTTCAGCCTTAATTCTTTATCCTAGGGGGATTAAATTAAATATGCAGGGTCTTAGCCAAAGGTGTGTTCAAAAGTTAGCTTGCCCTCTGATTTTTATGGGCAATGTTGAACAACAGTGCTGTATTCATACCTGTTGATAAGCAGGTATGAATATCAGTGCTCCATTTATCTGTAACTGTCTTATACAGAAAATATTAGGATGAATAATACATATTGCTGTGGGAATAACCATGTAGCAACTTCTCTTTAAACTGGTGAGACATGGTGCTCAATTTATTGCTGAACTAATTTTCCCACTAACAAAAAAAAACCAAAGGGTTCTTATTTGTATATGATTAGGCCTTTTATACTTTGGAAGTCATGGTCATTCATTAAATACTGGTAGGTGATGTTGCCTTTTTTACCTATTTTGTGAGGGTAAAGTCAATGCCTGCTGTTTGAGCTGGCTGGGTATTATCTGCTCCTTCCTTAGGAATAATACACAGCTTATCTTATCTGACCCATGACCTAATGTCACAGTGACCTGTGCTGTGAAACTAAGGTATCACTCACCTCACATATTCTGTACTGAGAGTAAATTCATGGTGAGCTTCCTCCTGGCACCATAAACCTGTCTGCTACTCTGGCACTAGAAAGGGATGGTCCAGACCCATCCTGTTCTTGCAGTGGTACCATGATATAAAGGAATATGTTACTAAGATGAAGGTCCATGAAACAAACAAACAAACAAGAAAATCATCATTATACCTGAGAATATTGACTTCTAAGAAAAAAACAGTGCTTTCCCCTTCATTCTTAAAAAATTTTGCACATTTTTGGTGGGATCACAATATAAGTAACAATTTTGAGAAATCATTATATATTTTTACTGCTTCACACTTTGAAAATAAATTTAAAAATAAGCCCAATTCCATTTTTAGGAGAATCTGAAGTTTTGCAGTGTAATACACTTGGACTGTTGTAAAGAAAAATAAAGCCTTGAGAATTTCCTTCTTTTTAAAATTCTTCCACCACTGACTTGGGCATTTTTCTTCCAGGGATAGAAAGGCATCCTCATGCAGTACAGCAGAGGGTCATGGGCTCTTTTCTGAAGAGGCAGCAGCTGTTTTGTGTGTTCACAGTGCCCCCTGAAAAAGGGTTGTGATGCTAAGTTGGCTGAACCAGGAGTTGTCCCTCTTCCTGCTTTCATCCCGAGGCACACGGGGTGGTGTGGGCTCTCCTCACCTCCCTGCAGCACTGCCCACACTTTTTGCAGCCATAGCTCACCGAAATAAAGCTGACACAAGTATCCTTCCCTTTGGGTGAGTTCCCAGCCATGACACTGGGAGCCAGGCGTGCAGTCCCAAGCAGCACCTCAGCCTGCTGAGCAGGGCAGTGCAGGGCACAGAGCTCTGTCTGTCTGTCCCAAAGGGACTGAGCTGGACTCCTGGCATGGCTGAATTCCAGGGCTACCTGATTTCCTGTCAGCACCAACCCCACAGGAGCTAATCACTCTGTGACCATGAAGCCTAAGGGTTAAGATAAACTTATTAGTTATCTTCTAGTGCAATGGAATTACACAGCAAACACCAGTCCTCAAATATGACATGACTCAAACCTCAGATGCAAGCTGTCTAACATTTAACCCTGCTGAATGACTTGGGAAATAGAATGTCCTGAAAGGGGAGGGGAAATCCTGGAGCCACTGAATCTGTATGCTGGCTGATGGGCCAATGATGGTAGCCACGGTGGTAGACTGTCAGGCTTCAGAATTTGTTTTCCATATTTGAATACAAATATAAACCTTTGAGCTTCTTAGTAAAACCAAGTCATATCAAAACAATCTGTTTTCAGACTGAGAATGTCAGAGTTAGATTTCCCACTCCTCTTTGTACTTTCATTCTTTTATCTGGAAGTGACAGGCAATGCACCCTTGGCCTTAGGAACAGTCCCAACAACTACTGCACAAAATGCACCAAAATGTGTCTTTATCTTAGCAGCATATATCAGCAAAAAGCAAATTTATCAAAATAAAATTCTACAGTTATTCTGTTAATCTAGACCAACAGTATCTTTCAAACCATGCATACATCAAAAGCTAGACAATACATAAATAGCATTTCTACCTGTTTTAGTTTTTAAACTTTGTATCCAATTCCCACAGTTATCACTCCAGTGGTGGTGTGCCAGCATCAAACTGGAATAACAGTCAAAAAAAACCCCAAACCCCCTTTTAAAGCAATCTAATGGGGAAAAAAAATCCCTTTGTGAATGTACTAGAATAAGCATATGGCAATTTAGCCCAACCTCGAACACATTCTCATTCATTAGACAATGTCTCTGGAGAGAATATCAAACGTTATCTTGGAGGCTGTGCCACTCTTACAAATGCTGAATGTTTTGAGCGAAAAATTCAACAAGTGAGTGTTAAATATGAAATAGGTGTGAAGTTTCCTTTTAAAAATCTTTTGAAATGAGTAAAACTGAAGGATAAAAATCTCTTCACCTAGCCAACTTATAGGTTATATCTATTTTAACCTGCTGTGGTTGCTTGGGAGCTGTTTGGCTAATCTCTGCTTTGTCATTAGGCTATACAACAGCAGGATGGAAATGGCATCACTGCACCATAATTCAGCAAAGTGAATGCAGAACAAGGAGAGTGCAGAGCTGTCAGTGGCAGTACAACAGCAGATAATAAGACTCTGTTACTCAAGCAGAATGTGTTATGTAAAGACAATTGCTGTGTAGAAGCAATAGCTCTAATCAGGTTAATTAGGCTGTATTCATGTTTCATTTATGGTGCAAGTGCCCTGCAAAATCAAAGCAGTCTACCTCCTCTTACTGCACTCCTTGTACAGCCATCACATTCTCTGTAACACTCAACACCATATATTTTCTTCTTTAAAAGAAAAAAATCCCAAGATATTTCCCATTGCTTTTTAACAATCCCTTTTCTTCATTGTTTAAGCCTAAAAGAAGAAAAAAGGAAAATGTACAGGTTGTGTATAAAGCCCCTGCCCACATTAAATTTCATTCCCCTGCAACTACATTAGGCACTTGGATATTGTTTGTGGAGGGCCTGTTTGATTGTGGATTATTTATTTTTCATGTGTTTTCTTGCTCAGTAACATGACCTGTTGAATGTTGAAGAAAAACTGTATTGCCTTTAAAAAGTGTTCCTCTTACCTTTCTCCCTTTTATCCATTTCCTTAAAGTGATGGATCTCCTGTTTATTCCCTCAGAACTAGCTGGAATGATGTGTCTACTTTGAAGAAAGGATTAGAGCTCAGTGCTGTGACCCTCAAACTCTAGCTGTGTCTCCTCTCTACTTACTGCATTTGTTCAGTAGTTCCTTTAAAGTAATAATGGGTACAACAATTCTGAGATCACTTTCTTTTCTCCCCCAAGGAAACAAGCCTGGGTAGAGAGGAGTTATTAAAAAGAGAGAGTACACGCTGCAAATGAAGAGAAAATGGCAGCCTGCACCATCTTAATTATTATAGTTATTTTTGCAATCAGGTATCCACATGGTAGTTGTAAGCTTAGATTCAGTGGGCTTCATTAGAAAAAAGAAATACAGTATTTCCCCTACCCATTTATAACAAATTTAGTCATGTTACACCTTAATTATAAAACCTTTCATTAAACTTGAAAAATGCTGTAGTTCTGTTTTAATATCTATGTGTCCCTCACACAATATTTCAATGAGCTATCAATAACAATGTTTAAATAAAAATTCTTTCTCAGGCAGTTCTGTACTTTATCTTATACATTCTGCCCTGTGGAATGGAGCTAGTTGAGCTCAATATGACAGCACAATATCACTGCAGAGGTCAAGCTGTGGCAGTGATGAGCAGGGTGAGAGAAGCAGGAATTTTGCATGTTATCACTTACAGTATTACTTTGCTGCTGTGCTTTTACTTCCATTCTGGCTGCAAAACACGTGACTGTTTGTAAGGATGTTTCTGACTACATCTCACAGCACCAAGGTGTGCTGCTGAATTTCACAGGGCTCACAGACATGGTGTATCTTGTCATAGGACACAGGACTTGGCACCTTAGGAGAAAACTTCAAGGAAAATTTGTGTGCACTTAATTTTTCACCACCTGAGCTCACACTGAACCAAAAACATAACTATTAATCTCCTTTAATGGCTCATTTGTCTACTATATTCTTAAATATTTTAGTAGACAGATTTCATTTCAGGGAAGGTCTGACTGCCCCTACAATTCTGTGTCACTCCCTTCATGAAGGAAAGCTGTGATACTGAAATCCTCAAGATTTCAGGAGGTCTTGGAAGTGAAGAAGCCCTCATTTGACTCCTGGTGGAGCAATGATGGAGTAGAGGGACCAGGCAACTGCATCCCAGGTGCCCTGGCACCACAATAATGAACTTCATTAATCCTCAGTCAGGAGGCATCACTCCAAGTAAATGAAGCAATAAAGGACTGTTTGATGGGGCCTGCAGTAAATGTGGCTTCAGAACTCAGGACCTGGGTTTAAGTTTCTCTCCCTTCTCCTCCCTGTTGGACAGCACCAGCAGAGAAATCCTTGTTCCCCTCCTGGAGGATAAAGCCAGGCTGCCTCAGTGCAGTGTTTGCCATGTTGCCCCTTGCCTCATGGAAATTCCAGGTATACATTCCTGAGCTCTCCTTCCTGCCCCCTCAGTAACCTTTGTATGCAGGTGGTTTTTTACATGCTATTTAACTTATCATTTGAACAAAAGACAAGTTTAAATTCAAAGTAAATGTTAAACTTGCAAAAAAATACATAAAATTGAAGTTAGGGAGCAAACTCCCTCCTGACATGGTTTTACTAAGGATTGATCTAAATGTTATTGCTGCAAGTGGGAAATTCTGGATATATTTCCCCAAGTGGGACAGCAGAAAAAGCCCCATGAGAACCTACTGAGAAGGTCCAAATGGTCCCAACTCACTGAGATCCTGCTGGAAACTTAACTCACTTCTTTTTAGATTCTTCTGATAAACAAAGAGATTCATTTCCCTCCTGTCTTGTTAGTATAAGCTTTCACTGCTAACCACAGGCTAATGTGATGGTCGTACTGACAAGTTTTGTCCTTCCAGGTGTGGGTAACAAGATTTGCCTGCAAAGACAGACATGGTTGATATCACAGAAAGACATTTTCTCCTTGTATGTCTATCAGCTGTAAGGTGTCTCAAGCCTAAATCTGTAAAATCAACCACAAATTCGCCTCTAAAAGTAGAGTTTCAATGTGACCAAAGTGTATCTCCAAAGTAGTGACCCTTATGAAGAACAAAACATCAGGAGATTGAAGACATGGCTGGAAGAAAGCTAAATTATTTCAGTTATGATGGAGGAACTATATTTGCATAATTCAAATTTTAGTGGTTTTTTACTGTATAAATAAAATGCAGAGAAATGGAAGAAAATAGAAAGCTGGATATTTTTAAAATTAAACCTTTTTTCCAACATATACCTACCAAGGTGTCCTGCTGAATTTCAAAGGGCTTACAAACATGGTGAAATATATAGAAAGTAAGGTAGCTGAACTCATGAGGTGATTTGAAGCTGTCAGCATTCATGACCTCAGAAATGTTTATTTTCTGATTGATCAATAAGCATTCTAGAATGCACTTATTTGTCAAACTAACATGCCAAAAGAAACATGTGATATCACATGCCTTTATAAAAGAGCAACCCATCACGTTCACCTTTACTTTACCCCCAACATGAGGGGCTTGATATTAGCCCTGGTTTTAACCCTGGTGGGTAAGTATCTAACTTATGTGCTTTGATGAATTTAAAATTGTATACTCAGGAAAAGGTTTCAGAACCTAAATATATTTCACTGGCAGATGTGAATTTAAAAATGTTGTAGAAAAAAAAATTTCATTACTTCTTTTGTTGTTTAAAGAAAAAAAAAAGGCATTTGGCTGGTGCTGAAATAAAGTTAATTAGATAGGGTTATGCTATATGTGCAAGATGAGTTATAGCCTTTTATACTACAGTGCATTCACATTTTGGGGCTGTTTTTCCTTTGTCATTTCATTCCTCTATTTTTTCTTCCCTTTCAGGGAGCCAGCATCTTAATTACCGTAAGTAATTTTCCTATCAACTAATATAATTATAATGAGTGAAATTAAAAATAGAATCTGAAAAGTGTATCAATGTTTAATATAGCTTTACAACAGCTAATTTAGTTCAGGTGCAATGCAAAATGAACAAATTTGTCTTTTTTTGTTCCATACATTCTAAGGCAGGTACTTTAAAATGTTCTGTACGTTGTGTATAATATTTTATGGGAACCATTTCTTTGCAGAACCTGATTTCAGTGAAAACAAGGTTTATACATTTGATTATGAAACCACACTTCTCAGTGGACTTCCAGAGAAAGGACTTGCAAGAGCTGGAATAAGAATAAAAAGTAAAGTGGAAATTAGTGGTATTGGGCCAAAACTTTGTCTTATTAGGGTAAGAAAACGTATTCAATTTGAAAGGTAAAATTCTCATCATACTTAGCTTCTTCTTTGTGAAGTTATTAGGTTTCATCATGTGTTGTGCTTACTCAGGGATAATGTAACTAACACTGTTATTTTTTATACAGTGCCCTAAATTCTATTTGCACTTTGCAAGGTAATTCTCAGCTCAAGCCAACCTTGGGCTTGAAGGATTTCTTCTGCTTTGTGGTCAGGGAAACAATGGAATATAATTTGAAATGCACAATTATTTATTACTAGATCAATCCAATTGCTTCAAACTGTACAACCTAGGATTATTTAATCAACTGATTTCATAACCAGCAGACAAAAGGCAATAAAACATGCAACAGTAGTTGCATGTGATTCAATATTAAGCAAAATTAATGTCATCCTTCTTTTTTCTGAAGGGTCCTGAGTGACATTCTTTGTCATCCTCAATTGTATGTTTTTACTGCTTGCTGAGTAATTACTGAGGGTTTTGATCATGTGAAATACACTTTTGCCTTTAACATGTGCTTATAATGATTGTAGAAAAATGCACACCTCAATTGCTTTACACAAACTCCACTCAGCCTTGTGTATGCAGGGAAGAAAAATGTCACTTTTAAAAGCTTTAATTTGGCATCTTGAAAACTTTAGGTTAAAAAAACTGGTGGCTGTCTAATAAATGCTTGTAAATGTTGTGGCCTTCCAGCCTGAATCAGCCTGCTGTTATTAGGAATTTTTGTAAGTTCAAATTATAATAGATCTAAATGGGAAATATTGCTTTTCCATGACATTTGTAAGGGGATGGATTTCAAAACAAAAAAGGCCAAGGAAATAAGAGTCACATATCTGGTGTGGTGAGTAGAAAGCTTCCCTGCCAGAAAAGAGCCAGAAGCAGTCCTGTCCTTATCCCAGATCCTCCTTCATTCCTGCCTAAATGGCTCTTGGTGTGCCAGGGTGAGTCTTTACCAAAAATGGGCTCCTGCTCTCTAAAACTTTCTAAATAATTTTACTTTACTGGTGTTGCTGTATTTGTGAAAAGTTTCCATTTCAGAAAAAAATTTCAGGCAAGAAAAGGAGAAAAGGAAAAAAATCATAACTTTTTGGGCAAGTTCTAAGCTAAAGGTAATAGTACATTTATTCCCTTCTACTCTGGGAAAAGTTTATTTTGCTGCTGTTATATTTAAATTAGACTGTTTGGAGAGATAGTTCAGGGAATTAAACTTTCATCTGCAGCCTTCTAGTTCACATTCAGCCTAAACAAAAAGCTGTGCTCCCTGGGCAGTTTCCAGCTGACAATTTTTTCATCACAAACCAACAAGTAAGAATTGCCAGCTGTGTTCAAAACCAAGCAGACAGCCTAAGTCCTGCCTGAGCCCCAAGGGCTGGGGAAAACTACCTCGCCCTGACCCTGCAGAGCAGTCCCAAACCTGCCTGTATGCAATATGCCAGAAGCATGTCCAAGAGGCAGCATGAGGGATTTACTCTCTAACAGCCTTCCCTGTAAGCTTCAGTTACTGGGGTTGGCAGTGATCTCCACCAACAATAACAAAAATAAATATGAAAGTGCAGTCTCCAGTGATTTGCTGTATGAGGATTTAGTTTGTGTGGCTTTTTGAGAAATTAATCCGTGTCTTGCACCACATCGCCAGCCTGAGGTGTCAGAGAAAATATCTTTAAATTGTCAAAATATATAGAAGGGAAGGGTCCTCTGAGAAACTAAGCTAAACATGCCCGTTCTCTGGGGTAGGAATTTTTCAAGTTATGCATAGTTTAGCACAAGTTTCTGCTTGTTTGGATGTGCCCCATGTTGAGGCTGGAGCGTGAAGTGCACAGTGGGGCTGGAGCCAGTGCCTTTGGTTCCACAGCAAAACGTGTAGGGAAGGACAATTTCTGTAACCTGCTGTCCACTGCTCAAACTAATTCTGCATGTCTGGCTGGCCTAGAGGCCATGTGTTTATTAGTTTCAGATTGCTGCCTGCGCTCTGTGACCCCAGTGAGGGAAATGACAAAGTTCACAACAGGAGTTAATGATGCTTCATGCAACATTAACTTTCTCCTGCAATTTCCTGCAGATCTCCCGTACTACTTTCGGGTAGCAACCTGCTGCATGTGCCTCTTCTCTAGCTCATTTCTTTGCACAAGTCAACCTTTGGCAATATGGATTGTCTATGAAACAGAACAGAGTGCAGTGGCTGTGGAAATATCAGCCTTTTGCAGTGCTCTCTTTCATTTTATATACAGAAATAGATGTAATCGACACTAGTTATGCTAAATGGCCACTTCTAAGTTTCCCCTTCGAAGAAGCTTCGTGTTATTTAAAAGCTTATTTTTGATATGATTGAAGCTCCAGATGCTTGTGTGTATTGAAAATAGTTAACTGGGGAGATAAAACTAGAAGAGGAGTTTTATTCCCCCTTTGTTGTAGATTCACTCGATCGAAGCCGCGGAGTACAACGGTGCCTGGCCCGCGAGCTCCTTCTCGCGATCCCTGAAACTGACCCAGGTCCTCACCGGGCAGCTCAGTAACCCCATCAAGTTTGAGTACAGCAATGGCCACGTTGGGAACGTTATGGCTCCTGATTCTGTCTCGGATGATGGTCTGAACATCTACAGAGGGATTATGAACGTGCTGGAGCTGAGCGTAAAGAAGTCGCAGAATTCCTACAGTCTGCAGGAGGTGAGTTTTGGGTTTGGCCGTTGTGGTGCCTTAGAAAATAAATAAACTTTCACTTCAGAGTCTTCTACTGCATTTTCTGTATTCATCCTTGACATCAACTTCACTTATAAGAAAGACCTATGCTTGGGAGATCCTGATTAAGCTGCATATGGGACAACATTTGGTGGATATGTACTTAAACAGGACAACAGAAGAGCATATTTTTAAAGTGGTTGATGAAAGTATTTCAGAAAATACACTTGCAGAATTAAACCCTTGGCAAATCTGGCTTGTGATTCCAAAGAAAGTAAACTGTGAAAGATGAAGCCTGTATAAAATGGGAACACTGTATAAAACATGCTTGAAAATACAGTTTAATATTAAAGTCAAAATGACAGTAATTTGACTTTTTCTACCAATCATATATACTTTAATCTCTTCTAGCTCCTCTTTTAGGAAGAAAATAGTATGTATGTCATAACGTTACCATAACAGCTTTGACAGTTGCAGTTGATGCTCTGTAGAAATTTCCACTGTTTTTCAAGTTTTAATATATTACTCAAGGTCAATCATCTGATATTACTATTCACACAGAAATTGCAATGTGTTTAGTTTTTGTGAAACCGTATTTACATTGATTAGACTACATTCAATTCAGAGATCAGCAAAAACCTCGAAATTATTATACTTTCATGTTATTTTTATTGGAACTATAGACCAGAGTAACTCTATTTTTTTTTAAATTTATTTTTACATAAGTAGAGTTGTTTCTGGGAAAGGAGCTAGATGATTTAATTTTTTGCACACTGTTTGCTGCACATAAAAATCCGTGTGGTGTTGTTGAATATTCTGCAACGCTATTTTCCCATATCTAGTTTCACATCTTAATTCTTTCTAATTCAGTTAGCAATATGTTCTACTCTCACTGCTAGGCAAAAGATGTGACTTCACCTTCTGGAATAATTTCCAAGTTTTCTTTGCTTTTCTCAGACAGCAACTGATTAATGAGCTTTGGCACCCATGCTTGACAATCTTGAGTCACTCTGCAAAGGAAAATAAACACTATTAGTCACAAAATCTGAGCTGCAGAGAGGTTTGAAGGACTAAGCTGGGAAGGTGTAGATCCCACCCTGTGGGTTCAGGGTGTCTGAGCTGGCCATAAACCACTCACAGCCGTGCAGTTCAGCTGGGCAGGAGTCTGCTCCATCCCACTGAACTCTCGGGGCCGGACACTCCCATTTGAACTCTGGAGGTCTCTACCATACCCTGCAGTGTGCAGAGACCCACACTTGTATTTGCAGAATGCAAGGCTCTCAGAAAGCTTGGGCAATTCCTATTTCTAGCCTTTACCAGAGACACAGTGTCTCAGGGAATTCTGCTAAGCCGAAGATGAAGTGGGTACATCTCCCTTCCTAAGCACCACGTGACCATTTGTCTGCTCTCTCATAGCCCAGAGCTGGTCTCTGCACTAGCTATGCTATAAATAACAATAACAAAAAAATCAGGAAAATAACTCTTCCTCCTAAAATGCAATCAAGCATTTTTCCTCTACAAAAATCTCACTGACTGTGGAGACTTAAAAGCTCTTATAAATGTATATGCTCAAAATATTATTGAAGAGTTCAACTAAAACTGTGAATTCAAGAAGACCCACAATCAAAACTCTGTTATCCTGAATTTTTTTTTAATTATTGCTGCTCATACTGTGACAGATCACCTGATATTGCAAGACCTGTTCCAAAGGCATTTGTAAGCTCTCTGTAAAAGCAAGTTTTGAGGGCAGAATGTCATCTCCAGCCTTGAAATACTTTGCTGTTAAGACTTCATTCTGACTGATCAAATTATTTTGACCCTTTTTTTATTAATGTTTTCTCAAAACATATTTCATAATCAACAGCTCTATCTGAAAATTATTACTCCCCTTTCCTGAGGCTCCAAGTGAAACTTTGGGGAGATTTAGTTCTCTCTGTGTAACTCTGATTTGGTTTACTGAAAACTGTACTTGTAAAAAAGATAATAAAATAATAATCATTGCAATTTTGTTTCTGAAGAATATAAGGAAAAACAAAGCATTCACTTCCATTAGTAATTTTGAAAATGCAGAATTAAACAGGAAATTTCATGAGGCGAAGTGAAGCTTTGCATAATAGTGACTTTCTCTGATCCTGATCTCATTTTTGCCAGGCTGGGATTGGAGGTATTTGTAACACAACATATGCAATCCAGGAAAACAAGAGAGCAAACCTAGTCTATGTGACCAAATCCAAGGACCTGGACAGCTGTGAAGAGAAAGTTCAAATTGTCACAGGTTCAGCATACACTCATCCATGCAAGACCTGCCAGCAGGTAAATCAGAGTGGTATTGTGTATGAGTATTTTAAATTCTTATGCAGAACACCATTGGATATCCACACAATCTCTTAATTTTAAATACAAAAAATGAGGGGGAAATCAGGTCTGCTGTATCCAGTTGTCATGATTTTTTTTCCTTATGAAAATGATCTCACAGAGAAGCAGAGGTCTGGGCTGTCCACTGTAATGTACTGCAAGCACACTTGAGCTAGCTCAAGCTAGCTGGCTTGGAAGCCATTAATTATCAGCATGAGTTAATTCACCTACTCTGCTGAGTAAAAAGAATAATCACGATGTCCATTTTCTGCTATTCAAGACAGGTACTGCTGAATTTTATTATAATCCTGTCTTTGAAATAAAAAATTGTGTGGTTTATGCAGCTGCTCTCCTCAGAAAAACGTGTCTGCTTCTCGAGGGAATGACCAATTACTTAGATTTGGGAAAAGGAAAAAGCAGCTAACACTTCTTAGCAGTAAAAGTAATGGAGACAGGCAGCGTGCCTGACCTCTCCCATGGAAGAGAGTGCACAGAATTCACATTGATTGCTCTTATGGCCAATGAACAAAACAGCCCTGGAAAACAAATGAGTTGAAGGGGGTGATGTAATAGCCTCTAGTCACAGAATTTCAAAGTTCAATGACTTTTTCTTTCCTTTGTTTCATTCTTTTTTTACATTATAAAGAGGAACAAGAATTCTCGAGCAACTGCTACATACAATTACAAAATTAAATACACACGTAGTGAAGCTGTAATTACACAAGCTGATGTTGAGGAAATCCACCAGTTTGCACCCTTCAACGAGATAACAGGAGGAAATGCTATTGTAGAAGCAAGGTACTGTACATATTCCTTTAATTCAGCAACCCAGTAATCTGAGTGAAGGTCTGTAAGTGAAATAAACCCTTTACTTCCACAGCCTATTGTTTGCCAGTATTTAATTACATAAAGTCCCAAACAGCTCATAAAAACAACCTTCACTGTTAGTTGTAAATCTGAAACATGCACATCACTATCCAAATTTTGTTAGCTAAACTTGGCAGGACTTGACTATTTTATTTCTCAGGGATATTTGATTTATGCCACGAAAGCCAAAACAAATGTAATTCCATCTGAGAAATTGTGAACTAATATATTTGAAGCAAAATACTCCGAAAGACAGTTACTCAGGAAAGAGAGTTCCCTGGAAAATAATAATGCAGTAAGAGATCCTTGGAGACCAGTTCACAAAAAACCTAGATAGGACTTTGGATTCCTAAATACCATGGACAGCTTGCAAATCTCCTATCAAAACTGTTTCTTGATAGGAAATTGGGTTTTATTGCAAAACAATTGGGCACAAGACATGTTAAATGCATTTGCTTTTTCACAGAAAATTCTGCATATTTCTTAAAGAAATTTGGGGCAAAACATGAATATGTTTGTCTATGAAATTTTGTCCCTAGCTCAAGCACTCAAACTTTCAGTTTGAAATTTTTTTCATCTACCAAATTTATTTATTGAAAAGGTTTTTAGTTACTTATTTAACTATGGACTCTGTAGATAGGAGTGCCCTACTGAAGGGAGAGGCTTTTTGCATAAATGTCACAGTGCAGAAGGGGCTCTTTGATCCCACTCTACAGCTGCTGTAATCTTCCTTGCTCCATGAGCTTCTGCAAGGATCTATTGGAGACAGCAATATCAGAAAGTTTGTGTCAGTAACTGACTGATTAACTTCATATATATAATGAACCTGTTCAGTTTGGCTAACCAAACAAAATTAAACAAAAACCAAAAAAAAGTGAAAGTGGCTTTACTATCTTATGCAATCAAGGTGTAGACAGACACAACTGCAGTGGTTTTTATGCAATTATAGGTTTTTGTGAGTCAGCATTAGTCTGGAGATAATGGATTTATGTTGCTTCACACTCTCCTTGTGCAGCCTGTGCAGATTGTCTTCAGTAAGGTCTTTCTCAGCTCTCAGAAGGGTAGTACCTTTACTTTTCCCATTTTCTCTGCATTTTTATCATTACCCAGCTGAAGGGGACAAATATAAGATAGTTGGGAAGATGTGACTATCTCGCTCAAGTCTTCAGAAGTTATTTCCACAATGCATTCTCTGTTTAAAAAAAAAAAGTAATTTATCAAGGCACTTGGAGCTGAGTTTTCAGACCTGCTCAGCATAAGACTTTTGCAGCACCTTTCAAGGCCGAGAGAGGTTTCACTACTGTTTCACCATTTAATCCTATCTTTAGCATTCATTTTCTCTTCTCTTCAGAATACTGCATTTTCCTTTCTATTCTGGACAGATATATCTCTTCCCAAAATAATGAAAATGAAGATATAATAGATTCATCATGATTCAAAAGGGGGAGTTAAATCTGCCCGAGTGTACCTGATGTTATATTTGTGACCCAAAAGCCCTTTCAATAATATTGCATAAAATTTCAAGAGAGAAAAAAATCTCTACTGATTCTGTAGCAGTTTCTATTCAAATTCCAGTGGCTTGTCAGTAAAGCAGTTATATGCTATTTTTCTGCAGCAGTTCTCTGCAATCCATATGGAAGGAGTGAATAGAAATGATACAGAAGATCATAGAGATTCCAAAATAAACACACCAATTTTCTACAGAGATTTTGAGAGACTCTGTAGTACAGCAATATTGCTTTTGGAATGCTTTCAGTTGTTCAGTAGAAATACCTAACTTTATTATAGTGTCCTAAATGACCCATTTTAAACATAATTGGTAGGATAGGCTGCATCTCTTTAGCTGAAAATGTAAAAGATAGCAAATATTTACAAAGACAGTCTCTCATTGGAATTATTCTTAATAACAAATGATGAAGGTTTGTTGCTTCTTAAAAAGTTTTCAAAAGGTTGAGCACTTTTCCAAAGACTAATCCTGAATTTATGTGGCCCTTTTCTTTTAAAATCCAATTTAAAGCTGCATGAGAGCCTTCTTTTGTAGTCCCCAGGATATTCAGCTTACCAAACAAAATGGGGAGGGAATTGTAATAGTTCAAGTAAAAAGATTGTAGCATTTCTTATTGTATCTAAAAACTTTCAATTCCATTTGAAGCTTCCAAGAGAGACACAGAACAGCTTTCATGAACTTCTTAAAATGTTTAAATTAAATTATAATTTCTGAGCAAGTTTTCCATCTGTGTTTTTCTAGAGTCCATAGTTTACTCCTTAAGATACAAGTATTTCCTGCACTACAAGTACTTCTTCAGGCCACAGCCTCTCACCTCCCTCTTTTCCGTGAATTCTCAAGCCCAGTTTTTCCCAAAGGAAGGCAAAGGCTGGCTCTGCTCTGAGCCCTGCTGTGCAAGTAGACACCTTCCCAGAGTATGATTATGAGCAGCATGTCCAAATGCTTCTGGCTGTAAATACCCTCAATAACAAAACCTTTTGTAGCTGCACTGCAATATGGGGAAGCAAAATTACTGGGTTGGTTTTTGGTTTTTTTTAGTTTGTACCTTGCATCTTGTGATGTTTTTGTCCTGGGGTTCTCCATTCCAGGCAGAAACTTGTTTTGACTGATGTGCAGAAGCAGAGGGCAGAGGTCCCCTCAAAAGAGTACCAGAATCGTGGATCTCTTCAGTACCAGTTTGGCAGTGAATTGCTTCAGCTTCCTGTCCACTTATTCAAAATAAAAGATGTGGAAAGCCAGGTAAACCCAGCCACTGGACAGATTCTTTGTTGGAGATTTAAATCCCTGCACGTGGAAAACAGCGCATGTGAGCTTCCTGCATTTTCATCTATCTGCAGATAGAGGAAAGCCTGCAAGAATTGGTAGAGGCCACCTCTGACCAGCTTCCCAGTGATGCACCAGCAAAAGCTCTCAAGCTTCTGCACCTCTTCCGTGCAGCAAACGAGGAGAATTACGAATCGGTGTGGAAGCGATTCTCCAACCGGCCAGCCTACAGGTACAGGCAATAAAGGTGGTGCTGCTTCTGCTGGAGACCCTCTGGCATCCCTGTGTTCAGAGGCAGCCTTGGAAAATGCTGCTTGCCTTTCCCATTGCAGGCGCCACATTTTGGATATAATTCCTGCAGTGGCCAGTCACCGAGCACTCAGGTTCCTGCGGCACAAAATGGAGAGGCAGGAGCTCACCAACTGGGAAGTGACTCAAACAGTGCTTGTGGCTCTGCACTCCAGCACTCCAACCCGGGATGTGATGGAGGAAGCAACGGTAGGATTCTCTCAACACTCTCAAACTGCCCTGCTGATTCTAGCATCTGTTGTATTTATTCCTTTGACAAGATAGCAGAGGCTTTGAAAAGATAAAGGTTTTATATCCTCTAGCGAGGTTGAAAAGACTTTGTTTCCTGAGTGTCTTAAGGGGAGGAGAATGCAAATCAAAAGGGCAAAAATGAGTCCGGAATGAAACAGAAAATAAAGACTAAAATACCCCTCCGGGACAGAGGTTATTGCTGCAAACAGTGGCTTCTAGTCTCTCTTTTTCCAAATGTACTCTATAGTTACACCAGATTAGTTCTCTGACTGTCTACAAAGACAAGGAAGCAAGAAATACATATTTGTTATATCCACGTATTTGTCCTAATTGTCCTAGAAGGATGCTGTGAATTTGAGAAGATCTGTCAAAACCAAGGGAATTATGTCAATGTGAAAGCCATGTCGGAGGAAGTCTAATTGTTTTTGCAATTTTTTTTCTGGATATGCAAACTTTAATCCCAGTCTCAGATGCAAGATCTTATCTCTGTATACCCTAAGTAGAGATGATGAACCCCAGACTAGAGTTTTTCCCCCAGTGAAAGCCCTGACAGCCCAACTGTTACTGTGTGCTGGTGCTCTGCTTCCCACACAAGAAACCAGTGGGCTGATGCCTCCTGTCAGCTCCTACATTTATAAAAGCTGTTCCTGTCTGCCCAAGTAGTGAGGTCCATTCACAACAAATCTCAAATTCATTGTACCTATTGCTGAAGCAATCACAAAACATGATGAATGTTTCTTCAATAATGTGCATTTTTCCATTCCATGACTGGGTGATTTCTTCCCTTTGGATTATTATAGGCTATGCCAAATTTAAATGTGAAACACTGTAAAAGAGACAGATCTGCCTTCCAGATATTACTTGGTATTACTTTACAATTTACTGTCAAATACAGCACTATCCACAGACTAACTGAAAATACATCAACAAAAAAATATCAAAAGCCTGGTTTTGCCTTTCATTGGACAGAAACATATTTTTCAATAAGGTTTCTCTTCATTAATGGTAGTAACAACCAGCTGCCTTCTCCCCAGCTCATAGTAAAGAAGCACTGCCCGCGCTCGAGCTCCGTGCTTGGGAAGGTTTGTCACCTCAGCTACGCATCCCTGTGCCACAAGCAGTGCTCCTCCTCAGACTCCTGCTCCGAGTGTCTCCAGGTAACCACCAGGGTTATTTACCATTTAAAAGAAAAATTAAGCCTTGAGTTCTTTCTTCATTATTCAGAAAGCTGTATTTCGCTTCACTACAGTGCTTCCTTTGGGGAAAGGAACCCCAGTTGGTTAAATACAGCATTTTTATCTTTAGATTAGCACACGAAAGAGAGTGAGAGGAAGAAGCAAACAATTCATAACACTTTCTATCTGAGTGTCTCTGGGTGCTTTGTTGCCAATTATTAATGAAGTCCCATGACATTGCTCAAAAATACTTTAAATATAGGTATTATGTGTATTTATAAATTACCTAAGTGATATTAAGCCCGGGGTTTTGTCAGAATTAATGTATCCTAGCCAGAAGCAGAGCCCAGTCATCAATATAGGCTATAAGGTTGTTACAACCGCAGTAACACCCTCCCTGTTCTGCCCTGCTTTTAATCAGCAGGCCTCAAAACAATTTGAGTAGTCATTAAATAACATTTCCCAGTTCTAAAAATGCATGTCAAGTTTTGTGGAGCCAACCCCTCAGCCAGTAACAGAGAAAGAAAGAGAAATATGTGTTCAGTCTTTGGCACCCGTCAATCCACCATCCCCAGTGAGAGCAGGGTGCTCCAATTACACTGCATGCCTGACATGAAGTTTTTCTGTAGTACATAGGCATGGCCAACATTCTACATTCGTCTCCTGTGCTACAATTGCCACCAATGCTCTTGAGCTAATTAAATCTGAGAAGGCCTGTGTCAAAGAGTGAAAATTCTTTCCCAAAGCAAATGATTGTTTAGGCTTATTCAATGCATTTCTAATGTCCCTTCATTTGATCAGTAATCTCAAGTAGACTGTTTCTGCACCATCAAGGGATCTCAAATGTGTTATTTTAAAATACACAATCTGTATTGAAATTGTTCTCTCAGTTGCTTTTTAGAGCCATTTGTTATCATTTAAAACTGTTATCTGTTAGTATTTAGTTTTTTGCTCTTGTCCAGCCTTCAGACAACTACTTCTGATCTTGCCATACTAATGGACGTGTGATCCAGTTGCTTACAATGAAGGCTGTAAAATTACCTAATTGTTGGCAGTGATCTCATTTTCCATCTATTAATCCACACTGAAAAGAGGCTGTCACTGCTGGTTAAGGGCACCACCACTACCCACATCTTCAGGAATCTTTTTTAAGGGTCTGAAGCTTTAACTGTATTTGTATTTTTGCACCTGTCTTCAACCATGAGAGAGAGAGATGCTCAAGCAGCATTATTTCAGGGTTCCCAACTTACCTTGAAAGGCAGTGGGCACTAGGTCCAAGCTGTTATTTTTTCCTTTAAAAATCTTACTTGATAACTTTAAGGTATAGTGAGAAGAAGCTGTTCATTGCAGCTACACTTGTTCTATGAATAAAATGTTCTATTCATGAGGAAAAATAGGAATTTGAAAATATTTAAAATAAATGAATTGAACAAACTGAAATTATGGAAGTCAAACCCCAGAACAGGCTGGTGGATGGAATATAGATAAGAGCAGGAATTGAACTCAACAGATTTGTTTTCTTTTTTCAGCTTCTCCATGGCTTTACAGGAGAGGCACTGAGCAAGTCTAGCACAGAAGAAATTTCCCTGGCTTTGAAAGCCCTTGGGAATGTAGGACATCCAGCCAGCATCAAGCACATCAAGAAGTTTTTGCCAGGATATGCAGCTGGTGCCTCGGATTTGCCACTCAGGGTCCATGTGACTGCTGTGATGGCCCTGAAAAACATAGGCCTAAAAGACCCCAAACTGGTAAGAAAACAAAGCTGCCTCCTTTGCCCTTGTGACTTCCACTTACAAGGCTGCTGACAGATAATGGGTGATGATCTATTTTTTTCAAAGATAACATTATTAAAAAAAAATACTTAGCCATTGGTAGGCATGTCTTATTTCTTTTGACATTAACCTCCAGTATTTCAGACTGCAACAAAAAAATCCCATTAAAAGGATACATTCATTGTTGTTGAAGACAAATCGGTATTTCCATTGCAAACATTTCATTTCCAAGGACATTAGACAGAAAACTAAATTATTGACCCAAATGTGTTTAGTACTACTTCACCTTTGGTATGTGAGAGAACCACAAAACAAGGTTTTCAGAGAATTGACATTTAATACTGAGTGTCACATCTGATCGTAATTCAAGACCAGATTTTATTGTAAATAGATACCAGGGGTTTGCATCCTAATTACAAATTTACAGACATTGTGTGGGCTTAAGTCATAAACAAAGCATTTACTAAATGTGACTTTTGTCCCTGACTGAGATAATTATTAGATCTCACATACAATGCCTACACCAGCACACTCTCGCGTACCACAGACATCACTTTACAATCCTTTTCACTTGGAAGCAATCTGCTCTTAAATTGAAACCTTTTCAAGCTTTTCAAATCTTTTTCCTGATGTTGAAATTTCTTGTTTTATATCAGTAAATTCTTACTATAAAAAAGTAGAATAAAAGCTTTCATTAACTATTCACCTACTAATCAGTATCAGTGTTTCCATTATACCCATTTTTTGCACGAGCCTCCCAGTTTGAGTGCATATATTGATCCACACACAATAGTGAGCCAGGGTATGCTTTTAACCAAAAGAATAAAGAAACAATTTAGTGGAGTGCAGGAGCTGGATGGGGAAATGCAGGGGAGAGAGGGGAGAGAATTGCAAGAGTGGAAGTTAAAGTATTTTCTGGGGAAGAAAAAAAGTCAATTTGGTGTTTGAGACCAGCACTGCGCCTCTGAGTGCTCTTTGGCCTGGCTTTCCACAGGTGCCCCAGACCACTCAGTTTCATTTTCTATGCATTTTCTTTGGAGAAAATTGATCTGGAACAAGTTAATTATTGTGGCCACTTTTTCACTTTTTTTTTTTTTTTTTTTTTGGTCAAAAAACAGTTCAGTGCCTGGTTTGCAGCTGGGTACACATGCATACCTGGATTAAATGTACTTAATTTTAATGTTTAATTTGAAAAGGCTCATTTAGGCCTACTGCATCTTTGTCTCCTCATCTACATTGACATTTGACAATCAACATATTCAAATTCATAAAACCAGTCAGCGTTTTTCCAAAGTTTGCTGAAGTTTCTGGGTCATTCTCCATTGCAGGTCATGGATGTGCTCTCTCCCAGGCAGGACAGGGCTGTGCAGAAGGTTTGCCAGAACAGTGGCACATCATCCACATCCATTTTAAAGTTAGGGCCAAAGGCTCCTGTGCCCTCCTGGAAACTGCAAATGTTCCAGTACAAAATTGTTCTTGGTAGTGAACATTGCTGAGGGCAAACATGTCAACCACAAGTACTACTAAGGAAATTACATTTATTGAATTAAATTTTGGTTTAAGCTGCCTACATGGCATACATATTTCTGGTAATAAATTATGTTTTATTTGTTTCATTTTTATTCTATTATTTAGCATCAAGTACCCCAGAAGATCACATTATTAGAAATAAGTTGTAGTTTTATGTATAGGGATAAGTGATTACTGAAAGCACTTCTCAGATATGTAATGGATTCATGAAATCTCTTTTACCTAGAGTGGGATAGCTCAAAAAGGGAGAAACACTTGATGTAGGAGTTATCCAGTGAAGTTCCTTGGCTTTGATTGTTTAGGAAGTCAGACTACATTACCATAATGCTTCTTCCAGCCCTTGGACTATGAAACCACAGTGTTGCCATGATAATTAAATAGTCCAAATTTTTACTGTGCTATTGATGAAACAGCTCATTTACTGGTTTTGGGTGGTTATTACCAAAATGTTCAAACATACAGTAAAGCTGGATGTATCTATTATTTTCAGGTCCAGGCTATTACCCTTGAGATTTTCCTGAATCAAAAAATTCATCCTCGAGTCCGAATGGTGGCTGCAGCAGTTTTACTTGAAACCAAGCCAGGTCTTCCAATTGTGATGACATTAGCTGATGCTGTGCTGAAGGAGCCCAGCATGCAAGTGGCAAGTTTCATCTACTCTCACTTGAGGGCCCTGGGTAGAAGCACAGCTCCAGATCTTCAAGTGCTGTAAGGAAAATTCCTTTCCTAGGAGAAGCACTTGGTGCAAGCTAATTGAAGTGTTAATGTGCTCACTGAACTTTTCCAGGGGTTCTGCCTGCAGAATGGCTGTCAGAGCTCTCAGTCCCAAATTTGACAGGTCTGGATATCAGTTCAGCAAGGTCTTCCGCTTCAGCATCTTCAAAGGTAAGACCCAGAGGATTTTGTAGGAAATATGCACTGGTGAATATGTGGGGGAAAAATTGTACAGTATGAGAGCCCAATTCTCCTAGCCAGCTGTTAAGCTGCTTGTTGTTCCTCCATGTTTTCCCATCTTCAGTGAAAAAAATATGAGAATCTCAGGCTCTCCATTTGAAGAGTTTTATGTCCCTGTGTGTTTTGCATTGTACACTGCCAGCATGAAATTACCAGAGGGCTTGTGGGGCTCTAAGCCTCTGTTTTCATTAGTCAGGGAGGCACATGCTCCTGTATCAAATGCTGTATTCTCAGTGGTGCTTAACAATTTCATACCATTGTTCAGCACCAAATTAACAGAAGGGACCTAAATTACTGCTGAAGTGGATTAATTTCTACCAGTGTTGAGCACCTACATCTCCTGCTGCATCCAAATGTGATGCCAAATACTCTTCACCCCAACAATTGTGCCCAGTGAAACAGAAAACTCTGAAAACATTCAGATGTGACAATGTGTGCACCCATGAGCAGCTACATCAGGTTTGTTGTCTAAAGATTTTTCTTGCATCTTCCTACCAGGATTCTTCATTAGAATGAGCAGATCCATGTATGGTATCTGGAGACTGGCCAGTTACATCAGAGTTACACATAAAAATGTAGTTAAAGTAGGGAAGGATGAGATTAGAAGAGAGGTTTTGTTGGGCCACATTGTAGCTTTTGCTATTTTCCATGTATGTTCTTTTTCTCAGTAGATTTTTTTAAGCAGCTCCTCTATGGAAATGACCATGACAGCCTCAGTGATTTGGCATATGTAGCTGGTAGACTTGGGAGATTATAGCTCCAAACACAGTCTCCTTACACATGCTGTTTATCTATCAGGAGTTGGATGTTTTTAGAACTTTTGTCATTCACTGGTATGTGTTAAGATTCTTCTCAAAGCAACCAATATTCAGAGACTCTGAAACATCTGAAATCCACAGTGCTGAGTGTACAAGTACTGCTGCCTCCTTTTTGGAGACAGGGGTGTGGTTTGAAAGACTTTTTTTGTAAAACTTATTGTTGTCTTGCCCCAGTTATGTGGGTCTTATGTGACCATTTAATGTGCTCTATAATAGAAATAAATACAATACATTCTGTAAGAACCACAGTAATATACTATACATGTGCTTGCTGCCTCAATGATGGAGACAGCAAGTGCCCAAACAAACACAGTCATTAATATACACCACGTGAACATGTGCACTACTTAAAATACATTCAGGGATAGATACATTTTATGGTAATATGAAGATATGTGTTTCTTCATTTAGGCGCTCATTTTGTCTTCTAATTTTTGCTTTTAAAATTAAGCCATCTAAATTTTCACACAGTGAGAAAGAAGGGTGCAATATGTATGAGGGATGGTGGCAGGATGTGAAATGGAATACTTTATTTTGGCTGTAGCCTGGAAATGCAGTACATAAGGGAATTGCTGTTACTTCCTAGTGAAGACCATTGTCAGTAATTTGGCTACCATGAGTAGGTAGGTACTCATCCTGAAAAATAAAAAACAAGATCTTTTTCTCACACATGCTAATCTCAGCTAAATTAACTCAATCTCCTACTACACTAGCATGGGAAGAGGATTTCTAATTTGATTTGTCTCTACTAGCCACAGGTAAAATATTTTTCTGTGAGTCCATTCTGGAAGAGTTACCATAGTGACAGTTGTAATGCAGTACCTATTTTCTTGAAAAAAACAAAAATCTGCCCCCAGCATCACAGATCTTTGTGGTGTTATATGCTAAATTTTTAATGACAGGCAATAGTTTCAGCCGAATCTGTCTCTACTCTGGAATTTGTCACACATGGCCACCACAAATAGTGCTTCATGCTCTACACATTGCTACTGAAATCAAAGGTTCTTCTCAGTGTGAAACCTGAAACTCAGGTTCTTCTCAGTGTGAGGACTGTGAGAATCTGACTCTCAAAATGCACAGATTCATATAATTAACTGTGTACTGATGTTTATACATACCAAAGACTGCTTTCTTTGCTCACTAAGTTTTCTTTTCCCTATCTTTGGGGCAAAACATTAATCAGATATATGCAGGTGTCATCAAACTCTCATGGTGAAATGGCAAATATATTCTTGGAGCATTAGCACTATGTAATGCCTGAGGTATGGAAAATATTCCTGCTCTCTTCAAGTCAATGAATTTTATATAATCATTTAATCATTTCTAAGCAATACTTCTTATTAAGTATCAGGAAGTACCATGCACTTTTTAACTAAGGGTTTTGTGGTAAGAACATAAAAAATTTAACAAATTCACTTAAAGTACTGTGCCTCAGTTTTAGTGTCCTGTCCATAAAACACCTGGCATTGCCTTGGCTAAGCTCATGCAGAGAAAAACAAGTCTTCACATTTCTAAGTTTCCTCTCAACTCACTAGTAGTCCCAGCGTGACACCACTTAGTTGTTTTGGTTTCTTTGTTTGGGTTTTTTTTAATAGGATCATCATTACTATCGACTGAATGTTCTCCACTTATTCCTCTGTCAAAAGTGGGGCGGCATAATTGTGTCTTGATTGGAGGAGCTGTTTCTGAATCTCATATAGATAGCACCCAGCACTTTGGATAGCACAGTGGATTCATACAGCAAAACAATGAAGGCAATTTGGCAAAATTACAGTTCATACATATTTCCCATACTGGAGGGGAGGGCTAGAAGGAAGCGCAACAAGGATGCCCACAAATCCTGTCAGCCTTGTTTCTCTTGAAACCTAAGGAAACTTAGAAAAGCAGAGGGATTACTTTAACTCATAAAACAGGACAGGATCTAACTGTGCCAGAACTGGGAAGAATTCCTGACTGTGCTCTGCACTGATTATCTGTACCTAAGAACATTATGGATTATATATCTAAGTAGAGAAATATATAGAAACAAATTTTTTGCTCAAAGTTCACTCACTAGTTATCAATAATTTAGCAACTGGTGCATTTCATGTAGAGGTTACAGCATTTGGGACTAGATTTATTAAATAGTTTTTGAGTCATTTGAGAGACAAATCTATATCTCACCATCTGTCCTTACAGGACATCTGTATCACTTTCCCTGAACTATTAGCAAAGGATGGCAAATCTGTTTTCATTTCTCATCTCCTTAGTCAAGGTGCCCTAAATGACGTCTCATAAAAGCATTTCATAAGCTGATTTTACAGAGTGTGACTGGATGTAAATGATATGGACAGGCATATTTTCCATACTTGGAGAAGTTCATGAGGTGGGCCCATAGGAATTTCAGGAGGTTTAACAAGACCAAGTGCCAGGTGCTGCACGTGGGTCAGGGCAACCCTCCATATCAATCCAGGCTGGGGAATGAACAGATCAAAAGAAGCCCTGCCAAGAAGGACTCAGGCTGCTGGAGAAGGAGAGCCTGGACATGAGCCAGCCATGTGCACTTTCAGCCCAGAAAGCCAATCGTGTCCTGGGCTGCAGCAAAACAAGCCAGAGCAGCAGGACAAGGGGAAAATTCTGCGCCTCTCCTCTGTTCTTGCGAGCCCCACCTGCAGTGCTGCATCCAGCTCTGGGGCCCTCTGGGAAAGACATGGACCTGTTGGAGCAAGTATTAAGGAGGACCAGCAAGATGATCAGATGGGTTGGACACCTTTCCTTTGAGGAAAGGCTAAGAGAATTGGGACTGTTCAGTCTGGAAAGGAGGTGGCTCTGGGGTGACCTGATTGTGGCCTTCCAGCACCTGAAGGGAGCGTGCAAGAGACATCAGGGGGAATGTGTTCAAACTGAAAGGGTTTATATTAGATATCACAAAGAAATTCTTTATTGTGAGGGTGATGAGACACTGGCACAGCTTCCCCAGAGAAGGTGTGGATGCCCCAATTCTGGAAGTATTCAAGGCCAGGTTAGATGCAGATTTGAGCAAACTGGTCTACTGGAGGAGGGTGGATGTGCCCATGGCAGGAGGTTGCAACTGGATGATCCTTGTGGTTGCTTTCAACCCAAACCATACTGATTCTATGATACAGCAAAAAGCAACTGGAAAAATGGCACAACCACTATGCAGTGACCAGTGAGCTTGTAGCTCTGACCATTATTATATAAAAAATTCAGAATATTCTGTTTATAACTGTTTTAGAACACCAGTTTTGTAGCTAAGTTTACTATTAAATTAGTAAATAGACATAACCTGCATACTCTGACCTAAAATCTAACTGTATGGTGTCTTACTGCCTATTTGTCTGCAGAGTTCCTTATGAGCGGGCTGGCAGCTAAATATTTGGTATTGAATGATGCAGGTAGCTTAATTCCAGCTGCAGCAATGTCCCAGCTACAGGCACATTTCCTTGGAAGAGTGGCCGATCCCTTGGAGGTAATTGTGTCTACCCACAGTTTGCCCTCTAATCCCTTCTCACAACCATCCTCCACTGACACCTGCACTTTACTTCTACCCACAGGTAGGAATAGCAGCTGAAGGACTGCAGGAGCTGTTTGCCAAAGGTTACGCTCCTGACAGGGACTGGGAGACTGACTACAACTTCAAGAAAATCCTGAAAACGGTAAATTCTGGGGGAAAAGAAAATCTCTGATATTGCTTTCTCAGATGTAATGAAAAATCAGGCTTTTTTTTATCTTCTCACACAGCTCTCTGACTGGAAGGCATTCTCCAGTGACAAACCTTTTGCATCAGGCTACTTGAAGATGTTTGGCCAAGAGCTGTTTTTTGGTGGACTTGATAAAAACGCCATCCAAAATGCACTGCAGGTATCATTTTTAAAGCACCACTCCCCAGGCATCAAAAGCTCTAAAATACTGTTACTTACATACATTCTCCCTTTTATAAATTCATGGTTGGGTTTTTTGTCTCTAGCATTAATCAAGGCAAATAAGGTCAAGCTTTGATCAGGATTATTTATAATCATTGCTGGCAGAATTTCCCCTGAGGCATAGTTAATGACACAGATCGTGATATCCAAGCTCTGCTTATTTAGACATGTTGAACTCTGTAATTGCAGGCATGGTATGGATCTGATGAAAAAATCCCTTCACTAAGGAGAATAATCAGTAGCCTTCAAAGTGGTGTAGGGAGGCAGTGGACCAAAGCTCTCCTGTCCTCTGAGATCCGCCGCATTGTGCCCACCTGCACTGGCTTCCCGGCAGAGACCAGCTTCTATTACTCTTCTGTCACAAAAGTGGCAGGAAATGGTAACATATCTCATTGCTTTAGCAGTACAAACATTCTTGCTAGGGCTGGAGGGCATTCTTAACTGTTTCCTTGCTTTCTTTTTAATAGTTCAAGCACAGATTACACCTTCTCCCAAGTCTGATATCAGATTGACTGAGTTACTAAATGCCAACATTAAGCTGAGATCCAAAACAAGTCTGAGGTAAGTATTTAGTATAAAATAAAAGAATAATATTTTCAAGAGACGGAGACCATAAATATTCAACAGCTGATTGCTGCATGAGCATAATTATATCCTCCTTCTACCTTTTCAGCATGGCCAAGGAGGTGACCTTTGTAATGGGAATTAACACACACACAGTCCAGGCAGGGCTGGAAGCACGCACCAAAATGAATGCTCATGTACCTGTGAATGTTGTTGCCGCTATCCAGCTGAGGGAAAAAAATATCAAAATTGAAATTCCACCATGTAAAGATGAGACTGACGTAGTCACCATCAGGTAAGAGAGAGCACTTGGTGTCTTTCTGTGCAGCAAAGCAGAGTCACCCAAATACACTTTGGAATCTTATCTCTGACTTACAGCTTGGATAAGTGGTGGTGATTGGTACAGTTAATGTTTATTTTAAATGAAGTGACATGAACTGAAGCTTTGCTTGAAAATATGTGTTACTTTCTGTGGTCTTCACCTGAAAATCCTCCTTTGGACTATACCTCAGTTGTTGAGATCCATAAGCTATCTGAAACACAAATTACATAAAATCTCTATCTTGATACAAATATTTGAACTGGAAATACTAAGTAAGATATAAGCCAGATGAATCCTATCAGTGAGAACAGTTAACCTATCTATATTTGCATTAGATGCCTTGAAGCATAGAGGGTTTGGTGTTTCTTATGTTTTTAGCTTGTTCCCCTGTGGCTGCCATTTGGTTTTCTTACCTGTTACGTCTCCTTGATTTATTATCAGTGCATGCAATTACAATACACTCTGGAAAACTGTTGTAGCCAGATGCCAAACAAATGAAAACAGATGGAAATACAAATGCAAAGAACAGGAGGAAACAGAAAGAATATGTCCAAGGAATCAAAGCAGTAGACCAAACTTAGAAAACCTTCTCACGCACAGACATGAAAAAAAACCTGAGAAGGAGAAGCTGAAAATTTGTCACAAAGGAAAAAAGCTTCACTGACAACAGAAATCGGCGATTATACAAACCACTGAAATGTTAACAAGTTTCTGCTCTAGGAATACAGCCCTAACAAAAGAGATCAGTTGCTTGATCCAGCTGCAATTAGCATTCATGGCTGCTGGCCCAGAGATGCTCTGCAGGTCTCCTCCATTTAGCCACCAGTTGGACTAATCATTATTTTCCCTTGTCCTTCAATAGTCACAGACCATTTGACATCTCATCCTCCTCCCTAAAACAATTCCTCCACTCCATCAAGTGTGGTTGTAATGAGGTTCTCTCCATGCAGAGGTAGGGAGGGTCTCAGCATTTCAGAGATGAAAAGTTAGCTGCATGGGTTTTTGGTTCAGTTTCTTATGGAGGCCAGACAGTCTGCTCCTAAGGCCGTCAGGGACAGCAGGCAACAACTCTCACTAGTTCCTACTGTTAGAGAGAGTGAGGCAGATATTAATGAACTCAATAAGCACACTGCACTGAAATGAGAATATTGAATACTGATAGGGAGTTTAGAGCCTCAAGCAGAGAGAAATATTAGCAGAAGGATCCTCCCTGCAAATAGATAAAAAATATTCTGCTCCTTTGACTTAAGGGGAGATGAAATGAGACACAAAAAGGGTTAAATGCATTGCCATTAAGCAGAAAACAAGTCAGTATCAGAAACAAGGTATTACAGCAGAGAAGCCCATGAGTTCCAGCACAAGCCCTGCTCTAGACCCTGCAGCATTACCATTTATAAAGTAAAGTAGTGACTTGGAAATAGCTCCATAATGCCAAGTATATGAGAAAACTAATACTCACTAGATGACTTCTAGCACCATTAATTTCTCTCCAAAAAGCATTCCCATTCACTGTTACAAAACAAATGGCCAGTGGAAACCACACGGAGCAATGAAACAGCAATGAGTGCAAGTGAAGGCAAAGCAATAACTAGAGAATGTAACACTGAACCACATCACTGAGGGGGTCAAAGACCAAGCAAAGTAAAATCTCAGAGACATGAAGAGAAACAAGCAGGCACGGTAGAGAGAATGTAGATATATAGATATATGAATGTATAGATATATCTATATATAGCTACATAGACTGAGTTAAAAATTTTTATTCAACATAGTCTTTTTCTTCCTTTAACATAGATGTACCAAATAATAAAAATCCAACTGAAGTCAATGTTTGAGATATAGTGACACCTTCCCTTATTAGCTCTAAATACCCCATTTAAAGAAATAGTTCTCGAAAGCTATTGATCTTTCATGTGTTTGTAAGCTCTGTTCAAAACATTTTCATATTGGGCACTGTCTTGATGGTCAGCAGGTTACTTTCTACAGTCCCATGGCATTAAAGGTAGACAGGATGTGGTGTTATTTTCCCCATCATCTCTCACATTCAGACACAGGAAGCAAACAGTTTTCAATAGCTTTAGGTTCATTTATATCCTACACACCATAAAGGTTATAACCTGTCACAGCAGTGGGACTTATATAAATTTTCAAGAGCCAATGAGAAATTCAGGTTAGTAATTACAGGCTGAAAAGAAGAAGAAGGAAAAAAAAAAAGAAAACTTTGGTGATAGAGAGGTTGCATTCCCAAGACAAATCAGCACATTATGGGCTCAGCTCTCTCTATAGCAAAAAATCAGAGCACAGTAATTAATCGTACTATGGAAAGAATATATAGCATGTGTTTCAATTCAGTTCTATCAAAATTTAATTAAAATAATGGTTATTTTTAAGGCTCTTTTAACATAATTATTTAGTATACTGCAGATGGCTACTTCAACATACTTTTAAACAAAATTTACAAGAAGTAAAAATCAAATAAATTTCAGGGGAAATTAGAGCTCTGTGATTAAAGTATAAATATGGAGAGCTGCCAGGGAATGCACTTTGCTAATATACCACATATTCATAATGACAGCCTACTGAAGTATACACATAATTATGAATAGAGCTTGTATCATGAGGTGTTTTGCTTATTTTAGCTGTAAGATAAGCATAAATTGCTTCCATAGGCCTCTTATTCATAAGATGAGCCAGGTGATTAGAAACTCTTTGTCCAACATGGCTACATCATGTGTAGCAGAAAATGCAGAAGAGGCAGGATGTGCTGTGATCTTGTTGAGGCAGCAAGGAGTGTTTGGGGAGCACTGCTCATTTATTTACATGTGATGTCACACTGTGTTTCAAAACCTGGAAAAATAGTTTTTTGTTGATTGTTTTTTGTTTTAAACAGAGATTTGAGCTCTCCTGTCCCCATGCTAAGGACATATGTAAGGCCACACTCTCTGAAACATCAGTGTGTCCAACACAGCTGAGTTGCTTGTCCCCTACCTATGCAGTGAGTTTGGCTTATATTATAGCACAGCTTTTTCTCTCATCCAAAAAAAAATGCACTAATACATATTGGAAAATCTCCTTTTTATTTTTTCTCCCTTGTGTGGGATCAGAGAGAACAGATTCTTTCATACCATAGCTTTAGGCCTTCTTTGTGACTGTTTTTTCTTGTTAAAGCACCAGAGCTGGCTCTTGTAGCCTATTTTTACTGTGCCGTGTGATTCTGCAGACACTGACATGTGTCACCTGTGATGCAGCTACATTTGTCGGCTCTCTGTGCTCAACAGGGAGGAATCGATCCCTCGCTTTCATTAGGTGGCAGGAGTAGACTATTGGCATAAAAATACTTAAAAAATTGGAAAAGAAACCCCAGGGCTTTCTGCTTGGAGATCCAGCCTGCAGTTCAGTGGTCATTTGAATTATTGAATGGGATTAAAATAAAACCATTTCCCTTTTTGTCTCTTTACCCAGATGAGCTATCTGAAATGCAAGTTGATTTGTATTTTCTTTTATCCCCTCAGCTTGTTAGGGAGAATATTTTATTTCAGATTCCATTCTTCAAGGTTCTCCTATCACCCAGCGTGGAGCGTTGCTGTCATGTCCTTATCTAAAAAAAGAGAGAGATGGAAAAGAAAACAAAGCCCACAGGTGACACACGTTTTATTGAGGTGTTCCACATGAAGAGCAATTGTGTGCTTTACATTGCACACAGCACGGTAGGAGCCTTCAAGAGGAAGAGAGGGCTATCAAATGAATACAAATTCATCTTTCAAATAGGTTAGATTGGAATTGCTCAGGCTAGTACAGTGTGGACCATATTAAAATAGAGACCATTCTGAGACCATCTCCATTCACTGTCACAGTGGCCACCTCCATTGGCAGACCACAAAAGCCCTAGGGCAAAGAGATCAGCTTCATCCCTGAGAAAGAGCACATGGGGAATTTTGAGAGGGATGTTAGCTGATAAACGGCTAATAAGGCAGAGCTAGCACGGTGTTAATAGCTGAGGGAAGTGTAGGTTTTTGTCTCTCAAAAGCGTTCCAGCATCTGAGATGTTGCTCTGATCCAAAACAAAATTCATAGTTCACAGCCCTGTAACAAGTTCCATGAAGAATGTGGGGTATGAAGCCAGGGGTTCAGGATATTTTGCCATGAGAGCCTCAGTCTGATGCTGCACCTTCTATCACTTATCTGGGATCCTGACTAATACACTTAGAATTCACAACACTGGAAACAATGTACTGAACAGATTTACATAAATGGGCTCTTAACCTTCCTGCTCAACTCTCTTGACCTCTTGCCAAGTCATGGCCAAGCCATGAGTATTAGTGAATTTAAATCAAGCTGGAGACACTTAGTTTCATGATTTCACACTCCTTTCTTCAATTCTGCTCTAATAAAAATTGCACAGGAAAACAGCATTCAGTAGCCACCAGTCCCTGGCTGTTTTTTGAAGTTCTGGCAGTATTTTTCCAAATACAATGTCAAAAGAAGTTAGAACTAAGGCTACTGCAGTGAACACACAGAAGACGAATTTAAAAATTTAAAAGTCCAGGAGCACAAAATAGGAGACTCAAAAATTTAATAATGTAATCCACAGCCAGGCTTCTAAGCATGCTGTTTTTCATGGTATTAGAGCATGAAGATCAAATCAACTGTACAGTTTTTAACCTGTACACATGATTTTAACATTCTAACTGGTCTATCTACCCCTGAGATTGTCTTTATTGACTCTTAGCAGTCCTTGAAAACACAACAGGAAGGATGCTGTAAATATCTGTAAAACAATTTGCAAGGTATGATACTTGTTGCTGAGTGCAGCTACAAGGCATTATTCCAGTCTGTTCCTCAGCAGTGCTTTATCAATACAGGTTTCCTCTAATGTTTATTCTGCAGGTCTAAGACATTTGCTGTTACACGAAATATTGGAGATTTGGCTGCTAGTAAGATGACTCCAGTTCTTTTACCTGAAGCAGTGCCTGATATAATGAAGACGTCCTTCAATTCCGATTCTGCATCAGGCGAGACTGATAACATTGGGGTAAATGATGTAGTGTCTGACTATTCTTTTTTGGGCTTTTAAACAGTAGGGAACCATTTCTTTTCTCTATGGGAAAGAGTACAATTCATCTCTGACCAATGCTGCTTCACTCAAATAAGTCAGGTTCAATCTAATAACACAAGTAGCCCTATAGTAACATTATTTTAAAATCTGGAGTGCAATACATCAAGCTTGCAACACTTAGTTAAAGCCAAAGCATTTTCTTTGGTAATTAATTTTGCACTGCCATCTACAGGCCCACGATCTTTAAAATACTTCACAACCATTATGGCAGCATCACATTCCTGGGGCAGTCACAAGTGTTCCACAAGATGCTTCACTGCTCAACTTCTAGAGCCAAATTTAATGCTTATAAGCATCCTGATTCGAGAATGGAGTGCAGTTTGTGTCATGACTTCCTGAGCTAGGTTTCCTGAAAAGCCAGGACAGGCTTTCTAAGCTGGGCAGTGCTGTGAAGGCGTCGCTGTGACAATTCATTCCGACTGACAGAGGCAGGAATATGCTGTCCTGTTCTGGTTGCATTGCTATCCTGCAACTCTGAAGGGTTTTCAGATAAAAGAAGAGACGAACAGAGGACAAGAACAGCACTATCCTATGGAGAAGTCAATAGACAAACGTGCTATCAGTGAGAGCATTTTCCAATATCCTGGAACAAGCTTTCCTCTGCTTTGTGCCGCTGTGCTGCCCTTCCTGAAAACTCAGCACTCCACAGTTATTCTTAAATGAACAGCAACTGAAAAATGGCACTGAGTGGAGCATTTCTCAGTGTCACTAGAAATTCCAGGTTTTTTGGCAGGGTTCATGCAAGTCTGGAATCTTGTGAGACATGATAAACTGCATAAAAAACTAATTGCAAACATGAATTATATGTGAAACAAAATCTTGTGATTATTGTGTCTTTAGGTATTTGCTTCATTGCTTCAGGAAATCATAGTTTTCATTTCATGGATTTGATTCCAATTTTAATTAATTTTAATTTGTTCTTCTCTAAGCATTGCTTATTACATGTAAATGACATAGTTTTTAGTGGAAATTTCTAATATGTTGTATGTTTTGACCATTTAATTGATATAGTGTCACATTCATGTCAAACCTCATCTAAGTCAAAATTTTTGTGGACATAGTTGAAAGTTCTGTTTTCTGACATGTCAAAAATCAAACGGAAAAGCTCCAGTCAGTCTAAAGCACACTCAGTTTTATGAAGAACCTGTTAATACTGTCTAATATTAAAAGAAAACAAAATTTATTATTTAGAATTAATTTGTGGTATCATTTCCCATTCTTACAACCTGAAGCTCTTTTTACAGTAGGTAGTCTAATCAACCCGTTCAGATGATATTTTTTTTTCCACTTTAAAACCAAGTTGTTCTATGTCACTGCCTTTGTATCTAAAATAAACTGGTTAATTCCCCCTGCAGAGTACAGGTACTGTTACCAAAATACGATGCATAACATGCAGGCAATTAGGGTCATTTTTACCTGGCTTCACTTGACGTGTGTGCTATCTAATAGGGCAGACAGTCTGCAGAGGATGTTTCATCTGGAAATCCCTTTTCTTCTGGAGGCTCCTCTTCCCAAAAAGAGCCATTTGTTCAGTCCGTGTGCTTCAATGCGAGTACCTTTGGAGTTCAAGTGTGCTTTGAGAAGAAAAGCGTGCACGCAGCATTCATCAAAAACCTGCCTCTTTATTACCTGGTTGGAGAGCATGCCCTGAGGATGAGCTTCAAGCCAGGTAAATGCAAGTGGGCACAAAAGGGAAAATAGTGGGTGGAGGTGTGTACATACACACACATACATATAGATGGATACAGATGTATATGTGCATATAGATTTTTTGCATCTTAAGTACCACTAAATCTACAATTAGAAGAACCAGGCCAGCCAGTATTGGCAACAGTCTATGCTCACAGCAGGAATCCATTTCTCCCCCAGCTGCCTGAGCAGCAATTTCCCAGCTCTCCCAGCAATGTCACTCAGCGTGGCCAGCGTCAAGCAGAGCTGATCTGTGCCTGCAGAGTGTGTCTGATGCATCCTGAATCATTGGATTTGGGATGCAAGCACGAAGCAATTGGACATGGGCAACAGATCTGATGCAGTGTCCTGTAGCTACATTCTAAAACCCAGACTCTAAAAGGGAATTATGGATTAACCCTGCCAGGATCTAGTCCTTAATGTCTTAATCCATGATCATAAGAAATAAAAGCACAGCAGGCCACTGAGTCTAGGTCTCCTAAATAACAAACTAATGGCCTAACCATTGGGCCGTTCTTTGCATTCAAGAGTTAAGCCTCAATTCCTAATTCTCTAACCCATGGTTTATCTCTTTAAACAATCCAGTTCACTTGACTTAAATCTGCTGATCATTCTGTTTATTGACTTGAAAAGAATCCAGTATCGTGGTAATATTTTAAAATTTTTTTGCATTAAGTGCTTTAGCTATTAGAGAAATTTTTAACAAAATTGCTCAATGCCAGTAATGATCACCGAACATTTATATTTGAGAAAAAATGGCTAAATAAATTTGGTGAAATTGGCTTATTCTCTCATTTGGTTGCTAATAGTAACAATAATACCAGTTGTCATGCAATTTCAGTTTCCACTGAGGCACCTATTGAAAAAATACAAGTCACAATTCAAGCAGGAGACCAAGCTCCTACGAAAATGGTACGCCTAGTAACATTTGAAGATCCAGAGGCACAAGCATCTTCCAGAAAAGAAGCAATTAAAAAAGTGAAGAAAATCCTTGCTGACACTGATGATCAGGTACTGCTGCAAAATTCCACTTCTGAATTTGTGGGAGACATTACACAAAGCTTATTTTTATTCCTTCTACTAAGTAGCTTCCTTTGTTTAGATGTTATGCCAAAGTGGAAAATAAAGACAGACTTTTGGATACACAAGTCTTTCGGCAGGTCTTTTGTTTGCACTCATCCTTTCTGCAAGTGAAAGACATTAGAAGGAGCAGGTTGGTTTTGCATGCTTTTCTGAAAATCTCTTGTAAGAGATAAAATAGCTGTTGTTTGGCCAAAAAGTAGTCTGTTATTTACAGCTACTGCAAGTGCAGCAAAATACTCTGACACCAACTACACAACCTGCCCTGAGACAGTGACAGCTACAACATTGTCATTACTGATACCAGTTACATGTCATTGTGTGGCCCACAACTGCTGCAAGCTCCTTATCACAAAAGTGGTTGGGGTGTTCTGCTTTCGGTGTGGGTTTAACACATTATTATGAAATTGCCTTTGAATTATTGTGATGTGTTGCACAGATGTTATCAAGCATATACCTTGTCTTCTAAGGCAGCAGAGATTCAGAGATGTCTGCATCTGATTTTACTTATGCTGTTCTGCAGGAACACAGAAAAATAATTTTTTTTTCAATGTTACCCTTGACTAGGGGACAAGAAAATACAGGAGCTCATCATCCAGTGCCAGCAGCGCCAGTGGAAGTGCTGAGAGTACAACGAGCAGCCCCTCCAGCAGCGACTCTGATGATAGAGCATCACAGGGAGGAGCCCAGATAAATCTGAAAACAGGGCAGTCCAAAGCCAAAGCAAAGAAGTTCTACCCATTTGGGGGCAGTGGCAGCAGCAGCAGTAGTGGTAGCAGCAGCAGCAAAAGCAGCAGTAGTAGTGATAGCAGTAGCAGTGGTAGTAGTAGCAGCAAGAGCAGCAGCAGTAGTAGTAGTAGTAAGAGCAGCAGTAGTAGCAGCAAGAGCAGCAGTAGTAGCAGTAAGAGCAGCAGTAGTAGTAGTAGTAAGAGCAGCAGTAGTAGTAGTAGTAAGAGCAGCAGTAGTAGTAGCAGCAAGAGCAGCAGTAGTAGCAGCAAGAGCAGTAGTAGCAGCAGCAAGAGCAATAGTAGCAGCAGCAAGAGCAATAGTAGCAGCAGCAAAAGCAGTAGTAGTAGTAGTAAGAGTAGCAGCAACAAGGACAGCAGCAGCAGTAGTAGCAGTAGCAAAAGCAGCAGTAGTAGCAGTAGCAAAAGCAGTAGTAGTAGTAGTAGTAAGAGTAGCAGCAGCAGCAGTAGGAGCAGCAGAAGCAGTGGGATCAGCAGCCAGAGCAGCAGAAGCAGCAGTAGCAGCAGCAAAGGCAGCACCAGAGACAGCGCAGGTAGCAGCAGCAGTAGCAAAGCATCTGGTATAAAGCATAAGGCTAAGAAGCAGTCCAAGACCACATCATTTCCACTTGCCAGTGCTGCTGAAGGAGAGAGAAGTGTCCATGAGCAGAAGCCTAAAACACAGAGCAGCAGCAGCAGCAGCAGCAGCAGCAGCAGTGAAAGCACTGGTGCTTCCCGTTGGCGCAGCAAATCTGACCAAGGAACTGAGGCGAACCGTGTCAAGTCCCAAGCTCACAGTGGCAGCAGTCACATTTCCACAGAATGGGTAAAATGTCTAATACTTTGACTTCTGCTAGGAGGTGATCTTGACTGACCTGTAGGTAATAACTTCTTTTTGAATTTTGCAGGAATATCACCTTCCAAAAATATACAGTCTCCGTTTCAAGTCTGCTCACATCCATTGGGTAGGTGCCTAATTCAAGTGCACATTGCCATGGTAGCTGCAGCTGATGTGATCAAACCTGTTACTGAAGGGCTTTATTTGGGTCATTTCCATTAACCATTCCATAACCCCCAATATCAATATTTATAATGAACAAAAAAAGAAGATTTATTACTAATAAGCTACTACACTTCATCCTTTTGGTGTCGCAGCACTTGCAATTTTCAAATTTGGGTCAGGACACACAAATACTGCCAAAACTAGGTTAACAAAGACCATGGGGGAATGATAAAACAGTGGGACCTTCCAATGGGAATAGTTATGTTCACAGTCCTTAGGCAGCCATGGCAAAATCATTACACAGATTTTTTTCAGAAACCAGGTTCAGTACACATTATGGCACAGGTACTTTTAGCATATATTAGAATGGTGATAATGGAGTGGCTTTTGTAGGTGTTTCCTGTACAGCTATTATACATCTTGCATATGAAAAAGGAAGGTGATTTATAGTGTTATTCATAAAATTGTATTATCTTTTTTTTTTTCTGGATACGGATGTATTTGACCACTTATGAAATGCCACTTTTCATTTTCCCTAGCATTAGACCCAAAGAGTGTGATGTTGCTATTTGCAATCAGTATCTATGCAGTCTTTCATGTCTATATATGGAAATAAAAATAACACTCCAGATATGTCCAAGTCTGTTACCTATAAAGGGAGGGTGATAGCTCTGATTTTGATATTTACACTGTAAAACTAGAGGCTACCTCATAGATATTTAACCAATTTTTATTTCATAGCATCCAGATCATAAAGGATCAAGCTGCTCATCAACATCTTCCTCTGAGCTGGGAAGCAGCCACAGAAACAGCAGCAGCAGCAGCAGTGGCAGCAGCAGCAGCAGCAGCAGCCACCACCACCATGGAGAAAATTCTGCCCACAACTCCAGGAGGAGCAAAAGAGTCAGCATCCACAACCACAGCCATAGCTCCAGCCTGACACGTGAGGTACAACTCTGTGTGGTACCCAGAGCAGCCAGGCTTAGCTGGCTGCTGAGCAGGGCCTAAGATGTGGTGGCACTAGCCAGGCGTCAGGCTCAGGAGGGACACTAAAAGTAAAGTCTGTAAACTGAAAGCCAAAGTTCATTGAGATATTTCCCCCCCACAAAAAGCCCTTTTTTTTTTTTTTTTTTTTCAAATCCCCTTGTGCTCAGGTTTGTCTGTTTCCTTTCCTTCATTTCTGAAGGTATTTGCAGTATGTAAAAGCCTGGATTTGGAAATTATACATGTTGAAGGGAATGTAGCTGTGAGTTAAAGAGGAAATAATTTTCTTTTTCCTGTGAAAGCCCAGAATACAAAATCAATTGCTTTAGGTAAAAATGAGGAAGAAGTAAATAAGTCTGCCTAATTATTTTTAAATGTAGAGTGGAGGTCATTAGTGCATGCAGAGTATAACTAAAATCAGACTTTCCATGGACATTACTGATTGGTAAATGTGAAGGCCCATTAAGCACAGATTGCCTTTACCTTTATTATGCACACAGTATTCTATAATTGTACTGCATAAAGGTATCTACATAATAATAGAACAAATAGCTCTGCAAATGCAGGCAATGTCATGGGGAATTCTGCTGCTAAACAGGATTTCAAAATATTTGATTGGCTTGAAGAAACGGTAGTGTAGTAAAATATGTTCTGAATGTGTGTATTACTCTGAATGTCTCTAGAACACGTTGTAGGCAACTATTTGAAACATTACCACCATGAACAAAACCTTGCTGTATGCACAAAGATAGCTTGGAAGCATCTTGGATCCCTCATCAAAATAATCACAATTTTGAATAATTAAGTTTCCAACCAAATTGATCCTTAACTATTCTGGACATAGAAATATGTACTGCAGACTAGAGTGATGAAGGACAAGGGCTGCTGCCTGCTCTCAGTGCACACTAGCTGGACTGCAGGCTCTGGTGAGTACACAGGAATCCTTAAACACAGATGGTCGGGGGCTCTTTTTCAGCGCAGCTTCCTGGGAGACGTGATTCCACCTGGCATTACGATCGTGGCACAGGCAGTCAGGAGTGACAGCAGAAATCAAGGTTATCAAGCCACAGCATATGTTCGTTCTGATGCTGCCAAAGTTGATGTGCAACTAGTTGTGGTTCAGCTGGCTGAAACCGATTGGAAAGCGTGTGCTGATGCTGTGATACTGCCTCTGAAAGCACAGGTAAGTGCCCAGGCAGCTTTGCACAGAGGGACATCCACAAAGCCCAGGGTAGGCATAGAAAATCTGCTGATTAGGAGTATTAAACAGGAGAGGCATACTTCTTTTGAAATGTTTTATAAATTTGGGAAGTTTCAGAAAACATTTCACCATTAAAATAGAAAATAGTAAAAAAGAATACTCACACACTTCAAACTCTGGCAAAAAAATATTGATTTCTTAGGATTTATATGAAAAGATGGAAAAAGCAAAGTTGGCTAACAGGTTGATGCCAAAGAGAGCATCATAAATGAAGGAGGAGATCCTTACTCTTTTTGCATATCCCTGTGCTGTGCTTCCCATGAGCTTTTTGGAGCAATTGCTTGTGCAAAAATTTATAAACCTCTGCTTTTTGCAGCTGCAATTAACAATTTCAGCATGATATTCAGTATTGAAGAAAGTGGGGTGGGTTCAAATCAGGAAGTCTTGGAGAAGGCAAAGAGAAATTATAGTCCAGTCCTCTCCTAGGAGAAAACACATATTGATTAAGAAGTTACCACATCTAAGGAAATCTCAACATGTTTCAGTGTCTGCTTTGAGACAGGAACATGTGTATGTAGTTCAGCACAGACCAGAAAACTTTTTTCCTACTATGCCTCAGCTTTTGCATGAACAAGTCAAAGTTTCTCTGTTTAAAGATTGGAAATATGAAGGATCAATGCACAAATTGGTGAAAGAAATTTTTGCATTTTGAAATGTTGAAGATTCATTCTGGGTTCTTTTCTGAACTTTGGGTGACTGTTTCCCTGTTTACAAAGGCCAGACTGAGATGGGGCAAGGAGTGCCAGGATTACAGGATAGAAGCAGTGGCTAACACAGGACAACTGGCAAGGAAGCCAGCTGCACAGCTGAAGGTGAAATGGGGAAAGCTTCCATCCTGGATTAAAAAGACTAGCACAGAGTATGTAATACTTTATTTCCTACATTTTTATTTGACTTTTTTACCCTACTTGGCTTTTTTAAAACACTGAAAGAATTGAATGAAATTTCTCAACCCAAACATATTTGTCTGGGCAGTGCTTGGATGGTAACCACAAGTTCAGTGGTACATAAGTATTTTATGAGTGTGTTCTAGTTTTTCCACAAGTTTAATATTAAATGATAGCCTCCAAATATATAAAAGTATGCTTGATTTCATTTTCCATATAAATTATTTTCTATTTCAGTTCAAAAGGCCTTCTTGTTTTAAAATATTCTTCTATTCAGTCTCAAAAAATAACCATTTTGAATAGGCAAAATAAAGCCAGTGTGTTTCTTCTCAATAAAATCAACCATTTAATTTGAACCAAAGTAATATTTCCTCAACTTTTCAGTTCTTCCATTTTTTCCTGAGTTTTTAGATCTGCCAGTAGTCCTCAGCATCCAGTGTGTGCTTTTGTTCATGCACCTGAGTTTGTCACCCCTTGTTTATCTCTAGGTTCATGCAATACATTCCTGGTGCAGCACTCATGTTGGGCTTCTCAGAAATACATCAGAGAAATCCATCTCATGAATTTGTAGTAAGAGCAGCTGCAACATCTCCACGAACAATTGATACAGTAATTAAAGCTCCTGAGGTACGTTACATTTTTATTTTTGTTTTCCTTACATTGAACGATTTTCAACTTAGAATGTTTAGACACTTAACGTAAAGAAACAAAAAGCAAAACATTCCCTTTTAGAGAATTTCCTATATACCTGGCTATATGAGGTGGGTGTTCAAATACATTCAACAGCTCCCTCGATTTTGTGCTGCTTTGGCCCAGTGCAGAAGTTGAAAATCAGGCTCTGTATTCCAATACTTTATTTGCATTCTGAGAACAGCAGTGAGGCTGTCTCAAGTATGACTGCTCTGCACTCACACCTTTATGCATTTTTACCCAGTTTGACTAGTTCTTGAATGAGGGTCTCAGATGGAGGGGGCCTTGAGAGCAGTTTGCACTCTGCTGCAGCCACAAACAGCACCTGTGTGTGTTGGCACTCCAGCCCCACATCTGCAGTAACCATGCTTGATGTGAGTGGTCTGAGCAAGCCACAAATGCAACTCTGCTCTGACCAAACTGGAGCAGTCACCCTCTCACAGGAGCCTGCACAGGCCTGGGCTGCAGAGTCCCACCAATTAATTGGTCCTCGTCCACCAAATTCCTATGCACCTCTCTGAATAATTTCCCCTATGGATCTCTGGGAAATTAATAAAAGCTAGCTAGAAACTTGCGTGTCTTTAACCCACCACATTGCTTCAGTACTGCAGGATCTTTAATAGGTGATCATGAGGAAGTCAGTGCATTAGGCATTCATTTGATTCTCTTGGCAAATATAATTTGTAGCTACAGTGAAGGATCTTACCCCAATGCTGAACATGCCAGTTTTCAGCCCTTAATGGATGAGATTCATTTTTCCAAACACATCCATCATCTCAGTTACTCAACTTGTTAACTTATTTTTTAAGAAGTCACTCAAATATCACTTAAGCTCATCTCTATCAGTTACTTTTCAGTGTTCTCAACAATTTCTCAAAAAGTCAAGTATGGCTAGAAGAGATTATGATGATTTCTCGCAAGAGCTGAAGGTTAGGGTACGTTCATTCTGCCGAGACTAACACAACTGCAATTGCAGAAATGCATCTTCAAGGGTTTTTTTTCCAAGATAAGAGTGGGGTTTTTTTTGCAGTCATATCTTGAGCATATGGTTCAATTTATCTTAATGCATTTTCCTTTCTGCTTTTTCAGGTAACACTTTATTGTCAGGGATCTCGATTGCCATTCTCTCTGCCCTTAGGCCCATCTCCAGCTTACGAGACTCGAGATATCACTGCCTGGAATTTATTTCCTGAAATAGCTTCACAAATAGCACAAGAAGATCAATGTAAATGTTACTTATATGTTTGTCTCATGAATAAGCGATGTGTGTAGATCCATGCTCTGCCATGGCTGGGCCTTGCCTTTCTTTCTAATGGTCTTACAGGGAAGCACAGCATGCATCTGCAGCCCTGCTTCCAGCAGGTCATTCCCTCACAGAGAAGCAGGTTTTTGGCAGGTGAATGAGGAGGCTTCAAACTGCTGTAAAAATCCAGAGTTTGGGAATCACTCCTGTCTTCAAGGACTAGAGGTTGTCTTTTGCCCCTCCTGAGAAGGTGCCAGCTCTGCATTGAGAGGCATCGAGTGATGGGCACAAGAGAGTCCACATATTTTCTGTTCAGTTTATTTTATTCAAAAAGGAGCCACATAAGTCTCTCCTAGCACTCCTGTGGGAAATGGGGAATTTTTATGACAGTTTGTTATGGCATCCAGTTTCTCAAGGATTTTGTACATTTTCGTCCCTGTTAGCTTGAGTTTTGTGTTTGGCATGCAATCAAAATCAATACTGGTAAAATCTACAGCAGGTAGTTATTTTGTAGTGTTCTCATGTCCTTACAGACTCTGGCTTCTGCCAAGGAGGTGAAGTTTTCTTCCTGTTTGCTGGGTAGCTCAATTTCATGGAGATGTCTTTCAGTACTTCCCAGCAACACATACAGTGGTCACATCTGCCATTTCTTTTGTGATTTTGTTTTGCAGCCACATGTGAAATCAGGGAGAGAGATTTCAAAACATTTGATCGTGTGAGCTATTCATATTCTTTCAATAAAAGCTGCAACCTGGTGGTGGTACAAGACTGTACTGAATACCCAAAGTTCATCATTACTACAAGGAAGGTTGATCCTCAGTCTTTCTCAAGAGAGGTTCACATAAACACAACATCAGCGTAAGTGTGATTTATACTGAGGCTTAGAATTAAGGTGCAAAGTTTCTCAGGGAGTTAGTCTGGGACTAAGAGATATCTAGTTTCTAGCTGAAACTAGTTTTTAATAAGACATATGGGGAAAGACAGAATTTCCAGAAGGAATCCTTGTCTGAGGCTCTATGGTGTAGTTGCTCTTGTCTTGAATTCCACAGCCACCAATATCTGATAGCTTGCTCAATAATTCCCTATGCTGTCTTTCTTTAAAGGTTGAATATTAAAGCCCACAGTCCCAATAAATTTTGCACTTTGGAAAGAAAACTGCTTGTTCATTCATTCAAATTCAGATAGTCACAAATATCTATACTTTTCCCATTTAACCACTTATTTATTCTCTTTCATTTTTGCTTTTTTTGAAGGAACATCACAATCTGTCCTGCCTCAAATTCATCTCTCCTTGTGGCATGCAATGAAGAACGAGTTCTATCACACAGTGAAGATTCTGAGTATGAAAAAGGTAAGCTGTGAAACCCAGTTTTCCAGGACTGACCTGGGAACTAAATAGCAAGGTTTTATAAATTTCACAGAAAGATCTCAGTGTAAAGAAAACACAAATAGAATTAATTCAAAGAGAAAACTAGAGACTACTTTCTTAAGTTTTGTAGTGACTTATGTTCATGTTTCCTATAGTATATACACTCTTACTACTACTCCTCCAGCATAAATGACAGGCGAATAAAACCCTTTCTTATAATATACCCAGCTTGGTGATTGTTCAGAAAAAAGTTCATGTTATAGTCACAGAGAGATGCTTTAGTTCAGACATTTAGCTGGAGCACCACCACTGTCATTATCATCTCAAAATTTAGCACTGGATACAGAAGTCAGTTCCAACTATGGGTAACAGCAGTGGAACATTTTTGAAAATATATTATTTCTTCTATTTTTGTTTTTCCTCTCCACTTAAATATACATATTTAACTGTAGCAGCAAAATGATCATTGTGAAGGAAAACGCATTGTGGTGAGTTTTGTGTTACAGTCTCTCCGTTAATTTAAGATGATCACTGTATGATTCACCATCTTTTTTACAGGCAATGTCAAAATTTATAAAATTGAAAACACAGTTGCTGTGGAAGTTCCAGAACTCGGGCTGAAGCAGGTGACTTTTGATGGTGTAAATCTTAAGGTACTGCACTTACTTTCAAGGTTACTGCTTCCTTTCTGCCCAGTGCTTGCCCGTGTGTCAGACCAACACTTCAGCATTCACTACAAAGATGTGTTGCTTTGCAGGTTACAGTTGCTTCCTGGATGAGAGGAAAGACCTGTGGAGTTTGTGGTAATAATGACAGAGAAAAGGAAAATGAGCTCCTGATGCCAAACCGTAGGCTGGCACACAGCTGTTCTGCATTTGTTCATTCATGGGTATTGCTCGAAGAATCCTGCTCTGGTGGTGAGTGGATCTGGAAAACCTCTGTGCTTGGATAGATTATGATTGCACTTTCCCCCTGCCAAGAGCAAGAAAATGGTTTTTTTAAAAGCAGTGGATACTTTTTACTTAGAAATTTCAATAGCCATGTGTACCCATTTTAACTTTATTAACCACTGACTGTTTAAAGCACTGCTTGTGAATATAGAGAATATATACTCCAGCAAAATCTTTGTCTCATGTGCAATTCAATGTTAAATAATTGGGTTTTTTTTCTTTACACTGACTAGTTTTTTTTTCTTGAGAGGCAAAATCAGCCCTAATCTTGCTCCTGGAAAAAAAAAAGTGTGATTTTCACCATTGTATCAAAACAGTTTCAGCTGTTGTCTGCAGACTTAATTTCACCGCACAAGGTGCAGACTGTGAATACAGTGTCAGATCCTACACTCATGTAAATTTCCAAAGTGCAAATAAAATTCCTTTTTTGTTCTGCACCATGTGAGAGTGCAATCTCAGGACAATATTTAGAACTACTCCTACAATAAAGAGCTTCATCTCACATGCAGCTGGAAAAACAATGTTAGACTCCCAAAATATCAATACAGTTTTGTTTGGTAGGTCTCCATTTACCTTGGACGTGAAATAATTTTATTGAAGTTAATGGTTGCTTTCTCCTTGACTTCAGTGGCAGCAGAATTATACTTAGCTGTGTGTCAGGAAACAGAGTCTTAGCTGGGATCCTGTTAAGTTACATTATACCTTTCTAGTGAGATAATTGCAGCATTATAAAAATCATCCAATACAAAAATTATCCTTGTTGTTATTAAATAAATGCTGCCCTTTTTTAATCCATTCACTACAGCTGACATTTTTCTTAATGCAATGAAGTAGCCATTGTGCTCACAGTATCTATTCTTAATAGCTTTCAGACATGAGAGGTTATTTTCTGTGTATTATGTAGTTCAAAAAAACTGAGTATACATGATTCCATTTGGGTTCTATTGTGCAATCAGATTTTAAAAATAGCTCCCCTTTCAGACTCTATCCTCAACTTGTTATTGTCCTATCTTGATAACCTCGCCACTGTGAAAATGGTTTGTCAGATACCTGTGTTTTAATAAAAGCTGAAGAGAAAATATGGACCTTGATTATTGCCAGGATCGATTGGGATTTATTTCTACAATTTTAACTACCTTTCCTTTTCCTCTTAGGGTGCAAGCTGCAGCGCAGTTATGTGAAGCTGAATCGAAATCCCACTATTGATGGTGAGGAATCTACGTGCTACTCTGTTGACCCAGTACTGAAATGTATGAAAGACTGCACTCCAGTGGAAAAGGCCTCAGTAAAGGTTGGCTTCCACTGCTTCCCAAAAGGTACAGTATTTTTCTCCCTCTGTGTGTCACGTACTGCAGGAGCTGTCAGAGCACTCGAAAGAACAAAACACAGCAGAGCCATGCACAGACCTGTATTGCTCTGGCTCCTCTCTGAGCTGCTGTTTTTAATCCCATTACTATTTGCTATAACTGCTGACAGTGCTGGCCAGCTAAAAGCTAGGATAGGTGATGGCAGGTAGCATCATCTGAGAAAAACATTTGAGGAGGTAAAAGGGGCAGCAGCGATCAATAAAATCACAAAATAAAATTTGTCATGTCTTCAGGATCTCCATAAAGTTGAGATAAGCAACACTGAGTCCTTTCATGTACATTACAGCCTGCAATTTTGTGTAGACCAGGGCAGGCGAGGCAATTGAAAGTCAGTCAGGTAGTGTGACATGAGTGCTGTAGTTAGACTGCCAGGCTATGCCACTGTGCAATTCATCAGCAAAACCACATTGCTGGAAGTTTCTCTTGATTGTTCCAGAAAATGGTTTGGTTTTAAGGTTTTTTATACACACATACTCATGCCCCAGATTTAAAAAAAAAAAAAAAAAAAAAAAAGGGAAGAAAAAAAGAAAAAAGAAGAAAAACAACAAAAAACCACAAGCTTTTTTCTCATTTCATTTATACCAGGATATGAGGCACTGTCTAATACAGTTTCACACTGAAGTTATGTAATCATGAAAGGAGAATCCAGCCTGGAACCCACAGATATTTCTGGTGCATTCTTTCCTAAGTCTTTTAATTAATTATCTATACAGCTTACAGGGAACCCTAACATTAGGAAGTATCTGTTGAAGTGGTTTGTTCTCTGTTAACCATTGTTGTCCAAATCCATTGTTAGCTGAGATAATCCAGTGTGGTTTCACTGGAGCCAATGCACCCAATGCACCCAATTGCCAATGCAATGTGTTGAGTAGTGCTGGAAAGGACAGGGTATTTTATGTCTGAATTTAAACATCTGTGTAGAACTCTGCACTTTGCCTGTGTTACTAATATCTGCAATGTGCTGAATCAGCCCAGGAAAACAGGGAGGATCTCTCTACAATAGTCAAATATCTGCAACAGCCTATTCAACAAGTAGCCCAGAGAGAGTGTTAATAGCTTTCTGATGGCTCCCTGAGATGAGATTGGATGCATTCTTTCATAAATAGAAAAACCCACCCTCTACAAAAATCCTTCCAAAATCTTGTTATATCCATGTTTCACAGATTTCTATTGTGTATCCAAGTCTGTATCTCTGAAGTGTCATAGCCCCAGACCACTCACTGCCTTAGAATATTAGGCTATAATAAAGCTGTCTCATTCTCTCACAAAACAGATTGCGAAAAGAGGAAAATCAGAAAAAAAAAAGATGTTGGTTGTTGCAGCCAGTGCTGCTTTCAGAGAAACTGCAGGCTTCTCTTGTTCATTTACTGAATCAGAGACTGGAGAGTCTGCTTGCAATACTTTGAATCAAGACCTTATTTATTTATTTATTTATAAGTTTGTTTGTTTGTTTGTTTATTTGCCCTGAGGAGGAAGCAGAAAAAGAGGAAGAGAGGAGGAAAAAGATTCCATTCACCATTCTTTAGCTTGCTAAATTGATTGCTTTTTCTTAGGCTAAAGATCAATAGGAATACAAGGCCAGCACTTAAAAACTATCTTTTTTCTTTCTTTGTCTAATGACTTGGAGAAGCAATAGAAATCTTCACCTTTCTCAGTCTAGGAACTTGCATGCACAGGACAAAGAACTTTTCTCAACTCTTTATTAGAATACAGACACCATAGTTTGCTGTTTCAAAATTCAAGGACCCCTTCACTGTCAAGGACCCTGCTTGCAGAGGAGCAAGGATAAAATGAAGTACAAGAATGCATAATTTCTCCTTTTGTCCTCAAATCATCAAGACTGTGGCCTTAGGAACTTGACTGAGGCAGGCATCACTCCAAGTCCACAGATTGGTTTATATTTCAAACATGCCACAAGGGGATCAGTTACTCACCCACAATCCAGTTTGCAAGGAAATAATTTCCTACATGGATAAGAATGTGCTCAGACCCACAGTGTGCCAAGCGTAAGAGACATAATGTAAATAAAAAACAGAATTCAGACATTTTACAGCAGTGTCCATATTTCCCTGTGATGAGGGATGGCATGTCATAAATGTACTGTTCAACTAAGGAATAAAACAAATGGAAGTAAAATTATGAAAGCTTTACACATTCTCATTATACAAACTTAATCTAAATGGATATCCTAATATTCTTCCAATGCAATGAAAAACCTCCAACTAGCTAGGAATATTTATTGGGAGGATGAATATCATTATTCCATTTAGATTATTTCAGCATTAAGGAATATGGCTTATCCAAGCTGCTGTTGATAAAGCAGTGTGGTAAGGTTAATACTGCAACTGAGAATGCTCTGCCAGATTTCACAATACATGGGAAACTTTAATTAGAAGTTTATGAACCTCTGAAAATTCTCCAAAGGGCTTACCCTTCAGAAATGAACTTCGACAAATAGTCAGCAGAAATACCCAGTGCTGTGCAGCACTAACAGAAGTGATTGCTGATGTGGGTTGGTACGTGGTGGTCTTACACTGACAGAGGCTACCTCCAGCACTTGCACAGCCTCCTTTTGTCTTTGTGCTTCATGACATGTAATTCATTTTGGTTTTAGGGAAGCATTACAGTAATTATATCATGGGTGAAAATCCTGTTCCAAGTCAATGAGTCAGTTAGATGTCAGCCGTGAGGGCAGGATTTCATTCTTTACTTGATGAGGGAGCTGACAGCCATCAAAACAGTATTTCTTTGAAATGTGTTAATTTGCTTGATGTTAGTTAACAATGGCTTCACTCTTCTGACAGAAACTGCTGTAAGCCTGTTGGAATGGCAGAAAAGCAGCGATAAGAAATCTGCATTTGAGGATGTTGTGGAGTCTGTGGATGCTGACATTGATTGTACCTGCACTGGCAGCTGTAGTTAAGCTAAACGTTTTGGCATTGTGCTATAGACATACTACACAAATAATTGAATAGCTGGACAGATAAGAAGGGAACATAATAGCTGTAGTAAAATATTAAGAAAGGTGCTTGAAGAAAGTAAGCCTACTGCAAAGTCAAATGCATTATGTACAGTCTGCACTGCTTAATAAATATGTTCATTAAATAAGTATTCATGCGGTCTCTCTTTATTTTTCCCTATCAACAAAACAATCAGGCCAACTATAATATTATACAGAAATTCTGCTCCCTTTTATCTGAGATATAATTACAGCAGTCCGCTCTTAAAATTATGTTCACTAGGTGATGAAAGGAAAACATGATTACGGCTACCGCTAACATTCCATTGTGCAAAGAATTTCATATTTAGCATACTAAAGACACAGTAAGCATTTGTTTTCTTTTATGTTTTCTGGTAAAGAGCAACGTCTGTTCCTGGAACCGCTCTGCAAAAAAATATATTTTACTCCCAGCAAGACCATTAGCCTTAGTACATTCTACAAAGGAATGAATTGGACTGCTAGACTCCCACTGTAGCTTTCCAGAGAGCTATAGTGTGTGACACAGTCCCCATTTTCATTTAAATTTCAATGGATGTGCTGTTGCTTCATGAACTAACTAAAAGTGTGAATAGGAACTTTTTTTTGCCTTACCATCTCCTATTGTATATTTATGAAAATGATGGCTTCAAAAACTTCAGGGAACAATAATACATCAAGTAGCATTCCAAACACTCCGGAAAGCAATATATAAAAAGATATGTAAGATCAATAGCATCATAAAGCTAAAATAAAATACAAGCAGGACAGTCAGACTGTGTTTAACCAGTGAAGAGTCAATCTGCTAGCTTTCACTGTGCAGAAAGGTAATTCCCTCCCACCCCAGGGGACCAGGAATAGGAGGCACCTTCAAACCCCCAAGCAATGGCACAATATCTCTTCACCCTGTGTCACAAATCAGCCGTGCACTGAACCATGGTATGTTTTCCATAGCAGTCAATAGCAGCCAGCACTCCCTTCCAAGAGAAGCCTTAGCATGGGCAAGGTACAGCTGAACCCAAACCCTGGCAGGAAGCTGTCATTAAAGAAAATACTTTTCTTTCTAGCTAAAAACTGATCTATCAGAAAGATGATTGAAGACTAAATAGTTGAACAATTACAGCATAACACTTCACAGTGCTTTTCTCTCAAGAGCAGAAGCATAAATAATGTAAGGAGGTACTCCTTTTACTCTCTCTCAAGTTGCAGCTTGCCACCAACTCTCAGAAAAGGGCCAGTTTTCCTCCATGTACAGCCATAAAATCAATACTTCCAGAAATAAGCCATTATAAGTTTGTTCAGACCAGATGCCTGATGCATACCCTGGGACAAGGGTATTTGCCTCTGCCCCAAGCCTCTCTCCTGGGGATTACCTACAAAGGCAAAAGGCAGTTACCTGCCTCTTTCTCCTCCCCCAGCCTGAATTCATCTATGTATTGTGTTTGTTTGAGAATATTTGCAAATGGCCTGTGCTCTATTCAACAGCTTTTTTTCCATGCATGGCTCTCCACACTAAGACCAGTAACATGAATCCTTGCCCAGTGCTTTTATTTTTAATAAAGCATTCACAAATTGTACAAAGCTGTGTTTTCCTAACTTATCAGGAGTGCTAGATTGCAAAACAGCCTCAAACAAGGGGGAGATGAAGAATATTGCATTCCACTTTCCCTTAAAATCACACTAGTCTTCCACCTGGAGAGTTCTTTTCTTGCTGGTATTGTTTTCACCGTGGCTTATGGGAGATTTGACATTGACTTTCATAGGATCAGACTGTCATCTTTAATCCAACACCTCTCTCTTTAATCCCCTTGTTTACAAAAGAGGAACTTTTGCCAGTCAACCACTTCAGATAAGTTAGAAGGAAGAGAAGAAAAGTGAAGTTTCATGCTCAACTACTAAAACAGGGGTTTAGTAACAGCAAACCCATTAGTAAGAGAAGAAATTCTGCTCTTGGGGCAGGGAATTCACTCACCATCACCCCACCAGTACTGCAGCCTGGGCTGGGGTGCAGGCTCAGCCCGGGGGAAGCAGGTAAAGCTCAGGCACAGACCTTTCTCTGCTCTGCACAGGGCATGGGCAGGACACAACTCACATTTCCACTTCTAAGGGGCAGCTTTCCTTTCTGTCCAGCTCCTGTTCCTTAGTGCCCTCTTGCTGAGACAGCTGAATGCCTTTGACTGCCTGAAAGGCTTCACTGCAGCTGTAAAATCACAATGTAATGAACATTAGAAAAGCCGGAGGATGGTAGTGTACACAGCAAAGCAAGACTTAGAACCAGCTCATTTTGCCAAAGGAATTAAGAACATTAGCTGTACAAGTGTGAAAAAGCCCTTCTGGAATTCCTAATGCACCACACAGACATTTCCAACCCATCTGGGAGAATAGCTGCAGTCCAGATCTAAACCTCATTTGGAAATCATGCCTGTCCTATCTTATAAAGCAAGCCAAAACCATGTACCCAACTGAGTATTGAAATGTGTACTGCACAGGCTGAGCTTTTATGCATTCCACTTTTCATTCCTAGTGCTTCTTGATCGGATGTATTAATGAATTCTGGACTTTACTGCAGTAACCAAGTAATATAATCTTGCAATTATGGTACTCTAGTATTTTTTTTTAAGTGTCAGAAAAAAGATGCAGACCTAAGCATAAGCCAGGCTTGCATCCTAATCCTGCCCTTGCAGCTCTGTAATGTGGTTTTGCATGAGGCTGGGGACTTCTTCTGTGTCTCATTTTCTGCATCAGAAAGATATGACTACTTACCTACTTGATGGAGTCAGAAATGCTTATGAATTTATAGTCCCATATGTCTTTTGCAAGTTCTTCAGTGATTCTAGAAATGAAAAGTAAATTTTTCCACTAGATCTCCTAACCACATGAGTATATTTTATTGCTAAGTTGAAGGTTTTCATTTTCGGATTCATCCAACTGTAAAATAACTATACATTTGGAAAAAATCAAAACAATATACTTAATTTGTTCATGGTCAGCTTTGGTTATACCTTAGTGGATTATTCCTAAAAGCCTAGAATTGGATGGTGCTATTACAGACAGATAGGCAAAAAGGCTATTGGAGACACAGCCTTTTGTATCCTAGACAAAGACAACAAACCTTTTGTCCACCAGACCTGGCTCTCTTGAGTCACTAATTTTAAATGACACAGTGAGTCTCAGGAAAGCAGGATCATTCTGCTCCAGAGAAAGGAGCTGCAGTGTGATAGGAAAGGACAAAACCACTAATACCAGACTCTTCCTGGAAATGAAATGCCAGCTCCACAGTGTGAGCATTAAAAAAAAAAAAAAATTCAATTTTAACCCCACTGAAACCAATGGTTAATCTCAACAGAGCCAGGCTTTTACTCAGCATGTTTGAATGAGTTATTAAATGAACTTTAGTTGTCCCTAAAAATAAATGTGCTGTGTGGATCTAAGTGCAGCTGATGAATAAGAAACCTCAGGAATCCAGCAAATGCAGTAGTTAAGGCTAAAACCAGAGACAGCTCAGAAGGTTGCAGGAGTAGCTATTAGTGACCATCTGAGTTTTACGTCGAATCTCAAGGTCTCTCATGCCATCTACTGGCTTTTTTTATTTAGTTACAATGGCTTAAATATTTTTCCTTGAGGTTTTTTTTATAGGTCTGATATATTCCAGGTAGTTTTACATAAATTCCATTTAAGGTGTTTTTCCCTCTTATCTCCACACTTGATTACTATGTGATTTTTTTTCCTGTAAGTACCTTACAGTTTGGTACTATTCTGAATATCATTTCACATTGTCCCTGGAGGAAAAAGGCATTGCATTAGACATTCTTATTTCTGGTATTGCTGGATAGGCAATAATTACACTGTAAGCAGTACTGGAAGAACAATTTACAAAGAAAATCCAAAGCTGCTCAAAAATAGTACTTACAGTTCATCCTGAATCAGTGTGAGGAGGTTGTTATTTTGGTACCTGAAAATGCTTAATGTACAGAAAAAAATCTGGTTATCCTTTTTTTCACTTGGAGTTCACTTAGCTGTAATTCACAGCAAACACTTCCATGGCCTAATAATTTTAAGCTGCCTTTCAGATGGGGTTTGATAAACAGGAATTATTTATATTGACAGATCTGATCACAGAGCTTTCCCTTCATTATCTGTAGTCTGTCTCTTCCTGCAGTCCCAGTTTCCCTTCCCTATGTATGGTCCAGTGGTCTGTTCAGGACACATGCAAGCACCTAACCTTCATGGATCTTCTTAACATTCCCAAGAAAAAGTAACCCAACATTCCCTATAGACATTATATGAAATAATATTTAAAAGCCTACTGTAACTGTGGTCATACCTGCCTCTTATGTGGTTGAGAATTTACTCTAATTAGAGCTGCTTTGATGTTTTGGTTTTTGCCAGGTGATAAAAAAGATAATTGCAGCAAAAAAAAAAAAAAAACAGAGCCAAGAATAAGCTGACATGCTAGAATTCTACTCAGATTCCTGTTTTTGTGGTAAAAAAAAAAAAAAAAAAGAAAAACTAGTACTATTCCAGATCTGTTCATGATTTGGGAGATTATACACAGAGTAGATTCACTATGGGCATAGGGAATTAACAGGGGCTCAGGCTGGGGCTAGAACTGGCAGAGTCTAGCTTGTCTCACATGGCATTGACCTGCCTACATTACTGCAGACTCAGTGCAGACACATCTCTGAATGTTTCCCCTCTGAGAAATAGCACCACTTCCTTTTGATCTACACCATGAGTCATGGTGCCCCCGCTTCCTCTGGCATTCTGAGTCTCTGTCTGCATCACAAGGCCTGACTTTCCTGCGTCTGGAGCCAGAGCACAGTGTTCATCCCAGAGCAATGTACTCACGCCCCTTATTAAGGAGATAAAGCACTTCAGGTGGGCTCTAAAGCATTTTTCCCCCCAGCCCAATACCTACCAAGACTTCAATATGACATGCTGAAGGTGTCATCATACACACCCCATTCCACGGGGCCCTGGGCTCCCTGGGAACAGTTTCCATACCTGAAATCACCTCCTAGGTTTTGGCACATGCATTGCTCATTCTGAAACACAGCTGGGGAGGGTGGACCAGGGAAGAAGGCTCACATCTCTGATGATTGCTCAGCTTGTTAAATCAGGGAATGAAAATAGGCATAGGCGTAATCACAGGTGGAGTATCAAGGGAAGAGCAAGTTGTGTGACACTTTCTATATCATATATGTGAGAAGGGGCTGAGCCCTGCAGATTCTCCACCATTTCTGAGCAAAGGCAAGGCTGCTTTTTAGGGTGCTGGAGAGCTCTACAGCTTGTGAAAATTTGGCAGTGAAAGACTTCACTATTTAAAGGTAAAGAAGGGAGTATTAAGGATTTCAGTCTTGAGTATAAGCACCTGCATTGTATCTAAGTCTTTTTCTTTCCCCTGTGAAGCTGGGCATCAGTCTCTACAACACTACAGCTCCACAGTGGAAAATCCAAATGCAACCAAACTGAAATGCTCCAGAGGAATTAATTGGTGACCTTGCCTGACAGACCAAACTAAATCTGGCAGGCAGGCTGTCCCCTTTGCCAAGTGCTCAGCTCCCCAGCTGCAGCCATACGGATTACACTGCTTCCCAGGCCGGGTAGGGCTGCCAGCTCGGGTCCAGCCAGCAGCCAGCTCCCCTGTGCTGCCTCCTGCCTTCAGCTTGGCTCTGCAGGCTCCTAAGCATGCCCAGGGCCAGCTGGTTAGCACCAGGCAGACAGGGAACCTGGCACTGCCCACACCTCTTGGCCAGCTGGTAGATTGACAAAATGGATTGCTCCACTCATGAGAAATTCTGGGATGCTGCCATCCCACCCTGCGCAGAGCGAGGCGCCGCTTGACAGCCCCAGACTGCCCTGGGCTTCTTTCTGCAGCACCTGCTGGCTGCTCTCTGCCTCACCTCCTTCACTCAGGCAGGGGACAAAGGAGCTTTTCAGAGGTGCTGGGATGAATTTATTTCATTAATATTTCTCAAAGGATCTGAAGCTCAGAGCACTAAATTTTTGCACATCATTTGATATCCCATTTCAGCTTTCCCTTAATGATTAGGCACAGACTGGCTGAATTAAAGGTCATGGTTTAGGTTATGGGCACAGGCTCCGTGCTCTGTGTTCTACCAAATCTGCAGCTTTACATAAACACATACAGAGTAAACCCTGTCCTGGCCAAGCAGAATCATAGCTCAGAGTACAGTATGGTTCTAGATCACATCAATATAAATATAAAAATAAATAAGATGATTTCTCATTTCTTACACAGCTTCTATTATCAATTCTAGGGGTAAGTCCTTTATAGTACAGACACTTGAATGTCACCTCACCCATCTGCTGCACATTTTCAGCATGGTACCAAAGAGTAATTGAAATGTGTAAGTTTTTGCTCTTCCTGAGCTTGTTTCTCCCTAAAAAAATCTCACTTTAAATGAGGTTTTTAAGTTGTTTATATATGCATCAGAATTGTTCTGAAATCAGTGATCAGCACTCTATGCCTGCATGGCCCCATAACAGCAATAGAAATATTTCCTGTAATTGTGTCCATCCCTTCACCAGGTCCCCTTCTAACTGCAGCTCCATATGGAGCAGAAGAGACAAGCAGTGCCACAACAGCTTACATTTGCATAACCTCTGGGCTGGAGACAGTGTGAGATTTTCACAACTGCTAGCTGGAAATGTATTTGTTTAGCCAAGCTGCCAAAACTCATATTTTAGCTTGGGAAGTCTCTCATCCAATAAGGCTCTCATCACACTTCCAGTGTTCTGCAAGCACTTCATCCTAAGGCAATCAAGACATAATAAATAGTGCTTTTTAAAAACCAACGGCCCTGAGTCACAGGTGTAAGGAATACAGATGGAGTGGGATCACCCAGAGTCAGCCCCTCAGGAAAATACCTGGTAATTTCCTCATTACATCATCCTTAAATGTCAACCATTTCCTCTATAGTTGCACTAACACTGAAAACGTGAGCCTTGCTCTTTTCCTCCACATCAATATGCACTTAAGGAAGAAAGGAAAAAAAGTTTCCTCAGCTGTAAAAATGTTGATAGACCTTTTAAAACAGTATATGAGAAATAAAATCTGTGGCAGAATCTGCCCTGCTATTCTAATGTCTCAAGACTGAAAACTGCAATAATTTTTCTGACTGACAAACCAAGTTCTTTTCTTGCTTGGTGATCACACAGCAATTTCACAGCTACTGGGTTTCATTACCCTCTTCCCTCCCCAGAAGATTTCCTTCCTATGAAAAGACCTTTCCTACTTTAAGTTCTTCTCTTTGCCTGAATTCTGCATTATGCTATTTGTAGGGATTATTTTTCCCTTGTTAGTCAGTAAGCAGAAAAGGGTTGTCAGAAAAGCACTACATAACCAAGTGTGTCTCAACAAGCTGAACAGATTCCTTTAGCAAACCCTCAGGAAACCAAACTGCAGCCCCCTCTGTTCCTACCAGCTGCTGCAGTTACCTTCTAGAATAGAGACTTGGTGATCTTCTCAATGGTTTTACCCTTCAGGGAATGGAGCAGCAGGAAATAGGTTTGCTCACACTTCACCCTGACCTCTAGGTGAGAGGAAGCCTTCCCTGTACATTTATATGCTCACAGAAGAGGCTGATAAATAGAACCACAAAACAAAGAGCAGAGCTAAATAAAATCCATTTGTGATGTTCTCGGCTCCTCTTGGCCACTCCCGGGGATCCATCAGCTGCAAACTCGCAGCCACTAGAGGGCAAACATAACCAAGCCATTTAACCAAAGAAATCCCTGCACATTAATACATAATCAGTGCTCGTTATGGCTGAATAAAAATATGGTATTTGCATTGTTGTTCTTCAGACCAATACAAATGAAAACAATCTAGATATTTTACACCCTAGGGAAAAGAATTATTTTGAAAAAAATATATTCACAGTATCCAGTCAAAAGGCTTCAAGAAAACTTTGGAGATCCCACTCTAGGTGTTTCCTGTTAATGTGATACAATGAGACATCCAGACTGACTTCCTCTACAGGGCTCTTGTCAGGCTTTCATCTCTCATTCTGAATGAGTGCATAGGCAGCTCAACTCTTGTTCAATAACTCTTCATGGCTTCAGGCTCTGGACATGGAGCTACTCATTATCACACAATATGGGTGTTTAGCTACTCAGCTATTCAAGATAGAGAAGGTAGTGCAGCAAAGGGAAAGGAGAAAGTAAAGAAAACTGTGTAGGGCATCATTCAAGATGTAATTTAAACTATGAAGAGGATTCATTCCACAATTTCTTGAAAGATTTGTGCAGGTGATTTTTCTGATGGAAAGAAATGGAAGGTTTAGAAAGATCCTGCAGAATTGGTATCAAAGTTCAGAAGCTGGTGAGTGTGTTTTCCCTTTAATGTAAGCAAGGCAATTTTTTTTTGTTAACAGGAGGTCCAGCTCCCTAACTGCAATGAAATGAAGTCTCTGGAGTTGCATTTGCCTCTGGTATCAGTAAGTGACCTCCCAACATCAAGATTTTACAAAGATTAGCCCAGCAAGTACATAAAATGTCAAAAGCTACAGGAAATTTTCAGCATTTTCCTCCTTTAGCATCTCAGAAGGAAAGTTGTCAAAGTAGCTGTCTGCTAAACATATCATCTGACTTACTATAAAAGAAGGATGTCAACACTGCATGTCAAATCCAGCACTGAGATCTATTTTTTAACGGGCAGATCTGACTTAGACAGATCCCAAATCTCTCTGCAATTACCTGCATCTGCAGGAAAGGCACAAAAGGATTTATCTTAAAGAGCTCTCAAACTATCTTCTAGCCTTGGTTTTTGTGACAAAAGCAAAGTAAAAATCTTAGGAAGATATTTTCAAAGGTATTTTTTGAGGAGACTGTGAGTGTTAGCTGCTCCCCTGCCTTCACACTAGCAATGGGGCCACATGGGTGCAGTTTGGCTGATGACATTTGCTTCCAGCCAACACCTTTCCTGAGGTCTGCTGACCCTTCCCACACGAGCTCCAGCCCTCTGTCAGCAGCCAGACACCAGGACACCCAGTAGCTTTAAGGAAACAGTTCACAGGTGGGCTAATGCCACCAGAACTATTCTTTCACTACTGCAGCCTTCAGAGAAAGTGTTTGGGACAACACATTGGGAATTGAAATTACTCTCTCTGCCCCATCCCTTAGTCAGAGACCCTCCAAATATAGGGAGAGAGAACAGAAACACAACATTTTAAAAGCAAAAGCTGGGAACTTTCAAGATGTTTCAGCTTGATGAGCTTAACCTATTGAGTATGTCAGTGGTTCCCTGACATGGCCACCAAGGACATGCCATGGCAGTGGAACAGACACTGCTTCCTGAAGCCAATGTTCACACAAGTGTAAGAAACAAATTAATTAATTCCTGCCAACATGGGCTATTATCTGTTCCCTGCTAGGTTATTTTCCTGTTCAAAGCATATTTCAAAAACAAGCAGTAATGTGACCTGAAGACTAAATTTTGCTACAAGAGCTTCAGCTTCTGGGAGCCCTTCCTACAGGTCAAGGGAAGTCATGTCAGTCAGGTGTGAGAGACACCATGTTTCATCGCTGCTTTCTCAGCTATCCCCCTGTAGGTGGTCACTTCAGAGCTATATCCAGCCACTACATCCAATCAATCACCCAGCATTAGCCCAAGAGCAGGCCTACAGATGCAAACCACAAATAATGTCACTTTAGGACCTGTGATCCTTTACATCCTTCTTTTTCTGTGTCATTTTTACACCCACACAAGGCACATACAGAGCCCTAATGTCTCTTTTAACAAAAACTTCATGAATGTCCACAGAAAGGAAAAAAAGGAGACACAAGCCCTTAAGGTTAAAGCAAAATTTTTGACTTTGTAACTAAACCTTATTCCCTCCTGGATTAGATTCACCAAGCATACAAAGATGTGCTTTTGTGGCCCAGGAAAGAAAAGCTCTGGAGAGGTTTGGCAAGTGCCCCCATGGAATCTTAAGTGGAACATGAGGAACTGCTCACATTTAAGTCAGCAGCGTGCAGGTGTTAGGGAATGAGACAGCACATCATCCAACAGCCAGCCTACCTCACTCCTGTCTCCTTCTTTCCCTAATTATGCATGAGAACTAAAGAAAAATAAAATAGAGGGAGTTTTGTAGAAGTTGATTGTCCAAAAACATTTGAACAAGATTTTTTTCCTTCTCCTCAGCTGGGTGGGTAAACTCCTGCTGTTCTGGATTGGGCTGGATGCAGCAAGTCATGCTAGCCCTTACTTTTCCTAAGTATGCCTTTTTCTCTGCTAACAGAAAGACAATTTATTCTTTGAGGAATATGATTATGATTTCAGCATATCTTAACTTTTTAGAAGGTGAAAAAAGACTTTGAATTGTCACACAACTTATGCATACAGAGTATGGTGCTCCCTAATGGGACAAAAGCACGGCAGAAATGGAGTACGGCTGTGTTCTCCTCAGCTGCTTGAGTACAAGGTCTGAGCACCTTCCTCAAAAGAAGGAAATGTTTTCCTCATTGTAGAGGAAAGTCTGCCCTGGCACCAAACAAATGGGTAACCTTCTAGGAACTGCTCCCCAGGAAGTCTCTCTGCAATTGCTTCTGGTTGGAGCTCACGCAAGACTTCAGTTTTTCACAAAGGCATTAAATAGAAAAGCTTTAATTATTAAAAGAGTGTGAATTAAGCAGACAGTGTGCTGCACCTACAGTGCCTTGGTGAGAAGGCTCTCTGTAAACAGAATTATTATTTCATCAACACAGTAGAGTCCCCACTTAATGGCTCACTAACTGGGCCAGAGATGAGATTCGATGTGAAGAAATCAATGACTCAAAGCAAGAGATTCAGCAAATATGAAACACCTAGTGCTCAGCTCTTAGGATTGCATATTGTCTCCTGTGGAAGTGACTCGTATCATGCAGGGAAAAAATAACACTCCTGCTGCTGCATCCAACTGTATCCATGGGAGATAAGGCTGAACTGGTGCTTGCCAGCACTAGAGTCCCATACTTTAAGGGGGCGTTATTTGCTTTTTGGTGTTCTCCTTCTGTGCTCTATCTGCTGAATTAGTAAGCATTGCTACTTCATATTTTCAAAATGTTCTTACTGCTTTCTTTCTTATTTTTGTATTTCATGGCTTCAAAGTTAGTATTTCTTAGTAATGGTAGCCTTATTTTGGTGTCCACCAGATGTACACATCAATCAGAATGACTCTGCTGTACCACAGAGCAGAAGCACCAAAGGGCATCCTAAAAAATTAAATGGGAAGAATAATGAAGTCCTTCACCATTCCTCTCTGTTCTAACCATTATAACAACTCAAGAGAGCAGAGAAGATATTTTCAACATGTGACTATAGGTGCATGACTCTTCTTCAGACAGCTGGCTAGAGGGTAAATGGCAAGAGCAATAAGAATCTATCTCTCCTCCCCGGGAGTGAGCATGATTCATGGCTGAAGAATACTTTATTTTCCTACTCACCAGCACACTGAGGCTTTTCTGTGAAATTACTTCTTAAGTTTCCCCCTTCTCTTCAGTGCTAATTTAGGAATATAAAACTCACCATGCTGGCTCACTTTTCACTGAAGCGATTTCAGCTTCACTTCCAGATTCTCAGGGAAAATCTCAGCTTTACATGCATCAGCTCCTAATGAAAAACAGCAAATCTGACTCTGCAAATAAAGGTTCCTGGTGTAGTGAGGATTGTCTGTGCAAAGAGGGAGAGATGAGTTAAATTGCAGGGGAAATCCTTCATTAATAGCACCAAAGGACTGCACAAAACCCAACTAATTCTCTGAACGAAAGAAGCATTAATATCCCATTTTATAGGAAGGAAAGTGAGATAACAGAGCAAACACCCAGGAAAATTAGCAGACAGGATCACTGTGGCTTCAGTTCCACATCCATTCCCATGGGTGTAGAGCCAAATTTGGGCAGAATCCCTTCTATTGGGATGGCAGTTTGTTTATTTGTTGCAACAGAAGGAACAGCCCAGCAAAATTTCTCACAGGCAATTTTCTTTAGAAAAATCCTGCCATTTTTCATTTGGAATTTTTTCCTATCAGGATGCATCTTTACCAAACAGGGCAGTTAACAGTTAATGTGACAGAAAACAAATACAAACTGCACAAAACTGTGTTAAAATCAGACTGACACCTTTCATGTGTTTCTGAAGATAATGTCTCTCTGACACACCTTCTGGCTGCTTCTCATAGAGAGGAATAATACAGCACAGAAATACAGCTCTGGAAAATGGCAGCTTACAGTGCCTTCCTCAAAAAAGTAATAACCTTTTTCTACACGTAATTGCACTAAATTCACCAAGAGCACATAATGGACAGGAATACAAAATGAATCACAGCATTTCTATATGAAACAGCTGTTCCAGGAACTGGCCACGATGATTTTTGACTATGTGACTGCATCCGTAGTTTGGAAACAATTAGCCAGGAGCAATTATTTATCTTGAGTTGTCACACTGGTTTTTATCAGCTCTTTAGGGGGTACTCCTGGAGAATTTGGAGAGCTGAAAAAGCAGGATTTTCCTACTCCAGTTGGACCAAGAAATAAAATGCAAATCACTGACAGCATGTTTAAATAAAATTTGTGACATCCAATTTCATCCATCATTTTCTTCCTTTCCTTGTTAAGACAAAAAAAAAAAAATATTACAATCTCACTAAGACTCAGGGGATCTCAAAATATATTTAGTAGTCACACCAGCACACAGGAATCAGGAGAATGCAAATAAATCCCATCCTTCATTGCCTCATACTTTCCACTCCTCTAATTTGCAGTGGTAAATTTGAAATCTGAATAGTGTCATTTTTCAGCAAGCACTGAGCACTCCTGGGTGCCTTTTGCTGCCACTGGGACATGCAGCTGTGACATCCAACACCTTTGTAAATCTGGGCCGAGTTATCTGCAGTGAGACAACTAATGCAGCTGAGAGAAAGAGTTGCTTTACCATCTCACAAGGGAATGAAAAATCAGTAGTGAGCTGCTGGCTCTGTTAGAGGTAACTCAACAACTTCACAATGTTAGGAATAGGCCAAAAGTTGGTTTTCAGAGCATATCAGGAGACAATATAGGGCACTGTCACGCATTCAGGAAATCATGTTCAGATTTTATAAACCACAAATGCAAATAAGCCCTGGCAATCCTTATACTATGAACAGAATAGATTTAGTATGTATAAACCATTGTGTAACTCAGTTGGAGAATTAATACTGTCTGGAAAAAGATGCCAGAGTAGTAAGAAGTTTATGAGCACCCAGGACAGACATTTCAGGCTTTCTAATTTCACATGTCTGAGACAAGAACCGAGACACAAATGTTGCTGGCATTAGACAGCATCTTCCAGGACATCCTGAGCAGCTAACCAAGTGCAGCATAGCTGCACAAAAGAACTTGCTGTCACTTGTTATGATGATGTCTGGCTGCTCAGGTATGGGCCACAGCCTCTGGACAGTTGCTCTGAATGCTCAGTTTGAAAGCAATAAGCATCACTTTTTGGGCAATAACAAGGGTGAGACTTTAACTGCTCAAGTGTGTAGTAAAAGGTTGTTTCCTTTCAAAACCGAATCAAAACTTGGGCTTATACAATTCTTTTTAAATTAACCTCTTTTTTCCATCTATAACCTTTTTTCTCCTTTTTTTTTAATAAAGCAGCTTTTGAATATGTAAGTTGACTGGGAATCTGCTCGTGCTTTCCCTCTTGATACATTGACCAGTCTCCTGTTCTGAATTTTGATTCACTGGGTGCCATCCCCTCGAACAGCTCTGCTCCTGCTCTCACTGTGCTGCTGCTCTTTGGCCACAAATCCTTTTACAGGAAAGGGGCTCTGGGTGCAGCTGCTAGAGGTGCACAGGACAGGCAAAGCACCTCATCCTGAATGCCAAACACGAATCCTGAGCCTCACAGCTCAGGGGGTAATGAAAACTGAAGACACAAAGGGATTTTGCACTAGATTTCTGAAAAATCCAAGCTGAGCTGACAATCTAAGCACTTCTCTGTCAACAAAGGCTGCTTGGGATTTACAAACTAGCTGTCCCTCCTGAAGAGCCTGATTTATTTGGTATGCTTTGAGTAATCTTAATGTATGCCAAGTTTTTATTCACAGACATGGCCTTTTGCATAATACCCGAATCGAGTATTTGCTCAGGAAGTGGTAGACCTGAATTCCAGGCTTTTCCCTGCTGAGGAGAGCTGAAGCTATGGCTTCTGCTTCCTGGGGGAAAATGCAGAGTTTGCAAAGGGGGACAAACCTGGATTTGAGTAGAAGAGACCTGGGGCTCAGCTTGTGCTCCCTGGGATGTTCAAATATCCAATGTCAGATGGCATCTGGATTAAAAAACGAATACAAGCCAGAAATAATCAAGGACAGTGCGACTGGGACCAGGAATACATCACTCTTGGCCAAGCTCCATAATCACTAGGTTAGATAATGATGCCAGTCCTCTTGGCAGACCTGATTTGCAACGTGCTAGTGCAATTATATTATTTCAGTCCTGCAGCAGCTTGCGTGTCTCTGCATTGCCCCTCCATGGCACAGTGCAGACATGCTTTCTTCTCTTTCACTGAAGTAGAAGCTGTTGTATTCCCTGGGTCAGAGAGAAGTTATGTGTAATAGTAACATTGATGTAACTACTGCAGCTTCACTGCCCTCATGCATTAGTCCTTGGCACTGTACACATCCTTGGTATCCATGGCACTGCCTGCACCTGGAACAGGAAACCTTTCCATTTCATTTCAAAAAGTGTTCTATGACTACAGCAGTCCTCCATTTAATTGGGGCATCAAACCCCCTGTTTCAAGTAATATTTAATTAAGTTGTAGTAAGAAGAATGCAAAAATTGAGAATCCCCTACCCAGGAATGAATAACCTAAAAGATTTTAGAAAAAATATCCTCAAGGATTTTAGAGTAAAGATGAATTGAAAAGGAATAGTATGTTATAATTCATCTGCCTTTGCCTTTTCTAACACATCTTACCCTCCCTACAATGGGGATGAGATTTTCTGGACAGCTGCATTTCCAGGTCAGCACCACAAGATCAGGGAGTATGCAAGAGGCACTGCTTCATTCCTCCTCCCTGGGTGCAGCTTGAGGTGTGCCAAGCTTTTTGCCTCCCACCTAAAGTGCCTGTCTGGGAAAAAGGGCATTTCCCCTGGCCTTCTGAAGCAGCTCTGAGCACACCAGCTTCCAAGAGTGCCACCCCTGAGCCCTACTGATCCTCTGGGGTATCAGGACAGCCAAGAGTTACATGCCTAGACTGGAAGCACAAAACATCTTGTATGTCCTTGGAGATCTAGCCCCCATTTCACCCTCTGCAATATCCCATCCAACTGATGGAATTTCCCATCTCACTGAAGCAGTTTGGGCATAGATGCACTTGGCCTTCCAGGCACTTGGAACTTCTTAGGAATGGGGAAGAGCCTAAAATGGCAGCATCCAAGACAACTAAAGGACCTCCTAAGAGAACATGGATCTACTTTAGTAAGCTCCCAAGAGAAGCCACTTTCCCAACCACAGTCAAGAGTGGCTGCTGCAAGGACTCTCTGCCATGCAATGCCAGACACTTGCCAGGAGACAGAGCAGTGCAACATTCAAAGTGGGTCACCAGAGGTTTTTAACATTAACCTGCCTTTGACTCACATTCCACAAGATTTAGATCATTTCCAAGGAAGCCGGTCACGCTGAATGTGCAGGCTTTAAAATCTGATGTTATGGCTGTGCTATTATTGTGCAGCATGTGTTGCTTGCACAGCAAGATTAGAGACTTATTTCCAAAATGAGGGTCAAATTTATAAACTTGTATGCAGTGCATTGTCTCTAATAGGATATTTTTTTCCTTTGCACTCTTTGCTATTTAATGTAAAATGAAATTCCAATTCATCTTTAGCAAGCCTTTCAGCTGGAATTTAATTTTAACTAATAAACATCTATAAACAGCATCAGTTTTATTATGTATGACTGCTAACAGTCAGACCTTGATAACAACACTTGACTTTATTGGCAGCAGTGAGATAACCGTGGACACTGTTCTTAGTAAGAAGAGATAAAAAATTACATTCCAGTAATTCAGAAATACTTCTTTTCCCTTGAACAGGAAAGTGGGAAAAAAAATATTTACAGATCTATTCCTACGTCAGATGCCATGCCTGTTACTGGTAACATTAATATTGTTATCATTTTAGCTGCAGTGCTTGGAAACACCAGCTTGAGGTCAGGGCTACTGAGATGATCAGAGATCAGAGAGATGCCTGAAAAGAAATCATGGTCCTTGAAATTCAAGGCCCAGAGTTGGAAAAAACAAGGCCAATGAGTAAAAGAAACTGGTTTTATCTCTGTTTTTATGATTAAAGAAAAGAAACACAAGACAAATCTTTAGCAAGTCTCAAGGATTTTTTCATCTTTGGAATTACTTTTTCTATATCTATTAAGAATTAAAAAGGCATCAAAAACTGTTAGACTAGTCAGCCCTGAATGAGTAAAATCATATCTACATCCTCGCTAATATTTTGCATGATTTATAAAATTTTATAGACATGTTTTAAATAACGGTTTCTGTAAAGACTGATCATACAGCAGACTGTTGTACTGACATTTTTATGTCTACAAAAACCTCCTGAATTGTGGAATTCCAGCAAACCTCATCCCTTAGGGAGCTCATCAGTTTTATCTGTGCATTTTTCGTGCCAACTTGCCTTTTCCTCTTTGTGCATGGGTGTCAAAAACTAGAATATGAGTTGACCCAACTCAAACCAGGTGCTGGTTTTCTTGTTTGAGTTATTTTTCTATCACACTCTGCTTTTGCCCTTTGCTCTTTTCCATACTGACAGCTTTGCCAGAATAAATCTTTGCTGTTGAGCCATACGAGAAAACATCCCACAAACAAGGTTATTGTTCTTTTTTGGCCAGGTATGCATAGCCCAGATTGCTAAGTCCTGACTAGTGGTCAGAAGACTGTTTTCACATCTCTTTTCACATCTCTTATTCTGTATTCTGTATCAAAAGGTCTGTCTCTTATTCTGTATTCAAAAGGTCTCTTTGAATACATCTGCCTGTATGCTAAAAATAAACCTTCATGTGGTGGGATGCTTATACTTCGTGTCAAATATATACAACATTATCTCCTCTCAGGCCCAGATAGTTTAAAAGAATCTTTCCAAGATTCCCAGAGTAACCTAAATCCAGGCAGAATAAAAAGGATACAAAATATATAAAAGGCAATAAACCTGGAGTTCATCATAGCCCACGGAGTGCTCCCTAACACTTGTTTTGAAATTACTTCTGTAGCAGTGGCAAGCAAGTGTCTGTGCTTTCATCTGGAAACAAAGCCTGAATTATTGTCTCTGATGTCAAGGGAATGTTTTAATTTCTTGTGTTACTGTCACTTGAAAGTATGTCCCCTGGCCTACAGATGGAGAGAAAGGGCTGGGGTTACACTCTCACTCGTGTTCCCCACCGAGCTTTGTGCCTGCTCCCTGTCTGAAACTCATCACTGTGGTACTCACCAATAAAGCCTGATTTCATAAACACAAGCACTGGGTTCAGCTACTCAGTGATAGACCTCATTGTGTGTTTCTTGAAAATGTTCCTTATAAGGGCTACCTCATTGGAAATTTGTATTTATTCATGCAATATTTGCTTCTAAAGAAGTGTCTCCATCCACTCTGCACAAACTGGGAGATGTCAGCTTAATTATGTCCCATCACTTTTAAAACTATCACTGGAGAAAGGATGGGATTTTCACTACAGTTTTAGCTGATCAGAGAACGGGATGCAGAAAAGCTGAGGTGGCTGAAAATGTCTAGCAGTAATGTTAAGGACCCAATCACCATGTCTTTGCATATATACACACTAAAACATGTAAGTAGATTCTGAATTAACAAAATTCAAGGGTTCATAGCCCATTCTTGTGTATTTGTAACAGCATTTAACCAGTATGAAATTTATATGCAACCCTTTCCATGTCTATATAATATCTATATAGACTTGGCTCACCCATTTTGTTTTTAAAGACATCAGGTTTGCTGAGACTCCCTTGCCTTTCCTCTCATACATACCTTGCAGTCCCCATTAGAGAGAGGATTGTGAAGTTCCTCTGGATGCCACTTGTTTTCTTTCATCTCTATGTTGAAAAAATAAAAATTACACATCTAAGGGTGAACACTCTCAATCTGGTCTGCAGCTTTGACCTCTGAAACAATTTGAGGTAAATATTTTTGTTACAAGGTACTTTCTCCACTGTGGAGGCTTAGATTTCCTTAAACCTCAAATCCACAGCTCTGTAGCATTCATCTGTACATTTCTATGAGCAGGAGTGAGTCAGAGAGGGCTGGGCCCTATCCTGGACTTCCCTGTGGTCTGTGAGTTTCGACACAGAAATGAAAACCCCAGCAGCTTTAAGGGGCAGAAAATAACAGAATGAACAGCAGGATGCCAAAATGAGGTGGTTTTCACTGTTACCAGAAAGAACAAAGGTATTCTTTACCTGGGTTCACCAGTTTGGTAGCTGGGAGATAATATATTTATATACAGCCCAGTCCAGCCCAATGCTATTGCATAGCTTGGGCTCTTTTAAATAGAGATCAGTATTATCTGTACAGTCATTTTATAATAAAATATGTCTCATAGCAAATGTTCTCAGGTTGTACAAGAAAACCTTACATTGAAACATCTGATACTAGGAAACATCTTCTTACTCGATATATACAGAGCACAGAATCCCTTCACGTGTTCACTTACAAGGAGCTGGGTAAGCATGAGCAGCAAAGTACAAACACCTCAAAAGCCAAGAGCCCCTCAGGAGGATGGAAAGCCCCATCCATTCAGACCTCATCTCTGCCAGCAAAGAGGACAGCAAATGGACAACAGCAGGTCAACAAATGAGCAAATTCAGAATGCTCACAGCTCCTGGTGCTTTGCTGCAGCTGTGTGTTCACCAACTAATACATTCCTGTCCTTGTCCTCTGCAGGTGCTTTGTTGCCATAAAACAACTCTTGCTGCACCAGGGCTCAGAAAACAAAGATCCCGCTCCTTTGTCTTCCCAAAACAATATTCAAGGTGAGAAATAACAGGAAAGTTAGAAGCCAAAAATTAATGAAAATGTAGTCTGTGGAATCCAAGGAATTCAATGCCACGGGACATCAACAAACTGAAACGTTGCAGATAGTTCCACTGCTTACACAACATACAGGCAAAAGCTCATCAGAATTCATGCCACACAGTGTGAAATCTAAGGGATGAGAAAATGAGCTTCCTTCCTTTTCTGTAGCGTGGTGATGGGTGCAGTGCTGGGCACACAAATGCTGCTTGCCCTGACGCACTGCAAGGGTCACCTTCCAAATGTTCCCAGGTCTGTGGTTTGAGAAGCACAGCAGTTCCTGCTGCTGTGACCCTCAGCTCTCCAGAGACACATCATTGATATAAATTGTTAAGTTCAATTTGTTCCTAAAAATTTGCTTTCATTTCCACAGCTCTCCATTCATGTATTTTGCAAGTACACTGAGGATTGTACTGCAAAGTCTCTAATGCTTTTTCTCTGCTTTGCAGCATGTCTTTTAACCAAAGTACATGAAAGTTACATTCTCATTAATAGATTATGAACCACTAATGCAATTATCAGTTTAAGCAAAAAATTGAATCATTTTAAGTTACTAATCCACGCAAATGTACCTTTAAAAAGAATATAATTTCCTGCATATTTAAAAAATTAATTAGAACTTCACTTTTCCAATTCTTACTATTAAAAAAAAAAATCCCACAGATTAAAAACAGAGAAAATAAAGATATTAAAATATCTTTATTTCCTTCAAGGCACTGTAATTTTAGATAATGTTATTCTCCTAAACTTTAAGTTGTACTAATTTTTTTCTCACTGCTTCCATATTATTCTCCTCGGGCACAGATCATGGATTTCACCCATCTTATGCTTCTACTTCATTTTTCCTAGGGACTGGTTTGTTCAGCAGCAAGCAGGCAGTCCTTTTAGCTTCTTTATTCCCCTCATCCCCCATTCTCTTTTGTGGTTCTAAAGGATACACCTAAGGTGAGTTGAGACACTGTTTGTAAGATCTTTCTGTCCACCCCCACCCCAACAACAATAATCACAGACAAGGTGTCCTTGTTCTTTCCTTGCTACCAGAACATTCAAGATTGACAACTCTATACCGAGTTGCTCATTTAATCATACATGTTCTGGTGGAAATTATTACCTTTATTGCAAAGCTGTGTATAGATAGAATTAAATGCTCATCTTTGCAATAAAGAATGTGCTCTTCTGTAAAATAATTACTCCATTATCAGGTCTGCTGTAAGTATTGTGCAGTTGCTAGTAATTTTTCTCATTCTGTGAGGATTATAAAGAGGACCTGAAATTTCAAAGTACAGCATTTAAGACTATCAATTATTTCTTTCATGGCTCCCTCCCTTTCCAAGAGGAAATAATCTCCTCTGAAGAAGGTGTCATTCTTATGACAACAGAAGGATTGCAATATCACACTTTCAATGAGAATGTTAGACCTGATTCAAAGTCCAAAAATTCGAACTACTTGAAAAGTGTCCTATTAAGATCAGTGAGCTGTTCATCAGCTCTACTGAACAAAAGCTTCCCCCACTTAAGGTCCTGCTGATAGCTGTCAGCCCCTTGAAAGTTTTGACATCCTGGTTCCAGTTACATCAGCTCCCCCAGTAAGATATATGCAGGTTTTCTGCCCATCTTCACTGGTTGGGTATATTCAAGTCCTCTTTCCTTGCTTCTGAAGCATGTTTTATACTGCTTAACTTTTAAATCTTATTAAAATGACGAGCATTATTAAATTGACTGTGCCATCAATAATACCCAAGCAAAGTCATAGCCCTTTAAAGATACATAAATTTTTGAAAGCAAAGAGTTTCCTCCATGCCTTGCAATACATGTAAGAGCAAAACTTGAAAGAAATTACTGTTGTATAGTTATCATTTCCTGGAAAAAAAACACTAAAATAACTTGCAATTGTGAATGTTAGGTGTGGCTGAACACACTTACGCCTTCAGAAACATCAGGAAGTTTTTTATTCCATAAACACTCTTGAGAACTGATGGGCTAAACAAGGCTTCCCTGCCAGGTGTACTTTTTCATGAAATAAAGCATCACAGGAGCATGTCAAGAAAAAACAAAATTAAGACACTTACAAGTGCTGGGTGCAGACAAAGGAGAAATAAATACTCTGGGACAAGAACATAAAACAGGAAATCCAGCCAGGAAAATGACAGCTAGATAACAGCCCTTACAAGCAAAGCAGATAAAGGAAAGAAAATAACATATGTACGTTGTCATGATATCCAATCCCCCACAATCCAACTAGTTCCATTCTTGTGCATCCAGAATCATTAGTGCAAAATTTTATGATTTAGAAATGGAAGCTAAAATGGAAATCATGCTGAAAACAGAACCGCACTGGAAAACGTCCCTGTCCAACTGAGCACTAAATATTTATACCCCAGAGGAGAAAAAAGGCCTTAATCAAGGCTAGTCCTAAGCCCACAAACTTTCAATCCTCTCTGCTCAAAGGCAGCAAACAGCAATAATTCAACCCACATGAACCAAAGCCCAAACACTTTTCCTGGCAGCGCCCAAAAAGAAGAACCACAGTACGAGAAAGGGCCGATCTTCACCAGGGGCTGATTTTTGGTTCACCACAATCTCTAACACTGCCACAGGCAGTGAGCTGCAGCCCCACCATCCTCACAGCCACCACAGCAACACCATGAGAGCCAGGACAGAGCAGCTGAAGCCAGAGAAGCCAGAGAGAAGCCAGAGAGAAGCCAGAGAAGCCAAGCTGTGACAGCAGCAGCGGCCGCAGCGCCCAGCCCAGCCCGGCTCGCTGACCCACCCAGGGCAGGCTGAGCCCCTGCAGCCACAGCTCAGCCCCTCCAGCTCCATGTGTGCTCCCCAGGGCTGCACAGCAGGGGCACGGGGCACCTTGGCATGACACTGCAGCCAGCAGGAAACTCCCCCTTGGTTTGGAGCTCAGGGTCCTTCTGGACATATTGGCTATGGAGTTTTCTGGACACTCACCACTCCCTTGAAGGACAGGCTGGTGTTTTCAGCCCTGATGGATGCGTTCTGCTCCTCCAGCTCATTAATGCCAATCTTTTCTACAATAAATAAGCTCAGAAGCTGGTCTTCCCTGGCCTCTCCTGGATGATTTATATCATGGGCTTGCAATAAGTCATGCTGAAGTTTCTCTGACCTAGATTCGCTCCAACGTTGTAACTAGTTTGGTGACTTCTTTCCAGTCTTTCAAATCCATAATTCAGCAAGCTGGTGCTGATGATGCACTTTCAGCTAGGTTGCTTTCATCTTTCATTTTATTAAATGCAAATTGGATTTGAAAATGAAGGCGGACACTGCTGTAATCACACTGGCAGGTAACAGTGTTACTCAGCTGTCAACAGAATTCAGCCTAAATAGATCATGGCACAAGAAAGAAATTGTATCAATGACTTTGCTTTGCTTGTATTTAAATATTACATCAAACCTATACTGTCACAGGGGACAAAAAAGTGAACACAAGTTGCAAACATAGCACTCATTCCATATCCTTTCTTGTTTCCCCTCCTTCTGCTCCTTAGCTAATCCAAGGGGAGTTATTACAGCATGAAATTTGTGCACTTGCCAAAAAGGGAACAGGATAATAATAAACCAGACAGCACCAAAGCCATGGGTTCCACTTTCTATTAGATAAACTAATGGTTTAGATAAGCTAATTAATTAAAATATCAAGAGCAGGTTTTACACATGAGTACTCTTGAGTTCCAGAGAGCTAAAAGTGAATATAAAACACTAGGTACAGATATACACTGCTAATACTGATTTGCTTGCCTGCATGTAATATGTAATAAATAACATTATGGTCTGCTTTTACAAAAGTAACTGTTAATAATTAGTCAGTTGCACTAACACTTTCTGAACAACATCCTTATGTAAAATATGAGCCAGCTGTGGCACAATCAAAAATATAAATGAGTGTTAACCAGATTTCAGCAATTAATTTGACAAGGCCTCATTCATAAGTTGGACTGTGGTAATTTTTCCTAACTTTGCTAATATTTCAATACTAAGGAACATGTCCATGCTCATTGTTCTTTACTATTGATATGAAAATATTCTGAGGCTTTCATTAGAGGGTCTAGCATAAGTAGTACAGAGATGTTCAGCTGTATTTTTTTTAATTCCCTACAAGGAGGAAGGAAATGCAAATACAAAGAACAGACCAAACACTCTGAAATGTCTCAGCACAATCCCAGATGGAAAAACCCTGTATTTTTTTTATGTGGGGACACTTTCTTAACAAGAGGCAATGTCATAAGAAGATGGGAGGGTTAAACATCTGGTCTGAGGTCTGGCACGATTCACCCAAAGCTTTGGGCATGTTGTCAGAATAATTCCTGACATTTCTCATTTATTCTGCTCTTCTGTGCAAGCAGCAAAGTCTGCTGTCAAGAGTCTGTCTCACTTTGATTGCAGCAAGCAGCTTTCACACCCACTACAGAGCTATAATTTTGTGTGCTCAACACTTACTACAAATGCTCTCAGAAATTGAAAAGAACAAGTAGGAGAAGTACTCACATGCTGCCACCCTTCCAGTGCAGTGAAAGAGCAGAAGGGAATTAATAATCCTCTTGACGTGGTCAGAAGGGGGGCTCAGACCCTTGCCTGGACTGTCTCCTGGCCAAGACACAAAGCCCAGCAGCACAGTCCACTCACAACAAGCTCCCCCCATACCCAAAGAGTGTCAGAGGAGGCTGCTGCCCTAAGCAGGGTCATTGATTCCTCATTCCTCTGCACAGGTTCTCTCAGATAATGGAAATCAGGTTCTCCATTTTCTGGGGAAAACTTCAGCGAGATAGAAAAAAGTCCTGAAGCCAAGTTGTGCAAATTGACCCCGGAGCCAAGAACCTTTACCCCTCCAAAAGCTGCAGAAATGTGACAAAGTGCCTCCTCAATTCCTCTCATATCCTTGTGCTGACAGAGTCCCAAGGAAGTTTGGATCCAGGTGTTTTGCACTTGAAGGATCTTGATTGTTACAGGAGTAAAGAAAGAAATCAATCAACTTTGCATATATGCATATCTATCTCAATATTTGTGCTTTCAGCTGAAGAAAAATCTAATTTATTTGAACCAATTCTAACCTGAATTTCATAAGGGTTCCTTTATTTCATTATTTTTATTCCTTACTAGACCATTCAAGTAAGAAAGCGTCCTGTGCACACAATTACATACATATATCCAGTGCACTTCCTACATGGCTCTGTTCTCCATCTCTATGACCCTCAGTGATTCAGCATTACAAGAAAAATCACAAAATCTCCAGTAAGTATTCTATACTTGTGTAACCTGACAGGCAGATGCAAGAAATCTTTCTGCTTTTTTAAGAAATAAAAATTCTTCAATACATTTAAATGCCACACAACCCCTCCACTGTGTCAGGGATTTCTTTGCACATGGACATATTTTGGTGCTGGGCTCTGCCTTCCTGAGCTGTACCTTCTCTCCCAGCTGATGCAGAGCAGCCTGAGGGCTGTGCTGTGATTTCTGCAGCAGAGGGCACTGTGAAAGCACCAGAGCCACAGAAAGCACCCTGCACACAAAGAGCTGGGAAGGGAGAAGGACATCCCCCCAGGGACACTGTGCCTTGGTGCTGCTCTCATTTCCCCTGCGGGACAGGTGGTGGGTCCCCTGAGCAGTGTCCAGGAGCCAGGCTGTGCCACCACACCATGATCACAGCAAGGCTCACAACTGCACCTGTACTGAGGAGCTGCTGTTGGGGACAGCTCCTCACAGGTGAGGGCTCTGCTGGGCAGGTCCTTGTCTCTCCAGGGAAGGCAGAGCAGGTAAATCTGTGACTCTGGGAATTGGTACTCACCCCACCAGCGAGAGACACGTGCCTGCACAACCCACAGACGTGCCTGGTCCATAAAATCTGTTTGGGACTTTGCTGGCTTAGCTTTCAAATGTTCCTGGGAGAAACAATGCCATTAAAATATGGGTTTTACAATCAGTCATTTTCATTTGGAAGCTGAAGGCAGCTCTCCACTGCTCTGCTTTTATAGTCTGTACTGTCAGATATTCCCAAACACCCTACAAAGAGGCTAAGCCTGCAGAGCTGAGATAGTGAATATTTACAGCAGTGCTCAGCAGCCAGCATCTCTGAATCTATCAACAGCTCCTTGCTGGAGGAATCAACTTTGTCTATCCCCATCTGCACAAGTACTTTAAAGAACAATTTTAGAAAGCAAATGAACCATTGCAGAGCCATTAAAAGAATTAAATAATCCATAAGTAGCAGTGAAACAGTACAATAAGGAGCACTTAATGTTATTAGAAAAGTCAGTTGTGTGTGGACAAAGGCTGACTGACAAATGAGAAAAATATTGGTTCACTGTGAGTGATCTACAGCAGACCTACAGCCAATGGTACCAGATGGTGGGGCTGGTTTTTGTAAACACACCTCTCTAGAACCAAAAAAGCCTGGTTAATCGACCATGGATCATGGGCCCATAAACCAAGCAAAGCTGTGCCTGCCCAGCACCATTGGCAGACTGTTCCCATTAGGAAAGCAGTAAAGAAAAGTTCCTGGGCTCTTTGGGAGGCATCTGAATTCACTGGGAAGCACACAGAAAAGGGGCAACTGAGTACTTCTGAATAGATCAGGTAATACAGAGAAGATCTTATTCAATTTTCCATGTCTGTGTTGGAGAATGCGTTTAATTTGAATGGACAGTCTTCCTTTCAATTCAGCATTAGTCTGTCATCAAGAACACAGGGATACAGAACTAAAGAGGGGTGCAGCTGAGAACTCAGATTCACACAGAGTGGGTTCACTGTATGATAATCATGAAAAGAATGTTGATTCTCAGTTTGAACTGTTATTTGACAACAAATAATAACATTCTTAACTCTAGCACTGTGATAGCATTTAATCCACGGATTTCAAAGAGCTTTTTTACAATGTAGAGGATGAAAGAAATTTCCAAAGCAAATAGGCATAAAAAATTCATCAGGGGAAAACTCTGACTCTAGTTATTGATCTACAACACCATTCCCAACCCATGGAACATCTTATTTTGTTTATTGGCATGGGATCACATCTAATCCTGCTGCATGTCACTTGAGGATTAATGACCTGATTAATGACCAGCAGCAGAGCAGCTCCATTCATTACAGCTTATCAGAACCAAGTTCTAATTTTGACATCCTGGAGGGAAGGGATGCCATCCAGAGGGACCTTGACAAGCTGGAGAGGTGGGCCTGTGCAGCCTTCCAGAAGTTCAGCAAGGCCAAGGGCAAGGCGCTGCATCTGGGTCAGGGCAATGCCAAGCACAAACACAGACGGGGCAGACAGTGGGCCAGGTGCAGCCCTTGGGAAAAGGACTTGGAGTCATTGGTGGATGAGAAGCTCCACATGATCCATCAATGTGCCTTTGCAGCCCAGAAAGCCAACTGTGTCCAGGGCTACATCAAAGGCAGAGTGGGCAGCAGGCTGAGGGAGCAGATTCCACCTCTGCCCTGACCTCATGAGATCCCACCTGGAGTGCTGCACCTGGCCCTGGGGCCCCAGCACAAGGACAGGGACCTGCTGGAGTGAGCCCAGAGGAGCCCACAAAGATGCTCAGAGGGCTGGAGCACCTCTCCTAGGAAGACAGGCTGAGAGAGTTGGGGTTGTTCAGCCTGGAGAAAAGAAGGCACTGAAGAGACCTGAACATCAACTTCCAGCTCATAAAGGGGGCACAAGAGAACTGGAAATGGGACTTTTCACAGGGGCCTGTGGTGGTGGAACAAATAAGATGGCTTTAAACTGAAAGATTACAGATTAGAAATTCAATATTGTGAGGGTGATGAGGCACTGGGATTTTTTGTCCAGAGAAGCCCTGGATGCCCTATCCCTGGAAGTGTTCAAGGCCAGGTTGGATGGGGCTTTGAGCAACATGGTCTAGTAGAAGGTGTCCCCTTCCATAGCAGGAGGTTGGAGCCAGGTGACCTTTAAAGTCCCTTCCAACCCAAACCATTCCATGGTTCTAAGAACTACAGTGGAGCTGACAGTATCTTCAAGTACATAAAAAAAGTTTCTGGGAATGTTTTTTTTTCCTTTGCTCACAGAGAATAAACTTTCTCTGACCACAAGATGGCCCCCATGGTATATTGTCTGTGCTGTGGTATACAATATCCTTGCCTTACTCATGATGCACAGCTTGCAACATTCTAGTTTCACTTTATTTATGGATACATGTAGTCTATTTCTCCCTGCTGCCTTCTGTAAGCAGAAGACCAAGCAAAATTCCTGAATCTGTAAGATTAATTCACAGGCTCTGGAGCGGTCAGGCCATGCTTGTGGCTGTGCTGCCCCAGCACCCTGCTCAGCCACAAGCACACACTGTCACTCCTCACTGCCACCTCCACATGGCCACACACCCCTCAGTGCAGCTACTGCAGACCCATGGCCACTGTGAGACACATCTGGAGAAAAGTCCTTTCCCCATCACAAGGGCTGGCTGCCACCAGGTGAGATGCCAGGTGAGCTGAGCTCCTCCTTGCTCTCCCATCATGAAGAAACCTAGATGTCACTGAAATTAGCACCTGACTGCTGCCCACTTCCCCACTGCTCTGGGGCACAATAAGTCACTAAAATAGATCCTAACCAATTTATGTCACTGTGCTGTTTCTGCTGCTTGGCTCTGGAGGTAGGTGTGTTAAAGACAGAACTTTGGCTTTTAATGATCTTCATTAGTTCCCAGCCATCTCTTAAGAGGCAAAATAATTATCTTAGTCTTTGCATGCAAAACTAAGCAATAAGGATGAGAAATATGATTTTATATAAAATACATGTATTATATTTTATATAAAAGCATTTCATCAAATTCAATCAAAGCATGAGTCTGTCTGGCTCTCTCTGTGAACTATGGTGCCCAAACCAGACAACAAACTAAAGGTAGTTACAGAGAGGTATAAAATAAACATTAAAATGGCACCATGTAATTTTTGCACTACTCCAGAAAAAAAGATCGAATTAAACCACTTCAGGCTTTTCTTAAGAATAGTATCCATAAAGGTACCAGTAACTGGAATTAATCACATGTTCTTTAAAACCCATTATTTTTTCTTTGAAAAGAAGAAAATACTTTCAATTTCAGGTAATTCTGAAGTGAGTTTCAATTTTCAATGGGAAAATTAGATTACCTGAAAGAACTTGTTTAGAGAACCTATTACATTATTTTCTCTCTGTTTGAGACATGAGTTTCAATCACAAATTAAATTCCATTCCCAGGAACTTTAATTTGACAAAAAAATGCCAGAAATTTCCAAGACAGAAATTTCCAAGGCAGCCTCTGCCATTGCTAGCAGCTTTCAGCATCCCAGCACCCACAGCTCTCTTCTGCTGCTGAAACAAGACCATGAGTTATCCAAAATGATTGACTAATTCTGGCAGCTAGAACTAACATTTCATTGAAACTATTGAAACTAATTCCTTTTCATGGTGTCTTGGATGACTCAAGATATTGTATCATGTTGCACACACCAAGATTTTGCAGACCATTTCTCTTCATGATGGTGTTTTTAACACAGGTCTTCTTTGAGAGAATAATATCAGTCAACAGAGCCTCTCTCCACACCAAGAGAGAACCACAGCACAAGGCTGGGTCTGAGAGGAAGGAAGCTGGAGAACATCCAGAATGCACACCTTGCACCAGAGTACCACAGTACACTGTAGTACAGTCTCATCTTTGACCAACATTAAATGAAAAGACTTTTTAACCTAATCTACTATTCTTAGTGCACTATCTCTCTTTAGTACAAATCAAGAGTAATGCCCTAAAAATTAATATAAGTAGAACTACAAATAAATCAGCATAAGTTGGTGAAAATCAGAATGAAAACTGAACAGCTTGACTGAGTCTTCAGTGAAGATCAGCCTGTCAAAATATTGTATAATTACAATGATCTGCTGTAATTATTCTGCTTTCTTGCAAAAAGCATCACAGCTTTTCAGAAACACTGGAACATGTTAAAACTACAGTCTGCCTTTTAAAAATCCACATCCTCAAAATGTTGCTTGTTTCATCAACCAGTTTGAAACAATAATTCTTTGTGAACACCTTTAAGGTCAGATCTTGTAGAATGACTGGATATTTGGGGATTCTCCTTGAAAATTATTTGCACTGTGATTCCCATATTCACTTCTGTGAAGAAATGCAATATTCATACACACACATATATATAAAATCCATACTCACATACATGTGTACACATATTTATATAAACATCCTCATGCTCTGTCATTGCATGATGGTCTTTTGCGGCTATGTCCACGGAAATTAACTGCATTTGTTCCAGCAACATCCATCACAGAAATCCTCCTTGATGCTGGGAACAAATAAACCAGCAGCAGCTCCCAGTTCCTGTGCCCCTGCACCTGGCTCAGCTCCGGGAAGCAGCTGAGTGCAGCAGTTTCATGACTTGCACTCTGTGCAAGGGCCATGAGAGCCTCTTCAGCCCCTGTAGTACAGGCAAGCAGAGCTTAGGCACTGCTGGGGTACTTAGACTCAGATTTGAGGGGTTTGAACAAAACTGGGACAGATTTGGGTACCTGTAGAAACAGTTTGCTTCACTAAGCCCCAGGAAGGTGGCTCTCAGGGAGGGCAGAGGGAAACATGCCACGGTAGAAAGGGAAGGGTACAGAGCACCCTCTGCATGAAATGTCCTTCTGAGACAGCCATCCCTTTGAGCTGCAGCCAGGAGCCCTTGACTGTCACTTATTAACAGTAGAAGAGTGCAGAAGCCTGTACCAAGTGCTACCTTATGACATGTGAAAGGTGAAAAATAAAATCTGGGAGATATATACATCTCTGTATGAAAAATAGCTTCTTTTTCAGTATTCCTGCAACAACATACTTATCAGTAATCTTTGCCTTATAAAACACAGCCCTACAACTTCACTGTAGCCCTAAGACCAATTCCTGTTCCACTGAGCACCAGCCTTTGTTCCTGCAGGGTATCCATTGTTCTGCAGTGCTGTCAGAGGTGCTGTCTGGTAACAGTCCAAATTTGCTTTGATGCTACCAGACCATCAGAAAAGGTTATACACTTTTGTGGGAGAAAAATTTGACCTGCCAACCACTTAAAACTGGTAATGAAATAGAAATAAAGAACATCATTTAACTTCCAGGGCCAAAAATTAATTTGCTAGGCTGGCAGTTACAGGAAAAAAAAAAAACCTTTCCATTTATGTACTGAAGATTTTGTCCTTAGTTTCTGGTACATCATTTCAATAGATCACTGAAACACATTTGAGATTGAAAAAGGCCTTTAATGTAGATCAAATATGGGAGACAGGGAACTCTGGTTTCAATAATTCAAAGTTATTGCAATAAATGTCCTTACTCTCTTTCCAGACTCTCTTTTCCCAGTGTTCTTGCATTAACCTATTTAGCTGCCTGTGTGACAGTGGTTAGAGAAAAGGCATCATTTTTGTGAATGTTCAATTCTACCAAATCTTGGGAAATCTCCTTGGACAAGAACTTCCAGAAAGACAAGAGTAAAACTTTGTAGAGCTCAGAGTCCAAGGACAACACACACACTCTACTCCATCACAGCAGATCCTCCTAGGGCATGTTAAGCATTTCCTCTTTGCAATTGAGGGAACCATCCCTGCACATCACCATGCAATTTTTGATCCCCAGTACTGAGCAGTAAAGGCAAACCAGTCCAATTTCAGATATGAAGAAAACATCTCAAAAGTGGGCTCACATTGTCTTCTTGAATATTCTGAATTGATGTGGCTAAAAGAGTAAGGCTGAGGCATGGTGAAATAAATTTCTAGTGTTATCTGTTTGACCTGGATGTGTCAGGTGCCTGAGACCCATCTATACCTACATATTATTCCCCTTGCCAAACATGAGGTTCAGTCTCAGACTGCTTTTTGTTCTGTGCAATATATTTATTAGTCAAGAAGACTGAAAGAAACTGAACTTCAACAAGACATCAGAAAGTCACAGCATATGACTGCTACTACCACTATTACTCATAATAATAATTATAATAATAAAGGATATAATACTACGAGTTGTGTTTGGAAAGCTTAATGAACACCCCAGTACTGCCATGATTCACTTTGCTGGGATCCAATCTTCACAGTGAAATGCACAGCCCTTTATTTATGACTTCTCTGGAAAAAGGAATCTTCTTGCTTGCTCAGAAATATGACTGAATTGTGCCACAGGAACAAAAAAGTACTTTGAAAATCCAATAGTTTGAAGCACACAGTTGCTGTTTCCAAATCCAGATTCCTTACAGCTAGAGACCAGAGCTTTAAAGGGAAACATTTTGGGGTCAATATTTGGAGAACCGCATGCTTCTGCTCCTGGCTCACTTTTTGAGTATATGCTGTGCCATTCCTCACAGCTAAACTGCTCAAGAAGGATCATCATTTCTTCTGTTTAATCCTGCTTTCTAAAACATGCTTTCCAGATATATTATGGAATGAAGAACTTCAGAACACTGTTAAGTTTTGAAAATGTCTTCTCAGTCCTTCCATTTACATCACTAAATGCTAATTCCACAAATTCCTTTCTTAACTTCCCAGACCTCCCTAACAGCAATCCTTTTTGTAAAGGCTAGACTAACTAGACTGTAGCCTTGGATCCAGTTCCTCCTCACCTCCTCAAGGATATGTGGATTTTCTAGTGAAAGTAGCACATCAACACTTCTGGTGTGTTCTCATTTGCCTTAGTTCTTTTATAAAAGATATATTATCATATCTCAGTTTAGGGGAACTGTATGCATTAGTGGAAATGTACACTAACTTAGAAATAGAATTAGTAAACCCAAATATCCTATATGCACCTTTCATCTGGCTACACAGGCAATTCACAGGTTTAATCTATAGAATAAAGTCTTATTTTCTCTACAACGAAAAAAGAGTTTCGAAAACGAAACTCTAATTCTGGGTGGGAGGTATTACTTTAATTCCTTTCTTTAATAATTTCTACACAAAACACTAAGTTGAAATTTTGTCAAAGGCACTTTCTTTGCCCTAACCCCTCACATAAACCATCCTTTAGAAGACTGTTCAAGGAGAGCATCAATTCCTCACTTGCATGGGGTGTATTAGGCAATACTTTTCCTTTGTGCACTTAGCAGGGAGTGTTACAAAGCCAGTCCCAGCAAGCTCATTTTCCTTTTTACCTTCAGTTTTCTAGTTGCACTTTTTGTGGCAAGTTCCCTGATGTTAACCAATGTGTCTCACATCACACGTGGTAGAAAAATCATCCCTCCTCCCTGCTCAGTATACATTTTATCACTATACTAAATACTGTTAGGTTCTCACTCAAAGATAACACAAAGGGCCCATTCACCCTTTTTCCTCAAGGTGCAGAGGGAAAGGACTTCATGAGCACATCTCAGTACATCTCAGTTCTAAACATTTTCAAGATGACAGAGGGGTTCATGGTTTCTTTTTTCTCATTTAAACACTTTAAGAAGGGCCATAGGTCAGATTGGCATTCAGGTCCTTTTCTTTGGAAATGCTCTTGTTCCTACAGGAAGCACAATGGCTCATATGCCTTAATTCTACCTCAAAAACTAACAAGTAAATGAACAGAGAATACCTGAATAGCTTTTCAGTGATCAAATTGAGTCTTTCAGCAGATAGGGTCTAACTTTTGCAGCTTTCTTTTGTGTGTGAAAAATCCATTTTTCTTTGCTCATTTAACAGTGAAAGTCACCAGTCTCAGGCTGTTACTGAGGCAGTTATTACAGGCTTTGGGTTTTAAAGCAGTGCTCTTAACACTGTGAAACTGAATTACCTCGAGGAAGATTTTCTATTTTCCTAGGAAGGGCCAAAAATTTATGGGGGAAGAAGAAGAGAAAAATAAGTACAGCTGGTAAGTGACAAGAGTGCCAGTCACTATGGATTTTAAGGTTTTGCCATTTATTAATGTCAAATCCCATCTCATGATAGGCAAAGATTTCTGATAAGACAGATTTATACATGGTAGTTCCACATAGTAGTTTGTTCATATAGAGTGGAAGAGATCCACATTTAAAGGCCTGCTCTGCTCTTCAGGACTGGAATCTCATTCTTGCATAAACTCCATAGTTGTCCCATTAGAGGAGCTTTGGCATCTCTCTCTGTTTTCTAAAAATTATGAACTATTCCTAACAAGCCTTTACATGGAAAATATTCTCAAATATTTATGTGTGTATGCATAAAATGAGGCTATGTAAGTACAAAAAATATTGCAAATAGCAAAAACGTAATGAATAGTAAGAAGGGGGAGGGGAGGGGAAGGAAGGCAGGTTTCTTGGCTTGCTGAACACTTTTAATTGAAAATTTGGCAAAAACAAGAACAAGGAGAAAAAGTACATTTCCAGATGAATCTGCTCTTCCTAAATCGGGTTTGGGAGGAAGCCAACAGGACAGAGAATTTAGGAAAGCAATATGACTACACATTTCCCACACTACAGGTCACAGTAAAATTTAATGGTTTCCTGATATTAGATGCTCAGTCCCACCCCTCACTGGTACCCTGATGATGTAAAGCTCTCCCAGGAGGAAAAATGTTAAGAAATAAGTTTGTTTCCATAGAACCTTGTCCTCTGCTAAAAAGAGCATCTGAAAACAGCTAATTCCAAAACAGACATGAGAAAGCAAAATTTGTGTTTTAGCTTTGAAACATCATCTCAGATATATTCTGTGATTTTGAAAGAACAAACGTATATTGTCTTTTTTTAAAATTAGATGTCTGAAGTAGTTTTGCCATCTCTTGCTTTATGGCAGCATAGAAGAAGCAAAACAACATTTGTAATGTGCTATCATTTGCCTTAGTTCTTCTATAAAAGATATATTAACATGGACTAGTTTAAAAGAACTGTATACATTAATGGAAATTTACAGTAACTTAGTAGAAATAGATTTATTAAATCAAACATCCTATATACACCTGGTACATTAGTATTTATAGAGCTAAACTGTGTGTTAAAACAATTTCAGATATGTAAACATAGCTAGTAGAAATAAACCCTGAATAGATAACTGCATTGAGATCTTTCCAGATGTGCACAAAAATAAAGAAAAAAAGCACATCCTAGTACTTTAATCTTACAGTGATATAGGGAAGTCTCCTACTATTCAATCCATTTAACCTCATTTTTGAGGTTCATTTCTACCAGTAAAGACAGACATATTAAAATGCTCTTCAAAATTACCACAATATCCCATTGAAACCAAAGACCCCAAAGTTCAAACACGAAATAGAACACAGTTTTACAGAGATGTACACCAAAACTGGCTTTTCAAAATAATCTGGTGTTAGTGGACTACACAGCAGCAATACTGATAAGATAGTTATTAATGATTAAGTTATTCAGTACTGATTGTTTCTTGACAGGAAAACATAACTTGAGTCCTGAGCACTACCTTTTCATCGTGCCATTTGAGGCCACACAGGTTTGTAAGTCCAGGTTCTTAGTGAGGTCTTTCCCAAGGCAGTATTCATCACAGAAACCCCAGCTCTGGTTGAGCATTAGACTGGTTCTTCTCCTAAAGTGCATTTAGCCCAAGCTCTGCACCACAGAAATCAAAAAGGATTTTACAGTGACGTTACAATTTCCATCCTTGGGGATAATCAGAAATGGCCTGTGCAAGGCCCTAAGCAACCAGATCTAAAGTTAGACCAACTTAGAGTGATGGCTTGGATTGAGCAATTTCCTGAGGTCTCTTCCTACCCACATTATTTCCTGATTCCCTAGAAAAAGCAAAAACAGTAGGTAAAATGAAAAGTTGCAGAAGCAGAACATGAGAGGTTTTGACAGTATGCAACAGAACTGTTGAATAATATTGTTAGAAATAACATTTTGAAGTGAAGAGACAGAAATAACAGCTGGAAAATATTTTTTGAAGTGTTACTCAAGTGTTACTGAAAATGGTCAAATGAGATTTTCAAGGCACATGATAGCACAGGCTTTATATACATAAATTCCTCTCCTTCTCCAGCATTTTCAAACAGACATTTGGATGTTCTACTTTTTCACTTTCCACATACATGGAAGAAAGTACTGCCCAGGTTATCTGACTGAATTAACTTCTTTTTATTTTTTTCTTTTATTTGTTTATTTGTTTTAATAAAACAGCAAATATCTAGAGGGTAAATCTAAAATTTTTGGACTCAAGTGGGGTTGAAAACACCAGAACACAATACCCTTCTTTCTTAGCTGAGTATTAGGATGTGTGCAACAATTCCAGGAGTGGTTTAAGAATTTAAAATGTACAGGGGAATGGTAAGGAAAGGGCCTGGACACTTCTGGTTCAATTATGTCAGTCTTGGTACTTTCACTGAAGAGCAAAAAAAAAGAGCAATAAGGTGAAATTCACTTCTTCACAGGACAATGCCTCCAAGTCTCAAAGCAGAAAACAAAGGAATATTTATCAGCAAGAAATACTGAGTTCTAAAGCAGACAACTAAGGATAATTAACATGAAAGTATAACAGCAAATTTTTTTCAGGAATTGCCAGTGAGAATTTTTACTTATGGAGGAAAAAAAAATCTATTGAAGATTTAGATGTGACCTGAAAGAAAAAAAAAATCATCAGTAACTGAGAATTTAGATTGTGTTGTGGACGTTTTGATTAAAGAGAAGGGCAGAAAATTGGATTTTTTTACAGAAACACAGCTGCCATGCTACAAAAAAAAAAAAAAAAAAAAAAAAAAAAAGCTTGAACTGAGAATATTAGATCAAAAAGAGTACTCTGCTTTCACCATTAATTTTTGGCAAACTATTTCTCTTCCTTTGTAACCTACTTTTCTGGCTCAAAGAAGTTCTAAACTGGTTGATCTCAGTCATGCCAACAATTTGCCCACTGAACATACAGAAGCCCTGCTTAATTATAGCAAATTACAGTAATATGGTATGGCTTTGATGTGACTCTAGAGCCCTTCAGAATCAAAAGAAAACCACAGAGTACTGGAGGAAATCCAAAGGGCCTACCCTCAACCAAAGATAAAACATTACTATGAAATAAAATTATCATCTGCTAATATAGTGCCAACACTTTTAATCATGCTTTTCAAGCAGATTTCTAAAAATATTTTCAGGTTAAAAGGAAATTCCCTACCCAAGTAACACTGGCTTATGAATTTACTAGACACCCATATGTTAGAAAACAGAAAAATTACATATGTTCTTTCTAAAGATCAAGTTTGGCAACATCACCCAGAAGAGAGAATATTCCCATGTAAAATTCAGATTAAACCCATTCCATCAGGATCCTAAAGTCAGAGTTCATGGCAATATGTTTGTTTACTCTTGGTCCCTCACACCCTTTGCCACATCTTTACATAGTCATAAATAGGAGATTCCCACTCAGATTTTTGAGGGAAATATCACATACCTGGTTGCAATATGCAGGCTGTCCTCCAAGGAAGTTCTCTGCTCCAGATCCCAGGTGTACCATTACACCAACTACCACCACAGCTGAAAGGTTGGTGCTCTCCTCCACACTGTGTTGAAATCCCAGAATGTTGTTTGCTGAGCATGGCATGCAAGTATGTCACAGCACAGAGAGGGGTAAAAAAAAAAAAAAAAAATTAAAATACATCTTTGCAGAAATTAAAATTATCATTCCTGACTACTGTGTTAATTTTTGAGGTTGTATTTTGGTTATATTTGTAATTCCTCTTATGTCTATTTAAGAAAGGGTTTGAAGAATGCAAATAATCTGATTTACTCAGAGAGGTCTGATAGAGATTTTAACAGTTGATAAAAATGCAGGAGTTGTGGAGGTTATTTATTTCCTTCTGATTTCTTCAAGATCTTCCCAAGGCTCTGCACAGATGCCCCAAAACTGTTTCTGCTCATATTTTTATGTAAATGACAGCCTGGCAGAGAACTGGGGAATGTTCTGCTGTCCTTCTTCCTGAGGATGCACAGCAAACAAGATAAGGATCCTGTTCAAAATCTATTTCTCAATTTTCAGAATTAAAAACATCTGGGTTTTCCATGTCAACTTGTGACATCTTGAAAGTCCTCTGAAATAAATGAAAGATCATTTTTCCACTGCTGAATTTTCTGACCAAGGCTGAAGAGTAATTTCACAGTAATTGGAAACCAAACATTATTGATTGTAAAAAGAGAATTTGGAATGGAATTGGCTTATGAAGTCGAAACATTTTTTAGGGGCAATCCATCATATTAGCTTTAGTAATGATCCTAGAAAAGGTCAGTCAGTGTGACTGGGCTGTTTCTGCTCAGGGCACAGGACTGGGCCCCAGGAGAGCCGTGTTCCATGTCCCATTCCATGTCACTGACCTTCAGCAGGTCAGTGACTCCCTGAGGAAAAGGGATGATCACTTGCAAAGGGCTTTGTGAGAAGCAGGTGAAAAAAACTCTATCACCTCTTAGTCTAATCCTTACTAATTAACAACATAATAATTGGTTAGGTCTTGCTGCTCGTTAGGACTTGGAGTGCTAATTGATTTATCCTGATGGCTTTACTGAATAGAGCACTTCCATGAGATGGATTTCCCATCCATGTATAATACACAAACTCTTTTCTCACAGCCAGGTAAGGCATGTGTGTAAGGCTTTATAACAGGCTTTGTGAATACAGCCTGAAGTATTAGAAAGCCAAATTTAATCTGCATCCAGTTAGTTCTTTCAGAGACAAGATGTGTGAACCTTGTTATCTTAATTCACTGACAGAGTGGAGGTTTCTTCACCCATGACAAATCCTATCTTCCACTCCTCAAGCCAGTCCTAAGGCATAAAATACAGTAAATGAGCCTAGTTTCTTTACTGGGAGTCCTCTGAATCCTTCCTGAAACTCTACTGCTCTAAAATTTTCCTCCTGTTTAAGTGATCCTAAAAAAACATTATGCAAAGATGTAGGAATTTCTTTCACAGGAACACCCCTTAGGTAAAGAAACTGTTGTTTTACTAATAAATTTATAACCCTTTTCCCAAAAAGGATTATTTTAAACTACTGTTCTCATACTAAAACAGAGAATATAAAACATGAAAAATTGTATCCTTCAGCTGAACTAACTTTCTGAAATTATTCTCTATTTTTAAGTGGATATCAGATATAACTCACAGTATTAAGATATACAGTTTGTCTGAGACTTTGAAGAACAAGAGATATCATTAATTTCCCTTCAGACTGTTATATTTCACACTGGGATTTGTGTATAACAAATAGAAACTGCTTCTTCAGTCCCAAGCAAACAGGAGATATTGAAATGGATGCACTTTGACCAGGACTGAAAAGAGAAAATAAATTTGAATTCCAAACAAACACTGGGTCCTCCTGATGTTTTTCCTTTGCCCATTCAGCACAGAGCCACCACAGGGCAGAGCTCTCTCAATCCTTGCTCTTCCACAGCCCTGACACAGCTTCCTTCTCTCCCCTCAGCCTTTTCCTGCCTCAACTCATCTCTGGTAAGGATAGAATTAGCAAAGAGCCGAGCAAAAGCATGAAATTATAGTTGTGCTGGGTCCTTTAAAGCTCCATGATTCTCAGCAATTTATAGGTTTCTCCTCATATTTTACTCAATTTTTTCTTAATACAGCAGTCAGACATCCAAAGGCACTAGACTGGTTTTTTGTGTTTTCTTCCCACTTACACTTCTGGCAGTTCAAGCAGATTGCAGAGGGTCCTAGACATTTTCTCTGAAGTTTTTTTGTCTCTGTAATCTTGAATTTGTCCCAATTCTTTTTAATCCATAGCAAAGAGAAAAGATTAGCTGGACATGTTTCGAAGCAATTTTCAAGAATTTTGGAAGTATCTACTCTAACATATTGAACCACTGCCAGGCCAGAGCATTGAAATCAAAGATTAAAAAACAAAATAACTCATGCCTTTTTCATAATTAGAAGGAAGCAGGTGTTTGCATAGTTTCAGGACATTGTTTCAACACAGCACCATATTGCCTCATATTCTCTATTACAGCATTACTGTGTAACTATCCATCATGTCTACTAGAAATAAAGAATACAACAGTAAGTAATTAATTATAATCAATATATTATTAGCTCTAAGACTTAATACATAGGAATTATGCCAAAATAGCACAAAGAAATGAATGCCAAAACCAGAGAGTGCACTTGCACCAGGGGAAATGGGGATCTGAATCAGGGCAGAGTGAAAGGGAGAACTGGCCATCAAGCTCCTACCTTTATCAAGAGTAAGACAGCAGCCCAGCAGCCACTGTGTGTATTAAACAGAAACACAGTACCAAGCTACTGAAAACCCACTCTATCTTCTATGCAATTCATACATTACTTTTTGTTTTCTGCTGCTCAGGAAGAGGAAAAGTGAAAAATTAAACATTTTTCTACATATATATACATGTTATATACATATAGCATGCAAAATTATGCCATCTTTTCCCTCCTTTTTTTAGCTCTTCATTGGTTCTGAAGGACAATATGGTCACATCTTCTATTGTAACACCTACGAACAAGATATTAAAATGAAGCAGGGAAGAGTTGAGAGAGCATGAAACAGGAGAAAAGACAGTTTTAGAGAAGAGAGAAAGTTAAACAGAAGGAAAAAATAGATTGTCTTACTGCTTTTCTCACTGCAGTTTCATTCCATTCTGGTCCCTCCACAAAAGAGAGAGATGCTAGCTGAGGATAGGATCTGCACAGACCATTTTTGTTTACAAAAAGGATCAAATATGCTTACTGAAGCAGCCACACCAAGCACATGAAAAGTGCAATTGTGAAAAGGCACTCAGTGCAATTGCTGGCATAGAGAAGCTCTCCAGAGGGACCTAGGAAAGTTCTTGCACAAAATGTAACTCACATTGCCAAGGCAAAGCAAGCACAGGGCCATTGCTCCAAACACCTGCATTCCGCTCATGGCTCTCTGAGCACGCCCTCGGGATTCACTGTGTTGGAAACCTGATGATCTCCATGACAGCCCTTCATTAAGCACTAAAAACCCCCACACCCAAATCTGTTAAAGTGTTATAGTCAAACATTAGAAAACATACGGCACAAATTTGTAGTTTGAGTTTCATGCCTTTGCTGTAGCAGTTAGAGGCCACCTTCCTCCTCTAATGCCAGACAGAGACAAGAACTAAATACAGTGTCTGTGATTTCCTGCTGGGCTTGCCTTGTTATGGCTTTTCTAATTTATTTTTTCATGTAAACACTTTCACACATGAGTCTGACCATCTCCTCTAGTTCCATTATATTCCTCTTGTCAGCAGCAGATTCTATTCACCCCAAGTAAGCTGGGGATTGCTTACTTGGGGTGAATATTTGCTCCTTTTTTGCATGGAGCAAAAACCTCACAGATGGTGAGGTTGGTATAGATTTGTGTCTTAAAGGCCAGGTTCTCTCCCCACATGTCAACCCATGTCACCCCATGTCCTGTGCATGGCAAGCACAAACAAAATCACAGGCAGAAAACAAAACAAAAGAGAGAAGCAGAGGACTGAAAGAGCAAGTGTCAAGTGACACAGCAACTTAGAAATCCTTTGAAGCAAGTCTACATCAGATCGTGTGAAACCATGGAAAAACAAACCACAGCAGGCAAAAGCAAACTGAGACCTTTTAAAAAAAAAATTGTCCCAACAGCATTAAAGTAACATGAAATGTGGGAGCAGCAGAGGCAGAGACTTTCTTTCAGCAAGCAAAGGGAGTGAGAGAGGGAAAAACAAGCAGAAGGTAGTTTGATATCTGGGTATTTCTATTTCTGAAACTGTGTTCTGTAAGCCTTGGTGTGGTTAGACAGACAGCTAACTGTGATACTGTGTACTGACACATGACACCAACCACTCTCAAACTTACTAGATAGCTTTTTGCAAAGTATAAAATGGAATTAAACTGTGACTATTTTAAAAGTCTCTGAGCTCTTCAGACTGTATTACATTTTGGGGCTACCAAAGGACATTCTGAAGGACTAGAAATCTTGGGAATTATTTGCTGGCAAGCAAAGTTAGTCATGTTTGAAGGCTAAATGGAATCTTGACACCAAGAACAAGAAAGAATTCAAAATAATGTGGGAGATAAAGAGAGAAATTTGAACATCAATTTTCAAGACTCTAAAACAAATCAGAAGGGTAAAATACCACTAAACTAATTGCTCTATTTGGGGGAAGATGCGAAAAACTTCAAAGGATTCTATCACTTTGCAAGAATTTGGGAATATCAACAGAGTTTTCACAGCATAAACAGAAAGCATAACCAGAGTAACAGTAACCCCAAGGAATTTTTCAGTAACTGGTGAATAATATTACAGCAGAAGACAAATGGACTACAGTCTGAAAGGCAGTACAACATTTGAATTTAAATGCATACATTCTTGGCTTCACAGCAAGTAGACTCAGATGCCAAGCCAAAGGAATATTCCAAAGTGCCAAAAAGTTTCCAGATCATGACTGAACTTTGCACTTCTTTGCTATTTCTACTTCTTGTTATTATCTGAAGTTTATCGTATTTTTCCTGCACAATAAACATAAACAATTAAGTTTACCACCAATTCATTCTAGCTTTTTCTCAGGCACCTTAAAGCCTCAGCTAAAAATAGGTTCAAATCTGGACACTAAAATGAAGTACTTGCCAGATGTGATAGCACACTCTCATGCAGTGCATGAATTTAAGCAGTTCTCAGCACAGTGTTACTCCAGTTCTCTGACAGAAGCAGATGAATCAGAAGTAATGTTTTACAAACTGCAAAAACTTTACAAAGCTCTATCTCAAAGCAAAAAAGGCAGTAACTTAGTTACTGGCTTTAGTTTATTTAACTAAAAACTCAAAAGAGAAATATATATTTTTGAAACATCTGGTCACATGACTGAGAAAATGCAAATACAGACAGAAGAGAATGCAAAAATAAAATCCACATGATGGGCATCTGCACTTAAAGCTAATACTACTGTCGTGGATATACAACAGCAAAAGTATTTTTAAACATACTCACTAATATGCTTCTTGGTCTTTAAATTCCCCCTTAAAATGTAAGCTATCTAATTTGTGAAAAAAATCAATCAGGCATCTCCCAGATGATAAAAGCTCCATGTGCCACTGTATGTGCAACAATTAGGGGATACCTAAATGTGCTACAAGAAGGAACCTTTTGTAATTTATTTCACAAATTAATATAGATATAAAATGCAGAGCATTTCCAAATGCCTACCAGCAAACCCATATTTATATACCAGAGCAAATATATGCATTCAAGAAATCAGAGAGGTAAAAATAAGAAAAACATGTGACATTCCCCCAGTCAGATTTGGTTAATAATCTTGGTGATTATAGTTATCTTGTAAAATGTGAAACTGGAAGACATACACAGTCAGTAAAGTTTTAGGTCTTATGTGACTGCCCAGGCCCTACCTGGCTTGTATTGGTCAGGAACATTATTATACAGACACTGTACAGAGATAGAATTCCATTGGATACGTCATTTCCAGGCAATGCAAAAAAACCCCAAAATTAAATTAGGTTAAAGTAATTTCACACTGGATTTTCCCATTCTCTTTCAAAAAGGATGAAGAAAGTATTTCCTTACCATCTGCCCTGGTACAGCTCTGTTTACATATCATGTCAAATTTCCAAACCTCCCTTCATTTGATTTGTTGACACAGGGTCTAGTAAAATATTCTGGATCATTAAAAAGACCTAAATATTTTTTTCTGTTTTCTTTTACATAAACATGTGGATGGGTGGTTGGTTGGTTGGTTAGTTTTTATTCAGAATTTTTCAGTCATCCTAAAAATGATACAATATGCTGATGGCACGCTTGAGAATAATTTCATGAAGAGGGACTTTCCTGTTTTACACATTAAACCTGCAGATCAGATGGAAAGTATGACCAACAGCTTGTTTTCTTGTTCAGTTCTAGACCTTTCCAGGACTTTGGAAAAAGAAGCTGATTTTCTCTTTTTCAATATCTGAGACCCAGAGCTCATCTCCAGCTGTTCCTGCAATCCCCCAGGCAGATTTCAGCTGCTCCTCTCCACGTGAGGCCTTTTATCACTGATGCAAAACGAACAAGATGAACTGATGGTCCCACAAGAGCAGCAATTCATGATTCCATCTTTCTTCAAGAGTAACAAGTTTCTACTGCCCCCACTTTTTAACAAATACCTACTTTATCACTTCAGCACTGTCTAGCCTCTGCTCTAGGCAGGCTCCCAAGGCATCACTACAGTTACATGTCGGGCCCTGGCTCCATAAGTGCTTGTGTCTTTCTTGCTGAGAACTGGGCTTTAACCACCCTGTCATCATTTCAAAATCTAACAGATATTGTGATAGTTTCTAGTGTTCCATCTGTTCAGCTATGAACTTCATCCCGCTGGGATTGTAGATGCAGATGTGAAAGAAAATTACACTGAATTGTTTTGGGGTTGGGCTAGGGGTTGTTATCTGTACAATCTCCTGAGTGCAAGTGCACTCCCTTCAAGATCCTTTGGGATGCCACAATGGAGAGCTGGACACACCAGTACTTTGCTAATTGATCCTGTTGTCTGAAACCACTTCTCACAACATTTAAAGGAAAACCAGTGCCATCTGGTTAGAGGTAGCTAGAAATCATACTTAAAAATATTGATACAGAAAGAAGAAAAACCCCGATATTTTTATTAAAATGTTTTTCAGGAAAAAAACCATTTGAAATCATCATCCCTCTTGTCTCAAAAAGAGGCAAAACACATTCAAACTTACTGTTCTTGGTCTAAGTAATTTGTGTATAGGCTTACCTGAAAAACAACATTTAGCTGAAGGAATTACAGAATTACACACAGTAATTCAAAATGTATCAAAATCCTATAAGATAAAGGCTTTGGGTTTTCAGCTGCAGCATTTTAATGTTCAGGGTTTTTTTTTTCCTCTGATAGTAACCAGCAAAATGGAAAACAAACAGTTTCATTTAGAAATAACAGTAGCAAAATTAATTGATATCAGACTACAGGGAAGGCCAGATTTTTTATCACATTAACAACTAATAAAAAACTGTGTTAAAGACATAAAGGTTTCAAAATGAAGCACTCAGAAATTAGAAAATTCCTAATAATTTAGACAGCCTTTGCAGCCAAATTTTTTGGTACATGTACATATGCACCACAAAACAGTCCTCAGCTTTTTTTCCCACCAGCTGTGAGCCAAATAACATATCATTCTCCAGTCCCGTCTTCACAGACAGCTGAACCATTTTAGTTGATTTTTCCCAAAAAGACTCCCTTCAGGAAGCCATCCAGCATGACTATTTCAAGCAAAAGGTTCATGTTTCAAACTTCAGCAAGTGCAACTGGTTGTACTGGAGTTCTCAGGGAGCATCACAGAGGGGCTCATTGCCACCTTCCTGCAGACGGGAGACAGAGAAGATCCCTTGGGAGGATTCAGGGACAGAGAATGCATCAGCAGACACAAGGGCCTAGCCATTGCCCAGCTCAGCCACCCTCCCCTGCCACACCAGCAGGAAAGGGCTGGGGTAGGTGGTTAGGGACCTTACACTGAGTTTCCTCGGGACTGAGATCCCACTGCCTGAGCCTGATCCATGCAGCTGCTCATGGCAACACCTGGAGTGATTGGGAGCCACCTGTCCCCTTTGAGACCTGCCCAGCTGCTGTGAATCCTCACTCAGTTGTGCCAGTGCCCTGTTTCCAGCCTGCTCTCAAGACAGACTACATGTATGAGCTCAACAAGCCTGGCTGACGCTGTTTATAAACCATATTTCTGCTCTTTCTGTTCAAGTCAACATTATACTGCTATTTCATATTTGTAGCAAAGAAATAACCAAAGACAGGCAGGTTTCTTCTGTCATTGGAGCTAGAAACAGGATCAGAATTCCTGCCCAATATAACCCAACCTAACAATAGGTCTGTATAAAATTATATGAAAAGGACTTGCATGAAAATCTTATCTCTCTTGTAATTATTAAATCTACTACTAAGTAATATAACTGTGTACTATTTGTAGGATATTACTTGGATTACTGTAAGCACTAACATTTTAATTCAGCTAGAACATAGAACCAAATTTGTCAATTTTACTGTATAATGATTCCTTTCATGTTCATTTGAACCATGTACATTTATTATGAGCCAATTTCCTGAATGAATTCAAGACCATCTCTTGGATTCCATTACAAAATGCCTGCCTGCCTCGCAAGGCTTCATACTGCATGAGCACTGCTCCTGATATTCCTGCTACATTATTTGAGCTTAGATAAGGTATCACCCCACTGCACACTGGAGCTGGAAGTGTTGGCATAGCCTTAAATTGCGTGGTGTGGTTTTTTTTTTCCATTAAATGCTTTTGTTTCTATTGCTGGGAGAACAGAATCAAATCCAAGACTAAATCTTTCTGCAGATGTAATCATGCCTCCCTCATTTTAATAGCCATTTAAAAGCATATTAATACCTATTTACATACCTATCTCTATTGTACCAGCTCAAATAAGTAATTTCTTGCCTTCAACAAATTATTCCAAGGCAGATAAAGTACAAGTCAATGCTTTAGAAAGTGGAGCTGTGGCTGAGGTGTTCACACACTGCTGGCAGCAGTCAGCATTTAGTAATGACATCCAGATAAGGGATTCACTTCCAGCTCTTTATTGTTCTCACAATTTGGACTCTGAACTTTTATAATCTGCTCTTACACAAATGGGGCTGTCCCTCCCACCTTAACACAAGCAAAGGAGACAAGGTCTCCTTTAGTTTACTTTTAGGGGTTTTGTTTCATTTCAAGCTGTTTTTCTTTGAAGGCATGAGAGATAAATACTGCTCCATTCACCACACATAGTTACTTTATGTCACACAGCGTCCACAGCTTGTGTGGGTAACAAGGAGATCAGCTTACTTTGATTGAAGTGGGATGTGAAAGGAGTTCTCTGGCATCTGGAGACTTAAAAATACAGCCCTCCATTTCCTCATTACTTCTGCCTTTCAAATATAAAAGCTCATAGGGCTTTTTGTGGCTGAATTGGAATAATATTTTTTAAAATGAAAATCACGTGGGCCTCTTTGCCTATTTTGACTGCTGTATCATGAAGCATCTGTAGATTTACTGGCACATAACTGCAAGGAAATCCCTTTATATTCTCACTGACAATAATAAGTGATCATCATTAAAAAAGATCCCTGTGGCTTCAGTGCCCAAATATAATCCTAAATGTCCAAAAGAATCAAAAGCCACATTTCCTGGCACATTAGAAGAAAAGAAAAAGAAAAGAAAGAAAAACAAAAGTGGCATCAACACAGAGGACAGCACTTGAATTTCCACACCAACTAATAAGTGAAAAGGTAAAATAAATTGTGTTTCAGACATTTTCAAATTCTGAAGAGTAATGGGAAGTTGCACTTCACATAAATCTGTATCACACATCTGAGGTTATTTCAGGACACATTTTTCTATTAAAATAGAATTTAAAAAAAAAAAAGAGAGAACTAATAAAAGAATTCTCACTAGTGCCTTCAGAACACTGTGTCTCATTCTACATTTACTGAGAATCCCAAGATCTCACAAGTGAAAAACAATGTGGACAGTTAGGGAACATCTTACACTTGGCACTTTACCCGGAGTGCTACAGCGATACAACAAACAGGTTATATGACCATTAAAAACAGTAATACATGACAACTTTCAACTTCTAGTGAACTTTTTATTATATACTACTTAGTTGGGACTGAATAGCAATTTGTGCTCATTACTAATATTTGGAAATAAACAAAGGGGGTTTATTTTATAATAATGGTAATTTTCATTATTTTTCAAAATCTCTTAAAGCTGCCTAAAGACAACCTTCATTCTGTCTTGCTTCTTCCACCCACTCCATAATTCTAGTTTTTTCCTTCTGCTTAGAGTCCCATAACACTATTAGCTAGAAAGATTCATGTTGGTTACAATTCTCATGCAAAGAGTTTTGAGTAAATTAGGAAAATATGCAGTCTGGAGGCATGAAGGTTTGAATGTTGGCATAACAACATTCAGTTTGGGCGTTCAAGAAGGCATCTGTGTTTTGTAGTTGGATGAAAGATAATCAAGTCTTCTAACAGGCTCATTTAAATCCTTGGGATATTTTTAAAGAACCAAGGATCTGGTTTTATGTTTTGTCCTGTTGTGTCAAGAGGACATTTGTCAGATTAGTCTTTTAATGCATATGGGATTTTGTTATAAAAATAATAATAATTTTAGAGTGATTTCAAAGATTTTTATGATTGTTTGTCAGATCTCTGTCACTGTAGGGATTTTTTAATTAAAAATTATTTTAAATACAAATTAATTGTACTCTATCCAGCCAAAACATCTACCAACTCTATCCAGCTGAGCCAAGTCAAAAAAAGGGCAGAAATGTACATTTTTAACGGTGCACAAACAGCCAGAAACCTGTGGAGTCTGTGTTCTGTGACTGCATTTTTCCCTGCAACCCCCTAATTTTTTGGTGAAGAGTAAAAGAGTGGCATATGTGTCATACATACAGAGCTACTAGCATGTATTGAACAAGTTTAGCATAAATTAATACATCTGGGGAGAATGAGGTCACTCACTCATCTTCTCTTATCTTGAGATAAGGAGAAACTTCCCTCATAACCATAAGTGAAGAACTCACCCAGACCCTCCTTTCCTCTGATGACAAAACTGGAACATGCTGTCTCCCACACCAGAGAATTACAGACCATCACTGCCTTACCCCCTGACACATTTATTTTATCTAAGGCAGGCTATGCAGCTGTGGGCTGCTGTGTTTACTCCAGGCATTAAAGAGAGGCGAGCAGACACAAGGCACTCATGAGAGACTGTGATGTGACTCACCGAGGGCTGGTGGCCGTGGAGTCCAGCACAGTAAATAGAGCTCATCCCCAAACCAGAACAAGCCACTCGACACTGGTAGCAGAGTTTATGACAATTTGAAAAGACATTGGAGAATCCATTTTTGGAGCATGACCACTATGATTTTTTATTTTGTCTGCAAGCAGTAAAAAATTTTTGTTAATACTGAGGGAAAAAAAAAAAAAGACTTAGCAAGCACAGCTCATAGAAGTCCTTTAATCAGTTGCACAGTCCTCATTTCCCCCCATGTTCTCACTGTAGTTCCCTGTGGTAAATGCAGAGGAAGTGCAGCAAAGCTGTTCCACTCACTAAGAGGCTCTGTAACTACAGGCACTTTTCATGCTCCCCCAGGTGAGATTTACTTCTGTCCAGCATGTGACATCCAAGCACAAATATTCTCTAACGGGTGACGGTCACAACACCTGTCTTGGTACTCCTGGATGTGCAGAGCACACAGGCTGAGAGCATAGCAGCTGTGCATGTGCAGAGAGCACCATGTGTCGTGCTACACTCACTGCTCTGCCACGTGCATCTCACTGATTGTGGTTCTCAGTTTGTTTATTCTGCTGTAACTCAGTGGTTTCACATCACTTCTCATTCTGAAAGACAGTGTGCATTGATCTTGCTGCTGCTTATGGACAAAACAGTGAAGATGAGCATTTCATCATCCCAAAGATAAGCAATAGAGATGGACAGCTGGGGGAAGGAACTAGGACACAAAAGTGTACCAGAAGGGTAATAGCGTCAGTTCTCATCACTCCTGCCATAAATCCCCACCAGTGACAATGAAAATACAAAGCAATTAAAATGGAGAAGAGGCATAAAAATAGAGGAAAGTTGAAAAAATAGAAAGTATAAGACAGTTAGGCAACAGGAGTGCTGAACGAAGTGCTAGGGGTAGCTTTTCTTCTTTCTAATGGATTGCTTTTGTGGTAGTTTCTTCTGTAGAAGGCTATGATTAACAATACCCTTTTTTTTTTTTTATGTGAGTAAAAATAATTGATTCAGCCCCAACTAGGCAACATTTTCATTTAATAAATCTTAATTTGAAGGGGCATTGTTACTATATGTAGTTTTATAGAACCTAATGTCTCCTCAGAAAGGAGTCCCACTTTCATAACAAATGAAATGAAAAAATATTTCTCTCCTATCAGGTAGAGCATAACAGAAGAAATACCATCACAAAATCACCCAGACTTTCTTTAATTTCCCTTCAAATTCACAAAAGTTGCAGTAGTACTTTCCACAGATAATGTTAATGTCCTTTGAATTTTTGCAGACTTTTTACTCATGTGTACTCACCTCTTTCTGACATTACACTCTAGCTGAACTCCTAGACAAGAAATTACTGACCACATTGCAGGATGATTTTATTAAGTCATCTGGGGCAGGAAAACCAAGTGCCTCAAGCAAATAAGGAATCCCTGATCTGCTCCCAAGAGCTGTCCCTACCTTCCACACAGGCTTGTTTGAGAAACTCCTTTGTTCTGACCACACATAGTTAGTAAGACTTGAGGTAAACAGGAACATTTATAATTAGTTATTACTCTCAAGTGGCCTCAGTCTCCCTGAGGAATGAGTACATTACAAGTGCTGCCCTCTGGGTAGCAGGTTCTTACAGAACTGTATTTCAAATGAAATGTTTTACTATTTTTTAAAAAAATATTCTATGAAGTCTTATTGGCTTGGTTTTGTCATCCAGGATTTTTCCAGATGTTCTGTGATCTCATTTACAATTAACCTATCCAGGATCCAAGTCTCACACTAGCACTGAGGTCTGACTTAGACATGTATTTTCAATAGTATGACATGAATCTCCATTTGATTTACATTTCCTAAGCCTTTCCTATGTACAAAGATAAAAAAAAGGCATGCAAATAATACCCTTGAATATCCCTGGCAACTCCTAATCTATTTCATTGCTAAACCTTTACAAAACAAATTTATTGTAATTCTGTATTTCTTTGGAAAATGTGGTGCACAGACACATACATGCTGAGCTGAGTCTCCTGTTATTCACAGCTCTAAAATTAAAAAGGCATTTCCAACTTTTATATCTGAGAAAGAAAAATGAAGTAAACAAAACATGGTACGCATGACCGTACAACACTAATTACTCACTGGCAGGAGCCACCAGCACTCACATATGACCTTACCAAGGCTTTGAATAGGATGATATCTTTCTGCAGATTACCACCCTAAACTCAGACCATTTATCATGAACTGCTGACATTTCAGCACTAGCATGACAGTACACAACACAAACTCCTGACCATAAATGAACACAGCTTTTTGACCCAGTACATGATTGATCATTATTGGGATATCCCTGCAAAAACAATGCAATTTGCCTTGATAAAAATATCATCTCCTAAAATTAGTTACAGTGAGTTGGATAATCATAATAAAGAGGCTCACAAGTTAAATGAACCACCCCTGACAAATTATATCAAAAGGCAGAGTTTTTGCTACATGACCGGAAGAGTTTTAAGTACAAAAGTAACTTTTAAAGTATGAATGATGCAAATTTTGGAAAGTTTTATTCTTTATTTCCTTTGAAAGCAGAAATATTTGAAATAGATTGGAAAGGCACAGGACAGCTGTGAAAGACATCATATACGGAGCGAAAATTGGCAATATGATGTCTACCACCATAGCGATTTCTTCGAAAGCAGACCTAAACCTAGGCTGCTTTTCCAGCCCCAGGTTAGGGTCAGGGTTACGTATCGGGTAAGCGTCTCATAAACCACGAAGCCCAGAGCTCCAGCTGCACTGCAGCTGCGAAAGGCATCCCAAGGAGAGTGCAAAACTGCCACAAGATGGCTGCCTCCACGGCTTTTTCCTCACACGCACCACTAACCCTAGGCTGCTTTTCCTGCCTCAGGTTAGGGTTAGGATTAGGCCTAGGGTTAGGGTTTTCTAAACCACCAAGCCCAGAGCTCCCACTGCACTGCAGCTGCGAAAGGCATCCCAAGGAGAGTGCAAAACTGCCACAAGATGGCTGCCTCCACGGCTTTTTCCTCACAAGCACCACTAACCCTAGGCTGCTTTCCTGCCTCAGGTTAGGGTTAGCGTTACGCCTAGGGTTAGGGTTTTCTAAACCACCAAGCCCAGAGCTCCAGCTGCACTGCAGCTGCGAAAGGCATCCCAAGGAGAGTGCAAAACTGCCACAAGATGCCTGCCTCCACGGCTTTTCCCTCTATCATGACGGAACGCAGCACAAACTAACCAAAATTTAGTACAGCTTTTTGACTCAGTACATTATTGTTCATTATTGGCATATCTTGGTAGCAACAATGCATTTTGCCTTGATAAAATATCATCTTCTGAAAATAGTTGCAGTAAGTTGGATAATCTTTATAAAGAAGAGGCACACAAGTTGTTAGATCCATCCCTGCTCAATTATAACAAAAGGCAGAATTTTATCTTGATGACCTAGAGTGTTTTAAGAACAAAATTAACTTTTTAAGTATGAGTAATGCAAATTTTCATTTGGCAGGTTTTTTTTTTTTTTTACTTTCTTTTAAATCCGAAATTTTTGCATTAGCTTGCCAAGGCTCTGGGGAGAAACCTGGTTGTTCTCTATGTATTTGTAAATCATATAATGCATTCCCTTCAGATCACTGAAAGCATGTAAACTGTTTCCTGGGAAATCAGCTTTTTTTCCAAGAGGACTCTTATGCAAGCAGAAACCCACCAACCAAACATGGTGAAATGTGAACATATTTTTGGGAGTGAAATGAAGCAGTGAGTGATATTTTGTAGAATTATCTTGTGTCAAGGTGTAAATTATCTGCTAGAAGATAGTAATTGCAAAATGTATCAGTTTTTCTTCAAGCAGTGAATGCTTTGCTACAGCTCTGTCAAATCTTCTAGAAATGAAAACCATTCCATCAAAGTCAATGTGAACTCTGACAGTGGTTACAAGAGGAATAGGTTTGCAGTAGCAAACCACACAAAATGTAATACTAAACATTGCAAATACTGAAAAATTGTTTTATTTCTTCCATGGAACTGAACCAGTAAAACACCACAGCAAGCATTATTCTCTCCCTCAAGTGGATTAATGATTCCTTGGAGGAGAAGATTAATGAACAAAGACTGATATTTCTGTTCAGCTTTGCAGGTTAAATCATCCAGACCACTTTCCTTCCTTCCAGCCATTAGTTCCTCCCCACTCCCACAGGATGGGCTTCCCAAGAGGTGCCAGGGACCTGTGGCTCTGCCACACCAAGCACACCCTGTAGCTGCTTTGACTTGGCTCCTCAAACAGACAGCAGTAGAGAACAATGAGCTGCCATGACCTTATGCAGTTTGTAATTACTTTTTTAACAAAGTAATTTTACTTTAAAAGTGATAGCATTTCTTCCTTGGAGATTTTGCTACATATCTTGAGAATCCTCACCATTAGCACAATGCAAGTCCTTGCATGATAGCTGTAAATGAGGGAGGCAGAGGAACAGTAAGGTGCTATATGAAACACTCAAACACCTTTGACTATTTTAAAAATTACTCAGAAAGAAAATGAGGGGTTTTTCATTTCAGCTTTTCCCCAAAAACTTTTACCGTTGTTCGTCCATATCCTATTAGTCTGCAAGTTTCTATTCTATGGACTGCAGTACAGCCATAAAAAGTGCCTCCAGGTTAAAAATATTCACAAAAAAATCATGTAACACTTCAGTGCATTTGGAGGAGACAAATCTGAAGGAGATATTTTATTTTACGTTGTTTAAAATTTGATACTGCCCTCACATCCTCATAAAAGTGACCATTTTCTTCTAGGAGATGACGTAAAACAATAAAGGAGCAACATAAATGCGCACTGTTAAATGTTTCAGGATGTGCAGTCAAAGAGGTTATTTGGTTTGGACTGCTCAAAGTTGAAACTAAAGGGGATTGCTGCTGAAGTCCCACAGTTGCAGGCAACACAGCTGCAAGAAGAGTAACCACAAAAAACTTACCAGAAATATAGAGTGCACCAAAGACTTTGTCAGAAGGCACAAGTAAGAAAAGTAAGCACAGCAACAATAAATTCTGTCATACAAGCCACAAACACAGATTGGAATTAGCTGTACTCATGACAGGTTTGATTTGGGACACATGGCTGAGAATTCATGCAAGAAACAGAAAATAACTTTCCACTAAACCAGGTGGCTCAGAGCCCTAGCCAATCTGATCTTGAACACTTCCAGGGATGGGGCACCCACATTTTCACTGGGCAACTGTGCTAGCACCTCACCACCCTCACAGGAAAGAATTTCTGCCCAATATCTAATCTAAATCTTCCCTCTTTCAGTTTAAAGACAAAACAGAATATCTTCAACAGAGAGGAAAAAATGCCAAATTACCATTTTAGAAAGCAGGGGTTGAATTGTTCCAGGCAATCATGGATTAAAGTTCTGTCTTCTTCATCTTCCTCTTGAGCCTGTGTCACACAGACCAGGAGAGGCAGACAGCACATAGTGTTTCAGACATCTGGGGAACTTCATGCATAAAAGGTATCCTAGAAATTATTGGAAGTCTCTGCTTTTCAGGAATTATAAAAATAAATCTGAATCCTGAAATTAAATGCAGACTTTCTCACCTGTCCAAGAGTCATTGCTAAAGTTCCACTCTAGGCTGCTTTGGCATGGACTGTTCTACATCCTCTGCTAGAGCCCTCACTTCCCACAGCTCTGCCTTCAGAATGTCTGAAGTGAAAATAGGACTGAAAGATGCACTCCAAAGAAGAAATTGTTTCAGATTACAAATATCTTTTTTATGAATTACAACTGAATTCAAAGTAATTTTCTGCTGCTCCCTTCAGAAGAAATTAGATATACACTTAAATTTTGCTGGGAAGGGTAGCTGCTTCGTAGAGATGTTTCACTGTAACAATTTTTTGCCTCAAGAATTTTGACTTGCTAACCTTCTACTGAAAGTAAGGTTGTTTTTTAAAAAAAAACTGAAATGGATTTATTTTTGTAAACTTTTGTAGAAAGTATTTATTTTGCAACCATGGTGCTGAAATTAAACAGCTAGATTGTTACATGTTTATATTCCTGCAGCCATAGAACTGTTTTTAAAGATTCCATGAATGTGTTGCTAAGAAACCGTCTTTCATATATCTATGTCACTCTTTAACTTATCCTAATTATAAACAATTTTTGAAATTGCATTTGAAATTATATTTTTAATATTTAACCATTGTCCAATCACTTCAGACGTCTTTTTGTTTACAGGAGGCAGTAGAAAGGGACAAGTGGATTTGTTCTGAAAGCATCATCACTTGGAGTTCCAGAAGTGTTTACAGGAAGCTTTTCCCCACACGAGGAGGGTCAGATCTATTACAGCAAGCAATTGGGATTGACTCAACCTTTGGCATTTTTGTGTTATTAATTCTTCCTGTAACTTGCAATGCTGCAAATATTATGTTTGTTTGTTTTCTGATTCTTATGAATAAATTGTACTGAGTAAGACCTGATGGTTTAGGGCTTGCACAATCCCTGTTTCCACCAGCAGATCTGTTCCTCAACTGCACTGCCTACCTCTTCTAAACATAAATCACTTCTTCATTTCTTCAGAGCCAGATGGAACTTTTTCCTATGGCAACCCTTAAGGGAACAAAAAAATCCCAAACCAAAGAACTTTGTACTCAGGGACAGCAATCAAGACACTTGAGCCAGAAATTGTGGACCACATATATGTATTGCATCCATCTGCACAAAAGCAGAGCATCAGCCACAAAAGGGTCAGACTGCAAACAGGCTTTGCTTTCACTGTTAAAGTGAACTGGAAAACAGAAAAAGTATGGATTACTACTTACCAAGGATAAACCAATAACAGATGGTAAACACCTGCAATGGTCATTGCTTTTCAGCCTTAACAAAAAAAAAAAAAAAAAAAAAAAAAAAAAAAAAAAAAAGAGAGATCTAAAAACAACCAGGAAAGCTTGGAAAAGCCTGAAGAAAGTATCAGTTAAAGAATCTGTGAGTTACATTCAAGGATCTCTAATGATAAGCAAGTGTAGGTCCTGCTCACTAGCCTGACCTCCTCCCAACGAGGGCATGGGGTCCAAAAACAACTGAGTAAAATCAACAGCAAACATTTTGGTGTAGGGAGAGCAGTTTTACTTGATAATCTGAATTGATCTGTTTAGAACATAAGGTCTCCCTCCAAATTATCCAACTGGATGCATTAATGGTCACCAGAAAGCAAGTTGTGATATGGCTGTTCCATGCAGAGAAGAAAATATGGTATTTTAACCATTGTTTGCTCAGCTCCAGTGTCTGAGACAACAACCTCTGAGACACAAAATACCTGTCACCACCACTCTTCACATTGCTGCAGCCATTGGTAAGGAGCAGCACACCTATAAAAAGTCATTTTTATGAGAATACAAAGCATGTTGTTATTGAATTAATCAGTGCAGCTTTAATGCGCAATAATTTCCACCTGAGATACACCTTCAATACAAGCTGATGGCCAAGGGGTATTGGAACTCATGATTGGTTTTTTTCCTTGCAGCTATTCCTCACCATAGCAGTAAACTTGGGGTTATCTCAAGAACACAAAATGCATTTTGAACGGCCCCTCTTTTATCTCACTTTTGAAACAGCATTACACTATTAGTATTTAAAAATTTCCCAGTAAGTATCAAAATTAACTGACATTCAGTAGGAAAACATTGTCTGATCAAAGAGTAAATACTTTCCTCAATATAATGCAGCAACCCTAATAGACAGTTGTTTGCTGAAATGAAAGACCAGTTTTGCCATTTTTTATGGTGGCAGATTGCAGAAGTTAAAACTGAAAAGTATCTGATTTTTTTTCAGGAAGCAATAAAATTCACCAGAGGCATTGTAAATTCCCGTGGCATTTGAGCATTTTCCCAAGGAAATGAAATCTCATTCCAATCTATGCTGTTATTCAGTGAAGTGCTGATTTACCTGTAACATCCTGGAGCAGTGCATTGGCAGGTAAGGCACATCTGAAAGGTCCCAACATCTTGTCCTAAAGGATCACTATGGCTACAGAACTGGTACATATTGCTATTCCTGAAATTGTTGCTCACATATCAGGCTGAACTAATAGAAACACTTAATATACAGAAATCTGATAATAAACCCACAAGGGGGACCCTTTGTCTCAAGAATCACATCTGAAAGACCTTGAACCTTGCTCTCCATCTTTGTATCCAGGTAACAAACTACAAGTATTTGCATAATCCCTGTGATGAGCAACTGGTTATTGATGGTTTCTTTCCTCAGCACGTTGGCTCAGCCCAGGCTAGGACTTCATTTCAGGATAAAGTGCTTCCTTACATAGCCTGCTGTTGCTTAAAATCCCAATTAGATTAAAATACTCTCCCACCCTGAGGATTTCCTCAGTCATTAGTCAGAAATGAGATTCACTTTCTTCCCACCAGAGCACTTATTGCCCCTGCCTGCTCTGGAGGCACTAATTATTGCCAGCAGTAAACAGGCAGCTCATGACTGCTCGCATCCTTAGCCAACTTCTAAAGAGACCATCAGCACATCCCTAAGCAGGCTGTCCTTTGCTCCCTGCCTGGGCAATACTCAGATCCTAATGTGAAGCCATCCCACTGTTTTTTAATAATCTCATATTCCACAAAACATATAACTTGCTAATCATGCAACACAGCACGTTGCTGGCTCTTCTGTGAGATGAAATGAAATGAAATGAAATGATAATCCAATCACTTTCAGTGGTAACAGGTCCTTGGGTGACTGTATCCTGAGCTGCTTCTGCAGGCTATCACATCACTGAGCAAGGCAAAATAGCAACAGCAAAACTCATGTTTTTTCAGGATTCATAGTTTATGTGAAACACAGGCAGACATTTGGATTAAAACACTTTCATCCCAAGCACCAAACTGCCTCAGTTCCACTTTTATTTGCATTTTCTAAGCATGGGTCATCCGAACAGCCTCAGACCAGCAACTGCCCAGGCCATGTGCAAGCACTGCTACCTCTTACCTGAATTCCCACTGGCCTCCTCTCTGCCTTCACACACAGGAATGGTAGTGGTTGGCTTCTATCCAGTGGGATGTTTTTTGTCATAAGGATTATTTTTAATAACTCAGGATCATCTTTTTGGTTACACAGAAACACCTTAACTCTCAGGATACAGTCTGGTAACTTTAATGAGGCTTTGCAATTTACATTCAATGTGTATCAGTACACAAAATATAAGAAATCACATATACATACAAACGTTGCTCTGTTGTTTTACAAGCCAACCAGAGTGAACAACACAAGCTACATTTATTTATTCACACAACAAAATGGAACATTTTCAAGCTTCATTCACCAATCAAATATCTCAGCAATTTACAGACCAACATTATTTTGCAGCTGCTAAAACAACAATCTTCCATAGGGAACAAATAATTTATGTCAACAGATACACTGACATCACATTCTATGAAATGAAAAAGCCACGTTGAGCACTGACTGAATGCTTCCAGATTTCAGCAGAACTCACATGAAGCAATAGTGCAGAACTTATACCAGCATCAAATCTGTCCACCATTTATCAGCCCTATGACTGAGAAAAAAAATCACATACAGAAATTCTTTGGGGTAAATAAAGCCATTTCAGGACAGGGTTATTTAACCCACTTATTTTTCAACCTTTTTAAAACAAAAAGGAAATAGCTTTAAAAAATAATAATAATAAAAAAAGAAATATTTAAACCTTTTGGGTTTTTATTTTCTGACTTACAAACTATTCTCACATACAATATGAATTTGTACTTTGTGAATAGTTTTGGTCCCTCAGACTGTCTTCTTAGTGAATCTGTTTTTAAGTGCTTTGTTCAAATATACCAACACTTCACTAAGGTAGTTATTTGAAGTAGGTAAAAATAACACAGACCTATCTTAAAACAATATCTCTCATTTTTGGCTTCTGAACAGCATACAGTCACAAATACCAAAGCTTCTTTTAGCAGCATTAAAGATGAAGGGCCTTCTGTGTGAAGCTGTCCTGAAAATTTCTGGTACCTTCAAGTTATTGAATGCTCTCAGCTCTTCAGACACAGGCCCTGCAAAAACTGAGCATTCAGTTTGCTCTCACAAACTAAACCCTGCTCCCAAAGCAGTTCCCTGCAGAGGTGCTCATTTGGTCACACACATGTTCACAACACACGTGTGACCTTTTACAAATGAAGCAGAGGTACCACACGGGTATTTCAGTACATGCACCAGGGGAACACTTCCAGAATCATCCTTCAGGGAGGGAGGGAGGGGGAAACTACTGTCTCACAGACTAACCACTGTTTTATGCTTGTTAGTTTCAACAGAATTTGCTGGAAGGACTAAAAGCTCACCAATACACCTCAAAACATAACTATAAGGAAGCAGAGCTCATCTGCTTCTCTGTTCCCAAAGGGAACCTCAGGTTTTGTCAGTGATTTGAAAGGAACACTAACACTGATGCAGAGTTCGCAGCTCTCCCAAAAATTCATGGAACAGTAAATAATTAAAGAGATCAAGTCAATGAACCAAGCACAGTGGGTCATTTAGTAAACTGGGCATAAGCAACATGCCTTTTATATATACAATTGGTAAATTCAATGCCTAGAAGCACAGAAAACCCTTATGGAAAGGATGCTTGACTTTATTCTAGAAAACAGAGACTCTGCAAAGGATTTCAGGGCATCTCTGGTAGAAAAAAATCTACCCCTTTTAAAAATCACCCTGGAGATCATTTCTGCACTTTTAAAAAGCCTGTTAAGGTGAAAGGTTTGGTGGGGAGTGTTATAAGGAGCCCTCTTCACTTTAGAATACATCCCTTCCAAAACTGGCATTGGAATGTTAAATCATCCATATTTTTTCCCTTCCATGTACTAAAGTGAATTAAAACATTCAATTTGGAGTAGCACTATCAAAGTGGTAAGCAACGATAGCAAACCACTCACAATTTAAAACAAATGCCAAACCACTGAGCCTTGGAACTCATTTTTAAGTACTGCCCATGTAGGAGCGTTGCCTCCATCATCTCTTCATAGAATGAGCTAAACTTTATTGTCCCAAGGAGCTGAGAGGCTGGAGGTTTATCTGTTTGGAACTTCCTGGTGACTCTGATATTGCTGCAACCTTCAGGGAATTCTTGATGGAGCTGAGCTCCCACATGTGTAAGTTTATGACGTGCACACCGCAGCACCCACTGGTGATCTTGTAGAGGTTCCTGAGGACAGCCTTGCGGAGCAGGATGTACACCCAGGGGTCCAGGATCTGATTCCACGTGGCCATGCGCAGAGCGAACAGGAGCGTCTCACACGTGTCCTCCGAGCGGCCTTCCCTCATCCCAATTCTGGCCATGGTCACCTGACAAAGGGCAATATTTCAGAATTATGCATCAAAAAACCACACATTTAAACAACTGGAAAATCAAGTATTTTAAAACTGTACATTAAAAAACATAAAAATAGAGCATGTAAATGAGTAAATTGTTTCAACATTGTCTCTAATCTCCACACCTTCAAAGCAGCAGAGCATCCCAAACTGCAACGTAAATACTTTCAGGCATAAAAGATTTATCATCCTAGAAACCCTCTAATGTTTTACTAAGCATATACATGTGCCTCTCCTAAATTACTACTGCTGAACTTTAAGCAGAGGATGGCAACCAGCCAGGGAACACCTTCCAAAACGAGGGATTGATCTGAGCAACAAGTAAAAACTTAATCCAGAATTTGATCTAACAAAGCGTGCCAAGACTGTTCCAGAAATGGATTTTCTCAAGGACAGAATCCACTAGTAGGTCAGCACGTTTCTGTAACAGCCATTTATTTTTCCCCATTTTCCTAATTAAAGGCTGCATAAGGAACACAGTACCTTGACTTCAACAAGAAGATTTGCATTTTTTTACGCTGCAGCAGAACACAATTTATTGACACCAGAGGATTTAGAGGTTTGTAGGAAAATTTAAGCCATGGCGACAAAAGCCACTTGTCAGTGGAGAAACAGAAGGTTTCATTCACCTCTGGAAATGCTACACATGGACAGACCTCTACCAGCAACAACACTACCAGAGCCAATAATTCCACATGGAGGAATTCCAGAGCAGCTCAGCAGGACAGCATCTGGCAGAGGATACCCAAGGGCCACACCAGCCCAGCAAGGTGTGGCTCTGGCCCCCCTGCTCTGCAGGCACACAGCCCCAGGGAAACTCAGGCCACTGGGACTCCTGCCCTGCAGATACCTCCTTTACAGGCTGGCTGCCACTGGGTGTTTGTAACCTGAGTTCCTGTGTGAGGAAAGCCTGATCTGCCAAGCCAGGAATCTGCCAGAAGATGGTAAATTATCTCTCCCTGTTATAATGTTAAAACCACACGAAGACTTTTTTGGTAGAACGATGAAACACTGTAAGGCTTTTTGTTCCAAAGCCTTTAAAGCACTGCAGTTATTTAACTAAGAAACAGGATATTTTACAACTGATGCTCTGAGTACACTAATTTATTGGGCAATGAGAAGTAGGGTCAGGCTGTCCATGTGCAGGTTGGTAGTTTCAAAAAGATGCACTGAAAAGAAACTCAACAGAAAAACTAAGAAATAATGAATGAAGAAAGAAACCTAAAGCTCAACATCCCAGCAAACCTATTTTACTTCTTTTAAAATATTTCTCTGTATTTCCAGACCATACCTATAGCTTGCAAGGCGCTGCATATGAGTATAAGCTTGAAAGGCACAAAGTGAACACATAAAAGGACACTGAACTTGTTTGATGAAGCATTTGATGGAGTGTTTCTGTATGGCTTCTATGGGAGCAGCAAAGGAAGCCCCCAGGAACATTGCTAGGGAAGCTGGTAGGACTGGCAGGAACACAGCTGGGAACTGGTGTGGGGAGGAGGAGGAATGTCTGAGCACCAAGCCAACACAAACACAAGCCAGTTCCCTGAATCTGCTTTTCACCCACAACCACTGGGCACATTCCTCTCTGACATCAGCAGCCCACCCAAACTTGAACAGCTCCTTTGGCTTCACATGGGATGTTTTTCAGGACAGTCCACATTTTATTTATTAGAGGTCCAATACCACAAGGCAAACTCAGACAGAATACTCCTTACTCTGCAAACAGGACTGGGCAGCAAATGACAGCTCAACAGAGCTCACAGACCAACGTCCTTATCCCACTCAGCATGTTTGACTTAATACAGACATACAAGCCACTAATCTGATGTACTTAAAAATTGATTTGTTGTTCCTCTCTCACATTCTCTGAAGTTAATAAATGCCAAATCCAATGCAATTTCATGTCCAGAAAAGAAAGCACTAGATGTTGCTAATAAGGAAAAATAGCTCCATACAGACTTTGTAAAACTTATTTTCTCATGTTACCTAGAACAATTGTGAGAAGTGTTTGCATTTAGAAGTAATTTGCATTTAGAAATAATCACCTCTAAGTGAATCTATTAATTTGCTGTTCAACATAAATGACTTCTGCTTTGATGATGGATTTGCAGGGAGTAAATCAGGACAACAAAGAAAACTGACACATAATCAATGGATTCTGACTTGGAGAAGCTTCATCCAGAACATTTCTGTTGCCTCTTCTGAACATCAGACATACAAAAAAATAATCCATCTAAATTCACACAGAGCAAGTAGAGCTTATGTACACAGACACACATTTAATTAACTCAGCTGTAGGTCCCTGGATTAAAAATAACAAGATAAAATCTAATTATCTACAAATTTTGCTTTATAAGGTTTTCCTAACCATATCACTAACATTATTTGGGAGTACTATGCAGAAAATAAAAAATATTTTCTTTCTTATATCTCTAAAACTAATATAAAAGCTTTTTGAAGTTCTGAGAGGCCAAGATTTCCATACAGAAATGGAATAAGACAGAGAATCTCACTGCAGCCCTGAACACAAGCATTTTTATGTTTAAGCACTTGTGGCAGAGCAGCAGGACATGTTGCCATCACTTTGAGTATGAAGTGGGAGAGATTCTCACTCCTCCAGAGAGACTGCCCTGTTCTGGGGGCTCATCACATCTCAGAAAAATCATGTAAGAAAACTGCAAGCAACTGTGCAAAGAGGACACTTTGTTCTGGAGCCTTCCTAAAATCATCTGCTGATTTCTAGAACAAGACATAAACTTCAGTGGAAGAGGGGTGGAATGGAATGAAGTTAATATAAATTATTATTTCTCTCACATTTTCATAGTCTATTTATTTAAATTTGAATTCTTAAAATACTGTTCCAAAGTCAGTTTGAAACCATAGCTTATAAAAAGGATACTACACTACCAGCTGTTTAATAAAGGATTTCATTGAAGCAAAACACACAGACAGTCTGGATTTTTCTCCCTGGGTGTGAGAAATTCATGCCACTGAAATGGTTCAAGTCATCAGCTCAGAAATTGCCACCAGAACTTGGTGCAGTGCCAAGTGGACTTTTTTCCTTTCCCTGCAGGTCCACCAGGCTGGTATGACAAAGGAATTATGTTCTCTGTAGGCAGCAGCACCCAAGTGGGAAGAGGCAACACTACTGCATCATATCTAATCACCTTTGGTCTCCACAACTGAAGTTAATATTCATGTAGATTCAGCATCATGACTCAAAAAATTAATCCCCAGCTGGTAAATAATACACATAACTCATGGCATTTTGTAACATATTTAGAAAAGTAAGAATCCAAGTAGCACTCTGCTGATTTATACCCTGTTTATATGAAGACAGCTGTGGTATGTCTCCCTGGTTTGCAAAAAAAAAAAAAAAAAAATCACATGATGTAACTATGACAATTCAAACTTTCTTTATAAAAGGTCCTATAAAAGCTTTATAAAAGGTACTATAAAAAACTTCAAACGCAATCTTTTTTAACCAAGGGTACCGGCTTGACAGATATAAAGTAACTCTGACTCATACTAGTCCTTGCTGGTCTAAGAAAGGACCCGAAGATTCAGTGCTCCTAAAAACACAGAAAGAGAAATCAGATTGTGTGAAGGAAAGACTTGACACAATGTGTTAAACTTCTACATGCTTTCTGTCTAATCTTAAACTTCATTAAAACCAAAGCTCACTTTGCAAGATCCAGAAAGTCTGAAAGTCTGATGGAAAATTTTTGTAAACATTTTGAAATTGTTGACTTCTTCAATTCTGCACCTAGCAGACAGCAGACAACATCAGAGAATTACCATTTCCCTTAAGGACAAAGCTCAGGGCAATAAACAAAAAAATAGCTCCAAGGCTTCACACCACTCTCCAAACATAAACAGCACTAATTTAATTTTCCTTCCCATTGGATCTACACGAGAACAACCAATAGGCTCAAAGGCTGTGCTGCTTACTCACATTCCTGCTAGTACTCAAGGACAGCCAGTCAAAACAAGCAGCGACCTCAGAGTTAGTTAAGAAATAAGACAAAAATGAGACTTTGATGCATTTCACCTCACAGGCTCTAAACCCAGGTTCTATCCTTGACTTCAGGAAACTGGATAAAACCCAGACACCAAGAGATTGACATGGAAAGCAGGATAGACAAATATCGGAAATTCTTGTCTTCTGCAGCTCAGCCCTCAGACTCCACATCCCTGTGGGAACCTTGCAGACCCTCTCAAGCCTCTTCCTTTGGATTTCCTTACAAGCCATTCTGAGGATTTCCATTAATGGAAGGAAGTCCATGGATTTTTCAGTATTTGCAGAACACTTCTATTTTGTCACTATTACCTATGTCAAACCCTGAAGTGCAAATCCCCTTCTTCTAAACCACAGAGGTTTCAAGGCAGAACTTTACTGATTATGTCCCAATCCACTGAAACAAAAAATATACACTTACTTTGAATTTCTAGAATTTTTTGAACATTTACTTTTCATTTTACAAAAGCAACTTCAGTCTAACAGGCAAGGGATCTTAGAGGATGACATTTTGTAGCACTCTCTAAACACAGACCTTAAGAAAATAAATTTGCAAAATAATGTGACAAAGAAATAAAAATGCATATATCTTCACATTTTATGTACCCTTTTATATCTCCCAAGCAGAGCTGTTAAAAAAGAAACACTGACAGCAAATTGCCTGTACCATTGCTATATTTGATCTTGCAGTACACAAGCCAAGCATTTGTTGCAACAAAGCTGAGTGTGCTTCGTTTTATTTTTTATGTGATTCTGCAAGTCAGTTTAAAAACAAGAGCTTCCAAGACCAATATGCAGTGCACCACTTCTGCCATCAAAATATTAGTACACACACTGTTCTACTTATGCCACATCATGCTTTTATGTTCTAGATCTGCATGTTTTTCCTCTAACGTTTTTCTTTCCCTTCCTAAAAGGAAAACATTAACTAGATCTTCAACTTTTCTATACCAGATGATCACTTAGCTTAGCAATTAAATTCTAACTGAGCATAGTGATTTTATTTAAAAATGCCAATTTAAAAAGGTATTGTAGACAACAAAATATATGAGCCAGCTTTTCACCTCCTTAGGGCCCAGAGGGTACTTTCAAGAGCATATGTAGTAATTCCTTAGGTACAATTTGGCAGGATCAGCTCTTGAGAAGTAGCAGCAGAATAATGGAGTCTCCTTTTCTCTCATGTATATTCCTGTGATAGAATAATAATGCCACTAAAAATTAAGAGTGGATCCACTGGATCACTAGTTGCTCCCCTTAAAAAGGAACTGCATAAACATTTTGAAGGTATTGTTAAGCTAGAGAGGTGTGAAAAAGGTGTGAAAAGTCGTAAAGTAGAGAGAAAACTGGAAAACACAAAATTTTTCACAAAGCAAATAAAAATATTTTCTCTTATTCCTTCTCGGACACAGCCTAGTCTGTGACCAAGCAATTTCTCACTGAAGTTGACAGGAATGAAATTATGAAGTAAGCCTCATAACCAGAGGGCAGGGGCAGGGCTGTGTGCATGAACTTGCAAACATTAGGTGAATGTGAAGTTTTTATTTTCTGTCAACTTGCTCCTTAGACACTTCCTATTTTGCACCAGTTTTTCAGTACGATAAATTCATGCTGGGCTTGAATAAAGCATTCGAGGTCACCTCTTTGTTTCTCCTAATTAATCCAAATATTTCTATCTTGGATTGACAATCCTCTATCTCCTTTCCTTGTGATCAAAGTACGAAATACTTCAGTTTAACCAGCTAGCAATGTAATTACTCTCACAGCTTAATTGATAACTCGTTTGAAAGGAAAGCATTGTGGGTATGGATAGAAAAGATTCTAGCACTGGAAACAGAAGATGACTCACTTCATAATGAAAAGACATAGCGTCCATACCAAAGTCAAATAAACAACCTGTTTCCTGAGCTACATGCTTTAAAGCTACAAGAAAGCTTGTTTCCACAGCATGAGGAATGTATTCCTGCCTAAGAACAAGGCCTATATCAAAAAACCTCTTGCACAAAAAAAATTATTTTATAGATAGAATTAAAATATTCTTTACCCAGCAATGCCAGAGAAGCTTTACAGGACAATTTTTAGGACCAGAAAACAACAGAGTATGTCTAATATCTAATAAGTATATCTAATATCTAATCTAATGTCTGATGTATAATAAGGACCATACTTAAGTATTTAGGGAAGCAAGGTCTGTAAGTATTTGGGACTTATTTATTCTTCCATTAGTGTCAGTTGGATAAAGCTTCAAACCCTAGAAATTATCTATTACTCCTCTGTTGTCGCTTTGCTTTTCCAGATTTTCACACGCATTTGGAAAAAAAAAATCGTATTTTTAATGCTTAAATAAATATTTGAATTTGTTTAGGAGCAACAGAACCTGTCACACTAATACCCTACAAATATCCCAAGAAAGAATCCCAAATAACACACAATACTGGGGAGGAAGAGAACTGTCTGAATGAAGAAAAAAGTGACAATATACAGGCAGCCTGGGGGAAGAGGAGCTGCAGAGGTCCATACCCATAGAACAGGCTGAAAAAGTTGGAAGAGACCTCTTGGAAGAGTCATCAAGTCCAACCATTACCCCAGCACCACCATGCCTTCCACAAAACCTTTTCCATCTGCCCAGGTACCACATCCACATGCCTTTTGAACACTTCCAGGGATGGTGATTCCAGCACTGCCCAGGCAGCCTATTCCAACGCCTCATCACCCTTCCAATGAAGAGATGTTTTCCTAATTTCTATTTAACCTCTGCTGGTGATCCTGTCCTTGTTGGAGGTGGACTGGAGTCATAGTCACCTAATCACTCAGTGCTATCTGACCTGCAGTGTTTGAAGAAATCTGACTGGAGGCAAAAGAAGACACAATGCATTGCTTTCCTGTCATTCTTTTTAGATCACCTTTGTCAAAGTGACTTATTCTGTGCATCACTCTGAAGGGGTAAGCTAAGCAGTTATGACCAGAAATATCAAGAGTAATGAATTAGCAATATATCTACCAAGTTGAAATATTTAATTTGCAATTACCTTTTTCTTTTATGTTGGCAAATAAATTGCAAGGGCCTATTGTGCTCAACCACCTTTGAGGAGGAGAATGGAAGAGAAAAATCAAGTCTCCATTTAAAAGTGATTTATTTCTCATCACTTCTACAAATGCACACCTCTGGTAAAAGGTGGATTCAATTTTATTTCCAATTCACTAATGAACTGTAAATCCTAAAAGAAACTGCTACCACTTACTCCTTCCTGCTTCTCTTTCTCTCTTTCCATGCAGTGAAGCAGATGGGAATTACAGCTGGTCACATCCTTCCCAGCACAAGAGTCTTTCTCCCCACTCATGTCCTGATGCCAAACACCACGAGGTTACTAGAGAAGATTCACTACATCCTTTCCATCCTACCCCACTCCTGTAAAAAGGTTTGGGAGCCCAAACCTCCTGAGGGGCAGCACACAGGTCCAGGACAGCAGGAGATGGTGCTGTGCCTCCAAAGCATCTCCAGTTCATTCATCTGCACTGTTCATCTATGTCACCTCATCCAATTTAAAAATGAATCCCAAAGAGTCATGACTGCTAAAACTTCAGTGTCAGCCCTGGTGTTACCCCTCTCTGCAGTGCTGCTTCCAAAAGCACACCCACAGAAGCTGGGCTGGGTTCTGCACTGTGGGAACACAGGGAACCTCCATCCTCAGGGAGCCTCAACCCAAACTGCAACTCAGCAATTCCTCTCAGACATGCACCAGTTCTACAGCACTAGAGACACAAGTAACTTGTGCTAGAAAGCACCGTGCCACACTTCAGATTGTGAATTAACACATTAATAATTATGATAATTAATATTCTCTTCCAGAAGACATAAATGTGTATTACACCCTGATGTCTGTCATTAAAACTGGAGAGGATGAAGGACCTGCTGGAGTTTTTCCATGAGAGTGTATTACTCCCTGAGATTTTTCAGCAACAACTTTACCATTTAAAGTGTTTAGATAGTCAGGAAAGACAGCTTTCCTAAAATAACCATCCAAAAATGGTTATGCCATGTATGACATTTTCCAAAGATGGTTATGCAGTGTATGACATTTTCGAGTAAGAAATGCCTGAATAAGTGTAATAACTAGGAAACAGGAAGAATTCTCTTATCTCAAACAATGGAATGAATGTCAAACTGACTTACTTTTTAATATCAAACACAGAATCTAAAAACTTAACCAAGTGAAATAAGCAAGGAAAGGTTATGAATGGCAAATTTATTTTGGTAAAGTTTTCAGAATTTGATTTCTTGAGATGGCAATTTCAAAATTTAAAAAAAAATAAAACCAATCCACATTTTCTGTGAAAGTCACTGATATCTATTTGAAACAAAATATTGTGTTTCATAGTTTAATTCTGTATATAACATCTAAATTTAAAAATCCAGAAGCAAATAATTATGAGAGAAAACCAGAAGCACATTATTCTGAAAATGCCATTTTCTCACATGACTGGAAACCTGCCTTCCCTACTTTTCTCTTCAAAACAAACAATCTTATTGTATTCTGATGGCACTGCATTAACAGAAAAGCCTTTACGCAAATTTTTCCAAACAGCACAAGTAAACATAGATAACAAAAACTCTATTTATGCTTCCCCAGAAGCCTCTGGTAAAGGGCAATATGTCAATCTCAGCCCTCCTTCCTTCCCTGGGTCCTACCATTACTGCCATTTCTTCTCCACACTTTCCTGCTGAGAGTATCTCAGCTCCCTGACTTCTGTGAGGGCGAGGTAAACACTTGAATTACAAATATAGCCACAATTACTATAGACTTTCTAAGCACTCTGTGATCAACTACACCCTGGCCCATGCTTATAAACATTTTTGTTAAAATGATTCATGTTTCTCAGAAAGGAGAAGGCCTGTAAGATCTCTGTGTACTGTAAAAAGATGACAATAGTGACAAAAGGAAGAGACCAATTCTGAACACCAAAATAGTACTTTTAAAATTCAGTATCATTTTAGGTAGGTGTAGTCGAAAATTAATGTCATTCCAGTTCCCATGTAACCTGGTGGAATTAGGCAGCTGTGCCACTTAAGAATACAAAATTAAAGAGAGCTCTCTACAACCAATACTACGAACATCTAATCCAAAGGTTTCATAAAAACCCATCTGAACAGGTGGATTGGACTTTTAAATGTATTAAACTTTACTCTCTCCGCCCACACATACAAATTCTTTCCAGGAGTATTTTCTTGGGGACAAAAACAGCACACTCAAATTGTCTGAGCTGCTGAATAAACCTGATTCCATGGGAAACTAAGCTGGAAAGAAACTTCTGTCTTGAGACTAACAAAAACTTCAATCAAAATGAGTGTTCTCTTTCCTCTTAACCTGTAAAATGAATTATGCATTTCAAATTACCATTTGGGACAAAATATTAGCAAAGACAATAATCTTTCAGCAATTTAACCTTGAGTCATCAGACACTAGGAGAAACTTGAGGAAGAAAAGTAAATGAATTTGCACAGAGGTAATGATCAATTGAGAAACTCAGCAAGCAATCAAAGAACCATGAGAAGAGTGGGAGCCCTTATCTCTAATTTGGCTCAAAAATACAATCAAACTATAAAATTATTTTTTTGGAGGAACTTACAAAGCATTTTTGCACCACAGCTGCCAAAGGCATCCCAAGGGAGGCACAAACCTGCCACCAGCTGGCTGCCTCCACGGATAACTACCTACAGTCAGCAACAACTCTCCCTGTATCAATGCTGTGGGCTGGAGGTAAAGAGGTGTATCCAGCCGGCCTGCTGCTGGCAAAAAGCTTTTTTGCCTTTCCCCATGACAGTGGTTCATTTATTAAAGCCATTGTGACAGCAGTGGGCTCCCAACATGGGCTTGCACCAGCCTCAGAGATGGACTGACAGTGCCCAGGAGTTCTCTCTCCCACGGGAGAACTGCCCTACCCCAGGTAGGTGAGAGGTGTTCCCACACCCCACATAAACCTCTTCTGCTGGCAAGGCATCCTGGCTTTGTGCAGTGTCAGCAGACAAACCTTCCAGCAAGAACTCAATGACAAAAGCCAGCACAAGCATAGTAATTATCACTGATTATCTTCTTCAAAATCTGAGCCCTGAAAAGGACAGGTAAGTGCTGTTTTCCCCTCTGAAAGCCTTGAAACAGCATTGAGAGCTGCATGGTTAGCTGAACATATTTAAGAGTATCTCCTTCTTCACTCTTCAGAAACACACCTGTGGAAATTGAGAGCTTTTTCAAAAGAAAAGATCACTCTCCCTGTTGACAGTGCCTGTGCAGGCACAACAAGCTCACAGTGGCTGCAGCTTTGACTAACAGTAGGGCAATAACACACTTCTGCAGAGCCCCACATGAGAACTGAGTCCTCACATGGACCTGCACCTTGGGACATCTCCCTGCTTCTCCTCAGCTGCACTTTCTGATTCTGAGAAACCACCAGTTGCAAGAGCACAAGGGATAAATTTTTTAGTAACTCTTAAGCTGTAGGGACAATACAACCAGCAATGAAGGCATACAAACAGCATAAATAAAGCAACAAGCTCATGTGTATGATGCCCATTGCACATATAAGGCAGTGCAACAGAAATTAAACTGCCACCTTAATAAAGAAGCCAGAAAACAAGAGTGGAGGGAGAGACTTCAAGAGTAACACAGTATGAACGCCTGACAAAGTGTATACAAGGCTACACATGCAAAAACACTCAAGATGTAGAGGATTGCCTTGTACATCCAACTACCTCATACTGGACACAAGGACATGGCCCAGAAGTCACTTAGTGTAAAACCTGCAACAAACTGACCTCCTTCAGTAGATTCCAGCCCTGAGCCTGGCTCTGCCCCCAAAACAGCTGGTGGAGCAGCCAGGCTGGGATGGGGTAAAGGCATTCCAGTGAAAGCCTCCCTGTCAGCACATCAGCTTCTCAGCAGCTCCAGAGCACACTGTCTGACAGGACCACTCAGAGCAGCACCTGCAGCCTCTGAGCTGGAGTGATTCAGTAAATCACAAGCTGATTCCGTAAATCACAGCCCTAGGTGCACAAAAAGCAGTCACCAAGCCCCACTGCATGAGGACAAGAAAAAGAGTGAGTTCAGGGAGACACAAACTGGAAAGAGAAGAGATTACATGGGAAGGGGCTGATAAAAATTAATCCAAGCAGTAAAAAAAGCAACTGAATAGCAGTTGATTTATTCATATGAAATAAACAGAGTTCTTTCCAATAAAAACAGGAATGGCTATTTCCAGCAGTAGAGGGGAGGTAAAACTGGAATGAAATTAATCAGTTAACTGCATGGAAAAAGATCTTAACAGGAATAACTTGAATGTAAAAGTATTTTTCTCAGGCTGTGTTTCACACATGAAAAAGATTAGAAATTTCTTCGTATCATAATTTGTTCCTGTAAAAAAGCTCACTCTGAAATAAATCTCTCCTGTCCATAGTTACAGACAGTTCTCTTTGTTTCTCCAAAAAAACAAATTTTATAATATGTTTATCCCTTGAGCCCCACAGAATACGACATAGGGATGTCAGAGTTTGCTCATACAAGCACGGCTCCAAACCAAGCTGTTTCATGACACGCCAGACCTCAAGTGACAGCCAAAAAACAGCTTTATATAACAATGTATTTCATCAGAGGTGCTTGTCACCAAATGCTCCTGCCCAGCTACTTGCTTTGGGAATCCAACCCCTAGGGACCAAATTCATCCAGCAAAATTGGCATGCCCTTAGCAAAGGGCAAAGGCTCTCACTAGGATGAAGAAAGCTGAGAAGCTGAAGTTAGTATCTTCAGAACATATTTACCTGGAATTACCCATCACAAAGCAAAATTATTTGGACTGTCAGGACAAATGTGCCTCTGCAGAGCACTGATTACATATATTGTTATAAAACTCATTAATTTCCCTTTTTTGGGTCTTTTTTTTTGTGAATTTTCTCCGGCTCTCAACTCCTCAAAAGGCATTAGTGTTCCCCCATAAGGGAAGAAGCAGGCAGCACCTCTCATTCTCATCCTTCATTAAGGGAAGATTCTCTCACAGTGGCAGAAAACATGGAAAAGTTGCTTATTTTTGAAAAAACAGATGAAATGGAGCTTTGGGAAAGAAATCCAAAGGGAAAAAAAAATCCGAAGGAGGTCCCTGTCCAAGAGGCATGGGGAGAGTTCTACACTGCCATGCCATGGGCTCTGCTTTTGAAAAACACTCCATCCATATCTTCAGGAATCTTAAGACAGATGTGGTGATTGATTACAATACTATGTATTATTATTTATAATATTAAGTGTTAGCTATAAATACATTTACACACATACATAAATAGGCTTCGAAACAACTTCACTATCCCTGAGCAGATGCAGAAGTGAAGTTCAGCTCCACACCAGACACCATAAAGGACAATCCAGGGTCTTGTGACTCTAATGACATCTGAAAATTATTTTACCACAGGACAGTGACAATGTCTGAATATTAACTCCACTTAAAAAAAAAATTAATTTAAAATCTAATAGTGAAGTAAATCTGCAGTTGGATTACAGTATTGGACAGACTAGATAATGGTAGCCCTACACATATGTCAATGGACATAGCAGACTAGACTGAAAACAGAAGGGAAATAAATAAATTAACCACCCCCTACACCAAATGAATCCAAACTCTTGTATCTGCAAACCATTTGTGGTATAAAGCGCATTGCCTTCCTCCACTTTCTCTTCCAGAAGTTTGTTTGGTTTCTAGTAACTTTGGTTTACTTTGAGGCAATTGACTCTCATGAAACATTTTGTCCTTTATACTCTGTGGGACAGAAAACATAGGTAGAATTCACAATTCAAACACTAGACTTCAAATTCTGACTTTTAGATTGACCTTGGAGAAAAAACATTAAAGAAGCAAATGACCACAGAACAAGCATGTATTTATGTCCTTTTCCAGAGAATTTCACCTATGATCACCTACTCATATTTATGTCAAGAATACTTATTTTAGTATATGCTGATTATATTATAGAATGTAAAAACCACTCTTTTCACAAATTAAAAGCCCTGGGACCTTTCAGATGTATCAGACAAGAAGGTTTGAATCAGCAGTTAACCACAAAGCATGCAACTCAATAAACCCTGGATCACTTCAATGTAGCACATGAGCAGTATGCTCCAGACAAAACTTTATTCTACTGCAGGCCAAAAAACTTACTAAATTAACACCACACTTGTAATTCTGTTCGTATTCGGTTGCTATCAAAACAAGTAATGGGTAAATAAATCAGCAAATTAACTCCTATAAACTCTAAGATCCTAACCCACAAAGGACCCTGTCCCATTGCATTTCCCAGGGAAACTCTCTGGCTAAAACACTGACTGTTCACTTCCTTGAAACTTTGTTCCACGAATCTAATCCCACATTACATCTACTTTTTTTGATTTTTAAACCCTTCCTTTCTAACCTAAATTTGTCCACATTGCAGAACTATTTTCCATAATGCCAGGCTGATTTTGGGGTGAGTTTGGCTCATCTTATTTCAAAAGAAATCCAGAGGCAAAGCATCACAAAGCACCAGCAGATTTGCCACCCAATGAATCAGAATTCCTTGTAAACTAACCCCCCTCTGCAACCCAGTCCCGAAAAATACCAAGACCAAAATTAAGCAAGAACTTGTTCACTGGACTGCACCATAAACTGATGCAAACACCAATGCCAAAAAGGGTCTGAAAAAAAAATCCTGCTAGATCAATAATTCATGTTCAACAACCGCTTAGATGAAGTCAAATATTTTAACAAAAGTAGTGATTTCATTAGATTGCCACAATTTCTAAAACTATAATTTTATATACATTTAATATATATCATAATTAAAACTGAATGGCATAACAAAATCAACCATAGTAGTTGCGATTTAGTGTTCCTTAATTTGTTGAATAAATGAAGTGACTCTTTTGAACTAAAAAAGTTTATAGCTCTTCTGACACCCAAGGGTTTTGCAAAACCAAATTAATCCCTGCTTTTAAGAACAATTAATTTAAATGGAAATAAATGTCACCAGAGGATAATAATGCTGCTTTTTCATGGAAAGTAAAGTCATCGTACGAGATCCTTTTTTTGAAAACCATTCTATGGCTTGCCCCAAACTTCAGATGGTGTCTGAAATAACTGTAAAGAAGTTCCCTACAAAACTTGCTCTGCTGTTCTGACAACTTTGTTTATGCTCCCACACACTACAGCCACGACACTGACGAAAGCCAACATAAATTTAAGCTATGCTGCAGCGCAAGACTAGAAAAATTCTCCATGATTTGAACAAAATTGAAAGAGTTTTTGTGCATTTCAGCGATTGCAGACATTCATACTATAGTTCACCTCGAAGCCAGCGACACTGGATTAATTAAATGCTGCCTGCCAGATACCAAACTGCTGCAGCCAGGCTAGTGCCAGTATCTAATTTTTAACTAACTCAGGTAACTTCAGACTCCACCACAGGCAGGGAGCAGATGAAATATAACCAGATCTGATCCAAATCTCAGACTTAAATGTTAGTCTTTGTTAGCTCAAACCAAAATTGCTCATTTATGTCACTGAAAAACTACAGGACCCTGCTTCTAGGGAAGAAATTAAGATTCCATGTTACTTGTGCTTTAAACCCTCTAACTCTAGCAAAAAACCTAAATTCCTTCAGACAAGGATAATGCCATGATAGAGCTGGAGCTGTCAAATTCTTCCCCATATCACAATCTCCTTTGACCCTGCTCACCGACAGAGCAGGCACTACCAGCAGTGTAGTCACAGCAGAGACAGTCCCACAGCAGCTCTGCTGCTCATCTGCCCACATTACAAACCCAGCCTGCTTAGGTCTAAACCAAATGTTGACTTCAACCCACTGCTAACCACTGTTTTTCAATACGACCCTAAAGCTAAGCGAGGATTTTTAGGTTCTTAACTGTTACCTGCCCTAACAAAGCTCACAAGTAGCAGTAAACTGTTGAAATAACAGCAAATGGACTGCCATAAATAAAAAATTATTTACACTGTACAGAGTGAAAAGACTTCCCAATCCTAGTTTTCACTGAATTTTTGGAAGAGCTGAATATTTGTTCTGAGTTATTCTAGCTGTGATTCTTCTACCACTGTCTGCTCCACAGCCCTGGAAATGCAGTCCTCAGAATCACTACATATTTAGCTTAGTGCATTATTGATCAGAAGTGGAGAATAACTACCAGTTTTTTATAGATGCATAGGTACATACATTATGGGCAATATGCTATAAAACTTATTTCACTGAGTGGGTGGAGCTGTTATCACAACTTAAGTGCTTTAAAACCTGGAGACAAAAAAGTATAACTTTTATACAGTGATGTGCATTAAACATTGGCAAATACATTATGCTCTTACCAGGAATGGGCTCCAGCAAATGCAAGAAACACACATTATAGCCAAGAGCTGAATGATCATTTCAAAATGATGAGATCTGCCTTGTCTTTGTTGACTTTTAAATTTGACTCTTAAGAGGGTAATTCCTGTGACAGCATTGCACAGGAATGAAATAGCAAGGGCCAGGAACCCAAGGCAAGAAAAAAGTAAGAGATAAAATCTGTCTTCCCAGTCCTCAACATGTTCTGTTTTATAGAAGCACCAGGTCCTCGATGCTTGAATTTGGTAGGCTCTAAACCTAAGAATAGGCAGCAAAGCTATAAGAACAGCAAACAGACATACCATAGTCAACATCATTTTCACATGTCTAGAAGTCATTTTTGTAGAGTGAAATATTGGCTTAGTGACTCCAATGCACCGTTCAACAGCCATCACACTGCCCAGGAAGAGTGGGCACAAACCAAAGAAAACCATGCAGATGCCAAAAACACTGCACAGAATGTTGGACTGGTTAAAGCGAATCCAGTCTTTATCTGATGCATACACAAACACTGCGATGGCTCCATTGATGAGGTGACCAAAGAGATCTGTGACAACCAAACCACTGGCAAGAAGCAAAAAGGAGGCTTTTGATTTCTGTCTGAATCTCTGGTATGCCTTCATGAGAATTACTATTGCAAGGCTGTTGGACAAAATTCCCACCGTCATGAAGATTATTGAGAAGAAAACTGAAATCTTTTTCTCCGTGTGGCATGTTGTGTTTTTCAAGACTCCAAATCCAGCCAGCCCTGGTGATTTTGAACTGTTCATGGTTAGGAAAGGAGATGCAGTCCTCAAAGCATTTCAGCAGTCTTGCAATCAAAAGGCATCTGCAATTATAAAAACAAATATACACAATGCTGTAAAAGGCACAGCACGGTTCAAATGGCACTTGAAGCAGAAATTCCATAATATTAGTCTGCGGTACAAATCTAATTTTCCACTTTTCTGAGTGATGTGATATGGCATCACATTTTAAGTTCATCACTCACAGGGTAAAACAATTATCTGCATGCATTACACAATGCAAATATAGCTTACAGGAAATGTAGAGTTTCTGCATGCATAATACATACAAAATAATGTACACAATATATCATGCTTATGTACATACAGTAAGACAAACAATATAAACAATTCTGTTGGTTAAACTAAGCTGAACAAATGTTTTTGCAACAAACTCCAAGAATGACAGTACTTAACCCGCCCAGCCACAGTCAAAAGTGAAATACTGAAACTGGAGCATTTTGAGATCATAATCACACTCCATTTTTAAACATTTATTCTCAAAACAAGGTCTTAGCACCTCTAAACAATTCTACTCCCACAAATTCATGATTCAAAGCTTTAACCTAACCAGGACCGAAACCTTGAAGTTCCCAGGGCCCTCGCTGAAGCACAAACTTGGTTTTTAGACGCACCGTAATTCAGAAACCAATTCTGCAAGTTACTTTACACTTTATCTCCCATCTCTACTCCAAGGACATTCCTAATACCAAAACCTTCCCAGGCAAGGATGGGGAAAAAAAAAAAAAAAGTAGGGAGAAAAAAAAAAGAAAAAAATAGCAGGCGTTAACAGCCCCTATTACAAACTGCCGCTGAAGCCCCTCGGCTCCAGAGCTACACCGGGAACGGGGCACGCCGGACCGAGGCAACTGTGCCGCTCGGGAGCGCTCAGCGGAGCGCGGCCGGCGAACTCCTCCGACGGAGGCGCACCGCAGCCGCACCGCGCGGCTCCCTGCGCTCCGCGGGCACGCACCGGAGGCACAGACCGGCGGGCACACACCGGGGGCACGCACGGCGGCAGCCCCGGTGCCGGAGCAGCGGCGCTCCCGCCCCCCGCCCCGTTCTCCCTTAAGTGCTGCCACCACCGGGGGCGGAGCGAGCCCGGCTCGCCGGGCACAAGTGCCACCGTGCCTGCTGGCCCGGGCCATCCCCGCCGCTCCTTCCCTACCCCGGTCTCGGTGTCCGTCCCGGCCCCGCCGCCGCTCACGTTCGCTTCGCCCCGCGGGGCCGGAGAGAAGCGCAGCGCGGAGCTCCGCCGGCCGCCACCGCTGCCGAGCCCCCCTCCCGCCGGCGCCGCCCGCGCCCGCCCTCCCTCCGCCTTTCCACCCGGCCTCCCGTCCGCCCTCCCCGCCCGCCGCCCCCGGGACGCGCTCCGGCTCCGGCTCCGGCTCCGGTCCGTCCCGGGGCCGCGGCGCTGTCCTCCTGTCCCCGCCGGGCTGCGGTTCCGATGCCCCGGGGTGCGGCACACGCACCTCGCTCCGCCGTCCCGAGAGGCGCAGCCCGCGCTGTCCGTGCCGCGGTGTCTCCGGCAAGGAGAGCCGGGCTGCCGGGTCACATCACAGCGGCGGGCGACAGGGCCACCCCAGCCAGGCAGGGCGAGTTCCTGCGCGCCAGGCTGCGGCCACAGCAGGAGCAAGTCATGGGGCAGCCAAGAGGCCACATCTGTCCTCAAGCACCGCTTCGCCTCTTCTTCACTTTCCGCACGCTTCTTCCCAGCTACGCGCTTCAGCAGCACGCTGGGAGCTCGGGAAGGAATAGCCCCAGCAATACTGTCAGGGATGCGGCTGGGCACATCCCTAGACACACGGCCCCTCGATCTCCCGGGTCACAGTACAGCTAACAGTGCTCCTTGGACCATTTCTCTGCTGGAGAAATTCCATGAGAACACATCCAGACGAGGCATTAATGATACGACCCATAAGGCTGGAAATTCAGAGGTTGTTTCCCATCATGCACTCAAGCTGTTACAACTTGAAGTTATAGGTGACTTTAAAATTCTTTCGTCCATCAATGTCCAGTACTACCAAACAGGCCTGAATGGGAACTTTTATTAAGAACTCTTACTATAGAAAGAAAATATAACATCAATGTCAAATTATGAAACAAAACTGTAAAATATTACAGAATTTATCATGGGCTACAATGATGAAGAACTTAAATTTGTTTTCATTGACACACAGTCTTGAGTGGTACTGTTCCTGGCACCACAAGACAATTACTTAAAAATTAAAATTCTCAAATATACTAGTTTGTGCTTACCTTCATGTCTTGAATAGTACAGGTACAAGTTGCCTTTCTGTAATCCACAGTGAGGAAATACAGGCTAGCTAAATCTATTCAAACAGTATTTAAACTCACTTGCATAAACATTTAAGAGCACCACACGATGACCTTCTTCTTCAAAATGGTTGTCAGATTTTGGCATTTTATCATATAGTAAGCAAAATGCTCAGTTTGATCTGATTGGAACCTATAAATTCCCATAAGTTCTTTTTTAAGACAACAGTAAAACATAAAAATATCTCGAAATACATTATTACCTATTAAAGATCAGAGAAGGAGAGTTTATTTTATGTTCCCCTGCCCAGGAGTAAATGAAGATGGAGATCTCAAACTACAAACAGCTTGCTCCATGCCTTTCTTCCCTAGCCAGACTTCTTCACCCAAAGATCCTGAAATGGGGGGCCAATTTTGCTTGAAAAGAAGTAATGAAGTTGATACTTCAAGACTGCAGCCTGGGTGGTAGAAGCTGAAACAGCATTATCAGGTAGATCAAGACAAAGGGAAGAACAGAAAAACCTCAAGACAGAAAAACCTCAAGCTGTTTCAGTGTGCTTGTAAAAATGTAGTAAGGGAAAGGCAAACGTGTAGAGTGCACCCTGAGTAAAGCAGTAGCCTGCCAAAAGGAGAGGGAGCATTTCAGTTGCTGCAGAGATGGAGGAAAAAAGGCAAGAAATAGTGTTAGGAAAGTAAATATAAGCTTCCATCTCACTTTTCAGACAAGAGGCATTGAAAGTGCCTGCATCAGTGCATCTGTAGGAGCACAAAGTGCCACATCCCAGTTTTGTGCTATGAGCAAGCAGCTTGTTAAGCATTGGCATAAGCAGGACAGATATGTCTGGTGCTCAGCCCTTTACACATTTGTGTGCTCCTGCAGGAATAACTTGAATAATGACTTCTCTGGAATGGGATGGGTTTGTAGGATTACGGCTGGGTAGGATGGAGATTTCAGAAGGTGTTGGAGGGGTGAAAACTGGCAGTGACACCAGTAGAACTAAGTTTTTCATACTGACCCATGGTCAGCTCTTTTCATCTCCTATTATTAATGAAAACAGGAGTGACCAAAATTGTCCCATCACAGCTTCTGCTGTGGGTTGTGAATGGGCAGCCACTGCTTTCTTAGGGGTCAGCAGTCTTTTCACAGGCCAAAACTTGGGCAAGAGCTGTGGGAAAAGAGAGGAAGGATTAAAATCATTTTCAGCAGGGCAGTGGCTCTTCCTCTCTACCATTTGTCAACCATTATGGAGTTGGGTTTGATCAAACTCCTTTTTATGTCTGAGAACAAAAGCTGTGGATGCAGGGGCCACAGTGGAGTGTTTCCTGACCCTTTCTCAGTCTGCCTATTCAAAGACTGCAGGACTGAGGTGGTGCCTTGGCTTAGCTCACAGGCTTCAGCACTCCTTAATGTGTTGGGCTGCTTGTGTTTGTTCCAAAACCCTTGACTCCTGGGTACTCCAAGAATCAGAAAGGTAAATACTCTTCTTGCCACAAGTTTCAACTGGAATGAAGGAACCAGAATTCCCTGCTCACATTCAATGAGTTTAAATCAAGAGGAATAGTTTAACATATATAGAGAGAAAGAGACACAGAGATAAAAGGACATCTGTTCTGTGGCAGTTGCAGCCCACCCACTGGTTACCAAAGAGTGGAAAGAGAATGTGACAAAAACTTCTGGATGGAGAACTTCTGGAAGTTGCTGCTTTGCAAATTAAGTGTACAGTAATCAAGTCCTCAAAGTCTCCTGCTACAAATCCAGGAACCTACTCAAGTGTTGCACTAATTTTTCACTGAATACCAGCTTCAAAGACCCTTGCTGTAAATGAACAGGTAGGCATTTCAGTAGCAACAACAAAGTTGGTAGAATGCAAATAAAAACAATATCTCTTCCTCCTTTTTCATCAACTCATAAATTTCTTGTGCAGCCTTCAATGATAGTTACTATATACTTTTATTATATTCACAGTTCTTGCTGCAAAACATTGGAAACCTTTTCCTTTTTGTGCATAACAACAGTAAGTGTCATCTTTCCATTTAGTGAAATAGTAGTGATATAAAAGCTTTTAAATTTCACAGACAAAAGTAGTAAATCAAAATAACTATAGAGGGAAGCTGTGAATATAGGATCAGATTCAGGGCACCTCAATCAAATAAAGCTGTCAGTGAGAATCCTTCAGTTAAATGCCACCTTGTTCAGTCCATAATTGTTTGAGACAAAAAAAGACTCCTGAGGCCACAGACACTGGCAATGAGTCCTAGAGTACCCATCCCCATAGAGGGTTAGAGTTATTGCCTTCCATTTCTCCAAAACCAGCAATCCTTCAGGACTTCCTTCTCCTCTGGAATTAGTGCCCTGCCCCAAAGAACAGCTTCTATCAAAGGTCCAGCTGTACACGATAATGAGGGATTCAAATGAAAAAAAGCTGATATCCAGATGAAGGTACCAAAGGAGATTTAGACTAAGTGGGATTTACATCAGAAAGATTGTACATATTTTAATGCATACATACTATTCTAAGCATTATATGGCTGAGGGAAAAAAAATAAATTAATGCAAATGATGAGTTTCGAAAGGTTAATTAGCAATGCTGAGAGGTTGGGCAGAGGTTTGCTCTGTTCTGAAGTTAGCAATAGTCAGACAGCAGAAACATGGAGATAAAAAATTATAGTCTTGGAAAATCTGAGTCAGTTGTTAAGAACACCAGCATTAGTAATTCTTGGTTTTTTAGTGGTGTTTTTTAGTATTCTCATTATGAAATGAGGAGTTATTTCCATGTCTTTTTTAAGGTTGTTAACCTGATTTTACAGCAGATTTTCAAAGCGACTGGCTTTAATCATATAGTAGTGAAGGACAATTTGCAATCTCATTTCATTAAGCAGTTAAGACTGATAAGGGCTAATTTTGCTTGAGAAATTAATTACGCCCTCTGTCAAGAAAATGCTATCAGAAAATTAGGTCAGTAATGTGGAAGGTGACCATGTACATAATGAAATGGCAGTAAGTGCACAATAAAGGATGTGACAAATTCTTAGGCTTTTAAAGTCTCATATAAATGTAGCAAATAAGGCTTCCTTAAAAGTCTTATGTGACTGTAGTGTATCCTCAAGCTCCTGGCTTGATAGTGTTAAGACAAAACAGTAAGTTTCTGCCCAAGCTAGGAAATAGATTTTGTAAGAACACATGTACAGTCATACTGGTGTGCAGTTAGACCATGTAGGTATCTGAAGCATGAAATGGAGGTCAGAATATGTCTCCTTAAAGACGTGTCTTGGGATCCTGGGTTTGCTTGATTCTTGAGGAGGGTGGATAAAATACTTGCTGTGTCCTGTCATATTCAAAATACGCATTTTAAAATATGTTAAGGCAATTCACCAAGTTAAAAGAAGCGTGGTTCAGCAGAATGCAGCTGACAACTCACCCATGGCTTTGTCATTCTGATAACCACCACTCTGACCTTCATACCTCACCATGAAGCAGTAAAACAGTCACAAATTGTGGCTTAAGTACTGCCTGAATTGGGACACAGCCAAGGCAGCTAAAGGAGGAAATTCCTAAGTAGTTAAATATAAATTAATGGTGTTTTGCAACAAGCCCCAGATCAGTTCAGGAGGTAAAAACCACCAACATGCCAGTAAGCATTCAATATCAAAGCAAAATAAAACCAAGAAAGGTCACCAGGAATCATAACAACAAACATGCATCTTTCTACTGAGATTTCCACCTGCTGATATCTGAACAGGGACTGTTTGCTCTTACTGGAAGTACAGCTGTGAATAATGGTGTTTTATTTTCTAAACATCCCTATCAGCAAGGAAGTTAAATTCTTTGCTTCTTGATACTGAGAAACAGCTCCTGGCAAATGAGGCAAGAGTTGCTGTAGACAGAACAAAGAGGAAATATTCTCAATTTCCCCGGTGAGGTTTGGAGGTGGGAGAGGGAACACAGAGGTTTGCTATAATTTGTGACATACATATTTGCATTGTAGTTATTTTCCCTAGAAAGAGCAAAGACAGATATTCTGTTTTAATGTGATCTCACAAGAAGGGTCCAAGAAGACCATGGAGAGGCAATCCTTTAACCAAGGAACTGGTCATCAAATGGCTGATGGTAGTATTGATACCGAGCAGATTGTTTCTGAGATACCAGCCGACCTCCAAAGCAATTCCTTGATGAGCAAACCCAAAACTAAGGTGCTAAACTGCTGAAACAACTGCATTTGATTAAGTCATCGTTGCCAAAACTGTTAACAGAGGAGGAGAGAGCTCAAGTATCCATCATCCAGCTATCAAGCACAGACAAATTTCCAAATGGAAAAAAAATTACTAAACCCAGAAGGTTCCAGTCTAAGTCAGAACATTTGCAATCTGCCAGGATATTCAATACAACAACCAAAAAATTGATTCTATACTGTCTTATTCGCATTTGTTCTGATCAATATTTACATAAGAATAAAAATTAAGATGCCTCATATTGGTCAAGTGATTCCCTAATGGATCATGACAACCAATGCTAAATATTAGAAGTGGCTACTGAAACCTTTCATTACATCAGTTTATTGATTTGCTTTTATTCCTGCTTAGAGATACACTTTCATCTTAATCACATACTGTTGCTCTAAAATTATCTGATTGCTACAAATAGTGACTAATTTGGCTGTATCAGAAAGAACTGCAGGGCAGTAATTCCCTTTCCTCATTTGCAAACCTTGGATCTGGTACTTTCTTGAGCCTTTTTCTTTTTGGTATGACGCTACAAGGCATACATGGGAGATGATTAGGATCCTTCAGAGTGTGGGTTGATTCTTTTTTTATGTACAGTTTTATGTGTTACTTTGTACAAGTACAGCCCTTAGGAGTGAGGGAAGATTAACAGAATAATAGCAATGTGATTGTAGAGCAGGTGTATCCCTGAGCATAAATAAATAGGTTCCTATAAATCTATAAATTTGAAAGCATCCCCTTCAAGAATTTATAGGAAGTTTCATGTAGCAGTTCTGTACCCATTTATCTGACTAATGAATAGCAGATTAAACATTTTTAAACATATATTTTAAAGTTACATTTGATTTTTCAAAACTAAGGGTTGTCTCCTTTATGATTATTTAAAGTATCCATTTTTTGTACTACCATAGACCCAAATTTTTAAAAGGCCAGAGGAGACACATGTTGCCATTGCTGACTGAATCTTGCCTGTTAAGGCTGGGGTAATTTGTAGTAAGTGGGCTTAATCAGGAATGGAAGTACAGTTCTACACATAAAAATAACAGTGGGATTTTCTCTTATTTTAAATAGATGGGACAGAATGTTCTCTTTTATTACTTACCTTTTTAGTATTTGGAGACATAAGAACAAGCATGCTACAAATTATACTAAATTTACTCCTTTTAACTTCGTAGCAGCTCCTTTTCTCTTCTTCCATTCTCCAGGATGGAGACCATGGAAAAACAAGCCAGAAGAAGTATTTCATCAAGTATTCTTTTTGATCAGTTTGCTCAAGTCAAATTAAATAAAGAAATAATTTCCTTTAAATTATCCTAACCTATTTTGTTTATTTATTCCTCAAGCGATGCTTGATACCCCATACTTGTCAATAAATAAATCGTGTGGAAACATCCTTAAAAAGATGCTTGAACTTGGTCAGTCCTGAAGTGGTCAGGCAGTTGGACTAAATGATCACTTTATGCCCTCTCCAGCTTCTGTTCCATTCTGTTTTATTCTACTGAAATATTCTATTCTATCCTGTTCTGACATATCCTGCTAAGTAGGAAAGTTCATTTGGTTTTCTGATGGTTTCTATCTTCTGATTCTCCTCTTATCATTTTTCATGTTTCAGACTAAAACTACTTCATTGCTATTCTTTAAGTGTATCATAAAATACAAATCTAAAGTCCATTAAAAAGCAGTAGGAGGATCTTAAGTAACATCATGAGGTTTTGGGCTACAAACAAAGTAAATGCCATCTGGTTAGCAGAAAAAGCAGCCCCAGAAGAGCCAATGGTTATATTCAAATAAACAATATAACCTCTCCCTGAGGCATGCCATGGCCTCTCCCTGAGCCATGCCACCACAGCTAGAGGTTGATACATATACAAAATTACATGATTGCTCCAGATAAATTATTAAAAGTTATCTGAATGGCTTATCATCTAAAAGTGAGGAGAAATAAATTTTTATGATACACCAAAGTAAACTAAATGAAATGAGAGTAACACAACAGCTTAGGCAAGCAAATCTAATTTTAGAAAAAGCTCCATGTTTTCACAATACTATTTTTCCCTAGAATCATACTTATCTTATAGCATAGTAGGAACTTTAGACTCAACAACAAACCACAGCCAGAAGCAGGAATTCAGCCTCAAGGCTCTCAACTAAGTGAAAATGTTCAAATTTCCTGGCAGAAGATAATTTTTTGATGAAGAAATAAATTCACATTAATGAAAAGGAAGAGCTCTCATTTATGATGTGGAGAGGTATCTCTGTGGAAAGATTTAATTAAGAATAATCTAATTTTTTATAAGTAGTTCTCACAGTGTTGGCTTACCACAAGTAATATCTGTGCTAAAGAATGCTGGTAAACAAGTTTATATCCTTAATTAGAATATATTATTGTGATAGGCAGCCATGTAACCATTCAGCTCTTCCTAAATTAATACAATCTGTGTTGATATAGGCTTAAGCCAAGCAGAAAAATTACCTGTGAAATCTCAGTAAGCCAGTTACTCTTGATAAACAGGAGGATTTGATAAGCAGAGAGCTAATGAAAGATAATGATATTTTCAGTAATTGCATTAGTGGAGTTTCACTGGGGAGAAGAACAAGAAGGTGCTTGGAGAGGAACCAGAGTGTCAAAGCCTGAGAGCAAGAGGGAATTCCCATGCAGTTCATGTCAACACACTGATTTTCTTAGGCTTGTTTCCTGAAGGGCAGAGGGCTGGATTTCTAGGTCAGAGGAAGTGTTCAGGTTCAGTAAGGAGCCTCCACAGAACAGGACTGACCGAGCAGATTTCAGATGCAAGGATTTAGTGAGCAGTGGGGCCCACGTGCCTCTGAAGGTCCAGGGGCAGAGACAGAACATCTGTGAGCCCCAGGTTTGTGACCACACTCTGCAGGTACACCTGCTTGGTGAGAAACTTTGGCTTTATGGACTCAGAACAAAAAGTGGCCTAAAGATGCTTAGAGTCCAGCAACACATATTTGTACATTGATTTAAGTGAGAACAAGCAGAGAAACAGTGAGTCTGACTTCTGACTTTTAAATTAGTAACTGGGCCTTCTTCAGCAGCTTGTGAGTCCATGAGTAACACTACAGGTTGCAAAAACATGAGAAGGGCTTATTTTTTTAACATCTCCAATTAGCAGCAAAACAATTAATAGCATTTTAACATTCTGCCTGCCTGGGGTCACAGCTAGTTAATAGCAAACCAGGGAGTTATGCATCAGACTGCTGCTTTCTAGCTCAGGAAACTGGGCTGGGCAGGGCTGTTTACTTAGTACATGTAAAAGAGTAAAAAACATTTTCCTTCCAGAAGTAAAATGAAAAATTAATCCATAATACCAGCACTGTCTAGCACTGCAGTGGAAACAAGACAGCTGTTGAGTAGGCTGATTTGGGTTAGAAAAGTAACCCAAATGGATCCTAAATGGATGAGCCTGTAAGACTGCTGGACAAATCCCATTTCTGCTGAAATTTGCCTAAGTAATCAATTATCAAGACCTTTACAAGAGGACATTTCCTCCCATCCTGAGTAATAGCTTTGATTTTGCTTTCCTTTTTAACTTTCATTTGCCAGTATGAGATTGGAGTTGTTTTCCTCAGAGTTACTCAGCCCGTGGGATGAAGGGTAAACATTCAGCCCTTACTGCTGTGGGTCCTGGTGCACCTGAGCTGTACCCAAGGACTAAAACTGACAGTGAACCTCCATGTTTCACTTTGAATAGTTCCCAGAGTTTGGTTTATTTTTCAAGATCAGTCTTTCCTTAGTTTTCACAGCTAATTATGTGCTCCCTTCTGAGGTCTTCTGAAGGTCTTCCATTATCGCTGATAAAAGCTGATGAGGAATTATTTAGGAAAATATGTTACTGTTTCCTCACATCTAGAAAAATTTAGATAGTTCTGCCTTGCTACCACAGATGACCAAGAGTTTGGAAAGAATTAAATAAGGGTAAGAATTAAGGGGTTGGACTGAAAAATGTGAATTTTGGGGGAATGCTGTAAATAAATCAGACCCAGCTAAGCAGAAATTAAGTGGGAGATGAAATGATGTTCTGTATGAGCATAAATGCCAAAACAAGAAAGAAAATGTTAAGGGTGAAGCCCAAGCAGACAAAACTAGTGGTAACTGGACTAGATTGAGCAATAGAAAATATCAGAAGAATGTAGCAAAATGAGAGGTGGGCGGCTGTGATGCATTCTGGTGCTGATGCAACCCTGAACAGGAGAGCCAAACCTGACAGCCCAGTTCAACCACACAAATTTCATTTCAGTGTTTTTTCAGTTTATTTAATTTTTTTTTTTTTTTTTACATTTGAAGAGGTGGTTTGTTGTTTGGTTGGGTTATTTTCATTTTCCTTTTTTTTTTGCATTTGTAGGATTATTTTTTTTCATCTTAAAGGCCGGGGGAAAAAAAAGAGATAGTGAATCATGGCAGACAAGGTTTGCATGAGTAGATTTGTTTTTCATATGAGAATGGAAAGGTAACATTTATAGAAAGACATTGTGATTCATACTGGTAACACAGGCCACTGGAGCTTTTGGGAAGATACTAGCAAGCTATGAAAGAGAAGAAAATTAATTTCAGTGTTTGAAAGAGAAAATATTTTTACCTAATGTTTCCCACTTTCTGAAAACAAACACTATCAGTGTTTTAAAATCTACTTCTTAAATAATAACAGCTACATCCTAAATTAGGAATCACCCATAACAATATTATACTTTTAGATTGATTACAGACTTTCTATTTTTTCTAAGAGCTTATCAATTTAAAATTGGCTATTTGTTGTTCATTGAGTATATTAATGTGAGATATATTTCCTTGGCAGCTCTGTTTTTCAGACAAAATGATGGATTGATCACAATTAATTAAATCATGGAGCTTTAATTTTACTGAACTTTTAAGTCTTGAGTTAATCTGGGACTGACCATCCCATGAAAACATCATTCTTCATATAGATCAATGAGTAATAATTCTTTTTAAAAATCCATACTTGAAGGAAATAAATAAAAGTGGAAAACTTGTGGCTGCATGAAACCACTGACTCTTTTATGATACCTTCAGTGATCAAAGGACTCGCAACTTTTTTTTTTTGAAGCAGATAAATTGTAGCTGAATCCATGAAGAAAGAAAAGTTTTCTTAACTGAGCCAACATTTAAAAAAATAAATCAAATAAACAAACACTCTAATAGTAATAGGTTGTGGGACAATCTTCTTTTCAAAAATTCTGCAATGACCCAAAACATAATGATCCAAACAAATGGTCCTGCTACTGCCTCATCATCTTGAGCAAACAGCAAATTAGTCTGCACTGTCTATAAAGAGAAGCCCTAATTGCAAGCAGAATTTGTGCTGGGACCACGTGGTGACAATCTTCTGCTGTGCATGGCACAGCCCTCTTGTCACAAACTGCCGCACTGTCACACAGCTGAGTCAGGTTTTCAGGTTAACCACTGCTGTTTCAGACATGCTAATAGAAAAAAAAAATCTACTAAAAATGCCAAATTCTGTTAAAGAACTCTTTTCCTTAGAATTAGTGGTTTTCTGAGTCAGAGGGAAAATGAGTTACAGATTGGAGCACAGCATATAACCGTGCAGCAGCATCACCATTTGCTAAATGACCAATTAAGTTATTTACCATTGCACAATTAAGCCCTCCCTGAAACAGAGGAAAATCATGTTACATTTCCCTAGAATGTTTCTGGGGACAAGCTGTACTCAAGAGCCTTGCTGGTGCAGAAGGCAAAAGAGAGAAGCTGTGATTAAAACTTGCTTCACTGAAATAGTAGCAAAGTCAGCCATGCTGACATCTCAGGTGTGGATACAGACAATAAAAGGGGGCCTACAGAAATAATTTGGTATAACAATACAGGACATCAACAACTTTCTACAGCAGATAATTTAGGCAGTGAACCAGCAATAAAAATATTAAAGCTTGTGGGTAATATTCATTTAAATGAGAAATTATGGGCATGTAGAATCTCTATTTCACTCTATTGTTGAAAGAAAAAAAAACTTGCTTGACATGTTTCTGTACAGGGTTCAAGAACTTAATCAGCTACTCTCTAGAAAAATCCTATTCCAGGCTAATGGATATGGGCTAATGAGAACAATTCTGTAGCAGGGTATTTTGTTACATTTTTCATGCTTTCATACATAATCCCAATGAGGTGGCTGTATAGTAGTGACTTGATAAACTACAGGACTGAAGTATATCATTTTTGGCTAGATTTAGGAGCAGGGTTTTCCCAAGGAAAGTGTTCCAGGTGTGCAGTTCAATTTCCCCTTCCCTGGGCTGACATCCATCTCCCAGCCCTGGTAGGTTTCCCTCACCCCTTCCAATGGTGCTCATTCAATACCTCCATTTCCAACACCACTTCTGACTCTCATTTATTAATGAAAGTATTTTCTTAAATGAAATCTTCTAGGATCAGAAAAAAAGAAAATTCTTTTACCTGCTTTGCAGCAAAAGAATTCTTAGCAAAAGGGCAGGAGAGTGCAGGAATAGAAAGTCAGGAGTGATACAAGTGTGGGAACTGCACCTTGCTGCTTGATTTGAATGTCTGCATTGCTACAGGGTTCTGTGCAGGCTCAGCATATAGATCAGCTAGGTTACATCCAGCTATGAACCAGAACTGCCTCTAGATCCCTCCCTCTGGATATTAAAGTCAAGCAATTTGACCACTTAGGACCGTGCTCATGTTCTCCTGGTGACCAGTTAGACATTGCAGAAAGAAAAGTTACCAAATCCGGGCAAAACTGTAATACTAAAAAACAATTTGAGTTTTGTTTTGTAGGAGAATTCAGGCTTGAACATCAAAAACAAGCTAACTAACTGACTAACTAACTAAATAACACAAAAAAAACCAACACTAAAAATCACTTATACCAAGCAATACACCAAAACCCCTCCCCTGTTCAGAAAACTGATCTAAAAATAGAGGTTGGAAATATATTACCTGCTTTAGTAAACTTTAAGGGGCATATCTTTGTGAAATATTATACCTAAATCTGCTCACATTTGTAATTATGCTGAAATATAGTTAATTAAAGCTCAAATTCATGTTACTACATTTTTTCTCATGTGTATGATGTTGCAAGGAGCATATCTGCATCAGAAATTTAATTCCTGCCTTCTTTTTTCCAGTGGGCCTGAATTTGACTGAGTAATTCACTCAGGAAGGAATTAAAATTCTAACACAGCATCAATTTTTCTACAACCAGACACTGTTACAGCTGACATTTATATTTCATGCTCCTTGTTTTCTTGTACTTCACACAAAACCTTATCCTTAGAATGCAAGGGCCCTGAACACTTGAATCCCATTGAGGATGTTGTGAATCAGACCCTCAGCAGAGAGCCTGATTGCATGTGGAAAAGAGTGATTCCAGCAGGTTTGAGCAGCTGTAGTCTGCTCATCCTTTCCCCTGAAATTCTGATTGAATGTCACAGAGTGCATTGTCCCTGGTGCTCTGCACTGGCCCCAGAATTAACCCCCACGAGGGCTCACAGAGGTTTTGCTGTCTCCAGCACTTCACCATGGCACATGAAACCAGGATCAGGACCCCTCATCAATAACTGCAAACAGTGCTCACCTCCTGCTTCTGAACCTTCTGCCAAAGGAGCTGCAGGCCATCTGGGTCAGACACTTGTCTGGTTTTGTCTTTTCTGCAGGGAAAAATGAGACATCCAATGCTTTGCCTTGGCCACAGGCGAATGAAAGAGCAAACAGTTCCCATGGATGATCTGACTCAGCCATTTTTACTTTGTTTGAATGTCCAGATTGCCTCCTTGTGATCACTTCAGACATAGTCATTGAGACAGCCTCAGAGTAAATACTGTTCTTCTTGTTTAACAAATTCATTTACTTGACTATTTCTTTGTTACAGTTCTGTACTAGACACACATCTTTACCTGATTTATTTTCTTAAAAATTTCCCCCCCTGGATAACAGTAACCATCAATGTTGAAGCATGAAAGCATTTCTGATTCTACCTCAGTATTTATTTCAATGGATATTAAATGGTTCTATCATCTCCTGCCTACTGAAGTAATCAATGTCCCAACTGGCTCTAGAATAGCTGGTTGAATCTTATCTTAACTCAATTATTGCTTTAAAATGAGTGTGTCTCTTATTGTTTGCCTATCCAAAGCTAAAAATGTTCTTCCTTCTAATGAAATCTTCATCATTTCTTGGATGATCAAGAAATGGTACATGTAAGAGCTACAGCAGCCTTTCTTGCAATGTAGCTCATTCTTCCATTAACTCCTCTGTCTCCATAAGTGGTACTTAATTCTGCTAAGAGCTGATGAGAAGTTTGTCTTCTGTGAAATTATTTCTGACCAAGATTTTTTTTAAATTATTTTTTTGAAGGAGGAGAGAATAAAATCCTTAATAAGAGCCTCAGTGAAGCCTCTTTTCCCATGAAGGTTCTTTAGAGCCCAAAAGAATACACAGCTACTGAGACATCTAACTGCCTGTGTTGTGGTGTGGATTTCTTGTGAGTTTCTGTGCCAATCACTCATGGATTCCTAATTTATTGATGTAGTTCTTAGAGGAGGAAATACTCCAAACTGACTATTCACTATCTACCTGATAACTGTGCACCACAAAATTCTGAGATTAGGCATGAGCTCAACCTCACTTTTACTACACCTGAGCAGAATCTCCAATTCTCCATCAGCAGCACAGGACCAAGCAATGGACACAAAATCTCCAAACCAGTCTTACCAGAAAAATTGAAATTAGTCTATTTTCAAAAGGGGCCAAGTAAACCAAGGGCCTGGCTTTCATCACAGCTGATAGCAATAATGGAGTGAAATCATTGAAACACTTGAAAAACAAGCTAGTAATTTGCCAGTGCCATTCTAGGGAGAAAAGTCCTATATATTTACCAAAACAGAGTTTGCAATATGTGCCCCCCATTATCCCTGTTCCCAGTTCTGGGAAGTCAAATAGCAGTACATTGTGTGGGAAGTCTCTGAGCTGAAGAGCACGAGGGAGGTCACTGCTGGGAAGATTTTGTTAGCCAACAAAAAATGCAGTTTTCAGATTCCAGCCCAACCTGTCTGGGGCCAGGGTTGCTTTACAGGTTCCACAGAGCAGAGCCCTTGTATGAGCTGAGATTTCCTGCCACAACTGAAAACAGACTGTGCATTACAACATCAGCATCTTGGTTGATAATTAATCTTTGCCATGAGCTCCTGTTTTGACCTTGTCAACAATATAGAGAAAAATCTGATTTAAGAACAGGTATGGACATAGGTTTGGGGTTTATTTTTCCCAACAAAAAATGCATGCCATTTTCAAGCATTATTAGAAGTATCACCTTTAAACACAGCAGAAGACTCATCTTGACAGATGCAGCAGCACTGTAAATTCTTGGCAAGATCGATATAAAAGAAGATGATGGGTAAAACTGAGAAATAATATTCTGGTATTGGAGCCAATATTAGTCTTGGAGATAAATGATGCATGTCAAGAATTCTTATGCTTTGTTGAAGAGAGAGAAATTGCGTAGGTAGCAAAACTCTTGATAAGGAAATAGGGAAAAGAGCCAGCCTAGAATAATCACTGTTCACCTGCCAGAAGACAAAACAGTATATTCCTTGGCCAAATACATCATCCTGCCTTTCCCAAAGGACTTGTGAGAACTGCTTTAGGATAAAGCTATTCTCCTCTGATTTCTCTTCAAATACATTTTTTTTTAAATTATATGAAGTGATAAGTCTGAAAAAGAAAAAGAATCCTTGCCAAAGAAAAGAGAAGAGGGAGTGAAGGACAAGTGGCCACATTAATAAGAGAGCAGGGATGCAAAGTGGTGTTTAACTGAAGAGTAACAGAGATCAGGAAGGTTACAGAATTTTGGGAAGGGGGGCACCTGGGTGGCAATAAAGAAGGCTACAATGGGAGCCTTACTCCAGCTTCACTCTTCCCTATGTTCCAATGTTGAATAGAGAGGAGTGTATGCAAGCCTAAAAGAAGTTTATTTTCTCTATTTACCTGACAGACATTAAACAAGCTTTTAATGTTCTTTTGGGAAGCCAGAGGAATTCAGACATTTATTTTTTAAACAACACATGTTTTCATGATTATGAAATAGCAATAAAGGCAAAGTACTTTTTCCACTGTTTCTTTATGCCTGGATTTTGGCTGCTGAATAACACAAAAAAAAAAAAAAAAAAAAAAAAAAAAGCCTGAACAAAAATTTATAAATTGTCTAGATGAAGATGGTTATCTTCCATTGTAGTCAATTCATGAATTCATGGACAGTCCTGTGTTTGGGCATGTGGGCGTGGCTGCCACTGGACACCAGAAGACACATTCACCTGTCTCATCCCATAAGCAGAGCTGGCTGAGTTGCCAGCAATGCCAGATTTGCAGACAGATTTAATCACATCCATGGCTTCAGCTGCTGTCCCTGGGAACTTCCTGACCCTATTTGAGGCACAGGCTGAAAGTCAAGACTCATGGAAATCAAAGACAGAGCCCCCATTGACTTCAGCAGGATTGCACTCAGGCAGAAAAATGAATGGCTGTTCACTCTCAGGCAAAACACAGAGCAGCCTCTATGGCTGCCACTGCAGCAGAGCCAGGGAAGGAATAATGCTGGCAAGATGAAGGCCTAAATTCAGTGCAGCTTAGAAAACCTTCAGTAAAAAGTGAGGAAAAAACCCAGAAACTATTGTGGAATTAATCTGATGGCAACTGAAGTGTATAAGAACCTAGGAATAAAAATAATAAAAAGAAGATCAAAGACAAATTGTGTCCATACAGTCACTGTACTGAAAACATCCTGACTTATGTCCAGGAGCTGTTTGTCCAGGAAGCAAGGGGAAGAATGCACTGTTGCTGTTAATATGAAGAGTATCACTACAGTGTATTCAAGGTGTTAAACAATACTTACAGTCCAGTAAGGATCCATAATGCTAAACACAAACAGTTTCATTTTATTTCATTTTAAAGCAGAGGTTTTTTCCATTACTTACTTGAGCAATATCTTTCGCAGATGATGGCAGCTCAGCGACACTTGGCTCTTGCAAAAGGACAATCTCTGTAAGTTTAAGAATGTTGCACAAAAGTGGTTTTCTTTCTTTTCTTTTTTTTTTCCTTAAGAAAGAACTGGGAAATGAGGGAAGTGAGTAAAATTTTTAACATTAGCAGATTGTTTGCTTTTGTGTAAACAGCCTCAAGGGATTAGATGAGATGCAGTATTCGAACAAGCAGATTTGGTTTCATAATAAATGAGTTTTTAAATTATTCTGACATATTCAATCACACAAACAAGTTTTTTCCCCAATTCAGAAAAGCTTCTCCGAGTTTTTTCAATTCATTTGCCTTACATCAGCAAATAACCTTACTCTTCTCCCCAGAAAACATACTTGCTTTTGTCCTGAGTCTTGTGATCTCATTTTCATTTACATGAGCCAATCCTGTCCCTAGGATTTAGAGATTTATAAACATTTCATGGCAATCTTGATAATCTTTGTGATGTATTGAATCCAGTCCTAATGAAGGTTTGTTTTAAAGAAATGTAAACAGGGACTTGTTCTCATCTAATGCAATTTGGCAGCAGAGTCTCCTACAGAGAGGAAATGAGCTGTCCCATGGTTAGTGTCCTGCTCTGGAATTCAGAAATTCCTGATCTCCTCTGTCCTGCTGTAGATTTCCTGGATGACCTTAAATAAATTTCTCTCTAGTTCTGATCTCTCTGTATAAAATGAAATAATAATAATAATAATAATAATAATAATAATAATAATAATAATAATAATAATAATAATAATAGTAATAATAATAATAATAATAATAATAATAATAATACCTGTTTCCTGTTTAACAGATGAAGGAAAATTAAACACAGCTAAAAAGTGCTCAATGTCTATCAGCCCAGTTTGTGCTTGCTCCAGAATGAAGATCCAATCCTGAGAGACACATATTTTGTTCCATTCTAGACTTTGGTCCATGTCCATGTATGATGAGTTTTTTGGGATGCTGTTAACATTTCTAATCCCAGCTTCAAAGGCTCTGTGTGTTAGATCAGTTAGCCATGTACCAAAGGCTGTACATATGGTCACTGCCAACAGAGTTCACAATTATAGGGGAAAGTGATGACTCAGACCAAGGGTCAATATTCCAATCATAGAATACCAGCCTGGAAGGGATTTTAAGGATCATCTGGTCCAACTTTTCTTGGCAAAAACACAGTGTAGACAAGATGGCCTAGCACCCTGTCCTGTTAAATCATAAACTATCCAAATTTAATTAAAAGTCCTAGGTAATTATTTGTATTGCTTGCCCTTTTAGCTGTTACCTAATTTAGATAACAGGTAAGTAGACAAAGTAGGAAGATAGAAATTTATACTGTTTCCTGTTACATGCACTGAGAAAAAAAATCTCAGTTAATTATGATAGAATAGTTACATTATTCTCTTGACATTTTGTGAAAAATAATATTGGACCAGTTAAAGAAAAGACATTGGAAATATATTGGAAAAAATACTATATGCTTTTTCTGTTTGATCATCAAACCAGCACCACAAACACACCTTTAGAGAAATTTCATTTCCTTACAGTCTAAGATTCCTTCAGCTGACTAGTTTCTCCTTCTTTCGTTTACGAAAGCTTTCCCAGAAAGTGCAGCTACTCACTTATTCACTATTTTCCACAGAGCTCAGTTCTGTTTTGGTTCAGGGACATTCCAAGCCCTGTTTGCTGTTCAGAAAACCTCAATGTGATCTGACACGCTGAACTTGGAGATGGATATAAGGAGGTCTGATGGGAGCTCTTCCAAAGCGTAATTGAGACTGTTACATTTTTCAGTGTAGCCTTTTCAAAGATAAGCAGCATTGAGTGGGAAAAAAAAGAAAAAAGGTTGCTAATTTACCAAAAGAAACCCCTGGATTGACCCTAATTACATATCTAGTCTACCCAAACTTCACCTTCTAGCTTTACTCCACATTCTTCACATGAGCTACTCTTGGCAGCTCTGTTTCACCTAATCAAAGCTGTGTTTACTGTGTTTCAACATTGTTCCTGTGACAACAATGCAAAATAATAGTAGTTATATGTGTTTAATTTGGTGGTCAGCATATCAAATGACAGCTTGAAATGACGAAGTGCTTGAAGAGGAGGGGAAAGAAGAGAGGGAGAGTGCCCTCATAGCCAGCACCTAAGTGAGCTATTTCCATTTCCCCAGTGCCACAGCAGACAAAGAAAATTATAGCTATTTAATTTGTGCTTGGACAAACAAGAATGGAATTTTTTTAATTCTTATTTTCCATCTGAGAATCAAACACCACTGACGCAGATGCAGCAGAAACCACAGCCTTTGCTTTGCTCCACAGGAGAGGCAGCATGGGTCTTCAGTCCCACCTTGGACTCCTTTCTGCAGCAACCAAAGGTCTTGCTCATCTCTCTAAATCCTCTTTGTGTTGGGTAGTTTCTAACAGCATTATTTCCATTTCTATTCTTTATTACATTATGGTAAGACAAAATGAAAAATGATTTCCCTGTCTTTCATGCTGTCTCCTTTTCCCATGGTATTTTACCTTCACTAGAGACGTAGCTGACCTGGAGATTCCAGTTGAAGATTTTGAAGCTCATACTGTCTGGAAATTGTAATTTTGATGATGACTTAAAATATGAAGTCCTGGTTCAGGAAAATCACTGATTTTAACAAATTTAAATCCCATCATTATGTCCTGATCTAAACCACCTGCTCACATTATATAGTGACAAGTGAACACTATCCTGAAACAGAACATCTGCATCACCTATAGCTCTATTTCTATACCAAATCAAAGGAAACCATGAATTCCCAAATAATATTGACTTTAAAGAGATTCCAATATTAATTCTGTTTGAATTCAAGTTTTTCATAAAGAAAGAAATACATCTAAAATAGCAAAGCACTCTGTCTTCTCTATCCTGTTTTTTTCTCCAAGTCTGCTTTGATTTTGATCACATTTCACATTGATTTTCAGGTTCAAATAAAGGCATAATCCTACTGAGTTCTTCTGCAGCTGATGTTTAAACAGAAAACATGGAAATAATTGATTTTTTTTTGCTGTTCCGTAGCCAACAGAAAAAAACCCAAAACCAGCAACAACCAAAAAGAACAAGTTGGTGGTTATTGTTTTGGGTCTGTCCCAAACTGAAATGTTTCCACATACTCAGCCAATTAAGACAGTTCATTTGAGATTAAACAAAACATTTCATTCAAAGAGAAATAAATCAGACATACTTAGTAACACCAGCCAGCCAGAGTCAGAAAGCATTAAGAAACAAAGCCTTTGTGTGCCTGCCCCTGGTACCAGAGGTGCTGATCCCAGGTCGCAGAGGACCCCCAGGCACTCCAGGATCATTCCTGTGCCAGGCCTGGCTACCTAAAGCAGCAGGGCTGGGTTTGGTGGGAACATCCTGGCTGTGTCCTCTGAACCCTTCTCTGGAAGAAGGGAGCCAGCTGTGGCCTGCACTCTTTGTCTGGATCAGTGACAAGTGACATGTTCAGCCTCAGGGAGCTGTTGTCACCTCATGCCTGTGACCTTCTCAGAGTTTCCTCTTCTCAGCTTTTAAATTGCAGCATTTTGCTCCTTGGTCAAGTGAAATAAGGAACACCACTCACAAGTTTCACCTTTTTCTGTTGGAAAATCATCCATAATACGAGTTACTTGAGCATTAACAGTGCCCTGCACACTCCTAGAGGAAGTTTCACTCATCCCATGAGTAGACCAGAGCAGTAGGTTGGGACATCATGGGAACAAAACCAGGTTAGCATATATCCCAGGACATAATCTTAATTTTATATTGCCTGAAGTATTATACTTTGAGAAGTAATTTGTTCACATAAAAACAGTAGGTCAAAAGTATGAAATAAAAATTCATGTATATCTTGAATTCCTTTGGGGTTTAGTCTAGACCAATGTGATAGTCCAGATTTCCTCAGAAGTTATAAAAATTTCTAAATAATTTCATGTTTCTGCTTTTTTGGAAAAAAAAAAAAATCTGTTCATGTTGTATCTCCTCCCAAAAAAAAAAAAGAAACAATCTTTAAGCTTTAGGAGAACTGTGAGAATGATCCTCTTCCTATGCAGCTTTTTCTTGAGAAGAAAAGCCTTGAATTGAAACATATAAATGAATTACCACATAGACAAAAAGTAACACAGTAATGGAACCACCATCCACATGAAGGGTACATGCAGCACATCTGTTTTTTCAATGTGATAAAGGATGCCATTCTTTATTGGTCACTTCTTTTAAAAAGTGCTTTTGACAGCCAAGTTTTGTCAAACTGTTGAATTTATTAAAAACAGAGGGTACTCCATTTTCAAATTTCACTTAATGCTTGAAGGGAAATGCAGATGTTTAACTCACCACAAGCATCAATATTTTGTTTATTTAACAAAGAGGTTGAGGAATTCCTATTCCTCTTCTAGAGCCACATTGCACATTGCTTTCAGAGACTGCTCCTGCTTGTGTCAAACCCTCCTGGTTTGTAAATATTTGGGTCAACACTGGCTGCACTGCAGTAATTGCAAGGAGAATTGGGAAATTGCAGGCCTGTGAACAAAACAAGGTGTGCCTTCACAGCTGTAGGTAGCAGCTGCCTAAATAAAACACAGCAGGGATATGAAGGAAAGAACCTGAATTTCTGCAAGAGGTTTAACAGAATTAATTCACTTTTCCCCCCTCAGGAATAAAATTCAATAGCAATTCAGAGTTGTATAATTAGAATTATGTAGTCTCAGGGTAAGTCAAAAGTCACAAAGAAAAGATTAAGGTTTTTGAAAGCAGGCAAATTTTCCATTACATATCAGCTGTTGAAGTCTTTTTGACCCTTTTCTCCTGTAGCTTTTCTCTTAAAACCTTATGTAGGAAACAGCAAGTCCTACTCCCCCTGCTTCCTCTGGACAAATTGCTTCTGTTCAGAAGACAAAGTGTGTGAATCACATATCATGGAACCATTTCAGATATGAATATCACATATTCAGCCTGGAACCTTGAGCTACCAAAATGAATACTAAGTCAAAGGAAAAGGGTAGTGGGATTTTCATCACTTAAAATCAGTGATGGCCCCTGATCAGGACAGCCTTTAACTACCCAAAGTGTTTCTGCAATGAGATACTGGTTGAGTAACAGGGCCTTAGTCCTGCTGAAATGTATGAAAAACCCAAATAAGGTGATAATGCCACTTCCCCAGTGTGAGGATCAGCCACCAGGATTGTGTCCCTAATTCATATTCACCCTACAAAGCAGTAACCTCACACAGCTGCACCCGCTAGTGAATGCACTCTGGAACACTACAAGCTTTTGTGTTGGCTTTGCACATAATGGAAATGTTGCTTAAGAGTTGTTGAGCAATCTCCTGCAAGGAAATTTGTAATTATGAGAAACCTTTTCCTAAGGGATTTTCTGTTTTGAAAGATGTTATGCGCTATGATTTGTGAGGTGTTTGAACTTGAAAATCCTTGGGGTTGGGAGTAAAGGCTCTTTGTTTGAGTGCTTGGTTATTTGAGGGTTTGTTGGTTGGGAATTTTTCTGCACTGTAAGCCAAATAAACAGTTAATTCCCCATTTTCTCCCCAAACTCTCTTTGTAGCTTCTGTTCTGTTACCACCTCCCCGACTGCGCTGATAATCCAAACCCAGCATAAGGTGCATGTTAGCACATTGCACAATTCCAGGCCCTCTTGGCATGCCACCAGACAGCAGCTGATTCAGACTAAAGTGGAGTCTCTGGGAGCCTTTTCCTTGACCTCGCAGGGCTGCAGGAAGGCCCGAGAAGACCAGCTCATTAATCTAGTCATTTCCGTTGGGAACGTCACTGCGAAAGCCGAAGCAGGCGGATATTGAGTTTACACTCCAGAAATCATGGCAGGTTCACTGTTAAAGGGTAACCTTTGCCTCCTTCTGGTTGTCTCTCCAGTTCCTTGTGTTTTGGGAAGCTAATTCTCTATTGGGGGGTCTGGTTGGGTCTTTGTGGCTCTGTAGGGTGAAGTCCCGTTTGGGACTTCATGAAAGCATTTAAACAAGATATTTGTTCTTGGCCTGGCGAGTTCTTCATCTCAATATCATTCATTCTCTGCTTTGTTTTCTTACATTAATAAAAAACTGCAGAGTATTTTTTTACCTTTCAAATTGTTTTAATTACTTCCTTTCCAATAGGAAATAGAATCTATAGCATCTTTCCCTTCCCATAACACAGCAGAGTTCATAAAACTGTAAATAAACTATCTCTTGTCTGCTTGGTAGGAAAAAATATTGGATTGCTGCCATCTTTTGGTTACACTCTAAGATAACTGCTGTCAATTAGATGTTGTTTTTCTAAACCAAACACAAGAATAAAGTATTCTAAAGACCTTTGTGACTTTGTGGCAATAAAGTGAATTCTCTTGATAAATACAAATCCGGGAACATTTTCTCTTTCGTCACTAAAGTTTCAGAAGCAACTTAAGTGTATTTGTTCAAGGATGTGTGGGAAGGCCTGCTTGAGGCAACAGAATTTCAGGATGCTTGAAAATAGTACATTTTAGATTTTCTAATTACAGACTAATCATTAAATAACTTGTGATCTTTGGTTTTTGAGTTTCATTCTCTGCTTTGAGAAGTTATTTAAATTTCACCACCGCCACAAATATACATAACTGTATTTTCTGGAGTCTTTTCCAAGTTTTCCATATAATGTTTGGGATTTAATATGCCCACACAGACCTGAATTATCAGAAGTTTTGAATAATGACTTCTCTGAGCCATCCAAATTAAATGGCAACACATGGGCATAGTTAAAGGCTAGAGAGCATGTAAGCACATGCTCCCCGTTGGTTTTGCCTTTACGTCAGCTGATGAGCAATGACTAAAAGTGCAGATTTCCATCACTGCTCCAGCTTTCTCAGACTGTAAATACATTCACAGCTGTTTCATTTAGGAGACCAGAACACAATGAATGCAAGGAATACAGTTGACAAACAATTTAGCAGCTGAATTTCAGGCAAGCTGAATAGCTCACAAATTATCAAACCAGCTGGAATGTCTCAGAAAGTGTTCAGGAAGACATACACAAACTACTTCTCTAAATTTCAGTGAGAAATCAAGATGAGAGCCTCCTACTTCTTGGCAGTCACTTGATAAACAACAGAACAGATAAAAAAAATATATTGCAATGATGCTGTGGTTTCTTGAGATTGTGTGTAATTCCTCTAGTCCACACTATCTGCAGCTGGAATTTCACAATATAGGGACAGAACATATTTGTCATGCTCAAGGTGTGGAATATTTCCCACTTAGCCTTTAGCAGTATAGCCCACCCTGCACCCAGCAGGCAGCTCTGGTTAACCCTGAAAGATGTGTATCTGGTTCCTGTAGCCCAGGTGAGATAGTAATGACCCCAGATAACTGTAGGCACCTGTGGCCACCTGGGACACCTTTTGCACCCAAAACCACCTGTTATATGTGACAGTGCTTTTTTTGGTCTACTGCTACTCCTGGCTTTGCTGCCAGTGGCTGATCTAGTATTATCTGTTATGGGGGCATATAAGCACTAGTTCAGCTCCTTCCCAACCTGCTTTCCTCCTTCTACATCTAGAATTCACAGGTTCTCTTGAAGATTTTGGCTCATTTATAACAGAGCAAATACAAGTGTCCATCTGTTACATGTATTCTAGATGAGACTTTCTCTTGCAAAAGGATTTGAACCTGTTTAGTTTGTTTCCTCTAGAAGCTCTCTCTTAGAGAAAGGAACTCCAAAGTAAGGACAAGTTTGACTCTTTGTAGACTGGGACACTGGAGTTCCAGTTGTAGTCTTTCCACTGACAAGATATATATAAAAAGCAGCTTCAGAGTTTAACCCAACCAGCTGCAGAGCAAAACTGCTCCTGATTGTGGCCCCAAATTAAAAGGAAAATGGAAATTACTCCATCTATGTCCCTCAGAGCACTTCAGTTTTGTGTAAACCTTTTCCTATATGAAATGTGTCCTGAGAGTAAGCCACAAGCCATGCTACAAAATCACAGTGATATACAATGATGTATGAACAAAAAACTTTCCAGGAAAGAAAAGCATTGTGCAAACTTCAGAGCTCTTTCTGACCACAAGTGAAACCCCACATTTTTCCTGGTGACAGCAGTGTTATGCATCTGTACTTGCAGAAGAGTGCAGGAAACAACTGTCAAATGTTGACTGAAGCAAACACCTCCAAATTCAGGGGGTGAGAGGGAGGAAAGCAGAGAAACATCCAAACATCTGTAACTGTTGGAAGTACCAAAAAAAAAAAAAAAACAGTTCTGTATCCCCCAGAAATATATGTCAGGTCTCAGCTAACAGGAAAATGACAGAAAATGGAGCCTGGGAGGACCACAAGCAGCAGTCTAGACCTTTGCTCTGTTTGCCAACTCTGTAGTGGCTCATAGCACAAATAGCTGATTCCTAAAGGTGTCCTAGAATCAGCAAGTTCTGAGCTTGCTAACTCTAAAATATTTTAAACTGAACTACTGAGCTATAAAGAGCAGAATTACAGCCTACCTCTACCAAGCAGCTTTCTTTTTTTTTTCAAACCTCTGTCTTTTAAATGATGAAGTCTTGCCACCCTCTTTATTTAACTAGCACTCATGGAGCATCATTCCTATTTTTTCCTGATATAACTGGAAACCAGTTACAGTGATCACAGCATGCAGCCCTTTCACAAAGTCAAAATTGTTCCTTCCATCAGCTTGAGTGGACACAGGGTTTTTAATATATTAATAGAAGCAGACTGTACTGAAAAACTCAAAACATTGCAGAGAACACCACAGTTTCTAAAGGATGCCATTAATATGGCATTACGAGAGTACAAAAAAAAAAAAAAAAGGAAGAAAAAAGAAAAGAAAATTAAGAAATACAACTGCAAAATAACAAAGAAATAGGGAAGAAAATTACTGTCAGAGAATGAAGTATTTTGTATTAAAGGATCATATTTGTTCCCACTTGCTTCTGGGCAAATCAAGGTCTTCTGTGCTCCTTTGCAGTGGTGCCTACAGTGATGCATCAGCCAGAATCGGGCTCCTTGGAGCTCTTGGGTGGGAGCACAGCACAGCAGAAGGCAGAGGGGCATCAGGGGCCTGAGCAAGCATCCTGCACTCCAAGCCTCTGGGCAATCCCAGGCCAAGCCTCATCTCACACCAAAGGCTGCAGCAGCATCTGGAGCAGAGCAGAGGCAGCCAGAAACACCCTGGGTTTGTCATTCTTGCAGAGGATTGTCACACATCCTCCAAAAGCACACGAGGGGCTGCTGCTCTGTCTCGGCACTGTGTGGCAGACCTTGCTGGGAGCACACCCTGAAAGGGAACTGCTCTGAAAACAGGACATTGCACAAGAGCATTCCTCTGCTGTGCCACTGACTGGGTGCCAGCTCTGTATCATTGATATTGTGTTTGGATAGCAAATCAGGCAGACTCAGCTAAAATAACACGGCTTGTTTTACTAAGTCTTTGTGTAAATAAAGCTATTGTACTGTTCATATTCCATACTTATTGCTTCTCCCTGTGGGCCTGATTCTGCTTTTCCTCTACTCAGTAAAAACCAATTCCATAAGTTTTTCATTAGTTTCACAATGTATATTTCACAAGATACAATAGTCACAAATTTGACCTTTCTCCAGCCATTTTCTGCAAAAGGTCTCTCATTCCCTGCAAGATACAACCATTTGTTCATCACTTTCCTTGGAGGCTGAGTAAAAAAGACAGAGTTCATATGTCATTTACTTTTGTGTATGCAAAATTCTTCCCCAGCTCCTAAAAGCAATACCATGGCACACCAGGGATCCAGAAGGACCAGTGGTGCTCTTGTCTGTCAAGGTGCAAATAGAGTCCAGAGTCAGAGCAATATGAAGATACATGATATCCCAGATAATTAGCAACTGAACAATTAGACATCAATGGGAGAAAAAAAAAAAAATCTAAGTAAATTTAAATTATTAAGTCACTCACTAGTAACTATTATCAAACCAAGAACTTTCTCATACATTGCTAAAAAACCAACAGGCATGCATACCTAATGTCTGTACTGACCATTTACCCCAAATCAGGACAGAGTAATAAGCATAGCTGGCTTTTTGGAGGGGCTACCTGCAGGTCAGTAGGCTGGATCAGCCAACCAGCACAGAAAATATCTTTCTGCACCTGCCTGTGCAGATTTCAGTAAGTAGCATCTACAGACAGTTCAGAAGGTGTGCATTATTCTTGCAGAATTCCAAAAGGGAACAAGGAACACAGCGTAAAGAAATCTGATATCAACTGACTCCAATCACATAGTTTGCACACTCAATAGCCGTGAAGAACTGGTGGCTACAAATATTTCAAAAATCTTTGTTAGACAGACATAAGAGAAATAAACAAACATTGGAGAAACATTTGCCTTTGTCCTACAGCACACAGAGCATTGCTGAGCACGTTCCCACCTTGTAATCTGGTACCTGTTGTGGCAAGAGGTGACCAGCCTCTCACTGCACGGGCACTGCTTTCCAAAGGGAGAGTTTGCTGTGAGGAGTTTAGAGATGGAAACGCTGCAGGATGACCATAAAGCTCAGAGTAAAAGCCTTCAGCACAAGCATAAACTCAAAATTGCAAACCAAGTGACCACTCTAGGGAGTGCATGGGACTTGGCAAGAGTAACATTTATGGCTGTGATATAAAATTAGACCCCAGGCAGACTCTGGTTTGTATCAGGAATCATTTGTTCAGTTTTTTCCACTGACAAGAGCTGAAACATAAGCATTGAGTTAAGCTTGCTCAGTCAACTCCCAAATCTCACAATATACAAAAAACTGAAGAAAATCACATTAAATCAAAACAATTTGAGAGCTATATTGAGGTGTCTCCAATACAGCCTTGGTTGTGCTGTTCAAGCAAGAGCATGGGGATTCATCCTGCCTAAATATGATTAATGAATAGTAATGGAATCTCCCAAAAACCAGCCAATACACAAACTTGGTCAGACTCAGTGGACATGAGTCCAGAAAAGAAAGAGATGAAGAAATTAAATATCATAATCTTTAAAATACCAAATTCCAGATTATTGTGCATCTGTTCAGATTTAGCTTACACAGGTGAAAGGTAAAGTTACTTTAACACCTATTTCCTTCTGCATGTTTCTGTCTCAAATCCTTCCCCCTGTCCTGACCACCAGGTTTTTTTTTCTTTCAAGCTCCTCCATAAAAGTAATTTCCAAATAATTTTCCATATATTTTTTTTAGCATCTGTTTACCACTAACCAGCTTTTTTTTCTCTCATACATTACAAAAAAGTTATATCATGCCACCTGTAAGGCAGTAAAACACTCATGCATCAAATGCAACTTGAAAAGGAATAAAAAAATCTTCACTACCTATTAAAATTAAACTCTAGGCCAAAATAATCTTTCCTGAGAATATTTTGCATTGTGAGTCAAGTCTTTAGTCCTCAAAGACCTGAAATGTGTGACTCTCTTCAAGTCAAGTTTCTATCAAGCTACAATCTTGCATCATATTCAGGTGCACTTTGCCACATTTTTTTTGTCCAGACAGCAATAGTGGCAGAGTGATGCTCTCTTTCACTCTTGCCATGTCAGGCACAGAGACTCTTCTGGACAGCTGTTCACACTCCTAGAGCAAGTACAGCCATTCATAACCAGCAAACACTGATCTATTTCAAGCTGTTCTTAGTGCAATTTGGCAGTTAGGAAGTATTTCCAGATCATTTCAGGTATTTCAGATAAACAGATCTAATTCTGGGTTGCTGTTGGACGTTTCAGCATGTCCCATGCTCAGATGTTGCATTTCTAGCAGAGATGATGAAAAGATTCCATTTGTAAATATTAAATTTCTGCATTTGGTAATCTGAACCATATTAAAGTAGAATACTGTTTCACACAGAATTTTATTAACATGGCTGTTTCAAGAAGAGTAAATATTCGTACATCTTTCAAAATCTTTTCATAAACAATGAAGAAAAGGGTTGTTCCTAACTGCAGGATGGAAAATGAGATAAAAATGATGAAGTGAAGTAACAGAAAGGTTAAATTTAAAATCATCTAAAAAGAACTCAAAAGTTTTAGCAGCCATTTATGGCTACAGGATGGCAAAGCATAGGCTATATAGGTAATTATTGCAGAACAATTTGCTCCTGAAAATACTCACCTGTGTGCTACAGAAATTAGACTTGTTCCCTGACATCCATCCTGAGCAACATCCTGAGCAGACATAAAAAAATCTTCTGTCTAAAGTTTAGTCAAAAGCATGTTGAATTTGTTTCCTGTGTCCCAAAATTTATTCCAGGAGCCTACACAGCACTGGAGAAGTCTGTTCTTTAAATATGCTTTAATTTTGTTTGACAAACATAATCCTCCTGCAGTGATGTGTTGTAACACACAAATGCAACTAGTGAAGCAGAAGGAGGCCCTTTTCATGAGAAAACATGAAAAAAAGAGTTCAGCTGAAGAAAAATACTCAGACAGCATGTCAAAACCCATATTCAAAGGAAAAATAAGACCAAGGAACAGGAAAGTTTAAAAGGAAGTTAAAATCTAGCAGGAAAATTCAGCATCTCTACCTTTACGACATGTGGTAAATATATATGAAATTAAAATGCATTTTTTAATGACTAGATTGACTTTATGTAGAGAAATTTTAAGGGTTTGGTTTTATGGGTTTGTTTGGTGGTTTTTTTTGGTGGGCTTTTTTTTCTTTTTGAGTGGCACATTTGTAAACAAAATCCCAGACTCAGCAAAAAGATCCATCTGGATCCCACACTGCCCAATTTGCTTTCTCAAATTAGACATTTGCTTCTAACCACAGTTGTCAAACTGTAATAAAGACAGAAAAATAAGAACTTTTAAACAATGCATATGGCCACGTAGGAATTTTCTTTTGCCTATAGAACCTTCCCTTCAGATCCTCCCAGGTAAGGAAAATGAACCTGGAGTTTTTAGTGGCCTCTCAGAATAACCAGTTGTGTAATTTTTCTACCACACAAGTTAGTTTCTAAATTTGTGCCTCTGCTCCCCAAGTTGTAGCACTCTCACAGGACAACGGTGACAGATCTGATGGGTCTGTGTGTTATTTAGAGTTACACTTGGTGAACAATGAAAAGGCACAGGACCAACAAGCTCCATCCATATACAAGAACAGGAGGCAGCAGTGGATGGAGCTCTTTCATGGCCATGGAGAAGCACAGATAAAGGAAATTATAACTCAAGCTGAGCTACACTTTTGCTTTGCTCATCTCTTGCAATGAGAGGAATAAGCATAGCTTGGCACCTTGCCATTCTGTCACACTCTAGGAAGAAAGATAAAGGCACAAAATTAAGTAAAAGGAATTAAAATATTAGGTGCAGAACTGAGAAAAAACATGTCAATATTTCCTCAGAAATACTGAGGAATATTAGCACTTGTGGCAGAGCAGAAGTCAGACTACAGTTAATTTGCTTTTTGGTGTTCACTTCCATGGCTTGTAATGGCAGAAGGATTCAATCTAGTGGACACACATCCTAAAATATTCAACTCCTCACAGCATCCTCACTGCAGCCACCTGAGGAATAAGCAGCAATTCCCTTGAACATGGCACAATTGTAAATTAACATATAGTAGCCAAGCACAGCAGTAACACAGCAATAACTCTCTGTTTCCCCATCCCAGTTAATAAATTCCTGAGGGCAAGCAAAATAGCTTACAGCTGATGGAGTTCTGAGGGCTGAACATGAATCACCCCCTGCCTCATCAGCATCCTGACTCATCTTCATTGTGCACAAAACAATGTTATTTATTTATTTATTTATTGCCCATCTCTGCAGCACATGGGTGCCAGTTTGCTGTCAGTGTGCTGGCAGGCAGACCTGGACAGCACAGGCTCTGCCCATGTCAGAGAGATGTAGGATGCCCTTGTGGTTAGCACCAGCTCCTCTTCTGCTCTGTCCTTTTGTCGTGGTTTGAAAGGAAATGAAGTTTTTTGTGATGGTGTGGGCAATCCAATCAGTGTTCAGATTTAATATTGGCACCTGGTTTGTCCACTGAGGGCAGGATACGCCTCTGAGAACACAGGGGTTAAAAGCTGTGATCTCCCAGGGGAACTTCCTCTTGGAGTCCCGCTGGAGAGTGAGCAGACCCCCCCCCTGCCCAGATCTGGCTGGGCAGGGGGGGAGGGGAGCCATGTGGCCGGAGAGAGAGGTAGGCCAGGCCTGGGCCCAAGGGTGGAGGAGAACATTGCAAGGGCTTCGGGCAGCCATCCTCCATTCCCCCCCCCCCCCCGGAGAGGGAGAGAGAGAGACAGAGCCGGTGCCTGTGATAGTGGCCCGGCGTGAAGGAGAAGGGGGGGGTGCCCAGCAGGGCAGCCAGGCGTGGGAGTTGACGAAGTAAACCGGCAGAGAGCCTGGGACTTTTAACCCCTCCAAGGAAGATGAGAACCTTGCAAACGCTGAGTCTTCCTGAAGTTGATGAGATTGAGAAGATGTTGAGATTGAGAAGATGTTGAGGAAAATTCTAGGTGGGAGGAGATGATGAAGTGGCTTTGGGCTGGACTTTTCTTGTGTAGCCACAGCAGAACCACGGGTGTTTCTGTGCCACAGAGACTGCGTTCTAGGGGGAGGCGATGGCTCAGAGCCAAGAGAGTGCAGTGATGTGGAGGAGTGAACAGAGACGACGGGTGAGGAGGGTGTGGTGGTGCCCTCCACTTCGAAGAAGAGAAGAAGAAGAAGACGATCTCTGTTCAAGAGACCCCTCGGCCCCAGGGGGTGAAATTTGGGGGGGACAAGTGTCCCAGAAGGAGAAGGACTGTGCTCCCTTTGGAACTGGTCAAAGTATCCTTAAAATGAAAAACCCCAGAAGCAGCTCTGATCCATGTGCAGTGGTGAGAGCACTGGACATGGAAGGCGTGTGGCGCAAGAGGGACTTCTCTCTCCTCAAGAGACTGAGAATCGACTGTCTGAAGGGTGGCAATGAAATTGGAAATTTGGTGGGGGGAGGAGGAAGAATTTTGGAAGGTTTTCATCTTATGTTCTATTGTGTTTTGTGTGTCTTCCTTTGTAGTTGTAGGTTAATAAATGCTTTTTTTTCCTTTTAACCTTAAGTTGGAGCCTGCTTTGCTCTGTCTCTGATCATATCTCACAGTAGGTGCCAGGGAAGTAGGTGTTCTCGTGGGGGCACTGGTATTGTGCCAGGCTTAAACCATGACACCTTTCCCTCTGGCAGTTGCAGTCAGTGGCTGAATTTGTCACTGCTCTCCCATTGTTCAGGACTCTGGGTGAAGTCAGCAAGGATGCAGAGTGGGAGCCCAGCCTTACAGATAAGCAGCAGGCAGGAGGGAAAATGGGATGGGATTTGTGGGTAGCACAGCTCCAAATGCCCTCATTGTTATCAGCTACCATTTTTGTACCCTCAAAGCCAGTTGCTTTTGTTTCTAGGTGTATCATTCACATGTATTTTAATGGGAACTGAGCTTTTGAGCATTTCCAATGCATTTACCTTTCACCAGACAATTGCATTCTGCATTAAATCATTCACATAACTACTACTCAGAAGTAGTTAGAGAGCTGCTTTTTCTCTGTACAAATCCTTTTGCATTTCCTTTGGCAATGCTGCTTTCCTATGTAAACAAAGATACCCACAAAGAGAACGTTTTACGTACTAAAAAATGGGCAACACACCCTACCAAGGCTGGATTTCAGGCCTCCTCTACAATTTAGCATCTTTTGTTTCTTTTGGGTTTTTTTGAGTTAAGCTTCTCAGCCTTCAAATTTCAACTCATTTGAGATACATACTTCAAGGTAGAGATGTCTCGAATAAACATGGTAAGTAAAAAAACAAAAACAAAACAAAACAAAAACAAAAACAAACCCACAACAAAAAACCAGGCAGCAAAGGACAATAGGAATAATAAAATCATTTCAGTTGGGAAAGACCTGTAAGATCATTGAGTCCAACCATAAACCCAGAACAGCCACATCTACCACTAAAACATGTCCCTAAGTGCCAAATCTACACATCTTATAAAAACCTGCAGGGGTGGTGACTAAACCACTTCCTAGGCAGCCTGTTCCAATGCTTGGCAGCCCTTCCAGTTAAGACATTTTTCCTAATATCCCATCTGAAACTCTTCTGTCAGCTTTCAGTAGCTCGCATTCTTCGGGTATCTGAATTTTGGAGTGCTCTGCATAAATAGTTCTGATTTGTTTCTAGAACTGGAAAATCCTGCTGAGCTTATTGAAACTCTTTTAAGTATCACATTCAAAAATATCAACAGATACTGTAGTTGGTCACACATATGCACATTTAAAAACTCAATACCCTCCAGACTGAAGGACTCTAAAATTTTGGATGTAAAGTCATCCAGTCCTTAGAAGAGACACTGACAACCCACAAATATGAGTTCACTGGAAATGGTGTATATGCAAGTAATTATTTCCCACATAGAAAATGCAAGAAATGTTACTGACTGCTCTCTGTGATTTTGAAGCCTGGAAATGAAGCAACTATTTAAAACTGTTGAACAAAACCAAAATTTCAACAGCAAATAAAGAATCCTTTAAGATTCACTGTGACATTTTTGCATTTTTTTTCTTTTAATTTCTTTTCTCCTTTGAAACTTACTTGTTTCAAACAGCATGACCTCCATTCTCATGTTTTATTACAAAAACCTAAGAGCCAAAGGGTTATTCTAGTTATCTCAGTTAAATGATTTTAAAGGACACCCAAAAAATCACAGTTAAAGGAGCCCTGAAATTCCTGGGGTGAAATGGCAGCAATCTGGAAAGGGACTGTACTGGCAGATAGCTCCATTAAATCTCTCCCCATCAAGGCATCATTATTTCATTTCTCCCACAGAGGCAAGTACACGGCTCTAGATGTGGAATTTATTTGTTTTAAGAATGGCTTCTGTCTGCACTGAATTGCTTTAGCAGACAAAATGTCCTGTCACCTGAAGAGTGTCACCCTATCTGCTGGTCCTAGAGGCGACACAGGGAGAGCTGTTTGGAAACAAACATTTCTGCAGCAAGCTGCTAGGCAAGGACCTGAGAAGCAGAGGATTCTCAGGAACACAGTCAGGTTGTACAGTCCCTTCCATCCTTTGTCAGTCTGTCTCACACGAAGGTAAAACACAAAGGGAGCACATCAAACACCCACCACCCCACAAGAGCCTTCTGACTGACAACCATTCACACTGTCAGTTCTCTCTTATTGCCAGGCACCAGAGCAAGGGACCCCACTGGGACCCTAGAGCCAGAATTTATAGAGCCAATTTCTTTGCAGCCTTTTAGCTGTTTCAGTAGTTACTGAGATAAATCCCCAATACCTGCCTGATACTTTGGAACAAACAAAAACTGACCAGAAAGTTTTCTGACCACAATTCACAGTCACAATACAATTGAAAGGTAATCTTGCAAAAAAAGTTTAACCTCTTCCTTTTCAGCAGGAGGAAGACTCTGTTCTGTCCCATTCAAGCCACTGGCAAAATTCAGAATTCAGAAAATTAAAAATTATTTACAAGAGTGCAATTTTTTTCTTCTCTTCAATTTTTTTTTACTATTTTTACTGTCCTATTTTGGCAAAAAGAACACCACAGAGCACAGAAAAAAAAGTATGGCTATAGTAATTTAAATTTGCCTGTTGAGTTCTATAGGTTCAGAGCTATATCATATGGTATTATATACACAGTGGCAGACAAAAATAGAACCCAGTAATCCTGTGTAGTCCTCAGATATTGAAAAAGGTTGTAGATCTCTTGAGTCAACAGTTCAAAATCTAGTTTTCATTCAGTTTTAAGTTCAGGTAAACAAAACCTCCTAGTGGGGACATCACAAAGTAAATTTCTTTTCTTCAAGAGTAAAGAACTTCCTTTACATATTAAAATATGCCAAAATTCCAGTAACTCATATATCCTATTCCTGAAGTTTAAAGAATTTTTTTCTTACTGTCATTTAGGAATGTGTTTTCTTTCAATTGTTTAATTACAGCCAGAGGAACCACATTTTGGCAGTTTTAATTCCCTGGTTTCTGCAGTCATTTCTTACGTGACATACCAGTGGAGAGGAAAAAAAATAAAAAATTTTTTTAAAAAGCTAACACACCATCATCTGACAGAAGTTAATGCAAAGTAAAGGCACAGAATTGCTAAGTGAACTCAAAGGCACGGACAGAGAAGTTCATGTAAGGAGACATTATTAAAAAATACAGATGGTCCTCAAGAGCTTAATGACAGTTGACAGCTCTTACCAATCTGAGGTGAAGCTTCAAATGAAGCTTTATTGAGCAGTTTCTTGGTGAAAAAATTCCAAGAGCCAGAGAAGGCAAGGATTTATGCCAAATTGTGAAGATAAACCAATGATTTGTTTATTGGCCAAAAAAGGAATTTCCCATCACATGAGTCATGCCAAAGTATTCTAACAGAGAGGCAAAACAATTGTATTATTTTGCAGAATAAAATTTTTATGTCTGAGGTTGATCTAAAATTTTCAGTTTCATTTTCATCCATTTTTTCTTGGCAATAAATACATTCCTATTAGCTGACAAAAACAAATTTTGAATGTCCCCTTTTGTAAATGCTAAAAAAGTGACAAGCATCTACATTTCAAACTGTGAGTTTCTGGGACTGCATGTGTGCAGTGGCTGCACACAGAAAGGCTCAGAGCTCAGCAGCTCCAGGGTAAGGTGCTCAGTCACTCACTGCAAAGGGCTGATGCAAACTGGGCTGCACCAGCCCCGAGTACCCAGAGCTTGGCTCAGAGCACTCCTGCCCAGGACTGTTTGTACTGGCACATAATTAGTTTGTTCTATTGCTCCTCATCTAAAGGCTGTGTCTGCTGCAGAGTTATGCCCTCCACACTCAGGGTTTCCTTATCTGCTGTGCTCTTGTTCCTTATTACGAGTCCTGAGCACTCTATTCCATCTGCCAGCACTAAATATTATCTGTGTTGTGTAGACCATAAAAGCAGGTTCAGTCCCTTCTGCATTCACTGTCTGCCTTCACCTGGTGATCTGTGGTTCCACTCAGAAGAGAATTGCTACTGAAGAGGTTCCTGGCTTGTGCTGTAGCACCTACAAATATATATCTAGCTATATACATGCACTACCTATCTATATATGCATACATCATGTACCTGTCAAGTATCTGGGGGGATATTTCAGTACATAATTTTCAAATATTAGTTATGATAAATTATGTAAGATTAATACTTCTTTTCAAAAGGAATTTAAAGAAAGAGTATTCAAATGCAAAAAATATAAACAACTATTTATATTTTAGCCATTAGCAGACAAAAAAAATTTTAAGCATAAGGTGCTGGAAGTGTTTTATCCACAGAATTTTAGCATTTTATGTAAAATATCATCATTACAGGATGTCGCTTTTAATTTTTTAGAAAAATTATTTTTTTACTTACTGAGTATTTTCAAAATTATTATTAGTTTTTGCTTTTTTTGGATAAAAAGAGCAACTTTGACATAGTACCACATTAAAAACTTGATGAATGCCTTAGTAATGTAAAAGAAAGAGTGCTCAGAATTTTGTCCTTCTTTATATTTGATACTGTGGATTTGTAATTGCCAAATAGACTAAAAGAAAACTTCAGCAAACAACATAGAGTTATGTGTGTAGGAAAAAAAAACTAACACAAGGTCACATTTCCACTTGATTTATTCAGACCATCTTTAAAAGTCACTTGACTTTCAGTTAACAAGTGTAGGCAATGTATGGTCACTTAATTGCACAGGAACTGAGCAGATTAGCATAGGCAGTACTTGATTATAAAACCAAGTCATGAAACAGCATTAAACCTTATTAAGTGCTCTTAAAGAAGAAGAGTGGAAAAAAAGGTAGATTAGCAACAAGGCAAATGCTGCCAGGAAGAACAAAGACAAATATTCCAGCAGTCCATCATCAGCCTTTACATTAGCAGGGCTGTGCAGTCTAGGAAGAGGAGCCAGTACTGGAAAGAAACAAGAAGTAAAGGTTTATGCAGCTGTGTAAAACTGTTCTGCAGCATCTCCTTAGACATCTGCAAATAAAAGCCAAATAGTGCTGAAAAGTTGCCACAGGGATATTTTTGAAATTTGCCTGAAGCAGACTCTTAGGTAATTGAGGTAACTAAGAAATCATTTAGAAAGGCAATGAATTCATTTAGAAAGTGTATCAAAATTAAAATGATTAATTTAAAAACTGAGGTTTCTCTGTAGGCTTCCTAATTTAGTCAGAAGAATTGATAATAAAAGGAAATCTGCATTATGAAGAAGTCCCTGGCAGTTAGAGGTTGCAAGGAACACTGTGATACTGTTGCCCATCCTGTGCTTCATTTTGCATTATTTCAGCTTAAACACACAAGTCATTACTAATGCACTAATAATGAAAAGATGTCTCTAAATTGTAATCTGCTTCCCTCTAACAGAGAAATTCCATCCTCAACTCTAGCAAACCACATTATGAAGGCCAGCTGCCCTGCAGCACCCTCCCCAGCCAGTCAGCACATCTGGCTCTTACTCAGACTCAGTAGTTGTTGGTTTTAGGAGTTTTTTTTCACTCTGATGAAAAAAGTGCCTCAGCACTTAGCAGGCATCCCCCCAACCAGAATTCTGCTAGAAGAAAGGGACCGAGCTTTGCTTTTTGTGCTAATCCTCTTGCACAGCTGTGTCCCAGTGTCCAGGCTGGGATCAGTGTGCTCCCACCCATGGGCTCTGCTGCACTTCCTCAGGGTTGGTTCCTCCAGTTCTGCAGCTACCTGGTCACAGGTGAGCACAGCAAACCAGTGCTGACTGCTGCAGTGGCCAGAGAGTTAGGCAGAGCCAAGCCCTGAGACAGCTGCAAAGAGAGCTGTGTGCAGGAAAGAGTCAATGTGCAGGAAAGAGTCAATGTGCAGGAAAGAGTCAATGTGCAGCTGAGGAGCCGAGGAGGAGCTGTGGCAGCACTGCTCTGTGCCTCCCAGCTCCCAGGACTCAGAACCAGGATGGCTCATCTGACAGGATGCCTACAGCATTACACTGCACTGCTGGCCACTGAAAACCCACAAACTCCCTCAAACCCACAAATGGATCAACTTACAGCCAAGCATTTTCATTTGGGCAGACCTTAGGAAGGAGTTACATCCAAGGACTATGCAGGATGAGCAGTTACAGATTTCTTGGCTATTCACACTATTCTGCATTCAGGAATTCTCTGCAGGAATAGACAATTTAAACCAGTGTTTCATTAATAAAATTGAACACAAGGAAAGAAAAACAAAACCACAAGAAGGACAGAAATACTTTGCTAGCCTAAAAATGCATGTATCCTAGACTGACTGGTTAAAGCTGCTTTTTCTTAGCTTCTGGTGCATCATTAAATAAAAGGCATCAGTCTTTTTGTGTTCAAAGGAGGCTTGTCATCAGGAGAAGCCACCTTGGATGCAGCTATCACATCCTTGAAGATGTAGCTGTAGACATCAGTGTGTGCTGGCAACTCTTAGATGATATAAGCTCTCCAAGAATAATGAATACATAACCTTGGCACTGGACATGTCAAAACCTGGGTTTTGCTCTTATTTTGTAAGCTGTGCTAATTAGATGAAACTACTCTGTGTACACAAAGCCTTTTTACTCACCTCACATCATTGTTTTACTGGGTAGACAGTTCAGATTATCTGTGTTTATACTGCCTGAAACAAGAACATTATCTGATATTCCTTCCCTCTTGCCTGTAACAGATCCCAAGTATCCTCCTGGTGCTATTAACATTGCCTCTGCTAACAACCACAAGGAGGACAGTGGGAAATAACCAAGGTTTTTACTGCTGTATCTGAACAAGGACTTGTTGGCTCTGTTTTGCCTGTAAAAAAAGAGAATTGCCTGATCCAGACATGGCTCGTCAGTATTTTATTTTATACACAAGCTGTGTATGTCAGAAAAATCAAAGAGGTTTGCAAACCCCAGCCAGAGTTACCATCTGATCAGGGCAGCTGAGTTGTCCTTCTGGACAGCTTCACAACACTTGGTGGGAAGAGCACAAAGGAGAAGGGTTTTACTTGCCCCACTTTGGTCCTATTAACAAGTCTTTTAAGATTCAGCTTCCACCGGGAAATGATAGCCTGGAAATGGAACAGGTGTAGTTTCACCACTTGATAATGTCTCTGGGAGAAGGATGATAACAGAGACATTTGCTCTGCACAGATGCCACCTCCTGTAACAGAAGGACAATTATGGGATGGTAAGCACTAGGCTGATCCATGTCCCATGGAGTCCATGAGCAGTTACACAGCATCTTTGGGAGGTGTTGCTGCTTTCTGGAGCAGGACCCAACATCCCCGTGCAGTTTCATAACAAATGGAGCTACATAAAAACTGTGAACTCAACCACTGAAATCACTGTCCTCAGAGCAACATGAAGTATTATGTGCTTCAGCTTTCCAGCAATATCATTCAGCATTTCTCATTCTGAGTGATAAGGTTTAGTGCTTTAGGGGTTGCAGTGATGGTGCTGGGTTGTTGGCTGGGCTTTATCTTAAAGGTCTCTTCCAACCTGATAATTCTGTAACTTTTTTATTCTCTCCTCACCTTTATGTTTGATTCTTTTAATTTCTGGACAATTTGCCTGTCTAGGTACAAATTAGATTACATCTCACTATCACAGCAGTTTCCCATTCCCTATCTGAAGCACAAATATTTCTTTTAGCCTTTAAAATTTTAAAGAAGCATCTTCCTTTGATGCCTGAAAATTCATGCAAATTCACCTTTCCCAAAAAAAGACGAAGTTTCACTGAAAAGACACCCCACAAAACTGAAATGTTCAATACAGCTGGGGATCTGAAATAACAAGATGAATAAACCAGATTAGACCACAAGTTCCTATTAGCAATCTGCACAGTTTAGATCTCTACACAGCAAGCCAAATGTTCAGCAGCAGCAGGATGCCCTGTGCAGATTCAGAGTCAGTAACTCAAACAGCCCTGGGGTGCTGCTCCTGAGGAGCTGGCATCACACAGCAGCACTTTGTCACATTCCTGCACAAACTTTACACACAGGATATTTTCCAACAAAGACTTATTGAGAAAACCTCAGAAATGATGCTAGCTTTCATCAATTGAGAACTTCATTTTTGTAGCTAGTTTATCTAGCATGATGTAATAATAATGGCCATTAATTGAGTCAGAAGCATGTTAAGATAGAAATATCAGACTGCATATGAAATATTGAGATAATATATTTATTACTACAGACTGGAAGTCTAGACAGCAGTGAAGATAGATTCAAATAGTACATCTCTCAAAGAAAAACAATGTGCTCATAAAACCTGTGCAACCAAGGAACAGAGGCCTTAGAATGAGTTACAGAATGGAGTTACCCATAAATTTCACAGGAACAACAAAAAAAGAACAAGATTTCAAATCACTAAAACCACTAAAAGTAACAAATAAAAAAAAATAATTGCAACCATATTTTCAAGCAAAATTGTCACTTAAATCAGTGGAAAGTTTATCTAGGGAAAAATCTGAAGTACTGGAACAAACTTGGTGGGTTTTTTTGAAAAGCTTGTTGAGAAAGCAGGAAGAAATTAGTTGGCATTTTCAAGGTACTTACAAAATCCTTACACAAAGTTGTTTTAAATCTTCAGATTATGGGTTCTTTCCCTCACTGCAGAGTTTGCATAAGGACTTGGGGAAATGAAGGGCATAATGACTCATTAAGGGAAGATGGAAGAATAAAAACAGGCTGCAAAAACCTTTTATTGCCAGTCTAAGTAATATTTTAAAACAAGGGCTCACAACTGAATTAGAGTGTTATTAAGGTAAAGGACATTCCTGTGAGGCAGCTGTTTATAATAAATTTGGCCCTCAGAAAGGGTTGTCAAGTAAATTGAGCATTTCTCTGAAGACCAAAAGAGTTCTGAACATTGCTTTTGAACCACTCCCTCCAACTACAATTGTGGTAGAATTCCCACTTTAATACAAACAATTGCCCTGCACTTTCTTCTTTATGGCTTGACCTTCCAGAAAATCACTGGGGTCTGCAGTAGGGAATTGCTGCCACTCCTAGCCTAACCCAAACAGGAGCTTCTACTTTGATCTTACACATGCCACAATTATTTTGGTAATTACCCTCTGGATGGTATCATAAATAGGAGATGAACAAGCCACACCAGCACATTAATAAGGTCCAGGAAGTGAAAGTTTCAAGAACAGACCCTGCAAAGAGAATGTACAGATTTCAAAGTCATCCCTAAGTCTTCAAGATAGAGTTGACTTAAATGTCTGATGTGCAGCACTTGACTCTTGCAGAGTCTCAGTGTGATGAAATCATGATTCCTCATCTTCTTCAGAAGGTAATTTTTTTTAAGTCGTTCCTACTTTTCCATTTAAAAACCCAAGGGAAAAAAAAAAAAAACCACAAGCTGTAGAAGTGTTTACAAACTGGCCGATCTGCAAGCTACTAAAAGTTGTCCCTTATATGCCTAAGGTTAAATAGGTACTAAATACCTGCAGGATTAGGGATTCAGGGAACTGCTGAACAGCTATAAAATAGTTTTAGAACTTTGTGAGAAATGAGCTTTACCAACAAGGTGGAAAAGAAAATTCTAGATCATGGCTTGTATTTCTGAAATAAGAGAAGATATTTCCCATTTGGATGTTATGAAGCAATTGTCTGATTTTTGAGCAAGGGTTGGACATTCTAAATCTGCATCATAAAGCCTCACTGTTATGGCTGAGAATTTGTTTTCTTTTTCTTTCCATTCACATGTTTTTTAAGAAGAAAGGATTCCTTTAGCAAAAGGACTACAGTATAAAATTTTAAATGTTCAGCTATTGGTCAAATATGACCATGTTGACAGCAGGTCACTTTTAATTTTTCCACAGAACTGCAGTTTGATGGGTGCAGAATTCTTCTCAGGACATCTCAGAAGTACCAGTGGAAAGAATTACTGAATTCTTCAAGGCTTTAATAAATAACTTGTGAATTCAGTTTTTAAATGGTGATCTATCTAAGCCAAGTGCTCCAGCTGAGACAAATTACATCCTCTCAGCCTAGTGGTGAACATTCAAGATTAAATTTGAACGCCATTATAATTATCCAATATTTTAATCTGTAAAATTCATGCTCTATTAAACAGCTCAGATACAGCTCACATGTGGAGCCATTTTAATGAATTGTTACAAAGCAATATACAAAACAATATACAGAGTACCTAAGGCCATAAGTTAATGAAAGGTATTTTTACCAATATAAAAAATTAAATATCTGATGGGTTTGTCTAGATACATCCATTACACAAGTTTAGATACAATTAAAATGTATTCCTGTAGTCAATGATTAACAAAAATAAAACTAACAAACAAGAATATCAAATAAACAAACAATCAAAAACAAACACCACAACCAAAAAATCAGTAAATTATCTCTCTAGGGAGCTGGTTGAGGATATTGCTCTGAGCTGGTCTCCATTCCAGCACACCCTGATCTGCCACAGCTGGGTGGGTGAGCATTTCTTACCTGCTTCACTGGAAAGATACCACTGCTTAAACAACCTGAAGATGAACTTAAAGGCTGTGAAGGCAAATTTAAGCAAAGCCAACTAAATTTGCACAGTACCAGATGAGAAGCTTTCACACAATCCCCTTGCCAAGATCCAGTGAATAAGTGCAGTGATCTCCATCTGGCCATTTCATACCATGGCAGATGCTTCTAAGCAATTGCTTTTTGTAGTTCCCCTTTACAAACTTACACCAAAATGCTGTAACTACAGCAGCTATAATTTATATAGTCTATTTTCCCAATGCAAGTCTGCAGATAAGCATTTAATTCAGATTAACTTTTTCAGCCCTTGTCCAGTTTAGTTTAGTGCATTCAAAAACTACCTTATTATAGGATCTAATAGTACACACAAACTTAGCCCAAAATAAGAAAATGAATTAATAATGATTTCAAAACTTTTATTCATTTATTAAGAGGACAATTACAAACTTTTCAGACAGTGATGATGTTGAGAATAGCAAAACCAGACACTGCTTGGAAATATCGACCTGCTCAAACCATGACACAACTCTTCCTCAGAACTGAAAATTAGAATTACACTTGTAGGAAACAGAATTGCTTGAGCATCATTCTCCTTCTCCTATCAGTTTACAATACCAGATACAGATTTATTGGAGATTAAGGGATAGGAAGAGTAAAGGACAAACCAAGGAGAAAGTGGGTGAAATTCAGTATATTTTTAATAACATAGCTGCAGGCTGACCAGCTCATAGTAGACAACAAGCAGTGAACATGTAAGAAATAATTATAGCAGTGAAAGTAGAATGCAGTGTAAAAATAGGCAACATGTGGTTCTCCACATAATAGTGTTGGTGTTGAAAAGAAGCAAAATGCTTCAGAAGAGCATTTCCCCTCAATGGAGTTGAATTCAAACTTTCAGAATACACAGATCACAGCTGCAGACCTGATCCAGCCAGAAAAATGAAATTACTCATTGCAGGAATAACTACCATAATCTCCTTTACAGAGTTTATGAAGATCCAAAAACTGGGGTCTGTTAATATTTTAAATAATGCTATTTTTAAAACTTCTGCTTCACTTGTATTAACCAATGGCTTGCTTTTTCCTTACCCAACCATACAGGTGGGATTGTTTCCAGTCTCTCAATTATCTCATAAACAAAACCCAATTATTTCAATTATTCATACTCTCATTAGGAGTTGTTCCCCTGACATCCTGCTGTGAGGCTCCCACCATTTCCCACCCAGACCTGTGACATCCAGGCTGTCTTTCTGTGGCTGCAGAGATGTAGGGAGGCAGGGGGTGGGTGGCTCTCTGGGCACAGAGAATGTCCCCCAGCACAGGGACAGAGGCAACAGTGCTCACACAAAGCCAGGAAACAGAGGAAAGGACCAAGCCAGGCCTAACCATAGTTAATGTGGGCATCCATGGACTTTTCTGAGCCTGTGTGAGTTCAAGAAGCATTTGGGCAATGCTCTCAGGCACATGGGGTTATTCCTGGGGTGTCCTGTGTAGGGCCAGCAGCTGGACTTGATGATCCCCACGGGTCCATTCCAAATCAGCATATCCTGTGATTCTGTGATTTCTTAATCAAAGCATCAAGTACATATTAATTGTAAAACACAAAGCCTATACTTCACTGAATTAAGTTTGTAATACTTAAAACAAGACTTTGCAACACTGTTCCCCAAGTTTTCTGTCCAAGGTCCTTCCACAGGCACGGAAAGAATTAGACCCATCAGAGGGGATCCAAACCAATCAGCAAACGATGAGACTGCCTTCTTGTGGAGCCAGGATGAGTTCTGGGAAAGAAAACCTCCCCACACATGGGTTGCATAATAAAATCCATTCAAAGGAAAGGAATTCCTAGCAACTGATGGTATTAAGACTCAGATGTTTGGAAAACAGTAGAAGGAGGTGCAAATGGATCCATCTCCTTTTAGAACACCCCCATCTCTCCTCCAACACTTGCTGAGGACAAGGCACAACCAGGAGGGCTGTGTCAGGACCATGAAAGAACAAGTTGTGTTGAGAAAGCAGAGACCATCACACACTGAGGAGCAGGAGGTGCAGCAGGTGAAGGCAGAGGTGATTGCTGGTCTGAGAACAGCACATGAGGTGCACACTCCTTTTACAGGCTCAGCTTTCTGTCAGACAGCAGCTTTGGTAAATCCTCCCAGAAGCTGCCCCAACTCAAATTCCAGGACACATCAGTAATGTCCTGCACTTGATGCAGCCAAGGTCCCTTGGAGCCCTGCCCTGAAGTTACTCCACATGTTATCTATCTAGTTTCGTAACCTGGAGGAGAAACAGCACTACTTTATCCCTGGCTAATCAAACAAACTAGTTCCAGAAGTGGTGGTCACCAGAAATAGACCCAGTGGGGAACAGCCAACGCTTCCTGTCTGATCAACAAACCTCTGAAAGGAGGAAATTAAAAGATGCAGGTATAACCATCTGCAGGGCTCTGAAGAAGGCACTTGTATTCCCCCTCAGCCCCATTTTAGGAGGACAAGCCTTTGTGGGGCCTAAAAATCATAAAATATACATGATATTCCCCAAAAAGCTTAGCAGGAGTGTTCAGCCAGGCTTCTCCCAGACCAAAGCCAGCCATCCTCCTCTGGCAGACTGAAAATGCTGAGCACTTTCATGGAAAGTCTTCCCTTCAAGTCAGCACACTGCAGCCCCAGATAGCACATGAGCCTTGTCCAGATGTGTGAAGTATTTGACACAACAACACCATACTTCTGCATCCTAACCAGTGCTTTATAAAAAACCCCAGTTTTATACATGGTTTTTCAGCAGGGTTTAGATATAAACTGTACTGCACCAGGACAATATGCACACTAATTTGGGACTGGTTTCCAACAGGCCATGAAATTACCAGAAGTCCTCTAATTCATCTCAAAGAAAGTGAAATCTCAATCACAAAACATGACTTTAACCTGAAAGTCTCTAGGCAGAAATTTTACTGAGCCTTGAAGTTTTCATGGGCAAACAAGCACAGTCCTTGTGACACAGGTCAGTCACATTTATTTAAAGCTGAACCCAGGCTCTCTCAGCCCCACAGCAGCACTCTGCCTCTCCCAGTAGCTCTTGGACTAGATCAGCTCTGAGCCTTTCAGATTGCAACATGGTGGCTAAGAAAAAGCCAAAAATTTCCCTTACACCCTTCACTGAAGTGAAATCATGTCGTGAATATGAAGGTCTGGCTGTGCCATCCACTCAAAATGGCAAGAACAAAAATGCTAATAGCCAGTAATCATTTAAAGCAGTACATTTTTGGACTAGATCCTAATTAGTTTCTCTAATTGAAGGAGAGAGGGGCTCTCTGAAAGGAGAGGATCCATCTGAATCTCCTTATCCTGTGTTCTAGAAGTCGGGGTTTGCCCCATATATTTAATCAACATTTTGGCTGGGCTGCTCCTCCCCAGACAAGTTTAATCTTTTCCTACCACTCAGATGCATTTATCACCTAAGATAGCATCTGAGTTCTACAGCAGAATGTTGCAACATCACTGAGGTCACAGCTGATGGAAACCCCTGCTTGGTCATTGAAGATCTCTGTGCTGGCCTCAGAGTGTGGGTCCAGAAATGTAATTTAATTCTAAGTTTAAAGAATTTTAAAAATGCAGAGGTTACTCTGATGAAGCTGCCTCTCAAGAATAACTTGTTTACCTTCATTCAGCAATCTATTCTCAAAGCAGACCTCAAGATTAAGGGAAGAGTAAAGTAAAATATAGTTTGGAGGGAGTAGGTTTTACTAGGCTTTTTTCCTAAGATCTAAGGAAAAATTAGAAAAAAATCTCAACAGAGATAAGTTTAGTAATTTGCTTTGCTCAGAGATACTGACAGAGTCCAGCCACCTCTGCTGTAACTTCTGTATTATGTGAAGCTTAGAGTGCCATGACAGTGGAATTTAACAACTGTTCTGGTAGTGCAGTGACAGAAAGCCACTACAGATATTCTTTAATTATTCTGATTTTTAAACTTTGAATTTCACAGTGTTGTCTACTTGCTGCTGTCATTATTAGCCCATCTGAACTGATTTTACACCCCTTTGTTAGAAATTTATTACAACTCATCCATCTGTCATTGCCAATGGTCCCTGTGCTTTTAGACAATGCTGCAGCATGGCCATTCTATCATTTTCAATACACAGTTTAACTTTGGTATGAGCATTTAACACTCACAAAGTTTTTATCATACTCACCTAAACACAGCTTGGTGTTTAAAAAACTGGATCAATCCCTGGGCTAGCACATCTCTTAACTGTACACAACAGGAATGATTTGGAAGGATGGGACAAACCTCCATAGAGAAGCACAGTATAATCAGCCATAAGATAGTATTAAGTTATCATCATAACAAATAAACCAAGTTCTTTCTCCCTTTGAGACAGTCTAACAAGGACTGCAGTAGCCAAAGCTCAGAGGAGCTCACCCTGAACTGCAGAGCTCTGTCACTCTATCTTGGGTTTAAAAAGGCTGGAAATTCACTCAGCTCCTTTTACAGCACCAGCTTCAAAGGCAAAGGGATGAGGAAGACTGGGAAGTCTGTTGACTACAGAGGTAGTGGAAGAGAAAAGGAATCATCCAGCCATGAAGCTGCAGCACTGACTTCACCACAGCCCCAAGTTCTGATCCCTCCTGCAGCTCCTCTCCTGCTGGGTAACCCACAGCCCCAGGCAGGGCTCTCCCTCAGCACTGGGCTCTGACCATGAATACCAGCACACCTTTAAATCTCCACTCTCTTGCCCATCTCTGTCCTACAAGGAGCTCATTTCCCACCACACAGACTGTGTCCCCAGAGGATAAGAGGAAAGATTTTCCCTTGTGAATACACTCCCTACAAGTTGCCATCTTGCTGAAAATATGTCCCTTTCTTCATTCCCAGACACCCCACATACACAATTCAATGGGAAAAAAAAAAACAAAAAAACAACAAGCTACTACATTTCATATTTCTGGCCTATTTTTTCTTTAAAAAAATGAAAAAGCACATACTGCAGCTTTCAGGATTGAAGGATACTTTCAGCATGAGTGTCAGATACATGCACAGTATTATATCCAAGTACAAGCCTGTTTGAGGCTTTATCAGGAAACTACATGATAATTAATTGGCCACAATGTGGAGCTTTGAAGCAGAGGTTGGGTCATGTCACAAGAAGGAAAGCTGAGTTAGTTACTGCTCCAGAGACCTCTAAAGTCAGTAGGAGACTTTAGATCCTTATTCCTATAACATAAAATTGATTTCCCACAAGTTGTACACGAAGACTGTTCTGTGAAATTGGCAGACAGTATTTCTATGTTACACTGATATTTTCCAGATGTAGATTTTGATATTTCCAAGTCAAAAAACCAAAAGCTAGCTAGTTTAGGGGATCCTCAAAGTAAACCTCAGTGCCGTTTATTGTCTCTCATCATATTCCTCTTGGCAATGCTGACTTGAGCCCATAAACAATAGGGCTGGAACCCAGAGAATGCAGCAGGCCCTCAACCACAACTGAAAGCAAGAGGAGGGGAGCACGCTGAGCACCTGGCAAGGAAGTCCTTCATTAGCACCACTTGGAAAGTCTTGCATGAGATCACTCACTCCTGGCCCTTGACAAAGAACATGAGGTGGTCCAGAGCAGAAAATGCACCCAAATCAAACACATGTGCTGGCACAAAGCTTTACCCTGCTGCTTTTAATAAAAAGGCAAAGGATTCATGCTGCAGCTGAGACAGGCACGACACACAGAGTCACACCACTTCAGGAGGCTGCAAACCTCTGCCCTCCTTGTTCTTTAGCCCAACTTTTTATGTTCTTCATCTTACAGGCTTTACACCTGGGTGCCCTCTGTTCCCTTTGGTGCACCTGGGCACTCCATGGCTCATTGCTTTCCAAGCTGTTCACCTGCTTCTCACAGCTGTACCACTGGGGATGAGGCTTGGCCACAGCCCCACTCCCAATTACCACAAACTCTGTGCCCACAAATTTGTTCTTAAAACCATTCTAGAATTGCCCTGTATTTTGGGTATAATTGACTACTTGTGTTTGGTTGCATGGGTTAGAACCATGATAAAAACCTGTAGTTCTTTAGGTCTTGTCCTAAAAAACCCACAGTTGATTTGGCATGACTGTCCTTTTAAAGTTACTGGCACTGCTTCTGCTCCTATGCAAATAAGAGAAAGAAATAAAGAATCATTTGCAGAGTCACTCTTTGCATAAATGAAATGACCTTTCTTTTTTAAAAAAAGAGAAGAATAATTTGAAAGGAAGAAGCAGTTTGAAGTAAACCATAAACACACAATGCCTAGAATTTCTGCCTCATAATCAGTTTGTAATTGAAAGCTTTACAAACAGGACAGGCTGCCTTTATTTTGAAGAAAATGCCAACTTCTCTTTAGTGCCCGGCACATAATTCAGTGAAAGAAATGCCTTTGACAGTCTCAGATGCTTTCTTCTATCACTTCATCTTTGCTTGCATTTTATTTGCATTGAGTAACCCCTTTCCATCCATTTGCTGAGGCCTTTTATTTCTCCTTTAACTCAGAGCTCAAATTCTCTGCCAGGAATGCAGCCCACCACTCAGAAGTTATACACCAGTTTAAGTGTCCAGTGTTCAGTTCTAGCTGGGAAATCCCCACCATTCATTGAACTTACTCATGCACAGATGTTGTTTTAAAAAAGTTCCTGTTTCTTCCAGGCTAACAAAAACTTACACGATTCTAAAACCCTGGAATAGAAAGAAAGAATTCTGTAATTGCTTACAGCTATTAAAAAAAAGCTAATCTGAAGTATTTGTAAATTATAACACTTCTCACTGGCCAGGGTTTTTTAAGAAAAAAAAAGTAATTTTTTTCAATTACATTTTCCTAGAGGACATAGAGGACAAAACACAGTCACTCTAGTTGCAATTCTGTCTCCCTCAAACCTTCAATACAACCATTCTGCTGTGCCACATTTCTGTTTTCTACTGTAACCACTATTATCACATGGATAATAAAACAATATTACTTGAAGTAATGGGGTAATTTTTTCAGGATGCTGCTTATTTGGACCAACAGTCTGCAGTAAGACCAGTTCCTCTCTATGGTATGTGGTGACTGGTTCTGTGCAATAATGAAATGATTCACTGTGTCTCTCTCCCTGAAGCAGTTAAATAAATTAAAAAATAGAAAATAAATTTAAACCCCCGCTCATTTTCATGAATGTTCATTTGCCAAAATAAATCTTTCTATGCCATATATTAGATTTTGCATTACTATATAATTTGAGACTATAAACCTGGCAAAGGGCACTGGCCATCTTTTGTAAATGCAGCCAAATCCTCCTGCTGAGAAATGTTCTCTTACACTATCACACTCTGCAACAGCATCAGCAGATCCAACCTCACACCTAAGCTCTTATCAGCTCTTTGCAGTAATGCTGACCAGTGTCCATTTTGTTGGTAATACCATGAAAAAGCAGTATAAATGCATACAGGGCCATTAAAAAAAAAGAAAACAAACAAAAACCTGCAGGTAAGTCGGTTCAGCAAACAATAATTTCAAACTATAAAATGTAGCAATCTTAATAAGCAGCCCACTCCTGTAAAACTCTGGGTCTGTTAAAGCTTCAGGACATCACTAAAAAATGCCCTCTTAAAGATCCCAGCAGAGGTTCCACACTCCCATTCAAAAGGGGTTGTTTGGTTTGGTTTGGCTTTGGTAAGGGGCTTTTTGAAGGAAAATTATCAATAATCAAATGCAGCATATTCCAGCTCCAATTGGGAATACCGTTGGCACAGTATTGTTGAATCTAGTCTGGGAAGTTACTTTTCATTAAAATACTTGAAACTTTATTTACCATTGCCTTACTCACTCAGTTGGCACCTATTGTACCAACTGCTGCAAAAGCAAGAATAAAACAGCACTCATCATCTTCATCTTGGAAATTTCTATACTGCTCCATCAATTTACTGTGAAGAGCTAGTCAGAGACCTACCTAAGAGTCAGCTAAATATTGAACATCCCAGAAACAGCTGAGAGAACAGATTCAATTCTGAGGACTCTGTAAGGATGATGAAAAAAAAAAAAAAGAGGAAGGTACATATCAAATCTTATGTCATGAAATAAAAGAGTTAACAGATCTACAAAATGGTCTTACAGGAGGAGCAAGGACACCCTGTATTTACTGGGTCTCTTCCACAGAAAAAGTAGACAGGAAACAGAGTCAGTAACTGGTTTATAAGAACTCTTCACATTACACTGAAGTAAAAAAAAGTGGAAGAGATGAGAGCAGTGGAGCAGTTTGGTGTGTCAGTTGTGCTGCTGGACAGGCTATTTACTGAGCAATCCATTAACCACTGCCAATTTTCTATTGAAAGTCACCGAGTTTCCCAGATAAAGCAGGGAGGCAGTTGTTCTTTGCACTGGGCAGTGTAACACACACACACACATGCTCACAGCACTTGGCTCTGTTGGCCTCTTGCTGTGGTGGCCCACATGCCCTGGCACTGCTGTCCCAGCAGAGCTCTGCCAGCCCCAGCAGAGCTCCCCAGGCTGTTCCCACCCCTGTCCCACAGTGTTCCCCTCCCAGTTCCCCTCTCAGGCACCACAGCAGGGCCTTTCCAGCCCCAGAGGGGAATGACTGCAAATGGGATGGGGCAGCTCAGGCACAGAGCTGTGCCAGCACTCCTGTGCTGCTGGGACAGCTCAGGCCAGGCTGGATGCTTCACATTTCAGAGCTGGGGGCACTCAGCTGGCCAGATGTTTCATGATTCCTTCTGCATAAGCTCCCCAGTCAAACCTAGACAGCCAAAAAGAAGAAACCTTTTCTTTCCTTTGTTCTTCTTTTTATTCTTTAATGAGTAAAATGCCCTTTAAGTGTGTATCCCTTTCCTAACTGGCTTTCTCATTATGAAGCTGGCTGATTGTAGTGCATATAAACTGTGGGTGAAAGCACCCCATCTATTTCAACCAACTTGCTCCTCATATTCCTGCTCTGGAAATCTCAGTCCATCTTAGTCTTGTTGCTGATTATCTGATGATCTGATTTCCACCATTCCTGTGCCCAGAAAGAGCTTTCAGCCATCCCAAGAGAGCCATGCTGCTCTTCTTTCATTTATTTTGGCTGAGCTGCTGTCCCATCCTGCAATAACCTGTTCTAAGCACTGGTGGCCCAGGTGTGAGAGGTGTGGAGAGAGCAGCATTGCTGCAGGGCAGGGCTCACCTTGGCAGCCCCAGGGGCCCTGTTTTGTGCCCCCTGAGCCCTGACCCTTTGAGTCAGCTGCTCACCCATCACAGGATGTGTTTAACCAGTTGTGTGCTGGACATTTAGGCCAGAAAGATGCTGTGAGAGACAGTATTGAAAGCTTTACTTAACAATGGACACATAGCAATTTATCCAGCTGAGAATTCACACTCGTTTCTTTGCATCCAATCTTCAGAACATCTGTTTTCAACACCAGAAGCAGAAGTTAGCTGAGAGCATTGGAAGGAAATCAACAGTGTAGATAAGAAAGAGGACAGCACAGACACAAGCATTTGATGCTGGATATTACTGTAATTTAGCTTTTCTTTACTTCAGTTAGCTTTACTGGAAAGAACTCTGGACTTCATTCTGGTTAAACATCTGTTGTATCATAATTCTCTCCTTCTTAGGTGACAACAGGAGGTGAGCTACACACAGAGGTTGCAAACTCCCAAAAGTTAAGAAACGCCAGATTCAAGGTTGCCCAATACAGCTTCTGTATTCTGATACATGGTGTAACTATGCAACTGCATTCTTCTCCCCAGGCCTCATGCACTTCACAGCACAGATAGTTCTTCTGTCAGAATTTCTTCAGCATTATTTTTATACATATTTTTTCCAATATCTGACCTCGTGACTTTACTCAGTTACAATGCTTTCAAATATTTCATGAAATAACCTTTACTGGACTCTAAAAAGAAATGTCATTTTACAACGACAGACACATTAAGAAAGAGGAAATATTAAACAACAAGAGACAGACCTGCAAAACAATGTCACTCATTCAAATAAATAGGAATTTAAGCAAGTAAAGTAGGCAACTCTATCATAAAATATAGAATTAGAAAAAGAAAATATTTATTAAAGAACAACAATTAAAACTTCAGAGTATTTGGGGACTTAAAAATTTTAAGTTAAAAACTACGCTGCTACTTAAGGTGTTTTATTCTAGCCCATTTCTGGAAAATAAAAGTTGCTATCTTGTCTTTAAAAGAGATATATAAGAGCTGCCTTCCCAGTGCAATTCAGAGCTCAGAAGTAACACCAATAATTCTGTCTCTGGCCTGCTGCTGAGCTCTGCTTCCTCTGCATTTTGTGAGATAAGAGACAAGTCTGAAGCATCAGGCAGGTTTCACAAGTGTTTTTCATGCAGCCCAAATGGCCCTGTGACAGAACAGAAACCACACTGCCTTTGAGCTGGGATCTTGAATTGTCTCTCTTTTTACCAGTGCTCAGTGTAGCCATTTCTTGAACAACGTTTTGTACCTTCAACATGTAAATCACAGTAGCCTTTCAAGAGGCAGCCCAATTAGGCAGAAAGAGAGTCAATATTAGCATTTGTTGACCCAATGCTTCCAGCTGAGAGCAGCCCAGCTGGTCAAACACCATAGGAAGCTGAGCCAGAGTGAGTGAGGATGAAGCAGCAAGGCATTTGTCTCCTGAAAATGCACATTAGGCCCTGTCTCCACCCATCATTTTGAAATCCATCTTGCTTTCCACTTGATAAAAGCTTAGCAGAAGCAATTAAATACTATTATATTGAGCATTTATGGCAGAAAAATAACCCTTCAGAAAGTTATGCCACCTGCTGAGCTCTGATCTTTTTACTGGTCATGGAGGGTGAAGCAATGAAAGAAGTTTGTCTTCTCTTTAAGGTAAACAAATCATTTGCCTTTCACAGCAGATACTCCAAACATAAATATATCTGCAGCTTTGTCTTCAGTTCTAAAACCTTTATATCTTATCAATAAATCAATGGAAATGAACAAAGCAAGAAAATGTAACCTGGAAAATAACTTGGATGCATAGAACACAGCAATTTGTGGGTATGCTCTTCTTTTGTAGGAATAAATCAGAGGTAGTTGTGCCATTGCAGTACTGCATGCACAGGGAAAAATGAGAAGAAATCTTCTGTAGTGAGTGAGCTCATCCACCATGTCCCTTTCTTTGCTCTTCAGGTAACTAAAGTATATTTGCACACCTGACTAAATAGGAAGGTCTGATTTATTGACTGCATTGCCATCTGAAGATATAGCAGCCTTAGAAGAGGAAACTAAGACAGTTTTTAAAAGAAGAGCTGTAATAAGACCAAGGAAATTTCAGTGATATAAACAGAGCCATTTTCTTCAGACTAGCAATTTTTGGTGCTGTATTTAAAGGATGTGACACTATGGTTCAGTATCATTGCCAAACTGGAATGATTATGCCTGTGAATCACCCATTTCAAAACATAATTCTTACTTATCTTGGAATGGAAAATCTAAACAAACAAAGGCATGTGGTTTCCTGGTGTTTGCTCCATAACATGTAGTGCATTGGTAACCAAAGGCATGGCAAATCACAGGAACACAGAATTTAACCCTGAGCCAAATTTCAAACAGGCATGGAGGATGCAGTCTGCCAGCTGCAACCACTTAGGAGAACAAACATGCCTAACAAAAGGCTTCCAAAATCACAACCTGATGCACTATTAGCAATTCCATCAATTTATTTTGCATGTTGTGGAGTTCTGCATGGATTACAAGCACACAGGCAGAAGATGAGGTAGGCACTGTGAGCAGATTAGAGTATCTGCTCCAGGGCTCATAGGAAATGAGAGAGCAAGAAAGAAATAGCTTTATTGGAGGAGAAATAAAGAGAACTCCCTCTAGGTGTGAAATGCCTGGCAGCAATGTCTCCTGCATGCTGACACATGTCTAGTTCAGGAAGTTTAGAAAAATGCAAATGAGTGAGAATCACTAGTATTAAATATTAGTTCCTAAAACAAATGGAATAATGCTGATCTTTCAGAATTGCATTAAACTGTGCTTAGAGTATCAAATCAAATTCATTTGAAGTAAGTATATATATTTTAGACATTAATTAGCCCATTCTAAATCCATTTCTCCAATTAAACAGTCCTTAACATTTATTTAGCATAACCATCTCTCTCCCAAATTTGCCACAGTGTCCTCTGTTTTGAGGAAGTTTCTCTAGTATCACTTCCATTGGAGCTCTGCAGTAGCACAGCTTTATTTTAGCATCCACCTAGTCTCTATATTCCAGTAGAGAAACCAAGCAGAGAGGAGCACCAATGCATGAGGGAAGGGTGAAATACTCTGTACACCTGCACTCTGCCAGATTACCCACAGCAGCAGCAACCTGGTCCTTCCCTATGACTTTGCAGTCAGGAAGAGCTCACAGACCAGCAATTAACTTTATTCACAAATCAGCTGTATGAAGCCTCATTTATATCGCCTCAAATCAAAAGCACAACAGTCCCACTGCTGTAGATTCTTAAAATTTGAAAATAAAACTAGCAATTGCCTTTTTCATTATTGCCTCATGCTGGCTCAAGAAACATGAGCATCATTAAACAATAACAGCTCTTGGTCTGATTAACTAACTCAAGGCAGCAAAACCTAAGGAGTTATGGCCACCATCCTTTCTAGGACAAAAGGTAGTCTTAAAAGTGGACTTAAGAGCTCTCTGTTAAATTGATATAGTTTGGGTCTGCTGGAGAATTAATCCTTTCATACAATGTTAGTGCACAGACCAACCACTGAACAATTCTTCTGCACAATAGAAGGATAAGGCTGGATCATTACAATCCTCCAGTGTGACCCCTGGAATAAATTGTGCTATAAGACTTATGTATTCATCTTGTTTGAATTGGAGCATTTCCTTCCAAAAAGCATCCAGTTCAGATTTTAGAATGTCCAATAAGGAGAAATTTATTACAATCTTTATTAAATTATTCCACTGGCAAATCACTCACACTATTTAAGATGTGCCTGCTTGGAATCTAAACTGCCTAGTCTTAAATTTAATTGCATGGTTCCCATTTTACCTCTTTCAGCCAGACAGGAGAGCTGCTGTGATCAAATCTATGCTGCACATAAGGGCAAACTGCTCCTTTATCTTCTCTTTAATAAACTTTGCTGAATCTGCTGCAGAGAAAGGCTTCCAAATCTCAGAGTTCCTCTCTTACACCTCCCCAGCTAAAAACCTTCCAGATCTGAATGTGGTATTCTGGGAACCTTTGTACCATGGGTAATTACAGCTTGAACAATTTCCTACTCCTCTGTTCAGGCAGGGAAAGAATCACCTGCATAACGTTGCACTGGGAGCTCCCTCACCCCCAGAGCCCTTCTCTGAGTCATTGCTTCCCAAAGCAGATTTCCCTGACAGAAAAACCCTTCCCTGTTCAGTCTCCAGCAGCAAGGGTTCCAAATAATGCCTGCCACAGGTTTATACACAAAGTCACAAACAGGATGGGACTGCTGGGAAGAGGTCTTGAGCTGTTTATTTTCCAGCATCAGTCTCATTACCTGGGTATGACAATGGGAAGATGCCAGCAGCAGCTGAAGAACTCAGTGTTACAACTCCCTTTGAAAGTTTTTTGGCCATATTCTCACAAAGCAAAACCATACTGAGAATAGATTTATCCAACCACTGTAAGCACACTGTAAGTACATTTGGTTAAAACAATGCTTGCTTATTTGGAATACAACACCTGCTTGTAAGCCTTAAAATACAATGCACAGAGCTCCATTATTAAGCTTAGAACTTCCTAATATCTTGCTGGATATACTTTTTTGTAGCTTAGGGAGTTGTTCTAGCCAAGCATTAATGCACAGACCATTGTTCTATTTGTCCTTACTTTCTACATCTCATAGAACTTTCCTGCTGACAAATCTCATGGCTACTGCTTAGCTCTAATCACACCTCTGCTCTTTCTGAGGCCTGCCTTTTGCAGCTTTCCCAAAACCCTCTGATTTTAAGGATTCCCAGACCAAACACCGATTGTTTGGTGCCACCAGGGGTAAAACACAAGAATTTGGTGTCTGTGAAGCAGCAGCCCCACATCCATTAGCCCGGGCTGGGGGCACAACTCACGCTGGGCTGGGCAGAAGCTGCTCAGGGACACAACCATGCCACCAGATACTCCCATGGCTGCAGGAAACACAATTCCCAGTCCTTTCCTCACTCTTTGGTGTAACCCCAGCAGAAGGGAAAGTTCAGAGGGCTCTCATGAGCACACAAGTGTAATTCAAACAGCATTTAGTACCATTGTTGCTCTGATCCGAGATGATTTGGAATCTGCTGCAAAGTGTTCACTGAAGATAGAACTGACAGAAATAGGTAACTCAAGCATGAGCTCAGCAAGCTTTTCCTCAATTACAATCTTAAAACTCCACTAGTTAATGAAAATGCATTTCTGCAAGTATGGGAAAAATGATGGGAGTGAGAAAAAGAATTTGGAAAGAAAATGCAGCATCTACAGTAGAGACTGATTGGCATTTTTGTTAATTACTTACTAAATCTCAATTTATTTCAGTTTCAAGTGTGTTCTGACTAATGAATCAGCACATAGTCCTGATATATTTATGAAATAGCCAAATACCTAGTCCTTCCATTCAATTAATGGCCAGTATATTTGTCATTATAGGTAAAGCTGCACTGCATGTTAATGTATTTAAATGCAGTTTGGTGTATTAACATTTCTTTTAAAAAAGAAGAGAAAAAAAGATTGAAAATAGCAAAACAAGATTTATTGTCTTTAAACATTTAGGAAGGATATATAAAATGGGCTTAAGAAGTAATTGGAAATTTCTGCAGAATAAAAATGTCTGGAACATGAAGAGACTCTCAGTCTCCACTACCATTTAAATTAGCTTTTATATATTCATTGTTTTGTGGATATCCACAACATGATTTTAAGACCTGACAAACAAAGCCACTCTTCATGACTAATGGAAATCATTCTGTGGAAGAGAAATACTCCTCCAATAATCATTTTAATGGTCTTTCAATTCTCTAAGTATTGCTCCTGAGAGAAAATATTTAAAATATTTAAAAATATTTGGAATCCTTAGTCTTTCAAATAATGTGCAGCTTTTACATATATAGTCTTGGGCTAAAATATAACAGGGATATACATAACTGTGAGAACTCTCTCTGAGGACAGAGGTGATATCTATAGTAAACAGAACAGCTTGGCCTTGAAATGGTCACATAAAAATGGACATCAGGACATTCATCCTCCCACAAAGAGCCTCCAGCTTGCCAGGAGCTGTGCAGCTGCTGAGCAGCCCTGCACCAGTGTGCTGCTCTCCAGGCCACTTCTCTCCATGGCAGAGCACCATTGTGGCCCCCCTGTTTTCCTCAGTGCCAGGAGGAATAGAGGGGAACACTCAAGACAAGCATCAGTCACTTTTCCCTGATATAATAACACAGGCAAAGACATAAACCCCATTGTGCCTGAGAGAGGTATTGACTAATGACTGCAAACAGAGGGGATCTGAACTTCAGATAAACTGTTGTTTAACCACACCAGAATGAAGAGCTTCCTCTAAGGATCACTTTGCTGTTTTCCTTCCTTTCCCTGTCCTTCCATTTACACTTGGATTGAGTGGGGTATACATCTGATCTTGTTTTACATGGCCAAGAACACAGGCCTAGTGTAACCACCACAGATGTAGGTAAAACACTCCATTCTCCTGTTCTGTTAAAAGGAGCTGTAATTATACTTCTGGGGATACAGGAACACAGACACATAAATGTAAGGCAAATCACCAGAAACCCTATTACCTTTAAACCATGAGATTTATATCAGTTTATGTGGGAAGATCATACTGGGGAAGATTTTTCTCATAATGGAAAGAGCTGCTTGAGAGTTCATGTTTAGGTCAAGAAATGGCACCTCTCTTGTTTGAGGTGTATTTTCAGCTTAAGAATATTCACCCACTGGAGCACTTTACCTGGCAACAGAACAGAGCCTGCATCTCCTGAAGCCCTTTATATTCCCACCCACCCACTTCAGAGGTATGCTAAGATCTCAGACAGAAGTTACAAAATTGATGTGGAAATCACCAGACCAGTAATAACACTTTTATAGGTGTAATGCAAGAGGTTAAAATTGCCCAGCTTTCAAAAGTGACTGACAGTCATATTGCTCTGACTGCACCTTTATTGCAATGAAGTGATTTGCTGTTCTCTGGCTGAAGGAGTGCCCAACTCCCTGTATAACTGAATATCTTCAGCTACCAAACTGAATCAAAGGGGTTAGGAAAAGGTTCCATTTGGACAAGTCAGATTTTTCAGCTTAAAGAAAAACTCCAACATTTATTAGACCAGATTTCTCAAAAGAATAAATCTAGCTTACCCATAGACATCTCAACTATTATCATTTCAGACAGGGTGCACTCCACCACTTCAGCATGTTTCAGATATCTTTCCAAACAGGCATTGCCTCTTAAGAATACAGGGAATTTCACTGACTGTACACAGTAGTTACATGCATGCTTTTTAAATATTCTGCTGCCTTAACATTTATAATCCATTTATAATCCATTTATAATCCATTTATAATCTATTTTGCTTTCATATTTCTAGAAATATGTTAATAATTTGGCAGTAAAAATTCATGTTTTATCTGTGTGTAGTAAAAATTGCCTTGCCCCTGATTCCTCCTGCTTGCCTCTGTGAGATTGTTAATAGACTATTCACTCCCTCACTGCCTGTGCAGACTAATGAGTGTACAACAAGATTTCCTATAGAACAAGACCTTATAATGTAACCTCATGCTTTCAGGCTCACAACAGCCAAAACCACATTATTTGGAACTCTCATTATGAATAAAAATTAAAAAAGTACTCCAAAAGATCTGTGCAGATTGTGCAGATTAACCAAGTAGAGAAGACTTGAGACTTTTATTTTCTTCAGAAAAACAGATGTCACTGGCTTCTCAGTTTCATGAGTCATGCTGGAAATACATTCAGGCAAAGAGGTAAAAAAATTTTATTCTTGTGAGGATGAACTCCCAAAGAATAAGTAAATCTACAAGCAGAACTGATCTCAAGGAAAAGCAACAAAGTGCAAAAGAGGACACTGTGGAAAACACTGATGCTTCTTGCACTGAGCCTGGAGCTACGGGAAACATTCACACAGGGGCACACCTTATTTTAGCCATTTTTGTACTTCTTCACACAGGCTTGTTGGAAAAGAATAAAGGCCTTTTTTTAAACTTTTTTATTTCCTTTTAATAATACATTTTTATTCCTTTGCTCTGCCTGGAAGCAAGACAGACATTCCACTGCAAATAAAAGGACATTAAAAAAAGAGAGGTGAGATCTCAGATCAAGGTTAAAATAAATGAGGAGAGTGGAGTCAGTGGAGAGACCAGCCAAGTGATAACTGCAGACCAGCTCTAATGAGCTGAGATTTTTTCTTGCAGGGTATGACTTACTCTGTGAGTCAAAGGAATATTTTTAAGTGACAAATAAAATGCCACAGAGGAATTAATTGTTGCATTGTCAACTACTGATTAGTCATACATCTCACAATATGTGTCTGAATGATGTCATCTTTTAAACTCCCATTCCCACATGAACATAATGGGGAGATAATTGCAAGAAGCTGGTTGGAATTAATCCAAGGGAAGAAGCAGGAAGCAGAAACTGCTGAAAAGCTTGTTTTAATCTTGAAAAGAGAAGTGGCATTCCACATTTTCCAGGACAAATCCTTCCCTGCCTCTCCATGGACTCTGACAAAGCAGGGCTCATGTCTTTGTCCCCATATGCTCGTAAGAAAATTTAAAACCTTTTTTCTTGCAAATCCTACCAAGAGTTGATCATACATTATATAGTTATCCAGTCCTTGCCTAGGTAAGGTGCTTTTCAGGACAGATGCTTGAGAGTAGATTTAGGTAGTTCCTCAGACAGTGAAAACCTGATACGAAAAGCCAGGTTTATTAAGTGCAGTCAATAAAGAACCCTTTTTCCAGACAAAGGAAATACATTCCTGTTCATAAATTGAAGTGTGTAAATAGAAATATTTTTTTCTCCTTACTTGACCCTCTCAGCAATCATGACCCCCTTCATTCACAGTGATGGGCTGGAGAAAATAAACTTATTAAATTCATGAAATCTGCACTTAAATGTATCACAGGACTTGTTTTCTATCTACCACAGTGACAGTATCAGGTATAAATAATTCCAGTTTGGTTTTTAAGGCTTTTGAGCCAGTTGCCCTGGATTCTAAAGAACTTTCTGTGATGATTTTGAGGGTAATGTTTTGACACCTGTTTATAATGGATGACGGTCCCGTGCAACAATTCAACACTCAAAAACTTCTCTTATGGGCCTCTGTTTCTGTGTAAATTAGCAAACAGCAATTTGGTAAAGGGGAAAGCCCAGGAGTCTTGGGTATGAGATCATGGGAGACAGAGTGGCATTGGATGAAAGATGGCAATCCTGCAGTTTCACAGTTCAACTGGTTCAAGGTTATTTACAATTTTATTCAGGTGTTCTTACTAATAGAAGATTAAAATCCTTCTGCAGTGAAACAATTCAATAAAAGGAGTATAGTGCTATAAGTAAAATGACTGAATTCTGCCCATAACACTACTTGTCTCATACTAATCCTTTATTACTGGCTCTGGATAAGGGAATGAAGATTCAGAGAACTTCTTAAACTCTTCTAAACTTGCTCTAGAACTGAAGTAAATAATATAGCAGGATGGTAATTTTGGTGGGTTTTTTAAATCAGTCAACTTCTATGCTACAAAGTCAAGGTGACTTTTGCCATTGCATTTGTTATGGGGAAATATTAATAGACACCAGGCAGTCCATTACTCCCACATAAGGAACAACATCTGTAAAAAGAGTGTGATAAGACCATTCTTTCAGACTCATAGGCAGGAACAGGAGGCCCCAGATACAAGATACAGCTGGAAGGAATGGAAGAATGAGCTGGAGTGCAAAGTCTGACAAATGCTGAGCTGGCTGGAAAAGTGACTCCCTTATTGTTCAGTGTTGTCTGGCAAAGCTAACAGGCACAGAGAAGAATGTAAGCTGTAAGCAAACTGTCAAAGGCATCATTCTGGCCTGGAGCAAAGATGAAGAAAATAAAGCAGTTTGGAAACAATGAGGGAAGCAAATGCCCCCAACTCTGAAACCGTCAGAATAAGCCAGGATTTTACACACTTCACTCATGCCATCAAAATTTCTTTTTACAAACAACTCTGCAAAACTGTAAATATGCATTTAGGACCTTTTGCAAGTATTAACCATGTTCTTACTAAACCAGGCACTGACTCCAGACTTGTTCATCAAGGTATAAAGCTGATATTTATGCATTGAAAATTGTCGTCATTAAGAAGTGTTGCAAAGGGCTGATTATCACACATTCTACTTGCAAGTAATAAAGCAGCATGCTGGCAATTCCACTCTCATATTTCCAAATGCCATATTAAAAAAAGGCATAATAATGATTTGCCACAAATCTTGCAAAATATTCTTTTCCCTATAAATACTACTGAGACAGGCTATTTTCTTGCATACGTATTAATGCATTTAATTGAAAACCCAAGGCAGCTGTTACACTGCTATTCATTTTATTATAATCATAAAAATAATGGATGTTCAACACAGAGCTGAATACAGATTAATGCCAAAGCTATTTACTAATCCCTTTTTCCCTGATCATTCAAGAGACTAACCACAAATTTGAAAGGCTAGAAACACAGGAGGAGAGCATTTTGGAGCGACTTTAGCAGGGTACAAATCACAGGCATTTATTTATTTACTAGGGACTAGAAATCTAGACAATGGAGAAACAGTGTCCCAAGTAACAGCCTGCAGCATAACCCAGAGACACCATTTTGTCTGCACCCTTTCTTCATTCAAGCACAGCTAGAAGATGAACAGAGCTTAGCTCTGCCCCCTCCTATGTGCTGGGCAACTCAGTGCCTACAACTAGTTCTAGATGAAGACTAGAACTTCTCTCACCTGTTCCTGGGGATAGGATGAAACCTTGGCAGCCTCCTTCCCCACACTCAAAAGTTGTAGTGATGGCTTTAAACACAGTTCAAAGATAGAAAAATTAGTGTAGCACACCAAATTCACACAAAACCCAGGATCTGCCTTTAAGACCAAAGAAAAAGTCCAGTAGCTGTGGATGGAAATTATTCTTCTTGACTTCTAGCAGCAGTAGCAAGCTCTGCATTCCAGAGACATCTCCTCCCCTGACACAGCTTCCATACATTTAGCACACAAAAGAAAAGCAAGAAAAGCCATTTCCCTCTGCAGCTTTGGATCAGCAACATTCAAAACCATCTACTCTGAAGAGAGACCTCAGGAGGGCTTTGGCATTGCATTCAGTCAAAAAGGCAAGTTCCTTCATTCCAGTTTTTAAAAATTCTCTGCATTCCTACCTGCCTTTTCCAAATCTGTCCACATTTAAATTGAAACTCTGAGAGTTCAAAACACCTGGCAATTAAATACAGATTACACAATTCTTGAGACCAAAAGGAACCTATTGGGGGATCACATCTTGTTTGCTGCTGCTCCAGCAACAATTTCATACAGCCTCTTTTCAAAGAGGTTAAAGTCCTGCCCTAAAATCAGCCTGGCTTTTGTCCTCCTGCTCTCCCCTTGTACTGTTCCATTTGTGTTAGAAATCCTCCTTAGTGTTTCCAGACTGAAGGCAGCTTGTGGCCACACCTGTACTCTTGGCAGTGCAGTTGGTTAGCTTGAAAAACTCCTCTCTCCAAGATCCTTATCACCCTAACAAACTCTTTTTGGCTGTACCAAAGAACACAGGATCTTCAGTTTGATGTTTAAAGAGTCTCATAATCATTTTATTAGGCCTTTTTTCCAAATCTGTCCAATGTTTAAACAACAGGGGAAGCCTGCACTGAGCACAGGGTTGGAAATAAAAATGTCACCATTGCTTTGGGTTGCAACATTACCTCCCAGTTTTTCTTGGTCTTCCTTCCTGTGATGCACAGCAGTCACTTTTTCCCAGATGCAGCCCTCAGGTGGGAGAGTCATTCAATGATTAGTGCATCCAGGTATTTTTCATGCAGCATCTCCAATTAAGAACTTCCCTCAGTCCCTAAAATTTGAAGTTATGACCTTTCATTTTACAATATTGAACTATAAATACTATTAGTCAAGTTTTAAAGACAGTCTTGTTGCACAATATTCCACTATTCTTTTTTGTCGTGTCATCTTTCCCAGTTTGTGTCCTCAGCAATCCCATTCACATAAGCCTATTTTTTGTGCCATGGTCTTTTTTTTGCCTCTTTAAAAAAGAAATCATCCCCCAGGTCAATTCTTGAGAAAGTCTTCCAGTAAATTCACTAGCTCACAATAGTGACAGTTAGCACAGCTCAAGAAAAGAGCTGGTTCCCTCACAGGCAATGTATAATCTGCCTTGGACTTTATGAGCCAAACCACCAATCTGAGCTGAGTTTCATGAACCTTCCCCTTGCAGCAATTCACTCTAACCAAGAACCCTGCCAAGAAAATTGCACATTCAGTTGGTAGCATAGAATTCTAAAAGACAAATATTGTTAAAGCTATATTCATTTATCCTTGACATTGAAAGGTATTAGCTTGTTCTCTACCAAAAGAGAAAGTAGTTACAGCATATTTATCTAGAGCTTCACCTCAATTCACAATGCTCCTCGTCCTGGAGAGAGGTCACACTTGTAACTCCCTTTCTTTTCTGGTTTGCTTTATAGATAATGAAAACATATCAGCTGTGAAACAACATCCACTTTTAGTTTGTTGATGCAGAAAGGACAAGGTTTATCTCCACTTTTGCAGTCCTGCAATTAGGATTTTGTCACTATCAAATTTGTACTTAATGGCAAACATCCATTGGGCATTTCAGGTATTCTTACCAACAGAGCTGAGATTTATGTCATTCTGTTGATTGGTTTCTGTATCTGATCATTAAAAATTTAGCTTACTTACTTAGAGATGCTTCAAAAAAGGCTTAGTGGTTTCAAAACTTAAGCTCAGCAAGTAAAATTATCTCTTAAACACTCATTGGAAACAAAATCCACACTGTAAAAATAAGAATGTTTGGAAAGTATGTGTGAAGGGTTTTAAAAGAGATTTCAATACTATGATATGAATGCCTGGAGACTGTGACTTGCAATGGATTTACCATGCTTGCTTTCCCATTTCAAGCCAGAGAGGGTTTATATATATAAAGTACAAATTTGTGCCTTTACTGGAAGAGCTGTCAAGTGAAAGGATTACACAAATCATTGTCAGGTCATCTGTGTTACAAGCACAACTTGTGACTCTAAGTCTGCCATTAAAAAGCTTTTTCCACTAAACTAAGAGGTCTCCTCCCTCACTGTTCACCATTATTTCCCTGTTAAAAACACAAAGTAAAGATTTGGGAAAACTTAAAAAACCAGTCATTTTAGTAAGCAGAAACTTGCATTATTAGATATTGTGGTGCAATATGCTTCTTCAGCTAGATCTCATCTAAAATTCAAATACCTTATTTCTTTCATATAGTTAATTAATGCAGTTCATGCTAAAAAAATTACAATAAAATGTTTTATTATTGATTCCAAAAGAAGGCAATAATTTCTATACCACATTCATGAGCCCACATTCCTATCAAACATCAGCAGGGCAAGAGAGCTCCTTGGCCAACATGCCAAGAGCCACAGCAGCAGTTCTGCTGACCAGAACCACTGGGGCCATGTACCCAAGCTCCATACTGATCCTCTGTCAGGGATTTGCATTGATCTGCCTCTAGTTTGACCTGCCAGACTTCATTTCAAAGAAAAGCAGATGTTTCTTTCTCCCTGATTTCCCCCCTCCTTCAAATACTATAGTAAAATCAGTTTATGACAACTTGAAAATCTGCATTAGCTCTCAGAGGACTGGGAGAACCCCACAAAATAATGATTCAAGTACAAAACCAACACCTACATTTCTCTGAAAGTAGAAATACACGTCACAATAGAGATTTAGGTAAGGAGTGCTATTAAAGAAAACTGAAAAAGCTGTTCCAAAACTCTCTGTTAACAAACAACAGAAGAGGAGAGATAAAGACAATATCAATATATCAGGAGATTGCTTCTGTTCAATCTACAGACTCTTTGTTGTTCTATTCAATGACAGTGCATGTTGCAATAGGTGAAAAAAAGATATTTTCTGTACATTTATGCAGTCTCAATCTATTTTAGTTGTCAGTGCCTGAATTTCACACATTAAACATACCTTTTCTGAGGACAAAGTCTGAACTGCAGGCTGCATACTTTTTATTCAAAGTTGTTACTATTTGCAAGCATCCTCATGAAATGTTGAGGATTTTCTCTTTGACTTCCAAGTCTGTAAATTTGTTCAGATTTTTGTAAACCAAATCAAAGATCTTTTAATGGATAACAACATCTAAATGCAAAATGCCTTACAAACATATTGAGTCAGAGAATTGGACAGGAAACAATACTGAATATAAATTTCAGATGAAATTCTTACTACTAGAGTTGAGTTCTGAAATTCATGGCAAAGATGCCTTTCTTTCAAAAGGGGAAAGAGGGAAAGAGTCAAGGCCCTGATTTCTAATTGTTCTGAAATATCTCCTGGCAGAAAAAAAAAAAGGAAAAATAAAAGTATAATATATCATCCTATTACAATATTCAGACTTTGGAAGAGACATTCTCAGAACTCTTTTCATCAAAAGCAGGAAGAAAAAATCTAACAAAATACTACAAATTAGCTTAATTTGAACATTAATATTGCACTTTCAAATTCTCAAAAACCAAGGTTTTCAAAGCTTTATATTAGCTTTATCTCAAAAAATGAGAAATTAGACAAATTGTGATGAAAATAATATGAAGAAATAAAGAGTATATGCATTATTCAACTCTGAATAGCAGACGAGATTTTCCTAAATAGACTGATTATATTAATAGGTCTTTGAATAATAGCTGAATGAATAGGATTGCATAAAATCAGGTTTAACTGAAGCATAATTTGTCATATTAAAGATGTCACAAAAGATGTATCTGTAATTTGCAAAATTTGTTCCTTTAAAAGTGTAAAATATTCATCGCTCATCGTATTTTTTAAATTATGAGCTCAGAACTTTATGAACACCAGATTTTATTAAATCCCCTTGTTGCATCTAAAGACTGCCTAACGACTCTGCAAAACCAGAAAAAAACAGAGCTGTGTTTTGCATTGTCTTGAACATAGCAGTAAGTCTGGAAGCAAAGGCACAAATTGCATCTGTCTGCCAGCTCTCTGCTGGCTTTGCACCAAATTATAAAAGTAAGGAATCAGTCACTTCTAGAACAGCATTTGGGCTGAGTTACTGTCTGGGCCATTCCACCTCAGATTTTGAGTGGACTATTCACCAACATTCACCTCCATGCACAGCACACACTAACAAGATGTTTATAGTCCCACTCTGATCAGCACTTAAATAGAACTGATGTCTTTGAATTAGTTTAACTAACCTGAGAGACTTTTGTAGAGACATTTAATGACATTTTCACTGTACATAGCATTAGTGTCATTATTGGCTAGGTTTTAAAGGCTGTATTAGTAAAACAACATTAATTTGCTAAACAAATCATTACAAAGAAAGAGAAGTATTTATCCTGCTTTATAAGGCAGTGTGATTCTCATTTGACAATTTATTCATGCATGAATGGAAAATGCAAATAATCTACCAAATTAGATAGTGGTACCTGTCTCATGTGCTGAAAATAGTGAGTGCTTTGAGAACACTGAAAAAGTAAGATATATTGACATGCTTTATTGCACTAAATGCTGTAAAATTGCAATCACTATTTAAATCTTAGGCCTGAAATAAACTCCACAAAAATAGGCCACTGTGACAAGAGGCAGCTCTCTGTAGAATTGGAGCTTCAGAGATTATTTTTATCTTACTCTCTTATCAGTGTAATGAAACAAATTATTTCCTGAGTATAAATTGATTGAACAACATTAATTTCTCAAAATAAAATGAATGGCCAAAACACAAGGGGTTATCTACTACAGGCAACATTTTGTGCATTATCCACAGTACTTTTTCTCTTTTTTTAAAGGAATTCTTCATTTTAATACACTTTATAACCAGTGGCATGTTGGTAACTAACAGCAGTGTACATAAACACTTCCACAAAATTTGACATTTGAGTTTTATGATTTGAAACCAAAAAGGAATTCTTGGCATTTCCTTTTTGCTTTTCACCTAGAAGTTTAAAGAACAAATTGTATGGCCCACAACACTTTAACCCCTCATTACCATGAGTAAATCAGCTAAAGTAATCCTGTACAAGACAGTGTGCTCAACTGCAACAGAAGATTGTGGGCTCAGACTTGCAATTATTGAAAAAGAAGAAATGCTCAAACTCCTTTTGCAAAGCAATACATCCTTGAGGGCCCCAATGAGCAATGGGATGTACAAAATTTTACTATCTCCTTAGAGTTTCTTCAATTTTATTTTCAAGTTTTCAGAAATTTGCTGAAGTGAAGTTTAGAATCCTTCCTCAAGAACCTAGCAATGAGAACAAGAACCTGTTCTCTCAATGGTACTTCAAAGTGTCATGGGTTTAGACAAAAAAAACCACTGATGTAGAACATGTAAAGTTATTGGCATAATCTTTATTTTAAAGAGATCTCTGCAATTCAGTGAAAGACATTTTCTTCAGGTAGTGATTTAGAAAAAACTTTTGTAGTAATTATTACTTTATATTCTTATGCAAATATAAAAATAATGAAAAGATATGACACCTTCCCAGGTCAGAACCCACATTCTTGTTTAATTTCATCTGCAATAATCTCAGATTTATAAGTAAAAAATTAGTCGTCAAAATAAACATATATGTACAATATAATTGGAAAACCTAACATCTAAGATTAGTTTACCATATTTTTCAGGGTCTAGGCATGCATTGTCATCCAAACTACAATTCTTTGTGACTTTACAATAATAATTTTTGGGTTTGAACACCTTCAATATCTCTCTTGTGTTGCCATGTTGAAAAAACCCACAGACAGGAGGGGAACACCATGGGATCTCAAAAAATCATTTAGCATATGCAAAGATCAATTAAGCACTTAGTGATACACTGTAGCCTCCAGTGCAGTCTCCAGATATTATTCAAATGCATTAATATTAATCAAAGTTAACATTTATTTCTTTCCATGCAGTTCCTATTGCAATGATATGGCATCTGAATAAAGCAGCAGCTTCCTGGTTTAAGCATTTCTACTCTACTTATCTCAGTAAGAACCCAGAGCATATTATGACTCAAATGCAAGCAAGCCTTTCTCATCCAAAAATCTTAATTTTCATGTTTCAGAGGAATTTTTTTTTTCCTCAGTTTGGGTTCTAAAGAAACAGGGTAGCTTCTTCCCAGCTTTGCCTACAGTAAAAACAATGTCCAGGCCAAACTGTAAGAAAACATAAGGTTAGGTTAATACATAGAAACAGCAGAAAACCAGGGATCTGCAGCATGAAGCTAGGTAGTTTCTCAACAGCTTTATAAACCTCTCCAAAGAGATAAAATAATCCAAACTCTTCATTGCATATGTCTAACACTTGGTATCAAAGTGTATGTACAATAAAAATTATCTAATTTTCATAAAATTTCTGTATAAATATATCACCTTGACACTCTCCTCACAGTGATTTCTATATGTAAATTAAATGTTTTAAATTGCAGTTGTCAGAAGTTTGGGTTTACCTTCATTTCTGTTAGAAACCTTCCTTTGCAAAGGAAAATCTCAGGTCAAAATGCTTATGCAGAGCACTCTGAATTCACACCAATAAAATTATTAACATTCTGATGTATTTGCAAATGATTCTGTATTTTTAAACAGGGGTTGATGAACTGCACAGTTCTCATTCCAGTCGTCCTTGCTTAGCATCACCTATTGCTCCCCATACATCAAATACAAACTCATCTGGAAATGCAAAGTCTCCAAGAGTTTCATCCAATGCCACTGCAAATTCATCTGGGTTTTTCTTGTCTCTTCCAGCTTCCACAATTGTTGCAGCTAAAAAGCAACAAAACAAAATAATGTCATTATCATGAAAGTGACAGCTAATACATAGGGCCAAGAAAGAGATGGATAGGATTTGGGATGTCTATCTTCAACAGCTGGTGAGGTCAACTTAGGGAGATGAAAATTCTACCAGGTGAATTTTCAGGATTCAACAGGAAATTATGTACTTAAAGTTCATGCCTCTAGAAAGTGAAAAAGTTATTTCTGAAAATCTCAGCCAGGTGGGTCAAATTGTGCAGAAGCAAGAGAAAGGCTCTGCTGCTGTGCACAAGAAACTGGAGCCACCAAACAGCAGGAACACTTTGATATCCAGGAGAATGAAAGCAGAGGAGCGACACAATGGAGTTAAACTGTGATATCTTGTATGCCAATACTGTCCAGCATTTTCTCTTATTTAGCACAAAAGTATCTGAATTTATCAAGTTCCAGAGCTCACTTTTGAAATGGCTACACTGGGGCTGCTGCTTAGGGCTGACTCCTTAGTCGCTGTGCTCACCCTTCACCTTTTGCCACTGCAGTTTCTCAGACTCTAGGAGAACACAGAAGTCTATCCCAAACACTGGATGCTGACAACCCATGGATATTAGAGCAAATGAAAACATCTCTTCATCATGACACCTGCACCTCCATGAAGGGTGAAAAGAGTCAGCACAGAAATTTCTCCTGGTTAAGCTGGGTCCAGAGAACCACTGGCAGCAAGCTACCATGGTTTGAGGACAGAATGCTCTGTAAGACACACTCAGCACAAACAGCTCTGCTGAATACAGTTTATTTTCTGAGCTGTATCTCTGCTGCACAGCCTCTCTTCACAGGAATATGATGGTGTAGTACAATAGGTGAAACATCAAAGTCTGCTTCATTTTGTGATTATTTTACACCCCTGCCTTAAACTGCTAGGTGTCTTCCATCTTTTGTTAAACATCAAATACCCGCCACTTTCCTCACAAGCATATCAAATTCAAGTGTCAAAGTGAAGGATTTGATAGCTTCTAGCCTTTTCTTAGAGGAATTCCAAATGTAAAACACATAATATAGTGCCTGAGAAAGGGAAGGAAGTTTTGAAGCCACAGAAAAGCATCTTTACTGGGACAGTCTGCCATCTACCACACACATTGTATCGAATCAACATGGCAAAATCTCTCTGATAAAAATAATAATAAACATTCCCTGCACTGAAGTTTTACTAAGTTCAATTAATTTTATTTTGTTGACCTAAACCTCAGCTCAACTTTATTGACAGTTATGAATTTCTGGCAAACAGTACTTGCTGTTGTGCAAACATGTAAGAAGCTGTAAGCAAGCGTGAGCCATATTCCTCATTGTAAACGTCAACAACAGTAATTCTGAGGAAACTTGATGTTTTGGTTTTAACTGTGTTCAGCTGTGAGACTCCAAACACAATCAGAGTGTGTCAAACTACTCAAAGCTGTCTAAGGAAAATGTATGTAAACCTTGACAAATAAACTGCTGTGATGGAGACAGTTCAAGCGTACCCCAGCTTCCCAGGCACCACTAGTGGTTCTCAAGGACCCTCAAGACCCTGCCAGAAGAAACCCTATCCCTGTTGCACTGATCCTCTCTGTGTCCCCCATGAAGTTCCTGGGACTCTGATTCAGACAAGTCTGGGTGGGAAATGGGCATTAAAGAGGGGACCCTTGATCCTGGCAAGTGGAACACAAGGATTTGTTCTATCAACACCACTCTATATTCCCTGACAATGGGGCACAAGAAGGTACTTACAGGGTAGCAAGCCTGGAGATAATGAGGTGAAGGGCATAACTGAAAATTCACAGATTTCTGCATATGAAACAGGATGTGAACTTACTTTTTATAGACACTGGGAGAAGGTTGGAGAGAAAAGATCTGTGCAAGGTGGAGTAAGAACAGACACATCAAGAAATTGTTAGACCAGATCTTTAGAAATCAAGAGAGTAAGGATCTAGATAAGTGTTCAAGCAGGGTGGGAGCAGAAATGCAGCCATTTTTAAGATAAATTGGCCAAGAGATATGGAAGAACCATATGACACAGACAGAAGCAATAAAACAAGACAGCAAGCCATTATATCACAGTCCAGCTGCCCTGGCTGAAGTTTCAGAACTGCACATAACAAACTATCATTAACAGAAAGTGTAATTTCAAACACAACTTTCGTTAAAGATTGACCTTACAAATAACTATATAGACTCTAAAAAACTGATTTATTACAGATTTACGAAACTTGAAAACAAAATCCTCTAAAAACTTAGCGGATCAACTTTCAACGTAGTCAAGCAAGAATCCGAACATCACCGTGCTAAAACAGCCTCAAAAAAACCCCATTTCCGTGTGTATTGCGTAAGTGTGACCAGCAGTGCAGGGCAGATTTAATGCAGTGTATTTCCTAAAGTACAGCGGCACTCCCAGATCCACCTGCTGCCGGACCAGGCTCGCTGGCGAGCCGAGGCGCTCCGGCAGAGCGGTGCTGACCTCCAGCGCCGGCCCGGCCGCACTGCGCCAGCGCTCCCCGCGCTGCTCCGCGCACAGCGGCACCGCCGGGGGCCGAGCCCCGCCGCCCTGCCTTCCTGCCTTCCTGCCTTCCTGCCTAAAGCCGCCCTGCCAGCCCGCGAACTCTGCCCCGGTTCCCCCGGCAGCTGCCAGGGCGGCGGAGCTGCGCAGATCGCGCCCGGTCGCACAGCGACGTTCGCGAAATTGATGCGGAATTCCCGGGGCAAATCAAAGCTGGCTGCCAAGGCATTCAGCAGATACTTGCCGGCTTGAAGAAAACTTTGCTGGTTCTCAGAGGGTGACAGCTTCGTGCCAAATTATCTCCACGCCCCTCCCTTTTCCCCACTGCTTCTTGTAAGAGCTGCACAATAAGTGATTACAGGAATTTTATTCCAATAGAATATTTTTCCACAGTCAAAAGAGCCTCAATTGTTTTCAGATTTTCCTTTTTTCAGTTCACTTCAGGCAATGTTAGTGTCTAATTAATTTTTACATAAAATGTGAAAAGTTCAGCAATCTTAAAAGTGGTGAAAAGAATTAGTAGTCTCATCAACTTTAACTGAGAAGTTAATGTCAAGCTTCCCAGAATGTGAACAAAGTAATATGTTGGCTTTTCAAATACTGTTCCTTTAAAATAACCTCAAAGATCTTTCACAAAATCCTTATTTTCACTTTTAATAGACACATGGGGCACAAGCCATGAAAGCTATCTTCTGCCTGCCATTCTTATTATCTACCTTACATAGTGGTTTTCCTACCTATATCCTATACTGTAACTTCTGAAAAAGCTTTTTTCAGAAGACCTGACAGAAGCCTTAACATTTATTTAGCTAACTGGACTTGCCCTTCTTTTTATCAAAAAACTCCCATTATTCTTTCAGAGTAAATGAACAGCTGTAAACAATACACCCCTGAATGTACGCAAAAAAAATCCTTTGGGAAAGGAAGTCTGGTGACAGAAGGAGAAGAAAACAACAGATTCAGGGAGAATATCACTTCAGTTAAAGCATTTAGAGAAGGAAACATCTATTGAATATTGATGGGTTGGATTTGCGAGCCAAGAGAAAAACCTCGGGTAACAAAAAAGGTTTAAACCTGTTCATGTATTTTGACTAGATGGTAAGTTTGAAAAATGAAGTAAAAAATGGAGAAGTAGATTTCAAATTTTTTAAACAAAGACAGAATACCCAAGGGTATTTCAGCCTGATCTCAGTGATAGAAGGTTATGAAACAGACTATCTTGTGTGTGATCACATAGCATGGACAGGACAAACGGGGTCAGGCCCAGCCAGCATGGGTTTAGGAAAGGCAGGTCCTGCCTGACCAACCTGGATCTCCCTTTATGACCAGGTGACCCACCCACAGGATGAGGGAAAGGCTGTGGATGTGCCTACCTGGACCTCTCTAAAGCCTTGGATACTGTTCCCCTTTCTCCCAGAGAAGCTGGCAGCCCATGACTGCACATGAGGATTGGACATCAGGAAAAATTTCAGGTTGGACATCAGGAAAAATTTCTTCACTGAAAGGGTGGTTAAGCATTGAATGGGCTGCACAGGGAAGTGGTGGAGACACCACAGCTGGAGTACTCAAGAAATGCCTGGGTGTGACAGTCTATGTTTAGCTGGCATGGTGGTGTTTGGTCAAGGCTTGGACTCAGTGGTATCGGAGCTCTTTCCCAACCCTAACGATGCTGTGATACGTCATGTCTGATAACATTATGGAGAGCAACAGAAAGGAAATAATCACCCAAAAGCAGAAAAACAGAACAAAGGGGAACAAAATATTGCTGGATGAAGCCAAAAGATGCTGAAAAATGTGGACTGGAAGCCCTTCTGCCATCATTTAGAATCGGTACCATTCTGGGGTTAGATCCCGGCTTCCTCCCACCCAGAATTTTTGGGATTAAATACAGTTCATAATCGAGTCTTGTTGATTTAAAAAAATAAATGCCAATATTTTTCACTAACACTGTTTCCTGAGTTGCTCCTATTAATCAACTGCTCAAATTCCTTTACCAGAAGGCACTCATAGAATTTAAAATAACCTGAATTATCTCTCAGCTGTGTATTTATGTTTTAAAGAATGCTGAAGTCAAGCCTTGGCCCAGTTTCTAACATGTCCATAAAATGCCTGAAGAATACATTTCCAGAGCCAACTGGCCCTTCTCTGGATTACATACAGTTTTCAGTACAGGAATAAGAACTAAAAAGGTAAAAATGCATCCAAAAGCAGGTATGTAAATCTCAATAGCATTTAGATCTCTGAAATAAAAATAAAAAACTGGGCCAGAATAAAGTGCTTGCATTTTCTTTAACAATTTCCAAGTATTTTGGTCCAGCCTAGGGATCTGTGTGTAGATTTAGTCAGCCATTCTTGAAACTGTCAAGATACTTAACCATGCAAAAATTAAGGGCTTTATCTCACCTTTAATTCTGTCTGTAATTTAACATGAGTTTTTCTTTCCTTTCTTTCTAACTTATGTCTTAAAACTGGGGCACTGTTTCAGAATTCAATCACACCATGGAAGTGTCATTTTAATGGAGATGAAAGAGTAACATTAACTGACATCCAAAGATTCTGACAAACAGAAGTGCATGGATGTGAGCAATGATTGAGATCTTAATAACTTGTCAGCTGCACATTGTGATGACTTGCATTTTCAACTAATCTGGCTTGAGTAATGAATGAAATTTCAAGCTAAGTGGTGATTGGCATTCTCTGAATGAATCTTTTCCTCATATCTCATTTTCATGGGTGACTGATCACATCCAGTATGTGAAAAACTGACATGTGTTAATTGAACAGATTTGTGACAGGTGATTAGCTCTCCTTTCCTAAAGAATCCTGGAGCTGTTTGTTTTAAAATGGTGAAGTTGGGGCGTTTGAGTCATCAACACTGGCTGTTGACTCTTAGATTTGAACTTCTGGATATGGCTTCAAAGGTGCAAAGTAAAGCTACATGAACCCTATAGTCTTTGATTTCTGACAGTTTCTCTTGGTTTCACTACTTTTTGGGGAGGAAAAGAAGAGGTTAGGGACAAAGCAACCACCCAGCTGGGAAGAAAAGAGCCTCTGTATGAACAAAGACCTCTTCCTTCTTTGAGTATTCTTTTAAGGCTTTTTTTTTTTTTTTAAGTTTCCAAACTACATACTGAAAGATGAAGGGCATTAGATATTTTTGAGGGGAAAAAAAAATTCAAGGAATTCATGGGAAAAGTTTACCAGGTACTTGGCTACTACTTCAACCATGTGTTGAAAGATGAACTTCTCAGTCTACTGTGCAAGAGCCATCCTGTTTACAGTACTGAGAGCCAAAAATACAAGGAACACCAGTTCCCACAGGACAGTTCCCATGGATGCCAGCAGCAGAGCACCTACAGCTGCTTATTCCTGTAGGGCAAGGAGCCTGGGGACCTTGGAAGTAACCTGCAAGGACAGGAGCTTCCAGAAGCCCAGCCTGAGCCAGGACTGCAACAGCTGCAGGACAAAAACAGCTCCCAGAGGGACAGCTGGCAGGGGACTCAGAGCTTTGAAGCCTGAGCCAGACTGAGGCACAGAGGTTGCAGGAATGAGATGGGACGTGGAATCCTCCCTAACCTAAACATGGCTCAGCAGCACACAGGCCTCCCAGGAGTGCACTGCATGGCAGCAGCATCACATATTAGAGTTGCTGGGAACAGAAATGTTGAGAACTTCTAGATTCTCGGGAATTTGAAAGTTTAGATAGAACCTACAAAACAGAATTCAAGTTTTGGGCAGCTCTGCCCTCTCTTCTATGCCAGGAAGCCCACTTCTGCCTTAGACTGAAGGACAAATACGGTTTTACCTACAATTTTTCCTGTGAAAAACTAGTGGAATCTGCCAAACAGATGCTTGCTGGTAGGAGCACACAACAAAGCCCTTTTGGCTATTGAGATAACCACCTTTTGTTCTCATTCCTCTGTTAGCTAACTGCTGCCCCTCCAGCTCTGATGCTTCGCTCTCTGGAGCTCCATGCCAGACCTATTTTCTCTTCTGGTTTGCCTTTTCTGCTTCTCTCTCATGAAAGCTTTCTTTTCAAGACCACATTCCATTTAGCCTATTCTTTCCTTTTTCTTGGCTGGTTCTTTTAAGATATTACCATAATAATAAATATCTTCCTCTTTGTCTCAGTACCAGCAGTTCCACAAGATCCTAGGAGGATTACAGCAGCCAAGGCAGGCTACAACAGCTAGACTGCAGCTTCTTCCCACACAAACACCAATTCCTATTTAGTTGTTGTCACAATAACAAAGAAAAGCAACAGCTGCAAGGACAAGTTTGTTGCATCTTTAAGGAACTTATGACACTGGGGTTACGTAGTTTCTTTCTACGTAGATTTACGTAGTTTCTATAAATCAATGATTCTTATAACGAGTAAATATTCTATAAGTTTTCTCATGTTCATCAGAATACAGGTTTTAGAGATTTTGATAAATTTGTGTAATTATTCTGTCAGTTGTCTTGCTAAATAATTGCTTGTTCACTGATGAAGATCTCAGGTTCAAACCTTAGCAATCAACTTTGATGGGTCTATGCCAAGGGGCAAAAAAACAAATAAACACACTTATCCTTAAGAATTCTTAACCATGGCACACACAAGATCCACTAGAAAATATATGCCAGAAAGAATACAGTGGTGACAGTTATAGCAAGTAACTAAAAAATTCATGCAACAGTGTATAGCTGCAAAAAGAATAGAGGATTGATTGAGTAATTACATCACAAGAATTGAAGTGGGAGGGTGACTCTTTTATCAGAAAAACACATTTGTAGAAATAAAGGCAAGTTTTTGAGACTGCAGGCTGGACAAATTTTCCTTCACTTACATCCAGAGACTGAAGAACTCAATAAATGTTAGGCTACAGAAAATGAGAAATTATTTAATCTTGTAGTAATCTATCTGCTAAAAACTCACCTAATTCAACATCTCTTATGCCCATGTATGTTTCAAGAAGCTCATCCACTTTTTTAATTGCTTTTTCTTCAACTTCAGTTGGCTTTGTTGGAATAAAGGGAGAGAAGAGCAAAAGTTTCATTATATCCATCCAGATTTCAAAATAACCAGCAATGTGCCAGTGATTATCCTTACTCCCATCTTGGCAACCTAGACTTACAAAATCTACAGATAAAACACACTATTCCACTCTCTTTCCCTCTTCTCACAAACATGAGCTTTCCTCCTAATATCAAGCCACACAGCTCATGCATTCGAATTGAACAGGGCCTTATATCTCCTGACAATACAGATCTCCATCAAATCCTCATCAGCTTTAGAACAGCCCAGAATAAGAAATATAATTCACCAAACTCTAATCCTGGTTTTTGCACAAATTCATGTCAAGGTATCCAATTAGCCTCTCCTAACAACAGCCCTTACACCAACCCCATACACTTCAGTGTCAGAAATGGAACAAACTCTTCACAACCATCCCATCTCTTCCCCGCCCCCCTTTCCCTCTTTTCAGCACCTCTTGGTCTAATCTAAATTCATCCATGTAGTCCATGAACTCTAACTCTGGGTTCTATGCTTCCAGGTTCTTCAGCCCCATCCTATCCCTGCTAGTCATCAACTTTAGTTGTTCTCTTCAGTCCCACAAGCTTTGTAACATCCCACATTTCCTTCCTACTTATCAGCCTTGGGGAAGAATAAATCAGAAGCCGGGTGATTAAACGGAGGGGCATTTACCCCACCATACCATTTCCTCCACAGTAGCAGGGCCTTTGGCTCTCAGGCGAAGTGTTTCTCTCCCTTTGGAGATTTTAGCCTCTGACAGAGCTCTGCCTTTGGACCTTGGCTCCAGCTTTTCTAAAGACAAAAAAAAAAAAAAAAAAAAAAAAAAAAAAAAAAAAAAAAAAAAATCCAACAAAAATAAAATACCAAACAAAAGTACGTGTACAGTACAACAGAATATGAGGTATCTGTTTTGGTTATTACAGTATCTTCACATTTAGTCTAATCGAGATCTAGACAGTGAAGAAATCTAATTATAAATTAACTATTCTAAGTATAGCTTTGCCAACAATCTCTTGTCTTCAAATTGTAGTATCTGCTCAGCTGCACGGAGGCTAGGACTTCCATTGAACAATATACCTAAGCAGGCCTATGGCATTCATTTCATATATGTACCTTGTGTAATTTTATTTCCCTATTCTACAGAGAAGAATTTTAAATTAGACAGCAGCTGAAGTCACCGGCCAACTGCTGATTTATTTGGGTCTTTACAGGCAGAACACACAGCAGGTTCAGCATTGCAACATTTTTATCTTTCACTGATGCAAAGGTGCAAACACTCCTGCTAAGCAGGGGATGATGAGCCACATTGAGCTGAGCTAACAATCTGCTTATCAGCACTCACAGAGGTGAAGTGGCCATAAGCAGATCTGCAGGAGGTTTTCCACTGGTTTCACCGAAATTATTTCACAGCTGATAAATCTCAACAAAGAGTATTTGTAGAGATTCCTTTACCTGAATTCAGCCTTTCTTGTTCCATCCTGGGTAAGGGCACCCCAGTTAGTAGATGGAGCATGGAATCATTTAAGATTTGGGTCTCTTGTTCCAGGATGCAATTTTACATTCAAGAGTGGCAAGGCTTTACTTTACTTATTGACATGGGAGTTACATAGTGAACCTGGAAAGTGCTAGAAGAGAGGAGACAATTCTGCAGAACTGCTTTTATTTGTCCTGTTTTCTCTAACAGATTATTCCTGCTCTTAATAGCAGACCTTTCTAATAATCTTTTCTTGAAGGGAATACTATAACATATTATATTAATTTTGCTCAAATAGATTTCAGCTCATCATTCTTGCGTAAGTGGTCACAAATCTAGATTATTACGCTGAACAGTATGCTTGAAAAGTAAATTTTATTAGCTTTCATGATTCAAATAGGTATGTCAAAGTCTCTTATATATATCCTTAGGATCAACACTTTTTCTTTATCCTTTTATTGCTTCAAGGACAGTTTAAAACATCCTTAAGATTGTCATCATTTCTGCTAGACTTGTTTCAAAAAGTCATTCCTGATAAGAAACTCCATATTTTTCAAATTCTGTCACCATTATCACCTTAGAACTCATGATTTGACATAACCTTCATGGGCAGTACTTTAGACCAAAACACTCTGGCTATCACAGAAACTGTTTTCCATGTTCATATCATTAAAATGCAGAGTTTGTGTTATGCTGCTTTACTTTGTTTCTATTCATTTTTCACAGATGCTTGTGACTGGTACAAATCTTTAGTTCTGTGCTACAAGCCTTGCCTAGGGGAGCTGAGGCAGCCTGTGTGTACGTGGTAGAAGGATGTCCAACCAGTAAATTATGCTTATTTCACATTCTGCTGAGAGGAAGAAAAATAAAAATAATTTCACACAGAGGTTTGTCTCTTATTTCTGTACCCTCACCAAATTCTGTTGAAATTAACAGGAATTCAGCACCTACTCAAGGAGAATCTGGATCTTGTCTGTCATCTCCTCTGGGGCTATTCTTAGTGCTCAAGCTGCAGCTTAAGCGTTATCTTGGTGCCTGAAGCCTAACTGTACCTAAGGCTAAAGGCAGGACTTCTTAAACTGAGCACTGCAACTTGCAAGTTAATTTGTGTAGGGTAAAAAATAATGTGCATCTTCCAAAAATCTGTCCACAAAGCTCTGGTTGCCTCTCAAATCAATGGCAGAAAAAAGGTATTGCCATGAAATTAGTGCATTTTCTCCTCTACATCACAGGCAGACTAAAAGCTATCTTAGTCACCTGACTAAAGTAAAAACTATTAAATTATGGCTGAAGTCATCAATCAAATGATGATTTACCCTGCTCTTTACAAACAAAGTGTGTAACACTTCTAGCATTGAGCAAAAATTATAGGCCCATATTAGAAAGAGGTATTGCTGCATTACTAATGATGATAGACAACATATGCAATTCTTTAGCATAATGTATAACATACACATTTACTTAACAGCAGTACCAACTTACATACAAACACATTAGAAATTAGAGATCCATTCTCCACAGAAACACCAAAAGCAAAAAAAAAAAAAATCTTTGCATTTCTCTCATTTTCAATTTCTGCTACTATTCTGACACCAAGTGTCAAGACTGGTGTATGACAGTACCTGTAAACTACTAGTACATTAAAAAAATTGAAAAATAAACATTAAAACTTCTTGCTGCTGTAGTGAAGACAGTGGTATTGAATTGACTGTTATTGCAGGTGTGCAGAAAAGGCCTCATACAAATTTATGATATAGCATTATTTTGAAGTTTTTATTACAGGAAAATGCTACATGGTTTGGGGAGAGGATCCAAAAAATTGAGATAATAAAAATTGTAACTTGGTCTCTATTTTGACTGCCTGAGCAAAACTTGCCTTGTTTGTTTCTTTTCTACATTGATAGAGTTAATATATACAAGAATTAGCAGTAAGTATGCATTCCTCCCATTTAAGCAGCACTTCTCACAGCATGCAGGTGGCAACCTAAGACAGAGCTTTGCAATTCTGCTTTCTTCCAATTCTGAGTACACCGGCAGCACGACTGGAGATCCACAAAAATGCTGGGGAGGGGGAGAGGGAGAACAGGCAGGCAGCAAGGGAGGTGCTCAGGGGAATCCCAAACAGTGCTTGCTGCAGATTCCTTCTGCACTAGAGAGCAGACCCCAGAAAAGGGTACAGAAATAAAAAAGTCTGACACACAGAACAACAGGGATTATGCATCAATAGAGGAAAAAAGGAGTTTTGAGGATCAGGACATTAGTGAAGTGATTTGTGCTCTAAAATTGTACCTATGAAACAATTCCTGTTCTAATTTTGCAACATCATGTAGTGGCAAAAGAGGTTCAGGTGAGGTAACCCACATCAGGATGACTGCTGGAGAAAGCAAGATGGAAGAAAATCCATTCATAAATCTTCCACTTCAAAGAAAAAAGCTAAGTGTACTTTCTTGTAGTAGTTACGTTAGCACAGGTGGACACCTGGCTGCATTCTGAAAACAAACCCACAATGAAATGCAACGATGGGATTTACTATCAAGGTGTTTTACTGAACAAGGTGGACAGTCAGGTCACTCACCAAATGCTTTCAAAGGCTCTACCAACTCCAGCTTAAACTTCTGACCTTTCTGCAGATCTTTTAGCATTTTGGCAACTTCATAATGCCGACACTCTGAGACATTTTTCCCATTTATGGTCTCTATGTGATCACCCACGCAGACAGTTTTGGTTTGGTCCATAATGCTGCCTTCTTTGATTCGCTATTGTTTAAAAAAAAACACCACCAGAATTAGAAACATTTCTTTAAAAGGTGATTATTTGTAAGAGGTAACACCACCAAGTTTCAAGAATGTCAGTTAACAATATGAATATTACTGAGCTTATTATTCCAGCAGTGTGTTTTGTCTATAAGATTATCATAAAACACATTTTAAAAAGCATTATTTTTCAAACAAAGTATTTTAATAAGCATTGAATATACAGTCAGACAGGGGAAAAAAGAATGCAACCACACTTTAGAAATAAAGAGTTCTGAATAACCTAATATTTTTGTGCTTTAAAACTGATCAGAGACATCTCAGTCATGTGAATGGTTACTCAAGTTTTTTGAGTTTTTCTATTTAATAGCTTGACAAGCATAGGAACAGAATTTTTCTCTTCTCAAATTTAGTCCAGGGACTTAGTAAAAAATTACATACTGTAAAGGGCTGATCTTAATAAGACCCATCCCCAGTGCTGAAACTAGTGTTCTCCTCATTAAACTATACAGCTGTGTATTAAAGGATATCCTTTGAAATAATAAAGAATAAGAAAATCTTTTAACTGCCATCTCATGGAAAATACAAATAGTCCAAAAGTCATAACAGAAGTTACCGTTCCTATGAAGTGCAATTTAAAAAAGTATGAGGAAAAAAACCTTTAAAATGATTTATCACACTTTAAATTTTTAGTGATTCTGGTTTTTGTTGTTACATACTACCATGTTGGTTCATCATGTGCACACATCACGTAAGCCATTACTATATGGCTATTGAATAGACAAGCTATGACATAGTAAAATACCTTTTACTTTGCAGACACAAATTTCATTCTAATGTGTTCCAGAACAACAATCTTTCCAACACAGACTGCCATGGTTCAGCTCACTGTGTGAGATAGCAGTGAGACAAGGCAGATAAACAAGCTGCCACCTCCCACTGCAGCAGCCAGCCTGGCTGTGCCATCCTCTGGGAGCTGCTCCCAGCTCTGCGCAGGGCTGAGCCCACACATGGGCCTCCTTCTGAGAGCCAGTGGGAAGTGTGACAGTGCCCACTGGCATACAGTGCACTGCAGTCATTTTAAGCTTCAGGCTGAGTTTAACTCTTTCTAGCCCCTAACAGAAGCCTCGTGGTGAATGTGGATGTGGTATTGTACACACCAAAAACCAAATGTGCCAAATGCAGTCCCGTTACCAGGACTAAAAACCTGTCCCACCCGGCTTCAATCAATGTTTAGTCCACATGTTAAATATTCATTTAGCTTTTCTTCTTAGCACTTGGATCCCAACACTAGAACTGTTGAAATAATATTCACTGGCTGTTATTTGTGTCACTTTTTATCATCACTCCAAGTTAACTGACTGAGACAGTCGAGCTACACTGTCACAGTAATTAAGATGCAATTGCCTGTATTTCAAGGGCTCTACAGCCCATTGAGAAGCTATGAGGATCTATATTTCCTATGCAATGCCCACTCCATTTGATAATGTCTCCTTGTACACCACTCAGTCATACTTCAAGTTCTACTGCTGTTCTTTGAATACTAATTTGACTCCATAATACTTTTTCCCACCTGCCTGTGTACCTCAAAAACAAATTTGTGAAAGCAGAACGATACCAGGTTTTGTTCTTAGTAAGGCAAAACAAGATTAAAGTTCATAGGGAAAAAGCCCTGCAGTTCAGTGTCAGGTTTAAAATTGGTTGGGCTACCACATCAAACCTAGAAACCTCCCTGTTATTTAAAATGCAGTAAAGTAACTACAACCCACAGCAACCTTCAACAACCCACCTATCAGTAAACTTAGTATTAATTTTTAATTAAGAATGGGACACAGTTACAATTTTTAAAGGAAAATATGTGTATATGAACAAAAAAAAATCTACAAAACTTTAGAGACAGTCTCTGCTTATTCATTTACCTAGACAATGAAGGGAAAAAAAGACGCAGCTTTTACTTTTGTATGTATATATGTGTATATATTATTTTATATATATATATATATAATATATATATATATATATATATATATATGTCAGCATTTTCTTTGCTGATTTAAAAGATCCATTAGCTAAATCTGCAACAACAACAAACAAAGTATGCTCCTGGAAACTCCTTAAAACTGATGCATTCCCATGAAGACTGCATCATTTTCATTACAATGCTTATTATTAGACCAGTACAAGGAAAAATAATACATATTTGCTCAGAGGACTTTTATACAATTTACTGGAAATTACAGCTTGTCTGGCTAATGTTGTGAGGGTTTTCCAGTGTGCTCCAATTGTGCAGTAGTCTGTGTGAGGGCTGTTCTCCCTGCCTGTTACCAAGCAAGCACAAAGGGAGTGTCGCTGTACAGGGCTGCACTCGTGAACGCTGCTCTCTGAAGCACTGCTTCAATGCCTTCTTTTAAAATGCCACATAAGCAGCAGCATGACTGAATGTTATGGGCTGTACAGATGCCACCACTAGAAATTCACAGTTCTTTGTCTATAAACATAAAAAGTTATGCTATGATTTTGCCAAAATGCTTAGTGAAACCTTCACAGTATCTTGACTTTCACAAACATGACCTCAGTCACATTTTTCCACAACAAAGACAAGCAAACTGATTTGTAAACCATGTCTTGTTTTATAGCCACGGTAGCTAAGGAATGAACAGAAAATACAACCTCTCCATACAGAAGCTCTGTTTACCATGAGAACAATGACTGGGGCAGTTTACAATGAGAACAACGATTGGGGCAGCAGTAACCAAAGATAATTGCTAATGCCTCACTAATAATGGGTAACTGGAATATATTAGAGCAAAGAATCTCAAAAAGGCAGAAAACATGATTAAGGTTCCTTATACCTAGTCTAGCAAGAAGGGCAGCATCATTTCATAAGCCTCTACTTGTCTCAAAACATACTGCCTCTAGGTCATATAGAAGAGGAGAAGGAAAGCAATTATGATTAATATACTGAGTATGTTACTGCCCATACTTGCTACTCAACCTCATTCTGGTAAATTGTGTTGATCCATATCCTTGTAATTCACCCTGTCTAAGGCTACAATACTGGAAAGCTGAAAAACCACTATACTTGCCCCTACTCTTGTACAGCCCAAAGGCTTCTGCCCTGGGAACAGCCAAAGACTGAAAGAACATGATCTCATTATCACATGAGTTACAGAAGTTCTATAAGCATCTAATAAATGACATCAGAAAATCAGTTTAAAACAGGAGGGGGCAGATGCAAGCAGTATCTAACACCTACCTCCTCAGGGTAGCTCAGGAGATACAATGGTCTCATTGTAAAGCTGATACACGTTACAGAAGCAATGAACAAATGAACAGATTTTGAATGACATGCATTACAGATTAGCTGAACTAATTTTGAATTATGTCCCTAAAGAAAAGCAACTTTATTCTTTCCTTACCATATATATGATAATAAAAGATTTTATCGTTCTAAAGGATCATGAAACCAATAATTAACCAATTATAGTAACAGGAGCTTCTATAGAACAAAGTATTTCACTGGTAATTAAGTTTACCTTTATAAAGGCACAGCCAGTTCCATTGTCTGTAATGGTAAGTCCCAGCATATCATCAGTTTTAAGAATTTCCACTTCTTTTCGCTGTCCTTTCACATGGGCAAATATGAAATCTTCAAGGCCGATTTGTGCACCTAAGAGCTTGTCCATATCCACTTTATGAGTGTTCAAAGTGCAAAACATGATCTGTGCAGAAGGAAAGCAAACACATTAACAGTGTATTAGGTTTGGTGAGCTTGATTGGAAGGCAAAATGAGAGCACAGTTCAGGCCCCTGTGACAGGTCCATAGCTTAAGTGATCACCCTTCTCCTCCAGATATACCAGGAGAAGGAATCCACACACAGCAGAAAGCACCAGTACTCAAAGTGCAGGTGAGAGCTGGCAGGGAACATAGGAAGGAGACCTCCCTGTGTGAGCAGCCTCTCAAGGCCTGTCTCAGCACACCAGCTCTGAGAGAGGCATCTTGAGCTGCTACAGCTCGCACCAGAGGTCAGAGTAAGCAAACTGAAGAGCCACCACCATGTTTGGCCTCATCATTCATCCACCACAAATTCCACCTGATTCAAAGATCACTAGGGACTACTTTAAAACTTCATTAGTTTAAAGCAGTTTAATGGGGAGAAAAAAAAAAATGAGAGCTTATCAAAACAAGAGTCATGAGAGAGCATGAAATGCTTTGTATTGCCCCATGTGTTCTCATTAGCTCAGAGCACATTGTCTTCAGTGGGCTTGCTTAGTTCCTACTCTTCCCAGCATGAGCTGGGGTCATCCCTGTTCCAATAAAAGCAAGGCTTAATAAAAAGGTCAAATTGCTTCTTTATAAATCAGCTTTTTTGAGGAATTTCCTTTGGATATCAGCCAAACCTTTTTCTCCCTACACTTATGCCAGCTCTTGAGCAAGAAGATTTCTTGTCCTGGGCATAGGCAGGGTGAGGGCAATCCATCTGTACTGTCTGGGAACAGGGATGCTTTTGCCCACCACGGAGCTACATGAAGGAGCCTGGCCAGGCCCATCACAGCTACAGTAATGACAGGTGCCTTTCCAAGCTGCAGCAGGAGAGGAGTGAGGGACAAGGGTACCCCCAGCTGCCTCCTGGGCAGCACGGAGAGCACAGGGCAGCAGCCAAACCAGAGAGACTGTGCTCCAAGAGAAACTTGGGGGATCCCTAAAATCTACTTCACTGAGGCAAAGACAAGGGTTTTCCACACCAGAACACTACACATGCCTTTTTCTTTCCTTCTGGCATCACTGGATTCTAATATATGATATGAAATCATTTATAACAGGATGAAAGCAGAAAAATGGAATTGAAAGTCACCAACCTGTTTAAATTGATTCCAGGTCAAATGAAGAGTGGATACTTTTACTAATGTTTTTCAAAGAAAGCATTCAAGTTTCTGGAGCTTTCTAGGACTTAGATCCTCTAACTATGGGGGTTTTAATCTTAAAAGACTGAAAGTTGATAGAGAGATTGTGTTTCTTGACAGAGGTCGTGTTTAGTTGCAGTTTTTAAAAACAAAACAAGCAAAACCCCCCCACCAAACAGCCTTACTTCAATGGCTATTGCTTATCTCATCTAATCCACCAAACATCCACTGCAATCTAACACCTTATTTAACAATGAAAGTTGTAACAGCACACCCTTAACAGACATTAGTTTTATTTGCTCAGGTAATGCCAAGGTTTTCAGTTAAACAATTCTCTAGATATAACAACACCTAGAGAAATTAATCTGGTTTTAAGTAGAAAATTGAATATAATGATAATAATAATGATTATGGTAAAAATAATCTCTAATGACAAGCTCTTTTTTAAAACCAAAAAAATTATAACAGATTATATCAAGTTCACATACACATTTTCAGATCTCTCAAGCCACATAACTTTGCCAGTTTAAAACGGTAACTCAGTTCTCTGTTCATTGTTCCTGTGATGAATAACAAGCACTGTCTTTACATTTTAGACATTAGCATCCTTCATCTGACCTTGTCAAACAGACAATCTAGTAAATACTGTCACACCTTTGAATAGATAAAATTGGCAACAGAGCAGAAATGTGATATTTAGAAACTTGATCCAGAGTTTCTCTTTATAGATCTTCATCTGGATGGCATTCCTACTACAGCCTATAAGTCTGCAGAATTTTTTGTGAGTCAGTTCTGTGTTAACCACAGGGCTGAGAGAGCATCAGCTAGTCAAAAATAAAACTTAAATCATTCTTCATTCTCTTTAGTGAACAACTGCTTTTTCTCAGAAGAGATATATGCAAAGAGTAATGTACTAAAGATGTATCTACCCAGAAAGATATACCACTACACCATTTACCAGTTATAGCATAGCTTTATTTGTACACAACTGAGACCTACTGATTCAAAAATGGTATTTTTTCATAGATTTTACATAAGTTTAATATTGGTACCTAGTGCCAGATTATATACTTGAATACTTAAACAACAGGTTCCACTCACTCAAACCTTTGTATATTTTTGATAGTAATTTTCTTATTCAAAAATAAAACAAGAAAAAAATTCAACGTGCAATTCTCATGGTTAAGTCTTTTCTGTCCTTACCCTAAACTTTCACAGGCATTTGGTCTCTAACTCATATACCAGTATACCAGTGCTGTGAATATTTCATGCCAACTTTAACAAGATATTATAAATCAGAACTGTTACATCAGTCACAAAGTATCTAGGATATCTCCTTCACCAAGAGTTCACCATGCTTCTTCTGCAGCACTCAGAAGGAAATTCCATGTCACTGGACACTAGGGGCTTATGCATGACTTTATAAAATAAATTTGTCCAATAAGATTACTAATAAATTATTCCCTGCACACCTATTTTCAATTGGAAGAGACCACATGAGCCAACAAAACCAGGGCTATATAAAGAAATATAAATATGTGTTATATAAGGAAATGCTGTTAGCTAAGAAAAAGAGGGTTACATGATGTGTTATATAAAGTATATATGCAGTACCATATTGCATGTTCTATACATTAATAGTGCTCTTATCTTCCAAATTGAGCTGACACCTTGAGAAGAACTCAAAAATGAGTTGGTTGATAGATTACATACTCAGAAGTTATTGAAAATGTATTAAAAATCTCAGATAACTTTACAGAGATCATAATCACTTTCTGTTTAAGAGACAGGGAACTGGGAATTTTAATTCTGAGCAAGATGTAACACCCACTGACATATTTCCTTATATATGTAGATGTCATCGTATCAAGAAATCACCAACGCATTTTCTAGGTATCATACATTATCTTCCCCAAGGAAAATATGTGAGCCTTGAGCAGCTTCAGCAACAGGAAGAGTAACCACCAGCTCCTCCAAGTTCTAGTGTGCTTTTGGTACTGTGAGGTTTTCAGCCTGGTCAATACATTCAAAGGCTTATATAATAAGCATTCAGTGTTTTGCTGTTTGTTTTGGGATTTGGTAGGGGTTTTTTTTTGTTTGGATTTTTGGTCTTTTTGTACACAAGTATTGCAGTGTAATGCAGTGTACACAAGTAATTACAGTGTAAGTTTTTCCATCCAATTATTTCCATACTAATATTTCCAATACTTTCAACAAAAGTATTGGAAAAGACACAGCAAGCATCACATGCAATATGGGTGTGACATTTAAGCACTGCTTAGGGAAACAGCAAGCAAACAATTCTTGCCATAGGGTTGGGAGGAGGTGTTTTGCAGGGAGTGTTAAGTTTGCTCATTTAAAGTATTCAATCTGTAGGCGTGATTGTGAGCAATTTCTTTCAACAGATAAGCTTAACAATAAAACTTCCAACACTTCAGTGATGAGGATTTCACAAGCTGACCCTTTTCTTTAAAACACGTCATATTTTTTTATTATTAAAAGGGCAGTTTTGTTCAGAAACACAAGTTTCAGCAGTGGCTTATTTGTCAGCAGTCTTTCATAAAAGTTTAAACTGAACAGGTTTAAATCAAATACTTCTATGAAAGTTTAATGTGGCACAGCCTCACCATATACTTGACTGTTCAGCATGAGGAGGCAAGGCCTGTGCAACTACAGCCCACGCACAAGCTCAGCAGCTGAACTCCTGCTTCTGCAAGGGAAAGAGGGAGCTGCATTTCTGCCCTTACTGCTGCCAGAAAGGTCTCTCTTCTCCTGAATTACCCGTGTGATGCAAAATTCCTTCCACTGTGAAAGAAACCCCAACCTCCACAGGCTCTGGACAGACGCTGCCATCGAGCATTAAGTTTAGTTCACCAGCCCCACCACATTTCACCTTTCAAAGCAAACAAAATAATCAAAAGGCAAATTGCAAGTAGGCAAACCAAAAGTCCTCACAGCCTCTATGTGTTACCATTCCCTTCTTGTCTGATCAAGAAATTGCCCTGCTACAGCTGGACTTTAATATCCACGTTCGCAGTGCCTGCTTAGCCACTCTGAATACTTTAAAGCCCTACCATGTGCTCTCACAGGAGCACACCACCACCAAATGCCTTAACAGACCCACATTGTCCTTCAGTCAGTGCTCATTTATTTATCATACAGGCTGCACTCAGCACTTTCACCCTTACAGTGAACATTCCCTGCTACATTCCCAATAGTCAGAGTGGAATAGTAATGCTAAAAGGCCAAAGCTACACATAAGAACTTTTTCCAATTATTTTTCCTGCTTCAACCTCCATAGAAAAAGTAAGGGAAGATATTTCTATTATTTATGCAAACAGAAACATACACATAGCTCTGTGTGGGTTGTGCTGTTAGTTAAGAGTTGCATCTATCTATCTATATTTTTTTAGCTCTGTGCTTTCTTGTTGAAAGCTTGTTGAAGTAATCAAGTTAAAAGTGATGTACCTCAAACAACACTCGCAATAATGATGCTGGAAATGATAAAACTTATTTTTTTAAATGTAACTTTAGTGAGGGATTTATTCTCCTTTGTCCAGGGGGAGGGGAAGTGAAGTTTCTCTTCACAAGACTCTTCACTGGAGTTTACAATTTTAAATTTTAACATTCACAGACTGGGAGTAGCCAGAAGATACACAGGAGATAAGAGAACATTGTCGACCATTACTCCCCAACATCAACCACTGGCAAGGCCTGAAATACTTGGTCTGGGAAAAGACTGATAAGAGAACTGAATAATGAGGACAAATTAGCATCGAAGGCAAAGGGATCAATAACCAATAGGAGACTGTATATTAAGAATTGCCTAATTTAAGACCAGCGAACAAGAATATCTTTGGGTTTGTCTGTATCTTTCTTCCTGCAGTTTCGGTGTCAATGCCACAGGCAATGTATTGCTAGAAGCCATATTCACTCCTCCCTGAGAAAAGAACAGTCACCTTGGACAGAGAAAAGCAGGAGTGCTGGACATGGTAAAAGTCAGAGAGGTAGGCAAAAAGGGATTCTTCTGTCTACTCCTCAGCTCAGAAGGGGTAAGAGATATATAAAGTCCCTACAAGAAAGGATGAGTACAGGAAAAGCCTCAGAAAGTGGCTGTTATGTCTTAGTCCTTCATAGATACCCAGCAAAGATCCCCTTTGATGGTATCCTGCCGCCTATTCCAGTCCCCATCCCACCCTATTCATGATCCAGGTCTGCACAGAAGTTTCTGTCAGTGTCTGTCCAACACATACAGTGTTTTATATAAACTTCTGTCACTGTTGGCAGTCAATCACAGAACCTGGAATGGATTCTCCAGCAGAAACTCAACTCAGCTGGTCCCGGGAGGTGTGATCCAAAGAGGAAAAGAAATGCTGTAACCATGTGGAGTCAAAAAGAGAAGTGACAGATTACAAGTACAGCTCATTCAGAATCGTATTAAAACACTTAGGCAGGAATTTTTCCAAGAATCCATACTCCTGCCTACCCTGCGATAACCTCGCATACCAAATGAAATGTATTCACTTCTACAAAAGGCATCTGAATGCTCTCCACACTGAGCTGTTCCCCTCCACTCCCCCCCACGATTTTCCAGCTCAGCCTCTGCAGGGTGGAGATCTCTGTGACAGGACCAGTTTCCAAAGGCAGTCACGTGTGGGTATCACGCTGCCCACAGGCTTCAGCAGAGCTGGGTCACTGAAACCTTCCTAGACAGGTAACACCTACCAATGGCATTTGAGTACTAAGCGTCCTGCAGTTTGCTGAGGTGTAGCTTCTGGCATTACTCTTTGCACAGAATATCTGTCCAAAAGCAGTTTTAATGAATAGATAGTACAATCCCTGGATGTGTTCAAAAAAAGACTGGATGTGGCACTTAGTGCCATGACCTAGTTGAGCTGTTAGAACATGGGTTGGACTCGATGATCTTAAAGGTCCCTTCCAACCTAGAAATTCTGTGATTCTGTAATTCTGTAATTTAAAATAAATTCGAATAAATTCACATTTCTTGGCTGTTTACTGATCTATCCTGTCTCTATGCAGAAATCTGTTGCATGACTCTCTGGTCTGAATTCTTCAGTCTGTTATGCCACCTTTACACCAGGAAATACTTTTGCTCGCTATTTTCACATCATACAACTTTCTTAAAGCTAACTGAATTTCTGGAGTAGAAGATTTTATGTTCAGTGCCTCCAGAAATAATTCTCCATCCATTTTTAGCAATAAGCCACATTAAAAAAAAAAAAAAATAAGGATTGGAACACTAGGGAGAAAAAGAAAATAAGAAAATTCTCCGGTCTGGCACATGGCTGGCAATATATGCCCATGATATGTGGTGCTTCCTCTAAAACCTCTGAGGGTGTCAGATTATACATCTAGCAGGAGAAACAGGAGCACATCATTCATACAAAATTAAATTTCTCTGTGAAAGCTGTTCTTTCTCAAGTCAGCGGAGCCAAAAGTTCAACAGTGAAAGGAAGAAAAGTAAAATAGAAGACAATCTGGTGATTATGAGAACTTGAGAATACAAGGTATAACTGAGATGGAAAAGAACAAAAGGGAAACAGCAGCTCAGGAAGAAAAGAAAACAAAGGAGCAGAAAGGTCAGAAAGCAGCTGGGAAGGTCTGGGACACTGATGCATTGCCTCTTAATTACTTAATGCAACAGCGATTGATTAAACTGTATTCACTGCTACTGCCACCTTCCCTTCACAATTTCCTATTTGAAATGCTACGTCAGGCCACAGCAAACTCAGAACAAAGCCTGTTGTAGTAGTAGTAGTCTTTACAACTTTTAAAAAATCATCTACAAAGAAGAAAACAAGTAAAGCTGTACAGCCACACGTAGGCATAATGAAATGTTAGCCCTCTGTTTCAACTTGCCACTCAGAGGTTAGGGTTCAAAGAACCACATAGGAAGAACTTGATATGGCCAGTACCTTTTAACTAAGAGAAAACAATGCATTTACAAACACAAATGAATCATTATCCAAACAAATGTTTAGAACACGGCTCAGGAAAAAAAAAAGATCAAAAAGGCAGCAGAGCTTAAAAAGGAATCCTGTTACAGACTTAAATATAACTCCATTTGAACAGTGAACACTTTAAAAATAATTACCTAATAAAGCAGAAAACTTTCCAAACATCACTTTCGGCCGAAATTTTAAAATGCAGTACGATTCAGGGCATTTATACCACATGTCTTCCCCTTCCAATGCATTCATTCTGGGTATTTAGCCTCATAAATCCGTTGTCCCTTTTTAAACTGGAACGAAGCAGTGCCTAAGAGCTGTCTCAAACAGCAGCTGGCAACAGGTTAACCGAGGCACTGGAGTTTGGGTCAAGAGAACCATCGTTTTTACCATGTAAGAGTTAAATGCAGTCCCATTTATGCCTTTTCCCGCCCAGTAATGCTCATTCGGAATAGCCAAGGGAGGTTTTTTTCTCCCAAGCAGCGCGAAGTAGGCATGCCCACACAAGCCCGAGACAGAGGATGGGGCAGGGCGGTGGAACAGCCCCGGCGCCCTTTGGCGCCCCCGGAGGCCCGGCGGGAGCGGCCGCGGCGGAGCCGGCCCTACCTGGGCGGGGTGGATGCCGAAGGCCGCTCCGATGCGGGCGTACAGCTCGCGGGCGCTGCCGAAGCCCTCCACGCGGCCCGTGGGGCTGCCGTGCGCCAGCTGCGTGTGGAACTGCAACCGCGACGCGCTGGCCGACGGCGCCGGGGCCGCCGCGGGGGCCGGGGCCGCCGCCTCGCTCTCCACCAGCTTGAAGGTCTCCTTGGACTTGTCCTTCTTCTTGTTCCTCAGCCCCAGCGGCATCTTCCGCTCCGGCCCTGGGCTCCTGCGGCCGCCACCGCCCGCGCTGGACTCTGCCCCCGGCGCGGCGCCGCCCCGGCCCCGCGGCCATTGCGGCCGCCAGGTGCGGCCGGGCCCCGCCCCGGCCCCGCCCCGCCCCGGCCCGGCCCGGCCCGGCCCGGCCGCCGAGGGCCCAGAACACTGCGGGCCGGGAGAGCCAGGCCGCCGCCGCCCCTGCCCCCTCCGGGCAGCTCGGGGCCATCGGCGCTGCCCTGCCTGAGCTCAGACTGCTCCTGCCTTCGCCACAGAGGGGTCCTTTACCGACCTGCCACTCACTCGTTCAGGAATTTCTGCTAAGAGCGAAGTATTGACTACCGACTGGTATGGAATTGTATCCAGCATATAAAAGAAAACCTGAAGTATACAAGGACTTCAGGCTACTCTTTCTCATTTATCACAGACTATAAATGTCCAAGGGTTCATAAAGCAACAGTAATAACCCAAGTTTAAGAGACTTCTATTGTACTGGACAACAGCGCTGAAATACTGAGATTTAACACAGAAAATACACTTTTCAAGTATTTGTAACATTTAACAAATTCAAAATGTTTCCTGTACTGTGAAATAGAGGTACATATTGTAGTCAGAAGTTCACATTACAGGAGACATCTGTGCTCCAAAGTAACCGCACTCACCTCAGTGGAACTCTTTCATTTTCAGTACTGCACTGAATCCACCCAAGAAGTGACAAGTGCAAAATTCTCAAGGCAACATTCAGCGCTTCTAAAAGGAGCTGCTTGAAAGGCCCAGAGAGAAGCAGCACTGCCTTACCACATCTTCTGACTTGCACAATAAAAAAGACAAATCACTGCAGAGAAAAAGGATTCTGGCACATGGAGTCAGACCAGGCAGGCAGAGACAATGAATTACTGTGAGGCAGCCCTGAGTCAAAGTTCTTAGCAGATCTAATCAGAGCACCTATGATTACATGAAATTACGTACAGATTTTAAACTGCTTATGCTGTGAGGTAAAAGAGGTTTGCAGCCATTTTGACTTCAGCTTTTCCAAGCTAGCATATAGTAGATTTAAATGAATACTCAGAAATGGCTTTTATCCAGTTCTAGTAGGAGACAGTTGGATTCAATATCGTTACTAATTTTGTAGGAATTTCCACCAATAAAAAACCCAACAAAACTGCACAATGAACTTGCCCCCACACTTTTAATAGTGACTGTCCAGTTCAGTTTGGAACCACAGAACTTAAACTGAAGGTTTCTCTGAAGTTACAGAACTGTGTGTATTTTTTCCCCATTGCTGGAATGAAATTCAGACAGCATACTGGCATTCACTGGATCACACTGCAGTGAGATGAAATGAGATATTAACTAACAGTACCAAACTATTCATGTTCATCTTGGTATTGAGGGGGTTTTGCTGGTTTTCAATTTTAAATAAGCAACTTTTTTTAAAATAAGAAGCCACTTCCCATTTACTAAAATTATAAAGTATTATAAAGGAATTGGTGACAACTTGTGTCAACTCATTCCTTTTCTTGTGAAAAGATAATTGAACCTTACAACCCAGTAAATACTGTTTATTGATAATTTTGGTAATGAGATTTACTAAATAAACACAGTCAAGTTTCCACATATACAGAGGTTGTGCAGATTTATTTAAAAAATAATACATGGACATTAACAGTCCTAATTTAGGTATCTGTTGCAAAACTTTCTTCAGTGGAAGTGTGTTTCTGTGCTTCATACAGAGGTGGATGGAGAAAAATAGCTGAAGTTGGTACAAAAATTGTGCTGATCCTACCTACAGCTTGGAGCAATGGCATCAGCTTTTAACTATGGAAAGAAAAAATGATGAGGCCAATGGAGCTGATCAAAGAAACTGAAGACACAAACAGTATGGAGCATGTATATGCCATCATTAGTCACACAATGTAACAAGTGAAATGAAACCTTGTTTGTGACATTTAAATCAGAGGAAGATAAAACTGCACACATGCCTATTTTCAAAACCCAAAAAGCATGTAACGAATTTGCCATAGCAGCCTCCTGCTTTGGAAGGAAGGGTAAAGAAGTGTTCAACGCTCAGTTTCATCTCTGCTACTGAAAAGGTTCATTTCCATGGACTTCTTTTTCCTAATCTACAAATACTATTTATTCATATAGCTCAGATCATGGATTAGCAGTTTCAATGATTTAGATTTGATCAGCATAACACAATGCTGATTGAGTGGTAGTAGAGCTATAATTAAGTCAGTCTGCTGAGAACCTCAGTGAAAAGAAGGCTGTAATGGACAGAAGACACCTTCTCCAACAACGAATCCTATTTTCAGACTCCCTTGAATGTGCACCCTCTAAGGAAGTGTCTGCCAACACTAATTAATGCACACTAAAACTAGATCAACCAATTCAAAGCCTCCGAAAACTCGGGATACTAAGGACCCCAAAATTACTTCAAATTAACTTTTTGAAGAGAGTTATCAACTGAAATAAAACTGTTATTAGCCTTGGTTTTAGAAAGAAAAACAAACCATGTACTTGAAAAAAAGAAAGACTGATTTAATGCTTTCATCCCAAGTATATTGCACACTACAGGCTACCCCATTCTTCAGTTTCTCATACATAATACTTGGGATGCAAGAATCGTGGCATGCAACAACCATAAAGTTAGTGGAGAATGTTATGTGAAACAAAGTCACCTTGCTGGCTATGAAATGCCACTATCAGCGACTGTTTCACTACACATGGGCTATCTCAGGGAAATGCTATACGGTATTTCAGCTGCTGGTTGGGTGGTGTTTGGGGGTTTTTGAATGCAGGGCAGCAGGGCTGTGAACATGGCAGTTTGTCCTTGATAAAGCAATCAGGCATGACTAACAAGATTGTTGTTTGTACAGCTCCTCCCTTGGGTAAGCCAGTAATTCCAGGGCAACAAGCACAGGGCAGGTATACCTTCCACACCCAAGGGGATCAACAACAGATCTCTATTTTCACTGTTCAAATAATAGAGCAATTAACTGGAGAAGCCTGAAGGAAACAAATCATGCCATCCAAGTCAATTGCTGAGCAATCTGACAAATGAAGAGCTGAGATTCTGCACCTCGTGAAGAGATAAGTGCTGCTATTTGCCCAGTTTGGATGCTGAACAGTAAGCAGCTGTACGACAAATTCCCTAGTTCTGTAGGTTGTGTTCAGTAATTCCCTGGTTCTGTAGGATGTATTCAGTAAGCAATATAGTAAAAACTATTCATGTCAGCTGCAAAAGAGGACTAGCACTTACTGACTGGAAAAGTAAAACTGTCTCCTAATTATATTTACAGTATCATGTTCATGGCCCACATTTTTTAGGTCTAGCACATGAATTTAAGTGCACAGAATTTCACCCTAAGTTATACCAAATTTCACTGTTTAAGGAAAACCTATTTGATCTCAGAAAAGTCTGCTTCTGGTGAGTCAGGCTAGCATATAAGATGCACATACTAGAAAAGAATAGAGTGCATTTCTTCAGCACACCACAAACAGGCTTCAGGAAGCTTTCTACAAAGCTACTACAAAAATGGCTGAGTGAAAGAATGGAATGCTAACCCCCTCATGACAGCAGAAAGCTGTGGAGCAAGCCGAGTACCACTGCATGGCAGGAACAAGAATGGACTGTAAGGTAGCTTGACCTACTCTTACAACACCTTGAGGTTATCCTAAGGCTTTATGTTGATGAGATTAAAAAAAGATCTTTAGAAGCAGAGGTTTTCAGAAATGCTGGATGAATTCCAGAGCAACTAATGACTTTCTATGGCACCTAAGCAACCTTCAAGAGATCAAAAACCCATCCCAATTTCATGAATGACCATTTTATTTTCATGTATTTCAGTAGTTACAAATATAGTAGTTGACCGAGTATTTGCTTCCTTCTCCCAAGTAGCTTTATTAAATAATCAAGTGGGTTTTAAAACATAGCTTTTAAGCACATTTTTGATTAGAAAAATATTTTTTGTGAATCCTGGATTAGACAGATATTAATGCTTCCTCTCATATTTTGAAGTAATTCTACATGCTGGTTTCTGAAACATACACTTTTTTATCTCTCCATAAGAAAAGAAATACAGGCATTTATTTCATACCAGTTCTATAAGTTTTGTATTTTGAGCTTGAAAACAGTTGGAAAAGTTTAGTTTGCTATACACATATATATATATATATATATACACCTCTAAATACACAAGATACTGCAATTCCTCAATTTAACACTACTCCTCTTACCTGAAGATGGTTACAAAAAAATAGTCTTAGTTGCTGTAATTTTTTTTTTTACAAGTTGGATATGGTTACAAGATCCTGGATTACAAAATGCTTGATTCCATTAGCTTTTAAATGGACAAATAGGTATTTTAGGTTGATATGCTTTAAAGTCGTGTAGCTTGTAGCATTTACCATCGTAACAAAATATAAGAGAAAGTTAAAAACCAACTTTACACTTTTTACTTAAAAACCACATAAGAAATGCAATACGGAACATACTGAAATGGAAATTTTTCAACAAACAATATATAGTATTAACAATATGCAGAAGCACTAAGCAGCAATTTTTTTTCTTTGTAATACTGCTCCAGCAATTGTTTACTTCCTGTAGATTTAGGACTACAACTAACTGATACTGCATGAAGTGATCTGCAGTTGAAAAATTGACGTGAACAGTAACCCACAGAAATTCAACTCCTTTAAGTAAAAGAAATGGGATTCTTCTTACACTCATGTAAAAATTATTGTAAATTAAATCCCAACTTCCATATTATTTACTTTTCTGCAGTCACATATACAACACTGCTATTTCTTAGGCTACCTGACAGAGCAGGTAACCTCTAAATTTCCACAGGCAAAAGGCTGACAGCAAATCTTGAAATACTTTCTTATGAAAAACAACAACAAAAAAATCCCAAACCCTTTGAAAGTGTTGTTAAAGCACTGTATTATGGTTTTAAACTCAAGTAATAAAGCATGCCCACAAGGCATTTCTTCCACCAATACCATGCTGCAACCAAGGGAACCAGCCCTATTTACTCTATTACAAAACTAGATTACTACAGAGGGCTCTCCATCTCTCTATGCACCTTTGAACTCTGAAGACAACTGACTCATATTTGAATTTTAAAAAAGTAATTCAAGCATAGAAAGTTTCTGGGCAACCCCTATCCCACACTGACTCTTACACAAACTTTGCTTTAGATACGACCTAGCTCTTTTTTTTTTTCTTCATGGGAGTAAATTTTGGCTTCTGAAAATAATGAATACTTGAGATAAGCATGATCTTTAAATACCTGCCCTAGCTGAATGCTTTTACAGGGTTTTTTGTGCATCTTTCTAATCTGGCACAGACCTGCTCCCCCCTAGGGAACTGTCACATGAGCACCACCATCTTTGGGCTAAGCCTCATTTACAGAACATGGGTCATAGCAAAAAATGCCAAGCCCAAGTTTAAAGAATGATTTTGCTTACAAGAAACCTCCTGGCATCATGTAAGTCCAACACCCCTGCTCACACATGGACAGCTGGAGCAGGCTGCCCTGCACAATGTCCAGTCAGGCTATAAGTAGCCAGGGATAGCAACTCCTCAAACTCTCGAGGAAACCTGTTCCACTGTTTGATCATCCTCTCAGTAAAAAGCTGTTTCCTTGTGTTCAGATGGAACCCCAAACTAACTTGTGTCCATTTAGTCCTGTCACTGAAAGCTACTGAGAAGAGCCTGGCTTCTCCATCTTCATTCCCTCCTGCCAGGTGCCAAGATCTCCCCCAACTCTTTTCTCCCCACACCTGCAAGTTCCAGCTCTCTCAGCCTCTCATACATGGTGCTGTGCTAGGGAGTCCAGCACTCCAGATGGATCCTCATCAGTGCTGAGTAACAAGGAAGGATCACCTTCCCTCACCTGCTAGCAAACCTCTGGCCTCTGTTGCCACAAGGCTGCATTGCCAGCTCACAGTCAGTTTACTGACAGTCTGCTGGTCAGTTACTCCCAAGTGGAGCATTCCCCCTTACTGAACTTAGTGAGAATCCTGTGTCCAGTTTTTCAGCCTGTTGGGGCCCCTTCAAAAGGCAGTACCATCAGCTGGTGGCACAAGCTACTCCTCCCAGTTTATATGGTTTGCAAACTCCATCCTGTAATTCAGGTCATTAATGATGCTGACTAGTACTGGCCCCAGTAGTCAGCCAGAGGGTACACCACTACTGAGCTGCCTCCAACTGGACTTTGTGCCACTGATTAAACCCCCTGTGCCCCCTCATCCAGCCAGCTTTTAATCCATCTCACTTTCCACTTATCTAACCTGTACTTCACCAGTCTGTCTACTGATGTAAAAGGTAAACAACACAGACTGTTCTCCCAACATCCCTAAAGCTCATTGTAGATGGCAGTAAGACTGGTCAAGCATGATTTCCCTGTTGTACATCTACGCTGACTACCCCGACCACTTTTTAGAAATGCTTTCCAGGAGGATTCTTTTCCATCACATTACCAAGGGCTTAGGTGAAGCTGATTAGCCTGTAGATTCCCAAATCTTCCTTCTTGGTTTTCTTGAAGAGTGGTATTTTCTCTTTTCTAGTCTACAGGAACAACTCTTAATATCCCTGGCCAATCAAAGATAAACAAGAGTGGCCCTGCAATGGCATTAGCCAGCTCCCTCAACACTTGGGTGCAATCTGCCAGGCTCACAGAATTCCAGGTAAAGTGCACCCTAACCCAATCTTCCACCACCAAGGTTCCAGATTTTTCCACTAGTCTCAGGGGCCTGGAATTCCTCATTACTGGTTGTGACTGATGCAAAGGCAGCACAGGGTACCTCAGCTTTCTCCACGTCATCGGTCACCAGCTTCCCTGCCCCATTTGACAGCAGGCTCACCTTTGCTGTTCTTGTCTTGGAAGAATCCCTTCCTGCTATTCTGCCTGAAGGCTGAGGAACTATCCCACAGCAAATGGCTACTCTGGCTCCTCAGGCCATGTGCCCTTTGCCACACTCACAATGCAGTCCTGACACTTCTAGAGGCAATAAAGAGAAGGCTTTTATTGCACAGGGGGGCTGGTCAGGAGTCCAAGCTGAATTTTCTGGCCTATGCTTTCTGCAGTAGAAGGCAACATACTGAAATGATCTCTCTCATGTGCTCTTTAAAATATTTTTACCTTTGTGTATATCTACTACAATCTCAAATTTCTGTATAAATGTGTAATGTTATAGACACGGTGAGGATATAAAAAATAACATACTTGGAGGCTCAAGTACTTTATCAGAAATATGAAGTGACTTTGTAAAAAAATTACTGTAATTATATTAAGCAAAATAATGACTAAACATTGCTGATTAGGAAGATGTAAAACAAAATGAGTGGTTTTCCCTGTAATTTTTACTGCAGAATTCACCTGTATGACTTCTACTTAAACCCTTTTCTTCTCATGCAGCATTACAGTATTTTCCCCCCACCCATCCCACAAAACAAAAAAAACCCCAAAGATTCCACTAGGTGTTACAGATTGCACTTTTAAAGCAGACTCGCCAGTCTTCTGCATTTCCAGTGTCCTATTTTAATCTGTTGACATACACAGTCTTCCATTTTATGAAACTGGAAGATTTCGCCTAAGTACTTCTTTTGATGCTGGAGAAATGTTATCTGGGAAAATTACTTCAAACTCTATAATTAAGTCTCCCCGTTGGTCAGGATTTTTGGGAAATGGCAAACCATATCCTATAATTCTTCTTCTCATCCCAGGCTTTACCACTTCATTGACTGTCATGGGTATGGTTCTTCCTTCTATCGTTGGCACGTTGAAAGAGCTGCCACACAAAGCCTAAAGAAAGATTGTAGTAAGAGAAAAAGAAATTGGTCAGAACTTCTTTGTACCTATAAATGAATGTGGATTACTTAAAACTGACTAAAATTCTAAATAGCATTTCTCCTATGCACTTCTCAGATATCAAAATTTTAATACAATGTTCCTCTCTTAGAAAGAAAAAACTTTAATTTGTCATTGAATATCACTGAATTTATGAATGTTACACAATGGCTACTGGAGGGTAATGGAGCTTATATGTCCTTCAAAGACTTTATCAAATAATTAAGAGAGCTAAGCAGAATGAACTCCTCACTCATACTTCTCTACAGATGTCAGTCTTCTAAATTTCTATTGGAAATTTAGAATCCCATTTCACTTTTTGTTCGTTTACATTGCACAGCACTTTTTACAAATACATTATCAACCTCTATTATATGGAATTTCAGAACATTTAAGTGTCTATAAGCAGAGGCATATAAAATTGCACAGCTGTCGTATGTGAATATTTGTGGTGCCTAAAGAAATCCAAATAATACTGTTGCACCAAAATTAGAACATTACAGATCTTCTGCTTTATCCAACAGGTTATTTTCATTACTAGGATCTCTGAGAGTAAGATTCTGATTCCTGCAACTTCACCTGATTGAGCACACTTTGTATGATAATGTCCAATTTACATAACAATGCAATGAGTCTAAACAGGCTTTTATCTGTGAAGGAACTGTATTACCCACATTAAGTATTGTCTTTTCTTCCTCACTACTTTAGGTGCTTTACCTCACTTCACACTTTTTATAGAATCCCCTAAGGTAGCTTAATTTACACAAAGTTCTTAACGAAATTGCGAGTTTATTTCTCCAGCTGATACTAATTAAGAAGTAAAAAATACATTACACACACAGCTACCATACAGCTTTAGCCACGGAATCATATTGTAATCACATCAAACATTTGGAGTTCTACCACAAGAGAAACTTACCTCCCTTAAGCTGATCTTAACAGGATAGACAATATTTGATCCATCTCTCTTGAAATGGGAGTGAGGTTTATCTTTAATGATAAAAACAATATCAGCTGGAATAGTGTTGGGTGTTTCATCGCCTTCTTTTGGAAAAGTGATCTTGGTGCCTTCTTTCCATCCTCTTTTTATCTCAATAGTAAGGATTTTGTCCTCTGTTCGGACGCTTCTGCCATCTGGGTTAAGCCTTTTCCGTGAAATCCTCATTCTTTTTGTGCAGCCATGATAGATCTCTTCCAGTGACACTTTAAGTTCATGGATTACAGGGGGATCTTGTTTACGACGTAACTGGCTGCCTACTGTATTCCTTTCCCTTGGAAAACCATTCATACTAAAACTAGTGAAGGATCCAAATGGATCACCATCCACCTCCATGTCTTCAGCGTCTCTGCCACCAGGCATCCTCCTCCCAAAGAAGATCTCAAAAGGATTTGTGCCACCAAAGAAAGCTGCAAATGTAGCATGTGGGTCTCCATGGAAGGAGTACCGGAAGGTACCACCCTGGCCATCAGATCCTCCAGCTCCTCCTTTAAGACCTAAATAAGAAAAATAAGGCAATTTAAAAACAAATTGGGTATTAGTTTAAGCTTTCCTGCTGTAGGGTGTAATGATATCACGGCTGATGAATCAGAAAGATATTTGCAGCGGAGTGAAAGGTCTGCTTTTCAAGGAGGATTCACCATGAGAATGTGAGGTACTACGTAGCAATTCAATAGCTTGAACAGCAAGGTTTCTGAGGCTCTAGAATGACTTACTTCAGAAGAACAGGTATTCTGACACTGCCAATTTTACTTCATGTGATTGAAACCATATTTTAATCAATTAGCATCTTAAGAGCAGAAGACAGGTTTGCTTGATTTGATCTCTTCTTGCTCTGCAAAGTGTTTTGCAAATTGCATCCTTCTACAAGGTCACTTCTGGGGAAAATTATTCACTATCATATGTAACATAATCCATAGCCTCTATAGCTCAGCTATAACTCAGTGTTAATTAGTTTTACCTATTTTCCTGCAATTTGTTCTGAGTAAAAGGTAACATGCCCACAGTCAAGCACATATATGCTTCCTTAATAATAAATTTAGACCCCAAAATTATCACAGCTTGTGTTCCTATGGTACAAAACAGGTACATATCCTGAGAACTCTCTTCAATGCAGCCACAAATAAAAGCATCATGGAACTTACTAAGATCCATTTGGGTACAAAACCCCTTGCATACTCTATCACTGTCTCTGTGCAAAAGATCAGAAGGCTCTCAATAGTTTTGTTCTATCTTTCACATGGAGAGATCTAAATCTCAATTCTTCCTGCCAAGAACTCTCACTGAAAATTCTCTTGTACTTCCTGTGCTCCCATTTCAAACCAAGCTAAAATCAATTTTTTTCAATGCCTCTTTGCCAATAAGTGATCAATTACTTCCTTATAACAGTGCTCCTCTGCCCTAACTATTTCAGGGTACTTCCTTAGACCACTGGAAGGTCGAAAGTCTTCTTAAGATACTTTTGTCTTAAAGTAAACAGTCTCAAACTTAAAATGCTTGTTTTTTAAATTTTTTTTTTGTTTTCAGTCTTAGACTAACTCAAAACTACAGCTGCTTCATACTTTTATAACCATAGAAAAACAAAGGCTTACATTACGAGGGAGGCATTCTATAAATTTGAAAGAGGGGCTTGTAGGGTTTTCTTTTAGCTCAGTGCTCTCATGCATAACCTTAATGTTGGTTATCAACACTAACCAACTAAGACATTAGAATACTTTCCCCATTTCAATACCAGAGCAAAAGTACTTAACAAACTGTAGTTCATCCTTCTGACACACTACTGTTAATGCCAAATATGCAGATCGGGGGATTCAATCTGTGATAGCAGAAGGACACCTCCTCGAATAGCTGGCCAGAAGCTACTGAAGGTACATCCAGTTCCTGGCTGCAAAAACACTGAAGATTCCTTCTTCTTACAAACCCCAACCCTCTGCATTTCCATTAAAACCCTCTTAGAAGAGCTTAGAGAGTAACTGATGCATCAGGAGGTATTCTCACATTCAACATTTTAAAAGATCGTATTTTATAGCTTTGCCCAAAATACTAAATAGTGCTATTTAAGTGTCCTTCTTTATAATTGTAAAAAACATGGCCCCGAGCAAATAGCAATGAGCAGGCCTACTTGTCACTACGGAAGTAGTTATTTTAAAAGGAATTCCTGATACCATGCACATTTATGGGAAGGGATGTTAATGACTTCCTCTGTTGCTCAATCATAAGACAGAATGTCATGTCGGTCAAAAATTTAAAAAAATTTTTAAAAAATCATCCTCTCCAGATAACCATTTTAGGATAAATGTGAGATTTCTGAGGCCTCATTCTCTTGGCATGTTATCACTGTTTACAATTAAAGCTAAAAAATTGTTCTGGTATTTCATGACATCAGCCAAATTCTTTCCTCTCCAGGCACAAAGCCAAGGACAACTACATGCTGGACACCTGGGCTTTTGCTCAGAAGGACTGCTTTGCCTAGATCAAGCAGACTGCCCTTAAGCAAAAATTAAAGAAAAAAATACATGCCTTTTGAACTGCATCTCAAAAATTGCTCTGGCAAAGGAAGGCAGCAGTAAAAGATCACAAAAAGCTATTCATGGGTGATAGAAACTTTTTCCGTTCAGTAACTTTTTGCCTGTCAGGTATTTGGGGTTTGTACAAAACCCCATTAAATTAAGAAATTAAAACTTTACCAGCATTAAAGTCCAGCAATGCATGTCATACTTAAAATCTCATGAACAGAACAAATACACTGTAAACACGTTGTCTAATGAGAAACACATACTGTCTTCACATGTTTACTTTGCTTCATTCAACACGATAAAAGTATAACAGAGACCAACCAAAGTATAACAGACATACATACCTTCCTCCCCAAACTGATCATAAATATCTCTCTTTTTGGGATCACTCAGCACTTCGTAAGCTTCTGCAACCTCTTTGAATTTTTCTTCCGCATGGGGAGATTTGTTCTTATCTGGATGCCATTTCAGTGCTTGTTTTCTGTAAGCCTTTTTGATATCCTCGTCAGAAGCCCCTTTTTCAATTCCCAGGATAGAATAGTAATCTTTCCCCATCCTGAGTGTTGGAGGAATTCAGACTTTCCTTGCTGTAAAGGAAGCAGCGTCCAGTGTCTTAGCAAGGTGGAGATGCTAGAGAAGGAAAAATAAAAATCAAACTTGGAATTGAAACAGACCTGCTACAAAACCACAAACTCTATGATACATTAAAGACAGCCCAGAGAGCGTCTCCGTATTTCATTCCTTGCCCCGTAGCTCATTTATAAACGATTACACAGCGGGCACGGCAGAGCCCTCCCCCGAAGGACGTGTCTGAGCTCTTTCTAGAACGCCAAACACCGCGCACGTCACTTCCCCGCCGCCCCAGCCCGCAGCTTTCGCTCTCCCGCGCCTGCGCGCACGCCGCGCTCAACTTCAGCCCCTGGCCCGGCAGCTCCCGTGCAGGGGCAGAGGTTAAAGCGGAGCCGCAACAGCGCCTTGCACCAGCAGGGCAGAGTCCAGGCGGCTCTCAGGGCTTATCTGCCCCAAGCGACATGCTGAAGCCCATCTAGAGTAATTATAGCATTTTACTTCACTGTTTCTATAGAGACAGCTGTACATAACTCTTTTCCAAATATATCAACATGGAGCTGTACCCTTTCCAGCAAAGGCTATGAAGAATTTTACACCCATATCAACGACACAGCTTCAGAAAACAAAATTTCCTTCCTTAAAAATAAAATTAAACCACCCTCAACCACAGCTGACCATGGCCATGTACTATTAAGCAATAAGAATGAATCTTAGCAAAAAAATACCACTTTGTTTACCACAACTGAAGCAGATCAAAATATAAATCCTGTCTCAGTGTTCTTCTATGGAATAGGAAATACCAAGATTATTATACAAGTATGGCAATACACAAAACAATTAGCTTTCATCTGATGAGATGCTAATAACAAAAATACTTGGTTCTTACACATTTGTTTTAAAATATATAAAACAAATTCTACTACTGAAGTATTTCTCATGCTCCATAGAGAAAATGCTATGAAGTTTTAGCCTGCAAGATTTCTTCTGTACTTCTGTTAAGGGCTATAGGTCAAGAAATCAGCTATGTTTATCAATGAACTACATGACAGATTAACACAACTGAAAAATTACTCCTCCCTGGAACAAAGTACTAAAATACTACACTTTGGGTCATATCTAGACATTTTCTGTATGAAGACAATTCTAGGCTGAATTATGAAGGAGGTAATTAAGCTCAGCCGCCTTCCTTCTAACCCACTAATAAAAACCCACTAATCCTCTGACTCAGGGAACATTATATTTAAAGCCGTTTTCTAGAACCTGCTTAAACTTACAAGAGACTGATAAGAAGAGACAGAAAATGCTTCCTTAACGAGAAAATACTAGAAAAAGATGTGGGTCTTTACTTTCACTTTCTTAACCTGCATCATCCTCCTAACCACCCCACCATTATATTTTCTTTTCCAATGTCTGCAATAGCATTTACTCTATTCCTTCCAGTGTTTCTACCTTGATGTCTTCCATCAGTATGTCCATTTCCCAGAATCCTTGCATTTCAGTCACCTCCTATTTCAGAGACTGCTGCTTTAAGTCCCACAGGTACGTGCAGTGTTTGCACACTTGCCCTTGTAACTGCGGCCCACTGGGCTGTGAGCTCACCTTCCTCTGGGATTCCATCGGCTTTGCTTCGGCAGCAGTCAGAGCACACAGCCTCAGCGATCCTACATCGCCACGGCTGCTCTCAGCTGTGACAAACCAGAGTCCTGCAAATCACTCAAGCCTTCAAGAAGCACTAAACTACACAGCTAGTAAGGCCATAACACAAGCTTTGATTAAGCATGCTACTGTAAGAAAGCAAAGGAAATTCTCAGACATACAAATCCAGTAACAGACTTGGCCAGGAAGCCACCTCAAAAACATAACAGAAAAAAACCCCTCACCATCCCTTAACTTTCTTCCTCACTATACCACAATAATTTTCCAAATGATATATCACATTATGACTCAATTAACCCTTTATATAATCAGTTCTTCGTTTATACAGTCTTCAAATACAACAGCTACATTCTATTTCAGGCATACACAGAAAAGTTATCATTCCAGCATCAAGTGGTATCTCTGAAGCTCTTGGTTACAGTCAACCCTGTAAAACAATTTTCCACCAAAATGGGCAATCTCAGACATGACTTTCTGTTCTTATAAGCTACTTCAGGGTAATGTCATAGTATTCTGTACTGAGGAAGTTAACAGCCTGTATTTGTCCAGTGCTTTTTTACATCACTGGTTTTTGTTACAGTATAAATTGGGTGAAAAAAAAAGAAAAAAAGGAATTTCAGTTCAAGCTTTTTAATGTTGACTGGGGGAAAAAAAAAGGTACTTTTTCATATTTGGCAATTACTAAAATGCCAAATAGACTATTAAAAAATTTTGCCAGGAAAACTGAATAAAATTTTGAAAACATACAAAACTTGCCTAATATAACAATCTCTTACCTAGAAGATTTTCTACATTCTTTGATCAAAACCTATGATGTTCACTTTTAATACCAGACTGCCTTTTTTATTTAAAAATGTGTATGAAACACGTACTAGGAAACTGAAAATTGTTCTTTTAACAGCTCCGCTTCGGAGACAGAATCTGACTATGGCACTCCACTTGAGAATTGTTGCTTTAAAATGTCTTTTCCACGACTCTCTCAGAACAGCTATAGTTTAACTCACATACATATGGCCAAGAGCTATACATCCCGTTTGGCAGAAAGTGGGGGCAGGGTCATAGGAACAGTAGTGCTGACAACATCAGCTTTGAATCAGCTGCTTTCTTCAAAAAAGCCTTCACAACAAGTGAGAGAAATTATGGAAGCATTCATAATAACCTACCAAACTCAAATTATAGATTAATCATGAATTAGCACCAGTGTGTTAAGTAAAAGATTCTTGGCAGAACAGTGTCAATATTCCCTGAAGTTGAATAAAAACGCTCATTATTTGCTTTCAATTAAACCATTTTTTCTGTACTGCTCACTTATTAAACCACGGAAACAAGACTGAGAAAGACAGGACTAGATCACAGAACAAATTAAAGAGCAAATAAAACCACAAAGGCAAATTCCAGACAGATCACAACTATAAATACACATGTGCACATAAATGTCAAGGCACAGGAGCCAAATCCCTCCCCAGGAAAAGCTTTCACAATTAAGTGCACAATATTTGCAAACCCACATTAATGAATGGAATTTATACTCATCTACAATGGTTTAAAGAAAGCACACTCATATGCAATAAAAAAATTTCCTGTAACATCATCCATTGTTTCACCTGGAAAAAAAAAAAGTCTACACTCTTCTCCCCACCATCTCTGACTGGATGTAGTTGCTGCCTGAGCCATGTTTGTACTTTATATACACTTTATGCTGTGAATAAGACCGGGTACATGCAAGCCCCAATCATGAACTCTATAATTAAATAGAGTTTCACCACAGAACTATTCAGTAGCTGGTATCATACACAGAAATTTTGGAGTTTACAACAGAAGCAACAATTAGTATAAAAAATATATCTAACAGAAAATGCAAAGTAAAATCTGCAGAGCATCACAGTTCTTTCTAATTGATGGCCATAAAAGAAAAGCTTCATTTAGTCATGCCCTTCATGCCCCAGTAAGAACCAAATTTGTCAAATTTTTAATTGAGTTCTCTGTGGAAACTGCTACTGTGACAGAAGTAAAAAGTTAACTGTACATAAGGATTGTGGGGCTGACTTTACATCTAAATGAATAATCATAGAAGCAAAGTGAAATGCCACATAACTTACAATAAATTCATTATATTTAGGTTACACCAGTCCTAGCATCAACAAATGTGTTTTATATTTTTCATTGGCAATGTCTTTTAAAACAATTTCTATAATATTACTGGAACATACATTAAATGCTGCCACCAGGCCAAAGGATATATTTTTAAGGTCTCACTTTAAATATACATTCCAGATATTACATGGATTAGCTATAGTGTAAAATATCAAACCAGAGATACACTGTTACCACTTCTGAATCCCAAAAATGTATTTTTTAAGCATGTGATTCACATAGTCTTCAATTTCATTTGGAAGAGACTACATGACAAGATGCTAGCAATTTTTTTTAAATTAGTTTAAATTTTCTTATTACTTTTTGTAACAATAGACCAAAAGTCAGAAATAAAATGTACAACTGAAAAAATTCACCATACTTTAAAACTACCTATAGTTTATAATTTGCTAAGTTATGGGTTAAGTTCTTCTCGTCAAGAAATTATTATTTCCATTACACACTGATCAGAACATAGTAAACAGGAATCAAGTGTGAGATGTAAGTTTGCTAAGTCACAATCTCTACTAGAGCTGGAAAACAAAAATACTCTTGGAATAAACATCCACATTTGAACTTTTCACTACTAAGAGGGAATGAACAACTACGCGAAAACAAGCAGAGCTCTTGGGATTCAGCAGTGATGTACAGATTGATGAAAACACAGGACTGCACTTAGAAACTCAAAAGGAACCATCCAAAGTATGGCCACACAAAGCAACACAAAGAATTTCCATCTACAAGTTAAGACTTCTCTCTTCTACAGGAACACATTCCAAAGGTGCTTCTCAATTCCTTACTCAGATTCTGTGTCTATTTCAATCCCTACCTACGTATTTCTGTGAAGGGATTCTTGCTCAGTTTGAATGGTGATCAGAAAAAATGCCAATCATGCAAAACATTTACCAGCTTCTCTACCATAACTGACTATGCCTGTTTAACACACTGCTAAGAACTTCAAGTAGTTAAGAATGTTCTCACATTATTTTGTAAATATCTGTATGGGAAAAGTGCAATGTTTTGGTACAGAGAAATACCTCCTGTAATTAGCGAATAAAGCCCCACGTTCACAAAGAAGCTGAAGTTCTCCTTCCTCCAAGAAAATGTTTGATTTTATTAAGTTCTGCACAATTCACTACTTAAGTTCTAAATCTGGGACAAAGAAAACAGAAAAATACCGTAGCCAAACTTCTTTCTTTCAGTTTTACATACGAAAAGCCCGGATTTTTGTCCTAACTACTTGCTGCTCTGATGGTTATCACTCAGGAATTTACCCAAGCCTCAAGGAATTCTGTCCTGAAATAGCCCATATGCAAATGAAGAGTTAGACTTAATCACATATTTATCACACTGTACTAGTCAGGTTTCTGACTCACATGTCACCAACCTTCTCATGTTGGTTATATAACAAGTAAAGATATTTAATATGATGAACAGCTTAATGCTTTGTGTATGCTCTGTTTCCATCCAAGAGTAGCTGCTTTTGATTGTAAAAAGTCTTATAGCCCTTCTGTTAACTGTTTTAGGCAAACATACTGCTAACAATCCAAGTCTTTCAGATTCTCAAGTGCCAACACACTGAATGCTATGAATACCATCACAAAGGACTAATTTACTGGATTTACTGGATGTACATATCCTTTGTACATAGCCAGGGGCTTCCATGCCCCACACTGTTTTCCCAGCATGAAGAATACACCACTTAATAAAATATATGTTGTTTAAAAAAGGTTTAAAAGTTACTTATTAATTCTGATCAGTGACAAAAAGAATACAAGATTGCTTGGGAGCCAACAAGTATTAGGAGATTCTAGGACACAAAAATCCCAGAAAACATTAGTCATGTAAACGCTACAGTACCAATAGTCCATCTACACTGTTAACACTCAGCTATTCTGCCTGCTTCAGCTCCCCCAAACATTAAAATAAAAAATGTTCAGAGAACCATAAGAGATAACAAAAAAAAATGCAAGCATTTCCACGTGAGAAACAACTGTGGACGACTGAATTCTTCAGTCTCTAAAAAACACACAAGTCACTAAGGTCTGCAAGGTCAACAAATGATGGAGGAAGGAGGAAATGAATCGTTTATGTTCTATGCCCATTGCCAGAGGAAAAGTGTAATCAGAAGAAGCTAGTTTAAGTAATAAAATGAAGAAATTCTGTAAGTGATAGAATTCCTTGCCAAAGGACTCTGTAGAGTCAATGATGTCAGTAGCACACTGAATAAATACAACATAAGAGATGCACTGCAAGTTTAACAAAGAGACCAGAGTAGGAATTTCAGACAATTAAAAAAATACTGAAAAAAAACGTGCAGACCTCTACTTGTTTGTCCTGCAGATGTGTTTATTATACAAATATTGAAAAATAATGGATAAGTATACTATACTATAACAAGTATAATATCTGTATTGTTTTCCACCTAAATAGAGAGGTGGTGTTTACAATAAATACAGTTTTTGAAAACAGGCATTTAGTTGCATTTGTGAAGATGTTTTCAGTAAACTAAGGCTTAATTTGACATTCACAGTCAAGAGATTCAGCCCCACTCCCCACTCCAACACAAAAGGGGCAGAAATATCTCTAAAAATATAAGTACAGAATGGCCAGCTCATTCTGCAGCCCAGCATTCCCCACCCCAGAACCCAGGGCCAGCTGGCACAAACCAAAGCACCATTTGCTCTGGGATGGACACAAGGGCAGGCAGCTCAGACCCCGAGAACTGTGATTGGCTCCCTACCAGATCTTCCACCAATGAACCCTGGTGTAGGAGAACTTCTGTGACCTAATACTACTGCTATGTACTGATTAACAGGAAAAGGACAATGGAAAACTCAGCACAAGTTTCCACAATAGGCACTGCTGACTTTCCTTCAAGAAACTGGAGTTTAGAAACTGAAGTGTTTAGAATGCATTTATTTCAACATCCTACATAAGGTCAGTTATTACAATTCTGACCCCCCAGGAAACATTAGGATGGGCAGTATGTTTTATTTAATATCTACTTCGATGGCTGTAGTATAGTACATCACCTCTTTTAGCCTTTCATCTGCAGAAAAAGGAGGTTATCTACCACCAGTAACTACCCTTTACCTTAAGCACAATAGCAACTCCTTCATGCATAACAAAGTAACCCAATGGGGTTTTTTTCCACCAAATAGTTCAAGTAATAACCTGCCATCTTAGCAAAGATACAGAAATAAACAGTCAGGGAACCTGTAGAATAAAGATATTCCTCATAGATAAGCTCTTGCAAAACAGTCTCTGTGACTCTGGCACAGACACTACTCAGATGTGACCTGATCTAAACCTGAAGTCTGTCCTTCCAATGGTTCTCAGCCTACCATAAGGCATTTGGATTTGTTCTATTAAAAAAAAAAAAAAAGGCAACAAAAACCACTGTCCCAACACATTGCTGGTTTGGAACATTCATTAGTGGAACGTAACACATTATAGAAATATTTTCCTAGCGATGAATATACTCTACAGGTTTACACAGAAGGCTGACAAACTCATCTAGAATTTTATCACTACTTCAGTCATGCTCCATAACTAAGGAACAGACAAAAGTCAGGTCTGCAAGTTATTTCTTCTTCTTGCAAAAGCATTAGGTTCTTTTCTGCCATAATTAAAAAGTTATCAATGAGAACAACTGATTGTTTAGGCCTCACAGAAGATAGGGTGGGTAAAGGATAGGTGGAAGATGCTTGCACAATCCCCATGCAAATTCTGCTTGAGTTTTCTTGAGGTTTTTGCCCCTTTAATAATCTGAGAAGTTACTAGTTTCCAGTAGAAAATGAACTATTTTTTCAGCCTTGATGAAGAGATGAACTGCAAACACAATAAATCCAGCTGAAAATCGACTCAGCTACACTGTTTTAATTGCGGTTACATTCATGCAAGATGAAGATTATTAATGCACTACCAAATAAGGAACTGCCCACATTTTTGCTGTGGACATGTGATCCCAATGGTCTTACATAAGCAAAAGGAGGTGCTCACACGAGATGCTTTTTCCAGAGTGCGCTGGTCAAAATCCCACCCAGCAGCTCTGATTCATGCAGCCAGTTTTACATGCAAGGCTGAAAACACACACTGAACTGTGGTACAAAGACAGGAATTTAAAAAGGAGATGTCAGCACAATGCTGCTCAACATGAAAGGAGAACAGATGTCAGTAAGAATATATTTCACCTACAGGAGACAGGAAGACAAGCAGCTCTAGTTATATTTACTACAATCTGCTGTAAGAAAAGTCAAAATACTTGCTCACTAGTGTTTGCAATGTTTCAACCACATCCCATAGCTAAGTTATGTTTCCTAGCTGGTTTCTCCCTTCTTCATCAGCCTAGAAAAGTTAGCTAACAGGTAAAGAAGGTACAACTCAGCAGAAAAATATCTAGGTGTTCTGAAGTGATACCAAATTCCAGCATCTCTTCTATTAAGAAACGATCGGAACTTAGACTCAGAAAAGATTTACCTTTCTATGTTTGTTTGGTTTTTTTTTAATTTATGCTAAGATACATGAACAGTTTGTTTAAAAATAAGATGCTCTGACTCACAAATTAAGAAGTACAATTGAAAGAACACTACTAGAGATCAGGCCTGGGTAATAAGGAAGTACACCAATCAAGCTCTGGAGCAATCAAGCTTTTCCCACTTCAGGAGAATTCTGAATATTAATTATGCCTTAAATAAAGTACTTACGAATTACAGGTCTTAAATGCACTTTCTTCAGTACATTGCTGACAGAGGGACATATTAAGACACTTCCATCCCTTACAGCTACTGCTGCAATAATCATTTGTTCTCCTTTCAGTCTCTCAGTCCCCACCTCAGCCTTTCTTAATCCCTATTCATATGCATCTTCCACGCCTAGCTCCACTGCCCAACTTTTCAAGCAAGGCCTTTCACTATTCTCCCCCATCAGGGAAGAATTTTGCAGATACTAACAGCAAATTCTCTGTGCTCTCAACGCTTTCCTTCCCATGACATCGCCACAAAAATACCCAATCCCCTCGAACAAGTCAGTGCTGAGCACTGATGACACGATCATGCTGACTAATATTATCCAGCTGCCTTTTGCACAACATTCCTTTAACAGAATGATCCAGTCTCTTTGCACACGGCAGCAGTATCTAAGGAAGAAGTGAGTGTTCTCTGACTTACCCTCCTATATCGGACATACCCAAAGCAACGGTGGCTTAATGCAATTTGATAGCCTCCTGTAAGGTAACCAAAATTTTAAAACAAATATGTATGGAAGGAGATGCACAAGAGTAAAACGTGCAAGGGAAGAGCTCTACATAGCTTCTCTATGAAGTTTTAATACACTAAAACCTTTTTCTAGGAAAGGCAGCATGAGTAAATGTAATCCAAAACCACCAGATATGACTTTTTTTTCCAAACTCGCTATGTCAAAGTTATCTAAATACTACCCAAATTGTGGATCTGAAAACTGTAATTACTACTTCAGTGCACATGTATTAAATATGAAAATTCATGACAGATCAACAGTTGCTTGAACAGAGAGCACATGCTCAGTCTTCTATCAGCAGTTATTTAAGGGAGTTTTCTACTGATAATGTTGCAGATCCTGGACACACTTTGCCAGTGCTGGAGTAGCAGCTGACAGAATCTGAATCAATTGATCTACATCTCCTAAAGTGAGGAAATCATCAGACACCGACTGCAGATTTCAGCACAGCAGCAATGACTTGCAGAAAGCACGGCAGGCACAGGTACAGCTATTATCCTTCTCTCAGAGAACATAAGCACTTCTATACAGGCGTTCAGTGTACTGAGGCAAAACTAAACAAAACATGCTACCAAGAAGGTTGCAGAAGCAACTTCACAAGAAATGGAATTCTTTACTTATTGACCTTGTGGGAGGTCTCCTTACTTGTACCAGCGAATCACTTTTTTCAGGACAGCCTCACCTTTTGGTCTGGTCACCAGAGAGCAAAGTTGAAGTGAATTGTAGAAGAGAAAAAAACCCCAGTCAACCCAGCAGAACTCAATGCATTCATGCACTGAAGTGGCTTTGGTTACGTGGAGGATTTATGCCAGTTCCACACTTTTACACTGAAGCTTTTTCAATCTGAACTAAAATAGAAATACCTGAGGACCTTTTGATAAAAGGATTCTTTCACACAGCATATAATTACTTTTTTCTTCAAAACCATCCATTACTTAAATCTGTGACAACCCACACAAATAAAAGGTTTTCTGACTTGTCAGATATTTGCACTCGCTGTTTCTCAGTAAATACATCTAGTAGAATATTTTAGTCTGATGATTACTGCAAAAAACAAGCTTTACAGCCAGAAAATCATGGGAGATGTCATAACCTAGTAAGTTCAGTTAAGGGAGACATCTTCCTCCAATCTCTAAAATAAACTGTGAAGAGACTTTTAAAAATCTATATTCTTCTATTTCTTATACTGCCAGCTATCCATCTATTAAGATTCTCTACTACTCATCCTTCTTTAGAAAGAATAGTTACTGTATGAAGTGAGCCTTATTTTGCACAACAAATGCTCTCAAGCTCTAGCAGCCCAATGCAAACAACTACTTACATCAAGCACATTAACTTCCTAGAAGCAGTGATGAAACAGGCAGTGCAGGCAACTCCTGCAAGTAAGAAAGCAGGACACCCTGCTGTATGATGCTGTGACATACCAGCATGGTACTCCAACAAATACTGCAGTTAGCACTGTTAAGGGGTTAGATCCTCACCCCACTCCATTAACAGATTAAACAGAATTAATTAATCCCACTGGTATAATTTTCTTAACAGAAATACCACTGGGAAGGGAAATTAAGATAAGAGTGCTTACGAGATGCGGTTTTCTAGCAAATTGTAAGTTCCATCATGGGAAATACAGACAGATGCAAGTGTTAATAAAGGTCATTAGATCAACTTAGGAACAGTTAAAGTAAAGGCAAAATATTTATATAGCGTCCAATACTGTGAGATCGTTCTCCTCTTCAGTTTCCTAATCTCATGTTCTGACAGTAAAGCCTACAGTGACTTCAAAACTGCGAAGATCGAGGAATACCAGACATACTAAATATCACTCTCAGCTTTCAAATAAAGCATCACCCCAAAGAGTAGCAAAAAACTGATTAAAAAACCTTTAAAATTAACATTTGCCTATCATCAGTTGTTTATGAATTGAACTAGAACACTTACCGTACCAGACAAGAGTGTTTGTATTAGCCCAAGGTATTATGACTGCTTACAAATTATCAGCATTACATAGCTACTGGCTTGTCTCAGAGAACTTCGCAAAGAAACACCAGCACATTTTGTAACTGTAAAACGCAAAGCACACTCAAAGCACACTGATGCTCCCCTTCACCCAGTAAGGGGAGAGCCATAAACACATAGCCACTGGCCAGGAGAGGTTTCAACGAGTCACAGTCAACTACTATTGCTCAACTAAAATCATACAAGTAAGTACTCGCTACACACAGTCAAACTATTAGTAGCTAGGAGAATGAACAAATAGTGTTTAGCAACAGCAGCAAAAAGCCAAGCATAAGAATTAAATTCCCACTCTCCAAGCATAATTTGACTTTTTTCTCCAACCACTCCAGCTAACACAGTTACATTAATGGAAAGTATAAGCTAATTCTTATGTACAGGCTTTTCCAGCAGAAGTATCAGAGCAAGTTTCACCTGGCTGTAGCAATACAATGTCATCTACCTAGAAGCATATAGGAATTTTTAACTTTGTGGAATATATTACTCTTATAATCCTTCTTAACTGCACTACCTCGATAGTGTTATGGGGTCTTGCATTTTTTTAGCTTCCTTTAGGAAAATTACCTGCACTAGAGAATGCAGGATAATCTGAGCTCAGCAACACTGTGACTTATAGTCTATTAAATTTATCCCAATTAAAATCGCCTTAAGGCAGCATGGTACTACAAGGCAGCACTGAAGGACAGGGAAGGGAAAACACTGAAGAGGTATTTTTTAATGCAAATCTAAGAGTCCCTGCACACAGCCCCAAACCAGGCCAAGCCCAAAACAAGTTTCTTAAGTAAAAGCACTGACCACAAACAAACCACACTCACTTAAGCCTGGAAGAGACCTGCCACGCTTCAGATTAAAAGCACGCATGTTTAAAAAAAAAGGTATGACATTTATGTAAACCAGGAGCCGATGAAAAATGAACAGTTGAATGCATATGAATATACTCTTTAAAAATTGCAAAGCATCTCCTCAGAACGGTACAGAACGCCGTCCTAAAGCAGTTCTATTCTGGTATTATGCAGTCTCTATTGCTAGGATTCTTAAGTAGATGTTCTACAACCTTTTCCTGATGTAAAGCCTTTACAACACCGTCATCCCTATTCAGCATGATAGTTTACCCCCACCAGGTCACAGGACCTTAACAGAACCCAGATTAAAGCATTACAGATTCCAGTTTTTCATTAAAGCTTGTGCTTGCACAGCCAAGAAAAAAATCCCCCAGGTATAAAAATCATACATTAACAACGAACATTTTCAGCTAAGAAACTAACAACCATGGACAACTGCGGGACGAAGCAAGCGAAACTCCGAGAAAGGAGAGAGAGCTGGTCCCGTTTCGCGGGGTGTGGAACGACTCAAAAATCCGTTCGAAACGAGCGGCCGCGCCCGCAGGGTGGCAGAGGGCCTCGAGCAGCGGCGGGACGGGCCGGCTGCGGGCCCTGACCCTCGGCCCAACGGCTCCGCCGCTCCGCCGGCTCGGCACCGGCCGCCGAGCCGGCCCTCGCCCCTGCCGCCGCCGGCCGGGCTGCCCCGCCAGGCGCCAAGGCGTATCCCCCGGAAACGGCGTTCGTATTATTGTCTGTGACAACGCCCGGCGGCCGCGCACCGCGGGAGCCTCTCCCCGGGGCACAGTCGCGCTCCGGGAAGAAAGCCCGGCGCCCCGACCCCCGCCTCAGCGCAGGGCAGCGCCGCTGCCACCGCCACCGCCTGAGCAGCAGCCGGGAAGGCAGAGCACCCCTAAAGCGCAGTGTGGCGCGGGCAGGCGGCGTTGCCGCAGCCCCGAGCAGGTCCCGCTCACCTCCCGCACTCACCGAGCGTCGCCGCCGCCTCAGCCCCGGGCCCGACCGCGCTCCCGGCAGCCCACGCAACGCAGCCTCCGCTCCCCCGCGCGCACCCGCGACTCCACACCAAATGACGCGAGAACTGCGCGCTGCCTCCACCCCAGCGCTGCCCTCCCTTCGCCCCACGTGATTCTCCCGGCCCTATCAGCAGCGTCCCCAAGGGCTCGCGCCTCCCGTGGAAACATCGCGATCTCACCCCACCCTCTGCAGGGAGGCCCCGGAGGCCCCGCGGGGCCGGCTGGGCGGGGCCGGGAGAAACGCCGCGAGGCTTCTCCGCCGTTCTCCGGCGCCCACAATGAAATCCCGCCCGAGATCTCGCGAGGTTTAGGCGCGCTCCCCCCTAGCACGATGCCGCGCAGGAATGTGAAAGGCGCGCGCCCGCCGCCATTTTCTCTCTTTCTTGGCAGACAGCGGCAGCGGCCGGAGCGGCGCCGGGGAGGCCATGGCGGACTATTCCACGGTGCCCCCTCCTGCCGCGGGCGCGCCCGGGGGAGGTGGCGGCGGGGCTGGAGGAGTGAACGATGCCTTTAAAGACGCGCTGCAGAGGGCTAGGCAGGTGTGTGTGGCTCTATCGAATCAATGAGGTCCCGGGGCCTGGAGGCCGCGGTCTCGGAGCCGCGGGAACAGTGAGGGCGCTGCGCACTAGGCTGCGGGGAGAGGGGGCCCCTCCGCCAGTGTGTGGGTATTGGGGGGAGCTTTGTCCCGTCCCCACGCCCCCTTTGCGCTACCAGCCCGCCCTGGGCCGCGAGGTATTTGTGGCCCCGCTCCGCCATTGCCCGCGAACAGCGCCGGGAACGGCCCGAGGGGATTCGGTGGTGAGAGGAGCGGCCCCGCGGGGTCCCTCCCCGATGGCGGGGACGCGAAATCTCGGCGGGCGAGTAGCGGCGCGTTATCGGGCCGTGCTCGGCGCGGCAGGAGGGACGGGAGGGCGGTGGCTCCGCGGCGCGGGCCGTGTTGTGGCGCCCGCGGCGCCCGCAGCCTGCTCGGACCGGTTGGGCAGCGCGGCGGCCTGCGGGGCGAGGGCGGCCCTGGCGGAAGCTCTTTATCCCGCAGTTTTATTTGTAGCTTCTGCACCACGGGCGATGTTTTCGTTGCTTCTCGGGCGAAATGTTCGCCTTGTCTGTTAATAAGCGGTCGCGGTTTTGGCTGTATTAGAAGACCCGGTGTGGTCGGGTTTTGAAATTGTTAGGCCGGTGAGGCCCTGCCGCGAGATACCGCAGTGTTTGGCGAAGAAGGCGTAGAGAAAGAAAGAAAATTCCCGTTTAGGAAAAAGGTTTTGGTGTTTAAAGACCAAGTTCTCCTGGGTTTTTTTTTTTTTTTTTTTTTTTTTTTTTTTTTGGTAGGTGAGGAAAATTTAGGGGGCTCTACTGCTGAAGTATGAGCAAGGATCTTTAAAACGCTTAAGAACTTCTATCAACAAAGCTGCTTTTGGCCTTTTTTTAATGATTTGGAGTCATTCTAATGCGCATTGTTTAAATCCTTGAAGTCTTTTAGAAGACGTGGAATGAACATGGGCCGAATTAATTCTTTTTCTCTTGGCTCACTTCTCCCTTTTGTTTAGATTGCGGCGAAAATTGGAGGAGATGCTGGCACAGCAATGAATTCAAACGACTACGGTTATGGAGGGCAGAAAAGACCTCTTGAGGATGGAGGTACGCACTCATTCCTGCTGCATTTATTTTTGTGGAGCATGGCCACTGTGGTAGAAAGATTGAAGGTGGTGGTTTTGTTTGTGGATTCGTTTTTTCTTTCCATAGCAGAGCATTAAAACATTTTGTTCCCCTCATAGATCATGACATAGTTTTTAATTTTCAGTTTAGTGGGAAGGTTTTAAATCGTTGTGCTCTAAATTAAAGTGAATATAAGCCTGGTTTACAGTATTTTAAATGTGGTTTAAGTGTTCCAAATAGAAAAATGCATGCTGGGGAAAGGGACCGAAATATTCAGGTTGCAAAATGCCTGTGCAGGTGTCATTGAAGTCTTTTATGGTTGTGTGGGATTGGTTGCAACTCGTAAACTGCAGTTAGGGTAGGAAGTGCTCCCGAAGCTGGATTATTTCATTAACTTTATTACTGCACTGTTTCAAATAAAAGTATTAATGCATTTCATTGTAAAAGCATAGGACTATAAAAAAAACCAGAAGAAAGTAAATTTTCTACCTTGAAGACACTTTTGTGTAGTGCAGTAGTTCAGCTTACAGCATGTGTGAACCCTGATAAGATCATACTTAAATCCTCTGACTTGTTGCAGCTTTTTCGATTTGCCTTACACTGCAGTAAAGTTTTCTCCTGAAACGTGTGTGTGTGTCCTCTTCTGTCTCTTACAGAGCATCCACTTTGAACTTAGCAGGGTTTGATATGGTTAATATACACACCAAATCCTATCTAAATTACAGGAAGAAATCTTTGAGCTTGCTGAAATGTTCTCATAGGTCTTACAAAAGAGAAATGCCTTTTTTTTTCCTTAAAGAGGATTGAAACTCAGTCTACAGAATGTAACTAAGGCTTTATATCAGGAGTTCTTGTGTCCTACGATAAAGTTTTTTTTTTCTATTAAAGGTGAGGTTTTTAATATACAAAAATGAGCTAATGATGCTTCAGATGATATATGTAATGTATTCTTTTTATTTTATGTGTAGATGGCTCTTGGACAAGTCCGAGCAGTACAACACACTGGGAGGGAATGCCCTCTCCTTTTAAAGGCAGGAATTTTTATTTATTACCTGTGTTTAGTATGTAAACATGAAATAAACTAGTGGATCTTTCTGGATTGACACAAATATTTCTTGAAATATGTGGCTGAGTTTTTGCTGCACATAAATTATGGTGGTTCATGTAGCCTTTATTTTGGGGTGGGAAGGAAGCATCTGAAGTATTATCTTTTCAGATATAGGTTCATGATGCCTTATATTTCTCGACTGTACAGAAAGGATTTGGACAGTAGTGATGTAGTTACTGTGAATCTGCTTTTTTTTTTTTAAGTTTTATGAACTATGAAGTGCTTGATATTGGATAGGGATTTCATATCAACATTCAGATTGAGATTGCACTGTCATGTGATACTGTTGTATTTTCAGATGTTTGGTCTAGATTTGTGGTCATTGTCAGAATTATTTTTTTAAGTTATTGTTGGTTTTTGTATGGATTTGATTTTTTTTTTCTTTTTTTACTATAGAAGCATCATTAGCTTGAGCAGTCAACAAAGCTGGACTTTGTTCCTTGTCTTAGTTGAGTTTCAGTGACTGGGTATCTGTGAGCTATCTACACACAGTGCGTTCTGAAAGCTGCCTTTTGTTAAACTAATAGATACATGGAAAAACCTAACATCTTTTCAGCTATACTAACCAAGTGCTGAGTGTTCGTGAGATTCTTTCTTTTATTCAGATGATCAACTCCCTGAAATTGGAGGAGGAAAAAGAAAGAGAGGAAAAAAAAGGGGGGCTAAAATACACTGGAAATTTGCGATTCACACTAAAAGGCTTAAACGCTTCCTGAATTTCTTGGCAAAAAAAATTTAAAAAATCTTAATTTTGCAGATCAACCAGATGCTAAGAAAGTTGCTCCCCAGAATGACTGTAAGTAATTTTTATTTTGTTGCAAAAAAAACCCTAAACCAGTGTAACATTGTCAGAACAACAGTTTGAAAGTGTTCTGGTAGGTGACACTTAAATAAGTAAGATCCAAAAAATAGCTGGGGGTTTGTCTTATATTGTTGAAGCAGCAGGAGTCTGCTTGGTAAAACTGACGGTGGTAGCAACAGTTAAGAGTCCTTATAGTTTTTAAACCTTTTGATAACACTTCTTAAAAGTAAACTTGGACAAAAGTTGGACACAGTTGAGTTTTCTTATCAAAGGAGAAGCTTAGTTGTAAGCTGTACCACTTGTTTGAATTTAATTTTAGTAATGTTTGTTTCTAGCTTTTGGAAATCAGCTACCACCGATGCATCAGCAGCAAAGGTAAGAGTTTTACACTACATCTTATATAGGATTTTTATTGAAACAAAGGAGTTTCAAGGAATTTTTCTGAAAAAATGGTATCAACACATGAAGTATTTATTCTGATTTTGTGTGATCTGTTGAAGTTCAGCTTTAGTAAGTCCCAAGTCAGACACTTAAAATGAACCTACATTGCTCTCCCTTTCTTTTTCCATGTCCTAGGCTGTGGATTGACCTTAATGAAAGGAAAATATATTGGCTTGTTTTTCTACTTCAGTATAGGTAGCATAGCTAGAAATTGGAAGCTGATCTGAAGAGAAAGGTGATGCCATCTTGTAAACAAAAAGCAAAGCTGAGTGACCTAAAACCAAATAAAGTAATTCAGACTATAAGTTCATTGTTTTCTCCAGTCATTTCTTACCTAAACAACTAGATCCAGGTATTATTGTGCTTTGGACAGTTCTGAGATACCAAAATTTGCAGCATCCTTTGATGGTATACAGATGAAACTTAAAATGCTACAGTAGCCTTTTGTGTTCTGCACATCCATTAATAGAGAGTTAAATTTATTATTTAACTGTATGCTCTTTGTTAATAAGCTTTATTAATTAACTTCACCATTGTACAACAGTTGTACCTTTTGTGTTATTTGTGTGTTGTCAGCTTATGTAGAACTGTGCTTGCATAATGACTTTTAAAGTTACTGGGAGGCAAGTAAGGCAGGGTGATGGTGAGGCAGTAGCTTGCTTTAGTTTCGTGGGAGGATATATGTAAATGTAATTCTGGTGTGGTCTCTGCATGGTCACAACTTTTGTTTAACATTGGCTGTAGGTCTGTGATGACTGAGGAGTACAAAGTTCCAGATGGGATGGTTGGATTCAGTAAGTAGTACAGGTGTGCTCTTGTAGTATAGTGGGGGATGTTAGCAGGTACTGTTAGTACAAATAACCTTTCTGTATGTTCTTTCCCCAAGTAATTGGCAGAGGTGGAGAGCAGATCTCACGCATACAGCAAGAGTCTGGCTGTAAAATACAGATTGCACCTGGTAAGTATTTGTGGGGGGGGGGCTTGACTTGTCTGTCTGGAGGGATAGGGGGGCTGGTGGGTAGGAAGTCTAGAAGATTGCTCATTGTTTCTCATTGCCTGAACGTTCATTTAAGATACAAGTTAAATTTTTTTTTGTGCTAATCATGACAGCATTGGGCTAAAGAAATGCAAAATGGGATACAATGATTATTCTTCATTAAATATGAAAATCCTGTAGTTTGTGTATTATGGTAAATTTCATAATCTCTTTCTGATTTAACACTGCTGATAAGTTGGTTTTATTTTATGATTACAGATAGTGGAGGCCTGCCTGAAAGATCATGTATGCTAACTGGGACACCAGAGTCTGTTCAGTAAGTATTTTTAACTGATGTCAGGACTGTAATAATGATTTTACTCTCATGGCAGCTGATCTGACACGTGGTGAATATATACTTGCTTTTGTCCACTATTTGGTAGTGGTTACAAGTACAAATGTCCTTACTTTGCATGCTGAATCAAGCAGCGGCTTTTCTTCTGAATTAAACTTTGACGAGTGTAACTATGTTCAGGGACCTTGAGGAGGTAACTTCATTAAATATGATTGGTGAAGGACCATCTTGTAAATTCCAATATTGGGATGGTTTTATTATTTTGCAGTTGGTTTTTTAAGTTATTTTTGCAGATTGATTGAGATTGCTTCATATTTCTTAGTGATAATAACCATAATTATTTTGCAGGAACTATTCAAATTTTAAAAATTGCCAAGCAGCATAGGTGTGGGCAATAGATATTTGCAGGGATACGTATTTATGAATGTGTATTTTCTTTCACAGGTCAGCAAAAAGATTGCTTGATCAGATAGTTGAAAAGGGAAGACCTGCACCTGGATTTCATCATGGTGATGGACCTGGAAATGCAGTCCAAGAAATTATGATTCCAGCAAGTAAAGCAGGATTAGTTATTGGGAAAGGTGGCGAGACAATTAAACAATTACAGGTATATACGTATCATCTTTTAAATATGATGGTACTGAATGTGGATTTGAGTGAGTATTAACCTCCCTTTTGTCAAATAGGAGCGAGCAGGTGTCAAAATGGTCATGATTCAAGATGGGCCACAGAACACTGGTGCAGACAAGCCCCTTAGGATAACTGGAGACCCTTATAAAGTTCAGGTAAGAAATGCCTCACAATTGAGAGTATTTTAAAATTTTGTTTGGATGCTGCAGTACCTGAACAAACTTTTGTTCTTCTTTTAGCAAGCCAAGGAAATGGTGCTGGAGTTAATTCGTGATCAAGGTGGCTTTAGAGAGGTGCGCAACGAATATGGGTCAAGAATAGGAGGAAATGAAGGGATAGACGTAAGCATGGTTGAAAAACTTGTTCACTGTATTTTGAGATGTTACCTTTAAAATGTTAAGTTGGGTAATACCACTGAAAGCTTTTAACCAGATTTCAAACATTGGTTGTGGCATGTAAGTATTACTTGATCATTGCTGAATTTATGATAGTGAATGATGTGCAGCATTCACGTTACATTGCCAGCAGTTATGAACAATTTCAAATATCTGGAGTTTTTTATCAAATTAGCAAGTAAATTTTATGGTCAAGTATATAATGTTACAACAGCATTGAAAATGGACTTTGGCCTTTACAGATCTTATTTAAGGCCAGCTGTTAATGCAAGTCACAAGCCTAGTAACTTCATCAGGGAGAGGCTTAAAAGCTTCATCTGCTAGAATCTGCATTTTAGATAGGCTGTAAATTCTTTCCTTCTTTCCTTCTTTCCTAGAAGAGTAAAATCCATTGGGATTGCTACCGCTATGAGAACTTCTAAAGCATAGGATCGCTTTCTTTTTAATGTCGTAGTCTAGTATGTGCTAGGCTTGTGACTTGATAATAAGAAATATATCCTTGAAAAAGCCTGAAGTGGCATTGGTTTTGCCCTCGTTTACAACTCTAGCCTTTTCATTATGAGGATTTTTTTTAGTAATATCTGTGTCATCAACATCTTGTTGGGTTTTTTTTTTCCTTAGGTTCCAATACCACGATTTGCTGTAGGTATTGTAATTGGAAGAAATGGAGAGATGATTAAAAAGATCCAGAATGATGCTGGTGTTAGGATCCAGTTCAAGCCAGGTTTGTAACCCATTCATAAGTTTTTGTGACTTAAATGTGAATTTACTGAATTGCATATACTGGAATAGTTCGTTTTTATTCCAGATGATGGAACAACTCCAGATAGAATAGCCCAGATCACAGGGCCTCCTGACAGATGTCAGCATGCTGCAGAAATTATTACAGATCTCCTTCGCAGTGTTCAGGTTGGGTAACATTGTTCAGTGTTTAAAATCTCCTGCCCACCTTTTGGAAAGACCCAGAGTTTTCAAAAAGTGCGTGTAACTAGAGAAAATAATTTAATTGTGCCATTTGAATCTGCTTAAAAGTTTGGTCTTGAATATGAATGTTTACTTTTACAGTTACAGTTTTGCAAGTGACCATACTGATTCAAAGTCATGGCATTTCTTGATGTGTCTGGTTTTAGAGCTGCTGCTTCTGTTTTGTGTTAATAGCTAATAAGCTCTTACTTTTGGTTGTAATCAGTGTTTGAAAGCTTGCTGTTAGATGAGCCCCATTGCTGCATTTACAGAAGGCAGACAAAAATTACATCATTGTATGTGTGAAGTTTTTGCTTGCTTCTATATTCTTTCCTCCTTCATCTTTCTTATGCAGAATTGTACAGAACATTTTTTAGAAGTTGATTTAGGCCTTCCATAAAAGGTACTGCTACCAAAATTGTCTTGAATAGTGAATCAGTTTTTCCTTATCAATGATGTAATGTAACTTGTTTGCATTATTTGTTTGCAGTAATTTTATAGAATGTGCTCATTTGTGCTGCTTCTTTTTAGGCTGGTAACCCTGGTGGACCAGGACCTGGTGGTCGAGGAAGGGGTAGGGGCCAAGGCAACTGGAACATGGGGCCTCCTGGTGGATTACAGGAGTTCAATTTTATTGTCCCTACTGGCAAAACTGGATTAATCATTGGAAAAGGTAATATATCTTATATATGTACATCTGTATGTTACTTTAAAAACCTCTCAGCTTCTCTGTTTGGACAAGTGCCATGCTAGAGAGATGTGTGATGAGCATGATGCTAATAATGCTGAGGTTGTATGTTCAATCCCCATATGGGCCTTTCACTTAAGAGTTGGACTCCATGATCCTTGTGTGTCCCTTCCAACTCAGAATATTTTGTGATTCTGTGATTTATTTAAAATTTTGATTGCTCAGTTTCTCTTGTTTTGAAGACTTTGTGTATACTAATGGTACATATAACTTCTATGGATCCTTTAAGAGAAGGAGCCAGTTACCTGGTCAGCCTCTGGGGCTTTTTTGTCATTTGGGCTTCCTTGCCCCTTTTATAGGGAGGTTGGATTTTAAGTTTGTGTTTAGTGATAACCATGTGTGCCAGTTGATACTAATGTCTAATATTAGATGTTTACAGAAATAAAAAAATACATACGAGATTGTAGGAATTCTTTGCTTCTGTTTCTGAGTAACATTTTTATAACCTTTTAAAAATTTTATTATACTTGTTTATTGCCATTAAAGCTCTATGCTACACTGGAGAGATTTTATTTGAATTGTTGGAATGTTCTTGAACAGCTCATAAGAATAGGTGCCTTTTCATGTTTTTGGCTTCCATGCAGTTGACTTTCTCTGATATGAATCGGTATTTTTTGCTTTGATGCACATCATAAAAACTCTGTATTGCATTGTAGGTGGTGAAACTATTAAAAGTATAAGCCAACAGTCTGGTGCTAGAATAGAACTTCAGAGAAATCCTCCACCTAATGCCGATCCAAACATGAAGATGTTTACTATCCGTGGAACACCCCAGCAAATAGATTATGCACGACAGCTTATAGAAGAAAAGATTGGAGTGAGTGGATAACTAACTGCTTCTTCCTTTACTATTAGAGCTAAACAGAGCAGAAAGCAAGTCTCCTTTGTGGAGATTTCTCTTTCCTTTCACTTCCCAGATTAATCAGGTAATAAATTGATAATAATGGTCATCTGGATTTAAAGTAATATAACAAAATCTTGAAATGGAAACAGTTCATCTTTTAAACATCTTACAGTGTGCTCTTGAAAATGCTAATTTTGCGTATCTGAAAAAATTCATAAGTTCAAAGATGTCAGTGATACTAAATTGTGTGTTTTGTTTTTCAATCCCAGTATGTTTGGGTAAAGTTCTTATCAAAGTTACACCTTCAGTTTCCCTGCATCTTTGTTTGCCTGTGTGTGCATGTCATCAAATTTAATAGAGGCTTTTTGTGCCTGATATTACAAGCAGGTTTAGTTAGTCAGATTTAGATGTATTGATTTATTTTAGAACTGATAGTCTTGTTAGAGTGTGGGGAGTTTAGTGCAACTTGTGGAAAAATCTGTGGGATTTTGATAAAATCCTTCACTTCTTCAAGAAGGAACTAAAATATATGCAGGTTTTTAGTTGCTATTACTGCCACAGCTGCATTTAACTACCTCTAAGCCTAATCAAACTTTAAATAAGCTATTTTCTCCAGGGAACTGTCTTTAAAACCAGTCAAACCTTCTAGACTTTCTTTGACTGTTCAGATAAATGCTTTTAAAATGCTGAAAAATTGTATTTTCATCTCTGTTTCCACCCTTGTTACAGGGTCCAGTGAATCCATTGGGTCCACCTGTTCCCCATGGTCCCCATGGTGTTGTTCCTGGCCCGCATGGACCTCCTGGGCCACCGGGTCCTGGTGCTCCCATGGGACCGTATAATCCAGCTCCTTATAACCCAGGCCCTCCTGGTCCTGCACCTCAGTAAGTATTACTTCAGCTGACTTTCTTCTGGGTGGAGTGACCCTGGGACTGTCTTCACTGTGTGTATGATCTTTTATAGTGGTCCTCCAGCTCCATATGCTCCGCAGGGATGGGGAAATGCTTATCCGCACTGGCAGCCACCAAACCCACCAGACCCAGGTAAGAAATGCACAGCTGTACGGCTGTGTTGTAATATTTCAAGTACATCCATTGTCCTTACAAGTATATGCATTGTACAGTTACTTGTGTTACGCTCCTAAAGATGAAAAGCTCCTCCTCTTCTGGCTTTTTTCACTGATTGTCAGTTTACTTTTGTTTTGCACTTTCCATATGTGGCTTGTGAAATGTTGAAATTTAATTGTTACAGTTGGAGTATGTTTCTTTACAAATGTTACTGATATTGCAACACTATGATACTTTTTGCAAGTCTTGGCTCACTGATTTTGTGCAATTCAGTTATCTTAAATCAATGGCTTTGCATAAAGTTCTGTAATAAGGATGTCTTTTCTCTAATAGTAAATCACTTTTGTATTTTATTTTACTGATTTTGCCTTTTTGCAGTTAATGCTGTGATATTTCTAGGTTTTGTGCTATTACAATTACTTTTATGAGTCTGATGCTCCAATGTATTTTGAGTCCCTTTTGAGGGCTAAAACCTTGGTGAATTGCTGTTAATACAGTAAAACTAGTAGTTAGGGTTGTGTATTTTAAATTTTTGCTTATCATAGGTTTCAGAAGAAAATACAAAACTATCTTTGTAGAATTTGTTTCTTTTATTTCTGTTTATCTTTGTCGAGATTGGGAGTTCTTACTTAATTACACCTTCCAAAGTTGTAGTATCCTGCTTTTCTTTAAGTTTACATCCTTTGGTTGGACTAGAGGATATGGGGAAATGGAACATCAGCCACAGAAGGCATGGTAAGGCTAGATGCTGAGTTTGTTGTACCTCATTTGTTTGAGGTGGAGTTTTCCTCACAATTTGAGCCAAAAGATATCAGTTAATATTTTTGTTATCAATGGTAGATATTTTATGATAGCCACTGTTCCTGACAAGGTTCTGTTAGTGGAGAAGGGGGCTCCGTGTATGTATCATGTTATCTCTTTGCAAAGAGCCCTTGCTGGTTTTAGTTCCCAAACTTCTGCACAAGGTAGTTCTGCATGTACTCAGTTCGGTGTTTAAAATGCCTCCTGACTTCCTTTAGAAGTAGAATGGCTCAAAGTGACTTAGTCTCAAAGCAAAAGTATTTAATGCAAAACCACTGCTAAAAAGTTACAGCCTGTTTCACCCCACCTTATTTACTCTTCTGAAGTTACTTACCTGCATAAATGCTGTGTAAGGAAAAATGGCAAATATGCCCTTGATGTCATCTTGATGGTTCCTTAACTGTTTTTGATAAATACTTCTCTTAAAAATCTAATGAAGTTCTCATATGTGCAGTTGAAGTTGGTGTTTCGACTAGCATTTCTTTGAATGATTTTTCTACAGTTTTCACTTAGTTACTCATTCCAGTGTAACAAATAGGTTATTTTAGTACTTTTTTCAGAGGTGCTTTCTCCAGAACTTTGCTTGCCCTTGTCTTGTGAAAGTGGAGCTAGTTACTACAGTCAAATTTCTTTGGAAATTTATTGAATCCAGCTGTGTTCTTCTGCTCTAGAGAAGTAGCTAAGGAGGAGGGGGAGGAATTGAGCAATGGCTTATTTGATATTTGCAGGTAACCTTAGAATATAGGAAGTGTTAATTTAAATCCACTGTTGTTGATGGAATTTAAACAGAAAGTAATGGGCTAACATTTTTTCCTTTGTGCATTTGAAGTGGTTACATCTGACTTTTGTCACAGGATTTCATTAAGCATTAATTTGTTGTTCTGAGTTTCTTCTTGAATGACATTTTCAGGAGAATTCTTCATCTTTCATTACTCACCTGTTACATGTTTAGGGAGGGTTGTATTTCCATTCCCATGTATAGTTACTCTCTACTTGTGTCCATGTCCTTTTGTGAAATTCTCTCCTCACTTGGCTGAGTTTCTTTGCCGATACTTTTATTCTTTAAGACTGCAAATACTGTTTGCAAATATGTGCTGGTTGTATAAGACATTTTACATTCTCTAATAGTAGATTTTCAGGTATTGTCAATTGCCAGTCTTTTAATGTAATTAATCTGTGATTCAACAAGAATAAGCCATTCCTAAAGGCTAAGTGTGAGAAACAGAGCAATAAAACCCTAGGAAGCAGCATCATTGGCCTACCTAGATGTAGATGAAAATAAGGAATCATGAGATAGATGCAGAAGATGCAACTGTTTCTATTATTTTTTATACTAAAAAGCTGTAAGTAAACAGTGATGCCTAATAGCCATGTATGTGGATTCAGGTTCTTGAAATGCTGTGTGTTTCTCTATTTTACTGTTACCTTAAAGTTTAACTGACAAGCATTGCAAATACGTAGTAAGTCTTGTATTCTTCTGTTTCAGAAATATGTATTTGGCATGCCTCCTCCACCGGTGCCAGTGTCATTAGCGTGAGGTTCTAACAAAAGTAAAACCACTGAAATCGTTTGGTGCTAGAAGGATTCATTGCTGCTGCCATTTTTTGATATGACTGTTTATTTAAACTTGAAAAATCTGTTTCTGTTTACCACGTGTAAGATTAATAAGTGGCATTGTAGTAGTAAAGGTTCTAAAGTTATTTTATCTTATCAGCTCTATGAAAGTACACTTTGTATAGCACATTAGTCTGAAACCTGATCAAAAGCTTATGCTAGAAAGAAAAAATACTTTAAAGATGTACATGGATATTTTGTTTAGATGAATTTTTTTCCTTGGAGGATAATAAGAATGCCTAGGACAGGATTGAGGACAGCATCCTGTTCATAGTAGTGCTGTTATAAATTATTATGTTCTGTTTTCATAGGTAAGCCAGGAACAGATCCCAATTCAGCAGCGTGGGCAGCTTATTATGCTCACTATTATCAGCAGCAAGCACAACCACCACCTGCAGCCCCTCCTGGTGGACCAGCTACAACCCAAACCAATGGACAAGGTAGATACTGAGTGAAATGGACAGATTTCTCATTGCTGGAGGTGTAAATACCCCGTTATTTTTTATTGTTGTCCTCCTGTGTCAGGTAAATTTATTTTAAGCAGCTGGTTTCTGTTGCTTGTAGCCTTCAATATTGCTTTTATTAATTTCAGCGGTAACAAGGGTAATGTATTTGTCTTGGAATGTACTCCAAAGAGAATTTTGCTGCAATGTGGGCTGACTTAATGACTACATAAAGCAGTCATAAATAAAAACATAATGAGCTAAGCTGTTGATTGTCATTTCCTTAAATGGTTGCATCACTTCCAGTGGGTTTAGGAGAATTACAGTTGTGGTGTTTAGTTGTATTATTTTAATTTTTGTGCCTGGCTGAGGCTTACCACTTGAATTTTGGTATTTGTATTGCTAGTGGTATGCACTTCCTGAATCTTGAAACCATGTCTTTTTTACTAGTAATTTCTAATTGTAGTCGCTTGTACCACAGAGGTTTATAGTGTCAGATTTGAGTCGTGTCATGTGGGACTGTTACTGAAAATTTCAGTCGATAATTTATATTATGTGTGAAACAAACCCCAGTAATTTTAGTTTGACTATTTTTAATGTAATTCAGGAGATCAGCCAAATCCAGCACCAGCAGGGCAGGTTGACTATACCAAGGCCTGGGAGGAGTACTACAAAAAAATGGGTAAGTGTGCAGGGGTTTTTCTGTTGTTTTTTCTGTTCCACGTTCACTGTGGAATGTTGTAGGAAATTTGTTTATTTTGCTGGATGGGAATGAGGGCTTTTAGCCCAAAAAAATTGAATGCACAGTCATGTGTCTTCTGAACCAAATACTTCTGAGAAACAGACTTTAAATTTAGTGCTGTTTTTAGGCATTTCATGTTATTCAGGTTAGTAATCAGCTTCACAAAAATGCTTCAAACTTAATGTCTTTGATCATTGAGAAACAGCAATTTTTAAATGTTTCAATCTGACTATTTTAAAGTATATTTCCTAAGTTTTGAAGTTCACTTTGATCTGCTTTATGAAGCTGTTGTTTTTTTATGTTTAGTAATTGTTTCCCAGTTCTCTTCAGATTACATATGATTTTTTTTTTCTTGTGCTTTGCTTTCTGTGTTTCCGGTTACTATACTAAAGCATCATGATTAGCTATTATTTATACTGTGCCTTCTTTAAAATAGTATTTGCTTTGCAGCACTTTAGAGCCGTGTTTGAACTGCAGATTATATGTTGTTTGTAGTTTTCTTTATAAAAATTAAATTAATGTGCTAGTTAACTTGATTATTCCATTATTTTGTGTGTAAGGAAAGATTATGTGGTTTTTATGCACTGGCAGAAAGTGACATTACCTTTTAAATTCTGGTCCTGTTCTGTCTGTGGTGTCCTGCCTTGGATACTGCAGGACATGGAGGACTGGACACTGAGCACCAGTAGCCTTAGGAATGCCAGTGCTTTCCCAGATGTCTCTGACTAGACATACAGCAGCATCTGGTTTGGGATGTGTCTTTGTTTGCAGGGGAGGGTTTGGTGGCTGTTCTGCCATCTTCCAACTGCATTCAGTTTTCTCATGGAATATTAAAAGCATTCAGATTTAAGATCAATAACATGCATAATTCCTCTTACCAGCCTTCTGCTGTATTGGTAATTATTTGCCAAGACTTAACTATCTTTATTTCTTATTTTGGCACAGTATAAGTGATCAATTCTATAGAAAATATATAATGAGTATTTAGTTCCACAGCTGTGTATCAGGCTAAGAAAAATTACACTTCCCAAACATGTGATTTCTAAGATGATAGGCCTTCCCATTTTTCTTCTTCCTGGTTCATTCAGCTGTTTATTTTCAATTTACTGTCTCTGTTAGTTTGGCTCACATTTTGAAATGCAGACTTTTGGGTGGCTTTCACTTTTTTTTAAAATAATGTTATTTGTTGGTAGGCACTTTGCCATCTTGCTAATTTGCTGTCTTGGAAAGCAAAGTCTAGGTTGCACTAGTCTTGCACTTGCACAGATCAAATAATAGCAAGTTATAAGGTGTCGGGATGGAGTTTATAGGAGCAATTCCAAAGAGGAGTCTGAGCCAAAAAACACATTGGGAGATAAAAAATAGTTGCTTGTAAAATGTGAACGATGCCAAGACAGTCAAATTAGAAGAAAAACACCAGGGCAGTTCTCATCTTAATTACTTTTTCTAGTTCAGATTGAGTTCTTTGCCTGAAGGAGAGTTCTCGATGGCTGGACCTACATAACTTACCTGTAAATCATCAAAACTTTTTGCTTCAGAGTCTTGGTGTGGTACATACTATTTATCTTTAAAGCCACTTAAAAAAGAGGAATTCAGCTGGAGTTGACATAATGCTATAATGGGGCTTGTTTTCCCCACCTCTTTAACAGTAGAAGGTCAGTAGAAGACCTGATGGACAGGAAGGCTGTCCACCAGCAAGTTTTTGTGGTCTCCAGGCTTTCCAGTACCATTTGTGCTTCCTATAGTACTGTTATCTTCTTACCCCATTAACTTGTGCCAAAGGATGGGAATTGCAAGTCACTTGCTCTTTGAGGACTCGGGTTTTTCACAGCACAGATGATTTCACCAAACATTGTTAGAGAGGGCTGAGCTGCAATTCAGACTTGCTGAGCCTGGTCAGTTCTATTTTTGCTGCTGAAAAAAACTGTTTTGATAATACTTGTGGGAAGCTGAACAAGTTGCCGGTAATACTGCAGTTGGTGTTGTGGATTTTCTTGTAGTTAGTTAAGTATGAGAGATCTGAAAATGCTAAAACACTCCATAATATGCCCATCCAAACAATAACACTGTTTTCAAAGTGGCTTCCTGCTGGTGGGATGTGACTCTGCTAATCATAGAGAACACTTCACTGTATTTTTCACTGTGACTTGAATATTAACCTGTTTCCTGAGTCATAAATAGAGTGGCAAAGTCCATCTCCATTTTCAGACCCTTGTTTCAGGGGCTACTGCTTTGAGTAGCAAGTACTCAAAAAAAGTTTCTCCTGGATAACAGTTCCCTTTAAACATGGAGTCATGATCATTAGTAAATTATCTATATGTCACTATCAGAATTTTTAACTTTATCATTTAAAGTCATTCCCATAAATTGTGGGCTTGACATACATTTAAAGGATTCAATAATAAAATAGGAGTGTTTTTAAAAGATTCTTCAGCATTGTAGTGGAAAGAATAAACAACAGTTTACTTTTACTAGAATCACCCTTGATAATGTTGAACTGTAAAATCTGCTGGTGTTTTCCTTTCTCAGCCCTCCTTAAAGGGGAGGTGTTCTGTGTTTCTCATGTTTCCTTTGTATGGAGTTGATCAGGATTACCCATAAGTGGATATTAACGAGCAGGTGCAGCTTCTACATTGAAGGGAAGCTTGGAGTAAACTGCTAAATTCCATGTGTAGGTTCAGAACTACTCACAGTGAGTAGTTTTAGAAGATTAAAAGATAACACCTGTGTAGGAGTAGTGTGAATAGCTAGGATTCTTCATGTGAATTTTCTTTGTGTAAGTATTTAAAGAAAAACAACCAAACAAAGCTAGCCTTCAGTCTGATACTGAAGAAGACACTTCATTAGAATTTCTGATACTCATGTTCCTCAGAAAGTTGCTCAGTGGTCTTGTATTCAAATAAAAAGTGAAGTGGTTTTAGGTAGAACAGAAAACTTCCCGCCCTTATCATGTGCAAGCTGCCCCTTTCTGTTCATTACAGAATAGACAGTTTGGGTGCACATGGAATTGTACAGGGTGCAGTCTTGCATTTTGCTTATGTTTATTTCCTGTGGGGTGACATGATGTGGTGATTTGTTTCTATTGGGTTTGGGATTTTTTTTTTTCCTAGTATCTTAGAAAAAACTTGCAGAGGTAGTAGTTTTTTGGTAGTATCCTAATTCTGACTAGAACTTTTGATTTGAAAAATAACCCATCAAGAATGTAAATCGAAAGTTTCATAGGACAGTAATAAAAGTTCTGGTCTGGAAGTTCAGGAAGGAAATGAAGCACTACATATAAAACCCTTCTGTCTGGGTGCCTGCAAGTGTGCGTGGACAGATATTTAGAGTATAGAGAGTGCTGCTTTGCTTGGAGTTTGGTAACATTGTGTACTGTGACTATTCTGTAACTGCAAAAACATCTCTCAGAAATCGTAAAGATTAGTGGTACTAAGAGGGGGGTGTATTTGGTGTTTCTGAAGTTGGAGGAAAATGGAAATAAAGATGTCTGTGACAGATCTCCTGTGGAGGAACAGCACAACTAAAAGGTTGGCTGTAATTTTCTTGTATTGTTTTGCTTGTGTTTTTTTAGTATGCTGAAGAGTCCCTGTATATCAGCCTGTCACTGGGATTTTAGTCTGTCAGTTGATTCTGAGCTGTCTTTAAAAATGTATTTGTACATGCTGTTATTTCTAGAGGATTGGAACTTCATCAAAGCGTGGAAGCACATTTCAGGACTGTATTCTGTAGTGAAGTAAATGTTTATAAAAAATACTGCACTTTTTGAAAGATGTAACCTGCAATAACTTTGTAATTGAAGGAAGGATTCCAGAAGTGGGGAAGTGCATGAATTGGCATCTGCTAAGCTAGTGAATGCAGTCTGTAAAATAAGATAAAATTAGTCTAGGTGGATTACAAAAAGTTTTGCCTCTTGATGTGTATTTAAATGCTACTCTTGTTTAGGTCAGTAGGCTTTAATCATGATACATGATTATGAATCAAGAGGCTGAAAAAACTGTCCTTACGGTTCCTTAATTTTGATTTACATGGGAGTCATTACATTAAAGTAATAGAATGTGTGTTGAGGCTGAAAAAAGCAGCCACAAGTTTATTCAAAGCCTTGGAGGAATATTGCTAGGTGATATTTGTTAGGTGCTGAGATCTTGAAATTTTCTCATTTCTATTGCAACAACAAAGCTGTGTAATTCCAATTACTTGCAGGTCAAGCTGTTCCTGCCCCTGCTGGGGCTCCTCCGGGCGGGCAGCCAGATTACAGCGCAGCGTGGGCTGAGTACTACAGGCAGCAGGCAGCGTACTACGCTCAGACAAGTCCACAGGGAATGCCACAGCATCCTCCAGCACCACAGGTACAGTCCTAAAGTGGTTTTTGGCTGGCTTCTGTCTCAGTGGTTGTAGATATTTTTTTGCATGTCTCCTGCTTTGTTCCTTTGGGGTATGCATCTTTTTTTCTAGCAAAATAGCTATCAAAATAATGAGTAGATGACTTCGTTTACCTGATAACTTGAGTTCTGTATCTATCCATATGTTTGGTGATTGTTTTTTTTAATTAAAAAAAGAAGAAAAACTTTCTCCTCCCAGGGTTTTGAAAACCATGCAAGAAGCCACCACCATTTACATTAACCAATTTTTCTTTCTTAAAGGCTTCACTCCTGAGTTAGCTCGATTTAAAGGATTTTCTTTAACTTTTTGTGTATCTCTTATGTATCTCTTCTGCACAGGGCCAATAATAAGAAGTGGACAATACAGTATTTGCTTCATTGTGTGGGGGAAAAAACCTTTGTTAAATGTATGGATGCAGACGCCTTGATGAAGATCTTAAATTTGGTTAAAAAAAAATAGTGTTTTTGAAAATGTACAAAATATCTATCACTACTGATAGGAGGTAATATTTCTGTGTAGAAATGAAAAAATGGTTTGTTTTTAGTATTAGTGTAGATGTACACATTCCAGCAAATGTATTTGCAATTATGTGGTCAATGCTTTGTGATATAAATGTACTTTTTCAATGTATACTTTATCACTTTTAAAATGCCTGTTTTGTGCTTTACAATAAATAATATGAAACCTCCTGTGTCGGTAAGTTGGATATGTGGGTATATGCAGTATTGATTATAGGATTGATTTGCAACGCTGAATCAAGGTACCGCTACACAAATGAGTTGGGTTTTTTTTTCCCCCCATAAACCTTGTTGAGTTTAAAAACTTGTCATTAGCATGTTTTTCCCCTCTTGCAGAATAGCTGTAGATGGAGGATCTCTTTCATTCATTGTATTTTGCTGCCTAGCACCAGTAATCTTGATACCTTAATTTTTTTTCTACTTGATTAAAACTGCATGTGTTTAAGAAGATGATCTTTTGGCATACTTCCATTGCATTAACAGTGAAATTTCCTTTTATACATGACCACTGTTTCAGACCTGTGCAGCTGCTATAACAGATAACTTTTGTTTTCAATTGAATACTTCAAAACTGTTCCTGCATAACTATTCTACGGATTTTTTCAGACTAGTTATAAAACTTACTTTAAGTGTAACGTGCTTAAGCCTTCAGTTTAAAGTAGTCCACTTCAAAATTCAGTGTAGAAAAGTCAATGTGGTGATGCATAGTAGTTACAAAAGTTGCGTCTGTCCTTAAAACGCTGTTTTGTTTGAGTGATGGGAGTGGTTGAGAGCTTCCTGCAGAGCAGATAACTTCTCTTTTTGTAAATATTCAAGTATTTGAATCAACTGATTATTTTTTTATATATACTTGAAACTTCTTATTGCTCTAATGCTCATACTAAAAAGCTGATTCTCTTGAAATCCTGTGTTTGCTCGTTGCATATTTATTGGCTCTTTGCATATATTAGACTACATGCACTACAGTCTGTCTTGCCATTGTCTGTTGAAGTGCAGGTTTGATCCAGCCAGTATAGAACTAGCTCTATAGGGGTGAGGAGGACTGTGCTGTGTATCATCCTTGATTGTTCCTTCAAGGAGCATTGCACTGTAAGTACATCAGAATGACAAATTGATGAACTGCAACAGTATCTTTTTGTCAATGTTCCACATAATGCAAATGCTGTATTTGTGTGATATTATGTTGGAATACAGTGCTGGTATCTTAGGAAATCATAATTGCTTCTTAATTCAGAAACATAGGTTTGCTTATATATATACATACACATAATCTGAGTTTTGTGGGTAAGTATTTCTGAAACTTTTAGCAATAGCTAAAGAAAATCATGTTTCTGTTTATCTAAGAGTTTCTTTCATTAGTACTCATGTGAGACAGCTGTCATTCAGTGTTTTAAAGTATGCATATCATAACATTGAAGTCTTTGGAACCACTTGTTAGACAGAGTTGTCTTTGTCTCCAGATGGATCTTTGTGGATATGTAGTGATGTAGGTATGTTTTAATAATTCTATAACTGTTGATTGCTTTAATTTTTGGAACACCATGTTGTTGCTTTGAGAATAAATTTTTTAGGGTGGCTGCACAGAGAAGTAAAAGTTCAGGCTTGAAAACTGAAGTAGTTTTTTCAGGTAATCAGCAATGTATGCATTGTGCTGTAGAAATAGAAGGAATTATTTTTATCCTTTAAAGCTAGGAATTTGCTAGTAGCTTGAAGAAGGCTAGGACAGTGTTTGCTATCTTTAGTGTAGGGTATTAAGTTTAATAGTTCAGGTATTTTGCATGGTATTTTGTAGATAACCTTACAGAATGGTGCATTTATTATGTACTAAAGTGAGCAAAATTAAATTCACTGGATTCGTTTATCATTCGCAAAATGGAGGCTGTTGATTTTGATTCATTTAAGGTATAAAATCTTTATTAATTGCAAACAGTGCAATTATTTATACTTCACAGTGCCTTCCCAGACCTTCCACCTTAGGTTCTGCTGCAAAAAAGCAACAGGTAAGCACAACCTAAGGAAGTATATAAATTAATATATTTCAGTACATTAATGTTGTCCCTGTGAGATCTTTGTGGTTGTGTATTGAAAAGCAATCTGCTGCTTCCCCAAATGCATTGTTACTCACGGTTCCATTTGAGTGGAAAATCTTAAGTTTTTAAACAACTGTTTATATTTCTAGGTCAATATGTATTTTTTTCTTTTTTCTTTCTTTTTTTTTAGAAAAGATTATTAGTTTGCAGTAATTGAACTTGATCAGAATAAGTAATTTTTGTTATTTTACCCAAATAGATAATTGTTGCAATTAAAGAATCAAAACCTTTAAAATGTGCAGGAATTGCTTTTGTTAGAAATGTCAACAGCCTTCACAAATGTTTTTTTTATAATAGGGTACTATTCCCACTTAATCTGTAAGACCTAAATGTAAAGAATGACTTCTTGTTGTTATCACTGAACTTGATAACTTGTCTTACAGTTATAGTGTGTTAGTGGAGTTTGCTTATTCATACTTGACATGGTAGGAAAAGAGATTTTGGAGTTTGAGATGAGTATGTTTTAACTGAAAAAGCATGAGCACCAGTTAACAGTATAGCAAATAATATTTTATCGCTATAGCAGTCAGTTTATGCTGTTTCTTGATATTTTTAACTGAATTGCTGAATATTTTGATAGTATAAAATGTTAAATGTCTTACAGATGGTCTGGTACAGGTTTTTATTCTGAGCTTTTGTTGTTGGTTTTTTAGCTTAACATAAAGCAGCATCTGTTTGGTTTTTTTTGTTCGTTATTCTGGTTCTAAAATGTGCTGCTCCTCTTTCAAAAGTCCTGCTTATCTGTACATCAAAGGAAAATATTCAAAAATACTGCCTTCATTTTCACACACAGTGCTGAAGATGCTGCAAGCACCAAATCATAGCTCATAGAATCAGGTCCTGAGATAGTTACTACCAGTAAAGAGGAATCCTTTGAGTGTATGCCATTGGTGAGCCGATGAGCATGGACCATAGAAGGGCTCCATGTAGAAGGTAAAATTGGCAAAAGCATAACAGATTTGAAATGTATCCCATACATAATGATATAGGGTATAATTTTTGTTTTGATCACTTTTCATTCTTTAAAGTATTCTTTGTTTGACCATTAATGTTCCATAATCTGTTAAAGTTTTTTAAACTGTGATTTAATAATATAAACCATATATTTTACTTTATATTCTTCTAAACAGTCAAGCTGATTTTTGAACTGAATTAATAGTTGTGCTTCAGTTTCTCAAGCCACTTAGTATTTCATCTGTAGCTTTACATGTAACTTCATTTTTGACGTGAGAAGAGGGTAGGTGTGTACCATTTGGATTTTGATACTGTGGATTTAGTGTGGGGGTGAGTCATTCGTTCACTTCCTTTTTACATGGTACTTTTTCCTTCAACTGTTACTCCTGAAATATCTTGAACAGTCTTTCAGTTGCTAATTTAGCCTGTGGGAGGAGATAGAGAAGAAAAAGCCAGTGTATTGGGATGTTGCTAGTGTGTGGAAGGTGAGATGTTCTTCTGTGTAGCATTTGAGGTGTATTGGCTTCCAGCTTTCTCACTGCAGGGCTTACTGGCATGCTGGTTTGTGCAGAGCATAGTGTTCCTTTTCTTTTTCAACTCTTGTCTCCAAACTCAGAGTTCCTGGGACAGCAGTAGGTTATTGGAGTTACTCCAGTAGCCAGAAAGATAATTGAACTTGCTTAGAAATGCAGTGAACTTGTCCGCAAAGTGTCTTGAAATGTTTCCTGCTTAGCCCACACATCACCACTTAGTGTCCCACAATGAATGTGAAGAGTAAGAAAAGTTTTAAAAGCAAGCTTAATGTTCCAAGTAGGAAAAGAATTTTCATATCACTTTCTGCAGCCTGTACTTTATTAGGACATTGAATAAAATACCAGGTGGATACTCTTTTAGTGTGGCTTAATTTTAAGTCATCTGTTTCACTTGTCAGGCAGACAGGATCGTGATTCACTTGCACAGCCTGTCTTGAAGTATTTCATCTTTATACTAGTGATATTTTATTGGATGGTAGAAACTATTTCTCCCCATTTCTTTTCCAGAGTGATTCTTAAGTTTTCCATTGCATGCTAAAAGCTCTTTTCCATTTTGCTTTTTCTCTGGAAGTGGGGGGAGGAAGGGAGGACTGGGCTTTTCAGAAAGCAAACAATTGACAGGATTCCCTCTTCCCTAGTAATACCTTATGAAACTCTTGTGTATGCACAAATATTTCTCTTGCGTGCATGTGAAATGCCTTTTCGTCCTGAGAAAAGTGTTCTCTGCAGAAACTACCCGTGTGTAAACAGAAGATTGGCTTTAAAAGGCAACTGTGATGGGAACAGTGTCTTAGGGAGATGCAGCTTGGACTTGAGGTAAATTGAATGCTTTACAAAAATGTGGTTTTGAGCTTGCATTGACATTGTATGTAATATGGGTACACATTAACTGTATAATGGTTTTTGTATGGTTTTTCTCAATAAATGTAAACTGATGAATAATAATAGCAATGGTTTTGTCTTTTTTATGCTCCTATTCCTGCCTTTGTTATTTTGAAGTAACAGCTTCAGAGCAAAATTATTCTATCAACCTGTACTTCTGTAAATGAACATCACCCACAAAAAAGGAAGTAAAATGTTTCTGTGGTTATTAGAATAAATACTAATTCAAAACACCATGCAGCTTGTTACCCTTTTTTAAGTGAGGCCATAGAGTGACTTGGAGCAGGTAACTGTAGAAGAAAGCAGATTCAGCCACAGTACTATACACAAGTGCTTTAAAATGTGACCTTTTTTTTTTGTAAAGTTACTCCTCCCCGAAGCTTCATCTCAATGGTTCCGATGGATGTTAGCAGAGTGACATCAATGCTGATGTCAGGAGATCTTAGAGAAAAGTAGTACAGTAGCCTTAAAAAACAGTGTTTAGAGATGTGACAATAAACTTACTGCATTAAGATGGAGACAATAGGCACTTCATGAAAATACTCTTCTTAAAGCTTTTTGTTTTACTAGTTTCAAATATGAGCCAATCATAGCTGTCACCACCCATTTCAGTGTCATTTGATCAATGAGAAAAAGCCTGAGTTTTACAAGCAAGAGTTGGTACTTTGAAGACTTCTACAAACCTAAAGGAGATTGTTTTTATTTGAGATTATCAGCTGCATAGGTTAATCAGAGCAGAACATTTTCAATGCAAGCCCATTTTAAAAGAAGTTATGCTGCTTGAAGCAATGGTGTGAGCAGTTACGTCATCTTTTATTCTTTAAAAATAGTACACTTGGGTTTTTGAAAATCATCAGTAAGTATTTCCTTTGCCAGTTCAGTGCCTCTGGGATAAGCTAAAACAGCTGAAATATTCAGTGCTCATGCAGGGGTACACCAGCAGATTTACACTGCTACACAAGTTCCAGATCGTGTGTTCAGCTTTATTCTGTTACACAAGAGTTGGTCTTCAAATGCTGGAGCACTATGATAATTCAGTTTCCTTCAGTTGATCTTTCATACACTGATTTTTTTATTTTTAGCCTTTGATACTAGTTTTTGCATTGAGTAGGGAATTCTCACAATTCGAAGGGTACGTTCTTATCTGATGCAGGAATGACAAATTAATGCACATCCTTGCTTTCTTTAGTTGGCCCCATCAGAGAAAGAGATGATGCAGTAAGAGAGTTGAGGGGAAGAAAGATTCCAGCTAAAGTAGAGCATTAGTAGTCATCAGCTAGAAAACAGAAAAAGGGTTAAGAGAGACAGGAAATTAGATTTTCGTAACAGGAAAGATGCAGAAAGATGATCTGAGATATAAGCAAATTAAAATGCTAGCTCTTACTTTCAATGGTGAGAATACAGGTGCTAGCAGCTGAGCCTCTGTTGTTGACTGCTTTGCACATATATTCCCCTTCATCTTCTGGGAAGGTTTCTGGCAAGTAAAGGCAGTAGGTTTCTCCTCTTTCAATATATTGATAGTCCTCAGAGTCCTGCAACATTTCCCCTTCAAACCACCATGTAACTTCGGGTTTTGGTTCTCCAGTAATTTTAACTGTGAATCTCACTGGCTCGCCGTCAACAACTGATGTGTTTTTCAGTGACTTCTTGAACCAGGGAGCTCCAGATCGAGCTTGATCCTCATCTTCACAAGTAGAACCATTAATAATGCTTCCCTCTTCTTCTTCTTCCTCTTCCCTTTTCTGTTTTAAAATAAGTTGAATTTAAAGTAGCAATAGCACTATGACTGATAGTGACACATGTTTGATTACAAGTTACTGTATTCCTGAGAAGAGGAAATTCCACATCTGTCCTCAATACATAACAATGCACCCAATCTGGGTATGCCACAGGCAGTAAAATGCATTATAATGAGGCTGGAATGTTGGTGTAAAATACAGGTATGAATGTCAATTCCATTTTCAGACTATTCATAGGATGTCACATACCCTGACATGGGATGTCAGCAGTGTCTCATACTCTTCTGCAAGTGTTCAGGATGGAGCTTTGAGCAGCCTGATCTAATGGGAGGTGTCCCTGCCTACATCAGGGGAGTCAAAACTAGATGATTTTAAGGTCCCTTCAACCCAAACCATTCTTTGATTCCACGGAGAGTATGTGCAAACACCAAAAGCAATTTTATATTATTTCAGCAATTCCTAGCACCTGCTAAAAGAAGCAAAATGTTCCTTCTGTATCTGGTAGTGTTGCCTACAGTGGTAATTAGAAGCTAAGTTAAATGACACAACTGGACAATATTATTTTGCAATTTATACCTTCTGTAATGCTGCATCGATTTCTTTTTGTTCAAACTGCATGCGTAGTAATTTCTGTTCCTCAATCCTCCTCTGCTCCTCTTCTTCTCTGGCTCTTGCCATTTGCTCAAAACGAGCCTTCATGTTTACTTTGTGAGTAAATGGAGACTCAGATTTCTTGGCTGGTATCACATCTACGTTATCAGCCTTGGGAAATGAAACAATAATTAAAAACAGGGCTTAACTATTATTTATATGATAGCAAAACTAGTTTTGTGTTCCTAGAGGTTTTTTTTTAACTGAGCAGAGCCACACAGAGACCTCGTTTATTTCAGAAGTTTGTTTGAGTGTAGGGTGAGTTTTGTAATAGTTCATCCAAGGATAGGACAAGATTTTTGCAAACGTAATTTCAAAAATTCTGTGTAAAAAAATATTCCTAAAGTTTTATTCATATACAAGTTGAGCTCTTCTTGGCAATTGTAAATCCTCACTGACCAGAGTACTTTGCCATGATGTTAGATTGGATTTAACACTAAAACAGTTGACCTTATGAAAATGATGAGTGTCAATCATTAAATTAAAAGCTTACAAATAGGACAGGCTTTGAGCTGATGCTGAAGTGACTCCTGTGGAGAAGAGCCAGAATGAGGCTCAGATCAGGCTTAGTACTATTAAAGTTTTACATTTCATCACAAAATTCACCCTGAGCTTATGGGTTATAGACCATTTTGTCACTGATAGCTCCATTTCTTGTGGTTTCCCCTCTGCAAAACTGAAGGTTCTGGTCTGAAGTACAGATAAATAGGCACCCTCTTCTGCTCTACCCTGAGGAGTGAGTGTACATTACAGAGACTTGATCTTCAAATGGTATTGTTTGGATTTGGTAATTGAATTTTTTATTCAATTCATGTAGTGGAGAATGAATTAAGAATTCAGAAGGAGAAGCAGTTCAAGTGTTAAGTAATAGATAACTCTCAGATATGTTTTAAGCCCTCAGACTGGCAGGTTTCAGCTTAAAATGCTGAATTGTAGGGCTTTGAGCAGAAAAGCAGAAATCTGCTTGACCAAATCACTGATAATAAACTGGTGCTGTTTCTTTAAGGGATACTGAGGTGTGATATCCTTAAGCATCCAAAGGAGGGAAGAGGAAAGAAGGGAAAACCTAATTTTGGAACCAGCAGAATTTGATCAAAGCAGCAGCATTGTCCACTCCTGGATCATTAGTGTGCTGATTAAGTAGATCATTACCATTCACAGTGCAACTTACCTCTTGAAATTTTTCAGCTTCCCTTTCTCTTATTTCTTCATCCATTGCTCTTCTCTTTGCTCGCTCCTCTTCAATCTTCTTCTGTATTTCTTCTTGAGAGAGTTGTCCTATTTTTTCAAACTTGCTTTTTAAGTTCTTTGCCTGAATAGACCCACTTCTTTTTAGCTTTGTCAATTCTTCATACTCTTTGCTTAACTCAAAAGTTTCAGACTCTTCTTCCAGCTGTTCAGAAATGACAGAATGTGTAAGATGGAAAATACCCTCATTATTTTTACTACCTATTCTCCCCCCAGATGGTGTAATTCAGTGTATTACAGTTCTGTTATTTGAAATCAGTACAGAGACATTTCCCCTGTAATTTTTTTTTCTTTGCTATATCATGATCAATGCATTTATCTCATATCTCAACCACATATAGATTTTAAAATACCTTGCTTGAATATGCCATTTGTTCAAGGGTTGCTGTCAATAAACTGCCCTTTTTGGATTCAGGAAACCAGACACAGACAAATACAAAATACTTACCAGGAGTACAAAATTCACCTATACTTGCTTTCAATATGATATGAAGTAATCCTCTAAAACAGCTATTTTGTTAAAAATAAAATACTGCCTTTTTTATCTTTTCCTAATTCAATGAAAAAGTAAATGACATTTCAAGATGTGGCTGGAAAAAAAGCAAACCACATGGGAAGCTGTAATTGCTGATCTTTTTCTCCCTCCTTTCATGACCTCTGACTGGTTGTAAAGATGTACATGCATTTTAGCTGGGTGTCCCTGTCTCTCCATGCTTCCCCAGGATTAGCTAAGAACATCACAAGCTAGAGCCTTTACTACTTGCTCAAGCTTTGCAACAAAAATAATACAGTAATAAATTGATGTTGTTCTCTAAAATTCAAAAGGGAATAATAATTGCCACCCACAGCCACACTGAAGTGTAAAGTTCATCAATGTGATGTTTTAAACATTTGGGATGTAAAGCAGATTTTGTGTGTGATTTTTAAAATCAACTGTGCCAGTCTTCAAACCCTTGATACACCAGTTAGAAAAAATTTGAGGCCACTGTATTTTTCTCATGTAGCACAGTATTTCTCTAAGGAAAAGCAAGAACTTTGCCTTATCTTACTTCTGTTTTTGTCTTTTGGAAACTAGATATTTCCGTTCTCCCAAGATCATAAATATTATTCTAATAATTTTAGTAATAGTCCTGAATTTTCAGAAATTACTGCAAAACCAAATTACAAATTCGTAACTGTACTTACTTCTAAGGTGGCAGTGGATAAACACATTTTCCTGATAGATTAGTCATCAAAAATGTCATATAAAATGTTACAAATAAGGTTTTCTATTTTTCTTTCCTTTCACATAATGTTGAATGTATTAACTTAAAACTTCTTTCAAAGGAATTTTTCTTTCCAGTCTTAAACTTTTAGTAATGAAGTGATACATTTTATTTTTATTCAGAGCTTGCTTAACATATAGTTTGATGTACAAACCTCTCCCATTTCTTGTCTCAGCTGTTTAAATTCTTGCCTTTCCATTTCCAACTTTTGCCTACGCTCTTCTTCTGTGCGCCTCTTTTCTTCCTCCATTTTTTGTTTCAGCAACTCCTCAAAATTAATTTCCAGTTTACCAGGTATGAGAGATTCTTGAGAAAAGGTTTTAAACATTTCTGGTGATTCATCATCCAGTACCTGCTGGAAATTCAGAGCATTAATTATATCTGTGATGAAAACACAGCATTGTTCAGACACTTCTGGTACATAAAGATAGGTGACTACTTTGTCACACCTGCCCCAGCACAGACAGGTGCACTGTGCCAACGTGGGCATTCCTCTAATGGTGTGGGAGGAAGTGCTTTGGGGGTTTGTATTTAACTTCAGTTACAACACTAAACTTTTATAATGAAGATTAGGTGGTTTTTTAAAATGCAGTATTTTCCCTCTGCAGGGGAGGATGCCCTCTAAATGCACCTTTAGGACCTGAAGCAATTCATTCTTGTTTACATCAGACAAAGTGTTTGTGTTTAAACATCATTGCTCTTAATGCTGAAGTACATTTATCTGTAATCTTTCTCTTAAGCAATCTGAATTATACTTGTGTTCTAAAGCAGTATTAGTATTCCCAGTAAGGATAACTGAACAGAACATTCAGAAGAAGCTCTTCTTTTTGCACAATTTGTTTATGTTAAGCTATGTGGCTAGTTTATTGATTTATACAGCCACCAGCAAGGGTTTCCTCCTTTCCCTGTCCCTGTCTGGCTTCAGAGTAGGGTTAGGCCTGGTTGGCATTAGGAGCAGCTGGTCTATCTTTTAGACTAATTTTTAAGATAGCAGAGCCTAGGAAAGGTAGTTTTCATTATTTCCAAACCAGCAAGTGCAAGAACTAATATTTTATCAGACTGAATTTGTTGAAGTACTAAAATATGAAGCTGAACACTACAAAAGCAGCAGGAGTGACAGTGAGTTATACAGGAATTTTAATCTAAGTTTATGAATAAGAATATGTGTGCATGTAACTATATAAACTTACTGACAGATTGTCTCAGCAGGAATGTTCTGTAGGTAAAGGTGAGGTGAGGTCAGGCACTACTGGTCAGGTACTGAACTGGAGGGTGATGTGGCTTTTGGCACTGTTTAATCAGCACGGGTTTGAAAAGCCTTGTGGCAAACATGGGAGAGCTCAATGTGCCCTAAGTTGTAAGCATTTCCAACAGCAGTAATCAGTCAAATGATAGAAATAATTAAAGGAGTGCCTTTGGCACTACTTCTATTTATTGCTGCTTACTGCCTCTGGAACCCACACCTTTCTCTGCTGTTGGTATTACCTTGGTTCATGCCACGCTCTTGACTTACTTTGCCCATATCCTCTATTTGCCACAGCTCTTTCAGTAGTTTTTTTTAGCCCAATCCCACTCAAATTTCGCTATTCACTACAAGTTTTACTCAGATCTTCCCTCTAAGCTTACAATTGGACTTCAGCACCACCATTCCTTCTAGTCTTCATTTGTTTGGTGTAATATGAGCATATTTGTTGAAATTGTATTATAGAGAAGTGAAATCAAAAACCAAAGCTGTGAATTCTTTCCTATAGTGAAAACAATGCCCCACAGTTTTTAGAGGCTACTCAAAATTAAATTAGCAAAGCAACATGAAAAGTCTCTTGCTGGTGGTACATTAGTTCATAAGCTCATCACTTCAAGAAGATACTGAACCTAAGTGACCATGAGAAGCATAAATTCAGAATTTGCCCTCAAGAACTCAAAAGCTGTGCATGCACTAGCAGCTGTCTCTATTTCCAACTTACTAAGTTATGAAAAGACAGACACCACCTTCTCCCTGGTTAAAAACCACAAAGATTTAGCTGAGCTGTGTGATGCACAAAACCTCTGTGGTTAGTTCAGTAAATATTTTAGCCTTATTTTGTGAAATTAGGTCACACTTCTTTTTTTCTGCAAAGTGGAAATGGTTGGTAGTGAGAAACATTCCTGTAACAATCATGGTTTGCAGCATAGTCAACAGGAAAAGTTTTTTTGTTTTGGGTTTTTTGTTTTGGGGTTTTTTGTGGTAAGACAGGGTTTTTTTTTTTTTTTTTTTGTAGTCTCTACCAGAAAAAAAAAATGATGGGGGTGAAAGACAACTGCTTCAGTGTAGTGATCCCACTGATGCTGGAGAGTAATCACACTGATGCTGGGGAGCATGGAAATAGCACTTGAAGTGTGAAATAGGGAGATCCAAAAGGAGGTGGCATTTGTGTATTCCAGCCACAATACTACCATTTCTACCACTTCCAAAACTAAATTAAAATGAATGAACATTAAAAAGTTCCTGGAATAACAGTTTAATGTTCATTTTTACTGCTTTTGAAAGGCAGTAAATATTGAAAATATTTTTAAACATTTTAGGACCTATCTTTACTGCTGCTACATTTTGTAGCAGTGGGAAATAAGGAAAACAGAGGGTTATAGTCTGCTAATAGTAGAAAATGCAGTATTCATATTCATGATGCTACTTAACAGAGAACTTTCAAGTGCATAAATGCTAAAAATATATTTCAGGGGTTTTTTTTTGTTACAGACCACTTACACTGTCTGCAAGTAGAGCACTCACAGCCACTGTGCTGCATCTGATGGATTACACCCTGTTTATCAGTGAGGTTTTTCTTGCCTGGACACTTGAGTTTAGGTTCTTGCTACACTGAGGCTAAAAAGAGAGTTTCTCAAGAAAGCAGGAAAAAACAGAAGCAGCACATACTTTCTGTGCTTCCTTTAGTTGTCTACTGCCTTTTCATAAAAAGTCTCCACTAGCATTCTGTTGTTGGATTGAGAGTATTTTTAAGTGGTTTTAGGTTTTGTTTTCTGTCTTTGGAGATACAGACAGACACTATTTTACAGTACAGTATCAAATATAAATTCACATTGCAGCTTCTCTAGGTAGTCTTCCTGCACAGGTCTTTGGCCCAATTTCCAGGCAGAGGGAGCCCTGCTGGCAATATCAGTACTCATTCAAAGTTTTCATTTCTCTCCCAAGTATTGCTTTGAGTGATTAAGAAAATGTTACTGGGCACACCCTTGGCCTTTCCCAGTTCAGCCACAGAGGATGTAGGAAGATGCTACCAGATGCCTGGGTTATTCCACGGTTCTAGACTGGCAGGTCCTGCCCTCCCTTTTGAAACAAACACTACTTTGTTCTAGTTTATATCTGTATAATTTAATGCTGTATTTCCTGATATACACCAATAAGTGACTGGCTTATACCCAAAAGCCTGCTGAGTCTTGAAGTGGTTGTAATAAATATGAAGACCACAGTGAAAAGCTCTGTGGCCACCTTTTTTTCCTTTTTAATATAAATAGTAGTTGCCAACCACTGAAATCAGGCATCTTTCTGTGTTTTCAGGTTGTGTATGTCAGTCCTAAGCCCCTGAAAATTTCTCTCCAGTTTAATTCTAACTGAAATTTTAGAAGTCCTTGCATATGACAGAAATCTGTGTTTGTCAAGGGAAGATAGTATTACAAAGTGTTCTTAATGGTGAACACCACAAGTTATTTTTTGTTTTTCCCTGAACAAGCATTAAAACATCAAGTAGAAGAGCTCAACCTTTGAATTTTTTCTCCCTGAAGAGCCACAGATGACTGGAAGTTACATACTTGCAGTGAGCCTTTTTCTACTATGTCATTTATTGTGCTTTAGTAGTAAAAGATGATTGGTGGGCACCCTGTAGAGGTAGGGGAATAAACTTGGAGCTGTAAAAGAAATTGCTCTTCCCAAAAAAACCCAAAACAATTAACCCTCCTTGTGGAAACATTTTGCTTCCCAAGTATGCTGCATCTAGTGTAACAATACCCACTGGATATGATACCTAGTTTTGAATAAAATATCTGAAATCCTCTCTAGGCTGGCTGTGAGGAGGGATTGTTCTCTGATGATTTTTGGTAAAAGAACTTGCCTAGTTTACCCCATTACCATATAATAAATACTAAGATGAACTAATTAATGTAGGAGTTGAAACATGTATTCCTAACTTTATTTAAAAGTTTTTCCCAGTTTTTTTTTTTCTGTCCTGATTGGGATTTAGGTAAAAATTAAATTCTGAGCTAAACCAAAATGCCATACCATGTTCTTCCTTGCTTCAGCAAATGCTCTTTTCTCCTCTTCTATGCGTCGCCGTGCATCCTCTTCTGCTTTCCTCTTTTCCTCTTCTCTCCTCTGTCTTTCTATCTCCTCAAAACTGAGTCTGAGTTTACCAGGGCGGAATTCTTTAACAGTATTTTCAGATCCTTCATCGCCACCTTCATTTATCTTGAGAGAACAGGGAGAGGAAAATGTAGAAAGCACTTAACCAACCAAGAAAAAATATTCTTTATAGCAAATAAATAGTCCATTCCTTTCTGATCTTTTATACGTACTGTTTTCTCTTTGGGGGAAAAAATGCATCAAGACTTAGGTTCCTGTGAGAATGATTTTAATCTGTGTTCTAGCCAGGGGAGCGAGAAAAGAAATTTTCAGTATCCTACACATAGCTTTTATAATTTTTGAAAATGTGTTGAGTGTGTAATTCAAAGAACAATGTGTTACCAGGAAGAGACTGAACAGTTAAGTACATACTTTATGGTCTCATTGTTGGATCATTTACCATAAATCACTCTCTATTCTCTTTTTTTACATCATTTTCATAGATGTTTATACCATCAAGTCTTTTTGTTTGTATAGAAATTGCTTTCATCAGTGCACCACTTAAAGAAATGCTGTACAGTCTTATAGCAAAATTGAATCAGTTAGCATTTTGCTATTATTCCAGACTGAGTTTTTTCTTTATTTTATTTTTAGACATTTAATCATCACTGAAGAAAAGGAATTGAGATACTCTGATCTCCTCACTATAGCTTCTCTCCAGTGAACACTTACATGCTCAAAGAAGCCTGTGGTTTGCAAGCTGCAATCAAGACCCCCTTTCAGAGGATATCCCAGAGTACTTTATCTGTTCATGGAGGAAGTGACTGGGAGCTGTCAGAGTACTGATAATCCAGATCTCTATACTGTGAGCAGCCCTGGGACTGGTATGTGGGACGGCCCATTAAGGGAATTAGAGAAATCTTTATTTGAAATTTGTAAGGGAAAAAAAATTTAGAATTTAAGTAAATTAACTGCTGAATTCTTAAGAAAAATGTTTACTGCAAATTTTGACAACCACTGGTCAGCAGGTACAGCTTCATGTTAAAAAAATTATTTTGAGGTGAAGAATTTGTAAATTATTTCATATTACTGGATAAATAAATGCATAAGCATAAGGAATGGAGATGTGAACTAATCTTCAGTTAGAACACCTAAGTGACTTCATGGAGTTCACTCTCCTTCAGTTTCTTCACTCTTCTCCTTCACTAGAATCCCTTGCCCCAGACAAAAAAGAAAAAAGTGCATTATTGACATAATGGCAAGGTTGTTGGTGTGAAACAACAGCAGTTTATTGGAGGTGGAGATGAAAAAGTAAACTACAAAATGGGTATCTGCCTAAACCTAGAACTCTCTCAATATGGACCAGTTGGGAATTTGTGTGTTTCAGCTTTCTAGAAGTTCTGTGTTGTTGGTTTTGTTTAAGTTTGTTTCTGTAGAATATAAATGTCCTGAATGTTTTTGAAATATAATCCAAATGGTGATCTAGAGCTGTTTTTCTGAGACTGTTCATGCATAATTATACTCTGTTAAAGCTAGCAAATTCCTATAAATAATATTTTCCACATTTTTATGGAAGATTAAAATTTCATTTATTGTTAATCTTGTTTGTATGTGAATTTTGTATGCAAATTAAGAAAGTCATAATGATCATGGCTATACAGGGGAAAAGTATTCAAGTACAGAACTTCAAAAATGCTACTGGAAATGGAATTTGGAAAAATAAGGAAATACAGAACTAAACTATCGGCTTATCTTAGGTTAATACTAAGTGTATGACTCCTTCAGTATGATCAAAGAACAAACTATAGTGAGCTCTGTTTATAGCTGATCTAACTCTGACTTATGATAAAGAATACATATGGAGGCAGTTTTCCAAGTAATACAAAACAGGATCTGTGGGCTGCATTTCTGACAATTTGGGGGACTTCCTCTAGTAATTTATAGTATGTTGTTGTTTATGTCAGTACATAAAAAAGAGCTGATCTGTTTGTTTTGGGGTTTTTTTGCCTTCATGAGAGGAGAGTTGTAATTGATGTGTATTTCTATCACATTTACAAATAAATATGGGGATAAGAAACAGCATTCTGTTACTAGGGAATGTTTGCATCAAATACCATCTGCAGCTCTCCTTCAGAAGAAAACAGACAGCCACTCATCTTCTTGAAGGCTTGCAGCTTTAGATACTACAAAGTGTAGATTAAAAAATCAACTAAGTTGCTGGCAAAATCAAGGCACTTGTTATTTTTTGGTTTACCAAAAGAATGTGTAAAGTATTATGCCAGTGTTGTTACTGAGTTAGAGCGAAGGTCAAAAATGTCTTTCAAAAACTCATTTCCAGACACTAAATAGCTTGAAATAAAGATAAGGAATAAGAAAAGAGAAGAATCACATACAGGAAAGAATGTGCAAATTGTGTACCACCATGAACAAAATGTTTGATTACCATTCTCTGCCTGGCTTCTTCAAAGGCACGCTTTTCCTCTTCCAAACGCTGCCTTGCTTCTTCCTCGGCTTGCCGCCTTTGGTTCTCCTGTCTTTGTCTTTCCAGTTCTTCAAATGTGACTTTCAGCTTACCAGGAGACAGAGGGTCTTGAGTTTCACTGTTTTCATTTTCACCCTGTGTAAGAATAATGAAACAGTTGTATCTTAAGCCAATAAATATCTTTTATATGGGTGTTTTTCGATGACTGGTTTACCTGGACAAATGAAAGGCACTTGGGTTCCTTGAGGAGTTGGTTTTGTTCCTCATCTTTTTGCTTCATTTCTTCATCCTGTGTCATTCTTTGCTCTGCTCTCTCCTCTCCTGTGGTCTCAGAGATTATTTTCATCTTCCCAGATGTCCTGGTGCTTTTTACAGGCACTACTGTAACTAGCAGTGAATCATCTCCTTCCTGTCCAAAAAGATATTTTTTACATTTTCATGAAATTTGACTTCTAGGTAGACTCATTTCTTAATGAGCCTGCTGTTTAACGTGTGTGCACCAAAGCTTCCAAAAGATTTACTTGTATTGAATATTACCCACAAGAATAAAGTCACTACTTTTCTTCTAATATCTGAAGAGTATCAAGAACTGAATTATATTTTAAACATAATGACTGGGAAACTCCTTAATTTCTTTATAGATTTTCATTAACTGTTAGCCGTAAAAACTCAAGGTTTGGGAAAGAACGGGTGGAATTTTGAATAGAAAACAATTATAACCACACTCTACTTCCAGTTTTATATTTATTATGTAAATGATAATAAACTGCAGCTGGAATAAGCTCATAGCTCAACACAGAAATAGGTAATATGTAATTTCTAATATGTAATTTGTCAGGTACAGTAATTGTTTCTTGAAGGATGTTGCTGCTTCAACTCTCTATTTACAGCTTATTTGCCAAAATATAATTTACCCATATTTTTCCTTCCTGTTGAATAAGTTAAAACTGATGAATCTGCAGGTTTAGTTTTCTCTTTCCAAAACTGTAGTAGGAGTGTGATTTTCTTGTGTTAGTGAAAGACAATAGGACCTTTGGGCCCAGCTTTTTGAAATGAAACATTTATTTGCAAGACTTAAAATCAAAACCCGTATGGTATATTAGTAAAAAAAAATAACAAAGTTAACTGAGTGAGGTGTTCAAACATCTGTATATTGTCAGAATCCCCCTTTAATTTCAAGTTTAAGGCAAAGAGCTTTTAAGATAATTCTTTGCAAAGCCAGAGGACTTAAAAGAATCCCTAAAATAAATATATATATATTAGGAAAATAATTCCTACTATATATAAAATAATTCTGGTGGCTTTTAATATTTATGTTTTGGATGTTCTTAACTAACCACAAAGTATTTATAGTGCAGGCTCTGTTCCAGACTTCAATATATTGACTTCAAGTATACAGATAACTCCATATACATTAAAAATTTGTCAACTCCTTGGCTGAACTTTAATGAGATGTTTCTGTGTAGTTTTCTAAGTTTTCCCAACCCAAATTACAATAATAAAACAAAGTGAATAAAAATGTAGGTGAATATTTCTTTAAAAAAATCTGATTACCTCAGCTGCTGATTCAGTTCCCGTATTGTTAAAGTCATCAATCTATTAAATGAGAATTTCATATGATTACATTAATTTGGCTCTTTGCCTTAGAGTTGCAAACACAGAACTGGAAATTCTTTTTGTATCAGTGATACGTATGTAGCACACAAATTCACAGAGGTGGAAAGGACCAAGGTTCTGTTGGAATACTTCAGATAGGTCAGCTTGTTGAAGAAGAGGCAACAAGACATAAAACATCCCACACAAAGTCTGCTAAAGCATTCTCAACACCGTGCTGAACCAAGAACTGTACTTGAGAAGTCCATTCTTCATTTAAACATTCCAGAATTGTGTAAAAAAAAAAAAATTAAAAAAAATCTAAAGCGAAGTCATTGACCATTTCTGATTCAAGTGACATTGTCTTCCCTCTCAGCTTCTGGAAAAAGCCTAATGCTGTGCTTGCTTCCTATGCTGTGCCTATGTTATGGCCTAAAACTGACACAGTTTTTAAAATTCTACATGTAAGTACGTCTGCCTTTCAGGGGAAAATATGCTAGATACAATGCCAATGAAAAGTACAGTTTTAACAATGCCAATGAAAAGTACAGTTTTAACTGTAATAATAATAATGTTAGAAATTCTAATAGAAAAGTCTATCCAAAAACTGACTTTTCCTATAGCACTGCTTTTCATTTCTTACACAAATTCAAACCTAAATGAAGTACTACTATCATTTGGTTCAACAGAAATTTGCATATGTTTTTAGTCTACCATTTAAATGCTTACTCTCACTGCAGTATTTGCAGCACTGAAGAAAACTTGCAAAAGGAATTAAGTTTGATAGCCTACAAAAGACAGAATTTGCTTTATTGGCATTGATAAAAGTTGGAGTCTGTTCGTATGTTATATATATATATATGCAATGATGATTCACAAAATGGCAAAGGAATAAAACATGACCTGGATCTTTGTGATTTATTATTTTTACTGCATTAGTGTTGTCTCATTTTTACCTGCCACTGGTATTTTCTTACAACTTCTTGCGTGCCTTATTTCATGTATCACTGAGTTCTATCCACTAACTTGCAAGGAAAGGTTGTCTAAAGTAAGAGTTTATAAAATACAAGAAACATTTTCAAATTAATTTAGTAAACTTATATGCATAAGACACCAAAATTTGTGCCTGGTTTCTAACAGGTTTATGCCTGCCCACTTTCATCTGCAACTCAACTTTGGAGCTTACAGGAAAGTTGTAACTGTAAAGAAATGAAGACTGTCTGAACATTTTATCTCACTTCTACCCCACTGAGCATCTCCCATGTAAATCTCTACAATGAGAAATCTTAAGATCAAATCTTTCTGATCAACACAAAATGTTTTTCTTGTTTAATGTTTACAATTACATCCTGACTATTGTGATCAGATAAACATACCTCCTGTGCCTTTTTTGCCAGTTCTCTTTGAATTTTTCTTTTCTCAATCATATCTTGTTCAATTCTGCGCTTTCTCTCTTCTTCCGTTCTTTTTCTTTCTTCTTCTTGCCTTTGCTTCTCCATTTCTGCAAACTTGCCTTTAACAGTTCCTGTGGATATGAAATGCACAGCTCAGCAGTTCCATCTAACACTCACCCAGGGTATTCTGTGGCCTCTAAAGTCAGGCCTCTCTTACCTATGAGCTTTGGAACATAACCCTTTTCTGTTTTAGATAGTTTGGTGTCATCATCTTCATCAGATCCAAGCAGTTCTTTCATCTAGTTGATGAAACACAGAAATTAAACTGTCTGTATAACTTAAATGAAATTCCAGTATTATTGTCTTCAAATAATGTGAATAGATTATCAGATATAATATTAAATATTAGAACAGAAAATATTAGCAAAGAAAATAACCTCCTGCTTTCTCCTGTTCCATTCTCTCTCTCTAACATATTGTTCTTTTCTTCTTTGCTTTTCATCTCTAGATCTCCTTTGATTTCTTTCTTCCCTTGCTTTCTGCATAGCTTCAAATTTATCCTTTACATCACCCTTGTGAAGCTTGGGCACATAGGACTTTTGGACGGGTTTAGATGAAGAAAGCAGAATCTTGGTGAAGATATAGAAGAAATGAAGATAAGAAAAAGAAAGGTGAAACAGATGGACAGAAATATTCTGATAGATTGGATTAGAAAGAATGTAAGAACATAAAACAGAAGTGCAATTGAGATTATGAACTTCGTGCCATGAGCCATCATCAGTTAAGCATCATTGTATTTGTTCATAAGTAGTCATAAATACTAAAATATCCAAAACAACATTCAGCATTATATTAACCTATTAAATTAGATACAGATTTCTGTTGTTGCTTTCAATCTTAAGCTGTCACCAGAGACTCTCTGCCCCTAACATTTAAAAGAGATAAAAAGACATAGATACATAATACAATACAAGAGCTTTTCTGCCACACTTCAACAGCTATCTATAGCTTTTTAATAAACAGTTGTATTTCTTAATTTAAAACTTGCAATATGCTTACTTTTTCAATATCTAGAAAAAACCCAGAGCCCAGAGATTTTATGTTAGGAAGTGCAATGATCACTGGACCAATGGACACTTCTTTGCCAGTGATTGTTGGTGTCCAAACACCAAAGGTTGCCACTTTTAGAACTACTGTGAAGTTTTTTTCTTTTTACAGTGATGACAACAGGAATGTTCTCAATAAAATAATACTAAGAAAACTGGCTAAAAACATGCTTTGTTTCATATTTTCCCACCTACACCTGAAGTTTTTGTTCCTGTTACTCAGTAAGTCTATGTAGAAGAGGAAATACTTGAAGTAGCCTAATATATTTACATTTTAGCATCAGATGTAAATGTTGCCCAGAATTTTGCCACCCACATTTAAACCTTTTCCATATTTCACCCTCCTCCTTCATGTTTCTCTAATAAGAACATAATTCAAAGATTCCATCAAATCTTAAGCTACGTAACAAATCCCCTTTCATTGTCTAAAAATAATGGCAATACCAGCAGACTTCCAATATAATTGTCTTTTACAATTATTTGTAATTATTACTTTTGCAAGCAGCAGTTGTAAATTATTACATCGCCTCGATTACTTTAAAATTGGTACATACCTCAGTTTTCTGTGCAATGTCATTCATGGTTACTGTATTGTGCTCTGCACCTGGTATGTTTAAGATGGCTTTCAGTTTCTACCTAAAAGAAACAGTTGTAGTTACATTCTTTTCTTTTCCTTTTAAATGATGCTTTAACCATCTTCCTGTAAATAAGTTTGCATAGGCTGAAATTGATGTATCACAATTTCACTTGGTCCACTGGGGCTTTTGCAGACATGAATAGATTCTAAGTATGCCACAGTAATTAAAAGAACAAGCTTATGATTCACTATTCATGCCCATAACTCCTCTATATAGTCCTAGATATTGGGTTCTAATTTCCATTTTAAAAAAACAAACAACTCGGAGCCAAACTCTGGCTGCCCGTGCTGCTCGCTGCCAAGCTGCTGTTTCCCGGTGCTCGTCCCGCAGCTCCGGGTCCCGCCCGGCCCGAGCCCTGAGCGGCGCTGCGGGAGCTGCGGGAGCTCGGGCCAGGAGCCCCCGCTCCCCGAGCCGCTGCTTTGCCTTTGTGGGGCTGCCGGAGGAGAGATGGGCTGGGCGAGCCCCTGCTGCCATCTCCGGCCCTTCACCCAGCTCACGGGTACAAAGTAATGCTGTCCCTTCTCCTAGGGCTGTTCTCCAGGGAAAAGTAGCGGCAAAAACTATGAAATGGGATAGGTAAGCCACATAAAGATAAAGCATTTGTATAATTTAGCTGTGTTCTGGAAATTACAAAGCATTTTTTAGAAGAAAATTGTTTAAAAATTTAAAGTACAGTGGAAGCTAACAGAAAGGCACTTTCTCTTCTTTTTCTTTTCTTTTCAGCTTCAGGTCTGTCACAGCTCATAGGAGGAAGGAAATCATGATGTGACTCCAGTGCTGCTGTTATCTGTATTGTATTATCCTCTGAGTACCAGGAAAGCCTAAACTCAGTGTGCCAAACATGGTGCAAATAAGAGCCTCAAAGATTTTAAGCAAAAATGCTAGAAAAGCAGCTTATCACTGGAAGGGGCTTCTCACTTGTGGTTTAGAGGAGCTGAAGTCAGGGGTTTTCATGATATGGAAAGTTAACCTCTTATTTTTCAAATTGTCTAAGTGTTAATTGCAAATAGACTATAAACACAGAAATATTTATGTACTTTTGAAAATAATTAAGAGTTGTTTTCATATAAACTCTTCAAAAATACACCAAAATCACCAGAGCTCACTGGCATTGCTGTAGCTGCACAAAAGGAATGGGATTCTTAGAGATCTTGGGATGTCTTCCCCAATGAAAGCAGTCACAACATATGAAACAAGAGCATTTAGTTACTGATTTACAAATTCTAAACTCTTCAAATTTGGCTTCAGTAGAGATGTTCTGGAGAGCACTTAGGTGCTCCCTTTCAACTAGTTAGTAGGGAAAGTCACACCTTCATTTGTAGACTGATAGGAATCCAAGGCATTTCAGTTTCTCACTCGTGAACACATGAACATATCATCATCCGTGGCAGTTCCTACTGAGATTGTTTCAGGTCAGCAGTAGCATGTTAGAGTGTGCGGAGTATAGAAAGGCAGATAATTGCATCAGCATCCTGTAGCCTCAGGGTCTCCATAGGCTTTGCCATCCATTTGTACACTGTGCAGGATTTGCACGTCTCTGTAAGCTTTAGCTGACTTCTCTGCATGTAAGTAAAATCCCCACTGTGATCAGTATAATCTTAAAACTACTTCAAATCTTTTAACTTCCTTATTTCTCTAAGCAGGTCTTAGAGAAAGTTCTCTGTTCTCTTCCTTTGCCACTCTGCTCATTTGATGGCTCCTTCCCCACTTGGGGCTGGCAACCTTTAGCCTTTAGCTTAACATACAGCAGCTGACTCAAAGCTTTACTGCAGGAAGCCATCAGAAAACAAAGGAATGTCATGAATTGGTGCAATCCTTGCACTGAAGGAACAGAGACCTTTTACCCTTGACATGGTGCTGGAGCAGAGAAGACTCAAAGATAATCTGTCACAAGAAATTCCATTTCACCTCAACAGCTCAAGGTAAGGTTATCACTAACCTTGACCACAGCAAAGTACCCCATGGCTTCATCTTAAAGTCATTTGAAAACTGACTATTCCAAAGTCTGGTTTATTATGTGCAATTAATTGTAAGAAGAAGATGATGTTCCTGAGTCAAGACTTTGTCTTGAGCCTTTCCAATAGCTCCAATTACCTGAACCTCTTGACAGTGGGATAACAAATCTGGAATTTTCCTTAGAAGTGCGGATGTTGGAAGAAATTTTCTTTGCAATTCCTGCTGTCTGAATTTCCAAAATAGTGCCAGTCCAACAGGTTGGGGGCCTTCAAGATGGCAGATATGTTTCTGCCATTTGGAATACTGCCATATCTGCTATTACTTTAGGCTACTTTCCAGTTCATTGGCATCACTAACTCTAATATGTTTGAAGGTTAGCCAGCTGGCTCTAAGGCATTTTGCCTCTGCAAGTCATCCTACCTCCACCTCCGATGCTAAAAGATATTGATATAAAGCACCAGCACACTGCTAAACATGATACCACCCATGTGTGCACTTCCATCCCTCTCCATGGCCATTAAACCTTGAGCAGGATGAGCAGCTGGACCCTGCCTCAAGCACCCCTCAGGGCAGATGAGTAATTTCCACTAAAGACAATCAAAATATTGAAGAAAAAAAATAGGCACTCCTTGAGTTTTGGGTTGGGTCTGTGAGGCAGTGACCATGACTTCAGGAACAACCACTGCAGACAGAACCTCCTTTGCATCTGCCTCAGCATCAGGAGAGGCTCACAGTCAATGAATTGGTGCTGAGAAAACCCCAGTGGCTACATCAGGAAGTCCTGACACCTACAAATCGTGGAAGAACAGTGCCTTCCTCATCTGCCAATAGCTTTGCAGAAGTATGCAGTAATAGATTTTCCAACCCAAGAAACCTTGACCTAGTAATTCCCTTTTGAGATGAACCAGTTATATTAAATAATCCATTTATATGTATGTATTCTTGTTTTGTATTTTCCCAGCGTTCACCTAATAAAAGCAATTCTTATTTTTTGAGGCAACACGAGCCTGCCTGTTTAGTTCCTTACTTCAGAAACTGTTTATCCTATTACAGAGCTGTCCAATCTTAATATTCAGTCTCATCTTTTCTTTCCCAAGATCAACATACCTCAGCAGAAGCTTTAAGAGCTTCTCATTGAAGCTTCCCACTCAAAAAAAAAAAAAAAAAAAAGATCCCAGATGATAATTTTGAACATTACTGTGATCAAAAAACAAGTTCAGCTTGTTACCCTTTGCCGACCCAGTCTCATCACTCCAGCATTCACTTGAAAATACTGTAATTTTTCTTCTCTCCACATCTTTCCTACAATTAAATGACAAATCTTTGATAAAGTTAGTCTGGTATTAGGAGCTTTACACTGAAAGTACCAGACTGCAGAGTCCCTTTGAAAGGTCCACTCCTCAAGAAAAATTTAACCTGCACCCAGGGATTGTTGGTCCTAACTCTGGAATTGGAAAAAAAAGAAAATGCCACTTGACTGGCTGTAATGCAGAGAGAGTGAAAAGTTCAAGTTAAAATTTAATACAAAACCAATAATACATAGGAAACCAGGCAACAGATTAGAAATATTCTGTAAAAAATAAATTATTGCTTTCAAACATCTTACTCATTTACTGTAAATGGACAAGCAATCAGCTCAGATATGCCTTGACCTGTTATGATCACAGCACTTTTTCAACTTTTCATGCAGCCTCCCTAAAATCCTACTTTGGGCAAAAAAAGTCAAAAAAGAAAACTATTATGGGGACACAGAAAGTTTGATGGCTCACAAGTCCCAAAATCTATCTCCTTAAATTTAATTAATTTCCATTTCTGAAAGCAGGTCATAGTCCTCAATTGATAAAAAAAAAAGTTGTGCAACTTTAACCAGATTAAAAAATAAAAAACCTTTCCATAAATAATAAAATTCTCTTTCTTTTCAACAAAAAATCTTGTTTTTCAGGGGCTTGATAAACATCTTCACAGGCACAAAAATACCATTTCCCTGAACCAAAAAGCACCTTTACAATAGGAGTATGAAGTCAGGACTGTAAAAAAAGGTCCAGTTCCTCTGTGATTTCTCCTTTCAAAGGGCCCCCTGATCTCCTACTGGGTACTGTGAGTTATAAATAAGCCCTTCATGGCACGGTCTAAGTTACGTTTACCATCTGTCTCCTCTTTGTGATCTACTTGCAGGGAAGTCTCCATTATATAAGAAAACCAAACTGTGAGAGTTGGAAACTCACTGCTTGCAGCCAAAGCACCGAGCAGAGGCAAACACAGTCCACAGCACTGAAATATTTAATAAAATATTAAACAGAACTGGACAGAGGGGGGGAAATGCTCATCATTTATGTCCTGCCTGTAACTGCTCTGGAATGACGCTACCAGTTGTTGTACCAAATTACACATCCTGAAGTAGATACTAAAATTATCGTGCACAGGGGAAGGTCCTGAGCTGGCATCAACCATCAGCTCCACTGAAGCCAGTGAGTTATGACAATTAGTACCAGCTGTCTAAACTTCTCATTTTGTATAAATACAAAATGCAAAACTACTTCCACTCACTTTAATTCCTTCATTAAGCCTTCATAATTAAAGACCAGAATGCTTACCAACAAGTGACCCAGATAATTTTACAGTCTTTTCCTCAGTCTTTGAATTTATCCCACTTCAACTTTTATTGAGAGTCTTATTTTGCTGTAGAATACTCCTTGCAGAGAGGGTGTTATTTATAAAAACATGAGGATTGTAAAGGATGCCTATGTTTTATACAGCTGTAAACACTCCTAAAGCAGCAGTGCCATTCAGCCCAACTGTTAAAAAAATGCAATCACCTTTCTCTGCACAAAAGGTCTGTTGATCCCTTACTCTCTTCTACTGTTATGGGGTACACAGGCTCCAGAGCAAACATAGTGGGGGTTCAGAGACTCCTATAGTAGTGGGGAAGTCCTGCTGGGATCTTCTGGCCCATTATTTCATGTTCCATAGTATTTGCAGATCCTAATGGAAGCGGCAGTAAATTGTGGACTGAGGTCCCCAAGAGAAAAACCAGGAGATTTTGCCCCACGCCACAGTTCCTCCATTCCCCGCTGTGTCACGGCAGCTGAAGATGAACCATGTGCTCTTTTGACTCCAGTGACAGGACTTCAGAGACCAAGGTAACACAAATGCTGGCCACAAGGTGCTACTGCAATTTGTATCTTCCCTGCTGGCAGGACACAGCATTTCTGCCTCCTCTCAGAAATGCTCTTGGCCAGCTCAGACTGAAGCAGGGGTGGTCACCCACAGTGGCCATGGCCTGAGCTCTGCCTCTGCCCCAACGGAGAGGATTCCAGGGCTCCCTAGAGACCCACTACTGCTTCCCCTTGAGCAGCCTTACCCCACTGCTGGTGCTGATACCTGTAAAAAGCTGCATCATGTGTACCACCTTCACCTGAGCAGGTACAGCTGCCTTCAGTGCACAGCAAGGGTCACTTCATTGCCTCCTGCACCAACCTCCCAATGTCCCGAGCTTTCCCACTGCCTCCCTGCAGCCAGCTTGACCATGGCACTGGTTATCCTTAAAGGAGTTTCAAAGCTGGATAACCACATCAATGCTTGCCTGGCTTCTTTCACTGAGAAAACTACCAATCTAATACATTCCAAATGCAGTCAGACAAAGTATTCCTTACTAATAATGTCTTAAGACGTCTACCCAGCTCTTGTATTTCACCAGACTGTGCTTTCTACATAGACCAGTCATACTCTCATACTTCTGTATGCTCCTTAAATTATACAGCTGGCCCTCTTATAGAACTAATTATAATTCATGCTTTCGTTTAATTGGACAATTTTCTAGAGATCTAATGTCTCTTAAGACCTGAAATCTAAGATTAAGAGCACAGTGTTTTTCTACCATGCAACTATTTGCTGATTAATTCTTGAAATTCTGACATGCTCCATTAAACACGTTTTTTTCTATATTTGTCAGCTTAAAAGAAGCCCTTATTTACCTAAAACAAACGTGATAATAACTAATTTGCAACCTGTCACAGAAGCCTAATATTTTCTTCCAAGCCACTCTGTTTTACAGCCATCACTTCAGAGTGAGGCAGAACCAATGGAAGCATCCAGTATGCCCTCGTTGCTGAAGACCCAGCAACAAAACTGAACTCCTCCGCGCGTAGAGACATGCGGCTTCTGAAAAAAGGGGATTTAGGGGATTTTCAGCTAACTTTTATGAACCGCACATCACTCACCGCGGGTCCCTCACGGCAGGGCGGGACGGCCCTCCCGGGCTCCGCGTCCCCCGGGCCGCCTCACGGGGCCGGGCGGGCAGAGCCCCGCGCACGGCAGCGCCTTCGGTTAAACCGCTGCGGCCGCGCCCGCCCCGGCCCCGCGCCCTCAGGGCCCCGCTCGGCGCTGCCGGCCCCGCTCCCGCACGGCTGCGGCCGCACCGCCCCCGGGCCCTCCCCGCCGCGGCCGTGGTGCGAAGGGGCGGCTGCCCCGCAGCCCTGCGGGCTGTGCTCGGACCGGCGGCCAGCGGTGCGGAGCGGCTCTCGGCAGCGAGGGGAGACGGCGCTCCCTCCGCGGCTCCGGCCGATGGGCGCCGCGGGCAGCGGGCCGGGCGGGCAGCCCCAGCCCCGCCGCACGCCGGGGCAGCGGGGCGGGCTGCGGGCGGCGCGGAGGGGAGCGGGGCGGGGGGGCCGGGCCGCGCTGTGCCCCGCGGCGGCGGAGCCGCTCTTACCTGTGCGCTGCCCGCGCTGCGGCTCGGGGCGCTCCGGCGGCGGGCGGGCTGCGCTGCCGAGCGCCCCTTGGCTGCGGCCGCCGCTCCGCCGCTGCAACTTTCCATAAAAGTCGCGACGCGCGCCCGGCGCCCGCATTCCAGGCGAGCCCCGCGCCGCGGCAGCTGGCCCGCCTGGCTCGGCTCGTCCCCGGCCCTGCGGCTCGGCGCGCCGTGCCCGGCCCCTCGCTGGCCGCGCAGGGGGGCGCAGCCAGCCAGCCCCCCTCCCCGCAGGCAGCAGCCCGGCCAACAGGCTAATTTTGGGCTGGAAGCAGCACCGAGCTATAAATAACCGGGGCGGCGAGGCCGCCGTTCAGCTGCGCGTCCCTGGCCGTGCCGGCCCTGCCGCAGGGCAGCGGGCGAACGGCGGGCGGGGGCTCCGCGGGCCGGGCCGGCGGGACGCACCGGGACCCACCGCTCGCTTTCGCCCTTCCCGCGCTGGTCCCGAGCACCGCGGTTTCTCCCGGCCCGTCCCGGTATCGTCGGGGCTGTGCCGGCCCGCCCGGGTCAGCCCCACTCACCACCGCCGCGGCAGCCCCGGCTCCGCATGCAGGGAGCGCTCCGCTGCTCCGGCTCTGCCGCCCGCGGGGTTTTATACCTCCGGCGGTCCAGACCCGGGTCGGTTAATGGCACATGGAGAGCGATCAACTAATAATAGTAATGTGACAGTTCGCTGATGGAGCGGGGAGGAATCTGCCCAGTGCCAGACTGAGAGAGGCAGAGCGCGGTGGCTCAAAGAAGCGCCTGTCTCTGGGAACTTTACAAAGCAAAACGTGATTTTATTACATCTGAACATATTCCTTTTCCTGCTTGAAGATGACTTTTTTCCTACACGTTCAGTTGCAAGGTTTCCAGTGCAGAATTTTCTTCTTCCTATCTCCCTTGTATTGTGTCTGCCGGACTGGAGCCCAACTTTCAGCTGGGTTATCAGCACTAGGACAATAACCACATGACCTTAGGCTGTGCAGATCTCAACAACGGCCATCAATGCTCAAACACGAAAGGCGTTTGCCTTTTGAAGGACAGAGCGGGCACTTTCCCCCGGTGCCACCCTCGTACTGAAGCACAGGAGCGGCGTCGGGGCTTCTGGCTGCCAGGGACCCACCCGCTTTCAGCAGATGAACACATAAACATGCAACACAAAACAAATCTGGGCAGATGAAAGCACGGACACATGGCCCTTCTACAGCAGTAGGGGTTAGTCTCTTTATGTCCTCTATTTCATTATTTATATTACTCCATAAAGGAGGTCTTAATCCACAACTGGAACTCAGTACAGCCATTTGGCTTGGAAATAAGCCTGAAAAAATTCATCTCCTAAAACCAAGTAGAGAGACAACAGCTTGGCTGTTACAACGGAACAGCTGTATACAATGAAACTGGACAGCCCAAAAGCTGCTCCCATACAATATTTCTTAAATTTATACAATAAAATTTGTAATAGTTGTTCTTTGTTGATTTCAGGCAGAAAAGTTCAATTTCAGGATGACCAACTGGTATCAAAATTTCTCCCATATTAAATGATTTTGCATTAGATTTCAAGAACTGTCCAAATTCAAGTTTCAGATAGTTATATGAGCAACAGTTGTTTCACTGAAATATTTTATTTTATATACACAGCTGCAGTTAATTTAGGCAATAGAAAGGTCACAAATACTCTTACTGACACTTGATTTGACACATTTACTTTGATAGAAACCAAACACTACAAAAAGGAAGAGTAATAATCATTAAGAACACATTTAAAGTAAAATTATTATTACAACTAAATTACAAATGATATAAATATTTGATTCTTTACAATCCCTATGCATTCAACATTTCTAATCTTAGGAGTACCATTATGGCAGAAGAGGATGGCTTTTAAATTTAGTTTGTTCTTATTAGGATGGAAAGTATCATTCAAAACTACCTAAATTTAGACACTATAAACTAAATTCTGAGTCTGATCATGAATTAACTAGAGTAGAACTGCATCATGCTGTGGTGCAGCTCTGGCACTTGTGTTTGCAGAGATGGTGCACTTCTGAAATTCTTAAGCCACATGGCCAGTTATCAACAAATGTTCTGTCCAGCTCAAAGGGCAGGTTGTAACAGAGCTGATTGCAGTTCTGTGTTGCAAGGAGAGAGCCTTCCCCCACTGAAACTGGCATCTCTCTCTGGAGCTAGTTACACACTCAGAATAGATGGATCTTTTTAGAAAAAGATTGAAAAAGACTCAGAGGAGATCAAAAGCCTTCCCACCTGTACCTGGACATTTTCCTGTCTGTCTATTCCCTTCTTTTTTGGTTTCTTTACCATTTCTCAATCAAGTGTTTGTTGGGCAGCATCTTATAACAACCAGATCCTGTATTTCTTATTTTGGATGGGAAATACATTGGTTCAATTTCCAATCCAACTCTGTGGACTTTTGAGAGCTTTGTGAGTGTACAGAAGTGCTCCTGTTTGAAAGGGACAAAAATGCTGAAGTCAGGTATTATGAAGTTCCCCTCATTTTCTGAATCGTTTGGTGCTTGATTAGACCTTGCTTATTCTTCTGTTTAAAACAATCCTTTTGTTTTTGACAGAAGACCAAGTTTCCAGGTTTAATTTTTTTCCAAGTGTCTGGAAACATTTATAATCTCATCTGCAACTCTGTTTCTTCAAGACCTTTTTGTAAATACTATGAAAATCTCAATATACCTTTAATTCCATGAAGAAGTGCATTTCTGTTTTTCTGTGATATATGTTATGGTATAATTTTCTTCATTCTATTTTATGTGACCAGACAAATCACAGCAGACACTTTGCTCTGTTACCAACAGGTCATACAATTGCTGTAGCATATGCAGAACACTTACTCTGTTCCCTCTATTTCCAGCTATTCCTATAGATTCTGAACCCAACAAGACACCTTTATTGTTAAATATAATTTCTTTCATAACTTGCAAAAAGCTGCCAAAATACACATAGCTTAAACATATTTATCTTCTCAAAACTTAAGTGAGGTGGGTGAAAAAAACTTCACATGCCTGTATTGAAGACACATTGCAGAGAAAAAAAAAATACAGCAAGGAGGATGGTGCCAAGCTCAGCAAGTTAAACAGTGGAAATAGGCCAAGAATAGCATTTGGAATTTCTGGTTTATTACATATAGAGTATACTCTTTTTTGTTAAATAAACTATAATCAGTTGGCATTTCACACAAGTAATATGACACATTTTCATCACTTTTTGTATTTATCAAGTGAGTACAACAAAGGAGCAAAATGCTGGCTTCAGTAAAATCTGTGAATTACACAGGCCCTCATTTTGAACAGCATCCTTTTGGGTTGTGTTTGACATGAAATTTGAAATGTTGCTAGTCAAAGTTTGTTTTGATATCCTAGATTTTAACAACATGCTTCTCAAGTATCTGAATATTTGGAATTACTCTGTATTTCTTGACAAGGGACAGATTCTTGTGGGTTGGCTTTGTGTAGCAAAGGCATTTAAGTGCAGTTTTAGAGCCTAAACTAACTGTGAAGCATTGCTTCAGCTGACAGAAATTCAAAGATAGCAGCTCACCATTATTTATCACCTCTGGAACAGGAAAAGCCATTGCTGCAAGGTGCCTCATACCTTCTGAAGATGCTGTGCTCCTATCTGAAGATCAGGGTTCCATGGCCTGAGCCACAGTTTTACACTGCACAGAGGGGGCCACAACTGCACAAATCTCCTCTTAAACAGACACCTGACTTCCCACAAAGAAGGGAGGAAGACACAAATTATTAAATTATAAAAAACTGCCTTCAATTCTGTTTCATTATTAATAAATCTTATAATACACACTTATTAAAAATATATTTTGAAATGCTACATATGAACTGAGAATAATATTGGTTCATTTACCACCATATTGAGTAGTAATGGTTTTAAAACAAGAAAGTTTTAAATTAATTGGTGAAGCTAGCTTTTCAAATATAAAGAAGTATTTTTAAACACCTCAGTGATGTTTAGATATTTTAAATCAAAATAAAGTAAAAATTGCATACTGGCAGTCATTCCTGCCCAAATGGTGCTTGCATTTCCTGCACTGCTCCATTACACAGTAGTACAAAATGGCTGCTCACACCCACACAAATGGAATTCTGGGGCAGGGGCAACATGTTCAGTTCTGTGCGTGTGATTACTTTATTGCACGTGTCACATGAATCACAGACTGCAGACACCCCAGTCAAAACACCTTCTAGATCTAGACACCTAATGCTTTGGAGACTCTGCAATGAACATTTTGTACTATAAGCTTTTAAAGGAAACAACTCCATCAGCTTCACTTACGAATTATTTGTGCAAAAGTACAGTATTTCATAAATAAACTTTACCCAAATATTACAGAAAAAAGCTTTGGGATACATGAAATATAAATACAGCGACAGCTGAGCTGCAAAATTAATTTAGGTATATACAGTAACACACTCCCCAGTTCTTTTCACAGATGTACATTTAACCTCCCTGAGTCCTTTTCCATACTTAGCAACACGATGCATTCCCAGATGCTGGCTCAGTAACAGCCACAGCAGCTTCAGCACTAGAGAAAAGGGTGGAAAAGAGCACATCTGTGTGCACTCCCTGCCATCTGCCAGGGATTTTAAGCTTACTGTACTTTTGCTTCCAGGAGCCCACTGGTCAAGACAGGCCTGTGGCCACTGACACAGGCTCCAACGTGTCTCAGTGAGTCTGCCCCCAGGTAGGCCAGCAGCAGCTCCGTGTGCCGGATCAGCAGCTGCGTCAGGTCCTCAGCCAGGCTCTCCATGGTTGAGTATCTCACCTTCTCAAAATCAAAAATGTCTTTGAGGAAGAAAAGCACTTGATCCTAGTGGGGGAAGAAAAAAAAGGAAAAACTTGTTTTCAGTTACAAAAAGGAAAAGAAAAGTATGCAATGCTAACAGCTCTTTCTTTAACATGTTCCCTAAAAGAATCCAATTATGTATGATTTCGGTGCTGAGACAGAAGTGTGCTAAAACAGCCTTTGCAAAACAGTTCCAGGCTTAAAACATTCCTATCAAAGTACTTCTTATGGTTTCTTACTGTTAGCCTTAATCTTAGGATAATGCAAATGTATACTAATATATAAAATCTTAATTTATTTTAATCAGAATGATTTAAAAAAAATTAGAAAATTAGTAATTAAAAAGAAGTTGCAAACCTTGAAGAAGCAGCATAGATCATACAGGGAATTTCTAGGGCCCAAAAAGCCCCAGGCCAAAACAGGGCTGATATGTTCACATATAGCATAGAAATGTGCAAAAAATCCATCAGGCACCTAGTGATGTAAAAATTGTAGATGAGAGTTAAACAGTAAATTTAGTATACAGCTCTATTATTCAGCAATAAGTCTTCATAAAAGCACAACACTTCCCTCCTTGGTCTAATAAAATCCCCCAAAGGTAAGGAGCTGTGGCACAGAGTTCTACTGAGCCCCTGGTCAGGATGCAGAAGGGGCTGAGGGGAGGCTGCAGCAGAATTCCTGGTGCTGGTGAGGAATGTGGTGCTTCAGGCAGGTAGGGGATGGGATGGATGGGATTTGGGGCAGGACTGGATGGGATTTGGCTGTGGGGTCGTGCAGGGAGGTGGGGCTGACAATCCCAGCACAAGCAGGTGAGATACAAGAATCATGACCTTGGTGTGCAGAACTGTGAGATCTGTGTGTGGGGCAGGAAGTCAGAGAAGTGACTGACATCACACTGACTGCACCTAAACTAGGTTTAGGAAAACCTTTCAGTTTAGGCTTTTTGCTAAAAACAGGCATTAGGGCCCCAGGAGCTAAACTGCAACTGGCAAACCTCTTGTCTAAATTAACAGCTCTACAGGACTAAAGGTTGATCTCTCATTTATTTTGCCAAAGCTACAAAAAGAACTTCAAATTATTAGGAGATGATCAATACCTTTGTTCCATATAATTTGAAAGGCAGCTTACCTTCATTTGCTGTCTTTTTTGCTTCAGTACTGACCAACAACTTGAAGCCACAGCCTAATTGTAAAAAGAAAAAATAAAGCAAGCCCCAAATAATTTTCCATCTCAAAAGAACTCATCTGCAGAATACTGTATTTCTATAGTCTACATTTCAGGGACATGTATTTTCTTCAGTTTCAATCTTGTGACAACACAAAGATTCAAGCCATTAAACAGCAGCTGATATAAATAAGTTTATATGTAGTTCATACTTGCTATTTCAGATCCATCTTTGCAACATTTTGGTTAGTTCAATTCAAATGTAATTTGGCATCCTTGACTGATTTTACAGCTACCACAGTTAGCAACACTCACTGGGTTTAAGTGAGGACCAGTCATGTAAATTAAAGTGTGTGCTCAGACATGAGTAACTATTTTAGATATTAAGTGGCATGTGAACACATTGAAATGTACTTTTTCATTTTAGCAAAAACATTCTTGCAATAGCTTCAGATTCAGCTATGGAGCTTTGTCCAAATATGGACCTGTGAAATACAATATCCCAACATCAGTACTGGGCTTTTTCCCCCTCCTAGCCTCTAACTATCCTCATCTGACTCCCCTCAGTACTGCCAAGAGAGTTTCATACAGACAAAGCACACTGTATCCATAAAACTACAAAAATATATACATGTTATCTTTATTTTTTTCCTCTGGAGGGAATATTTCAATTGAAAAACAAAAAAAAAAAAAAAAAAAAAAAAAAAAAAAAAGGAAAACTTGCAGTGTACAGATAAAAATGGATGAAATTACAGTAGCCTCTGTACCAGCTGACCATGGCACTAGCCTGTGTCTCTAAAAGAGGGATGAGATCTCTTTGGCAAATAAACAGCCACACATGAAAAATCATTAATTGTAATCAACAGCTGAATAGCTGTATTGTATTAATTTACTTTTGTTTCCTTGCACCTTTGTCCCTTATTGCTAAATCTATGTCTATGAACCAAAACCTGGACCTGATGTCTAAAATGTGGCTAACAGAAACTTCCCTTCTAAAATTCTACTTCCTCAGAGAAAGGAAGATATTTTCTCCAATACATTGAATCATTCTCTGTTTTGGGCCAACTTGTAATTTTTAAACTCCTATTATGAAAAACCTGATAATACAATCTTTTAAATTCTTTTGAGGAAGATCTCAGGTACATACTCAGTACACTGCATGCACTACAGATCAATGACTATAATTACACATGAATACTTACAGTTTCTTTAAATGAGGAATTTAACCAGCGGTTATTTACTACATTCTGTATAGATATTGGTGGATTTTCTAAATCTTCAAATGAATCCATTAATATGAAGTCCAGGACAACATCATAAAAATTCAGATTTTTCACCTATATTAAATGAGAATATGATCTAAGTAACCTAGTTTCTCTTTCAGCAGTGGAATTCAGCATGCACCATATTGTAATTTGCAGACTAATTGTTTTTAAGGATTAATAAAAATACTTTGTCAGTAAAGGAGAAGTTTAAAAAAAGTATGGTTTCTGGTACTAAACTGGTGAATGCCATTTCTCTAAATCAGAAATATAAACAATAAAGAGTTGCCTTTCCCACAATTCTGAACTGTAGAAAATTATTTTTAGATCCTATGGCATTAGCAAGGGTAAAAGCACTTTTCAGAAATGCAACTCACTCCTCTAGCAGCAAGTTCCATTTCAGTATTATCCCAGTGATCTGTCTGTTCCAAAAAATATATCATTTCATCAAAGACATCTTCAAATTTCTTTGGATTCTGTAAAGTAAAAGCAATGAGTATCAAGTAAATGTAAAAAGAGATATGGTTGATTTTCCCTGGACCCTGAATTCAGGTAGAAGTTACATAAACAGCAAAACATTGGTAAAAAAAGGCTTTTACCTTTCGTGCTTTCACAATTAAAGCAGACAAAATTTTTCTCCCACTTTCAGCAAGAAATATTCTGTTGGATGTTTCTGAAAGAATTATCTAGAAAAAGGTTCAGAAAATATAGACAGGTTCATTCACAGTTTATACCAAATGACCTTAAACATTTCAGTCAATTTTAATTATCACCTCTAGTGTAGTTAACAAGTTCCTAATAAGCCTTGGGTGCAAAGGTTCCAAAGCTAATCATAAAATCTGGACTCCTCTGCAAATACATCCCATTTTAGAATGATAACAATGTAAAAGCAACAAGAAAATATTTAAATACAGATTACATTGTAAAAATACTTGCACAAAGGCTAACAGTCAGTTTCAATGCCATGCACTTTAGGTAAGGCTTAACAAAACAGACAAATCACCCCTCACATTTTACCTGAAAAGCTTGTCGAATACAATGAAGCTTAGCAAGGAAGTCACTGTCTCCTAGACATTCAAACATTTCAGTCCTATGCAAAATAGAAAAGTTTTCAGAGACTATTAAAAAAAAGCAGCACAAGAACATCCATCTAAATCTAATTGCTAGAAAAAATAACTAGTACAAGTAACTTCTAAAAAGGGATTTCTAGATAGAATATTGAACTTTAATTCTTGCTTTTCCTGGAAATAATTAAATAGACATAAATCAATACCTTAACACCCGTGAATAAATTTTGCCTTCTTCTGCTAAGTGCATGGCTTCTTCATACAGGGGGCAGTGGCAAAGGGAATCCAGACCATACGTGCTACGAATCTCTCTGTGCTCTGAAAGCTGAAAGAAAATGGTTTGGAAGTTCACTAAAGAGCTGATATAATTTTTGTGAAGATAAAACACATTAAAGAAGTTTTCCTAATGTTCTAATGAAAGATGCATCCTTTTCTGCATCTGCTTAAAACAAAGGGATTACAATCAGCGAGTGAACTGAACAGATACACCAGGTCATAAGACTTTGTAACTCCTAAAATCTGAAAGCTACAGTTTCAAGTTTCAAAACTTTTTAATTAATAAAAGAAAGGCAGCTTACTCTTGTATTTCATTTGCATAGTTAAGTTTCTGAGTTGTCCAGTTAAAATAGATGATAACCTAATGGGTCTCAAAGTTGTTGAAAGAAAATAATTGCCAGGGCATAAAGTTCAGAATGATGGCACCATACAATTCCTTAGGGAGCTGGAAATAGTAACATCCTTCCACCCCTGTTTTAGTTTCAGTGGTAAATAAGTCTCCCAGTTACCAAGCATACTGTATAAAACATGAGTATTCAGTGTTTTATACTACAGGCTCCCTAAATGGTTTTCATTACTGACAGTGTTAATTCTATGGTTAACACAGAAATAAATATGAACTTGTAGACATTTTTAAAGAAAGAAAAAAACAGATCCATAAATCAAAGCCCATAAATAAAACAGAGAACTCCTGTTTACAGAGTATCATATTTAATCCACAAAACAATGTCTAGCTACAGTTTCACTACAAAGATGACATTATATTTTTAATAACAAAAGAAAAAACTCTGATGTTTACACATCATTCAGTTTAGTTAATGACCAGAAAATTAATTCTAGCTTTTTTTTTTTTTCCAATACCCTGCATGGGGCAAACAAACCTGTGTTTCTAGGCTATTAAAACTGAGCAAAGAAACATCTTTAAAATTAAATCTCAAGGTAATTGAACTATGTAGAAGATTAATCTCTATTGTAGAATGACTAGAAAATCATACTGAAGTATTACTTTATGTTAAACCTCAAGTAAATAAATGCTGAGCAGCTTTTCCTGTCACTGAGGCCATACAGCCAAGTATGAGGAATTTCAGGCAAATCACCTTCTTCAGATATTTATGGAGCTGACTGAGTGTGACTGGATTAGGACTGGTGATTTCTACAGTTAGATGCAGGTAATCTTCATCTGCTGCCAGCACTTGTGGTGATGACACCTTTACACATGAAGATGGATGATCATTGCCTTTGGGGTCACAGATTAGCACAGGAACTGATACCTGGGAATTGGGTGAGGCCCTTGGTTATATGTGCCAGCCCCTAAGTATCTGCTACTTCCTCAGTGTCAGGGAGGTACATGGAGAAGAAAATGAAAATGCAGACAAAGAAGAGCTAGAAGATGACTGACACTCTAGCAGCAATCTCATCTTGTAAGGCTTTACTTGTATCCATTCAAGGCTCAATAAAGAGAGACCTGCTGGTGACCACCACAAGGACATTTATGATGGCCTGCAGGGGATACCTAAGATCCTTATGTTAAAATAACACATACATCTTCAAAACTCCAAAGCTTGAAGTTCTAACTTGTGTCTAACTAAGCCTGAAGTGCAGCAGAGCAGCCTCTGAAGATTCTAACATGGACACTGTTCAGATGCTAATCAGTTCAGCTTTAGGGCTGTATCTGCAGTAAGGAGATGCTGAAATCATTGCTCTAAAGCATCAAACCTTTGCCACTTGCAATTGTTTTTAGGTCTGAGATGCTCTGACTGCTTTGGTTTGAGCAACAGACTCAGTACTCTAATTTGTCGTGCACGAGTTGTTTCCTAATAAATAGAAAAAAATTCTCAGCTGTGCATCAAGACCTTGTTGATTACCAAAATAACCACCTACATGAATGTAACAAAAATAAACAATGTCAGACCTTTCAGGAATTCTTGCTCGCTTCCCCTAATAGAGGTCACTTTACTGGCACATTCAGCATTCCTTACATTCTGAGAAATTATGTTTACCCTATATTAAAAAAGCTGATGATGATCTCTTTAAAATATAAAGACATTCAGAGAAAAGATTACCTTTAAAAAAGTAAGTAGCTGCAGGATGAAAGTGAAACATGTTTGGGGAGTTAGAAAATGTGATGATGATTAGTAACTAGAACCTCTGAGATGGCATTTTAATAAATTGAAATGATGAAGTGGTGTGTTCCACTTAAGGTCTGGAAGAAAACAGGAAGGCTGTTACTGATAAAAAGCAGCAAAGACTTTATTCACAAGCCTAAAAAGTCTCCCAAGCTTTGAACTAAGGAAAGCAAAGTTTATTTGATAATAGATCTACAGATTCAGTACTAGTCAAAACATAAAAATACGACATGATAAATGCATGTGCACTGACAAGGAAGAAGCAGCAACAAAGCTCACTGTCAGGGAGAGCAGGAAGGAGGTTCTGTTAGGAAGATGGAAAAGAAGCCAGGAAAGAGAGGGCAGAGGCCTTTATCTGGCACACTCACTGCTGCATTGTTGCCAAAGGTGGCAGCTATTTTGATCACAGGGGATGGGAAAGCAAGACTGTGAAAAGCATGCTAACCCTCACCAACACAAGCTGAGGACAGCCAGGCTCAAATGGGGAAGAAAATACCAGTATTTATCACAGTAGTAGTATTAATACCTTAATTAGGGCAATAGTCATGCTTACCACCCCTTCTGCAATGCTTCTAGAGCCTAAGTGTGTTTAAGAATAGAAGCCTGTCTGGTCATGGGGATGGCAACTGTGTCTAAATTGTCTTTAAAAAGCTTCAGGCACCTGTGTATATTGTAGGTGCCAGAGAGGCACAACTCTGTATGAGAAGTCATCAAATGAGTGATCCTCGGCACCCTCTTTACCAGCCATAGCCAGATGAAATTTTGGCTCACCCTCCTGCTATCCTGTAGAGCTCATCAAAAGGGCACGTGATGCAAACCCTGCCAAAGTGTCCCAGTTTTGTACAGCTCTTTCCTATATTTCGTTCTAATATAACACAGCACAACATTCTTGTTGCCTCCTAAGCAGTATCCCTATCAGTTTCCATTCAAGCATCTATCTGTGTCTTGTTTTATGAATGTTCTCTCTCCTGTGGGCAGGGAGCTAAATTTGACCTGACTTTGTCAGCACTGAAACATGAACACAGTTTCCAGTCTCCAAAATCAGTCACACAAAACACTTAGTCCTGCTCCTTGGGACAGGACACAGTGCAGAAGGAAGCCAAGGAACTGTCAACACAGAGCTTGCAGCATGATGAGGCCACAAAAAATGGTGCCACGTTCTAATTTCCTGGAAGGTGAAATTATTAATTCCAGTAGGGCATAATCACAGAGCAGTATAAACACACATTTGAACTTCAGACTTAAAAATTTTGCTAAACATTTCTATCAGGACATGGAGTTTAGGACAGTTACTAATATTGTAACTGCAATCAGGGAGCTTATGATGAAGGAAGTGCCTCATTTGGCCCTTAGGTGAGACAAATCCGAAGCTGGAAAAGTCTCAGACCACTTAGCCTAAATTAAGACATTCCACTGTTTCCCTCGTGCAAGAAAAAAAAAAATTCAGAAGTAGATAAGCAAGAGGAAGCTACTTATCATCATGTCTACAATAACAGAATTTGGTATGTCACTTGTAATCCTGTTAAATCAAAGCAATTACTGTTCTCTACCAACAGCTGAATACACTGGGAAGTTGTTACTGCTCCTTCTCATTGCCATAATGTGAAGCATTTCCTCACCACACACCCTCCTGAGGATGGACAAAATATTAAATTAAGGTAGCAGTGGTTTTGTACCAGAACATCAATTCACAGCTTTCTTCTCCCTGCACCACACAATGATGCCCTGTAGCTACAATCCAGAGCTAGCTGACTCTGTAGTTTAGGCCTGGTGGCTCCCATTTAACCCAGAACATTGATGGTGCTCTGGCTCAAACACCAAACTGCAAGTTGTTCATGTTCTATTAATCTTCAGGACTTCTGTCACCTAAGAATTTCACTAGATTCTTCAATAAAATCTGAGAAAAGAGAATTTGTTCTATTGGCAGAGGTTAGAACAGCTGGAAAGGATGAGAAAATCTTCGTAACTTTGTCCTGGAAGAACAAGTTGATAGAAGTGGCTTCGGTGTATCAAAATGTGAAGGATATTTTCAGGATACTTAAAGACAATTACATGTCCAATTTTGATTCCAATGGTTTTTTGCAGATACTGGGACAATATGGCTTCAGGAGAGGACGATGATTCCACTGATACATTCTGGGGTTTGTTTGCTTGGTTGATTGGTTGGTTTTGCTTTTCTTTAAAGCCAAGCAGCACAAATGAGCAGAAGGGGTTGTTCCCATCCTCACATATTTGCAAAACCATTATGGAAGTTCATGGGAAAAAGCCTCCAAAAACAAACCAGATACCAAATGTACAAACTATAATGGTTTACAGCTCCTCTCATGAGCTGGTAGAGTTGAAGCAAGCTTGAATTGTGGTCTTGTCCAAATTACAGCAAAGAGTAACCAGTCTCTATGGATACAATCCTCGTTAGGAATGGATGCTAGGCACCACAACTTAATGTGAGTTACTAAATCAAGGAAATTACTATTTAATGTGAATTACTAAATCAAGGTAACTGTGTTATGGAAAAAACAAACCCTATAACAGACAGTCAAAACAAATGCAAAAAATGTGTGTGCAATTCTCTCTTTTTGCAACTGACTTCAGCAGCTTAGTTGTGGTGCATATATGAGAGCAGTATCTATCACAAAATGGATCTTTCGAGGCCAACTGCCTCTCCTGTTTTTTGAAGAAGAGTGCTGCTCAAGATCACTTCAGCTCCCCAGAGACTACAGAAGGAGATATTCCTCATTCAAGTAAGTGTGTCACTGCTCATGAGTCTCTTTCAAATACTTCAAGGGAGCTGTAGCAGACTCCAGCTAATAGGCTGTTACCCAGAGATTGTCACGTGTCCTTTGTGCCCTTATCCCTCAGGAGGCTCCCTTGCAGCCCCACTGCACCTCCAGGGACTGTCACTGCCAGCCCAAGGTCCCTTCCCATGGTGGCTGCAGGGAGCTGTGGGGTCCCTGCACACCCACACAGCCAGACAAGCTCCCCCCACCAGCTCAGCCCAGACCTCTGGTTCTTGCTAAGTCATTTCATCACAGTGCAACAACAGAGGAACAGCTCAACCTGGTGCCTTCATACCATGCATGGAACGTGCTAAAACAGGTAGCTGTCAATTTCTTATAATTTCTTCCCAAAAAAACCCCTTCAGGTTTAAACAAGTACAAAGCCTTCTTCATACATCTTTACAGTATGGTAAAGCAATAGGAAAAAAGAACAGAAAAATACAAATCATGGTGAAAGGAACTACTATAGCCTCAACTGACTGCTTCCTCACTCATGAAAATGTGATTTGTTTTTCAAATCTGTTTTTCTGTTTAGGAGGAGTTGGGGATGCATTATGCCAGTACACAAAAATATACCCAAAACAACTGGGTCCAATGAAGCCTGGAAAAGCTCTTTTTCCCCCACAAGAGAAATATATTTTTGCTCTCAATGATTAGCAAAAAATAAGGTTTCTTCTGTTCACTGTTGAAATAGATCAATAAATTTTTAAAAAAGCAATCTTTAAGAGCCTTACCTCAGCTGTGGAAACAAAGGAATCTGTGGATGCAATGCTTAATGTATCTCGAAGGCAGAAATCATCCGTGTTATCCTTTACAGTAATGTCTGTGTTTTTATCTTTAAAAAAAAAAAAGTTTATTAGACAATCAGAAAATTCCACTTAAGACTTGAAAATGTTTCATGTGTACTCCAAGACAGTATTTCATTTGGAAGGCACAACATTATACTACTGTAAGAGTAAATTCTTTTATGACTCACTAACATATATGACTCTGTTTTTCTGCCTTTAAAGTGGATTTTCAAATATCATCCACAATGAACTGGAAGAAGACAAAAAGACTTGGCCAAAGTTTTGGACTTTTTTTTTACAGACTTCTGATGATCTCTCTATCTTATGATATTACTTTGCTATATTGATCTAGATCCTCAGTTAAGTTTTTAACTTGGCTTTGTTATGTAACAAACTGCTCCATGTCCTAGCCACCACTTTTACTTTTCTAACTAAAAGTCAATTAATTAAAAAACTGCCACCACATTTTAGTTTCACTTGAATTTGCTTCACTTTCTACTTTTCATGCCTTTTTTCACTTGCTGGTTCTTCCAGAGAGCAAGTGAAGCTTTTAATCTTCACTGCATCTTCTTTCCTCAAAAAGCTTCTTCATTGAAATAACACATCCAAAAGTATTTCCTACAGTACCAGAAACCTCAGAGCCTTTAAAATAACTGTTATTTTTTCTTAAAATCATCTGCAATACAGTTTCTCTCAGTTCTGCTTTACTTTACTCTCAGATTTCAACTCTTGCCCTTCTGGGATGGTTTCATTTTCACCGAATAGAAACACTTTCACAGAAGGATTAAACTCCTAAGTCGGTAAGTCAGACTTTGGCTTGATGTGACCCATCCTACATTCCCAGTAGAGCTGATACTTTTATTTTGGGTTATTTTACCTTCAGACATTACACATGTGTTCCTAAAAGCCTGTTTTATCTCCAAGAGTCAGCAGCAACCAGCTACCCAATGTCATCCAGGCTTGTTGCTAAGGCAATACTTCACTAAAAACTCCATTACACAGTGGAGTGGCCAAATGCCAATTTACTGGGATGGTTTACTCATCACTTGAAATGCTACAAAGCCACATTACTTAACTATAACTTCGGTGGTTGTTATGGTTTTATTAGTTACGGACTTGGAATGACAGCTCAAAAACTGCACAGAACAAATATCTGTCTTTGGGAATATTCACTGAGGGAAAAAATGATTCAGAGTTTGGACAAAGATTTTACTAGAGCAAGTTAGGCAAACTGCAATCACGCCTTCACCACTATTCATATGAAGTCTGATTTTTTCAGCTCATTCTTACTATTTCTTTCTTTTGACCTCTTAAAACCAAGAGGAAAAGTACTGCAGCTTAAAAGTTGGTTGAGAAACAATCACATACTGAAATCTGAAATGTTGGAACAGAAAACCAAACTGTGGTTTGTAAAGCACTTGAGGTCTGCTTGAGGTAAAGCTTGAGGTCTGCTTAGAGTAGGTGGGTAACATGAAGTTTCTTTCTCATTTCTAACTCATGATTTGCATTAATTCTCTTCTAATATTACATTAGATGATTTTCTAATATCACTTTTTCACAAAAGAGTTTGCTGAACTTGCAATAATACTGTTAAATCCAGGATAGTACAGGCATCCATAGACTGGCTGCAGATTTTTTGGCTCTCCTTTTTTCAGCCTCTCCTTTTGCCTAAGCTGCTTTTACTGTTATATGTGAGTTTATAGCTCAATAACAAGAACATATCCCCAGACTGATTCTAAATAATTTAACTCTGGATTATGTGGTTGATAACACATAAATGGGAATAATGCTGTTTAACTAAAATGTATTCCACATACATTAAAAAAACTTGGTGTAAATGAAGGAGCCACAGCCCAGAACAACACAGAATCAGGAGTTCTTCCATAGATCTTGCATTCAGCCTGTTATAGACTACATGAAGCTCTAGAGCTAATAAAATTTTAATTTAACCTATCTTTGTTGAAAAAGTCATACTTCCAAGTTTTCTAATATGGCCTAAAACTATCATCAAGCCAGAACGTTTTTAACATGTTAATTAGTTGAATATGGAGTTTCTGTTTTCACTCAAAAAGAAAAAAAAATTCACTGCTATAGAAAAAGACACAAAATTTGCATTTTATGAGGAAGAAAAAGATTAAAAATAAGGTTGGAAATGCTGAGTGAAATAATACCTCTGGCAAGTGATATGTGCACACAAAGCACAGCCTCCCTAAAGAAAACCAAACAGCCTTGTCAGCTATTTCTGACTTTCAGGCCACCACCACCCTAATACCCTAAAACATCTTTAGGCAAGCAGGTGCTTATCAATACCCACGCTGTGAAGAGAGCATGCTCTTATGAAAATTCACCATGGAATTTCACTAGGGTGAAAATGAAGTTACAGCTGGAGTACATACCATGCAAGTACCAGCAGAACATTCTTAGACACAAGAACACGAAGAAAAAGAGACAGTGGCACAAAGAGACTCCTGGAATGAACAGCTGCAAGAGGAACCCACCCAGCAGTGCCTGCAACTGCTCACACACTCATCCCTAGTTCTTATGGACTCTAATAACTTCAGGAGGGGAATACTAGCAAGTATGTGAGCTTCAAATATACTTCACTCATTTGAAGAGTCAAGGAGTTATTTTGGGTTCACTTATATTTGTAAAGAGGGTGAAGTAGAGTTTCAGATGTTACAATCATGGCTCTTGATTGTAGTGCCTTAAAATGTATCTATGGACCCTAAATTATATTAAGGTATTAAAAGCATGGAACAATATGGAGGACTGCTAAAGCCTGTGAAATTACTCCTAGCTTTATAAGGTTTTGCAAACAACTATCTATTTAAAACAAAAACAAGATTTTAAAAAAAGAGACCCGAACCAAGCTATTTTCACAAAGTACTAATGCAGAATAATTATTTGTTTTTGTTCTGGTAGGTTTTCACGGTAAGACACAGCACAAAGCTAACCCCCTAAACTCTCAGAGCAAAATCTGACCTTCATAACTACAGAGAAATTAGCTTTTTAGTATTCAACTGGGAAGCATTCACCTTCACATAATTTTTAGAACTCAGAAAACCATTTTCACGTTATCTTCCTGCCAACCCTGAATGAAACATGGCAGGAGTTCACAAATGAGTTTGGCACTTGGCTGACACATTTAAAAAAGGAAAGCACTTACCCACTAATAAAGAACTCACTGGGAGTTACAGATTTTAGTTCCAAGCACCACCATTAAAGTCATGGTTCCCTATTTTGCCCAGCCCTGCCACTTCAGCGGAAAATCAATGCAGTTAAAACATCACAAGCAGAAACGCAGGATGAGAAAGTAGAAACTTTATAGAGTCTGAAGAGGAAAAAACCTTGCAAAGAATCCACTTATGAAAAGTCATGGTACCCTCAGAGCAGCAGGGGCCCAGTGTTCTGTCAGCCCACGTTGTGTGCTCAGACCCCTTCTAAGTGTGGCTTCCTGTCCAGTGAAAGGAATCACAAAAATCCAGTTCAAACAGCAGCATGAATCAGTTCAGTTCCATGAGAGTGTGCCACAGTCTTCTAGCTAGTCACAAGTGGCACAGTGGTTTGTCACCCCTTTCTGAAACATCCAAAAGCAGCTTTATTTACATTTATAAATTGTTGTAATTCTGAGAGTGCTGATCATCACTTCTACCAAGTAGCTGCTAAAGCATTACATGAAGGATTGCATTACAGGATGCACCCAGAAAGCAGTGAATTTTACATCATTTCCTATTTATAAAAAGAATACATTCCCAGCCCTCAGTGCCCCCTTTTGATGACTGGGCCATACAGCCACAGGTTAAAAAAGCAAGCCAAAAGTGGAGCAGGGTACCCACACTGTGGATCTACTGTTGCAGTATGTGTTTACATTCTCCAGTAACACAAATATCTGGGGGAGCTGGAGGCACCTCATCTAACCACATGAAACCAAAGCTGTTACTGACTTCAGCATGAAAATGTATTTCAGGTCAGGGTACTTTAAAAATATCTCCCCAAATGTTGTACTCTACCAGTACATCAGCAAGTATCACAGGTCCAACATGTCTCATGGTTCTTTGTTGCAACTGCTCTGATGCAAAGTGAAGTGACAGATTCCTTTAGGAAACTAAACAACAGTCCTTCCATGCCCACCAACCCACAGGGGATACTCCAGCCTGGCTCAGTGGGTGCTCACACCTCCAGCAGGGCCCTCTTCTAACTCTGAGCTTCTGCTCACCAGTGTGAGCCCAGGAACTCAGCAGCCAAAGCTGTCTAGTGGGGAAGAGCACAGGAGAGCATCAGATAATCAGTGTTTGCAACTTCACCTTCCTCCTAGCACTCACAGACCTTTGTCAAGGTAAGCTGTGGCTGAGCTTACTGCTGAGCCTTCAAATGACATCCCTAACAGAAACCTCAGTAGTTTTCATGCAGGGAATAATCTTCTCCTTCTGTGTGAATAGAGAGCCAAATCTAACTTCCTTGGAAAAAGCTGATTCAACAGAGCTTTCATAATTGTTTCCAAGCACAACTATAATATTTAGGGTTCACATAAAAGCCTTCTACTTAAAACACACTCATCCAGGTATAAAAAGGTCCCTTTTCCAAGACACTGGGTTCTCACCTAATTATCATTATGCAAAAGCCAAGATGTTGTTCAGTCACTGTGTTCTGTATCACTTGGATGTTATTCTTAAGACAAAAGTAGTACGGCTGACTAAAAGCTGAATTAAAAGCATGTGTATAGATGACAGTAATATATTCTTCATAAGGAGAGAATGCTTATAAAAATTTAATAGTATAATCCATTCAGTTTACACACATAAGCAAAAAAAATCCACCTGAAAACTGTGATGTACTGATTTGCAGTATTTGTCATCTGGAAAAAGATGCAATTTGCCTAAAATAATCTCATAATCTTCAAGAGATTTTCAAAATACTTTGGAATGAAATAATAACAATTTCTGTGATGTTGATAATAGTTTGACTATTTTCAGACATTCAAGATGCTGACTTTGTCCATGAACTTATATTATCTGCAGAATACCACATTTAATGGTGTATAAAGCAAAACAACATGGCTACTGTTCTTATATCTTATTGCTCTCATCTTGCAAAGGTAAATGAACAGCACAAAATTATATGTGTAATCATTTAATCTCGCCGGGTAAAAATCAAGTGTCCCTGATAAAGGAATATAAGTTCAATTAACTTCCCATAATCCATGCACACAGGTACATCAAATTACAGAAAAGTATTAGGAAATACTTTTTGAATTTGATATTCTGGAATGGTGATAAATGAAATTATTCTTTCAATATTTAAATCTGCTAAAGAATTCTTCCATAAATTTGATAACAGAGTTGAAATTATTTTTTGATAGCTGTTATTTTTTTTAAGCAAAGAAAATATCAAAGGCTAAAAATATCATTTTATTATAGAGAATATGACCTGTGAAAACTGTCTGAATCATCATAGCAGGATTTATTGTAAAACCAACATTTCAAAATAGAAAGACCTCATCATGAGAAACTCTACGATCTCAAGGAAGAGGCAGAGTAAACACACGTGGTGCTACGTTGCTAAAATCTGAATTTCAAGAAAACAAAGCAGCATCTGATATGTATTTTATACCCTGAATTAACATCATGTGTGCTGACAGCTGAGAAATCAGCTTAGTTAATACAAAATAGATGTATGCATGTGTTCACCTCTCTGTTTCACCTCTCTGACTCTGCTTTACAGACATGTGATCCTGAAGCAGATTTGAGATATGCATCTTGTGTAAACTACATGTCACTGAGAGGTCTCTCCCTATCACACAGCCTTTCATTTCACTGAAAATGTAAACATTGATTCATAACTGCACATTATATGATTTTACTCTTATCCAGGGTTACATTTTTTCACAACTTCTTTACCTGTATCTTCCCTGATTTTAAGGTTTCAATCCCTAGTCTTTATAGAAAAGTTTTGCTTCTAAACACTCTACTGTTTTCAAGTCCAATAGTTTAGGTAACAGCTTCTGTACTTTGATTTGATTTGAGAGAAAAGATTTGGCAACCAAGTGAAGTTTGCTCAGTTGTCTAATCCAGACAGAGTCTGTTTGGATGGATTTGCAGCACAAAGTTGTCACTCTTCTTCACAGGGGTACTCCATTCTCCTGCAGGTCAGAAAGCACCACATCTGTTGTCCACAGCAAAGACCAGTTTGAATTCCAGTGCTGCTTATTTCAAAGCTGAGACTTTGAGGCCCCAGGCTTTACAGCACAGCCCTGTGGAGCCTGCCAGACACCTTAGTCATCAGATTTAAACGTCACTGCCTTTTCTCAGCTCTTCACATCTCAAAACCAAGTGCAACCTACTGCTATTTTTGTACAGCCACCTTCTAGTGACAATGGAATGGTCTGTTCAACCCCTTTCAGTGTGACAGCACACTAACTCATGGGGATGCAGAGCAGATTGAAGATGCAATGTCATATTTAGAGAAGGAAGTACAAGGTTAACTTTCAGGCTTCCACATCTTCAGTACCTTTCCTATGCCAGAGGCCCCCATAAGCAGGTTAGGTAGAAAGGTCTTCTCACCAGACTGACAGAGGAGTCTCAAAAGTAAGTGAATTTTTCCCTTTGGTCTCAGTTCTTCCATACCTCTGAGTCAGTGGGTACTTAAAAGCAGGATGTTTATACATTACCAAGAGTATCCCTTCCTTTTTTCCAAGACAATTCATTACCCCCTTCTTGCCTTTCCCACCACACATTTCTTCAAAGAGAGATATTACCACACATAGTGTTGAAAAGGACAATAATAACCAGCAACTGTTGCTCAGCTCCTGAAACTTGTTGTGTTTCTAACTGTTTCTTCAATTTACTTTTTTTTAGAATCAGTTTCTTAACATGTTATATGAAACCCAAAAGAGCAAACATTGCAGTATTCTGGCATAAAAGCTGTGCTGGACACAGCATAAGAGTATGGGACCATCCAAGATGATCTTGTCAAACTAAGATTTCTGGGAAAGTTTTTCTTTAGCCAGTACATCATGCCATAGGGATGCTGATATTTCAAAGCAAGAAAGACATCCTGACAAAAGGAACCCACACATCCACTTGTTCTTCCATTAAAAGAAACATATGCTGCCCAGCAGTTGATAATTCCACTTACATGTATGAAGACAGTATCAGAAAAATCTCATACATTCTCACCCCTGAATTATCAGACAAAGACAGAACCAGCTATACAGGTGGTGATCCTCAATGAAATACACATCAAAAGATGCAGACATACATGTGTGTTTTGGGCTCACACTTAGACTCTGTATTCAGAATGGAGCATGCTTGACAGAAAAAACTCTGTAAGAACAGCCTAATAATCTCAGTCTTCCCTTCAATTTCAGGGCAGAACTATTTAACAGAACGCTGCAGACTCCAGTGACACTGCTCAGGAATGTGACTGGCTTCTGCAAATCCAGCTGCACACAGACACGGTGTAAGAACCTAAATTACTAAGACATTTGCTTAATTTTAAGCAGTAAGACTTAAAGAATATCTTAAGTGCCCCACTGATTGGGGCCTACTTGTATTCCACTTGTCCCCAGCAATGGGAAAGAATGAGATAAGAATCCTTATAAGGTTGTACTTATGTAGAGCTCTTCTGAATCTTTAGTTTAGTAAATAAGACAAATTATCAAATTTCAACTAAAAAAACAAATTAATAACACTATAAGATAACCAAATGCATTAGTAACAACATATTAATACTTGAATCATAATGCAAGTGATTATTAGAGCAACCTGACCATTGCAAATCACCTAAGTTATGCACAATCTTTATTATTCAGGCCTTGCTTTTTTTTCCCCCTTACTCTGGTTTACCACAGATAACTAATACATTGACTAGACAGCAACTTTAACTACATCTGTTTGAGCAGCTGCTAATCAGTGCCAGGCCATGTGGAAATATGCATACATTTACCTTTAAATACTCACAGCCTTTCTCCATGTAGAACAAGGGCAGCTTTAAATAGCAGGAGAGAGACTAAAGCCTGGTGTGATCGACATGTGCTCTTGAATCAGTTACACCACAGCTCTTTGCTACAAAACTGGATTATTAGGTAAGGTGGGACATGTGCACAGTCCAGATATCTCATAGAGAATTAGAGACAGTAATTTATTTAAAAAACACTCTGTAGTTTGAACTATCAAAAGGGAAATCAAACATGTCTCAAACCCAGTTACTTTTTCTAAGAGTTCTAGCAATTAAAGGGACAAATAGATGCATGACAGAAAAATGACACATAAACAATAAATTTTACTCCCTCCATTGTTATTGTTCACTTTTGCTGTAACTTTCCACAAAAATAAATTTACTCCTACATACAGTTTCAACTTTGAAACATTTCAAGCTGAAACAGAAGTTTAAGAAAATTGTAAGATATTAAAAGGCCATTAGGAATAAAATGCTTACACAAGCTACTTGAGCCTTCCAGTTATAGGGTAAACTATCAAAAAAACCCACCCCAAACTAAATGCTTGGCAAATAAATGTGCAGAGCTGTAGTGATGGGGCATGGCTAGTGCTAGGTAACAAATTCTGTTAAGAGCAATTCTTGCAGACTGTGCTGTGTGGATATACCACAACCTTTTATGCCACCTTGATGGGTCAGTCTTCCACTTAGAGGGCAGCAAGATTTAAACATAGTAAACACATTCATTAAGAAAAGTTCTTAGCTTTTGGGTATGTACACATGCACACAACGTTTTAATTTCATTTTAAGTCCTTGAAAAAAAATTGCAGACAGAAGTGTATCTATTTTTGTTTGAACTACTGAATTGACAAAACTATAGTGCAGAGATTTTATGATTCTGTTGATATTCCATTTTGATATTGCACTCCAAAGCAATTGGAAAGCTCAAAGTGTTGTTTCTGCACTTCCAAGATTAAGCTACCAAGCCAAGAGAGTTGATTTCCTTGGAAGTCTCTTCAAATTCTGAACTATCACTGCCTTTCTCTCCCTCAGCCTGTTCTGGCTCACCTTTCTTCATTTTGCCTAAAAATGTTTCAGACAAGCCTATCTTAAAAGTAGACTGCAATGCAAAAAGAGATTGTTTACAGAGATGTTCTAAAAGAGGAATTGGCCCTATGGACCAAAACATGTTCCTGATCATCAGTTTATATAACCTCACACTGCCAGTATTCCAGCCAGAAAAATAAACACTTATCCCACCCTCACTCATTGCCATCTATCTGATTTTTCCGACCTCTAGAACATTTATACTCACAACATATACAAACCAATAGAAGTTAAGTGCACAAACACCTTTTCTAGTAAGAAAAAGAATCTGCAAACTATAACTTGTTAAGAATGTATCATAAAAACATGAGAGAGGAGAAATAAATAAAAAAACCCCAACCTCCTGCATTTGAAGGCCTTTTTCCACTTTTATATAACATTTCAAAATGCAGGCAAGCAGTTATTAATTCAAGCTCTGACACGTGGAAAAATGATTACTTTACTCAAAAAGAAGGTAAATATGTACTGTTAAAATAGTTTTTTAAAAACTGAGAAAGAGACAATAGCAGTGCCAACATATTGTTAAGAAAAAGCAGAATTGGTTGAGATGCATTTTGTGTTAGGAGGCCTGAGCAGGGATGCACAGCAACAGCTAACTGAACAAAGTCTGGGAATGCTGGTGGATTGTGGCTCCATTATAAGCAGCTTTTAGAGCTAAAAGGAGGACCAGCTTGTATTTCATTTGAAGAGAAGTTCCCAAGGGAGAGAGACCTCTTAAGAGAGGAATAATCTGGTCCGAAAAATGAGCAAAGGTGATTTTTATAAACAACAGTTAAGTCCATGTCAGACAAGCAAGTTTTAAATGGACAAGGCAAGACAAAACATGGCAGGAGTCAAGAAGTGAGAGAGACAAGGGCTTAGACAGGAGTTTTGGTGTGGACAGAAAGAAGACAGGGCTCGGGGATGCCATTTAAGGGAAAGCAATGAGGTGTATAAATAGCCTGCAATGCTGGATCTAATGGCAAAGTTGTTGGGCAAACAGTAACAGTAAGAGTCCTCAAAAACCAGAAACATTCTTTCTCATCTTATTGGAAGTGCTTTTGGAAAAACCTCCAAGCTAATTGATCATAGTAAGTGACCTTGACTTCTCCATTGCTGGGTCAGTGAAGAGTAAAATAGAAATTCTTAAGCCACTGTTGAAAAGATTTCAGCTTCTAGGATTAACAGAAAAATACACTCCATGTTAGCAAATAGCTACAAAAAGATACATATTATGAATACCAATAGTTTCCAGCAGCAGTAACTACACTACACAGTGTCTATGCAAAGCTACTTTGCATTTTTAGTAGAGTATTGCAAAAACTAAGAGTACCACTGAGAAAGCCAAGCATTACAATATTTTTATAGACAAAACGTTTGCAAAAGTGTTTTTGCTTCAGTATTAGATTGAACTTCTAACGACCAATCTTCTTCTATTCAAGGATTGTACCTAGGTGCTTTGTGATAAGAAAATTTATGGACAGCCATTTAGAAAGGAAGTGTTATTGAAATTGAACAAAATGCCTTTAAAGGGAAGATTAAGTATTACTGATTAGGGAAGACATACAATCCAATTCAAACATCTGCACTTTGACTATCTCTTGGGCATCAGAAACGACGAGTTGCAGCAATAAGTTGCAATATGAGAGACCTCATGTTTTAGCTATTGCACTTTGGTAACAGTGCAATAGCTAAAAATTCTGTTCAAAATATGCATTATTTTTTTAAAAATAGGATTGGAATAACTTCTCTGGACTTTTCCTCAGACTCAGATATATTGTTTTCTTTCTTTTCCCCTCATTTGTATGGATGAATACATTTTCACACTTAGAGAAAAAGCTGTTTTCTTTTGTTTTGATTTCAATCTTGTTTGAGACACTAGAAAAATGTTTAGGTCTTCTCCAAGAAATTAAGAAATTATTTAATGTAAATTTATCTTGAAGGAACAAAGCAAGCCAAAGTTTTCATGCTAACATAAAACATTACATGACTCTTTAAGTTATTTTACAGTATGCAATACTAGAGCTCACCTAAGTGAAGTATTACAAACTGCTCCTCATTGGAGACTAGGAATTATAACTAGAAACATTTGTTGTATGTAGGCAAATAAAATATACTCAAACTAAAATTTTTCCAATAACATTCAGAGGCAGGAAAAAAATACAGGCTGTAGATATTAATCCATGGATAGGACGACATTATAGAAGTCTGTGTTAATAAATTATATTAAATGAGTTTTCAACAGCTTCACTGATTATGGAAAGATTTTTGTTGGTTTTAAGAGCTGCTGAAGAAAAGGTTTCTAATATGTAAATCAGGTCTCCAAACAGTTTTGAGACTAGGTTAAAGGCTGTGCTTATTCTCTCCAAAATGCCAGGCATATCTTTGAGTGTGAGAAGAAAATTTAAAAAAGAAACAGACAAACCTTTCAACAAAATCATCCAACAGCACAGACCTTTGTGAGAGATTTTACTGTGGCAGCTCAAACACCTAATTTGTTTTAAGCTGTGTACCTCATACAAATAAAAAGTATTATAAAAATTAAAATGTATTAACACCAAAACATTTTAATATTGTCAAAAAGTTTAAGGGCCAGTGTACACAAGCCACCACCAGTTTGAATGCCTGCATTCCTTTTTACAGTAGAAATTAAAATAATAATATGAAGTATTAGGAATTTAGCACTGACAAGGAACCCTAGAATTTGAGAATTTTCCCCTCTGACCTGAAATTCTGCTTGTAAGTAAAGCTATTGTTTCCCTCCCAACTCTTTGCATTCCTCCCAAGTTAACTCGACTAACATTTCAGTCTGCTATAAAGATCTAAATAGGAAAACAAAAATGCGGAGAGCTTTCTTCAAGGGCAGACTACTGAAAGTCCTGGAAGCTTTTAACCCTCTACACACCTTTACATTCATCACTCAGAAATAGCAGGATGAATCTTTTGTTTCACAGTTTTGTGCCAGCTGCCTCCTTTCTGACAGAGTGCAGCCTCATGACAGCCTGTCTTTGACTTTCCATGCTGGTTCACAGTACTAAAAGAGGCACAGCATAAAACCAACCACAGTTTAGCCCAACACATTTCTTTCATTTTCATGTCCAGAAGTACTTTTTCTACAGAAATCGTATTTTAGCTCACTGATTTATATGAAAATACTGAAAGTCCAGTGGAGAATGCAACAACAGTGAACACAATGGCATTCCATTATTTCATCTATTTAAAATGCAAGTCTTTTCCAGGGTGGTATTAATAATTTATAAGTCAACAACAGCTTACTAAAGTTGAAAATTATTATTTGCAATTATTTTTATTATTATTACTCTTACTACTATTCTACTCACAGGGAGAAAACATGTTTATTTACACCTCTGTCTTCTGCAGTGCTGAAAGCTGAATATTTAGAAATATCAGAAGAAGCTGTCCTAGCAGGCAGAAGAGAGGCACTTCAGACACAGCACATGAAGAAAGACAGTGGCTGCAGTGATGAGCTCTTATTCCAACAGGGCCCCAAGAAACTCATTCCTGACTCTCCCATGTGACAAGTCACCTCAGCCTCCTCCAGAAGGCTGCTGCTTGGAAAATTGTTCACCATGCACAACCAACTTAAAATAGTAAGTGTGATCACAAAGTGAAAAGCAAGTCTGTGGTATGATTTATCGATGGCAGCACTAAGATCTAAACTTGATTTGGTAGAGGGAAATGTTGGGAAGAGTAACGTTTAAAGGTTTTGGGAAGGAGCAGCATCTGATAAATAGCAGGAGAGAGGTTTCAGCAGCTCCAGAAGTTTGACAGAAGAATTTACAGAGAAAGCCAAAATTGAGAAATTGCTAAAAATTTTTACCTCTGTAAGTTTCCTTCTGAACAAATTTGGAGTTCCTTATAAATCAAATTATAAACATCTTCCATTCTTATAAGTAAGAACAAGAAATGCCTGTCAGGCATTTATGTAGCACTTGATAGCATCTGTCCAACTGTCAGAGCCTCAACTCCAGCTGTGGCTGGTCACAAGCACTTCAGGTAGAGGAAACAGAAGAAAAATCCACAAACCATTTCTATCTTTCCTATGTGTAAGAGAAAAAAAAAAAAAGAGCTAAACATTTTCTGATTATTGTTGCTGGTGAACAGTTGAAACCCTGAAGCACAAGAGCTGGTTATAAACATTTTTAATGAGCTGTGTCATCACAGAATAGTTTGGATTGAAAGGGACATTAAAGACCACCTAGTTCCAAACCTGCCAACACTAGATCAAGTGGCTCAAAGCCTTGTCCAGCCTGACCTTGAGCACTTCCATGGATGGGGCAATTACGAATTTATTAAAGACAAAGACTTTATCTTATTCACTCCAACGCTCAGAGAAGAAGGAAAAATAGTAGCAAGGGGAAATACTTTAATGCCTAAAAGACCACACTGACCATTTAATAATCCCAGGTTTGCATCTTCCTCTCAAAGAATGAAAACATCCCCCAAAACAGCTCTAAAAAAAAAAAAAAAAACCCAAAAAAACTTGCCTCTGAAGTGTGTTGAGGATAGCTTACTTCAGAACTTCACTTGTTTCACATGAACAACTAGGAATTTGATCTAGTTATGACTCTGACAACAAGGTCTACAAATCCCCCAGCACCACATACCTTTTCCATGTGTAAGCAGCTATTCAGAACCAGTCAGTCACCTCTCAGTGTTTTCTGCAGTAAGGAGCTGACATGCTCAACATGAACCACAGATTAGCTTCTTTTTCCAATACATGGAAAATTTTTATGGCTTGTTTCGAGCTGTCTAGATTCTCAGATCTTCTGAAACATGACCAAGAGAACTGGACACAGTATTCTAAAACCACACCAACCCAAGACTGCATCTCTGCCTCTATGCTGCTGCTGTCCTGTGCACACAGCCAAAGGTTAGAAAAGGTTTTTTCCTGCAGCAATGTGCAAAGAGCTTACACTGATGTGTAACTTTCCTAAAGTGTTTCCTCATGATTTTTCTTTTAAAAGCTCTCACTTATATGTACAATTCATACCTGCCAGGATTGGTAGTACAAATGTAGTTTGTTACTATTTAAAGAGATTATTCAGATGTTCATTACTAATCTTTTCTTTTTGTTAATTCAATACTTTAAATGCCCTAAATTATAAATTTTTATCAACTTCCATCTCTGCAATGATTTTATAATCAATTATATGGCTCATAAAATTACAGCATTTGACTAAATATCTTCCCTAAAAGGTAAATCTTTATCTTAACAGTAGGCAGAAATAAAAATAAATGTTCACATCAGTGAGCTAAATATTATCACCTAATTTATGCTATACCAATTCACCAAACTGCATATCTCTCAAAAACCTACAGTCCAAGAAAACTTACCTGCTTTGAAATTGTATCAACTGGCACTAATTAAATACTGTATTATTTTGGCTGCGATAACAGAACTGCAAATTAGCAACTCTTGTTTCACAGGCATGACATACTGGAGATTGTTCCAAATTATTGGGAAATGCCCATTTATCTCAAAATCTTAATAAACAAACAAACAACTCCCATTCTCATTTTCCAAGATAAGTGAATAATTAATGGTAGATTAGGATGCTTTCTTTATCTAATTTCTTTAAGAAGTTTTAGGTATAAATAATCCAGAAAAACATCTCAGCTACCTCTTTTGCCACAAGTTATAGTCATTCCTACACAGCATAGGACCCTCCACTTTTGTTTCTGTTCAGAACTGTAGTCTGTATTTTGCAGTAGAGTATTATTCTTATTCTTAGTAGTGCAAAGAAGGCTGTACTATCTTTATTTCTTTTGATCACTGGGATTTAATAAATTTTTTGGACTTGCTTATTCTTGTGACTCTTGAACCCTTCCAGGCATCACAAGTGCTTCACACGAGATTGTCCTTCTGATTTTTTTATTAAAACATTCTGAAAAAGTGAAGCATCCTTTAATATACTTGCTGTTCAAGTCAAAAATTCAAGAAAGATAATGATGAAAAGCTCCAAATCCTGAACACAGAAAACAGTATTCACTAAACCAGTTCATTACTTTTTTCCTCACTCATCTGGTCCAGCACAAATAAAATTTAAATAATAAAGTAACTCAAGAGATCAAAAATTATTTCTATAAAGAACGTTTGAAAGGAATCAAATTCTCATTCTTGGTATTTAGTTATCACATCTGAAAGATGAAATATTAATTGTAAATACTCCTGGGTAATAAAACAAAACAATAACTAAACACACTGAGCATTCACATGAAGTCCTTTGAGTACCATTTTATTAATTTGGCCTGAAGACAGAGATCACAAATGAAATTCTAATTATAATGGGATATACAATGCAACTTGACTGGTGGTTTCAGATACCATAATGAAAGGTTCAAATGCTTTTCTGCTTTAAGGGTTACACTTACAGGTGTATGCAGATGAGTCAGAAAGCCAGCTCTGACCTGAATGTAAATCCCCCCTTGTCAAGGCTGTTTGGTCGATGCAGGACGAGGAGGGCCAAGAGAGGACAGCACAGCACTGCCACCTCGTGCCAGGCAACGCAGCTCCTGCCAGACTGAGCCCAGAACGTGCTCTGCCTTTCAACTCTACACTTATCTGAGAACAGATGCTTCATCTTGAATTATGAAAGGGTACAACAGCATCCATCTTTAATACCCAATTCTTTCAACAAAAATAATCAAACTATCTGTAGTTAATCAGCACGTCAGGCAGCAACTATTCATTATATTTGCTGTTGTAACAGCTTAGTCACTCAGAACTGATATATTTCACTCACCAGAGATAAGACCTTTGCTAATGGACATCTGCTTCAGATTAAGACTTTCTGGTTTAATTTTCCGTTTTGGCAAAAAAATTATGACAAAAGCATATCAAGTTTCATAGCTCAGAAGATGCATAAAACCTGTGAACACCCATGCTATAAAAAGGGTCATATATTCTTGCTGTATAAATGTTTAAATACTGAGAAGTTACAAAGAAAACAATTTCCTTTCAATCCATAGTTATCTAAAATAGAACCACTTCATCAAACACAACATAATAATATAAAGAATGTGATTTTTTTGTTGTTGTTTTACTGATAAATATAATTTTGCTCAGTGGATATTTCAGTCCTCCCCCCAAGAGCCATAATTACAAGCAAAAAAAAGTTAAGTAGCAGTACTCACCAATATCATTAGCTAGAGCAGCAGGATCAGAGACCCCAAGAGTGGCTTCAAACTCTTCCTGAAGACGATAAGCTCTTTGAAGAAGAGATTCAAGCTTATGAATGAATTCAGCACTAATGATATCCTGCAAGAAGACAGACATTATGAGCTTTTCTATTTGCTTTCAGCCTGTAAGACTCCTTTGTAAAATTCAAGGATATTAAGCCTTCACAGAGCAAACCATGCCACATTAATTTCCTACAAACCATACAGGGACACTGTCAGATGAAAACTTCAACATCCACAACAGATACACTTTTCAGAACACACACATATTTTATTTAGACTAATAAAAATAAAATCTAAATTTAAAAATAATTTTAAATTATCTGTGATAGCTGCTTCACTAGAAATAATGAAAGTAACACATATCTGTTTATTTCAAAATATTTTTTAGCATTTACTTTATAAGAAAGAAGGAAAACAAATAAAAGAATATTGTTTGTGAATATGCACAAACTGATCATTTTTCCCTGAGACATTTATCTTTGGCAAGCAGATACCCTCTCACATAATCATAAAAGAAAGAGAGGACCCAAGGGATTACGTGCAGGGGAGTTGTCTGCTTGATAGCTCAATAATACTGCCCAGAAGCAAACACTGATGCATCAGCAATTGCCAAGAGATAAATAATGTTAGTTCCCTTCCCATGCCTTCTTCCAAGTAAGCAACCAAAAAAGTCAGAAGAAATGAACTCAGATCTCCTTTAAATACAATATCACTAAATTGGAAATTGAATCAATTGTCAAGTTTGGTAATTGAATTTGCAAAGATTCAGGTTATAACAGAGAACAAATAGTCAGGGCAGCATCAGTAGATTACAGATGGGATGTACTCACTTCTACACTTTCTTCTGCAATTGCATCTCCTGCTCCCAGCTTAATGGAACCACAGATTGCTTCATCTTCAACTTGCCTGTTACGAAAAGTTAGGGCCTGCTCCCAGCGCCTCAGTGCCTCCTCAAACAGCTCCATACCTAGGGCAGAGCAGGATCAGCTTCAGCTGCACTCACGTTTTACAGACATGGGAAAATATGTAGCTAAAATAAGCATAATTATCACAAAGATGTTAGCTGAAACAACATCACTTCCCAGCCTGTATCAGTATATACCCAGAACATTTTTACCTTCTTTTTGTGTAAAGAAACGTGATCATTTTCCTCATGTGTCAGGGCTTGATTTTAAGGATTACTACTGCAAATAGTGGAGGAAAAAGTGTTCTAGAAAACTAACTTTAGATCAAGTATGATTTCATTATTTTATGGAAATGTTCTCAGGCACTTGCCAACAGGACACTGAGAAAGAACACAGTAATATTTTGTGTCACTTTACCATAAAGCCAAGAAATAATTTACATTCATTGTAAGCAGATGCTGAATGTTCTTATTACAACTTACCCATCAAATACAAATTTTCGGGTGTAGTCACTGGAATATTGACAAGCTTAAGGTCATCTTCATCTGCTTTATCCCAGGAATTAGAATTACCACAAGCACAACTGTGACAAGAGGTGGCACTCTGAACCTTGAAAAACAAAAGAGAGTATCCTTAAAATCACATTCCTGCCAGGGTACATTACATCCAAGCCATCTGCCTAGAAACTGGTTTTGCTCTGTGGTAAGGACAGTGGTTTCTCAGCATCTCTAGCTGCCTGTGCAGTTCATTCAGGAAGCTTCCTTCAGCTCAGTGAAGCCTTTTGATGCATATCCAATCCAAGTTAACAGACATTCAAGAGCCTTAAAACATTTTTACTTACCGAGGTCAGGCTTTGAACTGAACCAGAGTATTTACTGAAGAGTCCTCCATTTGCATAGATACAGGACTGAGATCCTTTTTCCTTGGCAGAGCTCAGAGAAAGAGTCAAGTTTTGTCGACTACTGGAACAACTAGAACCTAAGAGACACATTTATTTTAAAGTTCTTGCAAACTCAAAATACTGCTTCTTGTGCAAATCTATCATGAATTGCATTTACTCTTTACAATAAAATCCAGTTTAAAAGTAAGCAACAATTATTCTTTTATTTACAGTTCTACTTGAGAAACTACATATTAGAATTAACTGTCTGTAACAGTTAATCCTAATTCTAACAATAACTATGCATTTTAGCTTAATTATTCACCTATTCTATAAAAAATCAGATCTGAATTTCTCCATTTTGAGATACACATACAAAAGTGGTAAAACCCATTGTTATCATACTATTAATAAAAAGAGTTTTAATCCTGGTCCATGATTAAAACTTCACCTTTGACAGGAAGCCCAGCTTCTTTATAAGACATTGTAATTTTGTTTCTAATTTGACAAATTCAAAATTTAAAGTCTAAAAATTTGAACCTTCTCAGGTTTTCCATCCTATAGAGATAATTAGAGGGATGGAGCACCTCCCCTCTGAGCAAAGGCTAAAAGTTGGGGTTATTCAGCCTGGAGAAGGTTCCAGTGAGACCTCACTGCAGCCTCTCAGTACTTGAAGGGGGCCCTTTAAGAAACATGGGAAAAATTTCCAGCAGGGTCTGCTGCAATAGGATAAGGAGTTATGGTTTTAAAACTGAAAGAGGGCTAATTTACATTAGATAACAAAGAAGAAAGCTTTTACAATGAGAGTGCTAAAACCCAGAGTAGTCATGGATGCCCCATCCCTGGAAACACTCAAGGCCAGGTTGGATGGGGCTATGATCAACCTGGTCTAACTGAAGATATCCCTGCTCAATGCAGCAGGTGGACTGGATGAACTTTAAAGGCCCTTTCCAACCCAAACTATTCCATGATCAAAGGAAAATAGTTTGGTTTACTACTACAGCTATGCAAACCCATCCCCTCACACAATTTTCTTTCCTCTCCAAGAAAAGAACAAAAATAACCCTAACTTGGTGGGTTCCATGACTTACCTTTTTCTGAAGCAGCTGCTTTGGTACACTCTAATACAAGATGAGCTGGTTCCCATGGTGGCACCTTCTTGTTTTTCTTTCCACGCCTTCTTTTAAAGTGATGGGCCAGAAAAATCACAGATATTGCACTCACTGCTGTTACTGTGATAAGTTTCTTTAACCCTGGGGAAAGCTTTATCTGAAAATAAAAGTGTGATTTAATTGCAAATATACATACTGAGAAACAGACTGCAGCACCAAGAACTATAAGGTATATTGTGAATTCACAGCCTATGGAGATCTAAGCAAATGACTTTGAAACAAAGATTTAGGGTTTTTTAATTTCTTCCTAATGCCAGGACAATGCAGGGCTTCAAGTAAATCTCTAACAGCAAAAAAATACTGAGAGGGAACTCGCCTTTCCCAACTATAATACTTCTTGCACTGTGAAAGAGTGGAAGATCCTAATGCAAACATCCGTGTGGTGTTTCAATTTGAGTAACATGTATTTAAACACATTTCTATAAATTAAGTTTGGAAAAAAAAATTTACATTTTATTTTGGATCTCTTTCAGTCATAGGTGCATAGGTGTTTAAATTAGTAAATAAGAGCCACAAACACAAGCAACTTGTATTCAAACCCATTAACAAAATTTGTAACACGCAAAATAACAAGGAAAGTGCCATTTAACTGGAAACCACAGTTCACATTCATAAAGTCTTTTGGAAATTTATGCTGCTTGAGGAACAGAATGCTGGGAGAAAACCAGATCCACAGTCCTTGGGCCTCATAGGGTGTTTGTGTAACATGATTCCTCATACCAGAGAGAGTACACAGAGCACTCTGGCACTCCTGGTTGCTCTGCAGTTGCTAAAGACTATTACCAGCGTACAAGCTGAAGAAACATTGAAAGCTTCTCTCTGCACTGAGTTTGCAGTCAACAAGTCAAGCACCTTTGACTAGTTGAGAATCCTGCTCCTTGTACCATGCCTTGACTGAGTTATACAACTACCACTGTACACCGTGAGGAAAAGGAAATGCCTGGAACACAGCACCAACAAAAAACTCATAAAATTTACAAAAGACTACTGTATTTCACAGAAGAGAGTTAACAACCAAACACCTGAGATTAAAATCTCTAAGACCATTAATTAAATGTTAAGACACCGCAGTTTCAAAGAACTGCAAAAGGATTTTTCTAAATTTGTGTGATCCTACAAACATGATCATAAATTGACTAACACTGAAATGAAAACCTCTAAAAAGAGGAATGTTAATAGTTGCACATAAGGGAGTCGCATGTGGTATTTTAAAAGGACATGAGCATGCTGCCACCTAAAAAGAAAAGAGTGATCTTGCAGTGAGAGTTTTGAAGTATTTAATATATAGAAAAAAAGTGTAAATGAGCATATGCAGCTAAGACTGAGAATATCTTATCCTGGTTTCATACACAGGAAAAGAAAAGTACTTACAGGGAACTGTGAAATATGACATAGCTTTTGCTTATAAGTGCGTGATTCAATACAGTCATATTAAAGATCTAGTCTGAAAAGCAGAACTCAATACTCTTATTCAAAATTCAATGACAGTTATGTTTAGCTTGGAAATACAAAAAAAAACTACAAGAAAAAAAAAAGACATTTTGAGAATTTTTATATCTAGAGAATCACTGCACTGTTACACACTTATTTTAGTGCAGTGTTATAAACAAACTAAACCCCAATGTATTCTGTACAAATTTAATTGTCACAAGAGTACATACAACACTGCAATAAACTTCCAAATGTATAACAAAAGTAATAAAATTTAGATAATGTATTGATTACCTGGTTAAGAGAATAATACCAAGAAAGGGGAAGATGAAACACCCGCAAAGCTACTGTCTTCAGAGAAAATCGTGTCTCAGTAACAGCTTCTTCTGACATGGCTCCTTCTCTCCCATACCTCATTAAGCGAAACTATCTTGAAAACAATCACAGAGGGTCTCTGGAATATTCTGGCAAAAGAAGGATACACACTATGAAGATGTAAAGGATGCATAACTATGGAAGGATGCATCCTTCCTAAAAGAAGGATGCATAACTATGCAACAGAAGCCCAGGACATTTTTCTTCTACAAGCTCAAATCTCTTCAATCCCAGCTACATTACTTGTTTGACTGACATTTTTGAGCAGAGGCAAGACTTAATGCGGTGACAACAAATTTGTTGGTTCAGCTTAGGCCCCGTTTATCCAACAGCTGTGTGCAGATGTGCAGGTGTACAACACCCAGGACTAAGGAGGGCTCGGTCTGCTTTCATTAGCCGGCCGCTCCCGTACTACAGCCTCTAAGCCACGCACGGCAACAACCCTGCCTCTGAAACCACGATGGGTGGAAGAACATACCTGCCACCTGAAAGAATTAAAAGATTTGTGAGCACCTAAAAAAAGTTTATCTCATTCGGCGCTTCGTTTATTTGCAGACACAACTCGCGTGTCTGCACTATAGCCTGACGTAATGTCCCCGATGCAGACACACCTCTCTCACTCCCCGATGCTGAGCACAAGGCGAAGCCTCCGAACCGCGACTTCGGGACCGCAATCGTGGAACGGCGGGAGGCGATGGAGGCCTCGGGGCAGAAGCCACCTCCGCCGAGCCCGGCCGAGCCCTCCCCAGCCCGGGCAGCCCCGGCATCACGGGCGGGCAGACCCGGGTGCTCTGGGCGCTCCTCAGTCCCCTTCCCGCAGCCGGCCGGGTCAAAGCGGGCGCGCCTCTCCCCGGGCCCGGGCCGGGTCGCTAAAGCTGCCGCACTCAGTTGTCACCTACCTGCTCGCCGAGCACCGGGGCACGGGCAGTTCCCTCCGCTCCGGCCCCGGCGCTGCCCGGAGACCAGCGGGATCCGCTTCCGGCAGAGGGAGAAGCGGCCGCTATCGGGCGGGAGGAACCCCTACCACGTGAGGGAAACCTGTGGCGTCAGGACTCCGCGCCAGCCATCTTTGCTCCGGGCAGCTCCCGCTGCTGGCGGCCGGGCGGGGGTGGGATGCGCGCCTGGCGCCGCCATCTTTGTGCGGGGCAGCGCTCACATGAGCGGCTGAGGCTCTCAGCGCGGCCATCTTTGTGCGGGGCGCTCCGCGGCGGCGTCGCGGCAGCCGCGCCCGCCCGGCCGTGCGTGTGCGGGGCGGCACCGGCGGAGCCGCGGCCCGGGCGCGCCCAGCTCCGCCACGGCAGCCCCGCTGCAGCGCCGCTGTCCCCGCAGGCAAGGGCGAGACGCGGGGCTGGTCGCGGCCCTGCTGAGCTCCGGGATCCGTGCGCGGCGCATCCTCTCGGCTGCTCCGGTAAGAGAGGAAGGGCCCGCTTGAGCAGCGGCGGATGGTTCGGTCTGTCGGGGGCTGGGAGCGTGACGGGCCGTGTGTCTGGCTGGTCCCACCGCCCAAGGCGTGTTGCTGCGGCGATGGCGGCCGCCCCGGGAGCCGTCCTGGCGGTCCCGCAGGGCTGGGCGGGGGCCGGAGGTCGGCGGTGCCCGGTCCGGGGCAGCGGGGCCGTGTGGGGCGGGACCGCCCTCCCGCCGGCTGGAAGCGGCCGCAGAGCTCCGCAGGTCCCTGCTGAAGTTACAGCTGTGCGGCAGTGGTACCGTGGATACGGCGCAGTCCCTAAACCCAGTCATTTACCGATAAACGGCCCTGTTCGCTCCCCGAGTTACCCATGCGGATGGATCATCGGTATGAAGGGTGGGAGAGCATGGGGGAAGAGCCTGGGGTATCACCTAGTGGAAAATCACTGTAGGCTTCTCCTGCGCTTATGCAAAGCCCGAGTTAGGAAAATCCTCTTAGAAATATAGAGGTTAGCTAATGGGTTTCATAGTTTGGATTTAGCGTGGTGGAAGAAAGAAACGAAAGAATGGCCTGTATGCCCTGAAAGCCAGTATAAAATTAAAACTGTCTAACCTTGTAAGAGGATATACCCTCAATTCCAGAATATTTTTAAATGTGTTTTCTCTGTGGGAACAGTACTTAAGGGCAGAAAAAGAATGTAATGGAAGTGACTTATCAATTTGTGTCTTGCTTGAGTGGGTAGCTCTTGGTGCCTGAGGAGAAGTAGCAGGTACCTTTGACCAGGTTACTGAGCACACTTTGGTCATGTAGTGGGAAAATAGCAGATTTTATGCTAAATAGATATAAACTAAATTCTGTACCAGAGCTGGGATTGGTGATGTTATTTTTTTCAAGAAATGGATGCACTTGTTTGTTGTTGATAGATTAAAAAAGGATAAAAATATGGAGGGGTGGCAGATAAAATTCATATTGATTGATGGAATATAAAGGAATCTAGGTCAAGAAATAGGAAAGATGAACCTTAATTTGACCCACTAAAAAGACTAATTTTAAGTTTGGTGAAAATGTCATTCATGTACAAAAGTAATTGAAGGAATCTTTGTAAAGTTTGATTAACAGAGATTTTTAGAAAAGTGATAAAAAAAATGTATCTTAACAATTTGTATATGCCTAAGGTTATCATTTCAGTGGGCTTTTGTAGCTTTGAGTGAATGCTGGTGGGTTTCTTCTGAATTGTGAAGAATATTAATATGTAAGTAATTACTGAACTTCCAGACCTCCTTAGTATTCTAAGTAATTAAGTGTTCAGGCACAAAGCTGCACCCTGTGTCACTCTTGCTTTGTTGCTATAAAATATAAATAAATGTTAAATGAAATTGTTCCAGTGCATCACTGTTAAAATAACCATGAGTGCAACGAAGAAGCCTGAATTTACAGATTACTGGTTTGAGATGCTGTTATTCAGAGCTGCACTGACAAAATAATAAAAGCCTGTAATGAAGGCACAATTGCTGCTTCATGTAATTGATGTCTTCAGAATAATCCTTTTATTCTTAAAATCTGCCATCAGCATTCCCTTACTGAACTCTGTAAAATGATCTGTTAAAACAGCTCCATATTTAGAATATCAGTGGAATACATAAAACATACAATTTTTTTTTTCAATATCTGTTAAAGTGTTAACTACTGTAAGTAGGCAGATGAAATCATTAATCCAAAAATTTTTGAAATAATTTAAAATTTGTTTTGTTTCTTTAGGAGATATTGGGTTCCTTACATGACCCAAAGATAATTTTTGAGATCAGTTGAATTCCATAGTGTTTGATGGGACTTTTCTCAGGGTGTGATAGAGATTCCATGGTAGGCACCACATAAGTCTGTGATGGTGTAGAATTTACTGAATAATAAACACATTGCTGGTTTTGATGCTTTGAATTGCAGTCCACATTTCTCTGATAGTTCAATTTTGTTTTTCTTGGGGAATGAAAAGACTAGTCAGGAACACAAAAAAAGCCCTCTAAGACTGGACTTGAAGAGAATTTTTTCTTTGAAGTGTGGGTCTGCATGCTCAAAGCACAATTTTATTGATGGGTCCTACTTTGGAACATGAATTGGTTGACTTCATGGGGTGGGGTAATATGAAGCATTGAGATAGGTGAGCTGCAGCCTCTGAGGTGAAGCAATGGATAGAGCTGGCAGTAGACTGGGAGAGAAATTCCCCCCCAGATCTGTGGGAAGCATTTGATGAAAACCTTATTGCATGAGTGTGATCACGAGCAGTTGGTGTGGAAACAGGCTGAGAGAGCTGGGGCTGTTCAGCCAGGAGAAGAGAGTGAGACCTTACACAAGAGACTTGGAGCAGGACTTTCAACAAAGGCAAGGATATGACAAGGGGAATGGCTTTGAACTCAGAGGACAGGTTTAGGTTAGATATTAGGAAGAAATTCTTTACAGTGAGGGTGGTGAGGCACTGGAACAGGTTGTTCAGAGGAGTTGTGGATACGCCATCCCTGGAAGTGTCTGAGGCCAGCCTGGATGGGGCCCTGGGCAGCCTGATCTAGTGAGTGGCATCCCTGCCCCTGGTAGGGGGTTTGGAACCAGATGATCTCCAAGGTTTCTTCCAGCCCAAACCATGCTATAATTGTGTGATCTCACTGGGATCATGAAATGGACATGTGCTCCAGCTTCAGGAGTATGACGTGGAATGCAAGAGAAACTACAAATCCTGTTGGATTATTTTGGGGTTTTTTTTTTCAAGTACAGAAAATGCAGAAAAACAATTTTTGGATGACGCCAACGCAATGCAGAAGCTGATGTAAAAGCAGATGTGATAATGAGCTGCAGGGGAAGAAAAGGAATCTCTTCACATAGAGTAGGAAGTGGTGAAATGGAGGAAGGTCACTCAGCAAGGGAGGGGCGACCCTGGGCTGGCTAGGACTTAGGTGAAGGATGAGTCATGGTCTTGAATTAATTTTACAGTTTTAGACTTAAACATAAAATTCTACAAAATGTGTTTCTGCAACTATGTGTATTTAGCTACCAAGGTTATGGCAGTAGAGTGAGCTATAACAGTGCTGCAAGATGGAAGGAGGTGTGTAACAAAAATTGTTAACAAAAGCTGAAAGAAAGGCCACTCAGTTTTGTCATATAATGACATGTGAAGAATCTGTAACATGAACTACACTTCCACAAGAAATGCTCTCCATATGGACTGGAATAGGGACCACGTCCACAGGGACACGAGTTTGAACAGCTTTGGCCTTTCTGATGATTGTTAGAAGAAGAGAGATGCAGATTGCAGCAATAAACAGAAGCTGGCATGAGCAGAACTCCTGGGTTTGGATTTGTTCAGGACTGCAGGTTTGGATTTGTGGAGTTTTGTGTATGAAAAGTTAAATACAAATTAAATAAAAATCTGGCAGTGTGAGGTGAAGTCTCCATTCATTGCATGTATTACTTGTAGTAATACATTCAGAAAGCTTCTGCTATAAAAAAAATTAGGCCTAAAGCTTTACTAATCCATTATATCAGTCTTTTTAAAGCATTTGTATTAGTCTCACTGCATTTAATGTGCTCAGGGCTTTATTTGAAACTCACTTGTCCTTTTTAAACAATTTAACAGACCTTGCAAACTGTGGAAGATGTAACATGCATTCATGTTGCCATTTCTGCTCTGGAAGGGAACCTTACAGTTCAAAGAGGAATTACTAATATGATGGAAGTTGAGGAGGTTTGGCTTGAAAAGCTGTTGCCATATTTGAAGTGTCTTTCAGTAACAGTGCATATAGATTATAGTCAGTCACTGAACTGAGGAAGTACTTCTCCAGCTGGAGTTTATGTTTTAGAATAATGCATTTTAAATGTCATGCCACTGGTCCTGGCAGAGAATTCAGATCTCATCTACGAAAAAAATCCTAAAGGATTAATTTACTGTAGTATTTTCAGTCTTGTGAGATAAGTTCTGAAATACCTTTTTGAGCTACTGTTAACATGATATTAAAAAAGACTGAAACATATATGCTCATACTTATGAGTCTATATATACAATTCTATATGTAATAATTATATTATTATGTATAAGGAATTGTTTATATAAAAAAATGTATTTAAGTGTATATATGCATGTATATACATACATGCATGTAATAGGTCATGAAGTATCACATATTATTCCATTACAAATAATATGTAATACTTCAATAATATTACCTGTGTAACAATGTTTATAGCAGTAAAACAGGCTATTTATAGCCATACACACATATATAGAAAAATGACCAGAGGGAGCTGAAATGGCTCTTGATTCAAAGGGATTTTATTGGAAGGCAACAGAAGGAAAAAGTAAGTCAGACATAATAAGCTGAAAGTTTACCTGTGTGGGAGTGTGTCTAAGATGCCCATTAGGAAAGGTTTATTTTCCCCACTCTGTCAAAGCTGTTGAGTGCTTAATATTGAAATGAGTGATTGGTGCTGTAAGTGAAAGGAGCAAACCTAAAGCTGCCAAAGCACACAGGCAAAGTGGAGAGAGGTGTTGATAACAGTGCCAAAGGCTGCAAACTGATCAACAAGCGTACATCATTGAGTTGAAGTTTAGTTGTAAGTCTTGATAAAGGAGCACTACATTGGACAGATATTGAACAAAATAATTGAGCAGAGCAAGTTAATTTTTTTTTTCCTTTAGAGAGATTGAGTCATCAATAGTAATTGCTTAAGTGACAAAACTGAAACAAAGTTATTGGATAGTCCCTGTCTGAATGAGTCAGTTGGAGTATTTATATAAAAAGAACATTACAGAGTTATTATCTTTATTTTCCTTCTGTTGCTTTCTATGCAACTATTGAAATAATAATAACAAAGTGATTATATGTAGCATTCTTTATTTCTGATAAGTTTCTATGTCTACACCAGAGACCTTGGATGGGCAAAGAGAACAAGATTAAAGTGTTGCTGAGTGTTTAGTGCTACATGTGAGTCACAAGTTTGTCTCCTTTTGATACATAATATGTCTGAACCTAGAATGTGCCTTTGTAAATAAATAAAACCAAGATAAAGTTTCTCTGTCCTGTGATAAACAAGTCTTGTGTTCCTGCAGTTCAGCCTTCACAGCTTCAGCAGTGTTGCAAAGATCCTTTTCCAGAACATACAGGCAAAGCCACTGTTAGTTCTAAGTTGGCTTGAAAACTAATGTTCAGATCATTTGGGTGCCATGGCAGAGGCCAGAAAGTTAAATAATTGACCCAAATCACCTCTGCTCCATTCAGAATTCTTTTAGTTTTACTTAGAAGTCATTGGATTTCATTTTGAGAGTCAGCAATGGTTTTGGTCTATTGGGGTCTCTTTATAAAGTTGTTTATACTAACTTAGTCTAAAGAGGCACATTGTTTAAAAAGTTATGTATATGTTGCATATTAGATATCTAGTATTGCTGTCTATTCTAAGGAATTGGGTTTTACTCATTCTTCTGTTGACAGCTGATTCCCTGGTGTTGAAAATTACAGCTACAGCATCTCGGAAAATACAGCTTGAGCCATGTCGTCACCCAGCAGCAATTGCCCACACCTGGAATCAGTTGGTGAGATAACAAAGGAGGAATTGATACAGAAATCTCATGTGAGTTGTAGCAATTCACTTTCTTCCTATCACTGTTAACTGGTCAGGTTTTTTAGGTCCTCATTTTAGTGTATTATTAGTTATAAGGTGCATTTAAGTGTCAAGCATGGGTAAAAGCTCCTCTACTGGAATAATAGGGTTTAAATAAAGTGTGAGAAGAATTGTGGGATTGATGAAGCTGAAAATCTATTTTTCAGCACTTAAAGAGCACCTTTGCCATAACTGATGTTTTATTGGAATCATTAGTTAGAAGAGTTAGCAGAACACCAAGCTCAAATTCATTTTCATTGCCATTGCAGCATTTAGTTACTTGAACTGTCAATGTAGTATAGCACAACTGACTTCAAGTTGAAAGTGTAACAAAGAAATTTATGCTTGAGTTACTTGGGTAACAGTTCTCTTTCTGATGGAGAAGCCACAGTTTGAGAAGCCTCCCCTCCCTGAACTCTTGGTTTCAGACTAGTATTAATAAATGGAACAAGGAAGGATCTTGTAGCTCATTTAAGTAGCTGGGAGGTGATGAAAAGTGAAAACTTTTCTGTCCATGGTGCTTAATTTCTATAACAGTTAATTTGCTGCTGAGGAGTACAGCATTTTCCTCCTGTTGCATCTTGTTCTATAAACCTTTGCAGGTAGTGTCTGCAAGAAGCAATATGAATTTACTAAAAGTTCTATTACTATAATTTCTTTTTATGTTAAATTTATAAGAAAGACCAATTATGAGGATTATTATAATTATGTGATAGGGTGATATTTATGCCTCACTTAGAAAAACAATTTTTGGTTTAAGATGAAAACTCAAAAAGAAATCTGAGATTTTAGCCAAAAAATATGCTGATTTTAAGTTTATGGGAAGCAAAAATTAGATTGGTTATCAACATATCCCTTTTTAAAAGTTAACTTTAAAGCCTTTAAGGTATTAATCGAAGCTTTACAGTATTTTTTCTCATTTTGTCTTGAAGTTGTGGTTTACTGGTGGAAGTAAGTGAAATTAGAACTTGCTTTTGTGTTTAACTTTAATAGGGCACTTGTCAGGACTGTAAAGTCGGAGGACCCAACCTTTGGGCATGCTTAGAGGTAAGTTGTTCTGTTGTTCCACAGTAGAGTAATTTTCTAGTAAAGATAATGTTGGTAGTATTTTTTTAAGAAACATCTCTAATGAAGTTCTTGAAATTAGTTTGTTTAACTTATCATTTAAAACCAAAATTTCTTCTGTAGTTCTTTATTTTTTAAATTATTTGCCTTCTATCAGGTACTTCTTGTAATTTAAGAATAATATGCTTAAATTGAGGACTTTGTTATAAGAAGGAAGATAACATTAGTGTTTTTACTTGAGTTGTGATACTTTTTAGCTCTTAAGTTTTGAAGGTTTTTTTAATCTTTTCCCGAGGTCAGTAGATCTAAAAAATAATGTATTATTTCTGAATTAATTACATTACTTTTTATAAGCCTTTCTTAGCATTTGTAGTCATAATATCTAGTAGTAAATGCAGACATTTTACAGAATAATGCATACTCTGACTTTTATTCTTAAGCAAAACAAAGAAAAAACTCCTTGTTTTTAAACTTGCAGAAGCTTGTATGAACATTCTCCTTACTTTGTACCAATTTCATACAGTTTTTACCCTGGGTATAGCTCTGTCATAAATTTGCTTTTGTCTGACACTCCTTGCTGTCTGCAAAAAAATGTAACATTTCCGTAGGAGAGTCTTGTAGTTGCAGTAGGACACTTAATGTCATGCTGTGATGTTTCTCCTCTTGGATTAATTGGCATCTTGTCTTCCCCTTTTTCAGTAGATCTGATGAGATCCCAGCATGTAAACAATCTTTAACTTATCAAATATCTGTGATCATTTAATACAGAAAATTGGCCGTGTTCAGCTATTATTTGATTATATAAATTAACGTGCTTAGAGTTATACAGATAACCTGCTGTACCCTCCTGTGTGATTGGCCTGACTCATGCAAATGAGGAATTAGCAAAAATTGCTTGAAGATCAGCAGCTGCAAGATTCCACACTCGACTCAGCCAAATATATTTTGCAATGAGCATGATTAAAATTTGCAATTATTTTGCATGTTATAACTAGAACATGGCAAGTTCTGAGCCATATAGTGCTGGAAACTTATGTAAAGGTGAAGAGGCTAATTAGTTGTGAAGTAATGCTCTGATGAATAAGCACTGCAGATAGGGACTTGCAGGGATTTTTGTATAAACATGTCTGAGGCTGTTGCCATTCAGTATTTCATCACTCAGACACTGAATTAACTTTGTATTTTCTGTAACAATCTTCACCAAATAAGGAATTGTAAAAATGCATGTTGTCAGTAATATGAATAAATATATAAAAATTGCCAAAAAATTATATTCTACGCATTGCCTATTAGTCCGAGAAGTTGAGTTAAATTTTGCAGCATTCTTTTTTGCTTTAGGTGATATTTATTCCATTGTTTACTGTGCATGTCTCTTGGTTTGTGTAGAACTCAAGTCCTACAAGTTTGAAATTGGAGTGGATTTTAAAGGGCCTGGCAGTAAATTCCTATTCTGTAAACCTGTTAGAGACCACTTTTTAATTCTGTATACTTCTGTGTATCTTGCCCAACAGAACAGGTGTACGTATGTTGGCTGTGGTGAATCCCATGTTGATCACAGTACCACCCATTCCCAGGTATGTGTGTTTGCTGGTAACACAGTTCCTTGAAGCAATGGAGTTAACTTTTATTTCAATGAAGTCAATAACCTTTGTTAGCTAACTGTGTGGAGGTTTGATTAGCTGGGATTGTTTTTCATGTTATAGAAGCAGATCTTGCTAATTTAGGAGTATGTGTGTTTGCAGGTTTTGTGCAGCTGCATAATTATGCACTTCTTCGAAAAAAGATGGTGCAAATGAAAAAAAAAAGGACAATTAATTCTGATGATTTTCAAGATGCACAGATGAAAGACTTACTGAGTACCTCAGCTTATGTCTAGTACTTCACTACTTCAGTCTAAATTTCTGGGATTGTGGCTACCTGATGGGTAGGAGGGGGAAAGTTGCATTCATGGGCAGCTGAAGAGATGCAAGATAGGGAGTATAAATTACCAGAGAGAGGTGCCTTGTTTCTGCAATATGCTCCTTGTTTCAGATGAAGAAACTGTAGGCTGAGCTGAGCATATGCTTTCCTGCTATGTCCTGATCTTGGATCCAGCTTGGTGGGAGCAGTAGAGTGTGTGCACTCTGTTTCCCAGCATGCCAAGTTCTGCCAGGACTGGGCAGCTTCTGTGCATAGGTTTGGGTCTTAAACTCACTGTGTGTTCTGGGCACACACGTGTGCAAGGGGAGCACTTGCCAAAACAAAGTATTCTGGGCACAGAGAGGTGGCAGTATTATAGGCATGTCATTTCTGAGTTGCTGATTTTGAGACTAGTGCAAGTCTTGCCATCAATTTACAGTTTGTCAGTAAATGCATCCAAAGTTGCACGCAGAACCATTTTTGATCTCTAAAATTACTGGAAAACCCTGGTGAATATTAAAATGAAAGAATAGTTTATACAGGGGTTTTACAAGAGGTATGTGGTGCATTTTACCACCACTCCTGATTTTTTTTGTTTTGTTTGTTTTTGTTTTTTCATTTTGAAGCAGGACCTTGAGAAGAGAGAGTATTTATACAAATCAGTAGTGCATTAATATAAATCTATAAATACTTTCATTGGGTTTTTTGTCAGCTCTTAAAGCTGAATCACAGTTCTAAAGCCGTTACAATAGACTCAGAAATGAGGTGTTTCTAGAGTAGTTGGGGACCAGATGGTCCCTGAATTTCTTGCCTACAGTTTTATACCTCTTGGCTTCTTAGTGTAGTTTGAATCTTCCTGCTTTGCATGCCACCTTAGCAATGTTATGTACTTGCCAGGTGGGAGAAAGCAGGCAAGCTATTCATTCTCTGTCAGTGACATCTTGTCTTGATTTTCTTATTGCTTAATTTTAATTTGAGGATAGTAAACACTTTTCTGAATTCTTCCTTAATAAATACATCAATGAACTTATTAAAATGAGAGAAGTGAGGGTGACATGAATCAACTTTTGCTTACTCCAGTTTACACCAGCAAGGCTCCCTGTACTGCAGATAGTCATGTTCATTGTACCCACTCCAAGGAAATGATTAGGCCATTGCTCTAAGTCTTTAATTATGTGTGGTTCTGAAGCTGCAGAATTAAGCTTATTCTTATTTTTTAAATTGTTTGACTTATTTATGTAAATCTGATGATTTTAGTAGGGGGAGTACTAGCTAATGAGATTTTAGCCCACTTTACATTAAAAACATTGTTCTTGTACAAGATTTTGTTAAGGGAGGAGGGACTTGGGCATCCTGCAGCAGTAGTAGTATTTTCCTAATTTCTAGTAAATCCCTTATTGTCTATAAACTGGGCTGATACTGACATATATAAGGAAGAAATACAGGAAAAAGTAAGTGAAAATATTTGGAGGAAGATAGCAACTGCGTGCCCATCTTACATTAAGGAGGTTAAAAAATATTAAGGTTTGAACAAGAAAAATGTTCTTTATCTGTCAAGTTCATATTGCTTCAGAGTGTGAAGCTGTCAACAAAGTAACTATTTGAGTCTAGAATTTTTGCTTTAATATGAGGACCTGTTACTGTAACTGAACTAAAAAATTTATCTTAGTCTTCAGATTGCTCCAAATAGACTGAATTTCTTGAAGCAAACCAGTAGAAATAAACATTGTGGAGTAGGTAGCTCCCATTGTGGCCAGTTACAGATATTCCTTGAAAACTGGTTCATTGTGAATTGTAGCACTTCTAACAAGAATAAGGTCTTCTTACTGTTTTTTAATTACAGAGAGGCATGTTAGATATGACAGTGTCTTAGATTCTGATTGCATCTTACTGCTAGTTTGAGTGATTTGTACTAAAAATGAATGTTCGTGCTAGAATTTAGTAACTGAATTGCTCTTTTTTAATATTCTAACATGCATACTTGTTTCATTGTTGAAAAACCTGGAATTTCAAGATATTTATTCCAGCTTGTATGTAGCAGTATTTAGTTATTCCCAGTTTCTGAATCCCAGTTGTGGTTTTTGTTCTCTTTTAGGAGACAAAGCACTGTCTAACTGTCAACCTTACTACTCTCCGTGTTTGGTGTTACGCCTGTAGTAAGGAAGTATTCCTGGACAGAAAATTAGGATCTCATTCTCCACTACCAAGTACAAGATTGTCTCATCAAGCACAAGAAAACAGTGTGCAGGTATTTTTTACCCTAAGGGAACAAAGGCAGCTGTAATTTTGCAGTAAAAATGGTGTTTTTTCTTAAGTGAGAGACTGACTTTTCCTCAATTCTTGTAGCTGAACTTTCTGTTAATTCCTCTATATTTTCATAAAACTTTTTTGGCTTTACCGGCATCAACAGTGTTCACTCTGATCTTTTTTTTCTTAGATAAGTGTTGTCTTGGAAAAAGTTACACTGCAATTATTTGGAATAATGCTTGTAGCTAAAAAAAGAAGTGTTATTTCTTTATTGCATGTGTAATGTAGTTACATAAACGTGACAGGTAACTAGGTTAAAAGTCACAAGTAGAAGTACAGTATTTCTAAATGTGTTCTGCTTGAGACATAGGGCAGTAGAAGAGAGATTATTGTGTACAGATTGAACAGAAATATGGGCAGGTTTTCAGACTGTATAATATATTTACTTCAAAGTTTAGTATTTAATAATAACGTAATCTGATCATTTTCTCATAAACTGCCAGCAGCTCAATTGGAATATCATGACTGGAATTTAAAAAATTCTGTTGTCTAAAAATTCTTGTCACTTGATATAAAGCTGCGTTCAGACTTCTGAATTTCTATTCTATTATATTTAACCTTCTTTAGTTTTCCAAGGAAATAGGTATAATATGCAGAAAAATCAGTGGAACTTACAAAGTCTGTGAAGCATTTTGTTCAGGGTTTTTATTTATGTGTTCACAAAAAGAGCTTGTAATTCTAAATGGCTGCCTGTCTACTAGTTTGTTTCTCTATTTGTACATTTTTCTTTCAAGAGTTTAATTTGTCTTCATTAACTGTAGTGAGCCATCTGGTGGCACATCAAAAACACCTACATGAGCTTAGGTGATAACTCCGGCCTTAGCTCTTCCATGCTGGCTGCTTTGTTATCCAGGGGAAGAAATGCCATCCCTGGCTTTGTTTTGGTTCTTCAGCTGTTGTTATAAAAATCACGCTGGGATCTGATAACAAAAACATGGGGGAGTTCTTAGTAAACCTTCTCAGGGTACCTGTGAAATCCTGGTGTTCTCACTTCCTGTGCTGTGAGATTTCAAAATACATTCACATAATTTTCCTGTTCTAGATTTGTTGGTAAAATTACACATAAGCTTAATTAAGTGGAAAAGTGATGAATTAAAGTAAATATTCTTTTCCTCCTTTTAAGGATTTTAAAATACCCAGTAATCCCACACTGAAGATTCCATTAGCAGCTGTATTTGATGACTTGGATATAGAAGTGGAAGAAGATGAATTGAAGACCAGAGGTAAAAAAGGCAAAACCCCATGCATTATTTTTCTGCTCCAACTCAGGTGTTTATTTTTAGTTTTGCCTTTCTTGCAGCAATCTTTCTTACCTTCAGAGCAGAGGCTGTTGCCTGAGATGGGCTATTGCCAAAGCATGTTGGAGTAATGTTCAGTGCAGTTGGTATTGTAGCCACTCTGGTTCAAGTAGGGTTTTTAAAAGTCTGTTCTACTGGTTTTGCCTCTTTGCCCTAAAAGATTCCTGATTTAAATACTTTCCTGCATTTTGAATAATCATTTTCTGAGCCTGTGGTATCCTAGTATGGTGTTTTGGTTATTTGTTTTCTCCTTGACATAATTGATTTCTTGCACTGCCAAACTTTCTCATACCAAAGATTACCCCACCTTAATAATAAATGTAGTGTAAAGATGAAAATTAGAGTGATGAAATCCTAAACAGTAAAGCTAATCCCAAGCAGTGAAGCTTTAATCTTTCATTTCATAAGAGAACCTAATAATTACTATTTCTTTAAAGCCTCTAATTATTGTTGATCATTCTGAAAATTATGTGTGTATTTGATGGTAAAGAAAATATTAAGTACCATTTTTTCAGAAAAATATTACTAGCAGATTGTTGAGCTGTTATTTTTGAGATACCATTGCATATATCAAGGCAGTTTGTTTTCTATCAGTGATGAGAGAAGAGTTATTTTAATTTATGCATGTGCCAGTTTTGGCTGGGCAAGAATTAGTTATCTTCTGAGTAGCTGCTATGGGGCTGTGTTTTTGGATTTGTGCTGAAAACAGGTTGATAATGTAGAGATTTCTGGATTTGTGCTGAAAACAGGTTGATATTGTAGAGATGTTTCAGTTATTGCTTAGCAGGGCTTACACACAGTCAACCTTTTCTGTTTCCCACACTACCCACCAGGGAGTGATTTGGGGGTGTACAAGAAGTTGGGAGGGGACACAACTGGGACAGCTGACCCAAGTGATCAGTGGGATTATCCATAATGTGGCATCCTGGGAGAGAAAGAAGGAAGATTGGGACTTGCAGAGTTAGGGTGTTTGTCTTCCCAAGTGATTCATGATGGAGCCCTGCTTTCCTGGAGATGGCAGAACACCTTCCTGTCTGGGGGAAGTGGTGAATGAATGCCTTGTTTTGCTTTGCTTGTGCAAACAGCTTTTGCTTCACCTGTCTTTAAATTGTCTTTATCTCAACCCATAATTTTTCTCATTTTTTCAATTCCCTGCCCATGCCAGCATTAGGGAGTGAGTGAGTGAGCAGCTCTGGGGCGTCGAGTTGCTGGCTGGAGTTAAACTGCAGCAATGAGTCTCATTTCTCCTTCACTCAGCTACTACCAGCTTTCCCTCTCCTAAGTCTGCTGGCATTGGTCAGAAAACCTACCAGCTTTCCCTCTTCTAAGTCTGTTGGCATTGGTCAGAAAACCTGCCTTGTCCCTTCTGTTGTCTGGCACAGCCTTACAGGATGTGACACCACCCCACCAATTTGCCATCTGCCCTTACATCATTACACCATGTGTTCTATTCCTAGTTAATTTCTCCAACCAATGTGTCTATTTTTATATTTTTATCTCTTCTTATATTATTAATATTTTGGGGAATGTAGCTTAACTTGCAATAATATACAATTAGAGTTGCATCAAAGTTCCCAGTAATGATGATGACTGTTAAGACACTTACTCACACTGAAAGCTTCTTTAGCTTTGTTTTAACTTTGCTCCTAAAATTTGTTTTGAAATGCTTTTGATGAAGCAAACATTAGAATATACCTTCACAAGAAAATAAGTCTGTTTGAAAACTTTCCTTGCAATACTACAGGCTGCAAAAGTGCAGTGAGAGTGTCTTCCTGAAGTATGTGTTGATTCTAAAGAAACTGAAATAAAATCAAATCCTCTAACTGGTCTTGCTTTCCAATTTCAGTATAAGAGCAATTGTTCTCTTTGTAGCAGAGTTTGGAATGCATATTCAGATACAGAAAGCAGGACTGTATTTTCATTCAGACAGATAGAAGGACATTATAAAATTAATTTTGAAGTCCTGTTTATTAGAAATTGTAACTGAAGTAACCCAAGTGGTTTTCAGATGTAGAAAGATTTTATTAGTAACTTTTATTTTTCTGTCGTAGACCAAAACTGCCTGGAGAGTTCTATCTGTGACTATGTCTAAAGAATGTAAACAGTGTGACTTAGAAAAGAAACAATGTAGGAAAGTCTAAATTGAGCAATCTGTTAATAAAAATAAAGGTATATCATTGGAATAGAAAAGGACTAATTGCAGGACTAGCCTGGGATAATCACATGTTGAGTAGGTTTGAATAAGTGTAATCGGATTTAGTGTGAATTTGGGACTGAAGAGTGAAATCTTAGAGAAGCTTTTGGTGATGTGATTAGTTACAAATGCAGCATAGCAACAGGTAAGTCGTTAGGGTGAAGTAAAACCTTGGTGTTGATAAACATATTTTAAATTAAAATCTGCAGGTGTCATAAACCATGAAAAGTTAGTAAGATGAAATACAATCAACTTGTCTGAAATGTTCTTTAGTCAACTGAGATCAGAACACTTAATTACTACTTCTAGTTAGATTGGTATTCATTTAGGAGTCCTAGATTTCTTGTAGTTGCAATTTTGCATTATAATTGGTATCCCAAGTGTTCCATGAGTATTTTGATAAGTATATATTTTCTAGGAATTTTTGGATTAACAGATTTGTGTTTATTCTATTTTCCAGGTCTAACAGGACTAAAAAATATTGGAAATACTTGTTACATGAATGCAGCTTTACAAGCTCTTTCCAACTGGTAAGGAAGATGATAGTTACTGCAATTTTATATTTGCTTATGCATGCATTTTTCCCAGATGGACTTAAAGGGTTTGGAGAGATGCACTACCATGGAAGAGAACATATATTTGTTGAATCTCAGTCTTATATACTGCAAACAATTTATTATGGTATATGGGCCACTCAGCTTTTTCTCTGTTTCATTCTAATGCCTCCTAAATAAGAATATATGCAGTTTTAGAAATTAGAAGAAAATCTGAAAAAAGCTACTGGAATTGTGGATTAGTCTTTGTATTTTTTATTCCTTTGCTGCAGAAAAGGCAAAGAAAATGCATAAGAATAAACTCTTAATTCAAGAAAAGAGATATTAGGATCAGAATTCAGTTGTTACTAACAATGTTTCTGGAGCATTCTGTGCTAAATCATGGTGGGAATGATGGAGTGCAAAGTCCCATGTAGTCTGTGGGAATTCTAGACAGGTTCATGAAGAAGAAATCTACAGAAGTGGAAGGGATAGGGACAGTATCCCAGCTGGAAAACTTCCTGCAGCAGGAGTGCCAGGGTGATGGCAGGTCCTGAGCAGGTGTCACTGTGAGCCACAGGCCAAGGGTGGGCAGGGCTAAGGGCCTCGTGGAGGCTCTTTGATGACAGAGAGGAGAACTGAGGCAGATCTCTCTAGAAGATAAAGAAGTGGAAAAGGCACCACAAGGAAAATATTCAGTTGAGAAATGCCAAATTTTGGAAGTAGGTATGCTGGGGTGTCACCTTTTTGAGAGAAATGGGTCCAATGTACATGAGGGTTGTGACTTCAGAAAGGAGGTTGAAAGGAGAGGAGAGAGTATGCGAGTTGACAACACTGCATGAAATAATCATTTAAGTATAAATTATTTGCCTGCATACATCTTGTGGCACTGTTGGATTCTAGAGAAATTATTTGTTTGGAATCGTGTTTATGGACTAGGCTGGTGGTGAGGGTTGCTGGAGTGGTATGTGTGTACTTCTATGACAGCTTGTAGGAATTGCCTTCAATTTGAATCCCACTAGACAATTCTGGTGCTTTGAGAAATGTCAGAGCACATTGGAGGAGCAGCGTGGCTGTACTGATGAAGTTGTCCTACCAGGAAATGTTTGGTTGCAGCATTTAAGAATGTAGGAAGTGGAATTGTTCAGTTATAGAATAGCATTACTCTTATGATATAATCCTGTATGAAATGCAGATTTCCTCTTGTATTTTAACAACCTGAAAAAATTACTTTTTTCTTCTTTTTATTCAGCCCACCTTTGACGCACTTTTTTCTTGACTGCGGGGGCTTAGCCCGAACAGATAAGAAACCTGCAATTTGTAAAAGTTACCTCAAGCTGATGACAGAACTCTGGCACAAAAGCAGGTATTAAATCATTTTGGTGATTGAATGATAATAAATAAATTCCAGAGTCATGAGGGATGCATTAATCTGCCCTAGGTTTCTGATTTTTGTTTTATGTGTTCACAGAATTTCTCTTAAAAAAAATTAGGAAGGAAAGACTGACTTGCAGGGCTTAAGCACTCCTTATAACCTGTTCTTTTTCAGACATACCAAAGATAGGACAAGAAATAGATTGGATTACAAGCATTAAGCTCTTAAAAAAGCCTATATTTGCCAGAAATACATCTAAAATATTTAGCTACTTTATCCTCTCTGTGTCCTTCGTTCCATATCAATGTTTTATCAGTTTCTCTTATTTCCTGATACAGAATTTGTGTAATATCTAGCTAAGAAAATACTTCAAAATGTAAATACAAAGGTAAAGAAACAGTAATTGTGCACAGAGCCAAGAGTATGTCTGATCTGTCATCTGATTGTCTGACAAGAAATGTGCCATAAAAGGCCTGATGCAGTTGCTGTTTCAGTTGGGTGACAGGTTTTTAAAAATCATATAGTTAATAATTCAATGCCAAAATTATGTTTTGTTAAGATTAATATTATCGGTCTTTTGTTGCACATAATGGTATGATCTCAGTAAAGATGAAAAAATCTTTTTAAATGCTTTTTTTTTCAGTGTTAATATATTCAAAACTCTTTTTTTAGGCCTGGATCTGTTGTTCCTACTGGTTTATTTCAAGGAATTAAAACTGTTAATCCAATGTTTCGAGGCTACTCTCAACAGGTAAAACTTTCTGATATTTTTTAAATCTACCTAAGCCATAAAATTATCTCTTAATCAGAAATCTAATGCTTAAGATACCTTACTTCCTGTATTTGTTTAAAATAAATGCAACATAAACTTTTGTTAATATGACTTGAATGTAGATCATCTGAAATGGAATAATCAGAAGTTAAGTCATGTTTTATATTTATTTTTATCAAATTCTCAAAAGGCCTTCAATGTAGAATAACTCCTTTTTTTTCCGGAAAATTCAAGTAATATCATCTGAACTTCTACTTTGTGGGAAATAAGGCTGCTAAGGTTTGAGCAGTTCCAGAAAATAAAGATGTTAAAAAAAATAATATAACAGATATTTAATATATGTCTATCAATGATGTTTTTAAAAAAATACACAGTATCCAGTTTCCATTTAGCATCTTGGAAAAAAGCCCCACCATTTGTGTGTTATAGGAACCTCAGGTTGGTAGCTTGATAAAAGGGCAGGGTTCATTATATAGGAAAGGCATTCTTCAGTTGCTGCTTCATACAATATACTGGTGCATTCATACAGTGTGCAGCACTTCGTTATGAGCTTTAGGACTAGGTGAAAAATTTAAACCTTGTAATTAGAAAAGCTTAGTAATGTCTTCTGGGAATCTGCATTTATTAACAGGAATTTTGCTGGTTCCATTATGTTTCCTATTTGTGGAGTGAAAGATTAGGACACACATTTTAATGTTCAATTGCTGCATGTAGCTGTAAAGTCAATGTTTAAAAACTAAGCTTAATGTTCTGTAATCTACTCATGAATTTCTGAAGTGGCCCCTAGATTTCTGAAAAAGCAGAAATTCAGCCTTGATAACCAAAAAGAAACTGTATGGAAAATTAATTCTTGCAGCTTCGAATGCTGATGAAAACATCTTTTTCCATGCAGAGCAACACTTAATGAGAACATTTTTTGGTTAGGCCTGGATCATAGTTTAGTTGTATGTTCAGCAGATTTCATGGCAACAATTAAAACACAGCAGGGCTTTCATAGCCAGCACTCTCCTAGGGCAAGTTGGGCAGCCATGTCCAATCTTCAGGGAGAAAATTACATTGATCAATGGAGAATGTTTATCTCTTAATGGGTGTCTTGATGTTTTTGTTAATTTTGGTGTTTTGTGAAAGGATTGCCAGCAAGTAGGCATACTGGGGTTTTTTTCATTACCCAAATCCAAACTCAGTTTTCTAAGCTGTGATTTTTAAGAAAAGAAATGTTTTGTAGTCAGCAGTTTTGAGCTTAATAAGTAATTGCTATATTAGATGGGAATGTTGAGCAGCAGAAATTACTATTATGAACAACCAAAATACAAAAAGGAAAACAGAAGAAAATAAAAGCAGTAGTAGTTGCCAACATGAGGCTTTTGTTTTCTCGCATACCTGCTTTATTGGATCCTTTCTACTGCCAAGGCAGCTGCACTGATTGATAAAATTTGGTGGCTTTCAGGATGTTTCCAAACACAAATTAGACTTGTAGTATTACAGCTCTTTGTGGGAACACATTTGTGAAATCTTGTTGAGGCTTTAGAAGAAGAATTGTAGTATTGTTGGCATTGTGATGCATTGGAAAGACAGGCTAAGTAACATCATAGTAATTTTACTTCATACCCAGTGAAAGCAAGGCTCTGGTTGATTTTAATGGAGCATTTTATCTCTAAAATGCTCTACTACAAGCAGAGCTGGGGTCTGACAACGTTGCTGGTACTTGAGTTACATTTATCGTTGCAGTAAGCTATGGCAGCATTTTTGCTGGTGTTGTTAAAGTAATTTATTTTGGGAATTGGAGTGTTTTGGAGGAAACTTGTATGATAAGATTACTTGTGACATGCAAGAAATGTATGCAGGTAACATACATGGTCTGGAAATGAAAGTGGTTTTGAACATTAGACCTGGGAGAGAGGAACTTTATTTATTCTTCGTTAACAGCCAGCTTTCTTTTGAGTTACCTGTATCTTTTCAAATGTGAATATCTTCTAGATAAAATAGAGTAATATGGAAAAACTTGTTTAAAATTCTAGGATGCACAAGAATTTTTGCGTTGTCTTATGGATTTGCTTCATGAGGAACTTAAAGAACCAGTTGTAGAACTGGAAGATGCCCAGCCTATGAGTGTTGAAGAAAGTATGGAAGAAGATAAGAGCCAGTCAGACTTAAGCTTTCAGCCCTGTGAATCCTGTGGTAACTGTGATAAAACAGAAAATGACACAATTTTCAAACCTGTCTTAGAAGATCCTGCAGAAACAACCATGTTAATTCAGGATGATGATAACAATTCAGTCACTTCCAAAGACTGGCAGAAAGAAAAAATATCAAGCAACAAACTTAAACGAGCAAGTTCTATGGAAGACTTGGAAAAAGACACAAACACTGCTTCAGAGACCACTGAATTTTTAAATAACCAAGGAACTGTCAAAGTACAGATACACAGCAGATTCTCAGGTAATGCATTGCTAAAGTGCAATTGAAATAGTCAAAATCTTAGCCAGAATATCTGTGGGAGTAGAAGTGAGTTGCAGAATGTAGTAGAGGTATAGGTCCAATAGGGTAGATGGTTTTACTTGCAAACCATGTCCCTGCTTAGTTAGGTTTTTCAGTTTAGGTCTTTTGAATTTGATTTTAATTCCCTTGGCACTGGGAGCTTAACCCTTTGTACTGGGTAAGGTTTCAGATAACCAGGAGGGTGGGTTTTTTGTTTTGTTCCTAATTTCAAAGGAACTGACGTGGTGCTACATGCCTAAATGTCCAGTGGCCTGACAGTGTGGTTAAATAAGTTGAATGACCACCGTGTCTGTTCATTCTGCAGTAATTTTTTTCACAGAATTTGTGCAACTCTGAATTGCAGAATACATCAATGATGTTCACATGAATGACGTATCTGCTGCCCAAACACCATCCTCAGCTGAAGGGATGAACACACGCTTATCAAACAGCCCTCCAAAGTCATTCCCGTCATGCTCTTCACTGGCACAAGTCCACAAAAAAGGTACAGTCTCTTTATTTTCTCCTTCCTGTTCTCATTGTGTTCCTTGTGTCTTGTGTAACAATGCAGGGTTGTTCCTAAGGGGCTTTTAGCTCTGTTTCTGGTGGGGAGAATGGAGTGTTATATAATCTGGACATGCAAGATTATTTCCCGTATTTCTATAATCTTCTGATTCTTTTGAAGCATGAATAGTATTTGCCTCTATTTTAGGAAGGCAGAATATTATTTTTAGACAATTTTCTCAATTGCACCCGTTTAGAGAGAAGAGAAGGGTATGAGAAGTTAGTACCCCCAAAGGTACTAATGCTCTCCAGAGAATAAGCTTCAGCAGAAGTTCAGTAAACCACTATTTTAGTCAATTAAGATTTAAGGAGCGAAGGATAATTGTACTGTAGATAAACCTGTAAGTGCTGGCTGCTTCATGGTAGTTGATGTCCCTGAAGTGCTGAGTATTTCTTTCTGCACTGCAGCAGGATGCATTTATGAGCACCTGCAATATTTAGACTTCTACTGCTTTTACGTGTAAGACAGTGCTGCTTTAGGGCATGAGGAACAATATATAATTTTATTTTCCCTGATTTGTCTAACAGTAGATTACTTTAAGTAGAGTTTGTCTTTCAGAGCATGCTTTTAAGGCATTGCACCAAACCAAATCAAAAACCAAATACAACTTTAATATTATGATCCTGCTTCATTCAATAGCCTGTGCAGATAAGTTCTGAACATTCTTGTTATCTTTTTAATGCTTTAGCATTGGTGTTGCATGACAGTGATTTAATGGACTTAAATCATTGACCTCCTTGGTTTGTTTGTTCAGCAGCTATGATAAAGCATCTGTGCTACTGTCTCCACTTTTGGTTTCACCATTACAGGAGGGTTTTAGACAACCTGAAGTGAGTCTGTCAGAAGACGTGCTTGGTCACTGGTGCTTGCCCAGGAGAGGTTGAGAGACCTGGGGTTTTTTAATAAGCAGCTGTTAGGCTGGATTCCAGTTGTACCTTTAGTCTCCTTCAATCCTCTGTCATCACTGTTGTGATACAGTAACCTTGTGATGCTGCTCTTCAGCCCAGCATGGTTGAAACTTCCTAAGAAGATCCGATCAAATTAAGTGTCAAATAAAATGTTCCTTTTTATACCTTGGAGGATTCCTGCCAAGAGAAATCCATCAAGTAGCAATAGGCTGAAGACATCAAGACTGACAGTTTGAGTTTTACTTACAGAGGCAAATGTTTCTGGTGGTTGTCCCCAGCTGCTTGAGGAACTTACATGAATTGCCTATGATAGCAGTAATGTGATCTCGTAATTCCTAAGAAATATTTACTAAATAGAAAACAGGGCTTGGCTCATAATTTAACTCTGAACATGAGACTTTTAATTATATTACACAAAGCTGAAGTGTAATCAGAATCCACTGTACTTTGCCTTACTCTAGTATTTTACTTTTGTCATTTTATAGTTTCAACGGTATCATCACCAAAAAGGAAGAAGCGCAAGAAGTACAGGAGTGTTATCTCTGATATATTTGATGGGACTATAATAAGTTCAGTCCAGTGCTTGACCTGTGATCGGGTAAGAAGAGAAAGTTCTGGCTTTTAATATGTTCTTTTCTTACTGCTTTATGAATGCAGTCATTCTCTGGTAAATTTATATTCTTTTGTGGAAGATTTCCTCAGAAATTTGGGGTGTTTCATACTCATTCTCTCAAATTGTAATAGTGGCTACTACCAGCACTTTGTGTTAAGAATAGCTTGTATTCATTGAGCTGAATATTTACTCAGAGCTGAAAAAAAAACATTTTGAGAATTGGTTTACAGCAAGGATGAAGAGAGAAGCTTACTCTACAACTGCATTTAGATCTCATTAGTTTTTAACAATGCTCTGAATATCCTAATATATACATGCTACTGTCCTAAGTTCTCAGGTAGCTAATGTTTCAAAGAAAAGACGGTGATCTAATATAGTGCTGTAACTGTCTTATCAGATAGATTGAAACTAACAAAATAAGGTCTTTCAAAAAATCCAAGTAAAGACACTAACTTTTGCAATTATATGAATCATAAGCTGCTTTCTGAAGTTGCCCTTGGGTGAACAAGTTCAAAAAACAAGCAAAAATTTCTAAAATATGTTTGATGTTAAGTCTGTGACGATGTGATCACTAAATGAGGCACAGGAGCAAGAAAATGCACAGATGGGTCTCCCTTGCAGTGAGTCCAGTTACATCAGGTCAATATAATGTCAGAGTAAAATACTGTGGAAACAATGGGCTGAAGCTTTCTGAAACTATTTTGTGTAACACAGCCTGAAGCAGAAATCTTAGTGCTTTGTATGACTGATATGAAGAAGAGTAAAAATGACCTAAAAAAATGTTTCAGTGATAACAATGTGCAAGTTCATTCTAACATGTTATTTTTTGGTTCCTCTTTTTTAGAAAATGAATTCTTGTTAATGTGCTTTTTTATAATAATTTCCTACCTAGTGGAATTTTCAGTTATACAGTGACTTGGTAGTTACTAGTGAATTGTACAGAATTAAGTTTAATTAACCATTTCCCCTCAAGCTTAACTCTACTGTGTTTTATTTATTTTCTTCCTTAGCTGTCTGTAACCCTGGAGACCTTTCAGGATCTGTCCTTGCCTATTCCTGGTAAGGAAGATCTTGCTAAACTCCATTCTGCAAGTCATCAGACATCTCTAGTCAAGGCAGGGTCATGTGGAGAAGCATATGCCCCCCAGGGATGGATAGCCTTTTTTATGGAATACTTCAAAAGGTAAATAATATTTACCTTGTTTGATTCAGTTATCTATTTTGAAATTCTAGTTTCTGCTCTTCTAGCAGAACATTTGTTGGTTTTCTTTCTTTTCTGTCAATGATGTTTCAGGTTTGTTGTCTCATGTGTTCCTAGCTGGTTTTGGGGTCCAGTTGTAACCTTACAAGATTGTCTTGCTGCCTTTTTCGCCAGAGATGAGCTCAAGGGTAAGAGGTTAATTACCTGAACATGTTTCTTCTGTGTTTTTTTTCCTCCTGTCACAATGAGATGATTAATATCTTCTTAGCTTAATGCAGTTAAGCAGAGGCCACCTGTTAAGGTGTAATACAGTCCTTGTTTATTTGGGATCATTCATTTCAGAAAGGTAAGCTTCTCATTCAACTGAGTATTTGAGATAAATGCCTATGAAAGCTGCTTTAGAAATGTCAAGTCAGTCTGAATTTGCTTTAGTGAAATTGTATCAACCGAAGGGGCTCATAAAAATTTCAAAGCCACTATGTTAATATTCATTCTCATAACCTCAATTTGAACATAGTAAATTATTTCCCTTTTAAATTATATAGCATTGCCTCTTCAGATTATACTCTACTGCTTCATAGTTGAAGACATAAAACCTAAGAACCTCTCCTGTAGTTGCTATGTCAACACTATTATGACTGTTAAATATTGAATGCAACCTAAATTCTCTTGACACTTTTTTCTCTCAAATGTACACACTTAAAGGATAACTGTTTGGATTTAGAGAATGATGGCTGGTTTTCTTCTCCCTGATGTTTGCAGGTGATAACATGTACAGCTGTGGAAGGTGTAAAAAGTAAGCTGGCTTTTACCTTTGTTTTACTTTGTCTTAATTTGAGGTTTTACTGTTTCTGTTAGTCAAGAGACATTTATTTCTGTTGGGTATGTTCCAATACTGTTCATCTTTTGATATGACCCTGTGTTCTGACTGTCAGAAATTCAGTATTCCCAAAGAATACTTCCCAAGGAAGCATCAATTGACCCTTCCACATGTACTTAATTCTTTCTGATGCCCTTCCAATTTAGATGTAAATTGGTTTTGTTTGACAAAATAAAAGCTCTTAGCCCTCTCTAATACTAGCAGCTTTCCCTTGATATGCAGTAGGTCACTAAGGTGTGTTAAATAAATAGACTATGGCTTTAAATACTAAAGAACCAGGAAACAGAAGTGGTCTGAAGACTGCTTGAAGCCCTTTATGCTACAGGAGAGTTTTTTTCTTCTTGTATGCACCATAGACAATTTCTTAGAAGTAAACTTAGTTCATTACTTTTGTCTTTTGCTGGATAATGAGCTTTCATGAAGCCTCAGTTATTTTCTTTTATGTTAAGAGAAACTGTTAGCTAGTTGGGACTTGATTGTACTTGCTGTTTTGAATTTTTCAGCAGTACAGATTGTCTTGTCTTATGAACCATCATTGTTTGAATCATTTTGGCTACTCCATGTCTAGTCTACATACCAGAAATATTTTGGGTTTACTAATGCAATGTTCAGCTATGGCTTTTGCTGATCTAGTGCAATAAAGTAAAACCTTTTCAGGATTAATTATTGATTGTTTTGGTTTGGTTTTTCCTTTGCTTAGGTTAAGAAATGGAGTGAAATTCTGCAAAGTACAAAAATTTCCCGAGGTACTGTTACCATATGCACTTTAAAGACTTTTTCTGCCTTATTAGGAATGTGGTAAGAGTAAATGAGTTGCACGGAGTAAATTGTGTTTATAATGCTGTGCGATGGAAGTCCACCTTTATATTGGCATTTGTTAAGAATGTGAGCAACAATGTGGTTGTTCACCTTGTAAGAAAATGAATCTTGTACATGACAAGTGCAGGAATGGGATTTCCCTGTGTTATTACAGTTGGTCTGCAGGCAGTAACAGCATTTCTCTTCTGTGTTAGTATATATACTACTGTTTATACTGTAGGTCACAGAATTAAACACCACAGCCAGACTGGAAAGCTTTTCTCTAGTAACATTTGTAACTTTGCATTTAAAGTAATCCAGTCTTACACTTCAATGCATGAGTTGATACCTGCTATAATCAGGAGGAATTGGTGTCCCTCATTAAAAGGTTGAGCAATATGTGCATTGAGAAAAGTTACATTTTTCAGTGCTACATCAATGTTAGTAGCCACAGCTGATTAAAACACAGAGCTTATTAATATGCTTGAAGTCATAGGGAAAACTATTATTTTTGAGATTATGAAAGGAAAAGATGGTGGACAGAGTTTTTAGGTATTTAATATCAAATAGCATGTATAGTTCTTGACTGCATCTGTCAATCCTTGCAGATTCTGTGCATTCATCTCAAAAGATTTAGACATGAACTCATGTTTTCCACAAAAATTGGGACCCATGTGTCCTTTCCCTTGGAAGGCCTTGATCTTCAGCCTTTCCTTGCAAAGGACAGTCCAGCTCAAATCGTGACTTATGATCTGCTGTCTGTCATCTGCCACCATGGAACTGCCAGCAGTGAGTATGAGCTTGATTGTTTTATCTTTGCAGTTGGTACATCAGCACTCTTCTTCAAGGATGATAACTATATACTGCAGGGTAAAGAGATAAACAGTGGTCATTAGAATGTGGAAGATGAATGCTGTGATTTTTACCTTGATCCTGAAGATTTAAGGCTTGCACTGAAAGAGCTGGCACATCTTTGAAATTACATGGTGCACCTAAATAAAATTGAAGGTGGAAAAAAATTAACAGGTCTAGAAATATTAAGTAAGAAAACTGTTGAACAACATAAATGTACAAATAATGTTGCCAGCAGATGACCAGTTGATCAGCTGCTCTACGTAACTACTGTTTATGTCAGTGCTTTAATATTTGGAAACTGTTTACCAAGCACTACAAAGATATCAGTAATTTTTTAAAAATATGTTCTTTTGGATGATCACTGCCATTTAACCCCAAAATAGGTGGCAACTGCTATTTGTGGGTAATGATGAGTAGCTGAATAAACATCTTATTGCTATCTGTTGTGGTAATTTCTGCCTAGATAATTTCAGTATTTATAAGATTTGGAAAATAGGAGAAAGAAAAAGTTTAAGCCAGAAACTATATAGATTTTTATGGAAGGTACCCCTTCATACTTCTCAGACTTAAAGTATCCATTGTTTGAATTTTTTCCCCTTTATTTTTGTTTTACTGGATAGTTTTTCAACTTCCATTTAGTCCTTGCTAAGTTGTGCTTCACGTAATCAGTTTAGCAGGTATTTGATTATTTACTTATTAGCAGTTAAATATTAACTCAATAATAGTAATAATTTAAAACATATTAAGAATACTCTTTGAAACACTGTTTGTTATGATTGTGGTATCATGTAGCTGTTCCAAATCTGTGCTACTTTCTATTATAAAGCATTACAAAGATTTGAAAATAGTTTGTTGTGGGAACTAACAAGGGTAAATTGTTCAGACAATCTTACTCTGAATGTCATGGTTCAGGACTGTATTAAACAACATGCTGCTTGAAGAGTGCAGGAGTGTGCTGAAAGTAGTCTCCAACTCACCACTAGCTAATAGAAATTAAAAAAATAAAGCTGATGTTGAGTTTGAGAGAAGTTAATTTCAAAGTCATATCCGCTAATGATTCTGTTTCTCCCATTTAATACTTGGGGGGTTTTTTATGACTTGGGTCCTTTTCATGTGTTACAGAGTAAAATGGGCAGCTCTAGACACTTTGATAACTCTTGCTTCCTGCACCCTAGGTGGACATTATATAGCTTATTGTCGCAACAATTTAAATAACTTGTGGTATGAATTCGATGACCAGAGTGTCACAGAAGTGTCAGAATCCACAGTGCAAAATGCAGAAGCTTATGTTCTCTTCTACAGGTAAGAAAGATATCAAAAGTACAATCATACCCCTATGAGTCATGTATGTAAATAACTTTTTAAGCCATTGGGCAGCTTTCAGAAGTAGCTGCCCCGTGAGAATTACAAAGGAAGAATTTGACCAATGCGAAAAGCCTATGCTAGAGAAAAACTTAATCTTTCAGTTATGTCCTTAACACTGGCTCTGTAAGAGCTAAAGTATTTATGTTAAAATGAAAATGAAATCTGCATAGTAAGAGAACTTTAAGCATCAATTAAGAACTAGCCACCTTATTTTCAGTTAGAGGAAGGGAATTCTGCACACAGGGAGCTTTTGCACACAGAAAGTTTTTAACTGTTAGAGCTCTAACTGGAATTGTCCAAAGTCTTTATTAGATGGATTGGATGTAGGACAATAGAGGTTTTACTGTATTGTAATTTAATCCATTTTATTATGCATTTAATTTAATGCTATTTATAGGCTATTCTCTTCCTGAGAATTTAAATGAAAGGTGAGAAGCCATGTTATTACCATCTTCAGTCTAGGGAACTTTTGTGCTTGAGATAATAAAAGCAACTCAGTGTTCAGATTTTAAATTTCTGGTACTAAGATCAAATTTCCACTAAAAGTTGGCTGGAAAATACATTGTGTCAGGGTTGCATAAAAAACGAGACGTTCTGAGAATGTTTGAATTTTCATTAGGAGCACTCCCACCTGTCACTGTTCAAATGGAGCCCATGAGTCTCACTTAGTGGGCCTTTTAAAAGGAATTTGGAAGTCATGCATTATTGCCAAGAAAAAACACTAAATCTTTGATTGTGGGTTGACATATTCAAATAAATAAGAAAAGAACAGCATTAATAAAATATGGCTTTTAAAAAGAATATATCCACAAAAGACTTCTACTAGCTTGGAGAAGAGAGATTCTATTCCATCTAAAACGGTAGAGCAGAGTTACTTCCAGTTTACAGTGAGAAAAGTAGGAGGATGCAGCAAAAGTAGGGGAATTTCCTGATCTGCTTACTGTGTAAACCTACTTGTGAAGGTAAGGAAGGAACACCTAGCCAGGAGTGCAGTTTGCAAAGCTTTATTTCAAACACTGCAGAGAGGAACTGAGCAGATGGGCTCAGCCCTTGGGTGCTGCAACACCTCTGCAGCACAGTTGGCTTCTGTCTGGAAGCCCAGCTGTTTGCTTTCTTAGGCTGTGCAAACTGGGAAGTACAGACAAGGCCCAGGTAATTTACTTACAGGCAGAGTTTTCTTTTCACAAAGTAAGTTACCTGCACTGTATAGAAGGATCTGTATTTGTTTAATGATTTCTGTTTCTGTAATAGAAAGAGCAGTGAAGAAGCACAGAGAGAGAGACGGAGGATATCAGGGCTACTGAATATGATGGAACCAAGTCTTCTGCAGTTCTATGTTTCCAGGCAGTGGTTGAATAAATTCAAGACTTTTGCAGAGCCAGGACCAATATCAAATAATGACTTTCTCTGTATGCATGGAGGTGAGACTGTAAATGTGAATCATTTAAGAATAATTTGTCAACTTCTAGCTATAACAGTGATGAATACTTGTTTTAATTGAAGGAATTTGACTACACTAAGTTCATATTATAACTTCTTTGGTAAATTAAAACTTCTAAGTAAATTCTTTCTTATTTTAGTGGCTGACTGAGTAGAAATTATACTATGTAAAGTGTCCTATTTTTTTTCTCTGCACACTTGATTTTGTTTTTAAACTTTCTTGATTCTTAAAAAGAAACAGTTCCTCTTGTCTGCTTGTTTCTTGAACATGTATATTCACATTTTAAAAAATCCTGTCACTATATCATCATCCTTAATACTTTCATCTGCAAATTGAAATGATTTTCTCAGCTTAGGGCTATAAGCAGTGAGAAGGTTTGAAAACTGCTTTGGAAGAAATTGATCTGATGCAGAGTATGCAGTGCATAGCAGTGTGAAAATCAAGTAGTAATTCTGTGTATTTTGTATAGGAGCATAAAAATTTTACCTTGTGCTATATGTTAAAAAAAAATAAGACCATTGCAGTAAGCAAAACACATTTGAGGAAATACCCATATTTGAATGCTAACAATCCAAGAAATCATTACTATGTAGTACCTATTTTCTAATAAAAATACAATTGCAATAGATTGGAAGATGGAGGTGCTGCCGCTGTTGCTGAACGAAAATTTTTACACAGCATGATTGTGTCCCTGTAGCCATGTGTAGGGTACCTGTGAGCCCTTTGGCTTTCCCTCTGCAGGGCTGCAGCAAATGACTCTTGATGTACAAGTGCCCAAGTACTTGATTTTCTCTGTTCCCAAGAATTCCTGCATAGTCCACTGTTGTTTACCATGTGCTTCACCTCAGCACTCCATTTCTGCCTTCCTCAAAATTTCTCTGCTCTCAAGTATTCATGCTGTTTGAAGTAATTCCAAAAGGTCTGCAGCAAAAAGTGAATTTTGAGTAGATAGTTTGTGTTTACATGCATCATCAAAATATTTAATCATCCTGCCATTTTAACTGTATACCTTAAGAAGCTTTTTGAACTCATTATGTAAAATGGATTCTAGCCCTTTAATTTCAGCCATTCATATAGTTAGTTAGCTTCTGCCTCATAAAAGACTAAAATCAGTGGTGTCTAAATACATTGATCGATTATGCCTAGGTAAAACCTATTTAATGTAATTTCTTTGAATTCATTGCAAGGTTCTATTTTTTATTTATTTATGGACTTCTTACATAGTCTCCTCCCCTCACTAAAATCCACAACTGTTTTTTTCATTGTTTGGGGGGGGTTGTTTGTTTTTGTTCCTTCTGCAGGTGTTCCTCCACACAAAGCTAACTTCATAGAGGACCTCGTTGTAATGCTACCTCAGAATATATGGGACAATCTGTATAGCAGGTAAGTTTGGAGCTGTAATTGGAAAAAATCCAGTGATACAGTTTGAGAGGCAAGCGGCAGCATCAGACTTCAGAATTAGTGGCTCAGGAAAAAGACAGCCCTCTGGGCACCCAGCTGAGTGAAGGGGCTGCAAACAGCCAATTTATATCATTTCCTTATGCAAAGTAAAAGACTGCATAGAGTAGTGTGTTATTGGGGTAGTACTTCAATATTAAAGCAATAAACATGTATGGTATGTGTGAAATAACACAAACTAGGTCAGCAAAAGTACGCTTTGCAGAGGTTTTTTGAAAGAGCTCTCTGTATCAGCTTCCTGTTCTCTTGTTGGCTGCAGACAGCTTTTCTTTTATGTTGGCTTTGAATCTGTAGCCTCAGCTGCCAGTACTGCTTCAAAATAACTTATATCTGAGTGTTCTGTGTTACTGCCCCACACTTTAATGTCAGTCAGGTTTGAGTGCTTGCTTACAAAGCAGGAATTCTTACAAGCTATGCCTTATTCTAAAGTAACAAAAAGCTGCACAAGAGCTTTGCTGATGGCTTTCAACGCTCTGTATTCCACTTGCATTAAATATTTTTTTAGCTGTTAATTTCCTGCCACCTGAGCAATACATCTAAGGGTTTGGGGAGTTTTTTATTGATGTTTTCAAGTTTTGTTGCACACAAGTAAAAAATAAAAACAATGGCATTTGCAGGTTATTTCCCTTTTCTATATTTCCCTTTTCTTCCATTATCTGTTTTGTGTATGCAAAAATAGCCTTCTCAGGAGCAGTGCCCCTGCAGACTTCCATGGATATAATTTCACAGAAGAAAAACCTGAGGGAAGGGTCAAGAATAACCTACTAAGAACAAGACTATAAGTTTAGAGGCTGGGATCAGGGAGGTAGCAAAGCTAACGAAGAGTCTACAGTGGGATGGAGGAACATGTTAAAGACAGAACTGGCTGGAATTTCCATAGGTTGTTTCTTAAAGGCCTTTGGTAAAATCACACCTGGTGTTTATAGAACAATACTTGCTCACTGACATGTTCTAACCATAGCAACTCCTGAAGTCTGTGATGCAGCTGAGTTTGAGATGGTTTGTACTGGCATGAGGCAGTCAGAACTTGCAAGATGGTCTTAGGATGGAGAACAGAATATTACTAAGAAAATAAACTATGGCTTTTTGGCATCACTGTGACTGACATGTGTCAGCCTTCTGTTCAGACTGACATTTGCCATGTCTGCAGGTGCATGATCTTTTTACATGATGTTTCCCACAAGGCTGATTGTTTGTGGTTTTTTTACTTTTACTGCAGATATGGAGGAGGACCAGCTGTTAACCATCTGTATGTTTGTCACACCTGCCAAATAGAGTCTGAAAGAATTGAAAAAAGAAGGAAAAATGAATTGGAAATGTTTATACGGGTAAAAAACTAAACACTTATCCATTATGCTAGTGGCCAACACCTGACATTCATGACTAGACCCAAGGGATTCCTAGAATTGCACAAGAGATTCCTGTAACAAATGGACTTCATTAAATATCTCTATACCTATATACCACCCAACTCTCCTAATGGCATCTGTAATGTTCTTGTGAAATCCCAGATAACTGCTTACATGAAAATGCACTTAGAGAAATTTTCTTATGTTTTTATTAAATTGCTTTTTTATTGTATGGAAACAGCCACATGAGCAGTTGTTCTTTATACACTGCCAGTGGTGTGTTCTGTGCAGTCGGATAAGGTTTAAGTGCAATAATGCTGTGCCAAGAAAAATTTAATTATAATCATTAGTTCTATTTTTAAAAAAAGGCATTAGAAATATAAACAAACATAAGTAATTCAGTGTGAAGTAAATATGTTAATATTGTAATAGATCTGTAAAATTAATATCAAGGAGCTACTGTATTTTCCCTGGTTAGAGGATTATGTGCTTGAGTCTGAATGGTAAAATAACTAGTGGTAATGATTTTGATGTTCTTAAACCAAAAATGTGTTTTGAAGTTTTCAGTGAAAATAAGTGCAGAGATACTGGAGTTCCATTTCTGCTATCTCAACTCATGAAAGGAAGAAAAATAGAACTGACTGTTTTTTCAGTTCTGTTTGTCCTTTAATCACACTTCAGAGATTGTCATCTTTTCCATGTTTTTCTAAAATTTTTAGGAATTTTCATTACTCTGGATTACCATGGGATAGAAATTATTATTAATGACATTGAGTCAACCCTATTTGCTTTAGCAGTCAGTGTCTTCTCAGTAAAAGCAGTGATTATATATGCACTGTTGTGTAAGTATTTTTTCTGGTTAGTACACAGAAAATTCTATTGTTCTCTATAAATATGGCTTTAGGGAATGATTGCAACACTTAGTCTATATGAAACCTTAAGAAGTTGTGTTGATGCTTTAGGTTTATGACTTCAAAGGGGAAGTGTAGCTGTGTTATTACAGAGCTAAAAAGATAATGGTTTAAAGGTTTAAGTGACTTTTGCTTGTTTCTTCATAACATTGTTAAAAGATCTGTAAGTCATGAAAAGTCCTAGTGTATTAGTTCACTGCGCCTTGCTAGGAATTGTAGTGCCATCTGTTCAAAATACTTGAGGAAAAACAAACACAGATGAAGATACAGTTCATCACACAAAGAACTTTGCATAAAATTATGGAAAAAAAATTCAAAACACTATTTAATTTTACAAAAGTAAGATCTCTGCTTTTTTTGCTACTTGAAAGTTCAGCCTTCACATTAATTATCTATTAGTATTTGGTGAGTAGCACTTGTGCTTAAGAAGAACTTATTACTGTTTCCAGGAAATAAAAGTAATTTCTCAACTAAATAGTAAATCAGCTTTTAATATGAAGGCTACCACTGCATCAGAATCTCATTTTGGGTGTTCAGCAGGTGTTTACTGTTTTTATGATCAGCGATTCTTTAAAATGTTCTGTTACAGTATAGTGTTATGGTGTTAGTACAGTGGTTCAAAGAATTCAGTAGTTTAAAGAAATGAAAGGGCAAAAAAACAGATTTTTTTTTTTCCTTGCAGCTTAATAGAGCATTCCAAGAAGAAGAATCTCCATCAACCTTTTACTGCATCAGCATGCACTGGTTCAGAGAATGGGAAGGCTTTGTAAAGGGTAAAGACAGTGGTAAGTTGAGCTCCATTTCAAAATATAGGTAATCTTCTGTTGTATTGTTGTTTGTTTCTGCTTTGGTAGAAAACTGGAGGAAGGGCAGATAGCTAAGACTGAGGTTTTATAGGTTACAAATACATCTAGGTTACAGAACATAGTAAAATAATTTACAGCAATGGGATAATGGGATAGTGTTGGAAAGAATATTGCTTGTTTGCAGGATGTTTGCTGTTAGTGGCAGCAGGAAAATTGGATCTAAGTACAAGGGGGAATGGATTTTGTTGTGCAAACTGATAGATGATGCTGCAGCTTCTGGAGGAAAGGTGACCTTGTCAAATGTAAACTCAGATAGCTCGGTAACAACTGAACAGATGTCAGTTTAGCAGTTTTAAAATGGAAACTGATAAAATGTTCTACAGTCTTGTCAGAGTCTGCTCTGGGACAGCTAAGGGTAAGAGTTAGGATTAATTTGTGTTTTATGTTGTTTGAGGACTTAACTGTAATCAGGAATGCTTTGGAAAACTTGCTCTTAATTAAGATGTGATTAGCTTTTAACAACTTAGAATGTACTGTTAAGCAGTAGAAGAACAAGCAGTAAACAAATTATCTGTTTGGCCTTTCCTTTGAAAATAGAACCTCCAACCTGCTGTTTGTTTTCCACTCTCCCAATTTTAATAATTTTTCTCTTGCACTAGATCCTCCTGGCCCCATTGATAATGCCAAGATTGCAGTAACAAAATGTGGCAGCACTGTGCTAAAACAAGGTAGGTGTCTGATATTGCTGCAGCTTTATGCATTTGCTGGAAGCTTGGAAAATTTATGGTTTTTAAAAACTTACTTATTGTTACAATAAAATGAATGGCAGTTTCTAAATTGTCGTGCCCATTTTTGGGTAATCCTTTTATTCTTAAAATGAAGAATTACTATATGCAATAGACTAATCCAAGTGCAGTTGAGAGTGTAGGAGGTGTTTCAAGAGTAAGTTAAAAATGGAGAAAGTGTGCTTTGGCTTTGTATCACTTGGTTTGATGGGGGTTTTCTTAACAAAATTGGGAGACTGTTCTATATCTGTATGAAGTTATTTGAATCTTGAAACCTAATTTGAATAGAAAAACATCTCACAGAGAGAGAAAACATAACATAAAATCTGTTGCTCATTTTTCTGCAAGTCATTTGATACTGTACATTGCACATGAGAGAATTTTTTCAAAGATACAGATTTCTTAATTATTTTTCAGTTAAATGCTAGATACCATTTATTTGGAATTCATAGATACAGAGGAAAGCATTCTTATATGACCTGCTTTAGAAAGTCTTTAGACTTGCTAGGAAGCTTTAAATTCATTGCAGCTCAGCCTAAAAGAAGAATCTGCATCAATAAGATTAACGTTTATTTAACTGGATTTTTTCCCAGTTTTGCTTAATGCCTCAGCATACACTACATATACCAATAAACCTCACCAATTGTAGAATGCGAAGAGTTTATTTTAAAAACAATGAGTTTTGGCACTCATGAGTTTATTAGTGCACTTTAATGATTCAATTAATTGAATTAATTTGAAATTGAATTAAAATTGAAGCAAATGAGCCAGTTGTTGATTTACTTTCAGCTACATTGGTACAAATTAGAGCTTGGGTAGAAATAAAGATGTATAGGATGTAGAAAATCTTTCTCATAACTTGTAAGAGGTGGGAATGCCTCTAAATAAAGTCCAGTACTACACATTTCTGTGACTGAGTTCACTGTGCCTGTTCAGTTTAACCTGACTGGCTGCAATCTGGATGAGTGAGTGAAGATTTACTCCTGTGCCTGCAGAGATGGAGTCGTTGCTTGAGAGCCTAAAGCTAAGAGAGTAGAAGTGAGGCATAACATCACTAGTACTGGCATGGGATCTGCATGATGACTTCCAGAGAAAGCTTTGCATAGTTGAGTTAGCATAGCTAAACAAACATGCAGCTCTTTGTACCCCTCCCCTTTAGAAACTCTATACAGATAAAGTACAACAGTGGGCACCACTGCTGCAGGTGACGAGGACAGAGAAGCACAGGAGGTAGGAGGAGAAGTTTATAGTGCTGACTTCCTTTTTTTTCAAGTATGAGGGTGCTGAAACAAGGCTTAACAAGACAAATTAATAATGTCTAGTAAGGCTGTCAGGGGAAACTTGCTGTCAAGCAGGGTTTTGATTTGCTAAAAGAAGAGGAGGCTTATTCTGGTAGAACAGATATGTGACCTCTCTGAGTTAATGTGAGGAAATCACTCACTAGCAGACAGATCCTTGTATTGAAACCTAGAGGGGAGATGTGCTGATGCATCTTGTCTTTGCCACTGTAAAAAGTTGTGGACAATCAGAAATGCTTGTTGGATGTTGGCTTGAGACAGGAGACAGACCTCTAGCCAGAGCAATGGAATCATCAGCAAAGACTTTAATCAATGAACGAAATCAGGCTGACCCATCAGTGCTACAGGAGCATTGCTGGAGCTGTTATTATCCTAATAATAGTCCATTGTCTCTGGGAAATTTCACTGTGCTTCTCATACTTTTATTCTTTACTATCAATATTAATTTCTCTGATGACGCAAGAATCTTGAGTCCTCAACTTTACTGTGTAATTGATGTGACTGCATGTCCTTATAATAATATGAATCATTGTTTCCTGAGTCCCAAGATGTATTGGCTGGGAGCTTGATTGGTAGATATTAGATAAGATGTTTATCATAGAATGTTCATGTGTTTTCTGCAATTACTGCATAATTTAGAGCAGATAGTTGTAAGAATCAAGAAGTATGAAATTAACACAAAATAGGTAATTGGGTTTGGCAGCTGGTGCAAGATAAAGCAAAAATAAGTGTTATGGTGTTAAATTTGGATCTGGATGCTTACAGTTTTAAATTTCAATCTGGATTTTTTTTCCTTTTTGTATCTGTTCTGGACTTAATTCATTAAAGAATTATTCTAAATACTAATTAAATGTTAAAATTTTTGCAGGTGCAGATTCTGGACAAATATCAGAAGAAACGTGGAATTTTCTTCAGTCAATATATGGTGGAGGTCCAGAGATTATACTCAGACCACCTGTTCCTCCAGTAGAACCTGATATATTGCAAACAGAAGAGAAGATTGAATTAGAAACTCATGGTCTGTAGCTATTGAGGAAAAGATGAACTTGTAAGGAATCCAGCTTCCTTACAAAATGCCCAAAACACATTCCTAAAAGTTTTATTCTCTTATCTCTGTTGGAGGCACAGCTCACTGGGCATTACATTAACTACAGAATAGTAAGTTGAAATATGTATTGCAATTTGTTTAAATAGCGACTGTTTCTCTGTTTTGGAAGGCATGTGGTTTGTACATTTTGGAATGTTTGGTCCATGGGAAAAATGTAATTTCTGAATTTTTTGCTAAAGCTCAAAATCCTATAATATCCTTAGACTTGAAAAACAGGGAAAAATTTTAGAGATGTTCAGTAACCCTTCTGATTCCTGATTGGGCTCCTGATATCTACAAACTTTTGCCTGTCTTAATTGTACAGTCTTGACAAGCCTAGGTATGTGAGGAGTATATTTTAAATGGACTGTAATGAAACATAAAGAAAAAGGATTTTCATTTCCTAAATGCTCAGGAAGAATTGTCTTTTACTTTGCACTGTAAGTATATGAAATGGGTAGTATATAACATCCAAATACTTATTGTATTTGAGTGGCTCAAACATTAGGGTAGACTGAATAATGGTTTAGTCAGCAAATGTCATAACTTATTACTACTAAATTTTACATCTTATTATAGTCTTCTGTAACTCTAACCTGGCTAGTGTCTTTAATAGTATATGTGGCAAAAAGATTTAGTCTTCTCTAGGGTAACATTTGAGAGCATGAAGTGTGAAATGTAAAATTATTATGGATATGAGTGATATAAATTTCAGAAAATTAAATTGTCTGGTCTCTTGAATTACATTCGTAAGCATTTATATTTGAAGGATTTTATTGTATTGTTAAGAATTTTCATTGGCATGATGACCTTTAATGTCAGAAGCTGGATAAAATGTATATATTGCAAAACTTTATTGAATGATTCATATTGGAATGCAGAATGACACTTGCTCATGTTTTTGCCTGATATTGTTACCAAATAAGCAGCATTATTCAAGACTGGATCAATAAAAAAAACAAAATTAACTGTGGAATAGGCGGGGGGAGCTTTCCTAGATGTTTTTCATTTATTATATAAATACAAAAACTTTTAGAGTAATGCTGTGGTACTGCTCTCACACCCATACAATTATATTTTTTGACCATTTTAAGTTTAGACAATGATGTTGACAGTTCTAGTTCTAAAGTAAGAAAATGCTGACATAACATTCCTCTGAGTAATTTTATATGTAGTTTAAAAACATATTGGTTTGTAGGACTTCATGCTATTCTAGTTAAAAAGCCATCTATAACAGCCCTAGAGAAAATATCCTCTAACAGTAAGTATTTGTAAATGTGATTTGATGTTAGTAGATAAAGCAACTTGAAGCTCATACCACATTACCCCTGTAATGTATCAAGTGCTTACTACTGACTTGTATTACTGATTAAGGTAAAGTTAACTTGCTTATGAACAGTCATTAGTAACTTGCTGATGTTGGCCTGTAAGCTACTGTCTGACTGTTTAATTTCAAGCCTATTTAATGTCTTTTTTTTCCCTTTTTTTTTTTTTTTTCTTTTTTGGCTAAAGTTTTCTAGTTTTCTTTAAGGTTCTTTAACATAGTGAAGATAAAGAACAATGAATAGAATAATTTTTCCTTCATGACATTCTAAATTGGAAACTCAGGAACCATTTCCTTGCTTAAAGCACAGTACAGTGATCAAGTTTACAAATTTATTCAGTATTTTCATTTATAGTCTGGATGGTGAACAGACTGGCCTTGTAAAATTTGTAAGGGAGAAATGAATTGAGTGTTAGGGGCATCAGCTTGTCAGGGAATGAAGCAGTTCTGTGCTGAGTTACAGCAGATCAGACCAAGACCTAAGACCCAGTGATACCAAAACAAAACCTGTTCTGGGTAATAGTAACAAAAGCATCAGATGTGAGGCACAGGAGGTAATTATTCTGCTCTACTTGGTGCTGTGCTTGTTGTGAGATCTCATCTATACTGTTCCCAGTTTTGAATGCTATATGATGATAAATAAAAGTTGAGATTATTTAAGAGAAAAGCAACAAGACTCTGTTGAAAAAGTAGTTTTGAAAACTCTTAAAAGAATGATGAAAATGCATGACTTCCAGTGTGTAAATAATTGCTGGATAATACTGAACAATTTTTTTCTGAGATAAGCAAAGATATTTGCCTCGGCTTTAGCAGTGGGGACGTGTGTTGGGTTTAGGAAGCTGATTTCAGAAATCCAGAAGTCTTCTAGTCGGTCTTTGCTTCTGGGTGTCTGACCATAGTCAAACATAATCTGTGATGCATACAGATCAGTAAGGAGACACTTTACAGCAGCAGAGTTTGTGAAATGCCTTTGTCACTGTGGAAAAAGGCATTTTCACACTGGAACTCTGTCATACTTAGAATAAACCACTCCCCTGCATTTGCAGAAATAAATAGATGTGTTTTAAGACAGCTCCAAAGGGATGACAGTCTTGCTTTCAGCCCTTTGAGAGCTCTACAAGGAGTATTATGTCACAGAAATGGAAGTAGTCTTTTAAAGGAAGGCAGTGTGGGAGAACTCCAGATGGATGGCTTGTGTATGCTGGAGGGAAGGCAGTAATTCAGAGAGTAGGTAAAGGAGAGGCCTTTACTAGGAAAAGCTGTCATGATTCGTAGCAAAGAAAGAATGCATCTCAGGAAGGGCCTGTGGAAATTTATTTTTTTTCCATAAACCTTTCACCAGACTATTTGGATTTTGTTCATTTGTTTCAAGTTGAGGAAACACAGCAATGTGTTTGTGTGTCAGAGAAACTGTCAGTTCAAGAAGGGAAAAATCCAGTGGACTCCTTGTTGTAGGCCTGGAAATCTAGATATGAGCTGTTAAAAGCCTGCAGTTCCGTCTGGTAACTTGAATCCTCTCTTCTGGGGAGAACTCTGTGGTGGGTGTCAGGGACTTAGCAGCTCAAAGCTGGATTTCTCTAAATTTCTGAACGTTTTTTGCAAGCAATATAACTAATTGTTCATCTGAACAGTAACATAGAGGAGAATGCTTCAGATACTGTGTAATGTAGCTGAACAGTATAATTGGAGGGAAAAAGAATAGCAGAAGAGCTACTGAATTACTCAGTAGCAAAATAAGGCAGTTTTGTAATGTGTTTCAAAGGTGAGAGCTAAATAATCTGGCTGCTGAATGATTTAAACTGAGGCATGCACAAAGGTGTTATCATCCAGGTTGGTCCTGTGTATAGGGATACATATATACTTATGTCTATTAATATAATTATACTTACACATATTTATGTGCATACATGTATTTTATATATGAAAAATGTTATTATAAAAATGTACATCATCTACATCTCCAGTATCTTAATTGAACTATGGCTAGAGTCACTACAATAATGATTTTGGGGTTTATGCTGGAGAAGTGACCTCGAGTAGCTACATTTGATAAAGTTTGTTTGGTTGACACTCAGTTTACTGCTGTAGTGGGTGTCAGCCTTCCCATCAGTAATAGCTTGTTTCAAGATAAGATAAAAAAGCATAGTGTTAGAAATGTGTTTGGCTATATTATAATGTGGAGGAAGAGGTTTTCATTTGTGAAGCAAAAGTTCAGTATGCCCACAGTTCAATAGTCCTGAATTTTTCTTATGAAATCTAATGTCATTTGATTTGCTATGCTAATGTATTATTTAAGAACTCTCAGATGCAAAACTTACATAGTGACTTGGTTTTTCCAGTACTATATATCCTACTTCTCCTAAAAGCAGAAAGCATTTATTTGTAATGATACTGCTGACATTTGACTTTTTTTTTTTTAATCCCGTTACTCATAATATAAGTTCATTTGGAAAAGCAAGCCTGGGATTTTTAAATTTTACTGAAAATCTTAGATATTATGTGCTTAAAAGGGACCAAATGCTTTCTTCATATTTGCCATATAACTATTTTATACTGAACTAAGAAAATTCTATTTCATTTATTCCTTTTGAATTCCCTATATGCATCTGGCTTAGTGCAGTCTAAGCAGTTTTCTCACTGAAAACCTTTCAGTCTTCATTTTGCCCAGGAAATGAGTAAAACAACTAGGCTTTCTCATTCTTCCTAACAGATGGCTTTTCTGGCTTCCCTCTATACTTAAGCCATCCAGAGCTGACAGTTAATAGCAGGAAGCAAAATAAGACTTCTGGGTTTCTGAAGTCACAGAGAAAGACAAATCACTTTTAGTGTTAATTCACAGGAATTAATCCAGTTACAAACAAACTTGGTTTATAGTAGCCTTCAGAATCTTAGGAGATTAGAAAATAGCCTTGTTCAGTAAAATTTTGGAAGTGCTATTCTCACTAACAATGAAAAGTGTAACTTGATTTCTTGAATATGTTCTGTTACATATATATTACATATATATATCTGTTTTAAACATATGACTTCTCTTAGGTTAAGCTTCAGGCTAGCTTTAAGCCATTCAACAAGATGCCAAGTCTGCTTCTCCATAGAAAGCAGTGAACACTGCCACAGCAAGATAAAATATGCTTATGCATCTCATGTTACACGTTTGCTTACAATAGCAGAGTTGTGGATTTTGCAGAAAGTTGGAATTATTTATTCTGTCTCAAAACTTTTCTCTCTTCTGTGTGTCAGCTCAAACATGCAGCTAGAAAAAGAGGGTCTGTTTCTGAGAAACACATCACTGAAGTGTCCAGTAGGTTTTCCACACCTGGACTGATAGTGGTATAACATGCAAAGTCACTCGATGGCAAGTTTCCACATAGGTTGCACATGGTTGTATGTGTGGGCTTTAAAAAAATACAGTAAGAACTTGATCACTGAAATAGGATGTTTATAAGATGAATAAGCAAGTTAAATTCATTCTCTGTTCTTACTTGTTCAAGATTGAGTTGATTAACTAAAACTTCAAGTTCTGATTGTTGAATGGACGTGTAAAAATACAGCTGACACTTGACTGGCTGATTTATATACAAGTATAAAATGAACCACCAGTAAAAAACTGGCATAATAGGAATACACTGGTTTGTAATGCAGTTTTGATATGCCTTTATGCAATGCTAGTGACTCTTAAAACACTTCTTCCTAGTCATTGGGAGCATGGGAGGTACAAAAGTAAAGCAGTCATCATCGACAAAATATTTTCATAACGCAAATCAAGTTGAGAAGATTTCATTTCCAAAGATATTCCTCCTTCCTCACTTGGAGATCACAAACAATTAATTATACATAAAAAATTTCAGTAAGATCTGGTTTTGGAATAACTTAGCACATGAGAAAGTAAATCTAAAAGTACTTTGTTGATAATAAAGACGGCTGAAGAGAGGAGGCATTTGATTCATAGGTGTAGGAAAAAAGCTTAGAATAAATTGTCAGTTGCCAAAAAAAAAAATAGCAATTTTTGTTTCATATCGGACAGGACACTGCCAAGAGCTTTTTGTGTTCATTGTTCATGAACAGTTTTGCTCAGAAATGAATATTTTTGTAGGTGACTAATTTTTTTCTGTCTGGTGTGTTTAATGTGAAACATGCTAAACATGTTAAACATTATAAAAAAAGATGTCCTGGTTACCATGGGGACACACTGCTTTTTTTTTTTTTCCCCACCTCCCCTGGGTGTCTGTTAAAATGCCAAACCCAAATGAACATGCAGCACTTGCTCACACTGTGATGCATGTTTGTTTCCACCACTGCACACAGTGTCTCTTTAGCACCAGAAGTAAGGTTACTCTGAGATTTTCAGTTATAACAAAAGAAATGCACTCATGCATGCCAAAGTGCTAATGAACTGGCAGCTATTAATTCACTTAGACACTATTTTCAATTAAGTGTTTCATGTAGTACCAAGGTTTACAATTTAACTGTAGAAGCAAGAAATAAAACATGTATTAGCTATGAACCCTGAGTGCCCTGTCTTCTGAATGATTTTAAGGGAAATATGCTCTCTTTTACCTCGTTTGCTTGTAGTATAATTAATTTGCTGTCCAGCCAAGCAGGATAGTGGAGATAATCTGTCTTTTGAACTTGATCAGTAGGAATCTGAGCTTTATATGTGACCTTACCTTTGCACACTCAAGTGCAGAGACTGGTCTTCCTAAGCTCTTTCTGTAGGTGTTGGAAAAGGCTCAGGTAATAGAGGCAGTCTCTGTTTCTGCTCTGCTTTTAAGTTAAATCTGAAAAGGGTCTGCTGTCATTCTGGATTTGAGCCCTGAACAGGAATCTCTTCTTAAACTGTCAGTGGTGCTGGTGTTCACTCCTATGTGATGGCAATTTATTTGAAATTTAATTTAAACTTTCACGTCCTGTATGAGAGGGCTTAGTTCACAAGCTTGTCACTGAAAAGTGTTTCTGTTTGGAGAAAATGGGCCTAAAGGCTCGGCAGAAGTGTGCCAGGTCTATTTATTTATTTATTTTATTTAGACACACCAGGTTTATTTGTTTATTTATTTTAATTAGACACCACTATCTTACTTGGAAACTGCTAATTTATGTTTTTCTGACATTGAACATTCTACATACTCTTTCGTTTTGAGTAATAGAGCCCTTTATTGTGTTCTAAGACCTGAAGGAATATTAAGGTAGTCAAAACAGTAACAGGCATATTCTGTGACCTGATGCACCTTCATGTAGGTTATGCATAATTCAAAACATTAATGCAGAGCCACTATTGCCTGAGAGTGCTCCCAAACATGTAACAAAGGGATGTTTCTGAAGGAGAGAGGGAAGATAAAAGGGATTGTTTGGACAGGAGTTGATAACATCTCCAAGGACTAAAATTCCTTGACAAAGGTGACTCACTCAAAGTCTGTGTTGATAGGGATGCTCCAGGGAGGTAAATGGAGGTGATGTGGGCTTCAGGGTTTTAGTAGCCTTAGGCAAAACCACTGTGCCCATAGGGTCCAGCTCCCCCTCTCATCCTGTTTAGTCAAAACTTCCCTGATTCATATAGGTAAATGTCCCAGAACATGGAAGTCTCTGGATTGTTCTTTTCTTGAAGCCTGAGTCAAATTTCAGACACTACGATAACACGCTCTAAGAAACTGCAGTAAAGGAAATTAAAAAACATACAGTTGGTTGAAATAGGTAGCAATATTTCTATTTAGAGATATAAAAACCCACTCTTGAGTAGTAAAAGCTAAGAAGAATACATACTGAAAAACAAAGACCTTCCTTTTGGTGTGCAGCTTTTATGTTTATTGGGCTCCAATCTAGAATGTTTTTTTAATAATGCACTACAATCTATCATTTCATATCAACGTGACATTGAAGCCTCTACTGAAATTAGAAAAAGCCATTTAAATGGGAATACCTCATATGTGAGGAGTATTTATGCATAGTACTCAGTATAGTCTAATTCATTCAATTATTAAAAACAAGTGTCAGATTACTTCACTGCAGCTTCTTAGACCAATTTGAATTAGATTGTCTCTACTTTAAATATACAGACACAAAATGAGAATAATAACTTCCAAAATTCATTTAACTTTTGTGATTGGTAACTTGCTTTTCAACGTGAACTGACTAATTTCATTAACTAAAGTCAAATCTGCAATAATATGTGTGGGTTGTAAGATTCCTGAATTGTCTCATGTACTTACCCTTTATCAGTGACTGGAGTTGGTTCTTTAATGAAGAGCTGAAATTTTATTTCCCCCTACATTGTTCCTACCCAAAAAAAAGAAAAAAAAAGGCATAAAACCCAGGCATTCCACACTTAAATGCATCAGTAGAGTATGTCTTCAGGCAGAATAGTTCTTAAAGGTTAGACACAAAACAGAATTGTTTCTCTAAAGGATTTTGCTTCAGGTAAAACCAGTGGAAACATTTCACTGAGGGCAATTTAGCCTTTCTCATATTTATTCTTTATATATGGTCGCTTTAATGGGGAAAAAAAATCAGAATGTGGAGGTCTTCAGGGAATAGGGCAGGCAGAACTGAACAAAACAGAGGATGTATAACAATACATGACATGAATGTGTAAGGATATGTCATGTATTCAAGCAGAAAATTGTTTTAACTCTGATAATTTTTTGTTTTCTTTAGTTTCAACAAAACTATCCTTCTATAACTTTATCTTCTTTCTTCTCTTTTCTCCAAAGTGCCACCCATAAAGTACCTACAGACAAAATTATTGAGTAATTTATGCAGAGGTATCTAACTGTTGTGCTGAGCCAGCTGTCATCCAATCCAGGATGCTTTAATAGGTTTGGGCCATGGAAGTTGACCCAACAGAACCTAATCTGGCTGTAGGAAAATTCTATGTCCAAGGCTTGAGACAGATGAAATAAGCCTCTGGAGCTGAATTGAGCCATAATCTCCCTTGTCCTGCATGCCCTCTTGAGGAGCCAGTGTAGATCCAGAGCTGTAGCCAAGGACATAAGCCCCGTTTAACCAGAGCTGGGGCAGGAATCAGTAATAGCTTGTTAATGCTCTTTGGAGGGTATGGTGGAAAGAGAGCAGAGCAGCTGTCAGAACTAACCTAGATGTCCTTAGGCTCAGCTTCTCAGTTGTGCTGAGTTCCAACGAGTGAGTTTCATTAATCTTTTGTCAGGAAAAAAAAAATCACATATTATATGCTCTAATAATAGGAGAAGCAATTAAGCAATTTCAAGGATTGAGATGGGTGGGAACAGTGATGTTGCTGCTGAAAGCAGGAGCTGTGTCACAGCTTCATTAAAGCTGGAACTTGTAATGTTGGCAATTCTTCATGCACAAACATGAGCTGAGGCATCCCACAAACATGGAGGGATATAAAGCTTCTGCTTTTGCAGAAAATGCTGCTTTGGGAGGGGTCTGAGCTACTAATTTTAAGCTTGTCCCATTGTAACTTGATGAAAAGTTGTCATTAACACCATTATCCCCTGATCAGAATAGGGGGTGGTTTTGTTGTGGTATGGGTTTTGTTGTTTGGTTTCTTTTGGTTTTTTGTTTTTGGTTTTTTTTTTCTCACTACCGACATTGATGAAGCCTGAGAATTTGTTATTGCTTTATAAATGAGTAATATGTGAGGCTGCCCATAATAAATACAGCTACCAGTTACTGGTAGAAGATAGATGCTGTAGCACAGAGGAAACTGCAGCCACAAGAACTAGAGATGTAACATAGTTTGGGTAGAGTATATGAGGAACAAGGGACACCAGCTGGAAGTGAAAACTTGTTGAAGAAAGCAGTACGGTGCATCTAGGCAGGAGTATATTCCTTTACACTTCGGAATTGTTTCAGAGCTGATATCTGATACTGTAGGGAAGGGGCTGCACGAGTGGCTGAAAAAGATTTTGAACTGTGGGGACATCCGAGTAGATGTAGAGCCTCAGGCAGCTTCAAACAAAGCAGGTTTCTCCAGGTTTTAATGTAAATTCTTTTGGGTGGAGGTGTTAGTGAACCTGATCTCAGGGATTACTACACATGGGCTGCTTTCTGTTCTTTGCATGTTGTTAATTTTCCTCTGGAAGGTTAACAGAGCCAAACTACACACTAGGTACACAATGGCTGGGTTAAATCCCGGGAAAAGCAGGGAGGGTGCAGAGGTGGGGCAAGAGCTTCACGAGTATCCCTTTCATTAGCAGGAACCATGACCTCAAACATCACACCATTAACAGGTTAACAGGTCTTTGTTAACCTTCCATCACTAGGCATCGCTGCTTCTTAGGCAAGATGGCAGAACCTAATATTTAATTGTGATTTGAAGGCAAATCCTGGTGTAGGGTGTGGTTACAATATAGTCGGACTGGTTTAATCGTATTGCCAAAAAGTTACTGCTGCCAAAGGAGGATTGCCTGGTTCCTCGCCTCTACTGGCAGCACTCCTCCCCCCATCTCACATGCTGGCTCTCATCAGCCCTGTGGTGAGTCAATGCAGTTTAATTTCTAGATGAAAACGAACACACCAGAAACAGGAACAGCTTCTTGGTGGTTTAGGAAATCCAGCTGGTTTACCGTGTGTGTAGATGAGCAGCAGAGTGGGCAGTGGGAAAGACTGTGGGGCAGGGATGGGGGAAGTGCTGCCTCCCGTGTCAGCAGCCCCTGGAGTCAGTCAGGTCTGTTGCTCAACTGCGTCTTTGCAGCGCCATGGGAATCTTAAAAACCCCTACCATCAAAACCCCCAATCGATTTTGCTCAGAAGCAGCTGAGCAGAACCCTCAGTTCTCCTATGAAAGCACTAAGGCTTGTCTGCAGTGCAATAATATCCTCAGCCATTGCAGCTGTTCAGCTAAGTGAGGATATTTCTAAATGGAATGTAAGGCAGAGCGCTTTAGTGCACACAGGTGCTCCCGCAGTAATGAGAACACCGCTCCTGCTCGGGCACACGCACAACAGGGCTGCGAGAGAGCAGCACAGAATCGAGAGAAAATTTCCCTCTCTCTCTCTTCTGGGATTTCTGTTAGTTTGAATTTGATCACAGAAGACTTCCAAGTCAGCAAGATGTAGGGAAAAGTGAGAACTGCTTGGGAGGGTGGAAAAGCTGCTGAGGTTTTTCTGCAGACTCTGCAGAAGGAATGTCTGTATGACTAGACTTGCAATTTGGATAATTAGGATTTTATTAAATGTGCTTTTTTTACAAAAGTATCTACCACTTGAATACAGTCACTGGCTACCTTTAAAAGCAACTGAAAATATTCTGCAATACTTAACTCTGTTACAGACAACTGTTTTACCTAAGGATTTTCCAGCAATCTAGAAATGTTAATTTTTACTAGGAGAAAGGTTTTCAATTTCATTAGCATTTAACAGAAAATCTGAGTCTGTGTTTCTTGTCCACTCAAAACTCTTCCAAATGCATTTTAACTGTGGTGTTTCAGGAAAAAAGCAATTTCAAGTTCAAGAATAGTCAGAGACAGACAGTAGTTTTGTTGTCTCTGTAGGAGTACAGGTAAATGATGTATTAGAGCAGGCTGTGGGTGGTAGGTAGTAGTAACTTCGTGATCGCACACCGGTGGGCTAAGAACCAAGCAGCAGTACAGGAAGAAATTTGAAAGCACAATCGATAAATTTTTAGTGATAATCCAGAGGGCTGGAGTACCCTACGGAGCCTGTTCTTGCGGCACAGCTTGAGCTAAGTCGGGTCACCGTGGTGGAAATTATTGAGGAGCTGCCAACCGAGCAGCCCCGCTTTGGGGGCACGAAGCTGGCAGTAAGGGCAGGATCACCTCCGGCCAGCAGAGCGCTGCCCCCGAGCCGCGCTCCCCTTCCCGGCACAGCAGCCCTGGAGCGTTCCCGCGCCGCCGGCGGCTGTGCCTGGGCGCCCCGCGCCGCGCTGCTGTCCCGCCCGCGCGGGCGGAGCTGTCCCCGTCCCTCAGGGCGCTCCGGCACACAGACAGACAGACAGCCACAGACACCTGCCCGGCCGCGCTGCGCTCCCGGCCCGCGCCGCCGCCGCGCTCCGCCGGCAGGGGGAGCTGCAGGGAGCGGGTCCCGCCGCAGCGCGGGGGGGAGGGGAAGGAAGCGGAAGGAGCCGCCGCCGCGCTGAGGGGAGCAGGCGCTGTGCGGAGCCGCCGCCTGGTGCGGGCGGCACGGAGGGAGCTAGCGGCGCGCGGGGCAGCGCGGCCCGGCCGCGCCGAGGAGCGGGCACCAGGTGAGGGCCCGGCCCGGCGCGGGGGAAAGGGGTGGGGTGGCCCGGGCGGCGGCGAGTTCGGAACCCGCGCGGGGAGGGGGAAGGAGGAGGAGGGAGCGAGCGGGGGAAGCCCCCACGTGACCAGCGCGTGCGGGGAGGAGGTGGCCGCTCGCGCGCCCCGTTCGAATCAGCTGGCCCGCGTTGGCGCCTCCTGCGCGTGCGCGGCGGCCCCGCCTCCCCCCGGGCTTTACGTGTGCGCGCGCCCTGCGCGGCGGCCCGGGGCACGTGCGCGGCGCCGCGGCCGCCATGTTGTGTCTGAGCCGCGCGCGGGCACGGTGCGCGCGCGGCGGGGGCAGGGGCGGGCGGGGAAGGAAGGCAGGAAGTCTCGCGAGGTCGCGCGGCTCCCGCGGGAGCGGGCCGGGTGCGGGATGGCGGCGGCGCTGGGCGCGCTGGGTAATGGTACCGGGCCGGGGGCGGGACCGGGACCCGCCGCCCCTCCCGCCGCGGAACGGGCGCTCGGGAGCGGGCGGGGCGCGCGCCCGGGGGAGAGCCACTGGCTCCGCGTCGCCGCCTCCTCCCCCCGCCCCGGCCCTGCCCCGCCTCACCTCACATCACCCCGTGCCTGCCCCGCGGCCGCCCCCCCTTCCCTCCCCCGCACGGGCTCTCCCCGTCCCGCCGCTTCCCCCTCGCCGCTCCGCCTCGGTCCCCGCGCCCGGGGCTCGCCAGCCGCGGGTGCCCGCAGAGCCCCGTGGGTCGTCCCCTCCGTGCCACCCCCGCACCGGGTGTCCCCGAGTTCCCCGCGCTGCCGCGGCCGTGCGGCGCTCTTGGCTGCGGGCCCGTGTTCGCAGCCGGAGCTCCCGGGCCCTTCCTCGGCCACCCTGCAGCCGCGGGCCCCGGCGGTGTCCCGCTGGCTCGGCCTGCCCTGCACCCCTGCCCTGCACCCCTGCCCGGGCTGTGCCCCCGCTCTCGGCCGGGATTCTGCTGGGCAGCCCAAGCGGTGCCTGCCCCGTAGGGACGGAGGCGCTGATGGTTAAGGATGCAGGGTGTCCGAAAGAGAGCTCTTGAACATCCCAAGTCTGCTCTCGATGGAGGCTTTGATATATATCCCGTTTCAGCATAAACTTGAAACATACAGTTCCGTTTTCTCTTGTGTTTAGAAATATTATTCCAGTGGTATCCAAGTGTCCCAGCTCAGCAATATTCCCTTTGTCTCCTAATCCTGATCTCTTTTAAGGGAGAGCATATGGTTCTTCTTCTTCCTTATGGTGTTTTGTATTCTGTCCTTGTTTTTATCCAGTAACGTTGGCAAGTTTTGTAGTCTTGGAGTATTTTGCTAATCTGGTTCTAGGCTAACACATAACAGAGACTAAATTTTTTTTAAAGAATATGTTTTTGAGGCTTTGATGCTCCAAGTTTTATTTTGTAAATATGCTTCCAGTAAAAAAAACTAGTAGTTCTTCCATGGTTATATATACATTTGCATGTTTTCCATTGGTATTGTCATCGTGCTGTACTAATCACTACGTAGTGATTGTTTACTGAGGCTTTTAAGTGAAGCTCTACGTGTACCCTGTATTTTACATTAAATACTGACTTGTGCAACCTCTTAAGAACATGCTTTTTGGATGTATTTCTAACCTGTGGTTAGATACTAGCTTCCCATGCTAGCTGCTCCAAGGATTGGTCATCTAGTAGGGACTGGCAGGTTTGGGATTAGGAAAATGGGATTCTTTACATAAGCGAGTGTAACTTCTGAGAAAAGAAGTTGACAAGGTAGTGTTGTAGTTTGTTTTCAAGTATCTTTTAATCTTACTGTACTGTCTTTTGCATTAATAGTAGTAATACTTGCTAAATCAGAAGTGGAAAAAAGTGTAAGGGACAAAAACATGGTGTGTGTTATACAGCAGGGGAGAAAAATGCATCTCTTTAAAGAGTATATTGAAAAAATGTTCAAAAAAGATAACCATCAGGTGAAAATTTTCGCTCAAGTGAAGAAACTTCCCATTACCTTAGAAGGGCTTAGCAGTTAAGTCAGTTTGACATGTGACTTCTAGCAAGTCATTAAGAACCTAAACAACTTTGGTTTCAGGTTTTTTCCAGCACTGTCATGTTTATTCCATAAAAAATTTCTGTGCTTTGAATTTACAGGCTTGAATTTAAAGGCTTTTTGTGAAGGAGTGTTATGGAGTGCAACCGTGTCTGTCAGTAAGGAGCATCAGTGAATGACCTTACATTGAAATATTGCTCATAATTTCTGTTTCTGGTTGTTTAGTCTATCATAAGTTGTTGCAGTTCTCAGTTGTACCACTGTTAAGTGAAATGATTTTTCCTTTGCCTTGCATACTCCAAGTGTATAATTGCTAAGTGAGAGGCTGTATTAAATAGCGTCATTATAGAGGTATTTAGTGATGGAGCTCAATCATGTGTCTTGTCTCATCATTTTTAACATTTCTGGAAAAAGAGAAATAGCAAATAGGATTCTTTGGCTCGTTGTTATTATGGATTTGATGTGCAAAAATAGCTAGATCTTTATTTCACACAATTTGGGAATGTGTCCTAATAAGGGCTTTTGTTCTACAGCTGAACAGCATGTGACTGCTCTGATGTTTATCAGTGTTTCTAACGTACTTGTGTAGTGAGATTACATAGTGAGATATGCTGTCCTTAGTCTCCTACAGAATAAAGGCTTTACACTCCCTGTATTTCCAGGAGACTTAAAGTTCTTGTGGGGATTTTTGGTTAGTTGGGTTTTTTTGGTCCGTGGCTCTTCCCGATCATTTTAGGTACTTAGGTTGACTTCTAATCAATAATAGTGGTGTGGTTGATACAAAGTGCAGAGACTTATACTCTGCTCTTTTACCATAATGGAAATAAGAAATGTGTTTCTTAACGTTTCTAGAAGTACTGGGGAAGCTGGAACAGAAGTCTTTGCAGTCTGCCCTGCTTCCAGTTGTGCTTTTTTTCTTGTTTCATTTTGGGCTTTTTACTTCTTTTAAATTACCTTTCACATTTCCAAACCTCTCTTTAAGATCTCTAGGACTAATCTATTGAGGTTTGTTTTGTTTTGGTTTTCCCAAAGTCTTTGCATTGTGTGGGAACTGATGATATAGGTCTCTCTGGTCATAAGGAACCAAATTTGCAAAAGAGAATTTATTCATCAAGTATTTAGCTCTTGCATCCATGTATAGATTGCACTCAGTCCTAGAAATGCAGTACTGTAGGACCTATTGTTCCCTTTCTCTCAGGTTGGTTAAAAACAAATTGTATTATTCCAGACAGGTATTTGAAGACCTTGTCCTTAAAAACCTTGAAGAAGAAAAATTCTGCCACATCTGTAGGCGTGAGTGAAGTTGCAGAAAGTGAGAAACTTTCTCACTTCTGTAGTGAGGTAGTTTTTTTTTTGGTTTTTGTTTGTTTGTTTGTTTGGGATTTTTTTGTTTTTTTGTAGTTTCCAAATTAAATGTTCTTTGCTGTTAGTCAGGCTGCTGCTGCTAAGAATTTGCTCCTGGTAAACTTTACTCGGACACTTAAGGGTATATTGTTCCAGTTTTAAGAACACCATAAATATGGTTTGTGGTTGAAAAACTGCTGTGGTTGTGGAACCATCATGGTAGTTGCAGTTTTCTGAAAACCTTCCTTCTGTTTGAGTAACTCTAAAAGACACTTCAGAGGTGCAGAGCTGAACATTAAATCGTGTGTTCTTATTGGACACTTGTGTTCCCAACAAAAAGACCTTTAAAAATATTCCCTTATAGATTGCAGCTTTGTAATCAGATTACTTAGGATTTGTTGGTTGATAATTTATATGGTTTGTGTTCAGAATTTGAGTATTAGTTAACAATTTGCATTTAATTGCTTTCCTTTATACAGGCAATTGGTTGTATTTTTCGTCCAAAAGTTTAGTAGCCTAACTTACAGTAACTGTTCTTTAGAGCTACTTCTGTGTTTTGATGCTTATAATGAATTCAGTTAAACACAGACATACATAAAGCTCAGTGAGTCCCATCCCCTGCCCTTTGGAAGTATATTGGGATCATTCCCTCTGGCGACAGAGCTCCTCCTTGTGTTGCTTGTTTCAGCAGCTCCATCACTCACCCCATGGTAAAGTTTTACCTGGTACTGAATTTCAGTATTTTTGCTTTGCATACAGCTGACTGCTTTGTCTCTTGTTGCTTCAGAAAAGAGTTGATTCTCCTTGTAGCAGTGTTTTAGATTGCTGTTAACTGCTCTCCAGTTTTTCTGGTCTTTTGAGCCTCATCACAGGACAAAGGAATATGAATGTTGGCAAGATAGACAATTTGTCCAAGATTTTAAAGATGTTTTTAGTAGTTCAGATTTAAATACAGTATTTAAACACAAATATTTGGGGTTTTTTGTGGGGTTGCATATGTGCTGACAAAGTGTCAGTAAAAAGTGTAAAAGCTCATCTTTATATGCTAGTAGTAGAAAAGTGGGGTTTTAATAGTATCTTGTCATGAGAAGTACCTGATTTCTTTGCCTAAGAAGGATGATGGTAATTTTGTTTAAAACACTTCAGTTAAAAAATTTGGAAGTCAGAGAGGAAAGGAGTGTTCCTGAGAGTTTACCTGTTGGTACATAAATTATAACATCCTGCTTTTTGTTGGTGTTTTAGTTTTATTAGCATATGTGAATGTCCATGAGAGCTGATTTTTTCAGAGCTAGTCGTGCAGGGTTTTTTTGTGTGAATTGAAGTATCTCTAGTTTAGGAAGGAAAAACAGGGAGCCCAAATTGCAAATTGGAGAAGCTATGCAACTGGGTTACTGTGCCACACAGAAATGAATTAGAGGGAGGAGAGTGACAGAGCCTCCTGTGTATGTTTGTGTTTGAAACATACTCTGCCTGTGCAGTAGCGTTGAAGTTAGGAATGTTATCTCCACAGCCAAAGAATCTGAAACACCAAAGATAGATACTGTCAGAGACCTTCTGCCATGCTGCTTAATTACTTATTAAATAAATGCTTTAAGAACACTGGAGATTGAAGGCATGGGTGTGTCTTTTGTAGTCATATTTTCTGAATTTATTCCTGTTGATTTTTTTTTGGTTTGTGGCCTGGATGATAGAACAAAGCAGATTAACTAATTGCCTGGACAGGACAAATCTGGGAGTGAATGCAAGCATTAGTGTGAAATAGTCTTGGAAAACTGGATCAATGACCTGAACTGTATAAGATGCAGTTCAGCAAAGAGAAACACAAAACAGTACCTTTGGGTAGAAATAGTAAATTTAAATATGAGAAACACTTGGCTGGGCAACAGTTCTGTAAATAAGCAGCTCTATCACAAAATGAACACAGAGGAGTCCTGACAATTCTGTGAAAACCAGGATCTCACTGGGATTTATGAACAGGATTGTTGCGTGTGACAGGGAAGTTGCTCTGCAGTACTCAGTGTAAGGCCTCAGATAATGCAGTGTCTCTGTTCTTGTTACTCTGCTTCCAACGGAGTTGGACCAGCTGAGAGTATTTACAGAAGAATTGCAATAATGACCTTTAAGAAAGGACTGAAAGAATTGTACTTGTTTTGTCTTTAGCTGAGATGGGGAGACATAATAATAGGCTTCAAATGTGGTAACAAAGTTTGCAATAGAGAATAATGCAATAAACTGTTCTCTCTAGGTGGGAAAAGAAATAATAGTCCTGAGGAGCATAAAAAGAGATTTTGATGTCAGGGAAAACTTTCCAGCTTCAGGAAAGATTATCTATCCAGGACAGATAATCACAGGGTTATATATGTGAGGGAAGTAATGGGATATCTGTTGCTGAAAGTGCTCTAGAAAAGGTTAAATAACCTCCTTTTAGAGGTGATTGAAGTGTAGTTTTCTGTCCTTGGCATAGGAGGTAAGATGACTTTTTAACATGAGATGTCTCATCATTTTTAGATTTTTGTGATGTTGCTGGCCACGATTTAAAAGAGTAAAACAACAAAACAACATCGAAGAGAAAAAAAATTAGTGATGTAAGAGTTGTAAGATTTAGTAAAAAAACCTCCATCAAATATATTCATTAAAGGGTTTTTATGGAGTATTTATTAAAGCTGTCTGTAATGTAATATTGAAGGTAACTTTAATAGAGCTTTCATTGTAGATTTAATATCTTTGACTTGCCTTTAGGTGGTTTTAGTGATCCAAAAGAATGAAACTGAGCTAGAGTCAAAGTCTTTCAGAAGACTTCATTGAAGAGAAGCAAAGCTCAGAAGATAAATTCTAATGAGCCAGGGAGTCAGGTGCATTCTAGTCTGAAATAGAGCACACCATGCAGCTTCACCTCTCTATAAAATCAAGATTACAGTTAACATCTGAGAGATGGATGTTGGAGGTTAATCACCACTGATAAAGTCTTAAGGTTCCTGAAGGGTTTGTTATATAAATATATCGTTATTTAAAATTGGTTTGTGTTCCATGTATTAGGAGTAGATTTCAATCTTTTATGCCCATTGCTATGTAATAGCAGTATAAATAAGCTTGAACAGAAATGTGTCCTGTCTACTACGTATCCTAGTTTTACACAAAATTTCTCCTTTGGGACTCTTTTAGGTGATTTAAAAATTGATTAAACTGGAAGAGCTAACCTTGATAAAAATGAGTTAAAGCTTTTTAGAGTTAAAAGTACTGAACAATTTGATAGAACTTCTTGAACTAAGTTAAACTGAACAAAATTCAGTTTAATGCCTTATTTTGCATTTTTTCTATTCAAAATCAACTGCCTACATCCCATGTGACCTTGTTCAAGCATTTCTGATTTTTGAAATTTGACTAAGCTGCCTCAGGGTTAAGGGCAAGTGAAGGATAGGGTTTGTGTCACAAATGTCTGTGCTCTGGAATTAGGGAAAGGGCTAAAGGGAAACAAATGTCACATTCTCAGTGGTTTAAAGAGTGTAGAGGGTTTTGATAAAATTATGCTTTCAATCTATTGTAGCCTAATTTTAATTAGATTTTTAGTACGTTTTCCCATCTCACCTGTTACATGGATTAAAGTTTATGTGTATTTCCACTGCATAGGCTATCAGCATTGTCTGTGTTACAATTGATGGCAAATTGGGACTAAACCATTGAGAAAATCAGTGTTGCTAACTGACAGGGCACTGGGTTTAGATCCTGGTGTAGTGTTTGCTTATATAAACCTGGAAATCAATAAAGGAAGAATGCAAACACTGTTCACCATATTAGACTGATGTCAGAAAAGGAATTTATTTCCTTTCTCAAGTATTTTAAGTCTTCCAGGGATTTTCCTTCTATGTATCACTGCAGTACAGAGGCTTTTTGTAGCCTTTTTTAAAGGGATCATGTTATCTTATGTAGTAAAGGCACAAAGGCTTAAGTCTTATGCAGAAGCAGATGCACCTATTCCCTAAGCTCCACCTGAAGAGCTGGAACTGAGATGCAATTGTCAGACAGAACTGCCTGGAAAAGGCTGCTTTAACCTGGAGTTCGGCGCAGCAGTTCCTGCAGAGTTGACTGGAGTGGTGTATAGGTGGTGACTGAGTAAAGATTTGGGGTAGAAAGCTGTTAACATTTCAACAGATGCCATGGTTTCTTTCCTTTGGGTTATTTTCCTATTTCCAATGTAAAAAAAATAAGGCAACTTCAAAAATTGTATCTTGTTAATAATTTTGAGATTAGAATATATTAGTGCATGTTTTCCATCATTACCTTCTTTTCATTTACTTGTGTTTTCTCTATGTACATGTCTCTAAAAGTCAGAGTACAACTAGCAGCAAGTTTTTCTGGTTAGGGCTACATGATTGTATTGCTTTTGTTAGTAACTACTCTATTTGTCACTTGAAAAGATTGGACAATATTTCTGTGCCTTGCTATGCTGCCACCACTGTTCTTCGGGGGTTTCCTTAAAAGCTAGACTTCAGGAAAAGAAAGCTAGCTAAATGTTCTCAGGTCGTCTCAATCCTCACTTGTCAGTATTTCTAGTTTTGTTTTTTTATTTATTTAACCTTGGGAAAATAGGCAAAATGAGAAGCAAGTATAGCTTATGGGGTTTTTTTTATTATTATTTTTAACCAGTGTTTTATTTTCAGTGGAATCATGATGTTTATTGCATCAGTTTTCTGGAAATTCTGCTATATTCAGTTCATTCTAAAAAAAGCAGATTGAAAAAAATCTTTATTCACAGTATTATTGTAGAGGCTGCTCTAGTGAAATTACTTTTCATGTGTGTGGGTAGTTTTAAATGCACCTGTGAGGAAGTGGCTTCTAACAGAATAAAGTGTAGTTACATAATTTCTCTTAAGTGAGGTCAGGTGAGAGTTTTTCTGGATCATGGGAATTGAGTGATCCTTTGTTAAGAGGATTCCTAAAATACTTCAGATGAAAAAGGTTCTTCACATATCTGCTATCTGACAGCCAGTGCTGAAAAGGACAATGAGAAACATTCACTCCTTGTATGATGTCCTAGTGCAAATAAAGCTTCCCACACCTCCCCCATCTCAAAGTGAAGTCTGTCTTTTTCAGATTTCTTGACATATATTTTGGAGGTCTGAATTGTTGAACCAAAGTGAATTTGCAAATCCTTGAGAATCCTCTGTTCTAATAAATTGATTGCTTTTTGGAGTACAGTTTGCTGACAGGACCATTCGGATTATACAAGTGTACAGGATCAGATTTGTTGCTCTTAAGATCTTGATAGGCAGTCTTCTGTTGTTGTTCTAATTGCATGTCAAAAAAAAAACCCTAACAAAATAAAAAACCTTCACCAACAATATAGGTAACAAATTTCTTCTTAATTTGATGAATTTCACTTACATCTCTCATGATCTGAAAATATCGGTGGTTTATTCCAGCCCAGAAGTTTTATTGGAAATTCACCTGTTACATAAAGGGTTATTTTTTCCTTTGATTAGAATTCTTAATATAGAGAGAATGTTTTTCCTCTCTTTTGGGTTCTGGAGGTAAAAGCAGGCCAGTTACTATCATTTTATCCAGTGTGACTCATGTCTCATTGATTTTCCACTTGAGAGGTAACTCTGCTGATCAGACCTTGTGTTCTGCTTTTAGGATGTATTTCATAATTAAATTAGTTGCAGTTAAATCAGCTACTCTTTTAAAAAACTTTTTAGATTCTTGTATGTCTGTATTTACTTGGCCAAATAAATTCCCTTGAAGAAACCATCCCAAAAAGTCAGGAGATTGTGAGAAACAGGAGAGCTCTGGAGAAGCTTACTGTGTGATACTCTTGGTACCATTTTCAGTTTGGATTCATGTGTCACTGCAACTTTGTTATATGACTTGTACCACATAATCATGTGGACGTTTCTTCTCATCCTGTCTGTTCTGTCAGCAGGGCCTGATTTGCAGACGTGGCATGAGCTCCAGTTTAAGTTCTGTTTGCTTCTCTTCCTTTAAATGTGCCCTTCCTTTGTGTGAGTTGTAGCATGGCTTCCCTGCTTGGTTCACTCCTGCAACTGCTTTGAAAGGAAAGTTTGCTTTTCTAATACTTAGAAATTAGCTTCTGTTGAAGTGTGGACAACTGTTGCTTTTTTGACCTTCACTGACCATACTTTTCATGATGAAATGTCAAAAAGAGTCCAGGGGCTTGAATCAGTAACAAATAAGAATACAGAAAGTTTGCATAGATTTTTTCCCTCAGATGCCTTTCTTTTGTGCCTCAGATTCTGTTAGTGAAGACTTGCATCAGCTGGATTTCACTTAAGTTTTCAATAGAATTTTAACAGATTTATATTAAAGTGAACAGTTAACCAGAATGAAAATAAAGTAAAACACAATGATGTGACCTCTGCTGTGTGGAAACAGACATGCAGAATGTTTCTCCAGCATTCACAGTTCCAGAATAATACAGGTTATAGCTGGATATGTAGCTATATAGATGGAAACAATAACCTGCTGGAATTAGTCCTGTGCATCAGTTAGAAAGCACTTCTATCCTCAGCATGGAAGTTTAGAATTCCAAGATAAGAGGAGGACCCGTGCTGCTTAGGCTTACAAAGCATAAGGGAGAGCCTGAGAGAAGGGCTTCACATTACAGCAAACCTGATCCAGTGACTGTCTGTCACCAAAGTCGTGGGCCCTGTTTTCCACTGGCACCTGTGCTAATTTCACCATTACAGTGAGCCTGTCTAGGAAGCTAAACTAGAAGAAAAACGGCTCTTTTGTAAGGACTTTTGATTTCCAAATCAGCTCACTGTGAGATCGGATTGAGCACAAAAGCAAATGCATGGGAAAAATAGGAATGATGTGCCTGAGTTACAGGGGAGTGGGGATTGCTTCTTTTTGTAGATTAAATCACTTAATGGTAAATGAAACCTCACCTGGGAAGTCTTGTTGCAAAATTAAAGAGAGAATGATTGAAGGCTCACCACCAGCCTGTGAACCCACCCTTTTGATAAAGGAGTGGGAATGTTGATGGGTGTGGTTTGATTGCTGTGATAGGAACGTGGAGGGAAAGTAGACAAAACAATAAAGAAGGAAATGCTCCTTTGGGAAGTATCTAGATGGATGTAGTTCAGCAGGGGCAGAGAAAGGACCATTGCAGTAGTTCAGGTGCAAAATGACAAGATCTTTATGAGAGTTACCCACTTGGAGTGGCAGTGAAAACCTTTGGAAGTCAAGCCAGCTGCTGAAAGAGGGTTCAGTCTGTAAAAAAACTATTTGCTGTCTTTGTAACCTTCATTGTTGATGGATGGGTGACCTTTGACATAGGTCCCTGGACTCACCAACGTATTTTAATTATGATTCTGGTGTCTCACACATGGATTTGCATTTTTATTTCCATAGTGCCTGTTTAAATACACTTACATTGCAGAGTTGCTCCTTTCTTATCACTTAGAGCAATTAAAAAAAAATTACTATTTTCCTCAATTGAGCAATGATAATCCGAACTGTATGCATGCAGAACTCAGAAAAAAAGCAGCACCCACCTTAGCTGGCATGTCATTTAAGAGGGGCATTTTAAGTCAAAATAGGCAGATGTTTAGAAGATGGTAATTTCAATTTTTATAAATACTGATAGTGATATTTCAGTAATATTATTTTAGTGATTGCAGAAAAAAAATCGGCCTCTAATCTTAGTGGTGATACGAATGTGGTGACTATTTCACCACTGTCTTGAGTCAGAAGAATCTCAAAAAACTGAGCAAATGGGTATTAAAATAGAAATTCATTGTTAGGAATGTGAAGTAATGCATAAGAATAAAATAATTTTATGCAAAAAAGCCCAACCCTGACTTGAAATCAGCTATTCATGCTCAGGAAAGTCTTCTGATAGACATTTCTGTGAAGACATCAATTCAGTTTTCACTGTCAAATAAAGTAAATAGAGTTGAGTATTAATAGAAAAGGGTCATGACATAAAATATTAACTCTTCTGTGGTAAAAATGTATGACATACATAGGCCATGCTTTGAATATAATTATCCCACACTGATCTGTCTGCTAGACTTAATACAGAAAAGGGCAATAAGAATAATCAAAATTTGGGATAGCTTCTTTATGCAGACCACCAAGGAGATAAACCAGATAAAGTAACCGTTAATTCTAAGATCCTACAGGAAAGGTATGTCCTCAGATAGTGTGAAACTTAATTTTTAAAGGTATGACAGTTTTATGTAGGGTTCTTTTCCTACTGTTATCAAAGCAGGAATGTGTTTAATTGCTTATTTCCCTAGGAGAGATAATATATCACTGAGTTATGGGGGCTTGTGTGTTCAAGATACAGCAAAGGCTGCCAAGGAGATATAGTCTTACTGTATTTATTTTTCTTTTTTTATGGCTACAGCATTGTGCTGTGAGTAATACAGTTGTTCACAGGTAAATAATTTTGTATTTTTTTACAGTAATTTTAGATGTTCTCAAAGATAACTGGCAGTTGGGTTGGGGGTTTTTTTCTATACTGTTTTTTAAAAGGTTAAGCAGTTTTGTGGATGGTATATAAACTACATTTGTCAAGTTAATCCTTACTTAATATTTCATGCATTCTCTTCAGAGGTACTAAGTAAGGAATAAGCACAGTGCTTGTTTGCTATAGTGCTGCTAAATTCCTTAGAATACATTGTTAAAACTGTGCCTTAGAGCCAGTAAGGCTTTTTTAGGACATTACTGGCAAATTCTAAGTTATGTATTATTAAAAGACCTGTATATAAAGCCTTCTGCCTGATAGCTTTAATCTAAAAATGTAAAGGGGCAAAAGCAAACCATTATGATTTCTAACTTTGTAACTGCTTTTGTTGATTTTCAAATGCATACTCTAAAGATTCCAAACTGTATCTATGGCATATTCAGAAAGCTGCTGATCATACTGGTTTTGGTCTTGTAAGACGTAAACATTTGGAGTAATCCTATCTCTGTAGCTGAATGTTTTGGAGGGATAAAGTAGGAAAGAAGTCATTTTATATTATTTGTGTAAGTCGGTGTCTAAGCCCATAGTAAATAATGTAACCGTTTAGTCTAAGCTTTATCTAATTCCTCCAAATGAGAAGTTTCTAAATGTGTTGTCATTTGATACAGTATGTGAGCAATCCTGGTGTGCAGCTCAGAGACAAAGCAGTAAAGAAGAATTTAACTGCAAGTGGAGGTTTTTTACTGCTGTGATGGGTTGGCCATTTAGAGAAGTGTCTGAACCCTGGCAATCTGCTCATATTTGCACAGGATAGGTGTGGAAACTACATAATTCACACTCCCTGACCCACCTTCTGGCAGCTTCTTCCTGATTCCAGAATCTGTGATAAAATGTGCTGAAGGTATCTCTTTTTTTTCCTATTTTCTTGTGCTTCAAGAAATACTCTAGTGGCTGAACCTGGAACTTGAATAGCCTTTTAATGTTTCTTCAGTCCTTTAACCTGATGTTACAGGATAATTGCAAGGAATGGTAAAATGAGTGAGTGTCTTTTTTATATATGGAAATAGATGCTATCAAGAATTTTAGATACCATAACCAGACATGTATTTTTATATAAAAGATTAAATGTTCTAATTGGTATTCTACTAAAATGTAGTCAGACTTTGCCCTGAATTATTGAACTAATAACTGATGAAGTATAAAGTCCATTAAATACTACCATAGTCATGAATCCTATTGTCTTGAGACAAAAGAGGAAAGTCAAATCTGTGAAAAATTACTTCAGTTTCACAAAACTAAAATGAGAAAAGCAAGATGCTGTTTAAAGCCTTGAAGTTTCATGTGTTTTATTAGGGTACATAAAACTGCAAACTTGCACCTTTGTTACTAGAGCTGAGTGTATGTATTTGCAGCATCTGTGACATTACAGTTGCAAAGGCATGCTTTATGCATGTAGTAGCTTTCCATCATTAATAATACCACAAGGGTTTTTTTTTTCATCCCTGAGAGAGTGTTTCTAAGACAAAGACAGAAAAACTGAAGTCGAAGGAAAGCTCTGAGTAAAGCACAAAAAATTTATTCTGCCAATAAAAAATGACAAAGCAAAACAGAAAAAAGCCAATTGAAGGCAGAATGGAGAAGGAGTTAAAATGAAGTTCCTGTGAGAGTTGCATTGGGTATCTAACCTTGCCTTTTCTTTTTTTGCCAGGTCTTTATACCCATTTGTAAAAATGCAAATACAGAATTCTCTTTTTACAAAAACATCAGTGGGATAGCCTGAATGCTAAAAATTTATGGGAGCACAAGGGAAGACAAGGAAAATTCATGGAAGAGAAATTCACTGAAGTTTAGAAAATAGCTAGATATCACATATGACTTAGGAGGACTCTGAGCTAAAAATATTTGGAAGCTATAATGGTATTATACACAGCAGCTCTTGCTAACCATCTGCTTATCACGGCTGTTGGAGACAAAGTACTGACTGCAGAGACGTGTGGCTTTGCTCTGTGTGAGAAAAGAGGCTTGAAGTTTAATAATGTTGAGCATAATTGATTTGCATTTAAATTTAATGAGGGAGAAGTTTTGAAAGTGAATAGTCAATTAACATGCAAGAGGAATCAAGTGTCTCTGTGTATAGGTGACAGATATGCTCATGTGCTTAGGCAGTAATAAGTACGTCCCTTTTGCTGTGTAAATGTAGTGCAACATCTCAATATCAAGAGAGATCTTTACAAAGTCCTTGATAAAGTATTCAGCTGCTGGGACAGGGTAATAGAATCAGAATAAATTTTTCGCTTCATAGCCAATCTTTCATTTTTTACTTGAACAGTGAGCATAGTTTTGAAAGTAAATTGTCTCATGTAGTTGCAGGAAATCATAAACTTGAGTGTTGCAAAACAAAACCCTGAAGAACAATAAATTCAAAGCAGAATATCTGTGTATTCCTTGTATCACAAAGTTGAATAAAGGAAGCCAATAGAAAAGCATGTGTAGGGTAAACTGTAGTTGTATTTCAGCAGTGTGTTGACAGGTTAATGGTAGGTTTAGAGTAACGGTGTAAAGCCTTAGAAATGCTTTGAAATGTATTTTAAATCTATCAAATATGTATATTTAGCACGTTAATAAGATACCTGGAGGAGAAACAGCTGATGGGTAGTGGTGCTGTATGAAAAGTTGTACTCTCCTGGCTTAGTCTTTCAAGTGAATAAATTTGTGACTTTGAAAGATCAAGAAAGTGTGAATCAGACTATTCTGAATTTTTACTGTGCAAGGGCTGTAGAACTGCAAAACCTATGAGTAAGCCTGCATCTAGATAAAAAATGAAAGTGGAGCAAGCCTAAAGGTTCTTTGTCAGTGGTCACCGGAAAAGCAAAAACCTGTAGGAAAAGAACAAGCAACTCCCTGCATTCTTACAGGGCAATTACATTGGCAATTAATTAAATTTAATGCCAAAGTATTCAAATGAAAAAAATGTTCATACTGAGAAAATAAGAGTAACTAAAAGGTTGAAATTTTAAATGTAAATGTAGGCTAGACAGAACTTCCTTTGTATTATCCAGTTGGTACTGTAAGCATAGGCCAGACAGAACACAGAAATTGTGGGAAATAAAAAGCAGCGTATTGTTTATCAGTGAATGTGCTGGCTTATGAAGACCTGAGCACAGCACAGCAAGAGAGGAAAGCAGAATGGCAATCAGGTAAAACAAAATTACATGTGATGTGGTCATAGTTCTATTTGAATTATATATATTAGACTAGAAAAGTAAATTGGGCTACCAAGGTACTGTTAAATCAAGGAAATTGTGCTAACTGTCCTATCTGGAGGTAGGTGGATATGAACAGTAGCAGCCAGAAAAAGGTAATGTACTGGTTGAACTGGGAGCAGTCTTATAATAAAGTCAGTGCTTTTTTGAATAAAGGCCTCTATTAGCAGTAGATGTGCTGTGATTAAAAGGAAGGGTATGTGATAGTGTTCATGCTGCATATTGGTTTGTTTCCTGTGCCTGAAGACAGGACAGCAGCAAAACAGAAAGCAGCTGCTCCATGCCCCTTTAAGAGCTTTTAGAAACCACAGTTCCTAATGCACTTAAAACACCTTCAGTACTTGCCAGTGGAAACTCCCAAGCCAAGTAGACTGAAATATGCATAACAGTCTTCTTACTCAGAAAACATAAATACAGCCTGAGCATACAGTGAGAACGTCAGGCTACAGAGGTGTATTGAAAGCTCTCTGCTTAACGAGCTCAGTGTCAGTCACAAATTTAGACAGCATCTAAGAATAAACATTTTCAAGTGCTGATATCTGCAGTTTTGTCAGGATGCCCAAGCATTGGGAGAAAATTTCTGTCTGCCTTCAAGTACTTCTGTGGGGAAAGGCACATTCTTGGTGTAGATGATGCTGACATCCAGCTCACAGAGCAGGAATGTGCTCAGAGCTGCTTTGAAAGGCTGCAATGCAAAGCTGTCACGGATGGCTAAATATGGCTGGACCAGTTGTGCTGTGTATTAGACCAAACTGCAGCATGAGGCAATGAAAAGAAACAACATCCTGTAAGGAAGGCAGAAGGAGGGATGGATCTTTTTACTGCAGATCACTAATTTGAGAACTGCCACAATATTGAGGTTCTAGCATAGAGTACAGTGCTGAAACATGTCAACAGCTGTAGCACCTCAGACAGTTTCTTTAGAAAATAGATGTTTCTCTGGCTGTTCACCAGACAAATGACTTGGTATAATACAATTTTATTAATATGTCAAAGTCAGTTGTAATAGAACCACATGAGTACTTAAAAGAGCTGGGGCTCTTAAAAATAACTGCCAATTAAAAAGTGCCATAAGGAAAGTCATTTACAATTGGACACAATGATCTGAAGGGTCTTTTCCAGCCTAAATGATTCTGTGATTCTATGGTAGCAGACTGCTACTGTGTTTAAATTCAAGTTTGAAGCATACTTGGCTTCTGAGCTAGTCCATTACTTTGCCTAGCCCCTTGCATGTGAGAACTCATCTGTGTGCTGGTGGTGACTGGTGCTATCATTATACACGCAGGGTCAGCTGGTGTGCCAAGGAATTCTGGAAGCATGAAAATGCACCAGATGAGAAGACACAGCATGGCCACAGCACAGCTGTGACATACTGCTTTTTTTTTTTTTTTTTTTTTTTTTCATTACGGTTTTTGGGATAGCTCTGCGTGCCCTCCCTGCCCCCAGTCTGTCCAGAATATATTTTCAGCATTTGGAGTGTGATTTAGATCAACTGTTTAGGTGTCCCTCTATTTGTTTATTGTTGTCACTAAGTAATATTTGAATCCTTAGGCCAACTTAGCAACTCCTCTAAATTTAGCTGAGAGTAAACATCTCAGAGCTGTGGAGAGCTTGCAGCTTTCACAAAAATTGTAGCCCCCTTTTTAAGGGGGATTTGAGCCTGATAGCCACCTGCTATACATGGTTTGCCAGCAGTCTAGTCAGTGCATATATGAGTTGGAATTTGTCTCACCATCCTTAAGGTTTGGCGATGGTCAGAGGGAGGAACATGACATTTTTCAGAAGGTGGAGGTGCAGTGGGATGTGTGGCAGAATGGTGCCACATTGAGGACTCCAAAGCCAGCCCCATTGCTGATCTGCTTACAGAATAGTGTGTATCCTTCTAGATAGGGGGAAAAGCCTAGATTGAGGCAAAATCATAGAAGGAAATTAAGTGGTTAAAACAGTTTTCATGAGTGTAGATAGCTGGAAAAACAGCTTTCTCACTTTTTGTTTCTCTGGGGAGTGAGGGCATATTTTAAATTTTGAAGAAAAAATTAGAACAAAAACATTTTAATTCTGAAACAACATTGAAAATGTTTTGCAGGAACTGTTGCATGCCCCACGTGTCCCTTTTCCAAACTCTGGGTTTATGTTTGCCTTAGTGTTATGCAGGAGCATTTCAAAGCACAGCCCACGCAGGGCACCTGGTTTTGTGTGTGGTGCTGCTCTGACTTGTGCATCAGCCTTGTGAGGCTTATGGAGCTGATGCTGTAATTTTGCATATAGAAAGCTGTATTAATTGTTGCATTTCAAATGCATGCCCTTGACTGAAAATCATCTGGGATAAAAATATGTTCTAGACAGTATCTCATACAATATGCACTTTACAGTTTACTTCATAAGGTAGCATGTTCATAGTTACTGCTCCAAAAGTAAATCAGAGGGAGTAGTAATTTCCAGTGTAATATTGTACAAAAATGAGCAAATGGTTTATCCTGGGGCTTTTAAGAAAAAGTATAGGAGCACTGATTTTCTCCATCAAGTTGCTTTTCATCTGTAAACTGCTAGCAGGATTATTAAGTACTCGATGAACTCTTAAAATTTTAGGCTATGGGAAAAAGCAATGTCTTTTTATGCTGGATATTTTCTGTATATTGTAATAACAACTTCTTCAGGGAATAAATAATAGTTTTCCTATTTATATAAAACTGTGTTCTTTGTTTAAAAGATTAAATCTTATTGGCGTTTTCTCCTAGAGTAACAGTTTGATAAATGGTTGCTGTAATTAAGTTAGGGAAATAATTTTATAATGAGCTTTTGAAGAACCTGTGTGATTTAATGTATCTCAAAGATGTAAGTCACGTGTTTTGGTAATCCTGCACAGGAGATACATACTCTTTGGATAACAGGACAGCTAATTAGCAATTGAATGGTTTCACATTAAAAAGCCATATTATAATCTAGAGTGGGATTTTCACCTAGGATGATAAAGTGGATTGGGTAGGTGTGGTGATCAGGATGTAGAGGGATGGCCAATAAGTGAGGCTAAGCATAATTTTTTTTGACTGGGACATGGAAGTTGTCTACATAGTCTGATTTCAATTTTCTTCATAAGTTAATTGTATCAGGCAGTAGTGACTTCATTGACTAAATATTAGTCAGTTAAGTAGGTGGTTCAGTAAGGGTGTTTACCTGAAGTTAGTGTCTTTATTCAAGATAAGTGCAAATTGTATTAAATGATCATTTTTTGCATTTTTCTGTTACATTAAGGTGGCATGCTGAAGATGAACCCACCAGGTTGAAGTGTGGAATGTGGTCTCCTGTTCCAAGGGGCTGTGGTGTACCACCTCACAAAGTCCACATCTTCACCTTTTGTTGTGGCCATGTGATCTCATGCTTGTGCTGCAACACTGTGTCCTTTAATATGACCCACAGGAAAAATTTATTCATCTGGAGCCATCTGAAAAGATGATATTTTCAACTCTGACCTATTTGTAGATTTCAGAGAATAGTTCCTCAATAGTTGTGTTGACAGAGTTGTCCCAGGTATTTGAGACAGATATTTGGGATCAGTGCTGTGTGATGTGTGTGGGTGAGTTGGGCCTAGGTAAAATCACAGATTCTGCTGTTCCTTCCAGTTGTTCCCAGTTCAGTTTTCCTTTTTCACAGTTGTGTTCTTTCTGTCTTCTGGCAGTTCCTCAGGATTTCCTGTGTGTCTCTTTCTCCAGTCAGCATCCACTCATTTTGCCAGTGTAGCTGGTCTCCTTACCTGTGCATTCACATTAGCATTCCCCTCAGCCTGCCATCATCACAGCTCCACCAGGATTTTTGTTCTCAGGCAAACTCTTCTCTATGTCGAATCCCAGTTTCTTACTCCAAAATATGGAGGAAGAAAATCTTCTTGAAGAAACAGTCAGATGTGTCTTAAGCAGCAAGAAGGGTTTAAAATAATTTCCATATTTGTGCACAGAAGTGAGTAATTATTTTGACTGAAAATTCAGGAGAGAGACAGCAGGGTGGGAATATCAGTCTGAGACAGATGCTTCAATGTATAATTTCAGCACAAACTCTAATTTGGCCAGGATACAAGAAACTGAGAGCAGTTAAAGTGTTTCAGGCTTTAAAGAGAAGAAATTTGATAGAGTGGTTGCTTTTCTAGTGTTCTGCTGTGAAGTCACACTTTTATAATTCATATTTAGTTTTATGTGAAGTAATTTTGCAATCTTATCCTGGAATGTCTGGCTGGAAGAGGGGTGATGCCGATATCACACCCTTCCTCCCAGTAAGTTTGCTCGTATAGGTAGCCCAGAAGAGTGAGAAATAGCAGTGCTGTCAGCAGTTGTGATAGCACTGCTGAGTGGAGGGGGTGCAGAGGAACAGATGTACATTGCTGGTCATTGTCATACAGCTTTCTAGTTCAACCTTTTTTTTCAGTTTTACAGAAGGAGTAAGACAGTGTTAGGAGGAGGCTGAGCTTTTGTTTGTTTTCATACATCCTATTATTTAACTACCAATTCATTTTCCCTGCCCATTACTTTTTATTTTTCTTCCAGAAAGAAATAGAAATAGCTTTCCACAAGAAGATTCTTTCAAAAGAGTTTGTCTAGCCTAGTGAACCCGTCTCTTTTAAGGAAGAAAAATAGCATATTGAATAATCCATTCTTGTTCTTTACAGTTTTAGTTTTGAGTAAAGCATTTCCCTTGCTAGTTTGCTAGCTTTTAAAACCTGTTGACTTCTTTTTTCATATTATTCTATTTTTTCTTTTACTTCCTTTAGTTTATCTTCCTAGCCTTTTATAGATAAGATTAATATAAGTAGTCCCATTCTGACAGACTATATTTTGACCATATGCAATTTAAACCTACTGTGTCAGAGACAGCTGAAATCTCAGAATAACTCCAGTAACATTTATTAATTTTTATTGCCTTTAAGCTTTTGTTATAGGCTGCTTATTGTTACATATTATTTCAAGTAAGATCTTTATAATGTCTTTTGGTGGAGGTTATTTCTATCATTTGAAAGTACTTCTTGTCTTGATGTAATGTAGAATCAGAAGAATAAAATGCTGTTTCCAGAAAACTGATTTCTTGCTAATGTAGTTCTGTGAAACTCAGTGTGTGTGGGAAGAAATGCTGGCATACTCTAGATGTGCTAGACTGCTGAATATAATTTGTTAAATGAAATTCATCCCTAATTTAGTAATACTACTTTGTTAGGAAGTTATGTATTTTCTATGTGGAGATAATCCAAAATCTTGATAATCTGGTTGTCTGTGCAGATTCTCATCTTTTCAGAGGTGCTGTTTTTTTTGTCTTGGGCAAATACTTCTGTAAGGGATTAGATTCTGTTTGCATAAATAGCTGCTGCTTTCAGTTTTTAAAGATGTACTGTTGGAAGGAACATTCCATTGCTCTGCAGAGAATTTAAGAACTGCTATTTCATACCACAGAGATCCACCAATTTATGACTTTGGGTAATTATATATGTGTGTCACATTTTCTCTTGTAAATGGTAACTTTGCCAATAGCAGAAGTAATTTGGGGATTTACTGAAATATGGTACTAGAGAGTGCTTCTGCTATCAGATATCCACAATTGCCATATCTGACCACTAGGAAAAATTTGAATCTTTATCACTGCAGTATTATCACTGAGCACATTGATTGTTAGATGAGACTCAGAAGAAAGATAACAGATTATTTCTCTTCAATATGAAAATGATTGACTATACTCTAGATGAGATGAACACACTGTTTTGTTTTCTAGGGTTGAATTGTTGTGGAAGAGTTTAGATATTGCCCATTTTCATCAAGTAGTGACATCAAACAACTATTGGAGACTTCTCTTGGAAGCCTGTTCTTCCCCACTCCCAGTACACAATTTTTAAAAAAAATTTGTTTAATGTTGTATGTAATGTTAATTTTTCCATCCTAAGTTCCATATATATAATTCTGCCACAGATACAGTAGAGACATCTCTTGGTTTGCTGATTTCAGGTCTGGTACACCCAGTATATTCAGGTATTGACTGCTTCTTTTCACTGCCTCTTTTCTAGCTTAGGGCCATGTGGAACATACTTGTAACTGCATCCATGTTTCTGAATTCCTTTAAACAATTGGGCTTTACTTGACTGTCAGATAGACAGTACTGGCATAATCCAAAAAAAAAAGTTTATTCTGTTTAGGAAGGGTTTTCCTCATTTTGCTGTCTTTAACTGTTGGTTTTCATCTCCATGTAAATTTCTTTCTTTTGTTGCTAGAAGTTTTCATGCTCACAGTTCAGCATTCAGTAACTTTACAAAATAGGCGTGTGGTTAAGTTAAATAAAAATTTTAGCATAATGTGAAAATAATGATATGTATTGGTAGAGTCTGCCTAAAGCTGAGTAAGTTTAAGGGTTCTTAAGTGGAAAAAATGCATACCTAGAAATGGAACCTATATTGTCATCAAATGCTTGATTGTATGCAAGATGTACAGACACTTTTTGCAAGCAGTGAACTTCAGTCTCACTCTGATTAATGTGTGACCATTTCCTGTATGGTTTCAGCAGCAAAATTTGCTCACTGGCTTCTTACACAGGTCCTTCCCCACAGGAGACAAATTCAGAGTCCCTTACTTATTTCAGAGCTCTGTCTGCATTACACTCTATTTACCTGTAACTTCTTAATTTTTAGTGGGCTCTGAAGACTAAAAATTAGAGTGTGTTGTTTCTTAGCTGATTATCATTCTTCAGACTTCTAGGCCTTATTACAGTATTCCAGCATTCTTTCCTAAATGTTGATGTGGTTCCCTGAAGAAAGGGTTTTAGACCTAAAAGCTTATTTAGTTTCCCTTGCACTCCTTATTCCAACTCATTAATGGCTTCTAAAATGAGTGGTGTCCAAAACATTAAATTACTCTTCTATTGATTTTCTCTGCCACAGAAGATGTGGTTGTTCTAAGGGAAAAATGCCATTGTAATTGGTTATGCAATGTAAAGGAATAATAGTTAATTTTCAAGACAATTTTTCCAAGAAAACTTCTGTGAAAAATTATATAATTGTTCACTTGTTAAGCCCTTGTGAATGTTGTTTTCTTGGCTTTAAGCATAATTAAGGTGCCGTCATTTCACTGTATCCTGATTTTAGTTTCCTGGCTTTGTAAATTGTTATTCCCTTCTTCATCCCTGCAAACTGCTACCAGACAAAAAAGTCTGACTAAGTAAAACTTTTTTACCCATCTTGGTTTCTTCTCTGAAGATATTTACACAGTCTTTTTGCTGTGTCCAAAATGCTTCAGCTGTCCCCAAAGGCAAGTGGACACAGCAGGGGTTGTGTCTTCCCTACTGTGAGTAAAACAGGGTTGTTTTGGGCAAAAGAAAATCGGAAGAGATGAGGTGTGCAAAACTGACAAAATACTGACATTAGTATTCCAGCCATATCTGAAACAACCTATTTATATGTTCTTTACTTAGGACTGGTAAAGTAATTAAAAATAATGAGATTAGGCCACCTTGTGTTTGATTCACTGTCAATACTTTGTTTAAATGTTTTGTTTAAATGTTTTTTTGTTTAAATATATTTTGTGTTTTTACCAAAGTTGCTGAGCTAGTATTTTTGATATGTTGTTCTTTTGCAAAAATTGGTCAAACTCTGTTGTACTTTTGGTGTCTCCAGATGCATCAGTTAAAGGCATCTTTAGAAATGGCAACAATATGGATTAAGAGTACCGTGCATTTTCAAGTGGTTTTCTTTGCCTTCTTCCATTCTTTGTTTGTGTTATTATGGTGATAGTTCTCTGCTGTTTGTTAAATTGAGGAATCCCACTGAATAAATGAAACCTGATTTGATTTTGTTACGTACATAATAGAATTTGTGATACTTCATGTGGCATCACTGGAGAAACATCTTCCATTATTGAACTGCACTGCAATTAGACATAATTAAACTCTTCTCCTCCTATGCAGCTCAGTTTGTATTTTGAATTGGCAACTTAATGGTGAATAGTTTTCTGTTCTTACCAGTGTGAAATCCTAATTAGGTTGAAAGTAAAGACAATTTTCAGTAATCTAAAAATAAAAACTGTGTAGAATGAAGAATATGGAGGAACCTGTCAGTTTGTAGTTTAGATCATGAAGTTTTGAATTGTCAAGATGAAAAAGAGGTCACTTGTATGAAGTCAGTAGAATATGAAGAAAGCTTCAATAACCACTATTCTTTAGTGAATTATGGTGCCTTCATAGTTCTAGATGTTCTTAAATTAAATGTGATTGCTGGTGTATTTTTTCAAGTAGTAACTTGGTCTTTGGCACAGATGCCCAGATTAGAGACAACTGAAAGCACTGTGTAACATTTGAATCTGTAGATGTATTTTGTTTTTCAATATCCAAAATATTTTACTTCCATTACAAACCAGGTGCTATACATTGTTTTCCTTGGATAAAGAACAGGTTTAATGTGAACTCTAGAAGCATTTTGGTCCCATTGTATTGATGAAGGTTATTCAGGGATTTGGAGCCAATGTAAGTTTAGAGGTCTGCTCAGTTATTTAAAATAAACAGCACAGTTTTTCACTGTGTATCTAATTACAAAATACAGTGCATTTCATAATTCATTAGTTGTAGTAATACCTGTCACGACTTGTTTTCTTATGTCTCTTCAAATACCTTCTGAAATTTGAACATTGTAACACAATTCTTGTGAATTCATTTGCTTGCACATTTAGTGTGATACAGTGAATCACTTAGAAACTACTAAGGAAAGCATTTTACATTTGAAACCTAAATTAACATTTCACATTCTTAATTACTTTATAGCATATTAATCTTTCTTTCAGTATGACGCTTTTAAAATTGGTAATTTCTTCTTTAAAAAGCTGTTACTCTGTATATGTCCTGTTGCATTCTTCTTCTTTTCCAGTATGGTAATTTAAATGTTTTATTGACATCTTTGTCTTTTTCTCAACAGTTTTCAAAATCTGGTTAATGTGATGGCATAAGCTAATAAAGCATTTGGATTACATGATGGATATCAGCAATGGTGATTGATATTATTTGAGTGGTACAGTAAGAGTCTACTGTATGAAATGCCAGAAGTTTACGTTTCTTCTAGTTTTGCAATGGTAAGTTTTTTTCTATTTGTACTAAGGAAATAATAATTTTCTTTCTTGTCATGTAGGGTGTATTTCTTGAGAAAGTATCAAATCAGTAAAGATTTCTTTCTTAAATAAGATTTCTAAAGTCTGTTGTGTTCAGAAGTAATTACTAACCAAAGTGTACATTTGAATTTGGTTTAAGTTATTTTATTGGTACTGGTTTGAAATGTCTGTTACTCACCCCTAATGTGTGCTAGCTTTAATTAGAACAACCTAGGGGAAATGGAATCTGTAAATAATGTTTGAGTTCAACCCCAAATGGGATCTCTCTCCAGATGCTATTGAGCTTGCATGCAAAGAGGGAGAATATGCAGGTAAGTCTATCCATGTGGAAAATAGGTGTTAAAACCATTATAACAAAACATAGTGTTTTGCTCTCTTCAGTCAGCTGCTGATGTTTTACCATTTGCTGCTTGACATATTATTTGTATTTTCTCTTAAGGCAGAGTGTGTTGGAGGGCTCACACCTATTTACTTTTAAGTGGACAGAATGAAAGTTAGTGCTGCAGCATCTCTTTAGATCCATTTTCTGGAATACAAACAGTCTACCTTTCCAGGCATTCATCTGAGGCAGCAGGAATAGCTAACAAACAGGAGGGTTGTAGCAGCACGAAGAAATTGCAGTTTTGAGAACATCTCTCTTTGAGAAATTTTCACTTTATAATAGTCTTTTTCTTTGTTGCACAAAGTGATGTGCTGTCATACCAGTTGTGTATGAGCTATACCACATGTACACAAAATTAATGTGCTTTCCTCTAGTTTTGTCCAAAACTACACCAAGCAAGGCTGTTAGAATACATTGCTTTCCTTAAGAAATACTGCTTGCATTGTGAATTCCTAAACACACAATACAGTAAATACTGGCAATAGTTAAACAGAATTGTATTGGATGAGAGTGTACTTGTCTTGTCCCATTCTCTTTTCTGTTTAGGACCATCTGACACTTAAATAGTAGATTTGGGAGAGTTTATGAATTTATGTTCTTGTTTTCCCTTTCTTCACTGAAAATGAAAAATGCCTCTTGAAACAATTTTCCCCATTTGTTATTTTCAGCATTTCAAAGTAACGTGTGAAAGGTTTGATTCCGTATTTAAAATTTGTAGTCTTCACATCATGTGGCAGTTGAAAGGATTTGTATAATCTGGAATTTGGGTAGATGAAAAAGGGAAGATGTGCCATTATGCACAAATGAATCTATTCATTAGCAAGGCTATTATGACAGGTCTGTGGTGATACGGAGTTTGACACATTAAACTTTTAAAGATTAAATGAATAGAAGGGTAGGACTGAACAGAGTTCTCTTAAAAATTATTTTGAGATGCTGGGCAGGTCAAGTACTCCTACACTTCACCCTGAAATGTGAAATACAGGCACTCCTAAGTGGTATGTTTTAAACTTATCTTTGAGTCTGACTTCACTTGAATCTGATCTGAGTGGTGATCCATCTCATCAGCTGAGAGGGAAACAGCCTTCCAGTACCTCAGATGAGATTCCTGATAGAGTTAAGCTTTTGTTGTCAAAAGTGATACAGAAGTAGGAGAGGCCCCACCTGGATATAAGAAAAAATATTTTTGCTTTAAGGACTGGAGCAGGTTGCCCAGAGAAGTTGTGGAATATCTGTACTCAGTGTTTTGCAAGACTCAGCTGGATAATGTTCCATGTAACAAAATCTGAATTTAGGCCTCATGTTCATTTGGATAGAGTTGCCTCCCAAAGGCCTTTCCAGCTGGAATGATTTTATGATTCTGATTCAGAAATTCTGTTTTATTTCATTTTTACTAATAATAACTGTAAGTATTTTTTAGTGTTGTGCTTTATTTTTTTAATTCCTTGCTAAATTAGAATTGCAGTTCTGTTTTGTTATATATGAGAGATTTGTTTTTTCTTTAAGCAACAACTGAGTAAGCAAATGCAATTTTAATGGTTTTCTTCTTAGTCTGTGAAACCATGTACTGGAAACTGTGGGATATTAAAAATGCAGTCTTGTACCTTTTACTTGAACAGAAAAATTTAAATAATAATAATACCAATATGTTATAATATATATACAATACATTAAAATAGTGTATTTTAGTATCTAGAGTCTAACTGGGACATTCCAGCCTTACACAAGGCGTAAATATGAGCAATACTCACACAAGTACTAAAGCCAGAACAACCACAAATACCAAGTCAGCTACTTTGTAGCTGAGATGGAAAAATTTAATGCTCTAAATAAATGCCATGGAAAGAAGCAGTGCGAATACATTGAAAGGGCTTATTCAGTTTTACGTTGCTACGTTTGTGACAATACATTCTTCACATTTGCTCTGTCTCTTGGTGTTTTTTAAATATTTTTTTCTGACTGTTTTGTTTACATTTTTTTCGAAGGTTTCCCCATGAGTGGATCACAATGAACATACTTTAGGGACTTGCCATAGTATGGCTGCTTCTCGATCTACTCGTGTTACAAGATCTACAGTGGGTTTAAATGGTTTGGATGAAAACTTTTGTGGTAGAACATTAAGGAACCGCAGTATTGCTCATCCAGAGGAGGTCTCAGCCCATCCTCAAATCCGATCCAGGTCGCCAAAGAAGAGGCCAGACTCTGTACAAGCTCAGAAGGGCAGCAACGGTGGCAGAACTACTGATTTGAAACAGCAGAGTGCTCGGGAGTCATGGGTGAGCCCTAGAAAGAGAGGGCTGTCCACTTCAGAGAAAGATAATGGTGATAAACAAACTGTGGAAAATAGTGAAAAAAAACAAGCAGAACCTGTTTCACCAGTTTTGAAAAGAATTAAACGCTGCCTACGTTCAGAGGCACCCAACAGTTCTGAGGAAGACTTGCCCACTAAGGCGGAGAAGGAGTCATTGGAGCATAAAAGCTTAGTGTCGGACAATGATGCAGCCTCCACGGGGACTAAGCGAGCTTGTCGATGTCTTATATTGGATGATTGTGAGAAAAGGGAAGTTAAAAAGGTGAATGTCTGTGCAGAAGGGTTTAATAATTCTGCAGTAGTTGAGGAGGTTGCAGGTTATCAGACTGTCAATGGAGTTGGTGAGAGAGACTCAAATTCTCTTAATTGTGATGACTGTCAGGTTGATGGGAACGCTAAGCAGAGCAGTGCTGGTTCCCGTACACCCAAGGACAAAACAGTAGCAGAAAATGGAAACTCGTTTGCCCATTCTTCGTTGCTGCTTAATAGCAGCAAAGAGGACGGTGTTGTAGACCATTATGTGCCTTGCACAAACTCTCAAGAACAGGTAAAGTTAGAGGACCACAAACCAATAAATGACTGCTTGCCTGAGGAGCATGCTAATCAGGCATTTGAGCCAGCTACAGGGTCCTTTTCTGAAATCCAGTCATCTTTGTTAAGGGATTCGGAGGAGGAGGTGGATGTTGTAGGAGATAGCAGTGCCTCTAAGGAACAGTGTGCTGAAAACACCAATAGCAACCTGAATACTCACCATGACAGTGCATCATCAATCTCAGGTGAACCTGAACCACATTCTTCAGTGCTGAACTGTGTTTCGGCTCAGATGACAAATATGTTGGAACTTCAAGAACACAGATACACATTGAGAACTTCACCACGAAGGGCTGCCCCTGCCAGAAGTAGCCCTCCTAAAAATAACTCTCCTTGCAGAGAAAACGGACAGGTTGAGGAAAATAATCTTAGTCCTACTGAAAAGAATGTACCTGTAGGTATTAATAATATCAATGGATCTCCCAAAAAGTCTGAAGAAATCAAACAGAATGAAAAAGAAAGAAATAGTAATACAGGGGATCATGGGAGTGATGGACTAAGAAAGCCACTTTCTGAGTCTAGGCTTGTGTCTGGATTTGTACCATCTGCCAAAGAGAGTGCCAACATCCACACTGCAGAGGAGGATGAGGAAGAGCCTGATGTGTATTACTTTGAATCAGATCATGTGGCATTGAAACACAACAAAGAGTATGTGTAACTATGGTAACCATGAATTCTGCTTTTGTTTCTTACCAAAAATATAATATTATTACAAATATTATTAAGTATTTACCATACTTCCACAAAAATTTAAGTGCTTTATAATCTTCATACTCTTCAGTCTTCATTTTTCTTGTTTCTACCTCAAACAAAATTAAACTATTTAATATGCAGTATGGTACAGCAATGTGGTTTATAGATTTCTAGCAATCAGGATTCTTGAGACAGAACTTGGTTTTTTTTTTCTTTGGGTATTTGTTTCTTTAAAAATGCATCTGTTATTTATTTTCTCTTAACTGACTGGAAGGAAAACCAAAGGAATTATAACATTTAATTAGATTTCAGTCATTTATCAGCATATCCAATGGACACTGCAGATAAAGCTTATTCAATAATCATTCTGCTGTACATAGAAGTTAAAGTTAGATACTTTTTTCAGAGTGTCATGGGAAGCAACTCAGCATTATTGTGTTCAGGAAGATGAAATTAACAAATCCAGCAACTTTCTCCAAAGTAAATTATGTCTAAATTGCTATTTATATTAATTACATATAAATATAGGAATATTATTATTGTTATTATTATTATGCTCTGAGTTGTTTTAATGTTTATCATCTGAATGTCTGCGAGTAGAACTGTGGTAAACTATACTGTGGTAACTATTTACTGTGGTAAATGTGCAGGAGCTTTTGAAACAAAAGGGCGATTCACCGAAGAAAGGTTACATGGAGAAAATTTGTCTTCAGGTAGTAGATCAGGACACAGTTTTTTATTTCAGTCTTTGTAATTCTGTTTTTACTCCTCTGTGTTTTGCTCTTTAGTAGATGTTCTGTATTTTGTTGTGATTTCTGAAAGGCCAAGTGCAGATGATCTTCAGTTTGCTTCATATGAAGGGTTGAAGCGCTGATAGTAGTTCATTGTAAATGTTCACAGCACAGTTACTGTGAGTTTGGGGCACAAGACACAGATGATTAATCTAGTATGACTGGATTTTTGATAGTAGAGTTGTATTGTTTATATAGTAAAATTTTATTTGGTATTGGATATGGATAAATAATTTTAATCAGAAAATTTTGAATTCAAGCATGGGTTAGATAAGCTATGATTTCAAAATAATGATCAGCTTCAGCCATCAGTCCAAAGTGGACACTTTCCCAGTACATAGAAAGAAAATTACAAATGGGGAAAATGGACTGTTGTCTTTTGACTCTCTTAGGATGATTTTGGATCTGTATCAAATATGACTTCATCAGAGATGTTACTACACAGATTCATGAGTAATGTGGTTTGGTGTAGGGGGTCATACTTATTATAAATACTATAAAAATAACAGTAGTTTTTTCTATTCTTAAACACAGATCTAAATTGTCCTTGGAAATTTCAGGTGTGTGCCCTAGTGTTAGCTTTTGAACATACCCACTTCTGAAGAAATGGATAGTTGTTCAGATTGGCAGCCTGTGTGTGAGACCTTGTTGGGGAGCTTTTGAAATTGCAAGTAGGACTTGGTAGCTTGCACCTAACTTGGTGCCTGAATGCAAAATTCCAAAAGTGGTAATGGTTTTTATTCTCTCTTATATTTCTGTTTTCCCAAAGGGAAGCATGCTGCTGAGAGAAGGGAGTGTTAGCCTTATCTTTTCTTTTAAAAAATTTTTGATAGAACTGGAAAGCTACATGCCATCCTTTTTTGTTGTTTACATTTATAAGTTTGGTATTTTGATGGTTCTGCATGGTAATAGGATCCTTCTAAAGAACTTTGGTCAATATTTTGACATATGAGTGCAATTGTCATTTATCTAGAATTTCATGCTTCAAGAGTAAATCAAGTGCAGTGCACTGTGTCCTCTATCCAGTTTTAAAAATAGCAAAGTTCATTAGAGGATGCTCTTAATTCATGTGTAACAGTTTTTGAATAGTGTCTTAATTATAGCCTTGTTTAATCATTTGGTACTTACTGTATAAAGTATTAAACTAAAAAAAAGACCCGAACTCTGCCAGTTTATCAGAAATGTTTTCTCTGGTGGGTCAGATGCAAAGAATTCCAGGGTTTCCATGCTATTAATGCAGGTTCAGCTGGAGGTAAAGAATATTCACTTTGCTTGGGGTAGATCTGGCTAAGCCAAGTGTTCTGGTGTTCTGTGTGTCACATCTTCAAATGGTACAGTTTTCGTTTTCTGCCCTTCATCAGTTTGGGATTATTATGGGTGATTATTTTCTCTGGTTTATGTTTCTCTTCTTTTTGAAAATCCAGTTCTAACATTAGCATCTTAGCTTGTTTGAGGAGGCAAATTTCTCCAGGATGACATTAGTATAATTCTTCAGATGTTCCATGGCAGAAAAAAAAATACATTCCTTTTTGGCAGGGAAGCATTTTTATATGGCTGTAAATTTATATTATTTCTTGTTACATTGCATAGCTTGGTAACATACGTATTCATACAGTTGGTTTTCACTTTCCAAGAAATTATTGTGACATTGATAAAATATGAATATACTGAAAACTTTAGGAGCTGTTGATAAGACTTGCTATAAGAAAAAAACCCCTAATTGTAAATTGTCATATTTCTGTATGAATTTTCTTGCAATATTAACATGTTTAAGCAATATTCATATATTAATATTTCTGGGAAAACTGAATGATATCATAGGAAAAATAACTGTCACAGATTATGGAATACTATTATTCAGAGAGAAGGCTGAAATGATGGATGTTACCACAACTTCTTTATTAAAATAGATCTGTCCTACAAAGACAGAGATGAGATCTCTAAGCAGAAATTTTATCACAACATAGACATTTTTGTAGATAATAACAGACTGATCTGGGGGTTGCATAGTTGTGAAGTGTTGTTGATGTTGTCTATTGCTACACACATAATTGGAATTTTTGTGTATTGTAACTGCTCTGAGAAAAGTATGGTTTAGTGTATATTTGAGAATTTTGCTTCTATGTTCTAGCTCAGAAATGTGTGCGTTTTCTCCTGAGATACTTTCATCAGGACTGAACTTCCCGGTTTAAAACTTTGTACTTTGCTGAATTTTATATGCTGTGCTTAGTATTTTGCATATGTCTTTCCTCAGGCATTTCTCATATGTCTTTGCTGTATCTTTTTATGCTGTAATTCTGTCTCATACTGCAGCAGCTTACTTTAATTTTCTGTCTGGTGCAGCATTTTATTCTCAGAACTTACTGCCTTTGCCCAGTGTTTCATTTAGTGCCCTTTTTTGGTTTTGTTTTTTTTTCTTCTTCTTCTTCCTCTCTATTTCCTTTGGAGATTTGTAACGTTTGGCAGGTATTAGCTTGCACGAAGGGACAATCTGTGTTTGACTCTTAGTCCCAGGTTCTAGATGAAAATGAGATAGAGGAATTGGGGTGTCACAAGCATATAATGTGATAGAGAATGCATTTCTAGGACTCTGTAAACTGCAGTTGGCCTTACAGAAACCACTTGGACCTGGAGCAAGATCACTGAAAAAGAAGCCTTAGGGGCACGAGCAGTTCCCTACAGACATTTAATTCTTAGAGTTAGGACCTTGTTCAGTAGATAGGTATTTTCATGTATCTTTATTACTTGATAATATTTAAAATTACAACACCTGCACTGGCATTTAAAGTGAAGACAGATCAAATGAGGATTTTAATACATCTCTTAAAGCCCAGTCTTGTGGATTATTGCCTACAATAATCCATGTTGTTGTACTGTTGCAGAGATCTTGAAAACACAGACGACCGTGCAGGATCATGCAACAATCAGATTTACATATACTTAACAATTGATGATAGTACTGTTTGTCTTTGGATCCACCTTTAATATTACATGAATGTGAGAAAGAAAAACATTTTTAGCATTTCCTGTGACATAGGTGCTGTATTTAACTCAGTCACAAATTTTCTGCCTAGAGAATCAAATTAAAGCAGTTCTGTATAGAAGTTCATCTTACTGCACTTGAATGGCTAGAATAGGACTTGGTGCACCTTGCCATACCAGTTATTTGAGAACTGCCTTAAACACAGTCTTCTTAAAGTGTAACTGTGATGTCCTCTTTCTAAATTTCTGATATTCTAACTTTATCTGCACCATGATTTTTCATTAACTGGAAAAGATAAAAATATCCATGTCTGTCTTTGAATATATTGGCTAATAATAATAGATCAGTTTTATAAATAAAGCCTGTATATTCAGCTCTATGTCTCCAAACTAAAGTTAAATTGATCACACAGTAGGGATTTATTTCAAAGTACAGATAAGTCTTAACATTCCTTTGTAATTTTGTCATGTAGCTAGCAATTCATTTTCTTGAGAGGTCAGTTTTAGTCTGTGGGAACTTTGTTTCATCTTAAGGAATAAAAGGAATTGGTGTAAATCAGGTTACTTTTCATAGGAGCAGTTTTAATCCTTACCTCTGAGTGATTTGTAGAATATATCACCAATATAAAAGAGTTAATGCAATTTTAGTGAAAAGAGAAGTTAATAGAAAACCAAGCATAAATGCCATATATATTAGATTACAATGTGATTTTATTCATCCTATGTTCCACAAAACTTGTGTGGCATACAGTGATATTTTCTTTAAATTACCTATTAATGTAAAACTAAAACATGAAAACTAAAATTTGTAAAACTTAAAACGTTTTCACAAAGAGTAGTTTCTATTGTCTGGTAGATGGGTCTGTGTTCTAACTAACCAAAACCAAGATTGGCTCTAAATAAAATTATGTAGTAGTTGGATGCAGCAGGTAGTTGATCCACAAAATAGAAATACAATGGAAATCAATTAGATACTTGTAATATGACTTCTGATTAACTTCAGTTTGCCTTGGCAGGTAATTGTATTATTAAAATCTGACAGTATAACAGGCATGCAACCACAATTATGTATTAAATCCTTGTATTTTACTACAGCTTAACATATGAATTATTTTGAGATTTCTTTACTGCCAGCTTTACTGTTATATCATGTTCTGTAAGATAATTTCTGTCTATACATACTTGTCAAAGGAAAAGTTATGTGACACAGAATTTTTGCAGGACTAAAGATTAATGTTTGCTTAAGAATGTTGTAATCATAGAATCATATTTTTTAATTACATAAATTATTCAGTAAAGACTAGAGGCCTTACTTTGCAAGATGCCTTGGGCATGTGCTGCATCAGCTTTTTGCTCCCTAGGAATGAGCACACTGTGGAAGCCATTAAATGTCAGGTACATTTGTCACATTTGTTTTTCTTCCCTGAACAGAGGCATCTTGCTGCCAGCCACAGCATCATCCCAGTGAACAGCACTGGCAAACACAATACAGTCTTCACTTAAATAGTGCATCCTGTGAAAAGTAAAGCTTGATTTCTTTTGGATTTGTGTCCTTTACTCATTGAATTCCTTCCTGGTTTGCCTGCTTTTCTTTGTCTGCCTACATATGTGTAGGCACTTCCAAGAGTCCTCTGCTGCAGCAATCCACTCGTGGAAGAGATCTCTTCCAGTGCAGAGATGTTTCCTTGTTGGCTGCCTTGGTGTGGTGCCTCTGGATCTGTGGGGTGGTGGATTGATGGAGGAATGTGACAAGGAACAGTTGAATTTTGCTTTCCTGTCTCTTGTAGTGACAGTAGTTATGGTCTCGCCTCCTTTCCAAGCTGCCAGTTTTTGGAGAATGCACGAGAATTCAGTTTGTCTTTCCAATTTCTTTGGTCAACATGGACCAAAAATCTTGGAGGGGAAGAATACACAAATATTTCAAAAAAATCCAGCCACAAGCAACAAGAAACCTATTAATCCAATACAAGAAAATGTAGAAAATTGTTTTTCTGCTTGTTCATTTGGAAATGCTTACCATTTCTAAGGATGCTCATTAGTAAATTCATCTAAACTGGAAAAGTAAGGATCAATAAATAATAAAAATGGTTTTGGTTGTAGGAAATACCACTTGGAAACAAATATCAAATGCCATAGGAATCACAGTCCCGATTTAAAAACAAAGAACAGGAAAGCCAAGAAAAGATGGGGCAGTAATGTATTGACCCAGGCCAGCTGTGTGGAGAGTGAGGCTCTGCTGTGGTTTTGGCTGCTGACACAAGGACACTTAAAAGCAGAAGCAGTAAATTGTGGTTATACCAGTTATGTCAGTGTAAAGTTGTGTGGTGGAACAAGGAATAAATTAATGTCACCATAATTGCCTGCTTGGTAGGGATCACTAAAATATTAGTAGGCATAATGATGCCACCTAGAAGACAAGAACAAAGTGACTGCCATTTGCTTTGAGAATGGATTGTCTTTATTTGTCAGTTTTAACTAACCCAGCTTGAAATTGCTTCATGACTAATTCTAAGTTTTTGTTCTGGTCTTTCATGAAGTTCTAACAGCATCTCTAGCTGAGATGAACTGCAAAACTGACCAGCAGTATCTTTTAAAAAGAAATTGAATGAGTACTACATATTGTACTACCTGCTTTCAGTCAGCAGGGAGTCCTAATCAGTTATTCCTTTGGTACAACTCATGTCTTTGAGAGTTAGAAAGGTCCTACTATTTGGTTTCCTTAAAACTTTGTTCTTGGTAGGAATAGCCAGCTGATTTTTCTTTTTTTGTTATTGCACATTTTTATTTTGCTTTGGATAGCTCAAAGTAAAAATGCTGCTGCTGTTTTGTATAGCAATCTTTGAAAGTTTTGTGCTTCCTAAGCCAAGGACCAGCTGTGTTTGTCCATGGTTTATTACAGTGAGTACTTATAAAAATACATATTTTACTAATTTTCTTCCTTATTTCTAACTTTCCTTCCACTTGTTTAGCCAAAAAATATTGGTGAATAATGCTTTGTATTGCTGTTAGATTGTAGATCTATTCTTGTAATTCAGTTCTAATATTCAGATATCACTGCAACAGATACTTGAGGGGATATGTTTGCTCCTAGAGCAAGAATATACACCTGAATGATTGAGTGTATGTGTTTGTCTTGTTTGGGTAAAAACCTGCAAAAACTAATTTAGAGTGAGTTGAAGGAGTTCAGTAATCAGTGTTGTCAGCTTTCTCTGCTTGTTTTACCTGAGGATTTCTGTGCAGCTGGGTCAGTTTCAAGGGAACATGGGTCGCTCTTACTTTGTCTCTGGAATAAAGCTCCCTCTGATTGTTTGCTTACCCCAGCATCCTTCTAGAGAAGAATATTCAAGTGGGCATGCCGGAGGAATCTGTGATATTTTTCCCTCAGGAAAGCAATTGAGACCATTCTCATTAGAGATGGTGAGAGGGAAGGAGAAAAAGTTTGGGGTGTGGTGTCAGTCTGTCTTTGTGCCATTTGTGAAGAAAACAATTTCTGTCATTATCTCATGCAGTTCAAGCCTGGAAAATAGAGGAATGACAGGGACCTGTATCATCTTCCCTGCTGAATGTCACTGTCCTGCAGGCAGATGGTTTAGAGTGCTGTCAATATCAAAAAGCTGTATTAAACTGTGTTAACTGGGAGAGGACTGATGGGTGCTGTTTTGTTGGCAAGACTGAAACAAATTCTGTGGTTTTTTAGAGGCACAGAGACCTAATTGCTACTAAAAATTCTGAAAAGTTGCTGGAAATGTGGGTATTTGATAAGGGTGCTTTTGTGCAGCTAATATTAAGTCCTGCTGAGTGTGTTGGACAGCTCTTGATGAGAATGAGGTCTCTAGAAATATATGGGTGTGTGTTCTGTTTCTGGGGAAGAGTTAAAAATTTAACAAAGGGGACATCACAAGTTGATAAACAATAAAATTATTTTCAGGTGGTTGAAACACAAAATCTGAAGCTGTTGAAAGAAAGGTAAAATTTGAGTGGAAAATGGTTCTTTTGCCTCCAAGTAAATTACTGCAGTACGATTTGCTTTTTTGCCTTAGGATTTGTTGGGTTTTTAAAAATGTCCTTTTTGGGTTAATTCTGTTTTATTTTAAATAGGCATGAGGCTGACATCTAGAAATAGTGCTTTGTGTTCCATTCTTGGCTCAGTAGACTTGAAGAAGCCATATAATATGTACTTCAGTTGTTTAATGTATAACATAGAGATGCAATTTAATTATTTACTTACCTTTGAAATACTTTAGGATGTCTGAAGCGTGAATATTAAATATGCATAGTGAAAGTGCAGTAAATGACAGTATGTGTAAAGAGGTTAAGCCAGAGTTTAGTAAGGAGTTGTAGAAAAGCCTCTAAGTAGATTACCTTGGTCATAGTGTCTAAGCATTAGGTAGGTAAAAATCCACCATATGCTGCTTCCTCCTGGCATAGGTGCTTTACAAGCCCTGGCAGGGGTTGATATATGAATGCTCTTTATTGATTATACCCTTTAACTTTTTTCTGTTTCTGAAGGGAGATCAAAGAGGGGCCATTCTGCATCAGGCTCTTGTGCAGTTAGAGATTTTTTAAAATCTTCGTTACACATCAGAATAATTGTCAAGAAACTCTGTAGGGTCAAAATTACTGTATTGTAATGACTGTGTTGTAATAACTGTGTTGTGACACTGGCAAAGATTTCAGGCCAAGCTTAGGAGTTGGGAGCATTTTCTGTTATCTCTGAACTCAAACTAAGCCCAAACAAAAAAAACATACTTCTTTGAAATGACGGGGTTGTGTTTGATCTGATTCACAGGTTTCTCCAGGGAGCCAATTTCTTTAACTACAGCTCCTTGGGTAACTTGGAAATTCTAAGCTCAATTAATGTTTCCTTTTTCCTACATAATTTAAAGTCTTTACATTTTTAATATCCAATACTTTCTCTTAGCATCTAATGAAGGATGCTAAATTTTTTTTAAATTGCTGTCAGTAGACCAAAGTCCAGAGTAATAAATGACCTGGGTTGAGCAGGTTGTAATCTGTACTTTGCTGGAGTGCCAGCAGATGGCAATGAAACAAAGACTTGCTCAAATCCTCCTGGTAACTAACAACCAGTTTTGTGTCAGAGCTCTTGGAAATACAAAATAACCAAGTTTTTTTTATATATATTTTAGCTGTGTTTTATTATGAGACATGTGTACACCCTCGTGTAAAACAATTCCTACCTGCACAAGAACAAATGAGTACTTCTAAATTACAGTACTCACTTTTAGTGTCAGAGCCCTCCAGAATTGATGGTACTTACATTTTAACATCCTGTAAACTATATAACTGGAGAAATGCAGTTAGTTTTGGGAGTGGAAATTGATGACCACCAGCTACACAGCATTTTAGAAGTCAAGAGGATAAATAACTTCTTTTTAATTAGTCATCAAAGTACATATTTTTGCAAGGTACTAAGTGATGTAAGGCAAGTGTAGCTGCCAAAGTAATTTCAACTGACTTTGGATATTGATTTAGAGGGTTTTTTGGGTTTTTTTGGTTTTTTTTTTTTTGTGTGAATGTTATCAACAGCCACTTTATTTCCCCCACTAATTTGATTTAGCTACCTGAAAGGTAAAATCTTTGTCTTGTACTATCAGCTGCTCACATCACTCATTCAACTAAGGATGTTCTTCTCTTCAAGGGAGAGGAAACCTGCAGAAACCGTGGAGAGACTCTGTGACTGACAGACTCTTACTGTAAAAATTAAATTATTTCTTTTAAAAATCTGAATGATGTGGCCCCTTTTATAGGTCAGTGCCAAGTTATTTGGTATAGAAGAAAAGAGCTTAAGAAACATGCCATTGCTAAGGCAGATTGATTCCTATTCGTAGAGTGGTTTCTAAAGGTTGCTGTTAGGTCCTGACAGCAGAGAAACTGAAATCTGTAATGTGACTCTGAGTACTCTGATGGGAAATGTAAATGCTATTAGAAGGGAAAGAATGGAGGGGAGAAGCATTTTGAAAGTAGATCTCAGCAAACTGGATCAGAATGCATGTAGGTCACAGTAAGGCAATAGCTGTGCTGTCCTCAAGTTTTGTCACAGGCAAGAGAGGAGGCTGCTGTGTCCCTAATCACTATGAGAACAAGATTCATGGAAATTAATTGTGTAAGAACTAATTACTTATGGCATGACTTCCAGAAATCTGACTCTGCTGTGTGGTAATTACTTCATGGAGCAGTCCAAAAGAGTGGAATACTTGTCACTGCAAAAGAAAAACTGAATCAGCAGGAATTTCTGCTGATCACTGTCAATCTGTAAGAAGCAGCTTTCCTTTTTGAAATATAGGTCCCTCAAACCCTATGTTAATCAAGGTTTTTCAGCAGAGATTCTGAAGCTGTTTTGTGCTGTGGGGAATGATTCAAGTGTTCATCCAGAAGATTCCTGGCAATTAAGATGAAGTAAGAACTTGCAAAGTGTTTTAATACTGGGATTGTGGAAACAGAATTGCATTCTTTGGAGTGAAAGTTTTCCTGCAAAGAAAACTTTGGGTTTTTTATGTGCTAACAAGGTAGTATTTAGCATTGAGGAAAGTGTAACTTCAGTCAGTGGAAGGAACCTGTCTGTGAGTTTACTCATGAGTGTTTGATTTTGGCAAAGGATGTGGGATAATTTTCCTTGGTAATTCCTGACAGGTCTTTCAGAGAAAATGATGCAACTGTAGCTGGGTGATGTAGACCTGGTTGCTCTTTGAGTGCCTCATTCAAGGGTGCAGCTGGTTTTGCATCACATTAATGAGCTACTTTTTATAGAGATTTTTTCAATTTTGGAGAATTTTAACACAACTGCAGGAGGTAGTTTGGATCAGAATTGTGCTTACTTACAAAGAATCTGGAAAGATAGAAAGTGGAATTGTTAGCCACTTTTTTAAAATACTCCTGGAAATTACTCATTCACATGATCTCTGGCAAAATGCAGCAGGAGCATTCTGGTAGCATTTGAGGCTAAGAAGCCAGAATTGACAGAGGCTTCAAGAAAGGCTCAGTGTGTTTGTGTTTTTATGTAGCTTGCTGCTTTTTCAGAGAAATATTTGGCTTTATTACAGTCATACAGGGTGAGAGAGCCTGTACAAGCCTGTGGGAATTGTAGTTGTTCATAACTTAAAAGAACATTTGCAGACCTTTGGAAGTTGAAAGGGATGTGCAGTGGTTTGGGGAGAATGCAGTTCGGCAGCAAGTACCAGAATATGGAGTATGCAGGCTGTATATTTCAGGATAGTATTTTCAAAATTTTTTCCCAGGTAATGAAAGATCCCAAAATCCCTATTTTTGGATATTTCAGTACTTCTGATACTCACTTGATAAAACTGCAGTCTTAATCTTGGGCTTCAGAATATATTAATTCATAAAAACAGAATATGGGAGTTAAAGTAAATAGCTCCAAGTTAATCCATATCTTAGTAGAGCTACGAAAAAGTGCTGGGAAATCTTTCATTCTGAACAATTGGTTCAAAGACCCCTCTTCTCAAATTGTAGTGCTACTCTGTAGCTACAGATCAGTATCATGTGACAGGTTTTTTGAATGATCCTGGCATTCTTGTATTTTTACTTAATTCCACAAAGACCACTTCAGTGAGGTCATGTGAATGCTTTAATGAGGGAAGTAACTGAAGTTGAATATTCTTGGATTTGTGTTGTTTTTCCCCAAATGTAAATTCATCTCTTTCCATTCCAGCTAAATTATTTAAGGCTACCTCATTAAGATGATTTCTTTCTTCCCTTTACACATGTGAATCATCATTAAATTATTGCTTCATTTAAATCTCCAACATTTGGTTGCTTTTTACTTCGATGTATTTACATGTTTTAAATGAAATTATTACCTTTCTTTCAGTTTCATTTAGAAAATCAATTGCTTAAATACAATTTGAATAAATGAAGTAAAATGGCTCAAGAAAGAAAAGTTAAATACCTGCCTTTTTTTAGATGCAAATTTGTGCAGCTGCTGAACTGCGGCTCTGTTAACACAAGTTGGGGCACCTGCTGATGGAAACAGGCTTTTTGTTGTCCAGGGTAAATCCTCTCCCCAGGTATCCTTAAGCTCTTCTGTGTTGTTACAGCTGCATCTGCTGGCATCCTGCCTGTTTGATTTCCCTGGAGCCTCCAGGGCTCACACATGCTGTGGGCAGGGTCTGGGTAAAAACCTTCATGCACAGCCACTGCCTCCTGCACTCCTGAACAGCCTGAGCCCTGCTGTTGTCTCAGGCAGTTCTCATTTGTGTCACCACCTTTGTTAGCTGTTGCTGGAGTTAGTTTTTCACCTGCTGAGTAGTCACATTAATTATCTCACTTTATGCAGTGTTATTTTGATTAGAAGAAACTGGAGTACTTTCCCAGTAGTGAAAACACTCAGTACTGTTCAGTATTGATGGCCTAATAAATAAGCGTTTTAGGTCTTGGTGCCATGTAAACCTGAATATATGCAGACAAATGTACATAGCAATAAATCCATAACAGAATCGTGTCCTATTGTTTTTAAATGAACTCGGTATTTTAGTTTCAAACTTCAAAAAGTATAGCTTTATTTTATGTTTGTAAATGTTACATTTGAGTGGAAAGAAAATTACTTCTTCTCATGGAGAGGCAGCAATTTAAGGTAGAAGCTTAAATATTTGAAGGTACAAAGCCTATACTTTGCCTTAAGACTGTTTACTTCTGTCCACTTAAAGCCTTACCCAATTAGTAGTGCAGTCAGTTGAAAAACTTGAATTACCTCACTAAACTCTGGATCTTTTCTGTAGTACACATGGAATTAATTGTACCAGGCTTGTCTTTGTTTTAGCAATAAGGGGACAGAAAGAAAATATACTGAAATACTGTACTAGTGACCAGCTTTTACCTGATTTTAGTATGTGTATTTTGTGCTGAACTAAATTACAGTTGTAATATTAAATGTCAGAAAACATTGTCATGAAAAAGTTAATACATAATAATTTGCAACAACAGGGGCCATGGGTTTCAGAAACTGAACTGGGCAGCTGTTACTTTAAAGCTAATAAAAGGTATTAAATGTAGTTAACTTTATAAAGGATGTGTTAAAATGTCATCTGATTTCCAGAGTCTGAGTTAGCTTTATGAAAACCAGTTTGGAATGCACTCATTACTGTCCCACCAGTGATGCTTGAACGTGTCTGTTAAATAGACACTCCAAATTGTCTGTGACTCTGGGGGAACATGTTTGAGGGAACTCTGACATTTTCATTAAACTTCTGTATTCTTTGGGGAATCTGGTTTGAATTTATTTTGCAAATTACTTATCCCTTGAATTGTTGTTACATTTTGAAAATGATTCTCATATTCTGTTCTGAGGTGGGGCTGCTATAAAATGCTGTGTTAATAAACCATTCCTGTCCAACGTTTGGATGGTTGAGGGAAATGTTAAAATTCTGTGGCAGCCACTTGTATTGGGGTAGAAGGAAGCTGAGATGTTGAAGAGAAATTAGCTCATTTTGTTTGTAGTATTTTTAACTTTGTAAGCAAAGCCTATTGGTTACAGCTGTTGAGAATATGAATATAGGTTGTCCCTGATACCATATTGTTTCAGCTACTGTAGAATTTACAGGTTTAAAGGAAGCCACTGGATAGTTAAATATATTTTCCCTTATGGGTTTATATAAATTCATATAGTCTTAAAATTAGTTTATTTTTACTTTAATTCAGTAAAAATGTTTATGAAATGGTTCAGATAAGGTATGAACTCTGGTAGGTTCTGGCAGATAACCATGGCTAGTGTTTAGGTGGGGGGTGTCACTTCTAAAGGCAATTGCAGTGAGATGTTTTCCTTTGTCTCTGTAGTTATCAGAGACTGTTACAGACGATTGCTGTACTCGAGGCTCAACGTACTCAAGCAGTTCAAGACCTTGAAAGTTTAGGCAGACACCAGAGAGAAGCACTGAAAGATCCTATTGGATTTGTGGAAAGACTCCAGAAGAAGGTATTTCTATGGACTTTTCCTAAGTCTTCCTTGGATTTTTTTTTAATAACTAGTAATTCAGCCTCTGTAGAAATTGAAGAATATATATATATATATATATATATACACACACATACATACTTGCATAAAAATTATGAGCTTAAAATCTTTTAACTGCTGAGCAGAAATAGCTCTTTGCTTTCTTACTGGATCTGTAAGACATAGGTCTTCAATAATTTTATCAGATATGCTTCATTTCCTTTTTTTTTTGGTTTGTAGAATTGAAATTGTTAAATTTTGAATTATAGTGTAGGTATTTTAAGACAGCTTGAAGTCTACACGTGACTGGAAGTATCAGATAAAAAAATTCTCATCTTTCTCATTTGAGAAATGAAATTTTGTGCTTTAAATGACTTTGGTAGGGCATGTTTAAAGAGCAGGAGATGTAGTCTTTATTCCAAACCCAAAGTGAACACTAGAAAACACACCCGAGTTACAGATAACAGAATTGAATATTGTCTGATAGAGGAGAATCCATTTCTGTAAGGAAAATTTTCTTTTCAAGGTTTATAAATCCTTGTAGTAACAGGAGTACTCAAGAAATGTTTTCAGCCTGAATCCTGTATCACTGCAGCATCTACCACTGGCAAACATGTTACCTTCTAGTGTGATAGCAGCATGTATTTTAGTGAAGAATGAAGTTATGGTTCTCTTTCCCTAGGTCTGTAGCTGCCTAGGTCACATGTAAGACCCTTGGTTTCAGTAGTTGTCTTTCTTTTGAGATTAGTTACTAGCATGCATGATGTAAGTGTTGCATTTGCTAGTCATTTTATGGGGAAGTACCAATGACAGTTTCAAGTACTCTGATGTACTTTTGTCCAAAAAGGACCAAAGGAATGATAGTTTTGCAGTTGACCTTTAAATAAAGAGGTGAGCTTTGCAAGAGTTTTGTTGTAGGCAGAAGACAGCAAAATCAGTCCAAAACAGGCATAGATTTCTCTGATGGGAGGAGTTGAGGTAGCAGGTGATAAAACTCTGAATCTTTTGAGTTCCTGGGTTAATAAAGGTGCACATTCTCAGCTGATGGTATGTTTAATAAAGGACAGTCAGAAACAGATTATTGAAGTGTCAAACACCTGATTTCAGCTGTGAAATGCACACTTTAAAGTTTTTATGCTCAATAAGCCATCATTGACCGTGCCGCTGCATATATTATATGCACTGTTGTGTATAATTCTTGAAAGATCTCACCTTCTCTTTAAAAAAACTGTGCTGCATGGCACTTCAGAAATTCTGGTTTTCCATTCTTCTGTCAAATAAAAAGCAGCATTGGGTTTTGGAGCATTTCAGTATCTGTAGGTTTTGGTTTGGATATAAAGTGATTGCATTAAATATTACTTTTTACTTTTCATTCTTATTTTTTCAGGTTGATATGGGTCTTCCATTTCCTCAGAGGGTTGTTCAGCTCCCTGAGATTGCCTGGGACCAATACACCACTAGCCTTGGAAACTTTGAGAGAGAGTTCAAAAACCGAAAACGTAACAGTAGGAGAGTGAAGCTGATTTTTGACAAAGGTAAAAGAAAGTGAGCATATGGTACAAGAAAGAAATTACCAGTGTGGAAGTTCAATAATTCTTCCTTTGTGTTGCTTACAGTAGGTATCCCTGCAAGACCAAAAAGTCCTTTGGATCCCAAGAAGGATGGAGAGTCTGTTTCGTACTCTGTCTTGCCTTTAAGTGATGGTCCAGAAGGTTCCACAAACAGTCGTCCACAGGTAGCTGTTCAAAAGGAAAGAAAAAAAATTGCAAAGTAGTAATATTTCCCCCCCCCTCTTTTGAGTATGGAGGATGAGTGTCTTAACTGTTACTTCAAATGTTCATGTTGGTGATGACATGCCACTCCTGTACTCAGATCTTGGAACTAAGCTTTGGTTTCGACAAATTTTGTTTTGAAGTCTCATGCTTTGCTTTGGTTTTGGTTTAACTTCAGTAGGAAGAGGGTTTAAATCAATTATCCCAGCTATAGTTTTTCTAACCATATTCCATTTTATGTCCTGTATTTGAGCAGATGATAAGAGGGCGACTTTGCGATGAGACCAAACCTGAAACTTTTAACCAGCTGTGGACTGTAGAGGAACAGGTAACAGGAAACTTTAATTTTGTAGCTGTGGCAACATACATTAGCATAAAAGCCAATTGTGTGATAATGTTTATAGCACTTGGGAGATCAGAATCATGTATTTAGATATTTGACAGCTCATAACTGTACTGGGAAAAATGTATTTTATTCCTTTCCACTGTTGATTTAGAAAAAACTGGAGCAGTTGCTTTTGAAGTATCCACCAGAGGAGGTAGAGTCCCGACGGTGGCAGAAGATAGCAGATGAACTGGGAAATAGAACAGCAAAGCAGGTAACATGTAAAACACTTCCAGAAGTAATCCCTTATCTTTCCTTTTTTTTTTTTTTTAATATCAGTAAAGAAAATTCAGTGTCTTTTCAGTAATCACTTCATCTTAAGAATGTGGCAGCAGGGCTTGCATTTCACCAATAACAATGGATCTCAAATACAGAATGTTAAATGTGCCCCAAAGCCCATGACAAAGTTGCCAGACCTAATTGTTCATTAGATCTTGACAGCATGAATTTAATTCTATATGGCAAGTGTAGTGACACCAGCTGTGCTCAGGCTGAGTTACACTGTAGTGCCCAATTGCCTGTACCTCAGTGCTCTAGAATGGGCAGAAATGTAAATATCACAGACAGACGAAGGACACAGATGAGGAGACACCAAGTATTTCTGCATCTGACTTGTTGGAATTTTTCTCCTAAGATGACAGAATTTCTCCATTTTGACCGGAAGTAAAAAATGCTGATGTTTTGGATTTACAGTATTTTAATTTCTTTTATTTCATTTGTGTATTTCAGATAAAAATATAATTAGGTACTTCAGTATAGTGTATTTCCTCATTTCTCATCATATCTATATTTCTTCACATCTTGAAAAATAGACATGCTTATTTGATAAATGGAAACCTACTTTCTGTGTGCTAACCATGGATAATGTATTTGGCGTTGCTAAGAAGGAGTTTAGCTGCAGCAGGAAGTAAATTAGTACTAAAGTTCTTTCTATCACAGTTTTTGCAAGATCTTCTTCATATTTTTAAAGGGTAATTTTTTTTTCTCTGAAAGCTGTCAAAGCATCTGGAAATAGCACAAATGCAGCACTGCAAGATAGGTACGAGTTAGAGTAGTTGTTGCAAAGTAGAATCCAGAGGATTTCTTTTCCTGTTATTCTGAATCAGTGTAGCAACCCTGGCAGAACTTTGAAGACCAGTTACATTTCATTTGACATTGAGTTGTTGCATGTTGGTTTTTTCTAGGTTGCCAGTAGAGTGCAGAAATATTTTATTAAACTGACTAAAGCTGGTATTCCAGTTCCAGGAAGAACACCAAACTTATATTTATATTCCAAAAAGGTGAGACAATATCACAGAATCCTGTGTTTCTGTTTGCATTTATGGGGAAATTGAGTAATACTTTTAATAGATTAATAAAGTTATTTAATGAGGTAATCCTTTTCTTTTGCCAGTAGCACTATGGAGTGGGATGTTAATTCTGGTTTCACAATGACAGCTCTTGGGAAGGTGAAGTGTTCAGGTTGCAGCTGAACAGGCAGGGTAGAATGATGGTCTTGGGGTACTTCTTCTTCATTTGTAAGTTTACTATAACTGATCAGGAAGTGATAATGAAAACCCTGTTGGAAGAAGATAAGGAACTCTAAAATTCATACTGTACAGTAATCTTCTAATTAATAAAGCCATAGAAAATTATGTGTAACTGAGCATGCTGAATTAGCTCAGGCAAAGGCTTAAGGCCAAGATGTCCATTAAAATACAGTGCTTTTCTGATCTTGGAATGGATGAGAAAAGATCCCAGAAAATCTTAATTTACAAAAGCAAACACTAAATTTCTGTGCACATATTTTGATTTAAATAATCTTTAAGGTGCTCTTGGATACTAATACCATTGACAGTAAAAGAGGACAGTCTCAAGTTTCATGGGCGTTTTATTTATTTGGTTTGAGGTTTTTTTAAATTTACTCAGTATTTACAAAACTTCTTCAAAACCCCTTACAGTGGCATTTTGTGGAGTAACATTACTGGTTTGCATCCAAGTATCCGCGATGTTTTCTGATAAATAATAGAGTAAACTTTCCATTGATTCTACAAAAAGGCAGACTTGCAGATTTAGTTCTTTGCAAGGTTAGAAACAAAAGTTGCTGTCCATGGGTTGATACAAAGATCTACCACAGCTGGTGTGCAATGATTTAAAGTGTTACACACCCTTAGTTGTCTCCAGGTATTCTCTGAAGTTACTGCAAACATTGCTTTTATTGGAGCCTTTCCAGTTTGCCATCCATCATGGTAATACCATTTTACTTTCACCAGGGTTTTAATCTACTATTGTGCTCTATAAACAGAGGCAGAGAAGGTGCAGACATGACTGTCTGCCACCTTGTCTATTGGAAAAGTGCTTCCTGGCAGAAGAACCAAAAAACCAGCTGGAAACAGTGATACCTTAAATACTGTGGAGATTCATCTGTCAGAATTCCAAATTACATAAGCAGTTGGGGTTAATTTCTGTAGTATAATACTGTGTGGCTGATTTCAACAGGCATTGAAAATTTAGTTCTGAAAATTATAATTGTTTGAGTTCTCTATGTAACTCTACCACTTACAATTACCTTGGTCACACCTTTTGTTCTTTCCTGTTAATTTTGTTTGGAAAGACCATCATTACAGAATGAGTGTAATGTTGTCAGGCAGCAGATCACTGTATTTCATAAACACTGGGAGTACTTAATCAGTTGATGTGGGACATTTTAACTGTGTTTTTCATTAATTTGAACAGTGATTGCACTGTATGCAAACCCAGTATAATCAAGAGCAAAACATATTTTCTGTAAAATTCTTAACAATCTGACATTGCAAGAGTGATAGTCCCATCATACAGGTTTTTCTTAGGCTTCTATCTAGAAGATATTCTATATTTAGGTCAGTTTTGCAGTGTGATTCACATCCTTATTGCCAGGTCATAAGAGTAAGGTTGTTCTGCCCTGGTTTGTGCTGAGCAGGATCTCTGTGTTATATTTGTATCCTGTGTTAGAAATAAAGCAGAGAAAAAGGGAAACAAAAAGTGTATATGGAGCAATTGAGCTCTCAGCCTGCTGATAGAACTGTCTGCTTAGAGCACAGATTGACAGCACCTTACCAGGTCAGTTACTCCCAGGTCTCCAATGGAGATATGATGTGCAGAAAGGAAATGCAAGGGCTGTTGGAAGCCTGGGTCATGCCTGTCCTAATTTTGATATTGAGTAACTGTAACTGCAGTTTATCTGCTTTATTGCCACTAACAGAAATTTGAAAGCTGGATGCTAATACTTACAGCACATACCTATGGGAAAATAAGAACCATAGATATCTTTAATGTAAAGATTTGTGTCAAAAGGGATGCTTCACAAGAAAATACTTGCATTTCTCCACGGGGATTATTCAGGTTGCTTATTTTAAATGGTTACTGGAGAGGTTAGAAACCTGTTCACTTTTTGAACATCTTGTTGAGGTTAGCTTTGTATATCTACTGATATGACATATGTCTCTTCTAACTAATGATACTGGAAATTAAGCAGGATGCATCAGTTTATTTTCCTGTATAACCATTACCTACTGCTGGTGAAAATAAAACTGGATCAGAGACTTAGGACTCTAGTATTCAGTTCTTCAATTATGGCTTATCATTTTCAATGTAATCCTTATATAATATCATTAGTGCACCTGCTTTTAAGCCTAATCTAGAGATATATTTCCCACAGGGAAAATGATCTTTAACAGTCTGCTTTTAAGTAATATTTTAGTTCATTCTTCACCAAAGGAAGAAAATTCAAATCCTGAGTTCGATTTGTAGGTCACAGAACTGTCATGCATGGCAGTGCTGCAGTATAAGCATAGTCACAGTTGTCCTTTCCTGACTCCAGATCTAGTATTGAATGCAGATCTGTTTTCTGTTAACAGAAAATGTAAATCACTGTGGCAGCTGAGGCTGAAATGCCATCTATACATGATGTATTTTAGAGAGAAATCTTAAGGGAAATCATAAAAGCACCAAAACTCAGGTAGCTGGTGATCATAAGGCAGAAAGTGGAAAAATCCAGCACAATAGATACAGTACATTAGTCTTAGAAGAAATTCTTGTTGGTTTTGCACTGTAGTAGCTCTGCAGATCAGAGGTACCACCTTCCAGTTGTTACTACAGACTTCATCTCTTCCATTAAAATTGAACAGAGCTAATCTCAATTCCTCCTGGTACTCCTGTCTGTGAGATGCATTCCATCTAAATCATTGGTGTCATCTGTGCCTTTAGTTTTTAAACCATGCACAACTGTAAAATAAGGCTACATCCCTCTTTAGAAATAAAGGGTTGTACTATAATAGTACAGGTTTGTAACTGATACAGGAACCTTTTGGGATAAAAGCTCTTGCTAAAAAAGGAGAAAGTACTAAATATTGCAAGTATTCCTTTTGTTTTAGCTGTGTGAGCAGCTAGGCACTGTGTAAAACAATCCTCACTTTTCTGATTGTTAGAAAAAACACTTTTCATGTTTACATTTTGGATTTCCACTGTAGGGTTTTTTTAAGTCGAGGAATGTAAGTTTTGACATTAAGTGTCAAACTGCTAGTCTGGAAAGCAGCTAAGTAAGGGGTTGAGTCAGTTTCATTCACCCCAAATTCTTCTTTTTGATATTTAATATTCTCCCACTGGGGAATAAGTAATAGGGGCTAAGTGCCTTTAAGTCACTTCTTTTAAAACTGGCATCATTCTACACCTTCAGACAGCATTAAAGTTGAAAGTTTCTAGAAGTGCACTAATGGAGGGAGTAATTTATTTCATCTAATGTTTTTTATGTTCCTTTTTCTTGCAGTGGCAATGAAAACCTTTAGGGAGCAGTTCTTTTTAACTCAGAATGTCTTTTTATTGCAATGAATTGCTTTATCTTTCCTACACCAGGACAATAGGTCTAGACTGGTTTTTTTTCCTAAGGCACAAGTACAAGAAGTTGATACGTGTCAAGCATGGACCTTTTGTCTCTTGGACCTGTGCAAAATAACTTCCTTAGTCTCACACACTGTCGGAAGTTTTTTAATATTTTTGCTCTCTGGTCCTCAGTCTTCACAACTGTAACAACATTACTTTGTGTTTTACTCTTGCTGTCAGACTCACCTGTTTAGGTGGTTGGGGTTTTATGGTAAGGGCTCTTTCTTGCTGCATTTTTACCAAAGTGTTGCACTGTTCATTGGATTCCACTTGTTATGGGGGAGAAGAACTGCAGCTGTGATACAGAGATATAAATACAATTGGAAACATTATAGAATATTTAGAGTGAAAGAACAAATTCCAGGCAAAGTTTTATCAATGAGGATTATTTAAGTAATAGCCAAGGAATGTTTTTAAAAATATACCATTTTTTCACTGTAGTCATCAAGTAGACGGCAACATCCTTTAAATAAACATCTTTTCAAACCTTCAACTTTCATGACATCTCATGAACCTCCAGTTTATATGGATGAAGATGATGACAGATGCAGTTTTCACAGCCATATGGACACTGCAGCAGAAGAGGAAGTATCGGTATGTCACGTAATCAGTCAGAGAATGTCTTGTCACTTTGACCTTGTTTAGTGTTTAATAGATAAGGACTCTTCACCATAAAATATCATCAAGGAAGTATTAAATTCTACCAAGATTCATGAGCCATTTTGAATTATAAATACACTATTACTATAACAGCCTCTGGCAGCAAAGAATTTAGACCAAATCAGGAAGGAAGTCTGTAAGTCATAAACAGTTTTATCCTGAAATATCTCGAAGAAGTTCTAGTTGCATATTTTTAGTAAGTGATCTGGTATGAGAGAGGTTTGAAAATCATGTAGATGATATAGTTGGGATTCTGGTTAAAGATGTCTTTTAGAAAGGTTACATAGAGCCTGGTAAAATTCACATGCTATTGGCATCACTGGTTTTTTTAATCTTTTACTGGCTGAATTAATTATGAATTTTGTAAAATCCACTTCAAAGTGTGAACTAATAGAGTGAACTGGCAATCAACAAAGCATATTTATGTATTCTTAGAGGCAAATTCTAGTAGACATCCTAACCCAGTGAACTGCTGCATTATGGAGAGTACTACTTTCCTAATTTATCCCATGCAATAATACAACAGAAATTTAGACATATGTTCCCATTTCCATACAGAATTGTAGAAGAACTATATCCTACTGCTTGGAAGCTGGGCAAATTTCACAGCTGCTGTGAATCACTGTGATTTTCCTGTTTTCCTTAGACTGAAGAACCTGACTAATTCTGGGGTTTTTTTTGTGTGTGTGTGTGTGTGTGAGCCTAGTGACATCTTGTGTGTGAAAACCTTGTTGCATAACACAAGTATTGAGGCCACCCACTATCAGTCCATTCATTTTCTTTACTGACTTTTTTACCTGCACTGCATAGTCTTCCTTAAGTATTACATTTACTTATCTATTTCCTAGTCTTAAATCCCATCCGTGCTCATTTTCTGTGTTCTCTCTGTAATGGTCTTCCAGCTCATCCACAGCCATGCCTGATAGCTTTGCATATTCCAAAAAGAATCTTAAAAGGCCTGGAAAGCAAAATGCATATTAGAAGAAATGCAGTTCAGCTGGTTTGAGCTAACATGCTTTTGTTCTGTATTGTTTTAAATACATATTTTCTAACTGTTCTGAACAGTTTCCTGAAACATTTTGATTTTGCCATGGTGCCCTAACTCATAATTTTTGTGGGCAGTGATAATAGGGGTCATGTGCCACACAGTGACTTTTTTTTTAATTTGGCATAATATTTTCTTCCTTCACTAGAGTAACATTTCCAGATAGATCCACTTCTGGCTCTCAGTAAGGTAGAAGGACACAGGGGAGCTCAGTTACCCAAAAAATCCCCACAATCAGTACAAAATAATAGCAATTTGGAAACAAAAAGGGATTGTAAACTATATTCAAAATGAATGCACAGGATTCTGTTCTAGTGTTAAAAGTCAGATCTCCTAGTGACAGTCACTGTCTTGGAGAAAAATACTTTGTGTCATTTAGAAGACGAAAAGCAGTGCAGCAGGAAAAAAAGGGTTTCTTTGATTTCACAGTGGAATTACCACATGCTTTTCCTGTGTAAAGACAAAAAAATTTGCCTGATTCCTACCAGTCATAACTATTCCTGAAAAATTATATTTTGGTATAAACGAGTTCTTTTCAAATGAAGACCTCCTATTGCTAACAGAGTTCATCTACTTTTCAGTTATAATATCTTAAATTTGTGAGTAGTCTATAATTATTCTAGAGCACAGCTATTTCCTATTCCAGAATGAATTGTCCACACAAGGAGCTATTAAAGCATATTTTATTCAGTATACAGTTATTTTTGTGACAGGCAGTTTTTCTCAAAAAAACTGTAGAGATTTGTGTGGAAGGTGAATCCCTGTTTTATATTAAAGAAAATGTAGCTTATCACTACACAACTGAATTGTGTCATTTAACCATAACTTTTTCTGATAGTTTGCAGTCTCGTCTTTTATATAGGTTCATAATTGCAATTAAATAATTGATAAGGCCTTTCAGAAATGTAGTAAAGACTCTTTCCCTCACTTCCTTTAATAAACTTACTAAATAATACAAAATCTTCAGTCTTCACAGATTCATAAAAAGAAATGGAAATTACATATTCAGACTACATTAGAAGAACTTTAATGACTGTCTTGTAGTTGTAGTTGTTTTCCCTACCTGTAGGATGTGAAAACTGCTCTACATCAGGAGACTTGTCATCTTTGAAAACAGGTGACATCTACCAACTACAGCTGCTGCAAAAAAATCATTACCTTGAAATGAATGTCTGAACTAGAATTAGAGCTTCTGTCCTTTCATAGCAGATCCTCAACCTTTGTTGAAGGAATCTGTGTGAGAAAAAAACAGAATTTGCATGTCTTTGAAAAAGAGAGAACTATTTGTTGTACCTCTCTGGCAAAGATGTCTGCACTGGCCTGCAGGGAGACAAACTTCTTCATAATTTATGAAAAATTAGCAGTCTGATTTTATAAGCTCTTAAGAGACAGTAAAGGGATAAAGGGAGTTGGATAACTGTGAGTTCTACTGTTTCAGTCATGGCATGATGCTTCTCATTGCATTTTTTCTTACCAGTAAAGGTGAGAAGTTAATACTGGATATGGGTGTTTGGTTTTAAAAATATTTTTCTAGTATGTTAGAATAACGCCATCATTTTCTTGAGCACTGTTAATCATACATAGTGATTTATGGAACAAATTCATGTCTTACTAGTTACTGTGTTCCTACAGTAAGAATATTTTTTGGCTTTTTTTTACCTTGCACAGGATGAAGAGAGTATTCCAGTAACATATCGAGAGTTACCCGAATACAAAGAACTGTTAGAGTTTAAAAAATTGAAGAAACAGAAACTCCAGCAGATGCATGCAGAAAGTGGGTTTGTGCAGCACGTGGGATTTAAGGTGAGTGCAAAGATGTTCTTGTGTTGCTCAGTGGAATGTAGAAGTTTTCCAAGACAATGTGGTTTGAATTTCCTGAGAGGATTTCATTGAATATTGCAAGTTTGGTTCCTTAGTTCTTGTTCACTGAGTCTGTTCTCCCTCATTTTCTTTAAGAAAAACAGCTCACATAATTCACTCTTTCTGGTAGCTCAGCTTTCACTGAATGCTGATGTTATATGGAAATTAATAAACATGCTCTCTTTTTCTCACCACATTATGAAAATACAGCTTGTATTAGAGCCTTGTTAAATCATGATATAATTCCTTTTGACACTACATTCTGTTTTGACAGTGATTATTAATGGTAATTTTCTGATTATGAGTTTGGAGTAATTTTGCCTCCACCTGAGGCCAAAGAAGGGACAGAGATTTTGGATAAGAATAATAGATTAATAATTTTTTTCTTGTATTGTAGCAACTTCACAATCTCATCAAGTGATAACTGACAGAAGTTGAAGCAAGGATATAAAACAATGTTTATGTAAAATTAAGAGAAAAACCATTAAGTTAAACTGATGTGTTGTCCAGGCAACAACCATTAATAGGCAACATGAAAGAAAGGGCACTCTGGAAGTCTTATTTTCTGGTTTGCAAGGAATTTTGTGTCTAATTGGTTACTGTAACTGTTGGAACAAGTTTTCTAATTTAATGTTATGGAGATGGATTTATTTTCTAATACCCATTTACATAAGAACACAAGGACAGTTCAAGGTTCTATTCAAATTGACTGTAAAATTAAGACAGCCTCATCAGTTGATTTAAGTTATTAGACCACCAAGGTGCTTCTTATTTTTGTTGGTTTTAGCTGGTATGGTATGTTTGGTGTTTCATTTTGTGGGGATTTTTTAAATGAGCATTTTTCTTCCCCCCAAAATTTGAAGCTTTAATCAGGCAGGCCAGACTTTAACTAACTTCTTTTTCTACATAAAATTATCCTAAGACGTAAATTGACATTGCACAGTGTCAAGCATTTAAAGTTTGAAAGTTTCTTTGCATTTGCCTTAGGTTGTATTATGCATTATAGGAAGCTGAGAAATCAGGTGATTATGGGCTGTTTTCCCTCAGGAAATTCAGTCTGTGTGTGGACAGACCTCACCTAATAAGCAGCCACTGAGAGCAGTTTTGGTTCTGCAGAGCCTTTGGCCTCATTTTCTACACATTATTCAACCTCTGCTTTGAATATTGAATTATTGAATTCCTTGTGGGCTTTTTATGGCTATCACTGCTAATATATCCAAGCAATTTGCAAATACTTCTTTTCTTCATTAAAAAATGAAAGGCATAGTATTATTTCTGTTTCACAGGGCAGAGGGGAGCTGGAGCACAAAAACTAAGGTCAAGGCTTTCCACTGGCTTGGTTCTCAACTTCAGATTATTGGAGCAAATTTTTCAGTTCTAGCATTATTCTGAACCTGGTATTTTCAAAGAACAGCCCTTGGTATGCTTAGTCCCTGCTCACTCTCAGCCATCTGTGGGCACAAGGGCTGCAGCTGTGGCAGAGCTGTGTGAGAGGTGTTTGTAACCCTGAGTGCCTGGGTGGTGGCAGGAGCAGCTGCTGTGCCAGTGGGTTTCACAGATGTTGAGGCAGCCATTCAGGTTCTTATAGATGGATAGAGGATGAGCTATGGGAGCACAGGCTTGTGTCCCACATTCTGTTTTCCTTTTCAGTCCTGTCTCTGCAGCACTCTTCGTAATTTAGGTTTTGGAAAAGCTCTCCTTGCCTGCAAGTCCCATTTTCCTGGTTTCTTTTTTTTGATCAAATACTTTTGCATTTCTGCCCCTTTTCTGTACCACTGAATTTTTTATCTAGTCTTTCATGTTTTGTTTTTTACTTTGGTTTTTTTCTCTTCATGCCACACTCTTGCGCTTGGGATTAGTTCTTGTCATCTTGCTCAGTTTTAGTTCGAGACCTTTGTTTCCTTCTCTGAACATGTTATTCCCCTTCCTTCCTGGCCATCTGGCTTTTAGTTCCAGCCCACCCATGATGTGTTACTACATTTCCTGAGTTAGAAAGAGCATCAGTGTGCCCTGGTCCTCAACCCCCAGCAGCCCAACGAGCTCTGCTGCCGTCGAGTCTTACTGCTTCCCTCTGCCATGCTGACATTCTATGTGGCTGGGCTTGAGCTGTGTCACAGCAGTTTTTGGAGCCACCTGAGGATAAGAGTGTCTGCAGGCAGGGCTGGGCTGCTTTCCTCAAGCAGGGTGATGCCAAGGTGGAGCTTGTGGGGAGTGGGAAGCAAGGCAAAAGCTTGATGGATCCTCATGGGTCTGGAGGGCCTCTCCTAGAGAATGAGGACTTCTTTATCCACGTGGTGAGGAGAATTCAGCTGTGGGGGCTGGCTGTAGCACAGGGACACACAGAGGTTCCCATGGGGTGAACTGGTGTGCACTGTTAGCATGGCAGTGCCTCCTCCAGCTGCTGCTTTCTCAGTGCTTTTGCATCTGCTCCACAGTGTGATAACTGCGGGATTGAACCCATCCAGGGGGTTCGGTGGCACTGCCAAGACTGCCCTCAAGAAATGTCCTTGGATTTCTGTGATTCATGTTCTGACTGGTGAGCAGCCTGTGCTTCTACTTGCTATTTGTCATTAGATTGAATCTCTCTGCTGCATATTTGCTATGTAGGGTGGAAATCTTTGCTACAGCACAGGACACATACCCTGTGTTGAATAAAGTGGAAGATAATTTAGCATCTCTTTGTGGGAGATATGTTTTGTAAGCAGATTCTGGATGTATAATTTTTTTTTTTTTTTAATACAAATAGATTTGGTACAGTTAAATAGGGGGGGAATTAGACTTTATGAATGAACTGCTATCCAGTTCGGTTTGAATCTGTTCGTATGATCACTGTTTCTGAAAGTTAAATATAAGGAAAGTATTTGACTTTTAAACTGTTATCTTTTTCTTTCCCTTGCAGTCTGCATGAAACAGAGATTCATAAGGAAGATCACCAGTTAGAACCTATTTACAGAGCAGAGACATTTTTAGACAGAGACTACTGCATGTCCCAGGGCACCAGTTACAATTATCTTGACCCAAACTACTTTCCAGCAAATAGATGACATGGGAAGCAGATCTACCAACTTGGGTTTACTGTCCTCTTTGCAAAATAACAATGGCACCATTGTTAATTCTGTGCACATTTTGGAAAGACTCTGCTTTCCCTGAAATGTCACTCACAGCATGACAGCTTCCTGGGTGTACTTGTCAAACTACAGCTTTGAGCTGTCATGGTTCTAGATCACTGAACAGCAGCTGAACATTCCTAGTGTGCAGAAGGTTTCACTGGGAGACTTTTCTTTCACCACATTAGTCACTTTTAGGTGGTGAATCTAAACAAAAGAAACACATACAAAAGGGTGAGCCAGAAATGAGAGCACACATTAAAGATAGAGTAAATTCCAAAGGCTTTGAAGAACTTGGTTATAATGAGATCCAGAGGAGATGAAGTATTTATATAAAAACAGTTTAGTAGCTTGCAGTTTTGTTGTGAAATAGTTTTCAGCACAGTAACTGACTTCTTTAGGCAAGGTTTTAACCAATGACAGTGTTTGCTTCTAGGCTGTACTCTAAAAATACTCACTGTCTCAGCAATGGTTGGCTACGGGCCTGTATTAAATCGGAGCTGCTTAATCATGTTGACCTTCAATTTTTAAAATTTTTTTTTTAAAACCACAATGAACTCTATTTACCAACAGTGAAGCACTACAGGGGGCAACTGTGGCATTGCTTCCTTAACCAGCTCATGGTGTGTGAATGTTATAAAATTGTCACTCAGATATATTTTTTAAATGTAATGTTATATAAGATGATCATGTGATGTGTACAAAATATGGTGAAAAGTGCCAGTGCTAGTAACTGTGTAAAGTCTCTAATACTCAACATTTACTCCTTTAAAATAAAATACACAGCCTTCTGCCTCTGTATTTGGAGTTGTTAGTGCAACTCATCAAAGAAAACTGCCTAATATAAATCATATATATGGTAATAATTTTTCCTCTTTTGTAGTCTGCACAAGATCCATGAAAGATTGTATTTTTATTACTATTTAAACAGTGATTAAATTTAGCCTGAGCAGTGAGCAAGGGTTCACATGCATTCTTTTATACTGCTGGATTTTGTTGTGCATCATTTAAAACATTTTGTATGTTTCTTCTTATCTGTGTATACAGTATGTTCTTAAATAATGTTCAATTGTCAGGAGAACTGTGAGAAATAAACTATGTGGATACAGTCTGTTTATATATAGAATGCTTGCCGTGACTTCCTTTCTGTGTAGTTCTGACTCTTTAATCAAGATGGAAAGTTTGGACAGGACACTTGGATCGCTCACCCAGCGCCGCCTCTGCCGCTGCCGCCCGGGGCTCAGCCCGCTCTGGCCCCGGCAGGATTAGCATTCCAGCTCTCTCCTTCCTCACTCACAGACTTCTCTGTCAGACCACAGAAAATCCAGATTTTAGTAGCCTTGGTACAGTGTATACCATTGTCTGAGAAGCTTTGTAATTATTGTGACATATTTTACTTAATATATTTTTTATTGAAATGTATAGCTTGTGATTCAGAAACACTTGATTATTTTATAACTGTTATAGACTTCCAGTTGCTTTGAAGCTAGAATACTTATAACAATTAGCTAGAAAACAAACTAATTTGACTACAAAAGATGGCAATAGGAAGGATAATTGGCTGGCTGCACCTAGTAACTTTAATTATAAATTGGTCAGTATTTTTGCAGTAACTTTAGGTGTAGCTATTTTTTGCTTCAGAAAAAAGAATGTAGGCATTTAATCTATTTAGAAAGTAATACAGTACAGTTACTAAAACACTGAGCAAGTATCATATGTAAGCATATCTCACGTATCTCATTCTTAGATAAATTCAATAAACCTTAAAAAAACACAACACAAAACTCACATGATGTATTTTAGTTTTAATTGGAAAAGATACTGCTCTGAGAGGCTTTTAAGACCATAAAAATATGCTTTCCACATCATTCATGGTCTTTATAGGAAACTAGAGTTGGTGAAGGTGTATTATCAGGAAAAAGGATCTCTGGTAACATTAATTTCCTGTTTATATCCTGAAAAATTATGGGAATAAAATAAGAAAACTAAATTAGAGAAAATACTCAGTCATCAGTTTAGGATACTTGGAAAAAACAAAAGATCTTGGTATCCTTGGAACAAGGTCGGAAGCTAAAGAATAATTTCAAGTCTGAATCACTCATGAGTGTCTTGGATAAGTCCTATTTTATTGAATATGTATAAATATTAATGTTTCCCTATGCATGCATATACAGCTATTGCTTCTGCATACATTATGAACGTATGCAAATAGGTATCTAATGCACATAACACCAAATCAAGCATGGGATTTTTTTGGTTTTTTACACAGAAAAGACAGAAGAAGCAGAAATAAAAATTAAACTGAAAGTGTATGGTTAATAATTTTTGTGATTCGATTTAAAAAACCCCAACAAAATAGCAGCTGATTGTTGCCTTTGTTCCCATCCTGCACAAGTGTGAGACTCTACACTATAACTTCTACTGTAATTAAATAGCATAGAAAATATTCCAGAAAACCTACCCAGATGAATTTGCAACTTTGTGGTAACTGCAGAATGTTCTTGTTTTAAAAAGAAGCAGCAGCAGCTGCTGGTGCGTCAGGGCCGGAGTGGCCAGAGCTGCCCTGGGGAGCTGCTGTGGTACTGCAGGCACTGCTGCTGCTGCTCAATGGCACTGGCTGGAGCTGGAGAAGCACTTCTAGAGCACCAGAGGTAAAATGTAGGCTATAGAAGGACCCAGGAAAGAAGGAACATCCATGATATGAAGGATAAGAACATACATAAAACAGACCCTAAAAAATAATTGAATTAGCATCTACAGGGCAAATGCTAAGGAAGAAAAGGAAAGAGAAGAATCTGCCCTGATTGGAAAAAGGACATACTCTGTAAGCATGCTGATTTGAGCTATATTTTCAAGTCATGTACTGTGCTTTGAAAAGGATTAAACCCACATATACTGTAACAGAAATAATTACTCCTCATTTTTGTACATGTTTTATTTGTATTATGTCTTCATTACAAGAAAGGTAACTTTAAAAATGCAAATCTGCTTCATAAAGTACACCTTTGACAGTACAAGCAATCATGCAACCCACTTTCACTGTAAATTCATCCAGTAGTTCCAGTAAGAGGATGCAGTTACTTTACAGCAACGTCAAACAAGCTTTTATTTAGCTGTCAGTATTACCAAAGAAACTCCACAATATTTTAGTTAACCTAACAGAAATACGATAGCACTTTTACAGACTTTTTTGCAGATTACAGATAAATGGCTTACTAAAGGTGCAAGCAATATGAATCAAATAATCCCTGACATTTTCCTGTTTATTTGGTTTCCCACCCCACCACACCTTCACAAGTTTTGGCAATGCCAGTACAAGACAACAGATGATGATCTGAACTTTGCATTTGGAATACTTCCAAAGTGAAATTTAGAGATGACATGAGATGTTCTGGCTCATAACCAACTTTACATATGGATTTTAATAGCCATAGCACATGTGCTGTTAATATGGACCATTACTGGACTGCACATTTATACAATACAATAATCATTCTCAGCTCACAAAACTGGGAAGTCAGTTATAAAATCATAACATTCCCAGCAGAAGACAAGACTGTCTCAAAAATGGTGTCTGCTTCCCAATAACGGGTTGACAGACTTCCACAACATTCAGCTGTATCTTCAATGAATTTTTCTCCTTGTAACAGTGTTCTGGGCATGTGTGAAAAGGTTATTTTAACTTGTAGCTTGAGTAATTCCAGCTCTTTTAGAGCTGCATGTTACAGAGAATAGGTTTCAGGCACTAAAGCCCAAGAACAAGCTGACACCACAAAAATTAATACTGTTAATAAAAAGAAAATAATAATCAATGGAGACTTGTATGCAATAACCCTAATGTCAGTCTGCTGGACAGTGACTGGGGTAGGTGGAGAGCTCCCTGCTGGCCAGGCACTGCCCCATTTTCCGTGGAATGTGTGTGACCATGAAATACAAACCCAGAGCTGCTGCCCGTCTTGCTGCTTTTAACCCATGAAGAGCAAACACCCAAGAAAACAAAATATAGTTCTCAGAGTGGGGTTAGCATACAGACCACTTTCTGTTGAGTGTACTTTCAGAACTAAGATTTCATCTAGAGTAACACCACGTGCACAAATTCCAGATGCCACTCAAGAAGCAGCTCTGCTTTGACCAGCAAATCATGGCTGTGGGGTGCACGTGGGCAAGGCTGTGTACACACCTTACACACCATTACTGCATTTCTGGTGAAAAAAATGCAGCCTCTTCCTTTTTCAGAAAAGAGTCAATTGTCTTGCAGATTTCCAGGAAAACATCCTCCTGTCTTCCTTCTGCATCAACCTGTGAAGCACAAAAATCCAGTTTTGATTAAGTTACAAAGAATTATCTCAGAATCTAAACACTGCAACAAAAAACTGGTCTAATATAAAATGAAAGTTGTTCTGCTTCATGGTAGAAGCATTCTAATGTAGAGGAGCAGCTTAATAACCAGATTAGTCATTTATTTTCCACAGATTTCTGTAAAAAGGTTCTGCAGGCTCAACTGTCTGTAGCAAAGTACATCAGGCAAGTGAGGGAACTTTAAGTACTCAAGTTTTAAAGTAAAGTTGCACCTTTGATGCAGAACAGTTGCCAAGGGCTCTTTGCCCATCACTCCAACCTGGCAAGGTCCTTCTGAAGGGCTGCACAGCACTCTGGTTTTGGCCACTCCACAGTAACTTAGCAAATCAATGTATTCCAGTGCTTTTATATTTGGAAACTTGGTGAACTGGTTCTGGTTTTATGACATCCTTTGCCCCTAACTTTTATAAGAGCACTGCTTTTGTGGTATAAGAACTCAAATTTCATTGAAGCAATTTTTTTCTTGAACACCCCAAAGAGTCAGTTTTCTGACCAAGCTATTTTTCATTATTGTACTTCACAAAAACAAGATGAATTTACACTCCTGTGCTGAAGATGAGAGAGCTGCATTTCAGCAGAGAGGAATGACACTTGCAGCCAGTAATACTTGTCTGTGTTCCCTGGAAATTGTGAGGCAGAACTGAGCTGTTCTGAGCAAGGAGTTTCACGCCCATCCCATGCTGTGCCACCTGAGGAAGAAGAGCTGTCTTCAGCCCTCACAGCAGTGACAGAAGCAGATTTCACACTGGCTGTGTATTCCACACAGATGCTTCTGCTGATTATTCCTTTCCTCAAATGCCTTCTGAGATATCTGGTCTTTACACAAAAGCAAGATTCTTCTGTGCTTCTCTATGCTTAGTCTTCATGCATCCATGACATGAAGTTTGCACAAGATTAAATGGACCCATGACAACTTTGTGAAAGGATCTTTTTCTGAAGTGCTGCATTTTCATCTCCAAGTTGCTGACTAGAAAGCCAGACAATTGTGGTGTTTGAAGGGGACATCCCTGCCCATAATACTTTCTGTCATCTCTGGTCTGCAGGAGAATTAAAGGAGCTTCATGTTCAAATAAATGTATTTTTAAATAGACCAAGAAATTCTGCTCAGATAGGATGTTGTCTTGCAGCCAGCTCCTGTAGAGCTGACTGCAGTCCTTGTACATCTAAGTCCCTTGGTGCTGAGTCCTGTGTGGGAGTCAGCAGCTGCTCCTTGCAGAGCTCCAGCAGGGACGGCAGGCACTCTCCAGAGCTTGGCTTTCACTCTTGGTGGCAGCCGCAGATGCTGCAAAGTTCGGTCCCGACTGCATCCTGTGGGAAGTGCTGGCACATCCCACCAGCCAGAGCTCAGCACTGGGTGCCCAGCCAGCCAGCCTTTAGCAGCTGTGCCTGGCTAGGCCTGTCCCCTGGGCCCACTGCAAGGGTGTGTGACAGTGTGAGCTGAGCTGTGCCCAGCGCCCTGGCCACCTCCCAGACCGGCTCCCTTGGCCCCTCAGTGCCCTTCACGGTGCTGTTTGCTGCTGCTGCTGCTGCATTTCATAGAGCTGAGGCAGAGGCAGGCTCGTGCTGATGCCTTAGAAAGGGCAGTTCTCCCACAAGGGCTGCATGTCTTTCAAAAGTGTTTAGAAGTGGGGGGTACTTTCTAGTAGCAAAGAGAAAACAGGGGTGATGAACTATTCTGAACCAAATGTCTGTCTTCTCCAGTTAAAACAAAACCAGCAACTGCCATCTCAGCTGTTATAAAACACCTTGTTTGGCCTGTCTCAACTGCCAAAACAACTATTTTCACATGGCTGTCCCACAGGAAATATACTGCATGCAGGGATGCAGGGTGAAGGGCAGAGCCATTTCAAAGCTCTGATCTTAATATGTATTATTATTATCTTTTAACTTCATAAATACTTCTGCACTAACTGATCTAATCTTATCAGCACAGCTGATTGCCACTGGCTTTTTGATGACCTCTTCAGAACTGGGACTGCTACTCAGGTCTAGATCTAGGGAGTTGTGATGAAGAATTAGTTCTGTTAGCATGGAAACCACCACCCTTTATGATGGGCTGGAATGCTGACTTCCTAACAGCAGCAATAAAATGTGGATGGGCCTGACTAATCTCAGCCCCAGTGCTTCCCATGCTGGCCTCCTAAATAACAAAGGCCCAATTCATAAAACTAAATCAACATTGTGGCACAAAACTAACTTAATGTGCCAATAATTCACATCTAGTACTACAGTAATTCAACAACACTCTCAGCAGCTCCAGAGAAAAAACTGTGTATTTCTCTTCCTCAGACTCTAACAAACGTCATAAATTAGGCTTGTTTTCAAGGCTGTTTAAGGCTGACTTCTCATAAAACAAGATCCATTTACAGTTTTCCACAGTTTTGAAATGCAGCTATGGCTTTTGATAACTTCAAATACAGAGAAATTTAATGAGCTCGTATGAAAAATGACTGGAGTAACCATCCCTATAGTACAATATTGCTTCTTTTGTCATTAAAATCAACCAATTAAGTTTTCTGTCAACAAATCTACCTTTGTTTTAGGTTTTGAAATTTAGAGCTCTAAACATAAACTGCCACTGAGAAGAACCTGACTGTCTGTAGAGAGGATGGCTGAGGACAGACTCTGGAATGAACTCAGTAATTAGAAGCTTCTTTCTGAAGGTCAGTCAAGCTCAGCTGCGTTGTCACTACATTTATGTCTTTGTCACTGGAGTGTTAGAAGAGAGAGTTAGAGACTGTGCAGCTCCTGGTTCTCTCAGCAATGGATCAAGCTGTGTAAATCCACTGAAACACACTGCCCCGATACCTATTCATATTAGACATGCATTTTCTGCTGTTTTATCCACGATCCCCTGCTAATGCTTCTCTGATGGATCTTTCTAGATCAGTTTCTCATCTAATGGGCCACAAAGCACAAGGGGGGAATAGAGAATCACTTGTTCCTTTGTTCCCTACATCCTTATCTATCAGGGTTAATGGGTGTCTGAGAACCTTTCAAAAGATGGAAATAAACCACATTACTGCTCTCACTGTTACCATTGATTACCCCTTCTGGAAAGGGGGAGGTCACCCCTCCCCACACGCACTTAGAATGGCAACAGCAAGGGAAGGCTCACAAGTGGAAGACTGGGAGAGGGTGGATGGTCACATGTTCTTTTATAATGGTTATGGAAAATCTGACTGCAAGTGATTTTAGAAAGAAATAGTAGAACAGCACTGAGAAAAAAATAATGAAAGGAAATGAGCACAGAAAAAACTAACTCCTGTTGGATTTTGTAGGCTAAACTTTCATAGCATGTGATCTGAGTCAAAGTTTTTGGGTACCCTTAATCCTCTGCTCTGCCCTGCTTGGCTTGTTTGTTATGCTCTTTTCCTCTGACTTTGAATAGGAAACTTGTGTGTAAGACACCTACCAGGTGTCTTATGTTAGCTAGGTAGGATCAGGGCTGTCTTGCTTGACTACCAAGGCATTGCTCTTCTCTTTTACTTACTACCCTCCTACATACTGTCACTTCAAAAAAGCTTTAAAGGATGAGTCAGATATTAAAAACAATCTTTTTTCCCCCCTCCCTTTCTTCTCAGTTGAGAGAGAGCCATATATTCAAAGGGATTTACATTTAGCCATGTCAAAACAAAAGTAGGTGTCTACTAAATTTTCAGATGCACTTTTCTGTCCAAGGTGCCTTGGAACTCACTGAGAAATAAATTTAAAACCAACAGTGTCTACCTGCTTACTGCTATAATGCATTTTGTTTCATTTAATTTAATGTCATGATTTATCTGAAGCACCTGATTCCCACAGAACCAGGCAGCTTGCAGGCAGTGTTTTTGAGGGCAGAGCTTTCAGCCCTCGCATCTCCAGTACAAGGTCTTTACTGAAAAGCAACCACTTGCAGCTCCTTAGGTGGGTGTTCTGGAACTGACTACAAAAGAAATTATGGGATATTAAATCACCAAAACATGAATTAAAAAAGAAAAATTTCTAATTTGTTAGTCTCAACTACTTTACCTTCCAGAACACAATTTAGAAACTTAATGCCTCAGCAGAAAAATGAGGACACTGTTGCCTTTGCTTATCATTCTTCAGTCAGTTCATCTTCCCTTGCAAATATGTACACAGTTCTTCATCTCAGCAGGGTGCTGGAAGGATTGCTGTTCTTTATTCCTGTCAGGTTCACAGGTGTTTCATCTGCACCCACAGCCTTCACCCTCTGTCCATGCATGCCTCAAACCTCCAGTGCTGAGCAGAAATACAAAGAGGGAATCTTGGCCAAAGGGAAATTTCCAACATAGTCCTGATCTTTTGTCAGCTTCACCAGGTCACTGTTCTTGTTCAGAGGTCAGCAGAATGGAAAAATGTTCCAGTTCCACACATCATATTAGTTAGTTATGAATGCACCTATGCACAATCACTCCTGGTTGGGAAAGTTGTAAAATCCTGGTGGATTAAAGTGGGAGTGCTGTTACAACCATATACCTTTGTCTGTACCGTGCAAGTAAAGCAGGGAGAGAATTCCCAATGAGTTCAGAGCAAGCCAGGTAAGAGCTGAGTTTTTCTGTCTGCACTGCGTTTGTCAGACTCCATCCAAACATGCCTTAAAGCCTGTTCCAAATGGAGTAAACTATTTCTTACTCTGTGTTCCAGTGCACAGAGTAAGAAAGCTCCTTTGACACTGACTGTACTCTCACCACACCTTGATGTGGTGTGACAGATCAGCTCCTCCTCTGCTGAGTGGGCAGCCAACATCTAATTCCCACACCAGACCTTTTGCTGCCTTCTGCCCAGGACTGAATTTTACATTTGCATATTTAATCAGCCTGTTTCAGGACTGAAAACCTTTGAAGTGGATAGGACAAGTTAAATACATCCCACTGTTGTCATGTGCTGTTCCCACTCTGTGGGAAATTCCAGTCCTAAATTTAGATTTTAAACTGGAGAAATTAAATCACACCAGTATGCCAACCCCACTGTCTTGTTACATAAATCTATTTCTGATTTTCTTTTCTGTGGCCAGGTGGAGCTGGGTACTACAGTCAAGCCCTATAAAACACAATCACTTATGCAATGAATAGCTAGAATTTAGTGGTCCTTAGCCACATGCAGCAGTAAGCTGGCTAGAAAAGGTTAATGCTGAACCTTTGTGGAAGTTAGCAGGATTTAGACTCCAATATTCCACTAGAATCTCAACACCCACTCCTCTGCATGCTTAGGAAAGTGCACTGCTGCAATCCCAAGGGACATAAAGCTCACGTGGGCTTTTCACTGAAGAGCTGCTTCTGTTGAAAAACCAAACCTAGGCAGGAATAAAAGACTCTTTAGGGCTCTTGTTCTCTTCCTCTCTTAAACAGCTTCTCTTCAGATGCTTTGACCATTGCTTATCCTGGGATCACAGACTGATCTGGGTCACCAAAAGCACCTTCAGGAAGGCATCACTTCCCTGAAGCTATTGGATACCACCAGCTTTGCCTAAGAAAAAGAGTACACTAGCCTCTGATCTGTAGTTACATAGAGGTTTATGGATGATTTAAAATAAATCCAGGAATACAGATGAGAATTTGTTTTAAGGGGTCTTCAAATCAACATTGGTAAATTAATTGAAATGGATAGGAAACATATACACAGTTCAGGAAACAGAGTTATAGAGGCAGCAGCATCTCCATGGCAGCACTAACATCTTCAGCCAGCTTTGGTCAGTGTTGGAGAGTGATAAACCCACTTAGGAATGAACAAATTCCCAGCACTGAAAATATGTGATGTTTTAATTAAAGTGGGAAAGAAAAATATTAAACATGTTAGACTGCCTCTAGGTAAAGTCTCAGTCTTCTGTGTGCATGATATTACAAATAAAAAAATCCCCAAAGACTATTTAAGCCTAGCCGGCACCAAAAAAAAACCACCCCAAAAACAGTCAGAAGTTATATTTGATATATTTGATCAGAAGTAATTATTGTTAGTTTTTCTGCTTTCCGCCTGAATTTCCTTTCATCATTCAGAGAATGCCCAGTGGCTGCTAATGTCAATGCTTGGCTGCGTGTAAAATCTGTGGCTATAAATAAGAAACTAACCCCATGCCCTGGGAATTGCAAACTTCCCCTTGACTCTCTACCTTCTTCAACACATGTAGCCTAAACATATTCACCACTAAAATAGTTTTAAAAGACATTTTCCACAATAATGTTTATATCAATGGTTCCACATGGAAGATGGATATATGGTAAACACGACATTCACCAGAAGCAAGTTCAGACAATGTGCAGACACTGTAAGAAAAGTTGTGTAGACACAGTTCAACCAAAGCACAGGTATTTTCTAACATGCAAACACACAATGTCAGCTTCCCCCAAATAATGGTACAAGTACAAATCACATGTCCAGCTGTGACCCACAGATCTGGCAGGTTCCTTGAGGAGCTAATGAGCTACCAGCTTTCAAGAAAAGACTGCATGTTTTGCCATTACGTGAGGTACAGAGCAGGAACTTGCAGCAGAAGCATTAAGGAAGGGCAAAGAAAGCTCATGCCATGTGAAATGAGGCAGACCATGACTGCAAAATCTGTGTGGAAGTATTAAGTGCAGTTTCACTCTCTTTGGGGCTGTCACTTCCCTGATGCTTCAAAAAGGGAAACACTGTGGTAGGCACAGCTCCCTGGAATAGGATAGTGAGACAGAGAGCTCTGTTTTCCTTGGCATTGTGCTGTGTTGGTGTATTGTGTATTGTACTGAATTCTTAGCACATCCTTGCAATTTTGGCAAGACAGCTTCTCAAAGAAAAAACAAATAAACCATATAATCCTTTGTAAGCCTAAAGATGAAAAGTAAGCAGGAACTTTTTTCTGACACTTAGACTTTGTCTTATATGCACTTACTGTTGGGGTGAGGAAGGGCCACAAATCAGAACTCTTCCTCTGAGTATCATTTTTCTCAGCATTGTGTCATTTACCCTGTCCTCAGGTCAGGATATTGGTGCATAAATTAGCTGCACATTTCTCTTTTGGGAACTTTGCAAAGGAAGGAGAAAAGTTTGGGGCAGGTGACTTACATGTTTGCTACAGCCCCCAGAAAAAATAGATCCTATGATATTTCCAGAAACTGCTGTTGGAGTCTTTCTCTTTTAGGACAAGACAGAACAGTAGGACTAGATCTTTCTGTAGCTGAATTAAGGGACAGTTTGCCATGACAGAGCAGAGAAACAAAGAAAAAAAAACCCCAAAATCCTATGTAAATGAGTCTACAGATGTGCCAGCTAAGTGCACTTTTTCTTGCTTCTCTTGAAGTATTGATTATAGAATAAAAAGAATGCTTAAATATCACATCCTGAGCATGTGTAAACTGAGGCAATTCACTGAAATTAATATAACTATGTTATTCATTCCAGCAAAAAGATCTCTCTTGTATGAAGGCCTGTTTTATTTCAGGATATATACTGTCAGTTTTGAAAATTTTACTAAAGGGCTTTGGATTAACATAATCTTTCATCCTTATGAAAGCCCTTATATAGTAATAAATTCTAATACTTAAAGAAAAGCTTTCTAGAATTTATTTTAAAGAAGAGATTCTACACAGATGAGTTATTGATTCAGGATATGTTCTCTGACTAAGGATAATTCTGTGGTTTTCTTCTTTCAAACTGTACTGTGGAACTCAGAAGTTTGCAGAGGTTGCAAACAAACCAGGGAATTGTAAAATGAGAACAACTGAAAACAGTTCATAAATGGTGACCTGTCAGTGTTTTCCAAATACTGCTCATATGATGAAGTAAAAAGCAATAATTTAATTTAAAAGGTCAAGTATGTACCTTGCATAGCTGTGTCTTGCTTTCATAGTATGCAAACAGAGGGTTTGATGCTTGGTAGTAGCCTTCAGTTCTGTCCTCAGTGGTTTCAGTGTTCTCAGAGTTCTGACTGCTCATGGTTTCTGCAGAGCAGTCCAGGCAGAGCACGAGCTTTGGTTCCCCAATCTAGAGACAAAGGAAAACAACAAACATTGAAAGCACCGGCAAAACAGCAAAACAGATTTTGTTTGGGTAACACCAAAACAGTCACCAAGGAATTTGTGAGTGAATGGTATTTGTCTATGGGGAAATGATGCTTATTAACAACCACCCCTAACTGTGGCAGCACTAAGGGATGCCAGCACTGAGGAGCAAGGCTGTGCTTGCCTGGGTTCTACACAGAGAGATAAGAGATAGGATCTGACAAATTCTGGCTTCTTGGACTGAAGAGTGCCAGTTCATTATTTGCTTGATGCCAAGAGTACAGGACTTATGCAATACTTGACTCAGTTATATTTGTAGCTTTTTCTTTGTTCAATGTGTGAAAAGGGAGTGGTAAACTTAGCTTAGTAGCAGGAAATGTTCACATAAAATTGTACCCACTTGAGATGGAAATGAGTAACAACAGGCTCGGGGACACCACCAAATATTCACAGGAATACATCCTGTGAATTACTTTATGTCACACGGTATTTTATGTCCTTGTTTGCAGTGTACCCACACCATTCCTCCCCACGCTGCAAAGGAAGGATGTGATACATTTCTCTGCATTTTCAAATTGGCAAGTAATTTCCAAATTCTGTGGGAAGCTGGTCATTTAATGCTGTTTGGCTAGTGCCAAACTAGCCATGAGGGAGAGTCTGTCCTTTACTCTAATAAAAATAAATACAGATTTATTTATTTTGATTCTTAGACCTGGAAAAGGTCATAAATAATTGTCTCGTTCTACATTTGATCATAGATATTGCAGTATATTATGGGGAAAAAAAGAAATGGCAAGAAGGAGCAAAATGTTCTTTATGGTATTTCAGGAGAGAGCCAAAAGTTCTAAATACAAATCCTCATAATTCTTTCCCTGAAACACTGAAAAATATGTATGTCATTTAGCATAAATCTTGGAATGCACTGTCATGCACCCTGCTCAGGCACAGTACTCTCTGACACAAGATTTTGTAAGAGTAAAGCCTGCTGGGCTGAGTCCAAAGCCATAAATTCCACTGTCTCAAGCAAAATAAAGGTGTTACAGGATCAGTGGAGAAAAACAAAAAATTCCATGCAGCTGTGCATTTAATCTTTCAATGACATGTTCAGTATTTTTCTCATTCCTTCCCTTTCCAGCAGGGATCTGGAAAACACTTTTTAGTAAAAAGTGAGAAGTCTTGGAAAACGATGACTGCTCTTCACACAAGTGACAATTACAAAATCATATTTTTCGCATGGCTACAGTAAAGAAAGTCTAAATGACTGATATATGGAAATTGTCATTGTTATCTTTGTTGACAGCCCTCAAAGGAAGAAATATTCTAAAGGTAAATATTTCATGTCAAGGCTTCTGCATTTGACTGAGGATGTCTGGATTGTGTTGACTTTTCTGCTACCCTTAATGACTTTCTAAGAGAAGCTGAAGCCAAGGGATTATGTCAGACAGTTCAATGGCAGGCTTTTATCTACCCATTTTTTCCACACAGAAAACATTAATGCTATTAGCTGTAGCAGCACTGGGTTTGGGGATTAAAAAAGCCAACAAGACAGTTTGAATAGTGCAAGAGACATAGAGAATTAAAAAAAAAGATGTGGGCTTGATCACTGATTTAAACAAATGCCCTTTTTGTATAACTGGATTAGGATGGTGAGAAGTTATTTCGTTCCAGTTTTACATGAGGAATTCCATGGTCTGTTCTAAATTGTAATAGAATAAATGAGAAATAATCCCTTTTATCAGTCATACTCATATCATCACCTTACAATGAGGATATGAAGGAGTCTACTGACTGATAGGATCAGATAATAGCATCTTGCTTGATACACTCAGCCTGATTTGCTTTTGAAAAATGTACATGGTTTTCTTAGAAGTTTCAGTATTGCTATCTGGAATTCAAACCATTACAGAAATATCTTCCTTCCAAACTAAAACCCATAAAAAGTGAAACTAATGCCCTTATCAGGTATTACAGCAATTTTTGCTACTTTTTTTAAAATTATGATTTTCCTGACACAATCTAGAGTAAATAATACATACCAAACAAGTCTAATGTTTTGGGTCTTTACTCTGTCTCACTGGGTAATTCCCACCTGGTGCTGTGGAATATATAATTTAAAAATGTTTTTTCACTTTGTAGAAAGACTGAGGAGGGAACAGAGTTTTGTGCTTCTGTAGAATTATGGTTGGGTAAAAATACAATTGCATCATAGAAGGGAATAGGTTAAAACTGGCTGGAGAATCAGCTGTTTCTACATAGCTCATTCTGTTTATGAGTCAAGCTCTGAAACATAAGCATTATTCTAAATAGAACAATTGTCTTTGTTACCAATTATAAAGCTTTTCATATAGCATACAGATATGTAGCATTATTCATCTGTACTTTGCTGCCATTAATTAGTAAGGCCTGATGTGCACATCTTTTTATTCAGTTATAATTTATGAACTTCTCATCACCCTTTAGAAAGAACTGCAAAGCATTATCTCAAAAACGACTCATTGAAAAAAACTTCACAGTTTTACTGAGCAGCTCACAGCCAGCCTCTGGAAAGTGGATACAAGGCACAACAGGGGGGACTTAGCACATTCAAAGCAGTCACTTGAAGTCCTTGTCTTTTACTCCAAATGCCAAATGCAGTCCAGGACTACGGGATCTTTTGCTGCTTTCAGGAAATTAAGGAGCTCTGCTTCAGCACGGGCTGCATTAGGACTTGCCTGCAATACCTCAGTGCAGGACACTCCAATCTCTAAATCCCACTTCATACTATAGAGGAGTGTCCACAGAACACCAACATGTGTGCCTGCCAAAGAAACAGCACTGCTGAAATAGTTCCTCTTCAGACACAAAATGAGAGAAATCTCCAGCATCTTTTTAATAGTCTAAAGCATTTTATTAAAGGGACTAATAAGTCAACATTTCTGTGAATGACTTCTGTGGCAAATCCCATTGCTCGTTATTTTGTCTGGCTTCTGATGCCTAAATCTTGATAGGCTTTAACGGTAATCAACAAAATAAATAAAGCAGCTAAAGGCTCAGCGAGAAAACTGGGGATTCATTAAATTTTATTACCTTATAAGCTCATTTAGGACATTTTTGGAGTGTAATATGATGTAACATATACGAACTATTATCCCTAATTCACCACTTCTTTTCTCCCAAACCCTGGCAGATCCATTCATAGGCTTAGACAGAGTTATTTCCTGCAGACTGAGAAATGCACGGCTGCGGCTTCTCACGAGGTCTTAGCACATACTGAGGAAATTGAGAGCTCTCGGAGCTGCCACGCAGGCACTTGCAGAACGCTCTTTTTATGGCTGTGCCACCTGTTACTCACCACAAAAATTAAATCTGGGTTTGGCTCTTGCAAGTGACAGCAAGCTTTAGCAGAGCGGGCTTGCTGGTAATAAATATTAACTGTGAAGATACATACTTTTATGGTCCTGCATCAGATTTTCATGAGAAGTACAGCACTATCCACTAGAACCAGAAAACTGGTTCTAAAACGATGTTTTCCCCAAAATGTGAATTGTTTCTGGTTTACATTAAATTTAGATAAAATCAGCTTCTACTTCTTCTTGTGTTCTAGATTCCTTGTAGGTAAGGGCAACAGCTAGATTTGCTACACTGATGGGGTGCCAAAATTTCAGTGATCAGCGACACAGCTCTGCTGGATTGGCTTTTTACATGTCCCTGATGCAATCAGCTGAAGAGAGGGACTGAAGCAGCACCAGAATTACAGGAGTTACAGCAGCATTACAGTTGTATGGTCACCTTGCTCTCAAACTCTTCTGCATCTTTCAGCTCTTGGGGATACCCATCAATCAGGAATCCTTTTGTATCCCCTAGCTTGGAAACCATGGCTTCTTTCAGTAGCTCTAGAACAATACCCTGTACAGGAAAGAGAGGGAATTAGTTGGTTAATTAAAAAGAAAGATTGATACCTTTGTTTGTTGCACTGACTTTAGTCCTACACCCTTGAAAATGGCCCTGTTTGGCTTTAAGTGGGTCCTGTGAATGCAGGTGTTTTTCTTGTCCTGCAGGTAGCAGGGCACCCTGCTTTTTATTCTCTCAGGACCAGATGTGCCACACAAATCTGATGTTGCAATCCACCCAAGATTTCCCAAAGTGCCCTCCAGATAGGTCAGAATGTTTTATAGTTTCAAAATGAATGTTAATACCCATGAAACTCTAGAGTACTGCTGCAGCATTTTCCAATCTGATTGCATTTTGCTATGTCACTGGTATAATTATATTACATGGAAAGTGACCCCATCTGACCAAACACACTGAAGAGCAGAGCAATCAAAATCAAGCCTGAGCACAGCTTTTAGTTTTCCCTGAGCAACATTTCCCAGTATCTTTGGAACACATCCTCTGACCTAGCTGCAGCTGCTGAAGAGTTGGGACTGTGGACCTGCCATGTAAAAGTCAGGTCCAGCTGAGAACAACACCCTCTGCCTTCAGAATCTCCATTAAGCTGCAGTCCAGCTACTCTGGGATGCCAGCCAGCTCTGCAGGGAACTGCTGCAGGTACTGTAATTTAAAATAGCTGCCAAGAGGACCAGCTCAGAATCTGAAATGTAACGCTATAAAAAGGACATAAAGTTTCTGTTTCCTGTACTTACACTTACACTTTGCAATGCATCTGTCTCACTGTATTTCATGTCTGATTTATTGCCTATGTGAAACATAAAGAAATACTGGCACTGAAAAGAGAAACAAGTGCCACGGATTTGGCAAAGAGGAAATGTCTCCCCGAGGTTACAGATTAATTTTACTGAAATGGGAACCATCAGCTCCCGTATCTATTTCACTTGTTATTGTTTTAGACAATATACCTACTACTGCCTTTGTTTAACCATTAGAACCCCAAATAAAACCACACTCACGCCCGGTACAGGTTCACCACATTCCACAATGTCTTTGATCAATTTACTTCTCTCTGATAATGACAATAATTCATTTTGGAGAAGGTCACTGGTGGACAGGTGAGTAAATCCATATTTCTTGGCTAACTGTTCACATAGGCTACCTTTGCCAGAGCCAAGCCCACCTATGTGAGGGAAAAAATATGCAGAATTAGAAAAGAACAAAGATCTTCCAATTCTCAAACTGTACCCACCAAGAAAATGGGAGGAAATTGATGACACTGTTTTGCAAATTTTAATTTTTTTTTTTTGGTAGAGAAATTATCTGCAGTAGAACAAGTAATTTACATATATATCCCTTCTGATACAACTACAATGCTGACTCAAAAATGTGTTGAAGTTGAAGGAGTCACAACAGTGTGAAATCTCTCACAGAGGAGAACCGGTTCCTAAAACACCATTAGCATGTTAAGGAAAAACATGAAACAGCCTGTGGAAAAGGTTTCAGCCAGTACTTGTTCAGTTTGACAGCTGCAACAAATTGTAGCAAAGGAATGCTGACTGCACCACCGTGAGGGGAATACCAAGGAGCTCCCACCTGCAGCTGGCCCCGTCCTGCCCACAGGAGCTGTGGGAGGCAGCGCCACGAGGGGAAGGGCACTGACCAGGGGAATACTCCTGGCAGGAATGGCTCCTCCAGCCTCCTGCTTCCTTTGGCCAGCGAGCAGCCTCCAGCTCAGAGCCCCAGAGCTCAGCCTGTGCCGCTCTGCGGGTGCAGGCGCTGCCGGGCCCAGCTCCCCCGTGCAGGCGGCCGCTTCCCCCTCCGCTCCAAGGCCGTGGCATGGAAGCCACGGCATGGAAGGCCATGGCATGGAAGGCCTCTCTCTTCAGGCTCCTGCTGAGGCATTGCAGCCACCCCCGCCTGGCTGGAGAGAGGGGCAGCCCACAGAACCTGCTGGGAGCCGCTTGGCAGGTGTCCCAGGGTGGTTACTGGGACGGCCAGCGCAGCTGGCACGGCTGAGGCGAGGCCCTGAGGCGCCATGGCGGTGCCAGGGCATGGCGGGTGGGAAGGCCAATTCCTGCTGGGAGTTTGTGGAGAAAACTCCCTGCGTGTAGCAGCAATTTTGCAGCCTTTGATGGATCTGTTCAGAAGATCTACTGCAGCAGGAGGTAATTACAGCCTTGGAGGGAGACAATGCTCAGACTCTTTTCAGTAGAGCTTTTTCAGCATGTGACCTGTGTTATTTATCAACGGCTGGGACTTGCAGGTAGGGCTACACAGCTCTGCTCTGTGCATTTAAGATGCTAGAAAATATGTGGCTTTCCTCTTTCCTTATCCTTCCACAAACAAATACAGGAATAATACATTCATAATAGAGTAAATTTAGCACCATCTCTTGCCTCACTTGAACTTACTTCTAACTTTTGCTTTCAATGTAAGAAATAATTGCTCTGAGCATATAATTTTCAGAGAAATTGCAGTACTGTAGCTGAGACTAAAAATTGGGTCATAAAGGCGTAGCATCAAAGGAAGGGGTTTGTGTTCTGTGATGTGCAGTCTTTTACTTCAGCTTCACAAGGAGAATAACCAGGCTGTGGTGTGAGAATCACACCTGTGCTACAGTTTTTCTAGAACTATCTTTGTTGCAGGCTTATTTTCTGGCCAACGTGGGTTGCATCTCATTTTTCTGTTGCCATAATATGAAGATCATTATTTTCTAAAAACACTTGTTGAAAGAAAACAAGTTAAAAATAGGAGTGGCTATAAAGAAACAGATGTAACAAACTAACAGGCAATATAGTAGTAATGAATCCCTTAAATATCAGAGTGGCAATTAACAGTATTTCTGGCCTCTTTGGAGGATTTTTAGATCAGTAAGTTTGTTTACACATTTTGTCTCCTGGCCTTGTATATGCGAACAGTGCAGTAATTTAATCCTATTTATTTGGTGTATGCAGTTTTAAAAAACCCCAGCTATAAAGATTATTGTATTATTTTTCTTACATAACTGTTTCTCTTCTAAATGCAGAGCCCAATGAGAAGTTTCATTATTTCTCCTCATATGCAAAATTAACTAGATCTCTTTTTAGAAATAACAATACAAGGACATATTTGGTTTTCTAGCAGGTAAATATTCAGGAAATTTGATGTGCTTCTAATACATTTGTGTGTTAGTATTTTAAAAGAGAACACTGACAGAGTGGCACAATATGCAGGGCATACACCATACTGAGTGTTCCTCCAAAACATTAATTAAAATGGCCATTTTTTTTTTTTTTTACAGTAGAGTTCAAACAAAGCAGAGATTAACATGCTGAGCTCTTTAAAGAGTAAAAACCATATTTGATTAAGTTATGTCTTAAAAATGGTAGTTTTTATGACCGCTGGTATTAATTTAGATTCATCTCATGAGTAGCAGAGCATCCCACTGCTTGACAAATGCATACAACCCACTTTATCAAGTCTTGTGCTTTCTCATCCATGAATGAGACCACAGTTCTTGCTTGGCATGTTCTGAGAAGAGACTGAATTCCCTAGGAAGTTCAGCATTGAGGGCTGAGCACACCAGTATTAATTGGCCTTTACACCAGTATTAATTTACATGTCTGAAATGAAAGTATTAGTTGGTCTTCCTCTGAAGTTCCTTAATGTGACTGAGATAGAGGTATTCAGGTGGGAAAAGATGTGAAAGTGCATTTTCTGATGTTGGTGTTGCCTTCTTGCTCAGATTATATACTTAAAACACTGCTACGTAAGCAGCTTTAACAGCAAATTAATCCTGCAGCCATGAAGCTCACAGTGAATTTGTAGTGTTACAAAAATTGTACCTGTTCTTTTAGTGGATATTCTTCTTAAATGTATTCATTTTTCTGAAGAAAAAAATAATGTGAATAAAGTTAATCTGGAGTAACAGCTGTATATGAAACACGACAAAGGGTAGCAAAAAGATTTTTTCAGCCTAGACTTCACTGCAACTTGTTAGGCTGTTTTTCATATGGAAAATATTTGAGATATTGAAAAAGGTAATCAAGTTTTCCCAATGGCTCAATTGTTAGTAGAAAAATATATCCCCACTTTTGTTGTGAAGGCGTAAGATTCTTTGTGAACACTGGTATTTTTTCTGTATGCTGTCATCGTGTGATCTGCCTACGTATACTTGGAAAAAAAAAGTGTAGGTTCATGATAACTTGTTAGTCAGATTAATCATGTTGTCTTCTGATTTCTATATATGACATGAAGAGAAAAAGCTAAAGCCTAGAAAACAGCCAGAGGAATTAGGAGTGTAAAGTGACCTGTAAGACAATATAGAATTACCAGCAGTTCTTCAATATTAGCATGCTTTTGTATTTTCCTAGTATTGCTCTGTGCAGTGGACCTTGCTTTAAAGCTCATTTGGTAACTTAATAAAAATCCAAAAATTGAAGGTAAAGAAATTAAGAACATTGTATTAATCAGTGAGGTTATTCTTGGAAACTCAACTCTTTGAGTGTCCCTTTGTGCTTTTTGATACAAATGGTAAGCAAGAATATGGAACCAGAGTACTAACACAGAAATTAAATGCAGTTCTCTATATTGCTTTTCTGCAGACAAGGCCAGATTAAAAGGTCTATGCATCCCTTAGAGCAATATTCCCTTCCATTATGTTGATTCATCGGCCTGTGCGAGGGGCTCTCATGGTAAATAACTTTCTGGCAGCACTGCTGACTTGGGTGGTTACTTTTTTAATTATTGGCTGCAGAAATGCTTCCCAGAGTCCTTTGAGGAGAGAAAAGGAGTGGTCCCAGTGGGTGTGGTAACAACCAACCGCCCAAGCAGCACTTCTGGGTGTTCAACTGCAGTCAGCCCTGGATCAAAGGTCTCAGCACTCCTCCCTCTTGCCTGAACGTCCCCCCAGAGTGGGAAGGCCAAGGAGCCTAGGCGTGTGACTGAAATGTACAGCTCTGACCTAGAGCACAGTGTCACCAGCAGATGAATTAATGATGACAGGGAGCTGGGACTGCTGCTGTGAGTGAGCAGGGCCAGGAGCAAGCAATCTGAGCAATGCATGGACCAGCTTTGCTGTTAGAGATACTGGTAGAGCAAAAGTGTCATGCAGACAGACTGAGATGCCTCTATTTTAAATCTTACAAATTTATCATATACCAAAATATCATGAGCATTTATATAAAAAAACAGCAGTAGGATTTACAAGAGAGTCCCACTATTTATATTAAAATGTTTCAATTTCAAGACCTTGTTATCATAATGAGCATCATCCCTGTATCAGGGAGAAGTGCCTACAGGGGAAATCTAGCAGCACAAGGGAGCCTCTGAAGTCTGAATTGAAACCAAAATAACCCCAGTCAGTCTATCCCTAAATTCAAGCAAAAATTTTGGATGACTTGATCAGTTTGGCAGTTTTACCAACGCAACTTGGATTTTATAGACAAGTAAAAATAAGCCTTAACTTCAGAATATGGTATTTGAGGGCTTTTCAATAGCACCTCATCTGCTGTTCACAAATTATTTCAGTCTAAGTGAAACCATACAGGAATTGTACTGTTAATTAACATCAACAACAAAAAAAGCACTCAACACTTTCTTTGTATTTATTTTTTCTGAGAAATTATTTTCATTAGAAAACAACATGTTGTGCATGTTGGCAGTGTGATATCAATCACAATATCCCGGCAATATCCCGGGACATCACTGAGTTTTCATCCTTCTTAAATAAAATGTGAAGTTTATTTCACAGGAAGTCAGGGAAATCAACCTTGCGCAGCATCCACAGTTAGCTTGGACTGACTGGGGGTTTAATTATCAGAACTGCTCATTCTGTGCTTTTCTGATTGCAGAAGGAGTTGCAATACAGATATTGTAGCATAATTACATTGGAAGGGACCTCATCTGGTTAAACGTCATCCTCAAAGCAGGCCTGAATTCATGATAAATTGAATTAGGTTATGCCATTTAAGGTCTGACATACCTGGGACAAATAAAGAGTTTGAGTTTTGTGATATATTTACTTACTGAATTTTGGTGTGTGTGCAAGAAGCTCCTGTCTGCAGCTGATAATGTCTACTTCTAGATGTAAGTGGTGAGAATATCTTCAGTGTCAGCTAAAAAGCTGGTCTTGCTTACACTGAGTTTAAGCGATTACCAGCTTTAGATCATCAGCAAGAATATAGCAAGATTCTGTAGAGGAGAGTGGTTACATTAGCAAAACCTTAAACACCTCATTTACAAGTCAGCAGGGAGTTTGTTTCTGATCCAAAGCACAGAAAGATTCCTGAAACTTCAGGTTTTACTTTCAGCCTCAACTGAAGCCAACTTTACTGAGGCTCCTGCAGAGGCCAGGGAGGGGTAACGCTCCCAGAAACTGTGCTCTTCTGTGGATACAATATGGAATATTGCAGTAGTTAAGAATTAGAAGATTGTTCATAATTCAATGTGGTTAAAATTGATGACATAAGTATTTTTGTTTGGTTTTTTGTTTGCCTTTTAATGACTGGCAATAATTACTTAAGTTTTGAATATTTATTAGAGCATCACCCAATTTTATCTTTGTGCCTCTTTATATTTTTTATCTTCTTGAATTTTACTTTGCTGGCCAAATTTATCTTTGTTTTTCCTCTTTTATTATCCTGCTGTTATCTCCTATAATTTTTACTTGCTGGTACTCTTTCTCTGCTTTACAATATGGATAGAACATCGACATTGTTGCTTAATTAATCCAACTTGACTGTTATTCTAATTAATTCCTACATTAGCTCTAATGTAAATTTTTGCTAATTAGATGATTTATTTTTCTTTCCCTTTTTGGAAAATTTTCAAGGGTAATTAGTGGGAGAGGGAACTGCCTGTTTCTTTCCCTTTGTCATAAACAGTATCTCTGTTTGTCAGGTATAGCAGATGGTGCATTCATTTTGATTTGTTTGTAAACTTCTTCAAATGTACATGTTTAAAATTCTAGCTTCAAAACACCTTTATAAGCATTTTATTATTTCCTCATGAAATAATATACACCTATGTAATGAGTCAATATCCTTAATGACACCTGGGCCCAGGACAGTTTCTCCCATTCCAGTATCCTACAGTAGCCTGCTCTGACCCAACTTCTCTGCTCCCTCTCTAGTCAAGGTATCATGGGCTGAACATCTCTAGCACTGCTCACTGCAGTGCTTTTAACCACTGACATTTGGGACTTTTTTTACTTCTCCCCATCCCAACAGTTTTGTTTTGCTCCTGTGAGATTTCTTCATATTTTTCTTTCACTGTTGTACCATTCACAATGATGAGATTTCAGCTCTTGACTGACATTTCCTGCCTGCACAAATGTGTTCATGTGGGTAATGTGTATAAAGCTAAAGCTGGAGTGGCTGTGGATCAACAGGTGATCTCTGCAGATTTACCTGCCTAAAAGGGACTCAAGGCAAAAGAGCTTGTGGCCACTCCAACTTAGCTGCTGCAGGAAATCTGTCTCTGGGAATACCATTTACTTTCACTGCCTAAGGGGAATAAAGTCAAGATTTTGCAGACAAATGAGCAACCATGGGGCTCTCATTTTGTTCAGAAAACCCCAACAAAGCCACAAAAAACCTCTCACTCTTCTCATAAGACTTTAAGAAACTTTTTCAGGGGTGCAAGGATGGGGGTGGAGATGGAGGCATTTTGGAAAAAAGCATAAATCATTCTAGATATTTTTTTTTTAAATTAACCCACGTTTGGACTCAGTAAAACTTTTCATAATAATCTTTTTAACAAAGAAAACTGTGTTTTCATTAAGGGACAATTTATCTCTGCACCTAGAAAGCTTTTACTAGAAAAGCAGAGCAGGAATAACTAGGAAGAAGGTGTATTTTCAATTTTAAGCTGCAAGATGGCTACTGGATGTCCTATAAAAAATTATAAATGAAAATTTAAAATCACTCCTTGTAAAACAAAAAGATTCCCAGAGGCAAATGAAGAATATGCTTTGCCATGGACAATTTCAGAGACAAAATTCCTTGAGTGTATTCTCTCTCTTTTTCTTAAAAATCTGTTTGTATAAACCCAAATGGTTTTTGTTTTTTGTTTGAATAAGATATGTGAGACAGAGAGAATTAAAATTTTTCACTGTAGTGACTTGCAGGAAGGTCTACTTCAGTAAGCATAGATTACAGTTTGCTTAAAGACTGAAAATTAGGTTTTATGCACCCTTCCCTTAAGAAAAAGCCTCCAGTGAACTCTTCAGTAACCTCATTTTACTTTTTCAAACAGATAAAAATTGACTTGAAATTAATTGAGTCAACTTGTATTTGGCATAAGAGACCATGAGAAAAAATTGCAACACAAGAACACTCTTTTAATAGAATCTTTTAGGTTGCAAGAAGTTCTTGGAATCATTTATTCAAACAACTGTGTTACACTGGGATCAGCTACAGCAGGTTGATCTGAACTCTGTCAGGTTGGGGTTTGAACATCTGTAAGCATGGAGACTCTACAGTTTCTGGGCAGCTTGCTCCAGTGTTTGACTACCCTCATAGTAAAAAAGTGGTTTTTGTGTTCAGGTGAAATTGAAGGCATTTTAAGTTGTCCCATTTTCTCTTGTCCTGTCACTGGGCACTACTGAGAAGATTCAGGCTCCCTCATCTTCATTGCCTCCCATCAGGTAATTATTTATACTTAATGGTAAAATCCTCTGGAGCCGTCTCTTCTCCAGGCTGAAAAGTCACAGTTCTCTCAGCCTCTCCTCAAATGAAAGATGCTCCTATTCCTCAAACATCTTTGTGGTCCAGCACCACACTCACTCCAGTAAATCATTATCTTTCTGGTACTAGGAACCCAGACTGCACACAGTATTCCAGATGCATCCACAGCAGTGCTAAATAAGGAGGAAGGATCACCTCCCTCAGCCTGCAGGTATTGGAATGTTTTTTGATGCTTCTTGAGTTCTGAATGAAACTTCCATTCACTTATTAATTTTGGAAGTTCGTTTTTTGTTTGTTTGGTTGGTTTTAGGTTTTTTATTTTTTTCCTATTTTTTTTCCCCAGGAAAAACAATGCACAAAATGATTTCGTTTTATGTAAAATCCCCCATGTTCTGGTATCTGTCCTTAGGTCCTTGGAAATGTGTGTTCCTGCTCAGGATTGTAAAGCAGTTCTAAAAACTGCTCAATGCAAAAGCAATTATTCTTTCCAAGTAATTAGTACCAACCTTTAAGATCAATCTTTTGGTTATAATTTGTTTTAAAAGACTGCTTCAAGTTTATGCTAATTATATTACTCACATTCATGTGATAAAGGGTATAAACATGGTGCTTTTACTCTGTGGATTTCCAAAAGCAATATAAAGTAAACTCTGAAACCCTGAACCTGCAGAGCTTCAATACTAAAGATCATGCCTGGTGAGCAGCCTGTTGGCTTTTAACACAATGCTGAACACATGCAGAACTGAAACCTGTATTTAACAGAAATTGCCTCACAAAAAAGAAGGGAAGAGACCAGGTATTTTTCAGCCAAATCTTAAACTTGTGAGTTACAATCCAATTTAGTAAAATTTTAATTAGTGCTGGTTAGGCAGCTTTGGTGTGGGAAGTCACACAACTCAACTGTAACTGCAAAAGAACTAAGGTTATTTTGAACATGTTCACAATCAAAGGAGCTGCTGCTCTGAGCTTTACCCAACTGTTGATAGTATGGTTAGACCCAAGTTAATTACATATTATTAAATCCTAACTCCCTTTCAAAAGACTAAACCAACATTGTAGAATAAATATTCTCAGCCAATCTATTTTGCTAAATAAATAAATAACATAATCAAAGCTAAATAACACGGGGATATTCAAGTGTAACAGTTAAAATAGAACTCCTACTTACCAACAACAAAAATGATGTTTGATTTCCTTAGATCTTCCGAAAAGTCTAAAATGAAAATAAAAATTCTTTAGTGGCAAGAGCTACTAATTTTAGTGCCAGCTACTTACCACACCAAATTGTGTAACACTCATGCAAGGGGATCTGATTTTACTAGATTTACTTTCTGCTATAAAAAATCAATATACTTTCTCTATTCCAAAAGGAATTATTATCCACAAGCCTATTAATCTCTCAGTTTCATAGTTGTCATTGCAGATATGATAAAGACATTTTACCTGAAAATAGACCTTGCAATACATATCAGTTCTTTAAAAAAAGAAAGAAAAGAGAAGCAGATTCATCTTGATGTAATAATGTGATGTAATGCCTCCTCAGCCACTGCAGTTTCTACCGAGCATATTACTACATTATACTTGCTATAGAATCTTGTCCACCTCCCATTTACATTTTATACTCTCTGAAATGTAGTTCTAAATTCCTCTGAGCCCCAAATCTAGCCAAACAGTAACCATCTTAGCTGAAATCCAGGCAATACACTCACCAGAACTAAGGTATGTATTAAGCTTTGTCTTTAACTGAAAGTGTATCTTTTAAAAAAGCAATTCCTTCTGGTCTGAGTCCCAGCCATTGCACTGATTATACAGTACAGAAGGTGATCTTGCACCATGCGAGCCTGCTGAAATTTTATTACGCCTTTGAGTTAATCACTTATAAGACATATATCTGATTTTGTTAATCACATACAAGACACCTCATAAAATTTTGGAGTTTATTCTGTGGTGTGTAGATATCTTATTAAAAAAAAAGTCATTAGCCATGAAAAGTTTTGCTTTCATTCCTCTTAGACTCTTAGCACCTTGTGCTTTTCAAAGAGACTTTCATAATGCCAATTACTGAAAACACCTATGAGATTTGATGCTGATTAACAGTAGTATTTTCTAATAATTTTGGATCCATTGGCCAAAAGAGTATAGAAACGTCTTTTTTTAACAAACTTTAAATTTCATTCAAAAGAATTCACATGATAAAAATCCTTTGAGGCATAAAGTTCACAATATAAATCACCTGAAATCACTTTACTTTCTAAGTAACTATTTAAATAATGGGAAATCAAAGGTTTCAAAATTAAATGGCAATTGACACTGAAAAAGAAACTCACCTCCTGTGCTCTCATAACCAGAAAAACTTGACTGATCCTCCTCCTGTTAATTAAGCAATTGACAAATTGAAATGGATATTCTACATAGTTTACATTTCTTCTTATATCTGCTTATCTGCATATCTTAATATGTATCTCTCTAAGCTCTCAGTTTTAATCTATGTTGAGATATGGTTTACAGTGTCACAGAAATGCTGTTAGTGCTGTTGCAGTTGCTAGAACATGAGCACAGAGAACCCAAGATATCTTGAGATGATTCACTATCCCATATAATGAGTGGAGTTCCTCAAGGTTGGGAATAGGGACTGGTGTTGTTTAACATCTTTGTTGGTGACATGGACAGTGGGACCAAGTGCACCCTCAGCAAGTTTGCCAATGACACCAAGCTGTGCTCAGGGGAAGGGATGGCAGCCAGAGGGACCTGGACATGCTCGAGAGGTGGGGCCATGTGATCCTAATGAAGTTCAGGCCCAAGTACAAGGTACTGCTCCTGCATCAGGGCAATTTTAAGCACAGTTACAGTCTGGGTGGAGAATGGATCCAGTGCAGTCCTGGGAAAAAGGACTTGGAGTCATTGGTGGATGAGAAGCTCCACATGATCCATCAATGTGCCTTTGCAGCCCAGAAAGCCAACTGTGTCCAGGGCTACATCAAAGGCAGAGTGGGCAGCAGGCTGAGGGAGCAGATTCCACCTCTGCCCTGACCTCATGAGATCCCACCTGGAGTGCTGCACCTGGCCCTGGGGCCCCAGCACAAGGACAGGGACCTGCTGGAGTGAGCCCAGAGGAGCCCACAAAGATGCTTAGAGGGCTGGAGCACCTCTCCTAGGAAGACAGGTTGAGAGAGTTGGGGTTGTTCAGCCTGGAGAGGTCTCTGCAGAGACCTTACAGCAGCCTACCAGGACCTGAAAGGGGCCTGCAAGAGAGCTGGAGAGGGACTGTTTCCAAGGAGATAGAGTGACAAGGGGGAATGGCTTTAAACAGAAAGACAGTAGGTTTAGATGAGATCTTTGGAAGAAATTCTTCACTGTGAGGATAGAGAGGCACTGGAACATGTTTCCCAGAGATGTTATAGATGACCCATCCCTGAAAGTGTTCAAGGCCAGGCTAGATGGGGCTTTGAACAAACTGGTCTAGTGCAACTTATCCCTGCCTGCTGGGGGTTTGGAGCAAAATTATCTTTAAGGTCCCTTCCAATCCAGGTCATTGTCAACTGTAATATTGGTTTTGTGAGGAACCGCTCTTCAGTGTCCAAATGCACAATTCCCACATGATATATTAGCAACCAGTGTGCATCCTGAATTTCTTCTGAAGTCAGTATGGTATGATCAGCTGATAATAGTGAGAAAGCAATATTGGAGAATCTTCTAAAAGTGAACTATAACATAAAGATGGCATTGGTCTTTGATCTCAACTTAAATGCGTTTACCTTCTGAATGTAACACAAGCTACAAGTTGTTATAAAGGCTGTTGAACTACAAGGAGGGACTACACCAGGGAAATGAGGAATGTAGCATGTTTTGTCTCCTGAGATTTAGCCACTTAAACTTATTTTGTTGATGTATGTTATAATCAATGAGAAATTACAAATACTGGTGAGGAAGACTGTCAGGGTGAGAATTCTTTATTGTTCTGATAAATGACAATCATATATATGCTGGACATGGTCTAGGTTATGAGGTGTAAATATAACCACACCAACAATGTTTTAGCCTGGTCTGTAAAATATCAATAATAGCATTGACAGTAACACATCCTCATGTGACAGTATTACATCATCAGTGCCTAACATCAGCATGAAACATGTTATGTGAGTCATCTCAGTAGCATATGGCTATGAAGCCATAGCTTCTGGCAGCACCGCTCTCAGAAATAGCCGCCTTTAAATGTGTAGAGCTGCAGGAGTAGATGAAGTGACATGAACTGCAAGGTGACTGGAATGGGTAAACTGCTGCCCACTGTAATTTGCAGGGCTTGTGCACTACCCTTGCAGGTTTCTCCTTGTATTCCCATCATCACTGAAAATGAAGTACTCTTCATTAGGCTGAAGTACCATTACATTGGTTACACAAATTATTTTTGTTTTTTGACTCACAGTAATTCTCAGCCTATTACACTGCAACAGAAGAACTGCCATCTTAAAAAAAGAAAGGTGTCATTTTCAAATGAGAGATTCTTCTCTTTCCTACATTTCAAGTGACAATATTAACCCCATGTCTGTTATTTTTGGATGTAATAATGCAATAAAATAATTGACCCTGCAAAGCATATATTGCATACATAAGGCATCGTTTTAGATTCTGCTTCTTATAATGCCTTTGAAAGTTTACAGATCAAAATCCTTTTAGGCAGTAAGTTTAGAGCAAAATTCCTTTAAAAATCTGGGTCAGAATTCCAAGCTTACAATCAAATTAAAAAATTGAAAGCAGCATTACTTCTTTCAAGTTTTGCTGTTCTCCCCTACAATTGCAGAAACTGGATCCAACCAGTTTTTGTGGTGATCTGGGTGAGGAGCTAGATGTGCTGCTTGGTTTGAGGTCCCCTGCAAAGGCACCCTGTTTAATGCAGTCCCCTTGTGTTTACATTTGACAGTACCTATTTCTGATTGAGTCTTTCTAGCAAGTAGGTCTCTAAACTGTGAATGGCTTGGCCTGTATCAGGCTGAACATACTGCTCTGCCTCCTTACCAGTGAGCTTTGGAAAATAACTACGGGATTTAGCAAGTGATCACATAAGGCAAAGTCCCTCCAGTTAGATAGCAAATGGTATTTGACACCAGACTGCCATCAGCAATACAGTGATTCAGCAGCACTCTGTATTCTCAGTATAGCTGTTTCCATGTACTTGAAAGCAAAGTGAGGAAAATTACATCTTGTAATGAGCTCTGAAGAAAGATAGGTAGTCTGTAATTTCAAATGCCTTTACAGTCAAGTTATATCTCCAAATAGTATCTGGAAACATATCCATTAGTGTAGCACAGCTGCCTGTGTAGCCACTTAAACAATATCAACAGTACATTAAAATAATTGCTAATTAGAGAAGTTTGCTGCCAGTAAAGAATCACTTATATGACATTTGTCTTTAGAGTTGGAAAACACAGGATTTTGACTGCCATTTTACTTGTCATGTGTATTTAGTAAATATCTGACTGGTAGTAGATACTTCATTGGTTAATGACCTTCCAGTTACTGTCCTTGCTAGGTTGTTAGGTAAGTCCACAGAATCATAGAATGATTTGAGTTGGAAGATCCTCTAGTTCCGACCCACCTAATTTCTGTAGTAACAAACTATGACAGTAAGTCTCAGCAAATAATAATGGAACGATACAAAATTCTTCAGAAGTTTCAATTTTGTTGCTAATGAATCAGTACTCTTAAGGCATATCAATAAAATAGATTTAATTTAATCTACTGAAGGGACATTTTCTTTATTAGGACTTAGTGACAGCTGTTGTGAATGTCAGTTACCTGATGAAATGAAAAAGTTTTCCTGTTACCCATTAATAACCTCTGCTCCAGTCCTTGTGTATTTTAGTTGGGGTTTTGTTTTTTTTTTTTTTGGTTTTGCATGGACAAGAGTTCTCCCTTATCACCTCATTGTTGTTTGAATGCTTCTGGAAGAGAGTGGTGAGAAGTGCCAGATAGATTTTATTTAGATTTCTAACAGATATAACCAGAGTTTCTCCTCCAAATTTACCAAAGATGATAAACAATCACAGACAGAGGAGAAAAGAGGCTGTAGAATGAGACTGAACTTAAAATACAGCGTGACTGCTGCTTAAAATTATGCTAAATTTTCAAGCTTGAATTTGAGAATGTAAATATTCCAAGGAATGTTTCAGACACAAATTATTTAAACAAATAAAAATTACATGTTTCTTTGCTGGTTTTATGCAAGGACAGCGCTCCCTGGATATGGATTTTATGAGCCATACCATTAAATTTGATTTATACTTCAAATCAATTTTTGAGCCTGAGCTGCTTTCTGCAAGCTGAGTGTTAAAGTATGCCTCTGTAAAGCAGAGGTGGCTGTGCTCTGACCTCCTCTGCTCCAGAACTAATAAATAAGGTAAGACACAGTAGGAATACCCTCACAGTTCAAGGCTTTTTTTCTCAATTGAAAGTACAATTTTCTTGTGTACCTCATACTGCTTGGCAGAGTGGAGTTGCTTGTGTTAAAAAGGACTAAAGAAATTAAGAAATTAAGATGAGGGTATAGAGCTAATGTTTTAGAGGTGATTTTTGTTTGTTCACAATGTATACAACTGCAAAAACATCAGTGTTCATAATAGCATCTACAAAATTCTGACGGATGAGATCATTGTGATTCCCGTTTAATTCCAGGTTCCTAGCAAGGACAAAACTCTGTGCCATTATGTCTTGTGAGGACAGGCTGAGGGAGCTGGGCATAGTCAGCCTTGAGAAGGCTGAGAAGGGACCTAATCAATATCAGTCAGTATCTGAAGGGAGGTGTCAGAGGATGGACCAGGCTCTGCTCAGTGGTGCTGAGCAGTGGGACAAGAGGCAATAGGCAGAAACTGATGCACAGAAGTTCTACCTGAACAAGAGGAAGAGCTTGACTGTGCTGGTGACCAAGCACTGACACAGATTGCCCAGTGAGGTTCTGGAGTCTCCCTCACTGGAGATATTCAAGGGCCATCCTATGCCATGGGCTGTGGGATGACCCTCCTTGAGGGAGGTTGGACCAGATGACCCACTGCAGTCCCTCTTCCCACCTTCCCCATTCTGTGATTCTTTGATTCTTTTAAAACAAAACTTATGATCAGTTCTAAAAAAAAAAATAAAAAAATTATACCTATTAGTTAGAGATTAACCCATTTTTAACAGTCGTGAGCCAAGGTCAAATTATCCAGCTTTTAAATTTGGTTGGGTTTTTTTCAGATTTTGTATTCTTGTTCTTCAAGAACATCAAGAAGAATATCTGTAGGTAGTTTAGAGAGAAAAAAGCCAGAATTGGTGTGCTATAGTTTGGGGGGGATTTGGATTTTGTTAACTTCTGTACATATTTATAATGACAAAAATGCATATGATTACTAAGCATGAAAGTGGAAGCAAAATCCATTTAGTTTCGTACTGATTTCCAGACACTGGAAAAAATTTCAAAGAAATTACCTCTTAAGGGCATCAAGGTGTGCAACCAGAACACCCCTCCCAGGAGGGTAACAGCAGTTTGCATGATCACAGCACTGTAAGAGTGTTCTGGTAAACCAAATACCTCATTTGCAATTTAAATATTAATTTGATTTAAAAGGCTGAACTAGAGGGGTCAGCATTATATGTAACTTGAAGAAGAAGTGGAGCTTGATTTTTAAATATATTTGTGTTTTAAAGACATTAGAGACATTCAGTAACTATATTATCTATACATAGTTTCTATCTTTCACTGACTTTAAAATAGTTCTATGACATATAGTATTCAGTCAGTTTTCAGTTAGGTCTGTATTTATAGAAAGCTCCCAGTGCCTACAAAATTCTTTCTGGAAGTTATGACTATTTTTCCTTTGGTATTCTTGTTTTCTGTAAATCGCCATCACTCCTTAAATTATTCTAATTATTCTTCTCTATTTGGAGCATTTATGCTGCTTGGTACAAATTCCTACTGAATGGGGTCCCTCACATCAGACACCTCAGCACTATATGTAGAACCCCTCTTTCCTGAGAGCTGTCTTCTGAGAGGTGAATTTAGGTCATTTGGGTTTTTTGTAGTTAATGGTTTGGTTTGGGTTTTTATTAATATATGTGCATTTTGTGCTTTTTTGGGGTTTTTTAAACTTAAGATGAGAAAGGCTTTTCTGCAGGCCTGTCTCAACTCAGTTTTCAAAAAGAAAAAGATCTTGGCATGGAGAAGGACAAGAATAGAATGTTGCAAATAAATCCCCAAACCCAGTGTGCGACCTCAGATCCTATGATTTGCTGCTATTCAGATAAAAATTGACAGTTGTGCTCAAATTTTGCCTCTCAAAGGCTTTCTCTGTTTAACATTTCACAAGCATATTCAAGGTTTACTATAGCTTCTATTTATCTATTATTAGGCAGTTCTGTAACTTTCAACTTCTGCAGTATTTCTAAAGGACTTCTGTGTTAAGAAGGAATTGAACTATCTGAAGAAACAGTCCACTGATTTGAGATGCACTGCTGTGAAGGAGTTCTAAAACTAGGCCACTTTTCACTCTTTATGACTGGTATTTAAGCCCAAAATGACTAACATTGACTGCACAATCCTGGGATACATAAAGAGTAAAAAACCAAGTAGGAAACATATGGCTTTCAGAAAATACGTAGGGGATTTTTAAATTTATTTTCCAGTGTACCCAGATAAGCCACTTTTCTGCTTTGATACAATACAAATAAGTGATTTTAAGAGCAGTTTTGTATCCCATAGAGTAAAACAGCATCTTGCAATCATTGCAGTTTTATATGTGTATATAAAAATATATAGGATATACTTTGATAGTGATTAAGAAATATTAAGGAAATAAAAAGGCACTTCCTTCTGCAGTATTTTAAAATATAGGAATTATTACTACAAGCGTTTTCAAGAAAGGATTTTGGTAGCTGTCTTTAGGGATGCTGGGCTACATAAACAGCAACAATCCACAGCCCTGAGGAAGGCCTCTAAATCTAGGAGGCAGAGCAGGTTTAAAATACACCTTTACATTTCTTCATCAACTTTTGGTAGAAGAGGAAAAGTTCTGCTGTGGATCCTTTTTGCATCAACTGTGTGGGATACCTGATATTCCCCAAGAATTATGCAAGTTCTCTGGACTGTAAAGGTAGAACTCATAAATTTAGCTGTGAAGTTATATTTTGTTCATGAAGGCATAAGCCTCACTTTGCCAGGGGAAGGGCAAGCTGGAGTGAGGAAAGAAGGTGCAGCATCCTACAGCTACTGCCTACAGCAATGATCGTGAAATACTGTAAATTGTAAATGCTTTTACTACAGACACTTCCACAAGCCACAGAGAAGGACTTCATAATTTGCTGCAGAATTATTCAGTGAGGCATAAATGCAGCACCTCTTGAAGAAAAATGTTGTCACTGCTGTTTAAATCTCCAGTAACACACTTGAGCTCACCATCATTTTAACTGAATCCTAATGCCCTGTACTGCCCACCAGAGCTGCATGCAGCAACCTTGGGTTCAAAATTAGGAAAGAATTGGAAAGCAAAGACTTCAACTAACCTTGGCAGTTTAGCCTCCCCTAATATAAGTATCACCAGAAAGTAAGTTCAGATAACATATATGAAAAAGAAGCAAACAACTGCTTCTGGCATTTCACAGAAGAAAGTGCAGGTTGACTCTTCAGTTATTTTTTTCCCATTTTGCCATAGCTTACATGGGGGAAATAAAGCAGGAGACTTTCCAACACATGCCTTTATTACAGTGTACAATGGTAACTTTGAAAGAGAAAAAAATTCTTTGCGTTTACAAAATTATTTCAAAGCACCAAAATACACATGCTTTGAGCTTATTCAGGAAACATTTTGTAAGGCAAACTGTAGTACTTTGTTTCTAGAACTGTTTTTTTTAAAAAACATTTAATAGGATAGTTTCCATGGCAACGTGAACTGAACAGATTGTTCACTGACTTCAGTACATTTCTATTAAACATCTTTTCTCTGTAGTAGTTAGGCTTGCCTTTCCAGCTCTTTCATGTATTTAGATGCTTATTCATTTTGCCTTTTTGCAGATAACCTTAAACTAGATTGGACTCCACCTTTGACAAAAAAACAAGTGTTGAGAGAATGGAGTTTTACAACCATTCTCTGAGTATCCTCTCATTTTCTTTTCTATCCCATATTCCTGTTTTAATCAGTTTCCCTGTATAACCAGAATCTGTAATTCATATTGATACCACTTTCTATCAGCAAAAGAGAAATAGACACTGCAGAAAAGTTCAGCATTAAAAGACCAAATGGCTCCTGGTTACTCTTGGTCATTTACTAGGACCTGCAATGTTTAATGCTGCACAGCATATCTGAATAAAACTGCTGTTACACCAGAAACTCCTTAGCTTCTCAAGTAAAAAGAAAGCACATGATTGATATATGACATTCTAATCTGACTCCTTGAAGAATTTCATTAATGTTTATCTGATTTTGAAAGGTACCTTTGGAAGTCTGAATGAAAATTTCTCCTGCTAATGAAGGTGTGCAGTTTGTTCTCTGTAGTATTGTAATGCTAACCTCAAAGTATTATGTCTGAAGGGTTAAATAAATTACTTGGACTGAATCTTCAGAGCAGGGAAAAGGGAGTCAAAACAAAGTGACAACTGATAGGAAACAGAGTAAATGGAGGGAAATGGTCTTTGGTTTAATCCACAGAGCTTTAGTTAAATGAGGCTTTCACTTTGCTCATGCCCATCAGTTTTATTAATATTTGTGTTCTGCCTCTGCATTGAAAAGACTCTCAGGAACTTTCATTATGTCTCTTGAATATTTAAATTTAAAGCTATGCTAACCAGTGAGGCTGGAAATATTATTATAGTCTTGGTAGCAATGGAGTCTGTTTTGCATCAGTTCACTAAAAGCTTTCCTCAAGCCTGGATTCCTCAGTGCTTTGGACAGGAAACTACACTGAGCTAAAATGAATTGTAACTACACAGCAAAAACTTCTAATTGAGAGGCTGTTTCCTCTTGTTAGAATGAGTAAGTGTCTTTCAGAGCTTTTTCCCTCCACTTGATTTTGGTTTTGCTTGTGAATTTTTCAAGTGAGCTGTCATATTTCTAATTATAAAACATTCTGAACTTGCAGCAAAGATTGCGTTATTCAATTTATTTCATTTAGTTGATTGCTTGTCATTACTGAACAGGAAACTTTTTTTTTTTTTTTTTTACATCTACCTTTCCTAGTTCTTTGATACATTTTGGGGTGGGGGGGGTGGGGAAAGGCAATCTCTTCTTTGCACTATTGCATTTATCTAATTGCATAAGTAAAGGCAGTATGACACTGCGAGGTCATGGAAATCTCTCAGTTATGAACTGGTAACTCCCTGAAAGGCACAAAAATAAGTTTCCATATTTTCTAGATGTGAGGGTGGTGAGGCACTGGAACAGGTTGTCCACAGAAACTGTGGATGTCTCATCTCTGGAAGCATTCAAGGCCAGGCTGAGTCAGTCTCTGAGCAACCTGGCCTAGTGGAAGGTGTTCCTGCCCGTGGCAGGGAAGCTGGAACTAAATGATCTTTAACATCCCTTCCAACCCAAACCATTCTATGAAATTTGTGACCTCCTGTTCCAAGTATTACTAGAGGCTAAATATATTTTTGAGGATTTTACTTGAAGTTGTCCTGATTTTCATATTTCCCAAATTCTAAAGTTCTGTAAGCACTTGTACAGGATTGTATCCATTCTCCAGATGCCTTTAATTACACTAAATATTCCTCAGGCTAGTTAAAGTTCTCCTGAAAGGCTTGTTTTCATGAGAAAATAATTGGATGTTCTTTTCTTCTGGAACTCTTTGATAAGATTCACTGATGCCAGTTCTTCAGTACTCCCTTTTGGCCTGAATGCCCTTGAAAGAATGCACTTGAAATAAGCCAAATGGTAGGTTTCTAATTAAAAAACCAATTGTTAAAAATAAAAACTTTCTGATCTCTAGAAACAAGTGGGCATTATATTGGTAGTCTCTCTGGCAAAGTTGAGAAATTGAATGGCAAGTATACATGAACACAGTGAGCATTAAAAACCTTAATCACACTTGAGAGTATTCCAGCAGCAAAGAACAAACCTCATTAAACCAGACTAGTCAGTCACTACTTGCTGTAGTGACTAACTAGTCACAACAGCAAGTTCTGCAAGTTGAGAATACTTTTTAAGTTGCAGCACTCAAAAATGCCTGGCCCAAAATATATTCCTGAAGTCTTAGTGTGGGTTAAAATATCTGAAACTAACCACGTTACTTTGCTTTTATGTTATCCCATCAAGTGATGACTACTGTAATCATTATTCCAGAAAAGGCTGTAGAGATTGCTAAGACATGAAACCTTGGCTGGTTCTTCCATAAGTCCTTCTCAATGAGAGGTACTATCTGCTTCATTTATTTTTTTATTTCTATTTTTCAGAAAAATGTATTTCTAAGTAATTCTAAAAAAATATATTATTCCTTTTATAAGACAGGATCTCACAGATCTGAGACAAAACCAGAAAAATAGTTATTTTGGAGAAAAAAATGGGTTTTTAAATTTTTTTTTCTTAAAAGGTATTTTCTTCCTGCCTTTCAGTGTTGTAGGGACTTAGTGATTATAAGTGTTGTAGTTCTTGAAGTCTTCTTGCATAGCCAGTAGAAAACAATCAGCTTACTTTTAATTTAGTTACATAAATTTAATTGAATGATCATTTATAAAATGTACAATTCAAAGCTCAAACTTTCTCTGAGTTTTTTTAAATCAATTTCCCCTGCATACTCTTCCAGAAAAGCCAGATCTTAATTTGGACTAGTGTTGCTTTGCACTGTTTCAATGAGAGGTATCAGGTGTTTCTGGAAGCACTTGGCACTCCTACATGAGCCAAGGACTCCATCAGTGCCTGGAACCACACCACTCGATCTCCTTGCTCCTGCCTACCAGTAGGAGACAGTATTCTGGAAGAACTAATGTGCATCTGAGGAACTCAGATGGTTTTTTGCTTTTGTTTACACTGGAGATTTTCCTGGCTCATTCCAAGAATGAGAAAATGCAAAAGTATCTGTGTAAGTCCATTTCAGCTGCACCAAGGCACCCATTGCCAGCTGTGCCTTTGTCTTCTGTGTGACCCCCAACTCCTCTTGTTCGGTGACTACCAAGATGTTCCCCTAAAATTCAGCCATTTTTAGCAGCTCAGCTGTGTCAGGTTGCTTGGAAACCAGCCTTCTTATCCCCCACGTTCTCATGACAGATTTCCTATGCAATAACATCACTGCATGACACATTTGTATCCAGACACACATTCTTTTTCCACTTGAGATTCTCTGAGTAAAGGTTGTTGATGCTTCACACAATTCGTAAACAGCATGTGGTAAATCACTGGAGGATTAAATCACTGCCACAGTCAAAATGAGCTTAAGTTTTGAATGTGAGCAGTTCCTCACTCCTGAATTTAGTTATTGATCTTTCCATCCTGAGAGTAATTTGTCATTTTGTTTTTCAGACCAGGCAGCTAGGTGGTATTATGATTTCATGGTAATCTCCACTCCCTTTTTTGCTTCTGTATATAATACTTGCTTTCATAATTTCAAATTGGTTGCAATTGCTTTCTCCTTTATATTTTCTTTATATTTGTACAAGGCATTTCATATAAACGGTATGTACATTTATTTATTAGTAATAGAAATATTTATTTTTTAAATGTTGCAAAAAAATCAAGATACCAACTTACAGGTAAAGTCAGTTGGTGTCAGCCACTTCATATTTATATAGCTGTCCCTGACTGATGGGCTTTTAGCACTGTTTTAGCTTCACTTCTCTTGCACTTTGTTAACAGTATTGTACTCTTGCCAGAGTGGCGATGTGTTAGTTTAGCAAAATAATGAGAAAAGCAACATCTGGCAGAAGGAACATTTGCCACTGATAAAAACAATAAGGTCCCATCCTAGTCTTGTTCAATCTTATGTGAGAATCACATGCATTCAAACCTGCAGTGCTTTTATGGATGGTGTAATGTATCATCAGGGAACTGCATAGTTTGAAATTATTATTATATCAGTATAGTTTTCATGTTTCTGGTAATTGTATTTTGTAACTATAAAACTTGTGAATATTGTGTAAACATTATGAACCAAGAGTAAAATTTCTTTAGTGTATGTACTCTTCCAAAAGAACCTATTTTAAATGTCATTAAAATGCAAAGTTTATCATCAAAATAGCCAAACACAATATAAATATAGATTCTGCTTTATAGGCCTAAACCCCTAAATAATAAAGTGTAGTAGAGACAAAGATAATGGGAAATTTTGAAGTTTCCTGAGCAGAGAACATTTTAGAAAGGGTTTATGAAAGACTGGGATTTAAAAAGGGATGTGAAGACAGATGCAAGCTGCCTCCTTGAAAAACAGCCAAGCTGAAATAACTGAGCCAAAAAGAAGAGTAAAATGATCTAAAAATTAAAATAAATGAATGGAGCTAGGACATATAAAATTTTGCAGGTAAGGATAAAGTGTTGCATTGAATACTGTGAAAGAAAACCAATGAGCGATCCAGTCATAGTGAAAATTCAGTTTTGTTGGCCCTCATTTTGTCACTAGCTTTGAAATGTCACAAGAAAAGATATCTTTTGCAAGTAATGAGAAAAGAGGTGAGAACATTTGCAACTGCATTTTGTTGAATGACAACAGAAACACAAATTAGCATTCTGTGCCAAACTGCTTACAAATCTAGAGGGATGTTTGTGGTATTCATGAAGAAAATACAAGCAGAGTAATTCAAAAGTGGAAGACAGGAAGCAAAACATACAAAACCACCACCCTTGAGTATGGTGGTGTGATAGACAGATGGCTGTTTTTTTTGTTTTTTTTTTTAAATTCTAAGTCATTCTTTTAATGCTTATCCACAACACAGTAACAAGCACACAACCCTTATCCTTAGTACAGCATCCAAGCCTCAGGAACCTCCCATGCTTCAGTTTCTGCCCATTGCCTCTTGTCCAGTCATTGGGCACCAGAAAATGCCTGGGACCATTTTCTCTGCATTGCCCCTTCAGACTTCTATACACTTTGATGAGGTGCCCCTGAGCCTTCTCTTTTCCAGACTGAACACTCACTGAACTCTCTCAGCCTTTCCTTGTAAGAGGGATGGCCCAGTCCCTTAATTATCTTAGTGGTCCTTTGCTGGATTCTTTTAAGTATCTCCATATGATGTATTACTAAATCCAGAACTGAACAGTATTCCAGATGTGACCTTACCAGTGTGGATGTGAAAATTAGAGGGGAAAGATATACATAACTTCCCCCACACCCAGGATTCTTCTTATATACAAAGAAAACTCTTATCAAAATTTAGTTTTTAGATGTGGATTGGACAGGATCAATGGAAAGGCTGATTTCAACATACTGTAAGGCTTTGTTGTTTTTTATTCTTAAAAACATTTCTTCATGGGGAGAACATTTGATTTGGCTGTAGTCATATTTCGCATCATATTTCTTATCATTTCATACTGCTCTTTGGAAAAGTTTTACTTCTTTAAATATATAGCAGATTTACTGTGCATTTTAGCAATTCTATTTGTCACATTTGCCAACGTTTTAAATTTATGGAGGAAACTCATCAATGCACAGTAATGGAAGATACAGTCTCTTATTACTACAATAATATTAATTCTTTTTTCCTAACCAGAAAGCAACATCTGTGTATCATCAATTTACTTAGGTTGCACTTAAGAATCCATTTGCCCTATCCTTAAAGTGCCATTACCTTGTTTAGACAAATATACATAAACTAGAAAACTGTCTAGAGAGAAGCCATATATACAGAAAATTACCTGGTCTTCAAAGTCAAATTCTGTGTAAACAGCATCTCCAGAATCCATAATCAGACTGCAATCAAGTTCATTTGGTCCTAAAATAGGAAAGAAAATTAGAAATTCAGAAATGGATTGAAAACTTTTACTTTATGTGGTGGAACACTATAGTATTTCCAAATGTCTGTATTTGTGCAAAACTGTGATCCAAGGAACCAACCATTCAGGTTTGATGGAGTATCCAGGCGAATGTTATTACATTAGCAAAGCCTTCAAAACATCCATAAAAGCTACTGCAGATCTTAATAAGGAAGGGCTGTGCTAAATGGTGAATTGACTGCATATTTATTGGGCAGGGTGTTCTACATGCCATGACTTGCAATTTTAAATTTCCACACTCAAGGGAGAATACAAACCAGTTTAAGAAATAGAAAGGAAATACTAATTTCTGATTAGCAGATAAGGGTCCTTGAGTGGCGTTGATAGGGGACCAAAGCAGCACGCTTCCAGAAATTGTCTCCATTTCCATCCTCTTCTACTCCTTCCCAAGGAGTCTGTGTGGCTCTGCCCCTTCTCGTTGTCATCTTCCTGTGGCAGGACCAGGAAGAATGCAGTCTCTTGCACTTGGGATGACAAAATCCAGTTGCTGAGAAGCCTTGACCTGGCTGAGCTTCACCTTCAGCAGTTCAGTTGAAGCTGAAGTTTAGCTTCACCTGAACTGCTGAAGGTGCAGGACAACAGAAACTGAGCTTGATATTTCAAGAAGTCATGTAGGGTAGGAGTCATTACTAAACCACAGTGGGAGAATAAACCACCAATAATGTTTCTATATAAACATAGGAAGGCTGTAACATGGTCATCATATTCTGGCACTGTCACCCCATTCAGATTATCTCAGTCCTGGGCAATAAAGAAGGAAATGGTCTCCTGAGTCCTCCAGATGGTGCAGCTCTAAACCAAATACTACACATATTCTAAACACATAAAACTGTCAATAGGCATGAGACTATAGAAGTCACTTTCACAGCATTAGTAAAATGAGAATAACAAAAATATTGTAATGATACACAGAAATGTAAAAATTATAACCAGCTGGCCGAACATGAGTCGAACCACTCACTTCATGTGGGGAGCAGCAGGTAACACCAGGGGAAGCGTCAGCTGTGTTTTCTTTTGTCTCCTCATGTCCTTAGTGAAACAAGATCACTGATGAAGAAAACAACCCCCTCCTTCCTGAGTTACAGGTGGTTCTGCCTGGTAGGATGTTCCTGCAAGCACTGGCACTGAGGGTACATAATTTTAAGTCTGTTGCTGACCTGGAGTTGTTTTCTCACCATTAGAGTTGTTTGTATGGGTGGCTTGCTGTAACAAGCACTATCAATAACAGATTTTGCAGTTCAATTTGTGCCAGATGCATTTATATATTATCTGGGTTTGTTTGCTTTAGAAGTTTGCATAGTAATCTATGTGGGTGGTGAAGTAAATACCCCAGACAGAGAGAATAGAGGAGAGGAGCTGGATGTCATGATGACCAAAAACTGTAACTGCATGGTACAAATGATGATTCCAGGGTGTCTTAGTTCGCAGTCCTTATCACAATAACTCCCAAATTAATCTTCAGTTTAACTTTCTGGACTACATAAGAGATACCTGGGAAAGACCTGCATGTACTGTCTGATGGTGCTTTTGGTTTGGTTCCTCACTCCCCTGCCTCCGCCCCCAATGCTCATGTATAGTTTTTCAGATTGCTACAGAGAAATTACAGAAGGGAATTATACTCTTGGTAAGGCAGTGTCACATGTACACACACAGCATGTTCTCTGGCATGTACACTTTATGGTCTTTTGAAAATACCTTTCTCTAAAAGATATATGCATGGAAAATGATTTCCAGGTGCTGAAAGAATCTTAATTTTTTGATTTATCTTACACAGCTGACATCGCACTCTTAACACCGTGTCATTGTTGATAATATAATTTAACTAAGTCTCAGTTGTCACTGGCACTGGCCTACTCTGACACATCAATCACTACTAAAGGCACTTGTTGGCACTTTATTAAAGGCACTTGATTAACTGTCACTTAACAACCAAGAGCAGTACATATTCTTAGCTAGAAACATTAGTATGAAATATGGTGCTGCAAACTTAAATGTAAAGGTCAGGCTGAAAATGAATACTCATGCATAATGTATCTTAAGTGATAAAAGCCATAATGGTTATACAATTTTAATATGGTCAAGCATCTTAAAGCCTTTTTCCCTTGAATTAGAATACTGGTGTCCTTCGAAAAGCATAGCTTCTTCCTAGGGTATATTCAAGAAAAATTGAAAATCAGTCTTTTCTTTCATGGTTTAATGAAAACTAACAAATGCCGTAACCATCTATCACTGGACAATGCTCAGACTTCTTTACCCTTCTCAAATTGCCCAAAGACAAACCCATGAGAAATGAATTGAAGCAAATGGCTACTCCCAAGACAAGATAAAGTAATTAAGGGACATATCAGAGTTCTTGAGATATCCCTGGTGCAGCATGAGTAGTTTGCTATGCTCCAGCTCAGTTTGTTGTTAGAGGGAGAGTATTTTGCTAAGATTGGACTAAATCTTCCTAAAACAGGCCTTGCAGGGGAGAACAATGAGCTCATTAACTGTGGCTTGTGGGCAGGCAGCAGAGGCACACCAGGGAGCTCCTTGGCAAGGTACTGGCAGTCAGGAATACTGCTCTAGGCAGATCTCCTGACAAAGCTAAAGCCAAAAGGAGACCCTTGGAAAGTGCATAATTCAAAATTCGGCTTAGGTTTTCTAAATGTGAGTTTAAATCAGCAACATTTTACATAAAACCTGTGGCAATGATTGTCTATCAAAGGTGAAATGCACAATGTTGTCTTAAGGAAAATAGGAGGACTGGTTAAAGTGTTTGGAAGCAAACATGCCCTGCTACTTTCAATGAGACAGCAGGCTGCACATCTCATGTCTGACAACAAAACAGTCGATCATAAATAAGTTTTATTGCCTTTTCTGAGCAAGTTGCATTGTTTTTCTTTTGCTAAGTTGGTATCATGAGAACTAGGCTATAGAAACAATTCATACTTCTCTATTAGGAGGAAAGGCTTATAGTCTGATTTGTCTTAATTCCTTCAAAAGGGTGTCCCATTCCACCAAATAATCTCTTGGCTCAAATAAGCTCTTGGTTAACTTGGAGCCTTCCCGTGCTTATGTGAACGTTTAGGAAGGGATCCCAGTAACTTTATCAATTGCAAAAGGGGAAACTCAAGTAAAAAATTTAAGAAAGCCCATGAAAGTTTGACTGCCATGGAGAAATAACTTGCCAGCATGTGATCTGAAAAGGTACCCTTAGGGCTTAAAATATGTTTCCTTGATTGCATGAATAAAGTTAAGGCAAGGGACACCTGGTCACTTTCATGTGCCCTGTGTTTTCCTTAGAGGAAAAAAGAGAGGATTTTATTAGGTGCAGTACTGCACAATTAAAAAAAAAAAGCAGTTGAAAGTTTTTATTTAATCCCCATTATCTGAATGATCAGGTCTCTGGGGAGGAACAGGCTGAAATACAAAATAGCACAGAGCTAGAATGCACTCCCTTTTTTTGCCATGTTTTGTCCCTTGACAGTGAAGGCATCTTTCATAAAAACTTGTCTTGTGAGGAATCCAAGAGGATCCAGTGACACAGCACAGAGGGACAAGGTTAATTAAAGGTGGCTGCAGTTGTACAAGGATGTGCTGACAGGTGCTACCCCTGCCAGTCAGGGACAGTCAGGGACAGTGACACCCCGGCACCAGAGGGGTGCATGGCTGTGCTCAGTCACTTCCTTCACCATGAGACTGTAGTTTATGTTTTATGTTGTATTTTACATAATGTTTGTTGCTCCTAAACTGAATTGCACAATATTGATCATGGAAAGCTGAGAGAGTGTGGCTGTTACAGGCAGGTGTGTAATTCCTACCACAGAGATGCACCCCAAAGCCCAGGGGATCATGGCTGTAAAGTCTCTGGTCCTATAAAACATTTCAGTGTTTTAAGCCTGGGTTCATGGCACTTTATCTGAAAACGTGTTCATCCTTAAGTTGTCACAAATGCAAATGTCAAGCATTGCTTTTCAGAGTTCACTAAATTCATTTATACAATGAAAATAGACTGTACTGATCTGTCTAAATTTATCTGCAGTTGACTTCACTTCCCATCACAAGGTAACGATGACCCATCATGCAAATTAATTAAGTCTGCTCCTTGGACCATTTATGTTTAGCAAATTAGCTAATTAGCTAATGAATTTCCAATCTTTGCTTAAATACATTACTTATTTTGAATCCTGCTAGCAATTCTATTCAGTATGGTTCATTGGCTCAAATATGCCCATATTCATTTTAACAGTGATAGTATTCACACAGTTCAGCATTGACTGTCATAAAAGCAATCTAAGCCTATCCCATGAAACATACTGCTTCTCTTAATAACATGTTTAAACTCAATAAAATAAAAATGTCTTTTTATGTTATGGAACATGCTCTGAAGCACCATCTAATAAGTCAATTAATACATGTTGCATATAAGCATTTGGGCAAGACAAATGCTTAGAAGATAAATTTCAAGTGGAATATTATAGAAATAATTTGTTGAAGGACTGATTAGCATTAGAATGATTACATTTTAATTTTCCTCTTAGTAAGATGCTTCTAATGCAAATTTTATTGCAACCTTACACTGTTGAATTTCATGACAGGTTGTTGCTCTTGGCAACGGTCTTAATATGTTGTAGAAGGCAACAATGAGAAAATTGTACTTTCATCTAGAAACATTTTAGTTGTTTTCTTTTGGTACATATATTTACAAAGTTGATTACAACTGGATTTTACAGTTATAACATGAATTAGATTGATGTGGAGGCTTGAAAATATTTTAAATACTATGTTTATGTTTGCTACAAGGAACCACAGTATACTGCAATATAACTCATAAGATTAGAAGACAAGAAGTGAGATCAAGACATGCTGGAATTGCAGCCTCTGGAAATTAAACACCTGATCTCATAGAAGCCCTTACAGAACCCTCAAATCTCCTTGTTATTATCAGTGTTCAAAGTAGGAACTGATTAGGTGAATGTGGCATGGCATCTGCTCATGGCTATCCAATTATTTTGGTGAGGGATTTATTAAATAGATCAGACTTTCGAGGAACTGACTGGAACTCATCCAGAATCACAAACAGTTTGTGCAAATTGCTTAGCTCTTGTTAAGCTGTTTGTCAGAGCTTGCACCTTTATGACACTTCTTTCCTCTTCCTCCTGTCCAGAATTTAAATTAGTTAGGGAATCCAGAAGCAATTATCAACACAATGTTGTACAGTGGGAATGCCATTTTAGGTTTGGGATCAACCTGTTGCCTCTATGAATAAGGCTAAGCACAAAAGAAGTGTGTGCTACCTAACAGAGAAAGAAAGTCATCTTTATTCTTGTGCCTCTTATCTCAAGGGTGACCACTAGAATCCTGTGGGCTTTTTTAGCTGATGGACTTATAATTCTCATCATCCTCCCCAACCCCAGCTCCCCTTGCATTCACTGCCCTTGCCCTCCCCACCTTGGTACTCCATCTTTATCTCATTTAGAACATTATCCAAAATTTCTTTTTGTGTGCTGGTTCAGAAGATATTTATGACATCATCTAGGTACGTAAATCTAGTAGATGATTTGAAAAACAGCCAGAGATGCCATTGTAAAAGGAAGAAGTTGTGAGGTTACCAAGGAACATTCCTCTGCTCCCCTCAAGCAAAACATTTTGGACAGATGTTAAGGATTTTCAGTACTTTGATTTTTAGCTTCAATTCCTTTGCAGTCGTTTGTATCTCAAAGGCTTTACTTTGAAGATATTCAAGCCTCAGTAAGCATAAATAATAAATAAACAAATAAATAAAATCCCCAAACACTTGACTTATATTCACACACCAATTATTAGGGAGGAAGTATGATCATTAATCTCACAGGACTGATTTTCTGGTGAACACCAAGGTATCACTGGAACTGAAAGAGCTGACAACTGAAATTGAAAACTTATCTATTTTTGTATTAATAGTATAGCTTAGTGGAATTGCCAAAGTATTTCAAGGTTAACTCGTAGAGAAACAAGTTGTTGGATAAGCTATATGAAGTTTCCAAATATAAAAAGATTTTTTTGTCCCTGATTGTGCAAATGCTTGAGGTCGGTCAAGACTGCTACAGTACCTACATCCCAAATTGAAGAATATGAAAGAGGCATCCCAATGTCAAATGCAGTACAATAAATATGTTTTTTTAAATCTTACATTAACTCACCTGCTGCAGTCTCTTTGTTTGCAAATAGTTTATTGTCAACTGCAGAACTTATGTCAGAGAACACTTCTTCTTCATCTCTGTCTGCATCAAACTAAAAAAAAAGAAAAGAAGTTGGCAATCAGGCACTGCTTACGGCTTGGCTGAACAACAACATGTACTGTGACTTCTCACCCCAAGCCTTCCTGATAGGAACCTTTCTATTTTAATGTCTGCAGTCCATTGCTTTAGGTACGAATCATTTAAATTTTTACTTTAATTTTGTAAAGTTTTTTCTAGGCTCTGTCTGTCAGTTTTCTTTTTATGGCCAGGTGATGGTGGCAGGGGGGAAGTTCTGCTACAGTGACATGCTTGACAGAGGGTTTGTGTTTTTCCTTATTGTATTTATGAATTTTTATTTATTTAGATCCTCACATATTCAGATAGATGAGCCTACTATAAATATCAATATATGGAGTTTTCTGACTGGTTCTAGAAATGGAGTTTGAGGGTCTGACCTGAAGACCCCTCAGAAGTTCATCCTGTAGCAGTCACCATCTGTCTGGGCAGACATTTATCATCTTGAGAAATTCTTCTGCCATTTAGTGCTTGCCATAACTCAAAGCATTTAAAAAAAAATAATCTAAAGCAGAATTTTTTTTGTGTTTACCTATTAGAGGGATTGCACTTTAACTTGTGTCAAAACCAAGACTTGTGGAAGAATAGGTCTTAAATAAAGCTGTTAATATAACAACTGTTAATAAAATAAAACTCTTGGACAATTTATTATCAATAGACAAGGAGCAGCTTTGGAATGTCCTGGTTGATAGGAAAAGAGTGCTCCTAATGTATGCTAGGGAAGACATATATCATCTTTGTAGGCATGTGTATACACAAAACCCAGTAAATTGTAATCAGGTTGTGTCTGATCATTATTGTGTAGGTCCCACCACACTTGAAGAGATGACAGATTTGCTTTCTCATTAATAGCATTCCTCTGAATAATCCAGTTCACCACAAAAAAACACATGATCAATCTCAAAATGTTCTAAAGGTTCCAAGAATTTGAAACACTAACTTTCCTATTCAAAGAACACCAGCTGTGCTTCAGCATTCTGAAAAGTCTGGGCTTTGTAATGAAAGCTTAAATTGTCACCCAAAGAAAACCAATTATTTGAAGCTTGCACATAGATTTAGTATTCCCCTCACAAAATGAGAATTGCAATACCCTGAGCCACAGGAAGGCAAGGTAGCTTCCATGGAAAATTTATTTTTGAAAGAAACTAAGTAACCTTGTGAGTTCTGTACTTCACTGAAATGCTAAATATTTTAAAATTAAATCCTTTGGTAATTAGTGGAGGCTTGAATAAAAGATAAACAGTACTCAAACAACCCTAGTCACACAGAACAAACAGCAGTAAAACTTGTATTCTTAGCAGAACCCGTCTAAATCCATAGGTTGCTTTCCTTACTGAAAACAAATCCCTACTTGCTTCATTACATAGCTCTTTGCAACTAAGTCATCTAAGGGTATCTTAAGGGATGTCTCAGTTTAATTATAGTCAAGCCTTATGTTTTATAGAAGTGTAACTTTATTAAGCATTAACTGTATTGTTGTCTGCATTGTTATACTCTTTACCAGTGATGCAGGAAGAAGCAAAGTGTTTCTTCCCTGGGTGGCCAAAGGGGTTTGAGGTCTGACCTTACTTTATGGCATGTCCCTCCATGAGGCACTAATGGTGTTTTTGTTCTATGCTGTCTCTGTTTTGTTGGGGCAGTAAAAGATTAGGGAGGATCTCAGTGGATAAGAGCATCCCATTTGGAAACCAATCAAAATCTCTGAAAGGTTTCACAAACCTTCCTGAAGTATATTGGGGGGTTGTACTTGGTTTCATTTTTTTTAAAAGTAAACGATGACTGGCTTAATGATGAATTATCTGGAAAATTTATCTCATTTTCACATGAGCATTGTTGAACTGCAGAGCCTGTCATTGGCATGGTGTTATATAAAAATGGTGAAAAATATTTTCTAGATCTTCTATATTGTAAATAATAGCCTTAGGAAATGCAGGTGGTGTTGCTGCTGGCAGAGAGAAAATTATTATTGTTTCTAAATAAGCACCCAACAAATCCCAGCCAACAGAAGGAGCTCCACAGAAAAATTGTTTGAGTTATTGAAAATTGCAAATCTCACTGGTCTATGATGATAAATGGAGGTTTGGTAGTACCATGTATTGAGTTAAAGAAAAAAGTGCAGAATTTTTTCCTCACATCTGTCAGGGGACAAACATCAAGGAAGCTGCAGTTAACTAGAATTTTGGGTGAGGGGGTCACTCAGCCTGGCACTGCCCCTTCAGGGCTGTTTCACCTCCAATGAAACTGCTGGTTTTTGCAGGTGGTTTATCTAAAACATTCCCAAAATAGGGGGAGATGCCACTAGCCTTTCAAACTGGAGTACAGGAAAGCTAGTAAGACTTGCAGGAAATTCTTGTTTGTGCAGCTTGAAATAAAGTTAGAAATGGAGAAAGCATAAAAAAAACCACAAGCAAACTTGTAGTTAAATAACAGTTAAATAACATCTACAACAGTAGATGAAAGTTTCTTCTATTTTCAGACAGGATAGATGTCAATGAAAAGAAAATAAGCCATGTCCAAATTAAACATAACACAACTTTGTGGTGTTTGGCACCGGGGTGAAGGCTTCTAGATGCTCGATGCAGTGCCAGTATCCACAGCTGGTAAACTGAAGGGGCTTCCAGACAGGCTATAATAATGATCTTTTACCTGTACCTTTCCATGGGAAAGAAAAATTTTAGAAGTTTTTATATCCAGAAGACAAAATTTTAAGATGCAAGAATGAAGAGCAAGTGAGACAAATTCAGAATGGAAGCAAACAGCAAAATTTCTTCTGTCATCACTGTCTTTACTGTGTAATTTATCACAATTTGCAATGGATTCCCTATTATTCGAAAATTTTAGATAATTATTTATTATTTATTATTATTTTTTAGATAAAAAGAAATATATTAACAAAATTAAACTAGGACCTAATTCAGGGAAGTTTGCAGTATTGCTCTACATAGCCAGAGCTGTCGCTTCGGGCTTCATAATCCATTAACCAGGTCCATGGAGGTGAAACAGAATTGTTGTTTAGGAAGTGGAAAAAATACCCATCTATTATCACCTGCAGTGAGGAGCAACTTCTTCTTAAATAAAAAAAAAGGTTTATCTGCAAAAAGAGAGCATGGCTTCTTGTACCATGGTTTTGCCACGCTTTAACAAGTGTCTAGTATAGAAGCCAGATTGCACCATTGTCCTTTAAGTGTTGGTATTTTTGGTTGAAAAGTTGGCAATCCTAGTAAAATAAGGAGAGTTATAAGATTGAGGAAGTTATAATGATTTTCAGCAGCTACAAATGCGATGAGAACACACTGTTATTATTCATCCTGATTTAGGCAGGGATTTGCTCCTGAAGGACTGAAAACAAATAAAAACCGGTTCTGTTTTACCCTTGGTAATACTAAAAGGTGAAGTGAGAGACACTGTTGAGGGATAGGTGCTGCTTTACCAATTTTGGACACCCACACAGAAATTCCTGCATTATTGCTGTTCCATCCCTAGTTTGCTTCTCTTAATGATTACATTGACTTGTGCAGTTACTTCTAGAGGGAGTGGAAAAATCAAAAGAAAAACACCAGCAACATGGGAAAACAGCAAAGAAGCATGTGAGGGAAAAGATTTAAGGTAGTATAATAACCATTGGGATGAGGGGTGAGAAAAATGAGTTGAAGACTTGTATAGGAAAACCAATAAGCAGAGGCACTGAAATGAAGCTGGAATGTGCAGACTGGGAGTTCAGGGAACTGTTCTAATACTATAAATAGTATAATAGAATATATTATATAATAAATACTTTAATACTATTATAAAGTATTTTTAGTGATCCACTTAAACAAAACCAAAAAAACCTTTCAAAACACCACAAAATGGTGGAATGAGGACATAGGGGAGAGATATTTCCCTTTAATCCATCCTTTATTTCTAATATTTTCATTCTTAACCATCAAATACTCCAAAATCTCAGATTAATTTTTTATATTATATTTTACCCCCCACACAAAAAAACCCTATAACTGAAATTACACTAGAGCTCACCAATGAGTTTTAAAATATTATGCAATTAGCAGAGGTCACAAATTGGTATCAGACAGAAATTTAGAACAAAACTGAACTTGAGGTATCAACACCATTATTACAATCCTAAGGAATACTCTGGGTTATCTAAAACAAGCACCTTTTTTTTTTTTTTTTTCACCACAGGAGTTCCAAAGAGGGTTTACAAATAATTGCAGAGTCCTCATACGTGTATCATTAGTTTCTCAAGTTCCACTTGTATGGAAGGATCTGCTGCTGTCAGTGCTACTTGTAAACAAGCATGGGGGTAAATGTTCTCCAGCCCTAAATGGAGCTGACAGTTCTGCAGCAACTGCTGGTACCTTTTCTGTATCCCAAACTCATGTATTTAAAATTGGTGCTATTTAAAGCCACTAATTTTTTTGTATTTTTTTCTATTTTTCTATTCACAAATAGAATAATTTGTGAATAGACTCCTTTCTATTAATTTGGCAGTCCATAAACAATGAAATTATTACAAAACACAGGCTTGGGGGGTTTTTTTGTTCTTAAAGTGATTTTCTCTTATTTCAACAACTTAGTGCCACGGCACACAGGTGTGGAGGTATTGTGGCAGTTTCCCTCCCCTCACAGTAAAACTCCCAAGCCAGCTTCCATACTTGGATTATTGAACAGAGCAAGAGCAAGGAAATGGTAACTCTCACATGAAGAAGCAACAGTAGCAAAAGTAATAGCCTGTCTTTGTACATTTATGTGGGGTAATAGCTTTTGATAGGTAGACAGAGGGAGAACTTCTGTCTTGATGCTGTGATCATTTGAGCAACACCCTGACTTACATCAGTTTTCAGCTGATGATAATGAGCGCCTCGGGCTCTGTGGTGTCAGGAGATGATGGGAAAGACATGGTACAATTACAGGTCCTCGTAGAGCAGAAAGCAGACAAACTGAAGGAGAGTTGGATGTGATTGGGGATGAGGGGAGAAATCAATAATTTGGTGGCAAGGTAACAGAAAATTAATGGACTGGAGAGGATGAAGCAGTTGCCTGTTTAATAGGGAAGCTGATGGTGCCACAGAGTGGGTTTGGAACATATACATTTTTCATAACACTAAGATGCAAAGCCTTTCTGCCTGTGTACATATTCAAGAGCACTGGTTTGTTAATTTTTTTTTCCCCAATAAGGATATTTATCTGGAAGGCTGTTGACTGTTATGTGGAAAGCAAATGTATTGCTCTTTTATTAACACAGTCATTTTTGCATCGTGTTTTCCATTCCTTAGAGGGACTCTGAGCTTCCAGTAGGTAGGTATTATCCTCCACCTTATTTGTATGTCTAACTCTGTTAACCTGAATTCAGTTTAACATAGTCAGTAACAAACAATTCAAAAGGTTTCAGCCATTTCTCTATACTACCATGATCACTACCGTAAATATTATATTTATCTTGGAAATCATCAGGTATCAGAACCAAATTAGGCAGCAAATGCATTATTTCACATAGCATTTAAAAGGACATGATTTGCATGTGTTTGCTCTGGGTTATCTGACTTTTCAGATAAGTTACTTCTAGTATGAACTTTTCAAGCTATAAATACAGCCAGCATCTCTGCATATAAACTCTGTGTGCATATTCATTTTGGAAATCATTGAAACCTTTCACCCTGATATGTATTACATCTGTTCAGCAGCTTCTATAGTAAAGTCGACCATGTTAACTATTTTTGAAGATAATTTGAAATCAAAGAAATGCTTTAGTATATGAACATATAGAGATATTTTCTACCTTGGAAGTAAAAACACTTTTCCTTATTTAAAAAAAATATACATTCCATTGTTGGAGTTATTTTCACTAAGCATTTACTTTTTAAAGGAAATTGCTTTTAAAGAGGCAAATGATATTACAGAGAAACAGAGCAGTGGTGTTGAGCATGCAGACAGATCACTTCTGAAGAGCTTGAATGGAAAACTTAATTATGGTCTGAGTTAGGAGATGCTCCATGAATTAATTTTTACTCTGTTCCTGTAGAACCCAGGAAAACATTCAGCCTGAGGGAGAAATCATCTTACTCTCTACCTCCACTGGGTCTAGAATAAATTGTTTGATTTTTTACTTTAATGCACCTAACCCCAAAGGAAGGAGAAAGACATTACTGATTACAGACAGTCAGGTATGACTCGAAGCTGTTCAAATCCTCACACAGCTTTAACACCCCTCTGTGCCTTAGCTTGCCTTTCTTATTTACCAGAGCTCAGTGATGCTGCAACAATGAAGCATTAATGTAAAATTCAGTATTTTGAAATTTAGACAAAGGGCAGAGAGGTACAAACAAGTGGCATGAAGCTCAGTCAATAAAAGCTGTAATTGTCACTTTGCTTTATAAAGCTCAGGGACATTACCGAAAGATCTAGAATTAAAACCAAATAATTTTCTAGCATCAGCTCCCACAGCATGTACAAATCACAGACAGGCAACCTGAATAAATACACAGTGATACTGGCTTCCCCAAAAGGTCCAATGAGCAACAACTGTAACTCAAATAGGAAAACAAAACCAAAAAAAATTCAGAAAAAATCAGAAATAAAAGACATTTCTTCCTATAAATACTATTTTCTTCTATTGACAGTTTGCAATTAATTTCAAAGAAAAGCACTGATGCTGCTGCCAAACATAGCCAAATATTTCCCTTTCAAGATCAATAGTATTTCTCCTGTTGGCTTTTTTGGAAGAGATTTTGAAAACAAAATACTAAAGTATTGTTGTCTGGTCTTTTACTGCTAGATGACTTGATAACAATTACTACCAAAAATATAATTTTTGCCTATGTATCATCATAATTTTTTAAGGAAGAATGCTTCCATCTGAAACCTTACCAAAAAAAATGCCCTGAGTTAATTTCAGCTGCAAATTGAGCCGGCTATTCAAGCACGAGGGCTAATGACTCAGCTGCAAGAACAAGTATTGGGTAAACCATAGGCTTAAACATTGGATGATGTGGGTGTTTCATGTGCAAAATCTGCATTTAAGTCGAGAAATAATGTGACATTTTTAGTCATTTAGGACCTTAGCAACTTTTTGAAAATTTTTGACTTTTCTATTTTCCTTGGAAGACAAAAGTAAATTTTAATTCTCAGTTACACAGTTCCTGTGTATTAACTAAATTCTGACCCAGAATAAGCAGCATTTCCACTGGGGTGTCTCTATATTAATAAACTTCATAAATGGTACTGGAATCCTTGATAATAAGCCCACCCTTGGTCATCTCAAGCTAAAAAGTACTAAATTTTCATGAAATAAATTATCTGTAGAGGTAGGACTCCTATGAAAGACAATAATATTCAGCAGATATCAGTCTAGTTCAGGATGGCTGAAAAGCCAACTTCCAATTGTGCTTCTGCAGGAAGGATTTGAGTCTGTTTCCTGCAGCAAGAAGTGAGCCACTGCTATTTTAATTTCTGTACCAGAAAGTTCTGTTTTGACATCTAAGTTATTGGAGCATGTTGTTTCAGAGCAAAAAGGAGACTACTTGATTTATAAATGAAAGCTGGCAAGCTAAGGAGACACTGACAGAAACGATTGCTTTAGTCATCACGGAATATGACATTCTTGCATCTAGCATGTATTTTTTGGAAACAAATGTAGGACAAAATCCCACATGATTATGTAGGCTGAAAGCATTTTTTAAATATCATAAAACACGTGGATGAAGTGGAACTGATTGACATAATTTGTTTAACTTTTTTAAAGCTTTTGACAATATTTCTTCCCAGGGGCTATTAAATGAAATATAATTTCAGGGAAGCCCTAACTAATAAAATTAATTTATTTTAAAAAGCACAATAAATGTCCAAGAAACGTCTTGGCACAGAGAATGGCCAATATGTTGGTCAGAAAACTGGAAAGCACAAATTAGAAAAATCACCCTCACTATAAAAATTAAATCTGAGAAGGGATAGGGATGTGGAAAAGAAATGCATGTAATGTGACAATAATGAGTGTTGCAGGAGAAAGATGAAAACAAAGACCCAAGAAAGATCAAAATGAAGCCTCTGTAAGCTTTCTTTTATTAGAATTTCACAACTTTCTTTCTGGCTGTTTGTTTGAGCTAATTGCTTTAAAGAATGCCTGAACTCCAACACTTGTCTCATACCGTAGTTAGTATTAATACATTGTTAAAGTATAAATAATTTATTGCAAAAGCAAGCTAAGCAACCTATACTGACTATTCATATAACATTATCTATAAAAACTGCTATAACTGACTTTCCTCAATATATGTAGAAAATTAGAGCTTTTGATATTCTAAACCAGAATCCACCAGTTTACATTTACTGAACAGTAATTATTTTATAATTGGGGTTTTTTTCTGTGTTAAAATAGTTTTGGCTACTGCTCTCCATCACAGCAGCTCCTTCACCACTTCCCTGGTTTTCTGTTGGGTGAGACACATGGTGCTGTTCCTCACACTGAAGTTGTTTGGCTCTTTTCAATGTGACCTGGTAAAAGAAATATCTGTGAAGCTTCCACTTTCCATTTGTTGCCCTGTGCTACTATGGGTGGTTCTGGCTGTTTTAACCCTTGATTGCTTTGGCAGAATAAGCTCAATCTTGCAGCTGCATAGTGACTGCAATTTCTGCTGGGACCCCAGCAAAACATGGGCAACGAATTACAAAATTAAGTGCATTCAAAGTGTTTGTCTTTGTAATATAAACCAGCTAAAAGTACACAGAAGGTCTGCCTCTGTCAACCTTCCCCAGTGTTGTAGTAATGTCTGGGACTCAAACAGTGACTAGAAATAGTAGCTATTTAGAAGATTTAGCAACCATATGTTGTTTTTAATTTACCTTAAGATAACGAATGTATGATTTATGTTTGCCTTTATTATTAAAATTTTACTTCTGATAAAAATATTACTAAAAGCATTCATGTGATCCAGAGTGAATGGCATAGGCTCTGGACCCTGGCATTTACAGACCTTGGAAAACAGGAACTTAGTCTTTTGTGTTAATATATTCAGCAAATGTAAGAAGCTCTAAAAGCAATTTGAAGGGATAAAACAAATTTATTATTAAGATTTTTGATGTTTAGCTTTGATTACTTGGATATCTTTAAGCCTTCATTTATGAAGGCTTAAAGATATCTTCCACTGCACTTTTTTTCTGTTTACAATTCTAATTAAATAGAACACATTAAAGGAATTGAAGGTTTGTTTACTTTTGCAGTGAAACTACTTAAAGTGGAAAAAAAGACAGTGTGAATACATCCCTTTTTTTTTTTTCATATGAAAGGGATTGGGGGGGATTTTATGTACCTGTTCTTCCACATGGTTTAAGCTGTAGGGAGATAGAAAAGTAAATATTTTGAATGTTCCTTTCTATAACTTATTTTGAATAAAATTACTTGGATAATCTGACAGTAAAAATATGTTTTAACAAAAAAATTGTTAAATGGGTTCCCACTGAAAATCTCCTAATTAGTAATCACTAATACAATTCCAATTCCCTCTTTTTGCATGTCCTAAATCTTATTAGCTCTTGTAACTCTCACAGAGTATTATATCAAAGGTTTGTCAAATTATTTTTTTCACTCTAAGGGTCACCATCTTCTCCAATAGGCATGACAAATTTTAAGCAGGAAGTATCAATACTCATTCCATGTAAAAGTGGACTTGGGATAATTTATAGAACAACAACACTTAGAGAGTTTTAAAGACAGTTCAGATATGCTAGTTCTTAAAATTAGTTTTCTAAAACTGTAATTCAAACAATGACTGTTTCATACAGCCATTATGGCTACAAAGGAAACAACATTTCCTATAGTTTGTACTACAGTGTTCTAGTTCCCAGAAGCTTTGGGAAGTCAGTGTCCAAACTTCCAGAGAACTGTCATCTCTTGTGTGATTCTATTAGTTTTGAGAGTAGTCTCTACTAAAATAGAAGAAAAATAATTTGGAGGCAGATCCTAATTATTTGTAAAGCTTACTCTCTATTGAAATTATGCCACGGGAGACGGGGAACTGACTAAATACAAACACTTCATAAAACAAAAGATCTTGCAGACCCTTTTACAGTGAACAGAATACCCCCCAATTCTTTAAAAGCCCTTCAGTGGATCTGAGGAGATTGCTGGCCTCCTCCTCCCTCCAGTGTGGGAATTCGGAGTCTGCAGAGAGCCCATTAGCTGCTGGCTCTGCAAGCACTTGCTGTTGCATACCAGCTAATTTAGCTCAACACTCTTCTGCCTCGTGTAATGAGACCCTTGGTACTTTCCTGTATTTCATTTCCAGTAGGTTCCCTGCACGCCCTCCTCTCAGAGCAGCACAACTCCTGTACACACAGAAATAGTCACTGGAGAAGGGTGAGACACTCTGTATGTGCTTGTTCTCATCCATACTCTTGTGAAGAAGTTCTGACAAGCTTCTATTCCTGCTTAAGACTTTTTTATTTGTCCTTTTCATCCTCAAGTCAAACCATATGCTCAAAAAAGGATAGATTTAGGCCTTGTTTCATATGGCAAATATCAGTTATCTTCTAGTCAATCTTTTTCCAAGGCACTTTTTTTAAACCAATTGGCAAAGGTCCCCATGTTTGTGTAATTAATGGGGAAAAAGGCAATCTTGCATTTTTGTTTGAAATTTTCTCAATGTAAAAAGATCAACTGTAACCTTTAACCCTAAAGAACAATTATTATTTACAAGTTATGTTATCAGATTGGGGTTATAACAAACTGTTGTACAGCCTTAACAAAAAGCTATGAAATAAATTCTTTCAAAAGATCCCATTAACATAAGTGATTGTTCAGCTCAGGGTTTCAGCAGAGGCATCTTTCCAAGAAACACTGACATGGTTTCTGTTGCCAAGTGCTGACCTAACCTATGAGAGAATACCCAGATTTGTTTAACTTATTCTCTATTACACTTACCCTACTAAATTTACTGATTTTTCTGAGGAGTGGTCTCCTGGCTGTACTTCAAGGATATAATGAATAGTCCTCAAAACCAAGCTCATTTCAGAATTCACATGGCTCCTCACCCTCTTTCTAAAGATCAAGAGATATGAGGAAACATGAAATGCATAAATGAAGAAAACCCTCTGTTCACAGTACTGGAACGGAGCTTATTTTTGTCTTGCACCCCATGAACAGGGTCAGAGATGAAAACTGAAGTACCCACAAAACCTGTAATGGCCATTACAGCAGGCTGAGGCAACACAGAGCCTGACAGAGAGCAGACAGAATGTTCTTGCAAAAGAAACAGAAATTACCTGCCTTGGGGTAATGTGAATCTGTATTATGTAGAATCTGTCTGGTGAAATTCTTGCAGTAGGTGCAGACACAAAGAGGATTGCTGGATTGCTGGATATTTTTTCCAATGTTTTAGGGACCAATATATTTAATAAGCAACTTGACTAAGAGCTGTATTGCCCATATTCTAGGTTCCCTTTTAGTAAGGACTCTGCATTTACAGAGAAGTCTGTCTTTTTCAGTAAAGCAGACCAAAAAGAGCCCAGAAGGCAGGACATGGCAGCAAACTAGGAAAGTCTATTTTCAAATTGCCTAATTGGCATCTTGCAGTGGTAAGAGAGGGAGATGACCTTGGCATTAGAAAAACTATAGCATTAACAAAATACAATAGATGGTATAATACAAGAAAAGATGAGACCTGGCTCTATACAGAGCAGAGAATTTTGAAGTACTGGTATTGAAACATGAATGTAGAGCTTCAATTTGACTTTCGGATTAAAGACAGGAGGAAAAATTCAGTGGAGTACGTAATGAAAAAATGTTAAGATTTGCCTAAAAACAATGTAGTTTTAGCAAGATTATTTTTAGCAAAACTGATCAAGGGGTAGCATATTTAAGAACAATCCTAGATATAATAACTGATTGTAGCAAGTTACACTGAAAATATGTCACATTTTGTGCATTAATTCTTCATTTCTTTTACTGTGACTGGTTTGACTGACTGTTGGCACAAAAAGAGATGAACAGTTGAGAATGGGGACAACAGTTCTTCCTTCACAGGAAATTACAATAATTTTGCCTTCAGTGTTATAGTTATGTCTTTTGAGGCTTTTCTGTTGTATTATTTAAGTAGATTACTGAATTGCAGAATGTGATATGGTGCCAACAAAGTAAACAGATAGTTGTATTCACTGGCCATTAATGAAACAAACTGCTGTACTATGTAAGATGGAAAGATACATTCCAGTAACCCTGGAAGTAGGAAAGATGATAACTGAGCTGAAGGATACAGAAGCATATATAGTTATAGCAAAGACAAACCACACAGGATTCACAAGAGAGTCTCTGCCAAGGATTTTAGGTTATGTCTACATGGTAAAAAGTGCTTCTGTGCAAAGATGTTCATGCTAACACTAAATGATGTACCACAGAAACACAAAATAGCCGTATTAGTGGTTTTCTGATGTGTAAGTATCAGTGAATGTAAGAAGCAAGGATATGTTACTGCAGTGAAATGCTGAGTTGACACAATAGTGGTGTTTTCCTAATTAGGAAGCATTTCATACAGTTCTTCAAAGCACTGCTTGGTAGATATTCCTTAGCTGCATTAGAAAAAATAAAAAGTCCTCCAGACAGCTATCAGAAATGCTCAAAAGGATACTCTGCAATGGGGGAAAATGCCTTAGGGGGAAGGCTGTAGTTCTCACTTCAGTGCTGTCTAGTGCAGTGTGTACCCTGAGTCACACAATGGGTGAGTAACTTTGCAGCTTTTTCAGTTCTCCACTAACACTGTAGCTGCAGCTAACCCTGATAAGCCTAAATAAGACTCCAGAATACCAGAGTAAACCCATAATGTTAAAAGCACCAGACTTTCTGTGGACAGTTTTGACACTTAAATGGCTTCCATCATTACAATTCACAAATCTAAATGCATGTATCTTTATGATGCATTAAAAAATAAGAACATTTTAGGTCTCCCCTCTCTTTCAGGGTACAACTACATGAAAGAAGGAACAGGAGCAAATGCTCAAATAATCCCAGAATGTTACTAGATTGGATTACTAGAGGCCAGTTCACTCAGTCTCATTTTGCCCTTTGAATCAAAGCTGAGAATAGTGGCAAAAAAAACATTCAGTTGCCACTTGCATAAGGAAATAGAAATAGCTAACAACAGCTAAGGGCAGCAACTTAGATGCTGTAAGCAATGATAGATTAAGAAAATAAGGATGTTAAACACTGGGACTGTAGAGCACAAGCTATCAGATGTAGTAACATTTTTATTTGACTATGAGTGTGAAAGCTGAAAGACTGTCTTAATTCTACTGAAGTAGCAACTTTCATGAGTTAATATGCAAATTTTCTCCACCAAATGACAAAAAAGTGGTTTTGTCATAAAATCATGAAGTCACTGACTGTGAACTTTTCACCGGTGGGAAAATCCACTGGTGGCAATTAGAGCTGGAAATCACTAATGGAACTTTGGTTTTTTACTTTTTACAGCAATGCAGGGCTGAAATGCAGCTTTGGTTTTTCAGCTGGATGTTCACAAAATCAGCTGTGGTTCAGGATAGGAAAATTTGCTTATGCATGATAAATATTCCTGATTCAATACAAAAGGTCTTCTCAGAGAAGAGATATTTTTTCCAATCTAGTTTCTTAATATATCTCATCTAAATAAGAAAAATTAATCTTCTTTAAGCATCACTTTAACTACAAGGATGAAATAATAAGCTGTGTCCTATTCACCCAAAGGACACAGCTTAATTACCTTAAGATGAACTGTTTAAAATAACTTGAAGAATATTTAGGACATGTTATTTTAAACATCTCCTACGGTTCATTCCTCTGCATGATAACTTGGCTTAATTACTTATCTCAGTTTTAGTTTCAGATCTGTAAAAAAACGGTCTGTTAATTTTAAACATGTATCAGCTTTCACAGTGCCAGAAATGGATAAAATCTGGGATAGTATGGCTGTCAAAACCAACATTCCCCTCTCTCTCTGGAGTTCCTAAATCAGTTTGGCCCATGCACTCATCACTGCTTAATTCTATAGCCAGACTGGTCAAAGTTTTTTTCTTTTTTTTTTCCAAGTCATCTGCTTCATTCAAGTCACTGGATGTACAAAAGGCAGGGCAGGTTTCAAAAAGCTGATTGCTGTTTAAATGATTATACTTCCAAAGTTAGAAGAGAACACAGTATTGCACTGATACAATTCACCTCAGCAAAGAATTTCTACCCTTAAGGTTTCTCTGCATGCTTCTATGTACACAGATGGCAAGTTTCCATCCTTGGTCATTCTCTGGCAGACATTGGTATGTCTGATATACTTGTTGACATAAAGCATAAAATGGGAGACTGAAAATATTTTGAAACTTGGAAGTGTTTATGGTACATGCTTCTATATATGCACAAATTACTCATGTATCATTCCCATATAAAATGTGCATATATTTACAAACAGTTTGTTTACACTCATTTCTAGATAACATTCATATATGGACCTTCTTTGTATGTTCTTCAAAATCTGACAAAACAGTAGCACATAAATAGTGTTGAGACGCAGTGTAAAACCTAGCAGTGATGAGAACATGGGAAACTTGATCTCTGGTTCAGCAGCTTTACAGGAAACAGCTCCAGGTTCTTGCTCTTAGCCCAGTTTTTCTGCAGAAGAGCTGTCAAATATAGGAGAGACACAGAAAACCTTAATTTTCAGTGACTTTCAGTGACTGCAAAGCTCTGGTTACTTGTTTTAGGCTTCAACTTACCTTTCACTGCTTTGAATCACCAAAAAATTAATATGTGATAGTCCTTATTCCCTATCCCAGCTCTAATATTCCCTCTACATAAATTTTAAAATTATTATATAACCATATACATTCATGGAGCTAGATAAAGATTTACCATACAGTAAAACAGAGGGCGATTCCTGAATCTCAAACAAATCCTCTGGTCTCAAGGTTCACACAAGCAGCTGCCTACATTCCTTGTTTGATTTGAAAAGGTCCTAAAACATTGAAGGTTTGCTCCAGATGCTCCTGACTGTCTGGGCTCCTCTTTGCATATCCACTTGGTCATACCCAAGAAGCCAGAAGCACTCTGAAGATCCTAGGTAGTAGTCAGATTAAAAACATGTTGAAAATTTTAATTGAAGACTGTGCTTATGGCTGCTGTATTTTTAAAACTACTGAGAGTCTTCTGAAAATATTTTGTTGGCATTGGGCCAATTAATAGGAAATCTCAGCTCAGTATTCTCTAGAAAACAAAGCAGGTTCAAATCCCCATCTCTGACCTGTGGTGAGAAAGGCCATGCTCAGATACCAATGAGGCTACATTTGAGGGAAACCATTCCTGCCAAGTCTGTATCACTTTGCAGCTGGGAACGCAAGATCCAGGCATCAGATGGCACGTAAATGAGATTCTGAGCCTGCAGCAGGGAGGTGAGAGCACACGGGGGAGGTGGTGGCTAACAGTCCCTATTCCTAGCAGCACTTCAGGGAAGGAGGAGTGGGATTTTTAAAATTTTCTTTTTAACAATTGTTTAATGCAAAAACTGAACGGATGCACACAAATATTGTCACGGAGAAAACAAAGGCATCTACTCGTCCTGTGCTCTGCCAAACCAGATGCATGTTCCTCCACTGAGGAGAAGATTCTCTGAGCTGGATTCTGGTTTGGGAGACATGCCTGGCAGAGGCTGCCATTACGACCTGGAAAGCAGGGTGAGAGCTCCTATGAAGCCTTTCATAAGAGTTTGCTAGCAGTGAGATTTGAACAGACTTTGGGAGCTGCTTAAAGGACTGCAGGACTCACATTTCTCTAGGAACAGGCTTAAAATTAAATGAAGAATGAGTAAGTGCAAGTCTTTTGGAATCAGCATTCAGAAGGAAACAAATAAAAAGCCCAAACCAACATCTCAAGTTGGGCAGCTGTATGATAACAGAGAAACTTTAGAAATAAACTATATCTTCAGCAGCATTTTGATAAGTCACAGCCTTTAGATAAAATTCATGTCAATGTGCAAGTTCTATAGTAAAACTCCTTTTTTTTACCAAAGCAAGAGAAAAAAATTATATAACACAGTTCCATGGGGAATTTTTCTGTGACAGTTGACAGCCATTAGGCTTGTTTGATGTTTATGAGGGCAGACAGCTACTTCCCTCACCCGCAACTGTTTAACTTCTAAATTTGTGCTCAAAATCCATTTCCAGCTTCAGCTACTTTTTCTGGGTTCTCTTTACTTCTCTGACTAATCTGAATGTCATTTTAATGTTTTCATAAGCATGGTAAATTCCCTAAAAGGACAAGTGGAACAATGAAGATATCAGAGAAATCCACATTTCATGGATGCCATGGGATACTGTCTTGTTCTGGCTGTTTAAATAAGGACCAGAGTCTTCTTTAAATGTTCAGTATTTTTGTCTCACTACAGCCAGTCATTTATTTTTTCCCCTTAAATGCACACAGACTTATTAATGTAACAAGGTTGACATTGCAGCTTTAAGATTATGTAGATTCACTGTCAATAAGGCAGACTGGACCAAATCCTGCCTCCTGGAAGAGAAACTTCTATTGGTATGACGATAAGCTCTGTAAAGTTTTTTCTGTCTAGACCAAGGGATATGTTCTACAAAGAACAGCTAAGCTCTCTGAGAGCAGCTTTAATAACTGTTGACCCAATGATTTTTGTTACCCAGTGAGCTCCTCTCCAAGAACTACATTATCTTTAGTGGATTACAGTCCACATAAATTGGAGATTTGGAAATCTGTGTCCAGAGCTGAAATTCTCTGCTAAACATAGAGTACTTGAGGTCACCTATGTACCTACGTGTTCTCCCTCTTACAAATTAATCAAACTAATATCTCCCCACCATTACCACCAGGTAATTTGTATGCAGTTATTGTCTAGGTAAACAATAAATAATGTTTTAACATTTGTTAAAAGTTCCTGAAACAGTAAATGGCAGCATATGCATCTATTTGCATACTCTCTGTCCAATATTGTGTTGTTATAGTCTTGGTAACTTCTGAATTTAAATTTGAGTTAAGTCAGGTTCTGATTTTTTAGATTACTGACAGATTGTTAAATTGATTTTTAAACACAGACTGTGTGTTCATGCAAATATCACATATTTACTTCTGTTAATTATAATGAACTTTACATATCATTATTCCAAAGAGGGAGTTTTTCTGAAAGGACAGAGTTGTATTTCCCTATTTCTTAGAAGTATCGTAGGTGGGGGCCTCAGTTCTTTCCTTAAAAACAAAATCAGGATCAAACTGCGAGAGCAGGTACAGCAGGCAGAGGCTGAGAACATAAGGCATACAGAGCACCAAGCAAGTACAACCTGGGTGCTGCAGCAAATTATCACAGATCATGTGAAAAAAAAGATGAAGGGGAACACTTACACCAAAGGAACCTAACCAGTAAGAGCTGAAATGAAGAATGTGGCTCGTAATTCTATTAACCAAAGTATGTTAAAAGCAGTATGAAATAACTGTTGGAGCATGAAAATGAATCTTCTTTGGGAATTTAGATTTTTATTTCTTGCTCATAAAGTGTCTAACAGTAATGCCTGGTTATTAATGATATTTAGTTATATTTAAGTGAATTTTTATTTTCTTTTTTGGTCTGTTATTGATGAAAAACATATTTATTAAGTAGATGTATAAAATATGAGTTGTGATTCTAAAATTATAACACTCCGTAAGACAAATGGTCCTGCTTCTCTCCCCTGAGCAGAATTGTGATGCTGGCTAGAAGTGTCTGAGATTTACAGCTTTAAATAGCAGTGACAAGGTGCAGGTAGGGATTTAAGAAAAATGTAAATCTTTTTATTTCCTTCTAGTCAGTGTTGATCTTGTCTGACCTTGCCTTGAGGATTCACTCCTCTGGGAATTTAGGCTGCTGTAATTCTATTTTATGCTGTTCTAGTTCTTACACTGCTCTTATCTGCATAGTATTTCAGTGTCTTCCCAGGTTCAGCATTATTAGCAGCAGGATAACTGCTATTTTCTTTCTTTCCTTTTTCTTCCTCTCTAGGGAAATAGCATGAATAAGTGCAATATTTTCTGTATGTTGTTTCCTTTGTGCTGTAGTAATTTAATTTTCATATGCCATGTTGTCACTTCCATACCCATCATAAACATCTGCTTTCTTCAAAAAGAAAAGAGGATATCTAATGGAAGCACTGAAATTTAAATTATCTTCAAGACTCCCACAAATCAGAGTTTAAAAGTAGAAAAAACCTCCATAAGAACAAAATCTTCTGTTTTACAGGTCCCATCACAGAAATGTAATTCTATCCTGATGCCCCACATGCTTTATGCACAAAGGCACGTATTTCCTGAAGAGCTAGAAACACATTCCATAGGAGCACTTGTAAAGGCTATAGGAGCATCAAAAAATACACACTTCCTCAACAATAAAGAAAAACTTGCAAGAATCTTAGTTCTCTCATCCTTGAAAAGCTAGTTAATGAAAATGCTTAACCTGGAACACATACTCTCTGGAGAAGCTAATGTAATAATTTCCTGGAATTTTCATCTTGAAATTCAGAATGATGCTGAAGTACATAATTAAGGCTATTAATATTAATTGATGACTTTGCAATTAAGGATGTTTTAACCTGTCATGAGTCTGACCAGCACAGAGAATTAGTCACATTTTCTGTGAGCACATACCAATGTGAGCTACTTAGGGTATCAAAGGAAAAGAAACATGCCATCTGTGTTCTCATACCACATGTGGTACCAAGTTGTGTGTGTTATTACAACCAGACACAGTCTGTAACTTAGAACATGCCAGTAATTCAACTGTTTTCAACTGCTCAATGAATTAATTGTCTTCATTAATCACTTAAGTAGGCATGCTGTTAACTTTAAACTGAATTAGACTCATCTGGCCTGTCTTAAAGCAAAAGGTACAAGAAGCCAAGTACAGCCACAACAATTAAGGTTCCAGAGATATACACTAAAGGACTTACTGTGATAATCAGCCCTTTTTCCTGGAAATATTTAACCAGTGGGATTGCATTCTGCTTGAAATTCATTAGTCTTCTTTGAGTGGCTTTCAGGTTATCATCAGGTCTCCCCTGCTGTTCTGCACGCTTCAGTAACCTTTCTTTCAGCCTTTGACTGGAACATGCCAGAAACACCACCAAATCTGGGGTACAGATCTGTGGAAAGAGTAATTCAACAAGTCTGATTAAGATGATTATCCAGCACTAGAGGACTCAGTAATTCCATTATTATGTGAGGCTCAGATATGTTCCATTTGAGTGAGTTGGAACTTGATGTCATTAACTTTCTGATGTTTTTTTTTTTTTTTAATGGGAAGTTTGTAGGCTTAAGGAGGGGCTTGTTGATCTTATGTGGAAGTTAGTCAACTTGTTTCACCTGATGTGTAAGGAAAAAGTTTAATGAAAAAATTTTACTTTGCAGCAAAAACCTTCTCTAGGCTACATTCATCATTTGCATAAGCAGAAGGCTCCCCTACCTAAATTTTTTTTGAAAGAGTAAAATATAGATATCTCATACTCTGCAGGAAAATGGATGCATCGTTTCCATCTGGAAACTCTTTAAGTAAGGTGGTATTTAAAACCCAGCAGACACTGTGAAGCTAACTGATGGTTAGGACCAGGTGAAAACAGACCTGTTCCAAGAGCCACAGTTTCTTATAACACTTTCTCTATTTCTCTAAATCTCTCTAAAGCTTCAGTACACTTTTCAAGAGGTTGGGTGCCCTTGAGACAGAAGTGTTTTAATTTCCCCTATCCTTTTCAGTCTGTGTGGTGAGCACTGGTATGTGTCACACCCATCCCTGCACTGTGGTTCAGGAAGTAATGCCTTGTAGCAATGAGATTAAGAAAACATTTTGAACTGTATCTCTTTCCCAGTTAAATCTTCTTTATAAGATGCTATCAATCAAACATTTAAAGAAGAAATATCTCTGGTACTTGATGGGGGGAAAGCAGTGATAGACCCACTTTCTAAGGAATACAGCTAAATGTTCACAGGCAATCTTTGGAGGTCACTGCTGCTTAGTACCTATGGTGAAAAAACCAGAAACCTCCACTGATCCACAGAAATCTCCACACATCTGTTAAATACTTAAAAGGATGGTGACTCAGTCATTTCCCTGTTCCAATGCTTGACAATCTTTTCCATAAAGCAATTTTTCCTAATATTTAATCTAAGCCTCCCCTGGTGAACCTGAGACTCTTTCCTCTCACCCAAAAGTCACTCAGACACCTGAATTTGAAGGATCTTTACAATGTAGCTATAAATTTACATAAACTTTATTCAGAACATTTCATTTTGTTCTTTCCTCCATCTGGTTGCTGCAAAGACATCTACCTCTCTGTAAAGTTTTCACTAGCTTAGTGCTGGCTTTTAAAACATTAGAATTCTCTGTAAGAAGCATTTAAGATGAAAACAAACAGTTCAAGTTTTTATCTGGTTGCAGATTAGAAAGGATTTATTTTTTCTCATATACAAGCACAAAGTAATTTCTGGTGTTTTTACTTACCCGAACAAAAAAGTTCATACTTTAATTTTAACTAACAAACCAGTGGCTTCCTATTCTAGAAATGGCATAATCTAGTTACAATGCAAACAATGGTGGATGCTCAAGACTGTTAAACAGACATTTTTCTCATTATGCAGAATAATTGTGTCTTTGTTCAGCTTGATGCAATGTAAATTTGAAAGTCAAATTTGAGCTATACACCAGTATCCCAAAAACATCTACACGTATTTTAACTACTACGGTGTAAATAACTGATTTTTATCTTTATGTTAATTATATAGTTGTTATAATATATTGTTATTGAGGGCCAGAAAAAAACAATTAATATTCTGAATGCTCTCTCTGTCTAGCTCTCTCTATCCAAGGATGTTAAATTGCATCAAGACAACCATATTTCTAGCCTGAATAGTCAAAACTTCCTATGTGGACAATCTGGAAAACTAGTAATTAAGTTTAAAAAAAAAAAAATCCCACCTAAGCTTGGTTTCTGTCATTTGAGAGAATACAACATAAACTATGGCCTGACCTTTCTTACTGTCAGGCTGAGTACAAAAAGGTTCTTAGGAAGTCAAAAGAAGCCAATACAACTTCTCCAGCCTGAGGTGGTGGTTATTAGCCGTTACAAACGAGGTTGCTGACAGAGTAGCATATGAATATGAGGAAGCAGAAAGAGGTGAAAAAGCAGAGCCATATTCAAACAGTAAAGGACAGTCAGAAAAGCAGCACTAGCAAGAAAGATGGTGGCCTCTTTATCATTACAGAAAATTAAATAGGATTTAAAAGAAAATAAAATTATTTTTTACACACATTGTAGATTGGAGACATGAGCACACAAACTACAAAGATAATAGTTCTGGTAATTATTTATGAGTATCTATTAGATTTTGAAACAATTAACCTTATAACCTGTTTTTTTAAAATAACTTCCAGTGGGAAAGAAGCTCTCTCCTACTTCTATCACATGTACCTCAACGTCAACAAAACCAGAGTAACTTTTCCTTCCCTTTTCAGACTATTGTAAACAGTTATTCTGTTCATGGAATGAATTAATAATGAAAGTTAATTTTACTACCACAGAATAGCTTTAAGGCACATAATTATTCACATAAAACACTATGAAAGTAAGTTTCTCTGTTAGATTTTCATGCAATATGGACATTATTAAAAGTAGCTTGGTTAAATTAAGGTTGCTTCACTAGTAATAGAAAAATAATGAGGAATTTAGAAATTCAAAAAGCATACATTACTTAAAAAACCCAAATTATGACACAGATAGGTTCTGAAAGAAAACGCTACAGATTTCAAAGCCTGTTAGTCATGGAACACTGTCTGATGAAAGGGAATGGATGATGTACCTTGCAGCAGACCGAGCACAGAGACATCTCAAGTCCCTGTGTGGATATCCAGCTGACTGAAGCTTCCTGACATACATTACACAGGGATTCAGAAATTACAACTGGCAATCAGGGATCTAGTAAAGTGGAGGACAAAAGGAATTTATACAAGCAAGTAGTTTTATTTAGTACTTCCATTTCTGTGCAGGACAATGGTAAGAAATCTTCAGATTTTCCAAGCAATAGCTGGCCTCATTTTCAGTGCTCAGCACTTCAGGACAGCACCTACTTGGGCTGTGAAGTCATACCAGACCTCCCCAAGTGCAGGGCTGGGGCTTTTGTGCACCACAAGACTTCACATACAATCTTACAGAGAGTACCTAAGATAAAGAGACCACTCATGAAATTATCAGCCCTGAAGGCAGAGGGTCTCCTGTCTCACACAAACATGAGAGTGCAGCTTAACCACAATCAGTCTCAGTTCTCTAAAGAAACTTCCCACAGGAAGGGAAGGATCCGAGTGCCACCAGGGCTCCATCAGGTGTGCAAGTTCTGGTCTGCTTTTAGTTCCTACAAACTGCACTGGCTGCTGAAGTCACCTACTGTTTAAGAAAACCGGAAAACACACCCTGGGCCTAATTTCTTTCTTTCTTGTTTTCTAAATTGTACAATGAGGATAATACCAAGGTATGAGTTGGACAATTCATTAATTCGGTTTAATTATCTGCTTTTGCTTTTGAAAACTGAAAGTTCTCTACAGAATTTGAGTACTGTTTTTGTTCTCTGTTTTTTTACAACAGCAATAATACAAAAAACACCATCACAGGTACTAAGATTACCTTTTTTCTGACACTGTGGGTTTTTAATCTGAAATTCACTTCACTCACAGAAATTAAATGTCAATGAAAACAATGCTTTAAAATTCACAGTTCAAGAAACCTAGTTTCAAATGAAGTATTGTCAGAAAGATTTTTTGAAGTGTAAAAAAAAAATAATTCAAGCATATTTGAGGTAGGAAGTCAAAACAGAATCTGATTACAGGATGTCTCTATGAATTCAACTGTTACCTGCAGAATATGCATCTTTATCATCAGGAAGTAGTTGAAAACCATGTAAGAAACACAAGGTGCACAAAAGGGTAACGTTTGTCCTGTATGCACAGGCATACAGATCTAAGAGCACTTAATATTATTATTTCTCCTACATGCATTTACAGCCTTCAGTATACACCCTTGAAATGCCATTGATATTTCACTCCTGTTTTCATGAACCACTTTGCTTCCACTTACCTCAACTGTATCTGCCTGCAAGACATGCTTATAAATACTTCTAGCTGCAATAAATATATGGACATCTGGGATTACTTCTCTAGAAACATATCTATTTTCCTATGTAAATATGAGTATAAATTGCTTTTTTCTAACAAAAGAGAAGGGTTTTTATGACTCACTTGAAAATAAAACCATTTTTGAAACTCACAACTATTTTTGAGTGTTATGGCTAGGGAATAAGTTTTGTTCTGAGACTCAGCTTGTAAAAAAGTGGTACAGAACCAACATAGACAGCTGGATTCCTTCATGCTGATTTCCCCCAGTTCACACATCCTGTGCTCAAGGCTGAGGGTTTTATTCATGTCCAGCAATGCATGTGAGGTAGCACTGTGGAGCTCAGGGAAGGGAATTTGACTGCTTACTAACTGGAACTCAGCTGAAGGGAAAATCTTTGCCTATGGGAACAGACAGGGTTCTGGTTATTCATTTTAAACGAGATGAAGAGCATATGGCATCAACTCAGAATAAAACTGGTGGGTACATCCTCTCATTTTTTAGACTCATATTTACTAGTAAGTAAATCCTACTCTCTTTGAGTCTGAATCTCCTTCCTAAACTGGAACCAGGAGTAAATTGAGAGTAATTCTATGTAAGTTGATGGTGTTATTGACATTAAGCTGTATAAGTGGAAAGATGCTCTCTTTTCTCTGGGGATATTTTCTACATCTCCTCTTGTTAGTGAGAATAGTGTGGTTGTTTGCTAGAAATTAGATGATTACACTCTCTCTCATTATTCCTCATTAGGCAAAAGATGAAAATGCTCTGTTTCTTAATTCCTGGTATGTTCTACTAGATACTCCTGAGAAAACTGACAGCTCATGAACAATTGCTATTAATTTAACAGTGCATTTTATTCTTGTTGGTAAAGGTTACTAGCAAGCTGGTTTATGTCCTCTGTATGTGTGCTCTCCCTTGTAATTACTTATTTGCTTTTTATAGTTCCATCTTTGCTGGGTTATTAGACTGTTTGCATAGTTTTTTCTTGGCTAAGAAATGCAAAATCATGAATCATGTTGTCAAATAATGAATCCTGCTGTTAGAATCTGTCTCTGGTAGCTTCTTTTGAACCATATTCATACTGCCCAGAAAATAAATTTCTAGCAAATTGCCTAGAGTATGTAATTAGGCATTCTATTGTCTTTGGGAAAAAGTGATTCAGCTTTTCACCTGTGTCAGGCAGCTAACTAATAAAAATCCCTATCTGTTAACACAAATGCTAGTGATACTAAGAAGGATAAAAACCATGTGAGAGATTACACAGAAAGTCAAAATCCAATTTCTTCACAAGCCATTGGAGTTGAATACACCAGTCAGAGGCATTTTATTGCAGAATTGCAGGACAGGAAGATATTTAAAATGCTTCAGCATGCTGGGACTGCAGGTGACTTGCTGAATTTCAAGATGACAGGTTAATGGTAAATAAAGCATTTTCTCCTTGGCATTTTCAAGTGTGTCCTTGAAACCTAAACACCTTTCTGCTATTTACACTCAGCAGAGATCATGGATACCTATGAAATTTGTGGTTTAGGATAGCTTTATGCCTAGGCTCAAACTGAAAGTCTAAATACATCAGTATTAAATGTGCACTGCTATTCAGAAGGAGTTCAAACTGAGAAATATATAAAAAATATCACATATTTAAAAGGAATAAATAAAATGGTAGTCCTGCTTGGTTTTAAGACATTAAAATTCATGTTTTCATTTTCTCCCTACAACTTCGACTGCTTGGAACTTCACAACTTTATTAAAAGTACCCCTATCAAAAGTATTGGCAGTATCAACTCTGCTCTTTGGAAATAAGAAATGAGAGGGTCAGGACTTGGCAACAATCCCAGACTTCCAATAAGAGGAATTTACTTATTAAACTCAGTTTTCAAAGAGAAAAATACAGGACTTCAACTTGGCTAAAAAGTTCAAAGAAAACTGAGATAAACTCAAAGAATACTGCAGTGCTCATGGCTGAGTTCTTCCAGGCTGCAGGAAGGCTGCAAGGAGTAGCTGAGCATTAAGAAATGGAACTGGTGTAAGGGACCAGAATGGCCAATGTGCTGCTGAGCACTGCTGAAGCTCTGAAAACATCACTGATGCCATCTTAAAAACTTTGCTGCTCAAAAAACATGGATGACAAGAACAGTGTTACTAAAAAAACTCAATAGAAAAGAAGGGGAGAAAAGCTTAAATTCAAATACAAAATTCCTCTGATGTGTAAAGTGCTTTCTAATGCACTTATTCCAGACTGACATTACTGCATGGAAGCAGTGTTTGTTACTTCTGTTTCTAGATCTGAGCAGAAAGAGAAATACTGTGTGTGCTGCAAATGAAACATTGCTTTATTTTAGGCACTTTAGTCACTGAGATGCAACGTGTTTTAATACAATTCTGCCTAGCAACATGTTGAGAACTTACTGTCCACATGAGAGTCTGGCAACATAATAAGGAAGAAATCATCATCTTTTAGCTATACCTATGTATGGGAATGTTAGCATAAGTTGGTTTGCTTTGACTAGTTTACTAAAAATAACATTTTTTTCCCAGAGAAAAGTTCAGCTTCTGGATTAGTCAAAGGGATAAAAATGTGCTGGTAGTACTGAGAGCAATTGCAAGGGAAGTTTAACAAGCAGTTGTTATCATGATGCATTTCTATAACAGAATGTAATGCAGAACAGGTACTGTAACTACAGCTCACATATATGTATCCATTTGATTTTTCCACAAAATGAAGAGATTATGAAAGCCCAATGTCAAGTTTTAGTAACAGCTCTGTGAGCCATAAGACTGAAGGAAATAATTTAGCATAAATTATTTGTTGCATTAAAGATGACTGCAAACACAGCAGAGTTAAATTTTACATGTGCTTTCAAGAGAAACCAGGCACCTCAGTTGTCCTTTTCCTTTTCTGCTACCCCCCACAATTCATTTTTGCTATTACTACCTATATTCTTGGATTCTTATGGGTCACATAAATTTTTCTGCTGTTTTCAGGTACATAAGCATTTGAGACATAATGGTCTCAAAGGGACCATCTGTAGGAATAAGTATTTGCTGATGACAGAGCTAGTGATAGCAATAAGAATTCTTTTTCAAAACTTCTTATCAACAGATCTCAGCGTTCTATGGGGAATGTCTTTGTAAGAATGTGGCACGAGTGCAATTTGCATTTTGTGGGATTTCACCATTTTCTTCAAAGAATGTTACATTGCTTAGGAGATCTAATTAAAATTCTCTTACTAGTTAATCAAAACTTTCTTTGCTGAAATTTCAACTAATTCTTTCTCACTTTGTCACTTTTGGCTAATGAGAACAATTCTCTTCTTCTGTACAGTGCTAGAAAGAAAGCTGTAACATTTCTCAGCTGTGGAAACCCCCCTACTATCTCTAACTGCAGACCTAGACAAATTATCACAACAGTTAAGTACTGAATTCTCCACAACTCAATTGCATTTCCTATTGAGGAACCTCTGAGCGCCTGGAAAATGTTTGCATGCTTCATGTAAATTACCTGACATGCCATGGGTGACCATAAGCCTGTGAAGGATGATCAGAACCATACCTGCTGATAGTCCCTTTTCCTTAACACAAAACCTTCCTACCAAGGTGTGTAGCATCAGGGCTTACTAAACAGAGAGTTTTAAGGAAACCAGTATATTTTAGTTCTTTAAAATCTAAATCCAAGACAAGGCACTGAATCTATCTCACTGGAGATGTTGATATAGGATTGAATGTTGAAATATGTATAGCTTTTTATTTATTTCCATGGCCTCACACATGTTCATATTACAGGTCAATTGCAAAGAAAGATAAAAATGGGGGAGTCTGAACAGACAGCCTGGAATTCTTTCTTTCCTGTATTTTTTTAGAACAGGTAAGATAGAAAGGTGTCCCTATATGAAGTGCACCTGGACTTTTTGAAAGACTTAGTGGTTTATCTTTGAGGTGGAATCAGGCCTTGAGGAATCTGATTTACAAATCCCAATTGACTGAGAATGAAGGAACTATAATCAAGTGACTATAATCAAGTGTTATTTAACTGGTTTTCCTTTCCTTGATCTGAGCCTAGGATAACTTAATTCCTGTCACTTCCTCCAGTTTCATATCCCCCATTCTTTCATCAAACACACCATCAGCATAAAATTATGCCACCAAGAAATGCTCTTAACACTATCACTGGACAAAAAAAAATGACACAAGGAAATGATTATTAAGTCTACATTTCTGCTGTTTAACTTCTAAAATAATCAATCTTCCCTTTTGTTAATTATAAGGAGATAGAGCTGGCAGGCACTGTTATTTCCTGTAATAACTATTTTGTCTGTTTCCTTTAATTTCCTCAATTCAGTTTTCTAAATTTTGCCCAGAATAATACCTTATAAAGCACACTAATGAAATGCCTCATTAGCTGCTTTGTTTTGTTACTTCTGCCTTGGTAATGCCACTAAGAATTCTAAGTACAGAAACAGCAGTAGACCAGTAATTGTAAAAGACTGAAACATTCTCATGTAGGCACTCTAAGAATTTAGCTCTGAAACTGTAACCTCTTCTTGTGACCATAACTGTTATGTTAGCAGCACTTGATCAGAAAATGACATCAGCTGTTTGTTTTTCCACTGAATTAAAGTATTTTTAGATTTGTTTAAAATACACACGTGAAAACAACATGTCAGTAGTACTCAGGAATACAGTTTTAGCTGACTAAACCTCAGAATTGTATTTTAAAATAACCACAATGACCTTATTTTCTTTAAAAAAAGCACACTTTCTCATTTACAAAAACTTGCAAAGCATGGGTAGTTTTAACCCTTTTTTAATTCATCTTTTCAATGCCCTGTAATAAACTTGACACTAAAAGCACTGTGAAGACATGCAGTGCTTTAAGTATGTTTCTCTAAATTGAGATTATGTTGAACAAATAGATATGGAAATATAATATTTTCCCACCTTCTAAATCATTAAGGTACAGAAAATATTCACTGTTAGATTTCATGTGTTTTTCTTCTTCATCTTGAGAGAACTTTCATTACCAGATGAGAGGCTTGGATTCTTGGTTGTATTATCACATTGTCTTTTTACAAAATAGTCTGTCTTTAGACAACAGGACATAATATAACATAAATCTTTTGTCAACCTGTAATTATATACTTGCAAAGATTTCAAGAGCAATGCTTTTTCTTAGAATCTGACCAATTATTTCAACAAACTTAGCAGTTGTAGAGATGTGTAAGATATTTTAAGAATAAAAACAATCTCTTACTTGGTCCTCAAAGGAGATTGCCTGGGCAACATCTCTGGGAAATCCATCAATCACTATCCCCTCTTCATCAGGGATCTGCATTAATCTCTGCTTTATCTCAGTTATGGTTGTTTCCTTTCACAGAGAAAATAAGTTAGTTATTTAATATCGTAAAGGAAGTCTTCTTGATGATGCACATTACTACAAGATGTATTAACCCTTGAAAGTGTATGTCAACATAGGAAACACTGTACCTGAGGAGCCAGTTCTCCAGTAGTAATGATTTTGGCAATTAAGCTCCATTTTCTATTGCTGCTTGTGCTGTGGATTTTCTTCCTTAACAATTCACCAACTGATATGTAGTTAAATCCATAACGTTCTGCTATTTTCAGACTCTGTGTCCCTTTACCACTTCCCGGGCCACCTAGTGTGAATCATAAGCAAAACATAAATTAACCTTTCATCAGAAGTACCCAATCACAGGTGAAATCTTTGCTATTGGCACCAATTTTCCAAGCATTATTAGAGTAAATCTTGCAGTGGCATGAGCTGTTACAAACCATGTGTTTCATCTACTTGATTATAAGCATAGGAGTTTGTAAAGTGAAATTTAAAAAAAGAATACAAATCCACTTGCGAAATAAAACGAACTCCTCTTTGAGGTTGAACTCATTCTGAAGCCATTCCTGGAATGGAGCTTTTCATGATCCACAGCATAGGAGCAGACTAATGAACTATTCCCTTCTTAAACTCTATGAATCCAGAGATAGAGCCAGATAGTCTGAAGTGCGTTCATGTCAGAAAGAATCATACTTGGTTAAATAAGCCAATTAAATCAAGGAACTAGTCATGAAATGGAACTAATAAAATCTGCTCCTAAATATGTTTGCAAGAGCTTCTGAGGTTTCCTTATTTTAAAATTAAAAAAAAAAAAAAAATCATCTGAGATGTTTCCATAGTGATTTGGTATAAGGACTTTTATTGAACCATGCAATACCAGCTTTTGGTATTGATGCTTGAAGCATCTGACAGAGAAGAAATTAGGTTCAGCTTGCTAGACAACTTGAAGAATAAAGAGACCCTTCAATATAAACAGCCCAGGCTGAAAGGGTATCAAAATCACTGGAAACAGCTACATTACATAGCAGGGAAGGTGAGCTGGACAGCAGCAGCAAGAATGCATGTAAAACAATCAGAACATGTCTGAACTAAAAGGACATGTGATGTGATGAGCAGAGAATCTGGAATCCAATATTTAAAACTAAGAAATTGTTTTCATAAATATAAATATTTAAGTGTAGAAAAATGTATCCTACTGAAGGGTATAACAAAGCAAACCAAAACCAAATGTTTTTTGATAATAAGTACCAATCCTAAGTAGCTATAATTTGGGGGATTCTTTGTGAGAACACTGTTTAATTTCAACAGAAAAAGAATCAAGATTTATTAAAAATATACATTTTTATGAATTTAAAAAATACAGCAATGCAATGAAAGTAAATCTGAAAACACTGAGCTTCTTGTTAGTAATCATGTAATTGTTTTTATCTTATCTGTATTATTCCCATAAGTAGCTTTTAAGCATTTTTATAATCAATACAGCTCTGGTTGCAGGGTAATCTTTGCAGTATTTATTCACATATGCTTAGGGCACTCTCTGTAACCAGGCTCTGAGCTGCACCCCAGTATCACTGTCACACAGCTTTCAGTGTCACCAGCAGTCACTTGGAGCTCTCTGTGCCCCAATGCTGTGATGCTGATGCTGCACCTGCCCTGTGGAACAAAGACCAGGAGCTATTTCAAGAGTGCACAGAGAATTGTGCCTGTTGTTACCATGTTCCCATACCCTGCCCACAGTTTAGTTATGCCCCTGGAGGAAAAAAATGGTTTTATCATTATCCAATTAGTTTAAATAATGTTTCTTCCATTTATCTGGAACATCCAACTAGACAACACAGCTACAGATGTTCATAAAACACACTTCTAAAAAAATGAAAGAAAAACTGTATCATAGACAGCAAGATCACAACTGAAAAATCTTTTTCTCTCACTCAGTTCACTTGGTGTTTCTGTTGTAAAAAGACATAAGTTTCTCTCTTCTTTCAGCAGACTACAGCTACTTAGGTTTTACAGCTATTCTTCCATTTCAGTAATTCCAGGTGATCTAGATGGGCTTAGTTTTTCAGCTTGGACTCTCTTTCATCAACAGCTTAGCTATCTATCCTCTTTGTTACAATAAAGAATGTTCCCCTTCTGTAGGTGCACAAGCATCTGATACAGTAGGAATCATCTTCTCCACTGAAGTGGCTATAAAGCACTTCTGCTCCAGTTCCCCCTGCTCCCTTTCATGCTCAGCCTTCCCCATGAAAAATGCATTTCACTGAATCTTACAAGTTTGAAACAGACTATGTTGCACCCAGCAACAATAAAAATGCAAAACATAGGTAATGTGCAGAAAATTTAAAAATTGGAAACAAGGAAAATAGTCCTCGTGTTCCAGCACAGATACAAAAGGTGGCAGAAAACCAGAACTGATACCTGATAGTAAAACATCAGTCTGTAATAGTATAAAATAGCTGAAAAAAAGTGTTTGAAACAAGTAGATAGACTTCACACTTCTGTTAGGGAGAGCTTTGCTTTGCCAGTAAAGAGAAACCAAAAAACAAAACAAAACAAAAAGTGTAGCTCAGCACTTGTGTTCTTTAAATCTGAATTGCAATCAGAAGATAGCTAATAAAGTGTTTGGTTTAATATTCGTAAGCTTCCAACACATCTTGTTTTTATCAATCCAAACACATAATCCAAATCAATCCAAACACATAATATCAAGATGGTATTATCTCTTTAGAATCTGAGGGGAAACATTCAGGTAACAAAATAAGGGAAAAGTGCAAGGACAAAATTACTTCCCACAGCAGATCATAATTTATAATACTATGTATCCATTCCTAACTCTTTGATAAATCACACTGACAAACTATTCACAAGAAAGAAAAATCAAATCCCTTTTTTTTTTGTTCTTTTTACTTATTCTGAGATAGGTTACTCAAGGAAAGTATGATTATTTTACATATTTCTATAAGATGTCTAGACTAGGGAACGCTTGTTGCTTCTAAAATTATGTTTCCTAACAGGTTTCAAGTAAAGATTTGTGTGCCCAAAAAGTGTTATTAAAGCAATTGTTTTAATCTAATTTTGTTCATTATTTCAATTTTGCATATATTGTTGTAAATTCAGAATTAATTAAACTAATAATAAAATTTCTGAAAATACTTCTTACTTTAAAATCTGACTGTGGACTAAATTTAACAAATCAATAGGCAGCTGCCTGCTGACAGCATTTTATTTGATCTAGCCCTTACACTTTGATCTCAAAAGGAAGGTGAATTCTTTTAATTTTAAGTAATATATTGAAGAAAGTGCAGCTGAAAAACATACTCAACTAAGGTGCTAATGACACCAGATAATAAATATTTTAGGATCTCTAAATTCAAGCTATATTAACAGTACAAATTTGTTTTTTAAAAATATAATAGGAAGCAGATTTTTAAACACAATCCCATTTACTAGTGTTATAAATGCCTTACAAACTTAATTTTTCCCTTGATTCAGATGAGTGCCCTCCTGGCTGGTTCCCTCTGATTTTTCTAAAATCCAGTCATGCTCACTATGTAGCTTCGTAAGTTTATCTTTCACCAGAGGTTTCTTCTGCAAACCCAGAAAAAGAACAAAGCCTCCACCTTTATAAGTGAGTTCTCTTCAGCCCTGGAGCTACCTGGTTCATTGTAAGGATGATAGATTTCACAAAGCAAAGAAGTTGTAAAAACCTTTATGGAAGCATTAAAAAGATCTTGGGCTAATGCATTAATAAAGAAAAGTTCACTGAATATGCGAAGGAGAAGACAGGTCTTTAACTTCATTTCTGTCCCTAACAGTGACTGGGACCAGCACCACCTGAGCAAGATAGGATGATTAGTTATCTCTAGTTAGACAGAAATACATTACTTCAGTGATTTTTTTTTTTGTTGGCATTATATGCAAACTGAAAATATGCAACACATTTTTTGTGTGCAATATCTCTTGAAATGAACAGTATAGTTTTGGGGTTTTTTCCTCTTTTATTCAGTTACTCTTTCCAACATGTGTTTTTATGTGCTTTCTCAATAGAAAGTTGAATTTGGGAGAAATTGTCTTGATACTGTACAAAAATGGACAATAGCTGCTAAGCTGCATAGAGTATTGTGCTTCCATCAGATCACACTGTAATAGATTCAGAGAAACTCAGTGGGAATATAAACCTGAAATAGCCTTTGTGGAATGTTTACAACGTTCCCTATATAAATGGGAGAAAAGAAAAGCTCTGTAAAATCCATGGTCTGTTCACTGCATGCTGGTGTTCAAGGATTTCACTTCAAATGCACCCGCACTCAGTTCCAGAGGTGAAAGCCAATCTCTCTTTATCTCACTTAAATCAAACCTTCATTCATCACTCTACTGCAATTGAGCTACATAGATTTCAATGCATTAAGAGCCTTCTGTGGTCATTGAAAAGGAGCCAGTTATTCTTTATCAAAAGGAAGGGTAGCTAATTGATTAAGATGAAAGAAAGGTATATGTTATTTCTCCACCTAATTGCAATCTACACATTTCAGCAATACATAGAGAGATTTGCATGTTGAAATCTGTAATCCTGAAACGAAAGATTAAGAATTGCTTTGGCATACCACAGATACTTAAAAAAATGCCTGGTCTTCTGTTTCCAATCTATTCCAATATCTTGTTTCTGAGAGCTGCTGGATGCAGAGCCTAGAGGACATGCTGTTCCTAGAGTTTCCCCTCTGTAGTACAGAGAAGACATTTCTGTTCCTTTTTATTATACTACATATATTCTCTGTTATGGAAGCAGTATCTCTCTTTATTATGAATAAAGCTTTACACACTAAAAATGTAATTCTCCGTCACCGGGCACCTGTGCTGTCACTCTTTCAGCCATCCAGAGAATCAGATAATTAGGCCTGGTGGTAACATTTCTAAAGAGAACTACCTAGCTGATAAGGAAACTGATGCAAAGAACTTAAATTCATGAACAGAAAAAAATAATGATTTACACTTAACCTGAAGTTAATTTTTAATAACCTATGCTTATCTGAGGCTGGAAAGTATGAGCTGCTTAGAAAGAACACTAAACAACTCACAAGAGAGAACTTTGGGCGAGAGCACAATCAACTAATGTGAACTGAGTGCTCACTCTCTGTGAAGCTGAAACAGGATTCATTTGCTAAATAAATGGACCTAAGGATTAATTTACCAATGCAATGAACTAGTGACATTGTCACTCCAACTGGACATACCAATCATTTGACAAGGGTCTAAGTATATATATCACCTTTTTGAGCTGGCTTACACAATATTTTAAAATAACCTGGTTTTGTGAACAGCTTTGAGTATATCTGAGTGTCTTAGTTCAATCCCAAGCTTGTTTTGGAAGAGCACTTTGATTCACATGGTGCTGCTGCCTTGATGCATGAACCAGGTTTAGATAAGATGAAATCAAACTGGCAGATGTGCTCATAAGCAAATCATGAGCTCTCCAGCTGCTAAGAGGCATCCAGTTTACAGAACATGAGTGCAGGTGCTTGCTGCGACCCCTAGAATTCTTACAGTTGGAATGCCATGTCCAGCACTAACAATTTCACACTCTTAATTGGCCTACACTACTTGCTACGGCAGATGGAAAAAATGTATTTAAATTCATATAAGCATTCAATGTATTTGCAGTACAAATCAAAAGGCAAAGCAGCAGTGATAAAATCTTGTCAAAATGACTGCCTTCATACCTATGACAAGGATAATTTTTGGTCGAGGTCTTGCAGGGTCAAACACATCGTACTCCTCAATTAGCTCAGCAGTTTCAGAAAGGTCAGTGTCACTTTCTATGGAAAACTGTTGGATGGGAGGCAGTCGGTCGTAGCGTCGGTAGGGGAAGTTAGAGTTATCAGGCATCACTGTAAAATAGTAAGATAAACTGGGAATTGTGGAAATAAGAAGAAAACTCAAAATCTGTTCTGTACACAGATTTAAATAAGTATCATACATAAAGTATAAATATCTCATAATTTTACATTGTGTTTGCTGTTGCTATATTAAATATTTTGGCCTCTAATTAACCAATTTATTAAATCACAACCATCCAGAGTCAGTTTTCTCTGGTGTATGTTTTCAAGCACATCAGGTTTTCTCTGAACATCTCCTGTAGCACCCAGAGTTCAGCAGGGGCCTCTGAGAAGAAAACCTTTATATTGTGCAGATAACCTTTACTATTAGGCAGGACTCTTTTAGTGATATGTGTTGTACACAGAGACAGAGACAGTATTCTTGCTGATTATCTTCATGAAATGTTGGATGGCAAGGAAAAATAACTATGGCAACTGAAAGACAAGCTACTTATTCTTTGTTAACATTACAAATAAAATAATTACAGGTATTGGTATGACATCTGCTTAGATTTTATGAGATGCTCTTTTTTCTAAGAGTTTATAATTTATATTTTATTTAGTAAATTAGCATACGGCTCAAATGTAAACTAGAAAAACACGTAATGTAACTGCACTGAAGTTGGTGTGTATGTCATCCATAAGGACCAACTGAAAACACAAGCCAAGTTCACTGTGTCATATCTGGCCCATCTTTGCAAATGTTTTTGGTAGCATACAAGAAATCCCTCCACTGATGCGTTAAACATTTACTCAGCAAACATCCATCATTTGGCTGGAAAGTGCTCACAATTTCCTCTCCTGCGTAGCATCCATTACGGCAAGAGAAAAACAAGTGCCAAAAAGGAAGGAAACAGAATTCTTGACTCCTTTGCCTACAGATAATCAGAATGAGGCGTAATCGGCTATAGAAGTATAGATAAAATAATTCAGTAGTGGATGTAAAACCACACACAGTTGAAAAAATAGAATAATTTTAAAATTTAATACATTACCATTCCTGTAAAAAGACCTCCGGGATTGTCCTCCATTGAGTGGAGGCAGGGTCTTCTTTTCTGGGCTGACAAAAGTGTCCCATTTCACTTTTTCTGGCCCTCCAAGCTCTTTTACTTTCTGCAAACAGCTTTCCAAATATTCAATTGGGTCATCGGGTTTGTAACACATTAATCCATTCAACAGACTCTGAAATGTAAGATCAGAAATACAGACTATAATGATAGATGCCACGGAAAACCAAGCACCTTTACTTTGTCTTTTACTTTGCACACAGAAACACCACATCACTTGATATTCAGACTCTCTCTTGCAATTCAATGCGTAAAAGTGAGGCCTGCAAAAAATCAAATTATTTTGGTTTGCCGATGTCATAAAAATTACTAGGAAAGGAAGCTTATGGCTATGTCTTTATAGTGTCTATTTGCACTAAAATAAAACACAAAAATACAAAAAAATCCCTCTGTATTTTTCTTAGAACTGTCACTGGCAAATGGACACAGAGCAATGTGTAAGCTAGAGAGCCCCAAAATTTACATATCCTTTGTAATCTTTGACATCACTAAAATGTATCTTTTCCTTAAAGACCACTGCACTCACAAGTATCTCATCCATTTTCTTGCCAACACTTACACAAGCAATGAAAAGAGGATTTTTTAAAATCACAAGAAATACTCAAATATCACCTTGATCAGTATCAGAAAAAATACCCCACAACCCCAAAATTCATAGGTGGTTTGTGATTTAATTGATTACAAATTTCAAGCCATTAGAAATCTTCTTTCTACAACATTAATTCTTCACTCATTGTACTCATGAGCATTGGAGGGGGGGGGTGGGGGGGGTGGGGGGGTGGTGGTGAAAGAAAGACTGCCAGGTCCTCTTCTGACACATTTCCTTGACAAAGTGATACATACATAAGTCATCATCTCACCTCTGCACGAGACTGCTGCATCCAACCTTCCTTTAACAATGCATGTCTTTCAGGATGATTTCTGTTCTTTTTGCTTTTCCTAATTTTTGTGTGAATAAACTTGAGGGTCATAGTTGGTAATTATAGTAAACATAAATAACCAATTCAGGATTAGATCAGTTGTTATCTACAGTTTATACAGTAATTGGTATTTACACACATTTGTGCCTATAAAATAAGATACAATTTCTATGTATCTGTGCCCTTACTAAAGGTCTTAACTGATCACAGCAACTAACAGTGTATTTTTGCAGAAGATATGCACCTATTTTTTAAAATTACTAGCTCAAGCTTTGAGCCTCAACAGAAAACCAGTTTTGTCTGCATCTGTTGTTAAACCATCCACATTCTGTGTAATTAAAACATTAGCATTCGCCGTGTCCTGCAATTTTCAAATATATAGAACAACGTATAGCTTCAGCACAGACAAGGGAAAATACATATGTGTGTATGTTATGTACGGATGACAGGACGTCTGATCCGGGAGGGAAAAAAATCCACATTGCACAGAGAAGTAATTATCAGCCATTAGCGGCAGATAACTTGTGGGGAGCTAAACAACACCTCACAAAACATTTGCGGCTCTTTTGTTCCCCCCGACCGATGAAAGATGCCCCTCGCCCGCATTCCTCGGTGCTCCTTTTGCCCCGCGGAGACCCAAGTTCGCTCCCCGCCGGTGGCGGAGGGCGGGCGGCCGCGGCGGGCGGAGGGGCGCGGCCGCGGGGGCTCCGCAGGGGGCGGCGGGCAGCGCTGCCCCGGCCCCGCGCCGCCAGCGCCCACCCGGCCGGGCTGGCGGCCGGCGCTCCGCGGCGCCGCTGTCCGCGCAAGCTACGCTAGCCTTCGGCTGCTCCGTCCTTCCAGCAACCTTCAGCCCTGCCCGCCGCGGGGTCCCAGCGCGGAGCATCCCCCGACGGGGCGGAAAACGCCTCCCCCCAGCGCCTCGCCTACCTCGAAAAGCTGCGGGATCTCCCTGCGGGCCAGATACTCCTTCGCCTCGCCGGCGCTCATTCCGCCAGCCGGGGCCGGGGGCGCCGGCGGGGCGGGTGGGCAGCCCGAGCCCCGCGCTCGGCTCGGCGCGGCGGTGCAATGCGGGAGCCTCGGCGAGGCTTCCGCAGGCGGAGGGAGGCAGGAGGGAGGCAGCCGCCCGCCTCCCCGTGCCCGCTGCTCGGAGAGAGCGAGAGAGAGCACGTTTTCCCCCGGCGGGGAGCGAGAGCGTGCGCAGGCTGCCGGGGAAAGTTTCGGGGGGTGCCTGCGGTGAGGCGCCGAGCGGAGGCGGTGAGGGGCTGTACCTGGCGCCGAGCCGCGGGCAGGCTGCCCCGGCAGCGAGCGGACCCGCTCAGCGCCCGGCTGCGGGAAGGGCTGGGCACCGGGCGAGCGCAGGGGTGCTGGAAGCCTCCCGCTGTAACGCGGTCCCTGCCCTTGGCACGGTGCTCGGGCGTCTCGAGGAGCGAGACGTTTCATACACTTTGGGCTGGCGAAAAGCCACGAACTACGATCAGTCATGAGCATCTGTGATCGGCGAGTCACAGGAAGAGATCTGAAATGATCTCTGGTCTAGCCTTCTGCTCAAGGCAAGGACAGCTTTGGAGGTCAGACCAGGTTGCCCAGGGCTTTAATCAGTCTCATCTTGCAAAACCTTCCAAGGGTGGCAACTGCAGAGCTTTTCTGGGCAACCTATGCTTGTCTGGCCGCGACATGAAGAAGGGTTTTCTCCTATTCAGTTATCACCTCCCATGTCTCATTTTGCTCCTTGCCCACCATTGTAAAGAACCCAGCCCTGTTTTCATGATGGTCTCCTGTCCAGCCTTGGAGAGCTGCTATTATGTACCTCTAAGCCTGCCACAAGGCTGAACAAGCCCAGCTCCCTCTGCTCATCTTCAAGAACAAGTGCTCTCCATCCCTTAACCATCTTTGTGGCTATCCACTCAACTCAGAATCACAGAATATATTGAGTCCAACGTGTAAGTGAATGGCCCGTACAGGGATCAAATTCACTCCAGTTTGTTAACACCTCTCTTCTACTGGGGAGCCCAAAACCAGGTGCATTATTCTAGATGTACTCTGGGAAGTGTTAAGTAGGGGGTAGCTTCTGTGGTAACTCTGTGACACACTGGAAGTCAGAATAGAGTATTTTGGTTGCTGGGGTGTCCTATATAAAGCCTGATTTTCCAAATAGTTTTTAACTTTTTTATCTTTCTAACAGAATATTCTTGTAGTTGTGCTGAGGCACACCCTAACACACATAGGTTACATAACTGCAAGCTTATAAACAACACTCAACAACTGCTTTCTGTATGTAAATCCCTATTTTTCAGACAGATAAGAATATGGATAGGTCTTCTCAGGTGTCTTTTAAGAAGCTTCTCCCCGTTGTATATGATTTGTGGATCAATATCAGTTTGACAAGCTTCTCCCTCTCAGCTGCAGCCATGTTCCTTGTTTTTCTGTTTCTGTAGTTGAACTGCCCTTGTTTTCCTCAGCCCAGCCTCCAGCTTTTTATGCAGCTTTTTATTTTTTTTCTCCCAGAGAAGCTTCCAGTCCTTGTTCATTCCATGAGTTGCTAAATTCTGCCCAGAAGGGAGTCCCATGATCTTCTAATGACAAATTGGACTGTTTGGTTTTCCAAGTCATCCAAATATTCCCAGCAACTACCACGTAAAGGGCAGCAACTAACATCCCTTCACAGCAACTGACTGATGGATGGCCCATAGAATCATGGAATGGTTTGGGTTGGAAGGGGCCTTAAGATCATCTCGTTCTGACCCCCTGCCATGGGCAGGGATGCCCCTCGAGAGATCAGGCTGCCCAGGGTCCCATCCAACCTGGCCTTGGACTGGGCACTTACAGGACTGGGGCACACACAACTCTTTGGGCAAAAGTGTTTCAGTGCAAAGCTCCTGGAAGTGCCTCTGCAGTTTGGCTTAAGAGCCTTTCCAGCTCCAGTTTCTATCAATCCACTGGTGTCTACTTAGAGAAGCTGGAGTCACTGAATTGACACTTCCCATATGTTCAAGTAAGACTTTGGTCTTTGCTGAAGAATTTAATCAGCATTCTGCAGTTTTTCTCATCCTCCCATAAAATCTGGATGTGGTTTTAACCCTACTTTCTTCTGCTAAAATTTTAATCCATGCAAATGTAAATTCATTGAATAGCACATTGCCTTAATTTTTATTGAGTAAAATGAGTAGGCTCCAATGTCCTAATAAAAAGATATGAGACATAATTGCTTTTAAATTACCTTAAATGAAGGTTGACAAAAGGAAGATGGAATTAAATTAAATAGATATTTTCTTAAAATAAGGTCTTTACTAAGGGGAGCTAATAGAAGATGGCATTCTATTTAGGAACACAGAACTGTGGTTTTGGCATTTTGTGGGTGTAATTTTTTTATTTGTTTCTTGATTAAACAAAAAATTCATCAGTATTATCATTGTCTTGGACAAATTCCATTTATAGGCTTTCAGAATATATATTTTTATATACTCAACATTTATGGGTAAATTAGTATCTCATCCAATGTCCTGGTTTGGCAAGAGAAAAATATTTCCTTTCATATGCTTTCCATAGCATCTTCTCAGGAATGTGAAATATGTTTGTTTAAAGTCTTGTCCTACTTGGGGTTTTTTTGTTTCTTTTTTTTACTGTAGGCTTCCAGGCATTTTGCTCAGTTAGATAATGCTAACAGAAAATAAAATAACAGAAATAACACTCCTGCTATAAAATATTGCATTATTATTATGCACATCTTTATTACTGTTCAAAATGTTGTTTTGTTGCACAAAATCAAATTCTGTGTTGCAGAAATTACCACCTCAGAACAAATACAGACATTTAGGAAATCTATCAGACTGAAGATGTGAAATGTATCTGGAAAGGATATTTTTGGATCGAATAATACAGTTCCTCCTTCTCGAAGCAATGTTTTATGCATTTGCTGTCAGAAGAATCCCCTTATTGAGGCAGGGTCGCAGGTGGAAGCTTCTCAAAGGCTCTGAAGAACATTGGCAGTGAAGGATTAAGCAGAGATGAGCCAAAGGGGCACAAAGAGCTGGGTTATTTGTTGTGCAGGTAACATAAAGGGAGCTGTTCGAAGGTGAGCTCTTTGTTGGGTGAGTGTCTGATCAAGAGTGCAGGTGGGAGTGAAGTGGTCTTACCACCTTAGAAAATAACCCAGGATGTAAAAATGCTCAAAGGAATGGGAATTCATTTGAGCTCCAGGGCACTGCCCATTCCTGAAGGTGCAGGCAGCTCTTAAGGGTACTGGTAGGGCACAAGGATCACTTTGGTTATTTCCTACCTTTTCTGGAGGGCAAGAAGATACAACAGAAAGAACAAAAATTTGCTATCAAAATGATAACATTTCTGAAAATTGATCTAGAAATCTTCTTCTGGATCTTATACTGTTAGCAGGTTCCATTCTCATTCTTCTTGTTCCCTCCAGAAGCCACATGAAGCTACACTAAGATGAATCAGTATTTTCAGGGATCAGCTGGGATATGGTGTTCTGGGCCTTCTATTCTTCTTGGTTAAACCAATTTCACTACACCCATAGCCTTCAGTCAAACCATAATTAGGTTCTGTGTTTTCAAAAATCACTTCAGAATACCCCAGTATTTTATAAACATTTTTTTTTTTTGTCTAGTGCCTGCTCAAGCACTAGTGGCTGGATCTGTCACACCAGTTGCTGCTCTGCTAGACATCTTTATTAAATCAGAACCAACATCCTTGGATTAATACAGGCTGATATGGAGACAGCTTGAATTTGTAGATTATGTAAGTAAACCAATTATGTGCAGCCTTTTTAATATAACATGCTGAATGATATGCTTCTGATCCAGAAATGGTGCGCATTTTAATGTAAATTTGGAACTTACTTGCAGCCCCATATTGCATTTAGTGTGGTATAAATTAATCCATGATTGCTCAAATTATATTTTAATTTTTAGGAGAAATCCCTTTCTAAACCCTTTTGCTACAGCATTAACTGTTTTTTTTAAACCTGATGTTTTCCCCACCTTTCCTTTCTACTCTGATACACCATCTTTTCTTTTCTACTCTGATAGGCATTTTTTCTTTTCTACTGGTACCTGAACATGTTACTTAAGTGAAGTATATCACTAATTGAAAAGTAGTGAAAAATCAACCAAGAAAAATCTGATTTCCAGATCTAGATTTCAGTAAGTCCCAGAATTAACATTTTATGTAAATTTTGAGGACACCAAGATGAATAGAGGGAGGGAAGAAAGAAGATCAGGAGGATGTTTGAGGATGCATATTTCAATCTGCTGAGAAAAAAAAAACATTTTAAAGAAATGCTGTGATCAAGTCCATATTTGTTATGATAAACAAAATATCTGAATAATCATTCTTGTGACTTTTCCCTGAACTGTCCAATTTATCTATATGCATCTTGAGTGGGATGTAGAGGCATCAAACAGGACACATTGTTCTGCTCTTCCAGCCTGCCTGTGACACCCTCAGTGCCCTCATTCTGTTGTTTTCCCACTGACAGACTGAATTTGTGCCCTGCTGTAGTGTTGCAACAGGGCTCACCCTGAGCTGGGTACCTGGCAGATTCCCAGCAGCTCTGCTTTCCACTGTTTTCTCTCCCAGGTTCCTCTGCTGGAGCATCAACACCTGCACTTTATTCTTTGATGTATGACTTCCTCTATTTGCTTGCACCCAGTTTACCAAGAAATCAGCGTGCTCAGTGCCAGTGAGCTGTCCCCTCTGGGAGGTCCCACTGCCCCAGTCTTTGTTCCCTGCCACTGGTACCAGTGATTTTCTTTGGTTTTGGTAATCACTGCAAATATTATACAGCACGTGGCCAAAACACTTTCTATGGGACCAAAACAGAAACTCACTTAGTATTTCCCACTCACACTTCACTTTTGAGGCCAGTCAATTAATCCTTAAATATATATACACACATTGATTTTGATTCACTCAGGTTTCTTAAAGAATGTATCTTGCAGCAGTAAGTAAATGGCATCAGATCAGCACTTTTTTTTCTTCATCAGCCAAAAGGAACCTTCTTAAACAAATATTTGTGCATAGATCTGAGATGATCTTTATTTCAGGAGCTGGTATTGTCAGGCATTAATTAAATTTCATATAAGCTATATTCCAGTATGTTCTTACCAATTATGTTTTTTCACTAAGTTCCGTGCTAGATGGCCAGGGCTATAATTCCCTATGCCACCACCCTTAGAAAGTACTGGTCTAGTTATTCCCAGAATGTAAGTATTTCAAGAGTTCTTAGAGTCCTTTTCCAGTTTTTCCCTTTCCTGTCCTTTCCAGCTGTTTTAAAACTCTGATATAACTTATCCAAGTTATTTTTAGTGACTACTATTTATAAAACTTACTTGACTACAGTTCTAATGGAGAATGTTTCATTATCATGCTATGGTATAATTACATCATCTGATCATTCATATACAGAACTGAAATATGTAGTGAAGTCTTTCAATCACTTTTGGTAAATCTATGAAAGCATGTTGCACAAATGTTGTAAGGATCACTTTCTTGCTTTCTTCAGAAAAGCTGCTCTTTTAAATGCTGTTGCACCCCTCTGACCATTGGCTTTTATGTCATTTTGTTTCCCTTCTCATTTTTAGCAGTTCTTAGATCTGCTACATATATTTCTTGCAGCTTCTAGTATTTGCAATAGAAGTTTTTCAGATTCTTACATATCTTTATCTTCAAGGCAAATTGCTGCTTTTTTTTCTGTCTTCTTAACATTTCTTAAATAATCCCCAATTATAATGCATAGTTTTGTATTTAAGTTTTTATCCTTGATTTGGCTTATAATAATTAGATAGTATGAGGATATTGTACAGCATTATGTAACTTACTAAATTCAAGGTTATTACGTCAGAAAGTCCTTAAATCTCTGAGAGATGAAAAGCAGGAGGTCCTCTAGAGGTTTTCCTTGTCCCTAAGACAGTGGTTCACTACTGGGGAGAACACAGATTGAGCACTTACACAGACCTTCTGTGAGGTCCATTACAGCCTCTTGATGTTTTTGCTTTATTTTATGTCATTTAAACTGAATCTCCCCCTGTCCCCACAGTGTTGCAGAAATTGCTCTTTGGGAGGATTAGTTTATAAATAAAATTACCATTTTTCAGTAACTGATTAATAAATACTCCAAATCCGTGGATACTGATTTTTCAAAAACCTACAAATGTAGTGTGGTTCTTGTCCAATAAAGTCCTAAGGATCCAACTACAGATTTTAAGGTTCTAATCTATGCATTGTCCTCTGTTAACAATTTCTGTTCATCTAGTTTATTCTTTATGAGCTAAGGGAATTTGTGTAGCTGTAGGAAAAAAACCACCAAAACAAAACACAAAAACCACAGCAAAATTCAGTCAATTAAACAGGCTTGAACTGAATAATGACTTGTGGGTGGTGGTTGTGGGAATAGAAAAAAATTCAAGCACAGCTACAGACCTCATCTTGGGAACACTGTGGAGCTCAAGATTGTTAGAAAATACAAGTTCCTGCTACTTGGCATTTGGGTTTTATTTCAGTGGTTGAATGGACTAGTGCCATACAATATTATTTCTATAACTTGTTATTCAGTCATAGAGTGAAAATCTTCCCTACTTGAAAATCATCTTGCACAAAGTACAGCTCTTGAAAAGATAAGCATCTTGACTATTTCTTATTTAGCTAAATGAATTGCAAGTAATACCAACTTCCTGTATGAAGGGCTTAGAAAAGTCACATAATGATTTCAGGAATTGCTCACACTGAGAAAATGTCAACATTTTTTGATGCTTATATCTTTACAGTGGCTTAAAACATTGTGATGTTAAGTCAAAGGGAAAAAAGTGTAATGTCATTTGATATAATTTGTTCTTACCTAGGGTCAAGAAGGATTCCTGGATGGGCTATTTTCTTGTATGAAAGGCATTCATAAGTGCAGATTTTTTTTTCACTACTCAAAAATGAGGACCATTAATTTGGGTCAGGTACATGGTTGGTACATGTATTCCAAAGAATAAAATAAATCTTAAGAAAAAAAAAGACTCTTGTTTCACGACATCACAATTTTTTATAATTAAGATTCATAATGGAATACTGTTGGCATGTTCTGTTTTCAAAAGTGGCCACGGTGATAACTGTAGTATTCTGATTAAAAAAAAAGTTTCCTATTTTCATATTCAGTGTATTCAGTATTCAGCACAGAGCAGTAGCTGTCAAAATGTTGGTAAGTCACTGGTGTTTACTTCTCCTTGCTAGTTTTTTTAGAGCTAAAGCTCTCTTTGTATTTTATATTCCATAATAAAGTGAGGAATGACTGTCCAAACTCTCTTTTCTAGACACAGAAAGGCTGTAACTTTGGTAGGTATTGGCTCACAACTGAATTCTACTGTAAGGAACATTTTGGGTGGGGGGGAGGATTTTAATTTTGCCTAAGTAATTTTTTAATGATCTAATGTTCTTGAACTCATCCCTTTAACTTCTCGTTCTTGCATTGCAATGAATAGAATGCAGTATCTAGAGATTAAAATATGCACATTATGTAATAATTAGATACAAATCAGAACATAGAATGTAGGCAAGATAAAGGAATTGCACCTGAAGATACAATAGGCTAAGTTGAGAGACGTGAGAGAAACTGGCAAATGTTTTAACCATAGAAATGCTTTAATGTTAATTTGAAATTCATCCTGCCTTTCTGCTGAATACAAGAACATTGCCTGAATTTAGTCACCAACTTCAGTGAATGCTTTCTTGACAGTATAACAAATGAGAATTGGATCAAACACCTGTTTCCCATAGAAGCTGACACCCTGCCAGATGGCTTATTAGCAAAGATAACTGTTGATGGAACTATCACGTGAGGGTTGAACATGAACACAGGTTCAACATGGCATGGGATGAAAACTTTTGGCTAAATGGAAGAAAAGATTATAACTTGGTATTTGATAGAACCTAACACCATGTAGTTTATAACACTGGAAATTACTAATGATCTTCAGCACTTGTTGAATGACCAAGACCTTTCTTTTTATTGTCACAGTACCCAATGAAATGAAATAGTTGTTGAACTGCAAGGCTGCACAGGACCCTTGGCTCTGCCTTACAAATACTTTGTTAGAGATTAGGCAATTGTGCTCTGGAAAGCAAATCCACCTTGGCTGGATGATGCAGTCATGACAACAAGGCAGGGTTCAGGAGAAGTTAATTAAGGATCGCTGCTTTCAGGAGAACTGATAAAGTTCTGCTCCCATGTGAACTCCTTAGCAGCAGAGGCAGGTTACTATAAAATGAGATATAAAATGTACAAGTGAGAAACTCAGCGGCTGTGCTTTTCTAATTTATTAAAAAATGTTCAGGAATTTTAAAAAACCCAAACCTATTTTAACTCTGGTGTATTTGACAAAGGGGTCATTGGCTTACAGCTGAGTTGGTATTATTTGTACAAGAGTTGAATATTTGAAGAACACTTAAATTACTCCTTTCTTTACAATATACAGCTAAATCACCCCTAAATCAGTTTTGGAAATAGTTTTTTGAATTACCCTGTAGTGTAGCTGACATTTTTCTATATATATTGATTGAAAATTATTGATTACTGGCTTTCTACTGGAACCTTACTCTATCAGCCTCTGGACTAGGGAAAAGTGAAACATGACCTGCAGAGGTAGAATGTACAGCTTCCCTAGCTGACTTATTTTACTGAAATATGAGCAATTTCTGGAAAAAATATCCTGTTTTTACCATTCAGTATTACCAATACACACACAAACATACTTCCTTTCCAAAATAAATTTTTGATTTATGAACATACGAGGATCTCCTATGAGAGAGAAAATATATTTTCTTTCTCAAGAATTCACAGGCGATAAATAGCATAATGAATGAAGAACAATTTATTTCACAAAAGGATTTGAAAACAAATATGGCAATTTTAGACCATCATAACTAGAACAGAATTACTGAAGGAAATGGAAAAGATAGTTCATATTCTTCTGGTTCCTAGATGAGGATATACAGAAGGCAAAATATGTTCAATTTCCTATGTGACGAAAATCAATCCATGGAAAAGAATCTGGATTAAAAATGCTTCTTACAACATGGTAATACATAGCAATTTAAAAAATTAAACTGTTTTCCTAATCCTGTGGAAATATGCAGGCAAACAGAATCAGATGAAAGCAAAAATGAATACAAATTAGCAACACTCCAAATTTTTGAATAGTGTTTGAAGTATCCAGGTTTGAGATGACATGAAATTAACACTGGCTGCCTTGAGATCTTTCTGTAAGAGGTGCTTTACAGCTAAAAAGCAGTAATTATTTTTACATTTAACAATGTCAAATGATTACCATCTTTATTCTAACGCTAAGTAGCAAGGAAAGTTATGTACCTTTGACCTCATATAATAATTTTGTTGTAACTATTCTGAAAGAAGTAGTCTTAATTTGGTCTATTTGTGAAACTTAGATCTGGAATCCTTACATCTCTATACCTGGTAAAGAGACGTATTATTGTTTTTTGAGATATATATTTAATCTGCACATGCAGCTTTTAAAAAAGGGTTTTTTTAAGCATTTACATGATATTATAATGAGAGAAATTTTGTTTAAGGAAATCCTTGATAACTAAGAGTTCAAGTGCAAGAAGGTGATTTTTGCTGAGATAATACTTTTGCAAATGCATCCATTAAGGCACTGATTAATTGAAACTGATTGACTGATGGGTGTCTTTTCTCCATGTAAAAATCAATCACCTTGAATGAATATGTGAATTCAAATGCCTGCCTTAAAATGTAAAAGGTCATTAACTGCAGTAAACGTAGCTTTTACATTTTCATGCAATACAGATATTTAGCAGCAAAAACAAGTAGTTCAGGTCACAGGACAGATACATAGAAATGACAGGCACATATTCATGTATTGGTAATTTCAATTATCACTAGGTCTTTTTCTTGATGTTCTCTTTTAGTTAGAAAAATCTCATCAGGATACACTCCATAGCACAAAGATAAAAGGTAAAAACGAGGAGCTTGAATTCTTCATTCATGAGTCAAAACAATATAGAAAAACTTTCACAGATTTCACAACAATTCTCGTGTGGGTAGTTCTTCTCAGTTTGCACAATATCATCACTAACTTAGGCCACACAGTTTGGCTTTTAAGAAAGGAAGTATTTGATGGGTTGACAAGTCACTGATTTACTTTCTTGCTGAATATGTTGTTTTTTTCCCAGACTTTCTGCTTAGTAATAGCTCATTTAATTTTTAAAGTAAAATTCCATCTTGCACTGAGTGCCAGCATTGTCATGGTGAAAAGGCCTTTTACTGACCTGTGCAGAAAGAAATTTCAAAAAGACTTCATTTTTATAAATTATAGCAAAATCTGGCTGCCAAGCACTATGATTTCAATTTATGAAGTCATTCTGGCATTTGTACTCGGGAAGAGTTTCTGGTAAATGAGCTCACAGAAACAGATACTTTTAATTTCCAAGAGCATGGAGTTAGAACTTGTAGTTTATTGAAGGATACTTTATGCTTAGTTCAGCTTGAGCACTTTCCACCTGATCCACAGCAGCTTTTACACAACCCTGGTAAATGAAGCTAAAGAGAGAAGAAAATGATCTCTCTGCCTTACACACTTTGAGTAGACCAAGAAATTATTAAGGTTTGCTGATCCGCTCTTGAGCAGCTGCTCCTAAAACTACAAGTAAGGTTTTGTCTAAAAATTTGTTAGGCTGTTTCAATCTGCTCTTCCCCAAATCTCCTGGATAAACATTAAGAAGAAGAAGAACAACAATGTATATTTACATTTTAAAATATTATTATTCTTTTCATTGAGAATATTACTTTAAATTCCTTAACGGCCTAATTTTGGATTTGTCTTAAATTTTGCTTCTCAAGTCACTCTTCCACTAATCAGGTTTAATGACATTTCAGTACCCATCACACATTGATCTGCATAACCTTTCCTGGCAATATACTGGATTCAGTTTTAGTCACTGTACAAATGTTTAACATTAATCAATGTTATTGTACTTGGAGAATGAGTAACCTTTTATAAAGTTGACTCAGGGCTCACTGTAGATCTTATTTCTAATAAGATTTTCATAATACTAACTTTTTCCAGGTAAAGCTGATGTGCATTCAGCCTTTTTTTCAAATGTTTTGTTGGTTTTCTCATATAGTTGATGAGTAGTCCTCAATGGAATACAAAACCCCTTGCTTGCAAATAAGACAATTACTTGAAAGACAAAAGGTTATATTTAGATTGCAGGCTGAAGACCGGTTTGAGTACACACAATAGCTTGAAGTATTGGTTTGGGAGCTAAAATGAGTCTATCAGCAACACTGCCCTTTATTTGAGTTAATTTAACCAGCAGAGCTGAGGCCATTTCAGCTCAATCCCTACAGGGAGGACTTTGCTGAGACACTCAGGTACTTGGTGTGTTCAGCACACAGGAGAGATTTATCATACAGATGTCAGAACTGGCAGTGAGATAAAAGTGATGGCTTCTTAACGATTCTAAACCACACAGCGTTCTATTCACTGCTTGAAGTCAAAGGTAAAACTGGTTCTAAATTTAGCTGTATTTAGGGCAATTTAATTAAGATTCTTATCTTGTTTCTAATTAAGAATGCCATGAATTTTCTATTTGAGAATGAATCCTTTTGAAATACCAATGAAAAAATTCAGTGGGGAGGGTAATTCTAAATAATGTTTTAAATAAATAATACATTGGGGAGGTTTACTGCTGTCTTTTTCCTGATTTTGCTATTTTAATAATGACTTGAGAAAATATTTTCAGCTTCTTCTATTGAGAAAAATACTGGTGGACAAAGACTAAATGTGACCTAATCAACTATCTCAATAAGCTGCCACTGTTTTCATGTTTTCTTTTCTCATATTTTACCCTTTTTTTTACCAACAGAATAAACTGTTGGAATGGTTGGTAACTTCATGTCTTCTGAAGATAAAATACTGGTTTATTTCACAATTCAACAGTATGGAAATTCGATGCCTGGTAATATTTACATCATTAATGACAGAAGAGAACTGATGACAAGGTAGATGGTTAATTCAGTAAGAACAAATGTCAACTGAATTTCATTGTAGGCTTCAAGGTTTTTGCCTCTGTTCTATTCTGACCTCAGAAGGCCTGTAAAACATTATTTCTATAATCCCACTTTGTAAATAACAGTAACAAATACTGTCTCATTTGATTCCAACGTGAAGTTAAGCCACTTGATGCTATGGTTGAACAGAAATGTACAGTCTACTGTGTTTAGCCAGAGTAAAAAGAGAATCTATTGACAAACACCCTTGAGTACAACTGTTTCAGCTCAGAAACAGGAAAAAGAAAACTAGAAACAAGGCTTCTTTCAAATAATTTTCCTTTGGAAGTTCTGTATCTATTACTCTCACTATATGAATTTTGCCTATTTTAACAGTATTAATTTGCTATTGTAAATCTTTTCAAAGTATGAACATTATGTAGTCAAGCCAGCCTTCCAATAACAGAAGAGGGAAAAACCCAAACGAGTGAGATCAATCCATAATTTAATTACTGTTGTCATTTTATCAGTTGAGATACCAAACTACAGTAGACTTGTTTCGGCATTTTAAAAATCTATCGCATTGACAGTCAAAAGGAAGAAAGCAATAAATCTGCATTTTTAAGTGGGATAGTAGAGTTCAGCTATTATTGATGATTCCTTAAGAATCGCTCTTGTTGACTTATGTCATTGCAAGAGCTTCTTTTAAGTTTTCTTTTGGAAGCACAACAAATACAGCCAAAGATAGATTTTTTTTCTCTTACACAGTAGACAATTATCAGACAGTACATGCAAGTCTAAAACAAGCAGGAAAGCAGACACAGAACAGTGATCAAGAGTATGGAAGAAGGAAGAGATGCACTATGATACAAATAGGTAGTACAATCAAGGTTAATGCCAACAAAATTATGGATATTCAATTGGTATTTTCGGTACAGAAAAAAACCAGTTTCATGATTAGAAAGTGTCAGGTGAACTCTAGTATCATAAATCCCTGTTTTAGGAGCTTTTGGGGTTACATTTGGGATTTCTGCTCCTCCTCAGTGGAAGGCAAGGCTTGTTTGCTCCATGCTGGACAGGAACAAGCTGACAGATGGTTCATAAAGAGTAATTTCTAGAGGGTATAGATTAGAGGATTAGGGACTGAGCAACCTGCTGGAGGAGGAAAGAATCTGGAAGGGCACCAAGATGTGCAGTAATGTGAATACCAGCTGCAGTTACAGCAGCTTTTTGAACAATTGTTGTAATTGCAAATAAGTTTGGAATACACATTTGGTGTCCTTTCTAATTACTCTTCATGAAGTATAAGACACATTGTGGCAAAGGTCAAGCTAAAGACTCTCAGAGCATGAAAAGTACTGTTACTAGCATAGAAACAAAGCAGAATGAAGAAACAGGAGCAGACAGCATAGAGCTTTACTTCTAGACAAAAAAAAAAATAAAATCCTGAACAGGCACGGAAGTATGTACTGAGAGCTGCCTAAGGGAATAAAGATGAAAAAAATGAGGATGAAGACGTTGGTACTGTCTTACTGGAGAAAAAAAAAAGAGAAGTGATACCACCTCCAGGAATAATGCCTGAAGCACTGGCACACTCATACGTGTCTGATGAATACTAAAGCCCAGAAAGATTGAGCCTGTAAAGAAATAAGAGCCAGAAGTAGAAGGAGAATTAGATCCATTAGAAAAGAGACTCAAACAGGCTAAGGGAATTCAGAAGGCAAACCAGAGACAGACCAAAGAAGGTGATGCACTGTATTACACAGAATATTAATCAGAGGGAATACTGGCCATTCTTTTGGAATATTCCAAAGAGCTTGTGCAGCTGAGCTTGCCTTAACTCAGTGCTGCCTCTGCCCTGGGATGGAAAGGCAGCAACAGGACCTGAACACCTACAATCAAAGAGCAGCCCCTGCAGTGTGGCTGTGGCTGATCCAAACACTGCTTGCATGCTGCAGATGACACCAGGGGACACAAGAACTGGGAGTTTGCAGCTATGCTTTTGTATCAGGAGCCAGCTGAGCCTTCCTGGTTACTGCAAACCCAACTACATGTAACCATGAGAAATACGAGTGACCCTTCACATAAGGAAAATTTGCTATGGTTCTTAACCTGTGTTTATATCATTCCAATGCCACACAAGGGTTTTTCCACTTTTCCAATTTATTTTCTTAAGTAGCAAATCATGCACAGTGACCTTTAAAGAATGCTATTAAAACTATAAAGTCTAGCATTCCAGAGAATGAAAAAGTCACAGTCACCTCTGATACAAATTTCAGGAGGTTCAGGAGTTTGTAAGTAAACAGGATGATTTTAAATTTTATTCACAGAAAAGACAATCATTACTTCTCATGTTAGGAATGTTTCTTGGTAAGCCAAAAGTCACCTTTTGGCCATATTTGACATAACTTTTCACATGGTACAAACATCAGGACTTATGTCTGGTTCAAAGATGCATCATCAGGATACAGTTGCTGACATTATTTCTGTGTGAAAAGGATGAATACCAAAGGATGCATATTTGTAATAAATGCAAAGAGCAAGGAAGTAAGCTTAACTGAAAGAAGTTCAGTCACAGGCTCAGACATTCTGTCACATGTTTTCTGGCTAACTCCACATGGGAACAGAAAGGCAATGAGGTGTGCTGTCTGAGTCGAGGCACATGAAATCAACTCATCAGTTTACCAAACTGCATGAATACATGCTTGGAGAGATCCTTTAGAATTACTGACACATCGTGACCACATCTGAGAATGATCAAGAGACCTAAGTGGAAGCATTTGAAGGGGCAAGAGAAAAGCTTAAGTTTGGCCCTAAATTAGTTTTCTGGATTTAGAAGACAAACTGCAGCTTACAAGCAGGCACCATAGCACTTCTCAGTAGGTTCACAATAAGCTCACACGGGAGAAGGGTTCGGGCACAACAGGAGCTGGTGGCTATGGTATTCTGAAGGGAGTAAGTACCATCTAACAACAGGTGTCAAGAAAACCAGTGATGCTTTAAAACAGCAAACGTGATGCTATTGAAATTCAAACATCAATACATGGAAATGTGCTCCTGTCTGAGCAAGTCATTACTGGTGACAAGTACATGGAGCAAGAAACAGCTTCCATGGTTCAGGGCAGATTCTGCATCTTCACTAATGCAAGGCATCAGGCAATTGAACAAAGCAGTGACAAGATGAGACAGTGGAAGGAATCGTACCAAGTGGGTCAATACATTGAAATAAAAATTTGATGGTGCATCAAATTTTATTGCTCTGAGGGATGCATGCACTACCGGCAAAGCCTCATGAAAAAAAAAACCAGTCTACCTTTAGATCCCACTCCCTCCCTTGCCAAAGGTGATCCCTCTCCAGAGCCGTCCCTTCCACTCTCCAAGGAAGCCCTGCGGCCACCAAGACCTGCTGACACCCTCGGCTCACAGCTCGCCATTCCCTGTCCTCTTAGAGCCCAGGATTTCACGGAATTCTTGAAAGGCGGCTGAGAGGAACGGCTGCTGTTACACCCGCAGGAGCCAACCAAGCCGAAGGCGAGATGCGCGGCCGGCGTTTTCCAGCCCCAGCTCACGACGGAGCCACGGCGAACTCGCGTGCCCGAGGCAGCGCCAGGCCGGCTGCTATTACCGCCTCTGCCCTGCCAACCCGGGTGGAGCGGGCTCTGCAGAGCCGGGGAGGCCGAGAGCTCAGTGCGTGACCAAGGGTCACAGCAGCAGTACCAGCGAGGTGCCGGGCCGGCGGTAGCGGGCAGGGCCCCGGCCCGGCGGCGCTCCCGCCCCGCGGAACTTGCGCACAGGCCGCCGCCCCCCTTCCGGCAGCCGCGGCGGCTGAGGCGGGCTGAGATGGCGGCTGCCGTGCCCGGCGCCTCTCGGGCCCGCGCCGCCTCCGCGCTGCTGCTGCTGCTGGGCTGCTGCAGCGCAGCGCTGCCCGGTGGCGTCCAGGTACGGGGCTGGGGAGCCGCGGCGGGGCCTGAGAGCGAGCGGGCGGGCGGGCGGGCGGCGCCTGGGGCTCGGTGCTGCCGGCGTCCCCATCGCCGCCCCTCGGAAAGCAGGGAGCGCGCCCGTGGGCTGCCCGCGGAGCTGTCCGGCACGCAGGAGGGGCCCTGTCGCTACGACGGGCACCGATACTGAGCCGCGGTCCCCAGCGCTGCCGCCCGGCGGGCGGAGCCTCCCCGCGCTGCCCCGTGGGCGGAACCGCGGTGCCTTCGAGCTGCTGAAAGTTACAAGCCCCCAGACTTTTTATCCTCTTGCGGGTTTCTGAAATTCAGTTTCTTCCTGGCCACGCCCTGTAACCTCTACTGGGTGTCTGATGCCCCTTGCCGAACCCAGCGGGCCAGGGCGGAGGAGCGGCCCGGGCTCCCCGGCCCGGTGCCCGCTTGCACACGGCAGGTGCCAGTGGGTTTGTCAGGTGGGAGTAATTTAATGTTTCAGCAATTAGCTTAATGCACTGGGCCCACGCTACATCTGGAGTGTTGTTTGCTTTTGAATTCTGCGTTATTAACACGTTGTTATGCTTGAAATTAATTACAACTAGGACCAAACAACCCCCGCACCCTGAACAATAGAAATATTCTTATAATCTCTGGATGACTAATTAAACTGCAGGTTGTTTGCTGCTTGAAGTACAACACTATTTCAGTTACTGTGTGTTTTGTGTAAGACCACGAGCATCATCCCAGAACTCCTCAGTTAATAGAGTCTGATTTAAGAGTCAGCAGATTTGGGTTGTTGCCCCATGATAGACTTAATCCCTTACCTCAGTGAAGTCTTAGCCCCTCGTTGTGCCCTGATTTATGCTCTCTGTTAAGGAGAAAGGGCCCTCTTATCTGCAAAGGAAAGTGGGAACTGTGGAGACCATAGATTATACAGAAGGTTGCTGTCATAGATCCTGATTTTGGAAGATATGTGTAACCACCTTGGATTTAAAGTGGCTTCAAACTGCAGATTCTCTTACCTGCTTTTAAAAATTTAATTGAATTGAATTCTAGCATCTTTTCTCATTAAGGATGAAACTGTGGGTCAATAAATCACATTATTTTGCTCTCGGAGTGTCCTTTGGAGTAGAGGTGTGTAGGCTTTTTTAACTAAGATGCAAGTGACTAATAGTTCCTCTTTATTCTGTAGCAAGTTTCAGGGAAAGATTTGGAGCAGTTAACATGAAATGTGCAAATGATAAGAAAAACACCTCTCTTCTAGCTTTTCTAAGGTCTGTTTCAGTATTAATGTGTGGTAAACATGTGCATTGAACACTATTGTGGAAATAACAAAACTATGAGTGGTCATTTCTTATTGCTGAAAATTTTTTTTTCATCTTTCAGGATCAAGCAGAGCAGTTTTTTAGAAGTGGACATACAAATAACTGGGCAGTTTTGGTAAGCATGGTCCAGGTTGTTTTCCTCCAACAGTGTTGACAGTTCTTCATCAGGAGCTGTAATTGCAACAGTCCTTCAAGAATCATGCTCATTTGAAAGAAATGGAAAGATAAACATTTGGAAATAAATAAATTTGAAATTGTACCTGCAAATTTATTATGCTACAATGAAATTATCTTTTCAATATGACAGAATTTCAAGCACTCAGTGTGTCTAGCTACATGGCAGAATTCATAAAACAAAAATTCCAGAAACATTAAAATAGTTAAATTAGCATACCGCATATTGAAAAAAAAGTGTAATTCTGATACTAGGGAAGTCTGGTCTCTTTGAGCAGAAAGGTAGAATTTGTATCTCATTTTTGTTCTTATTCAATCTGTTAACTTGTGATAACAGACTGGGAATAAAATCAGTTGAAGCAATACAATGTTTAGATTGACTGTTTTTTCCCTTTCTTTTTTCTTTGCCATGTAACTTTTATTAGCTTTGAATCATGCTGCACAATTGGTTCTTAATCACAATTCAGGTCTTAATGACTAATTTGTTTCAGAACACTATTGTAATTACTCAGTAGCAGCTGTTTGTTTTCCAGATACTGAAACTAAGCAATATAAAAGGAAAGTTAACAGTAACTAATTGTAGGAATAATTTCTATATTCTACAATGTATCAACTTGAAACTATTAAAACATAACATACTATTTTAATACTGTTAACAAATAGATGCTTTTATTTTGTATCCATGAAAACATATAAAGAAGGTGGAAAATTAGGTCCAAGGACCTCTACTATCTGTGCTGAACAGATTTTCTGCTGGTTTTATTTTCTCAGCTGTTCATCGCTGAGTTTTGTAACAGTTGCTACTAATTTTTAAGCAGCAAATCAGGGAGAGATTATTGCTTTCAGGCACTTCAAAGCTGGGATCAAACTGCAATCCCACCTCATCAATAGCTTGAATTAATGTGCTGCAGCGTGGATAACTATATTTAGAGCATAGACACTTTCCACTGTGTTCTAAGGGAGGTACTAGAGGCAGGGGACAGGTGATGTTACCTTGAAATGTCTCAGCTAAATTGGACACAGTTTGTTTTCAGAGCATTAAATCTTGCTGAAAGGCAAATGTCCTCGTGGACTGATTCAAGTGGGGTTTTTGGAATTCCTAACTGACAGGGTGATAGATACACAAGGAGATCCTTTTGGGCTGAATTTTGTTATTACTTAAGCTACAGCTCAGTTCATATTATGGAAAGAGCAGAGAAAGAGATGCTCTGTAGTGTGATTTACAGCTCTACATTTAGAGCTGGAAAAGTAAAAAACTATCTAAATGCTTTTTCCTGCATCTCTGTTTTTGTGGTTTTAAAGTCGCCTCTTCTGGAAGCTTTTGGAATGTCTGAATCAGAACGTGATTTAGGGAGTGCGTAGGTAAAGGGAATGGCTAACCCCGACCCCTTGCCTGTTAGAACAGTAGAAATTGAACTCTGAGAATTTGTATCCAGATTTATTTTATTTGTATTGGTTAGAGCTCACTTTGCTTTCACTTTGACTCCATAAATGCAAATGTACTCAGTGCATTTTCCCCTGTGTGTGGCTTCTGCATGAATTATTTCACTTGTGCCTTTGTGGAAGAATGCTCCCAGAATGGGATTGCTATTGAGATGAGAACTCTTCCTTTGATCTCTCTTCCATTTGATAAGGAGAAAGCAAATGAAAAAATTTAGCTTATCTACTTGCTGTTGCTGGATTATTCCCCAAAGTGCCAATTTCTATATTTAGTAAGGGTTTATGACAATTTTATCTTGAGTCAGTATTCTAGGAATTTTTTTTTTAACTTTAATTTTCAGAATTTTTTGCTTTGGGACAACTAAGATTTGCATAACTTGTATCATGAGTTTCTTGGTGTTACTATATTCTTTCTGAGTTGTGACTATTTTTTAAATATTCCTGTAATCACGTTCTTCTGATGCAATGTGTCAGGCCACTTTGTATCTTCACACTATTTAATGTGGTTTTTTTTTTCCATTTCAAGGTGTGTACATCCCGATTCTGGTTTAATTATCGTCATGTGGCAAATACTCTTTCAGTGTACAGAAGTGTCAAGAGGCTGGGCATCCCTGATAGGTAAGGGAATCTTGGTGAATCCAGTTCTTGCAAATGTGCTACTAAAGTTCTCATGCTATCTGAATCAGTATGGAAATACTGTTTTCTTCCCAGTTTAACTAAAAAGGAAAAAGTAAAGTAAAGTAAGATAAAAATAAAAAGGAAGAATGCAAACGCATCAGTGTGGTGAAAAGTGCAGCAATGTTGTTCCAATGGAAAAGCAACAAGTTGCATAATAAAATTTCCATTTGGAACTGGCTAATTAGATATAACCACTTGGCAAATTGGTGAAAGTGTAATGTGAAGTTGCTAAATGCACTCAGAAAAGACAGTACTACTGTGAGAGATGAGTCTTGCTATACTTTAATTTCCTTTTAGTGTGGTAACTGTGACTGTACTAAGATGTAAGACTTCCACATCTGTAACTACATTGAGTCTTTAAAGGCTTTGAACTATAGGAGCAACTCCTATATATTGGCAGTTGCCTTGAAAAAATTCATTTTGCATGATTTTTTTTTTTTGAGAAACCAATTTTTTTGTCTGTGCAATTTGTGTTTCCCTAGCAATAGGACAAGGGTTAGAACAGTGTCTTTTCTTTGGCAATGGGAATAGGCAGGTTCTGAAGTATCTTTGTGTTCCTACTGGGAGTTCTAGCAGTGTTGGCACAGCTCCTTGCAGCTGTTTCAGAATGTAATTCACTTCTATCAGAGCTGTGGAGGTGAATTTAAGGCACCAGCATCTGTTGTAATAAACTATATGTACCATAGGCTCCTATAGAATTCCTTGTGGTCCTGGTTTTTAATGGTAGTTTAGAGGGCCAGTCGTTTCTCCAGCACATCTGCCTGAAGAAGTGTGGCCTGCTTCATCACTGCAAAATGCATATTCTGATGGATTGAATCAGTATGTCATTTTTTTGTCCAAGTCCAAAACTGCACACTTGGAGTCCCCAGTTAACTCCCACTCAGCTATGAATACACTGACAGTAACATCCTGTTCCCTGTGTTTAATATATTAAAAAAGAAAAAGAAAAAAGGGAGTGGCTTTTTGGTTTTTGAAAGAGTGGATTTTGAAACTCAATTTTTAGATGCATTTTGGGGTTATAAATCCAAGGGAATGCACTGCAGAAGTGCTGTGGGCTGAAAGGCACAGAAAGATGCCTTTTGTTCTTGCAGACGTCATTCAGGAGCAGCTGTTCTCTCTCTTGTGCAGCCTTTGAAGCACAGGTGCCCTTAGCACTTCCTCAGAAATTCTGTCACCAATCCTGCCCTTAGCTGAGAACTTTCATCTTCTTTGCATCCATCTATCTTTACCATTAAAGACATAATAAGTGTGAGTTTTAGAAATACTGCAAGAACTATGGTGTGACTGTGATTTCTGTGTTCAGTAGCAAGGTCCATTGCTTATCCATATCCAAAGATCTGGAATTAATCTCAAAAAGCCAGCAATGCTTTAGGCTACAGACAAGAATACTCTTCAGGACATTGGAGAAGACCTAAAGAGAGAGTGAGAGGGAGCCTGTTTATTTAGCCTTTACAGCAATTTTTATGTGGATTTGAACATGTTTTCCCTTGGGCAAACTTAGTTTATGTGTTTTTCTTTCTTTGCTGCAGGACTTCTTTCAAAATACTGACAGGAAAAAAAAAAAACGAAAAAATTCCCAACAAACCTCAAAATCACATCCAAAAAATAAACATTTATCATGGTCCTTGGAGTTGGTTGTTTTTAGTGCCCTTTAAAAATCCCTGAATTATTTTATTAAGAGCTCTGGCCCCCTAGGTCCAGGTCCTGTGTACTAAAGTTGCTGATGTCAAATTCTCTCCTGCTCATCTTTGGCCTGACTTAGTCCTGTGGATAAATGACAGCCAGCTGCATTTCTGTGTGTGACATCTTCATGATTGTGAGGATGCTCATAAGGAAATAGGGTATAACTATGCTAAATTTCACTTGCAATTCCAGGAATCTTTTTAATGATCCAAGCTATTGTTGTAATTGTTGACGAGTGTTGTTCTAATTTCTGTTTGACTGTTATATGAAAGAAGAACGTCTGAAATTTTTTTTCTTATTTTTCACAGTCACATTGTCTTGATGCTAGCAGATGACATGGCATGTAATCCCAGAAATCCCAAACCTGCTACTGTATTTAGTCATAAAAACATGGAGCTAAATGTCTATGGAGACGATGTGGAAGTGGATTACAGAAGCTATGAGGTAACTGTGCTTTAATTAAAACACTGAGTCTTTATTTTTTATTATTAGTTTAAAGATATATGCAGCATCTGTGAAGTCTGAGGAAGTCTTTCTGTTCGTATTAATGGTTTTGGGCTGGACTTTTATTATCAGCTGATGAGTCTAAAATACATACCCCTCCCCTCCTTGATATTTGAGTTTCTATTTGAAGTTCTTTATACTAGAATCATGTTTAGTGTATCTATTTTAAATAATGGAATAGAGTCACATTACTGAAATTTCTCTGGAAATGACTACTCAGTCTCATCTTGGCAACACAAAAATTACTGTGAAAATTCTGGTGTGCAAGTGAATTGTTTATTAGGTAGATGTACTTCAATTCCAAATCTTAAGCATATGCTCCTAAAATAAAACAAAAGCCATAACTTAATCATTACTGCAAAACAATTACTGTATAAAAGTCTGCATTCTGTCACCTTTCTGTTCATGTAATATTCCTTCATACCAGGCAGTGTCTTTACCAGTTGAGACAAAATTGCACACCAGTTTCTTGGTTCAATAGTGCTATAGAATTATTGCGAAAGGATAATTGGATTGTATTTAAGGATATAGTAGATGTTTTAATTCTCTGGAGCTTTATACAAAGAAGTGAAAACACAGAACTGGAGTAGAGCTACATTATTTTTATCATATTTTTTCCTGGGTATGGATTTGTTGCTGGCATTTGGGCTGTGCACATGTACTTAAAAAGGATGTGGTATTTTATAGGACGTCTTGCAGTCACCACTCAGATCTTATCTGATCACTCAGACTTATGTAACTGAATTGATCTTGTTTTTTCTTTCCTGAGTTGCAGAGGGAATTTAAACTTTTGTTTTTCCATGGTAACACACACTAATGTTGGAGCATTTTATGAGTACAGGAGCAGCTTTGGCACAATGAAGCTTTATGCTAACAGGTTTTTAGATCAATGTAAATGTATTTAAAAATTATAATGGTGGCAAATTTATTGGATATAATTAAGCAACAGACTGATTTAATGGAGTAAAGTAAAAGGTACCACATGCTTCTTAATCTGAAGTAAAACCTTACACAGAAAATGTGTATGCAGTTTATACCACACCATACTATGTCTGGCTAGATACACTGCATATTTTAGTGTTCCATTATTTCATTTCTGAAACCCAGCCCATGGCTGATCAATATTTTTATCTTTAGAAAATGACTTTATGCTTCTATTCATAGGTTACTGTGGAAAATTTCTTGCGTGTTTTAACGGGAAGAATCCCACCAAGCACACCACGATCTAAACGTCTTCTTTCTGATGACAGAAGCAATATTTTAATATATATGACAGGTAATTGCAGGTTTCTGTGTGCAGTCTATTGATGCTTGCTCAGTTGGATGGGTTTGTTGAAAGCATCAGTAGTCCAAATGCACAAAAGGATCAACCAAAAGATTTTTTTCTGGTTTTAGCATGTCATTCTAATTAAGAAAAAATACCTGTAAAGCAGTACAAAGCCAGTATAGTTTCCAATTGAAATGGTGTATGTGTATTTTTTTTACTGTACCAATATTTTGTTTTGTTGGACTGTCTCTGTAGAAAGAGAATTGTGTTTACCTTGTTTTAGAAAAATTATCAGCAAGGCTGTATATCTTCCTTTAACCCACATTCTTGCCTAACTTCTGATTTTTATCAGGCCATGGTGGAAATGGTTTCCTAAAATTTCAGGATTCTGAAGAAATCACAAATGTAGAACTTGCTGATGCCTTTGAACAAATGTGGCAGAAAAGGAGGTAAGAAATAAGCATTATGTAGACACTGAATATTGAATATCCTGAACATACTCTTAAGTGTGTCTTACTGGTAGGCCTTGCAGTGATACTGTTGTTTGTCCATAAAATTGTCTAGGAGTTTGCATTCAGAAAGCAGAGTTTTAGTTTTTACTTTCAGCCTCCTGCAGTTAGAGCTGCTTAAAGGGATAGAGCTGCTTAAAGGTATTGCTTGGGGCCAACTCACATCCTAAAACTGATCAGGGTGAGCTCCTGTTCCTTAGGTTCTTAGCAGCTGCCCTGGTAACTAAAAAGCAAAGTATGTATATGGTGTGTAAGTAGAAATGGGTAAGGAGGCTGTTTTCTTTCTTTCAGGTACAATGAATTGTTGTTTATTATTGATACTTGCCAAGGAGCATCCATGTATGAGCGATTTTATTCACCCAATATAATGGCCTTGGCTAGCAGCCAAGTAGGAGAAGATTCTTTATCAGTAAGTAGATTTATGTGATCATGAAAACAGCTTTCAGAATGCCTGAATTAGAAGCACAATTCCTGCTGACTTTTAACTAAAGATTTCCCTTATGCTAATTGCTGAATGTATAAGGTATTTTGTGGGTATTTTGTATAAGGTATTTTGACAAAACCTCTAAGTGTACTGTTCCTGCTGGTTTTTGTGTGCTGTCCCAAAGAACCAGGCTAATGATGGATTTCTGTTGTTGCTGGCCAGTTTATGCATTGTCTAGGGATAGAAAGGAATCTTATGGGAAGACTGCTGAGAGATGGGTATGAGGAATATTCAATCTAGGACTTACTATACTTGATATAAAAAACAAATTGCTAACCTTCACCTGCTGTAATTATATCCCAGCTGAATTACAGAAGGAGCCATAGGAGAGATCCCAGCCAGACCAAAAGCAGCTGATCAGGATTACCTGAACCCATGCACTGCTGTATGTAAGATACACTGGCTCTCCCAGCCCTGTTTTCAAAGTCCACAGATCTATGCTGGACCATTAAGAAGGGGTTCCCTGCCTTTTGGGCAACATAGATATTACCAGGATACAGTTTATAGATGAACTGCATTGTTCAGCCTATCAGCAGTAAGTTTCTTCACAGCTAGCCATTTTCTTTGCATAATTTGCCTAAGAACAAAAAAAATTAAGCTTAACTTTTGCAATATGCTGTTACATTCTGTTCCTTCTGCTGAATGCTGAGTTCTCTCCTGTGAATGCCCAATAACTGCTGTGTGTTGTTTTTAAAGCATCAGCCTGACCTGGGGATTGGTGTTCATCTCATGGACAGATACACCTTCTATGTGTTAGAGTTCTTGGAAGAAATCCATCCAGCCAGTCAGACAAATATGAATGACCTAGTAAGTAGAATACTCAACATTCATGAATATGCTAATGACTTTAATAGTTCCAAAACTAATCTGTTTTGTCTGTAGGGTTCTTCAAATGCTTTTTATGCTCCTGCTGTTTCTCTCGGAAGCAGCTTTGGAGAGAGGGGTTTTTTTGCCTTTGTTAAATGTAGTTGTGTAACACTTCAGGGATTGTCCTCATTTGAAAGTGCTTTGCTGGCTCCAGAAAAAAATAACCAAAATTAGCCAGATTTTGTATTTTAGCTGAAAAAAATAATATTCATTAAGTATTCATTTCAGTTGAATGAAGCATTTGCATGTGAAATATTTCAGCAGGAAGCTTCTAAAACCAGGATAGCAGACACTCTGCAGATGTGGAAAAGCAGGCATTGATGTTGTTTTGCAAAGGTAATTAAATAGTTAAAATTCCAACAGTGCATTCACAAATGCCTGCAGAGACTAATTTATCTCTATATCTGCTTAGATTCCAGAGCAAGATAGGTACAAATCCATCAGTGTTTGGACTTACTTATAGCTGAGGCCAACTTACTGTAGATTTCAGGTATGAAGCAGAAGGAAAAAAAGAATCCAGCCGTGTAACATATGACAATATTTATGAAAATGCCTCTCTAACAGTGAGATGTGTAGGTTGGTGAGATGACATAAAAAGTAACCACATTTGATTTGCTCTATTAACCCTTTATACCTGTTCCAATGCTAGTTTCTTTATAGTCATGGGTTATACTTTGGTACCTTGTAGCTGTAAATCCTGCTGTGCCACATCAGTAATCTTAAGAGCCACCACTTACAGAACACATTGTCATAGATTCATTTCTGTAAAAGGAGCAGCTGCTCAAAAGTTTTATGCCACCCTCTGTCTACAGAGGATGGTGTTAGCCTGGCTGCTACATGTGTGCAAGAATTCTCTCTAAACAACCCACACTTGGCAGATTTATTTTGTTACAGAATTGATTCACTGGCTCAGACTCAAGGTTCTTATTTTTATGGGAATGAAATTCTGTCCTATAATATAATACCTTCTAATTATGGGATGCAGGTAAGTCTAAAATAAATCTTGATAAAGAAAAATATGTAAGTTCTTTATTGATTAAGTATCTTTGACTAGCCTGTTCATTCAAATTTCACTGTGAACCAGAAAATTAATTTGTGTTAATAATAAAAGGTAATGAAAAGGAACAGTGCTTTCTACTGTTTAGGACACTCTCTGGGAAGTGATGTAGCTGGGCTGACCAGGAAGATGTTAATCTGATTATTGTGAAAAGTGTAGAAATTTGTTAGCTGGCCAAGTACTTCTTGAGCTCTTCAGAGAAGATACCTAACTGTGGTTTTGCTTATATTCAAAAGGAAGAGCTGAGGGAGTTTTTCATACTGGTAAATTCCTTACATCATGTAAGTCATCTTATCATGCATTGATCTGCTGATGGATGCTCGGGCAGTGGAAGAGAAGGGACACAAGTATATTGTGATTTGTGATAACCTGTTCAAGGCCAGGTTGGGTGGGACTTCAAGGCCTCGTCTAGTGGGAGGTGTCCCTGCCCTTGGCAGGAAAGTGGAACTAGGTGATCTTTAGGGTCTGTCACAACGCAGACCATTGTGTGATCAGGTACTGAGTGGTAATCTGCACACATTTCAACAGATGTGACCACTTGACTTGGAGTTGGTGCTTTTCAAGGCTTCATCTAAGTGTTCCAGAACGACATATGGTTAGTCCATGGTAAAGATACAAACCTGGTTTTTTTGCCAGCAGTTGCAGGAGGTATTCTGGCACTGGAGGTACTCTATCCAACTCTCCAACTCTGATTTTTTAAGTTTAAATTAATACTTTCCAAGATCAGGGTGACTTATATTGCTCACTACCTAGCTTTAAAATTAAATGATTTTCAGTTGTTTGATCTTCTGGTATGTCTAATGTCTTCTCTTTTTGAAGTACTCTGTATACACTTCTTCTATCCTGTCACCTCTTTACTTTTCTCTAACCACTCTTGAAACAGCTTCTCTTCACATGCACCTAGGATTTGGATATTGCATTCCTGCAAAGAATGATACATCATTTTTCATAATCCACTCCACCTACTCCCCACCTGCTCCATCTGTGTTGCTAAGGGATAGCATAAAGCATGTGCCAATGACTGGCTATAGGTTTGATCACAATTCCCTGAAAATAAAGACTACATTGAAATTTGTACATTTGTACATTGAAATGTTGTACATTTGAACTTTTAAAATAAGATTCAAATAAGTTTCTAAATGAGGTGTCATTTATCATAAAATAGCTAAATTGTTGTTAGAAAAATTAAGATAACAAAGTTGGGGGAGTTCTTTAGCTCTGTTTGAATAAAAAAAATTAAAAATTTGGAAAATTTAATATAGGAAGAAGTGTGCTTAACTTAGCCAGTGTTTGCCTTTTCCTTTTTTTGTCAGAAGACCTGGGTTATTAGTGCTCTGGTTTAATTGGTTTGCAGTCCTTTCTCAGAGTGGTAGTGGATGGGTAGGTTTTTAACACTGAAGTTTTCTTCTCACTGCCTCTTCATATTTCTGTTCAAGTTCATATCAATGTGTTGTGGTAGTAAACTGTTGCAGGACAGGTTAGAATTAGTTGGGTGCAGTATCAGTTTCCCACTTCCAGTGCTGATGCAGTTTTTTAGGACATTCATACTCTCTAAAGAGAGAGAGGCAAGAGACTTACTTGTATAACTGCAGCATAAATTTATACTTCAATAGTGGGATTAAAACAAATACTTTATTTTTATAGTTTAGTTCAGAGACTCAGTTTTTATGTTTCTATCCTTAATTGGAGCAAATCTGGATAAAATTGATAGTGTTTTGGTGAAAATGAGAACTGTAGCCAGTTTGTGTGTGCATTAACAAATGGCTTTTGTATGGGAAGCATAAGGCTGATGAGTCTAGTTCATTTTCACCAGAGGGAGGATAATAAGGGGATGATTTGCCCCATCTTTTCTTTAGCAGCTGTGTGATAGCAGCCAACAGAGAGTTGGGAATCTTTAAAATAAGAGCTGAGTGTATATGTGTGCTTGTCTGCTTCAGGTAAAGGTGAAAGTGAGCAGAGGTGTCCCTGGACAAGCAGCCTAATGCTTACAGGCTTGGGCTAAAAAGGGATAAAAGAGAAACTGGAATAGAGCAGAAGGGAGGAATGGGGAGGTAGAATCTGTCCTCTATGAAGAAAAGCCAGATAGATTTTTTTCCTCTCTGAGAAACTTATGGTAGATTTTTTTTCCTCTCTGAGAAACTTATGGTAATGCAAGTTGTCCGAAGAGAATAAGCAACAAAAGCCTTTGCATTTTGTGTCAGGCTGAGCACAGTATTTCTGCTGGGAAGTATGACTTGAAACTCACAAGTTTTTGCCAATCATAATCTGAGATAATTCAAGTTGTGTTTGCACTGAGCTGATTAGGACCTGTGGTTTTGTCATAAGCATGCAACCTTGTAAGAGCTGACCTATGATGTAATTTAGGTATACGAGCTCTAGTTCCTGTGGCTGATGGATCATTTTATGAAAATCACTTGGAAAATGTAAGATTAAGAAAGATGAGCACCCATGTGGAGAGTGACATTCTTAGTCCTGTATGTTAAATCTCTTGTGCAGAATGTTCTGTGTGGCTGGAATGTGAAGGACTCACTTAACCTGCACTGGTACCAGGTGATCTGTGTTGTGGCAAGTGTGGTGGGACTTGTGCAAAACAGCTTTGTGTCCAACATGCATTTGTATTGCCTTCAGTGTCTGCTGGGTACATAACAAACCTGTTACTCAATAGACATCCTGTCTTGCCAGGTGTTCTAAATGCTACAATAAATCTGTCACTGTTCCTTCTGCTTTTGTTAGTGCTGGTTTTGTCTTTCAGGTTTTGCAGCGTGTGTGGGATATAGGGAACCTGATATGTAGACAAAATACATGAATAAAATAAGAAGGTTTGTAGGTGTCACAAAATGTTTGTGAACTTAATGTAAATAAAGCACTTCTGGTATTTGAAGATGCTATGCATTAATTTGTAGGCTATAAATTAGAAAAAATACTGTTGGATTTTTTTTTTTTCCTGATCAAAATGTAAATTTTTGCTTCTTTATGAAGCCTTCAACATAGCTACTTATCAAAGCTGGTTTAATTTTGCATGACTTCTTTTGGTAAATATGAAGAATTTATGCCCGCTTGTGACTTCTGGAAGGTTATAGCAGCATTGCTGCATCTATATTCAGCAATATATTTGTGCATTTATCAGTTAGATGTAATTGATGGTTGGCTTTCAGGGGAGCATCTTTAGACTCCAGTGGCATTATTGTAAGGAAAAAGGTTTTCAGAAATGCTTAATCAAGATGTGCATGCATTTTAATACGTTTTTTCAACCATTTTTTTCAGCTATGGAGCTTGTACTGAAAGCATTGCAGGTTGTATGTCTTATTTATCTTTCTTGTTAATAGTAATTTCATTCTGGAAGGTGTGTGTAGAGAGTGTTGAATGAGGGACAGGATGTGATTGTCCATCTTGGTTTCCAGTTTCAGGTCTGTCCAAAGAGCTTGTGTGTTTCCACCCCGGGGCACCGGACGGACCTGTTCCAGCGGGACCCTCAGAACGTTCTGATCACAGACTTCTTCGGCAGCGTCAGGAAGGTGGAGATCACCGCAGAGACGCTTTCCCTGGACCGCGGTGTGCCTGGCCTGCAAAGCAAGTAAGTGGGCATTATTTACACCTGATTTCTACAGCCTTGTGCCACAAAAACAAGGCAGTTTTTTAACTGCCAAGGAAAAAGAGCTCTGACTTCCTGTCATTTCTTACAAGGAATCAGGGAGCTAATGTGGACCTCCTACTGTCACGAATTTGTCAGCTGAAAACTTTGTTTAAAAGTGCCCTCTCCTTTCCTGACCCTTGTAAATAAATGCTGCATAAGACCAAAGTGTGGATGTCCACGGCAACAGAAGTAGTTTAAAATTTTCTTTCTTCCTTAATGTTTTTTCTTTAGTGCTCAAATATTTTGTTACTGCAATTCCTGCTTGTGGTAATTTGCCCCTCCCAGATAAGCTCTGAGTATAACCCATCAGGTTAGGTGCTTGATAACAATTAGCTTTTTAATAAATTCTTTGTTTCAGTTCTCTGAATTCTCTGGCCTTTGACATTATTCTGTCCTGAGAATTTCTGTTCCTGAGATGTAGTGGTTCATTTGATTAAAATTACTGGTTCAAGTTCATTGTTTGAAGTCGTAACAGGGCTTCCATTACTTTGTGGATGAAGAAAGAAATATAAACTTCTTTGTATTTTTGGGATTCTGTTGCCACCTATTGGGAAGATGTAAAGGAAGATGTGCTTGTTCTGTAGGGTTTATTTAGCATTGTACTTCCATTTCTGTTGCGTCTTTTGTGCTTGATGATACTGCCCTGTAGGAGGGGGAAGAAAAGGATTGAAATATTGTGTTATGTCAGGGACTAAATACTTTTCAACACATAAATTTATGTAAATTCTTGTCTGCCTTGTTTACTGTTGTTCAAGCCAGTGGATAGCAGTTTCATTTATTTTCAAGGTAACAGTAACTCTGGTCCTTGTCATTATAAATATCCTGCAAGGTTAAATGTATTTCATATTTTACTTTCATATTGTATTTATATCTGGATTGCATGCATTAGTCCATACCATATAAATCTTAAGCTAGTTTTGTGATTCCTTAGTATAGAACAGTACTTAGTGCCAATAAATTGGCACTAATTGAAACACAATAAATTGTTTCTTTCACTGAAGAATAAAAAAGCTCTTGGCAAGTAAAAGACATTTGACATTGCTAGTCAAAAACCATGATGAAAACTCACCTATGTGGGTTTCTAATTTGTGGACAATTGAAAGGAGAAATAGATTTTGAAGGACTTTGTCGTTCTGAAACAGGAAATGGCTGACTGGATTTTTCAACTTCTTTGTGTGTGTTAGTTTGGTGTCAGTATTGGAGAGATTGTTGGTGCCTGATGTTACTGCACTGCACACATGGAAGCATGTTGAGAAATGGGCATTCATGCACAGAGAGGAATATTATCCTTGTGAAATGTTCTGATATTTAATGAAAGCTGTATTACATTATCATGGCAATCCACTTAAGTCTGTGAAATTGGAAGGGGTGGGGACATGCTGGTTAAATGTCTGGTTTAATAGTTCTCCTTTATACAATTTTCTAAAAAAGTACTTAAGTTCTTAGTGTCATGTTACTATTTGGAAAGAGTTTATCGACAATATGTTTTTAATGGAGGAGAAAGTATGGAATTGGTTAAAAAAGTACCGAAAAATTGTAGTATAGCTCTAACAGACAGTGATGTGGAGTGCTTAATAAATTCCTTAAGCAGAATTCTGAGGTCAGTACCTCTTGGTATGACAGCTCTGTTTAGCTACAACAAATTTAAGAATTACAGCTTCAAGTGAATTTAATAAATGAAAATGTTAATGCCTTTTAAAAATGCAGTTTTGGAGCATCTCATCTGCAAGAACTAGTTACTCTGGTTTTTTTAGAGAATGTTATGAACATTACACACACCTGTTTCTGAGGGTGTTGAGAAGGCAGAACACAAATTACATGATTTTTGAGTAGGTGCTAACACTGATTGTCCCAAAATAATATAAGAATGACTCCTGAATGAAAGAATATGAGTGCTTATTCTTAACCCTTTCAGTGTCAGGTCATTCTGTGCCTTTTGGGAATGCAGTGGCTGTTGGCACAGTGAGGAAAAACAGCTGGGGAAGGATGGGGCTATCACAGCCTGGTTTATTCTTTTTTGTTTCATTGGGAGAGAACTCAGCCAAGCTTATTAAAGGTGAAATAATCCTTCCAAAATAGTTATGACTAATCACTAATCTTGTTCATGCCCAACATTGTTTTAAAAGCCCTGATGAAGCAGAAGAAAGTAATGGAGAATTGAATTTGGGCCCTTAAGAGTTTGTAAGATTTATTGAGCAAGAGGTATCTGATAGATCACAAGTATATGCTACCAGTACATCAAAATTTATATTACATTGGTTGCTGAGTGTGAAGATGTTATTGGTTTAATATTTGATGAAGTCTCAAAGGCTTCATTCCTTTATGAATAATGTCCTATGTTTTACTCTTCCCTCAATGTTAGCTTGATACCTTTTTTCTTCTCCTTTTACATACTGGTGGCAGTAGAATGCTACAGAATGTTTGTGTTACAGAGCATATCCAGAAAATGAAATCTGGCCCTCAGCTCTGACACAGTCTTAAGTAGTCTCTGTTAGATCTGATTTGCTTGTTTTAAAGCTGCAGGTGTCACAGGTGCAGATAAGGACATTAAAAGCCACATGAACAAAAGAGGTAAACCACTGATTACACAGATTATGGGTAAAGAAGATGCTGTCATGTGAGGCATGTACATGTAGCAGGATTGTGCTGCTGGCAGACTGTTCAAGTTCTCATCTTGCCCACTGCTGTGACTTTGCCAAATCTTTTCAATAGTTTGTTCTTTTGTTACACAATTGCTTAGCAATTACTTGGTTGTACAGATCCGCTCCCAGGCCCAGCGTGAGCCGTAGCTGTGCAGCCAGATCAGAACTGGCAGCTTCACGTGGAGCTCGTGCCGTGACATTTGATGAGTGAGGCCTTTGAAGTTTCCTCTGGCTTGGGCTGAGACTCATACAGAGAACAACTACTAATTAACCAAGAGAAGAGGCTTTCTTTCTATCCACGTAGTGGTAGGTGAATATTTGCGAGTAAAAGCTTTAAAAAATAAAGAGAAGGTTCCTCTGCTATTTCCTTTCTTCATAGCTGGTTCAGTCTAAGCTGTGTTCACTTCAAAAGGCTTGTTCTGCAACTGCCTCAGTCCTGACAGGATCTGTAGCTGCCAATTTTAGCAGAAAATCTGACAGTCTAGGGGTTCTGAGGCTTCAGATGGTTATGTTTTGTCTAAATCCCCATGCAAGTGCAAAAAGTCAGCATTAAGGAGTAGAAGAAATCCTGCTTCTTTGGAGGAGGAGCCTTGCAGGTTTTGGAAAATCCAATAAATTAGGAGTGTGTCTTTCAAACTTGGATTGTAACTCTACAGCCAGTTGGAACACTTTCTCCTTATCAGTTCTTGTCATGAGGAAAAGAACTGTATCAGCAGAAAGTGTTGGTAAAAATTGGGATGAATATTTCCCTTGAGGGTAGTAAGGAGTGAATTAAAGACAGCATTGTATAAAACCATCCTAATTTAATTGCTTTTGAGAATTAGGCTTTGTATTTAATACTTCTGTTATGAAGAATTGTGATTCTTCACTACTGGCAGTGACTGTTTTCCTAAAAAAAATAAATTGGTCACTTGTATTAGGAGGGATGCTTGTAACCGGCTAATTATGAGTAATTGTTTCATTTGCAGAATATTACCAGCTAATGTTCTCTCAATCTATTTTGTGTGTGTGTGTTGGTTTCTCTTTCCTGTCCTTTCTTCTTTTCCACCACCTATTTTTAATTTGATGTGCTTAATAATTATAGCTGCAGTTGCGTGGTCCTGAAGCCTTGGGGGATCCACTTTATGAACCAATAGGGAATTTGTTTATTTGGCAAGTAGGTGCTGCTCAGCTCAGAGGACTTTCCTTAAATAAGAATGTCCGGGTTTGTTCCGAGATTCCCGTTCGGTCCGTACCGGGTGCCACAAATGTGTGGTTCTTTCACGTTTCATAAGTCACTTTTAGGACTGATTCTGCCAGCTCCCGTTGCCGGTCAGGGTGCCGGTTCCTGGCGGGGGTCCCGCGCTCCGTGGGGCGGGCAGCGCCGGGCGGACCCGCGGCCGCTCCCGGCCAACGCCGGCAGGTGGCGCCATCGCGCCGGAGCGGGAGCGCGGCGGGCGGGGCTGAGACCGGGACCGGGACTGTGATCGTACCCGGGACCGGGGCTGGGACCGTGACTGTAACCGGGACAGCGACCGTTACCAGGGCTGGGACAGTGGCTGTAACCATGGCCAGAGTGAGACCGGGACTGGGACCGGGATCCCTTCGGAATCAGGCGGGCGTGGAAACGGGGAGTTCTGCTGGGTCCTTGTTCGGTGGAAATTCAGCGGGATAACGGGAGACTTTTCATCTTATTTACCTACTGTCCCAACCTGATAGAGATGTAACATGTTTGAGAGTAATGTAAAAATAGGAAAAAACCTCAGAATTTTGCAGGTCTCTACGCATCAGAGTTGAATTCCCAGTGGGAATAAGAAGCTGTTACTTTTAAGACCACAAACATTTTCAGATGGGTTTCGTAATTTTTCCCATGAAGAACACTAATCAGTTACACACGTACTGTATTTTCCTCTGATGTCTTGCAGATTTATTCTGTTCTAGTGGTAAGTTTGGATTTTTTAATCCATGTGCTTTTTAATAGCTTACAAATAATCACAGAAGATGGGTGAGCTAATACTTGCTGTTAAATATTTTTTGCTGGATTTCCTAAAGTATTTTATTTATAAAATATATTTGGGTTTTTTGTTTGCATAAAGATAGGTCAATATACCCATAGGTCATATATAGTCATAGACATATATACACACACTCCTATATCTGCTAGTGTAAAGGAACCTTTCAAGGTAATACAATTGAAATTAGTCTGAAGACTATAGAAGGAAAAATTACATAGGAGGGCACAATCTCACTAGTATAATGTTGGTATAAAATAAATAAGGATGAGTGAAAATATCGAAAGGAACTGCAAATATAAATTGGGTGGGGAAGATTTTAAATCCACTGAAGTGCTGTGCTTGATAATTACAGTCCCTCTTTAGCAAGGTATTTTTAAAAGCAGCTTTGAGCAATTTATTTTTTGTTCCTTTGAAAGGATTTTTGACCATGCATTTTGACAGATATTGGGGGTTTTTTTGGTAATAAAAAAAAAAAGATTTTATTTCAAAACTATAGCTCTTGACTCAGACTTTCTTTGGTGATTTTTTCCCCCTCTTCCTCCAAATTTTTGTTGTGTGTGTGATCCTCCATTTTTTATATGAGAAACCTTCAACTGTTGTGCTTCTATCATTTCACATTTTCAGTATAACACTCCTTTGTTGAAGCTATATATAGTTTGTTATTTCTAGGTATAATTTTAATAGGTAAAGAAACCTCTTGGTCTGTAGAGGTAGCATGAAGCACATGCAAGTCAATGGCAATATTTTATTTGATTCAGCTTTTGAATCAAGTTCAGTACCTTTACATTCTTCACAAGTGACTTTGATATGCCAGTTGACTTGGGCACATATAGTGTTAGGCAGTCTAAAATTGTTGCATGGCAGATTTAGTGGGAGATCTTAAGTATGTCTAGTATATTTTAGCATCATCTTGACAGCTTGAGAATATCTAGATATCAGAGGGTATTTAATGTAGGGTTTTTATTTTGTTTTCCTTTATGTACTCCTTTTTATACCTTTCTTATGTAAAATTCTTGTTTTGTTTCATTATTTCTTCTTCATCTCTTCTCCCTGTGTGATCTTTACCTGCTATTATTTTTGCAGTTGAGCAGGCTGCTTTATAATTGCAGTCTCCTGAAGTGCTTGTTATTCTTTCTAGTGCTATTTATATAGAGGTCCTGGCTTTGCTGCCCAGGTGCTAAATAAAAATTAATGTCTGTTCCTAGTGGTATTTCTGTAGCTGTGTGCTCTATGTTGCTGCTGAAGAAGATCATGAAAACAGCTGTAGCATTTGGCATAAGTCTGACCAGGAAATATTTTCATGTAATTTTGGCATGTTTTCAGCACTGTGAGCTAACATGGGAATTTCAATAAAACTGTATTACTGTTATTTGCTTCCTGTCAGAACAGAACAGAGCTGCTGTTGATGTTTGTTACCCTTCTTGTGTGATTTCAACATAGTGAAAAAACAGGGGTGAAGAGAAGCAGGCATCTGGAAGCAGTGACTGTGGAGCTCTTAGGTCTTTGGAATTTAGAGGCCAAGCTCACATCAACATTTGTTATGCCCTAGAAATTAATCTGTGCACATAACTATTAAATTTCCAAAATAATTTTCTAAATTACTGCTTTTTAAAAACATGATATTAAGCCATATGCAAGTTATTTTAGTCTTTGCTGGTTTTCATATTGTCAAAAATCTTACCCTTGATTTTTTGAGCACCTGCGGGATGACCTTCTGGATGGTCAGAAATTTCTGCCTCTGAAAATCCATGTCTTGTCCAAAGCTGTGGAGGGAAGTGCCTTTGCAAGGTATTTACATAACAATGGTTGAAAGACCATAAACTGATCTTGGTCTACACCTTCCAGCCCTCTCAATAGGAGGGACCTTTCTCAAGTCAGGCATTTGCTGGACCAAAGCTCTCATCATAGAGCTCTTACATTGATTACTGAAATGCAAGTCCCTGAGGCCCTGTTGTTGCTTTTGGTGAGCTGCACAATGGTCTGGAAGATTGACATGTGTCCCTGCTTGTTTCTGAAGGCTCTGCTACACTCAGGGAAGTTATGCTGCTCAGTGGGCATACTGAGAGACCTAGTTCTGTAGCAAAGAAGTGAAATGTAAGTTGTGAAAGAAGAGCTGAACTCTAAAAAAAAAAAAAAAAAAAAAAAAAAAAAGCATTGCATTATTGCCAGGCATCTCTATTTTCCATCCAGCTAGGTCTTTGAATAGAATTTCTGATATCAGGGGAGCAAGAAAGTCACAATTGCATCAAAGGATGGAAAGAAAACTAGAGGTGATTACAAAAGGCAATTCTGATCACATAAAGCACTGGATTTACAGATGGCTTGCTGAGCACTGTTTAGTATTACTTTATAAAATGAGATTGTTTTATGTGTTTGGTCAAGAGTATCAGAAATCCATAGAAACAGATGCTGAATACACCTACTGAAGTGCCCAAGCTACTGTTAAGATTATTTTATAAAATTTGTAGAATGGCAAAATATTAACTCTGAGGTGAGATTGATCTTTCAGGAAAAGACAGTAATACTGTAAACAAAGAATTTACTGCAAAATGTGATTTATTCAGCATTTTTGCAGGCAGAAGACTGATAGCATGAAGAGTTTGTTATTGGTAAATAGCAGGAGAAACAAACAAGAAGTAATGAAGCACAATAAAGTATTTTGTATTCCCTGGAGTGGAACAAGAAAAGAAAGCAGGATACCTAGGGGGCTGGAGGAATCCCTGTTCAGGGATTGGATATGTTGTATCTTTTGAATCCTACTAAAGTTAATTAGTTTGGGTCCAGTTTACCATTTGGAGATTCCTGGAATGGCAACTCTGGATGTTTAGCTTCTACAAAATGGTGACAATCAAGCTCGGCTCTGCCAGTTAAATTGGGTACAAGTTTATATGATATTGAAAAAGAACTGAAATGGTTGAAGCCCTCTTAGTCATCTGTCTAGAGATCAGAGCTAATTTGGAACATAAAAACAGGCAGGATTTCTCTTTCACAAAATGAACTGGGAGTTGCTAAGCTGTGTGTAAGTGTGAAGATGTGTTCATATTCTGTAATCCAGCACCAGCATTTATTGCAAACTGAAATTACTATTTTTAAATGTAACCAAGATAAATATATGTTTCTTATGGATGCAGGAATGGTCCAAATCAGTGGGCTCCCAAAATATGTAACTTGAACCATGAGATTGTTTAGGGAATTCCCCTTTCACTTTGTACATATGACATGAAATTAGTGAGGGCACTGCATTACTTGAGCAGCATTTTGGTGACAGGCAGGAATGAGAATTTAGAAGCAAGTTTGGAGAGGGAGAATGTGTCTTCTAACATCCAGCCAAGTGTTAAGACAAGAATAGTTCAGTCCATTAGTTCCCAGGAGAAGGCAAGACCACAATGGAAGCTAGAATCTCCTTTCCTGTAGGGAAGGGAAGAATAATTGTTGAGCATTGGTATTCAAAGTTGCTTTAGCATAAATTCCTTGATTTATATGATAGCCATTTTAAATTTCTCTTCCTGCTGGTTAAAAGAAGTTGCTGAAGTGTAGCTGATATACCAGTTTACTCCACTTCTAAGGGAATGGTTTTTCGGAAACTGAAACAATTAAAAATGTTGCACCTTCTGTTGCTGGATTTTTAAGTTTACAGTGTTACTTTCTGTGTAATTGCTATGTGAAAAACATACAAAAAAAATCAATTCTGTAAGGACCAGATGCAGAGGAAGAGACTGAATAATACTGGTATATTGGTATAATTTTAGACACTGATTGAAGGATAAGGAAAAGCTCTGTTAATCTTTTGGATTAATCTTCAACAGATGATAATCTTTAAATTGATTTTATGCTTTCACTCTTTCTGTTTTGTATCTCAGTATTTAAAAAATGTTCATTAGACTGTTGGGTTTTCAGCAGTCAGTGATAAATGACAGATGCTTGGATTCATACAGATTCAGAATGTGTGGAAGGTACTTTGTAGAAGTGGGTTACCTCTTGTACTTATTCTGAAAAACGTTTGAATTCATGTTTAACTTCAGGAATCTGAGTACCCTCATCAAGTTAACTATTACTGAAAGTGGGTTTGCTGTCCTGGGACACTGACTGTTCTTAAGCCGAAGAATTTATCCTGGGTGCATTTATTCTGCTTGGGAAAGCCAAAGTGGCTGTCAGAGCAGGCACTGAATTGCCTCTGCCAGATGCTGTGGCTGCGCCGTAGCGGTGCCCAGGCGCTCTGCTTGCCTCTTGCACTTGCACTGCACTGTCATGGCAGATGTGCTGCCTCGCTGGGATGGGAAGGGGATGCACAGCAAGGAGAGAGCAGATGCTCTGTGTGCTCCTCTCTGACGGCTCTGTGGCAGAGGGGCAGAGCTGGGCTATGGCTGGGCTGTCTGGATGAACTGCACCGCTCACTGTGCAGTTTGCTCAGACCCCACTGGGCTCTCAGACGGATGGGAGGCTGGGGCTGCTTGGTGCTAAGATGTTCTCCCCGTGGCTGCCTTCCTGGAACTGCAGTCCAGGGCCACAGTTCTGCTGGAAGAAGCTTTCCAAAACTGGGGCCAAATCTGGCTTGCAGATTATCCATCCTTATTTCCTCCCTGGCATCACAGTGCTCTTAAGGATAGGAATGGTTAGATCTTCTACGCAATCAGAAAGTGTACCTAAGTGTAAACTGTGTGGAAGGAGTAGATAAGAATATGTTTTTCTTCTTGTTCCACAATAGTTATTTAAACGTAGCAGGTGGGGTAGTGCATATAGTATTGTAGTTGTATTAAATAATTTGAGTGAGCTAAAAATCAGAAAGGGTTACTTGTGTTCCTAGATGATTCTTGATCCTGTGTTATCTACAAGTGAGACAAGTTATCATAAATATGCTCTAAAATTTCAGTAGTATTTTTGTGTTTGAAATAGTAGGACAAAAGTTACTCCTCTGAATATTTAACAATTTATAACTCTTTTTAGTTTGGGAGAATACAGTGAACCCTGTAGTTGCTCCTAGGTTTATCTCAATTTAACTGTAACATAATATTTAAGCTTCATAGTTCCCCACTGGCTAGTATTTTTTTTTCTGTTGGTTACTTAAGAGTCTGAACCATAACTTCCTGCTAGAATAAAATAGGAATGAAGACTTCTTGCTGTAGGTCTAAATTTTAGCTGGGGAATTGGAGCAGAACAGCCATTAAGTGAAACTGCTCTAAATCTCAGCCATAGAGGACGTAACCTCTGTTTCTTCCTCAGCTGTCAAATAGAGTGCCCTAGTTCCTTTTTCCTTTGTGTGTGGTTTCCCTCTGATATAGTTTTTACTAACAGGTACTTTATTACAAAATATTCTGAGCTGACTTCTGTCTTATTAGATGCTTATGGATGTCTCCATAAAAATATATGGCATATCTGTAAAATGGATAAATCTGCACTCTGCTCTAATGTTTTAAAACTGGAAACTGTGTGCACACAAAAAATGTGGTTAGATAGAAAATTGTCCTTAAATCAGAATATTTCTATGTGGTTTGCAAATCTAATGGCACTGCTGAAAAATATTAGGCTCTTTATTAATCTGTGGGTTTATAAAGTAATTTAGGAAGGACAAGAGAAAATATTAGCTAGCTGTGGCAGGGAGACTTCTCATGCCATAGATTCAAAGATGATTTACATCAGTCACTGTAAATATTTTATAGTAATAACGGTTGCATTGATGTGATGTGTCTGTTCAGTTACTAACGAGGAGCTGTGTCATGAAAACAGCTTCTCCAGTTGTCATTCTTGGGGATGCTTCCAGCAACACTGGAAGCCGTGGAAAGGTCATGGATGAGGACACATTTCCAGTTGGTGGTGGAGTGTGGGAGAAAAAAAAATAGTTTTTATATGTAGCTGTACATATTCTGCAAACAGAGGGATTCCGTTTTGGTCACAAAATTCTTACTGTATTGCACTATTGAGGTTTTGTGCAAACATAATTATTTCTTTAACACTATGGGAGAGTACCCATCAGCCAGTTCATAATTCTGTGCTGTATTATGACTGTTCTTAAATTCAGATAATAGTAAATATAAAACATTTAAAATTACAGTGCAGTTCTTAGAAGATTATCATTATCACTGCATTGAATTTTGTGTACATTTATGTGAGTTTTATGGATGAAAATTATAGATGCAAGAGATGTTTTAGAATAATAGTGATTAGTAGTTTATGTGGTATTTATTTATGGTCTTACATCACCGAGGAGGTACTTAGTTGGTTTTTAGGTAGCCTAGGTAATTGTTTCTAACTGGTTTCTCACTGTTTCTTTCTGCTTTCTCTGGATGCAAAAAGAAGTCCATTATGAGATACATTGAGACTGGAAAGAAAAAGTGGGGGAAGGGGAAGCTCATTTTACATCTTAGTAATTATATCATAAAATGGAGCTATGGAAAAGACCTAATTGCTGTGTGACTATTGCCTGCATCTTGCTGTGAGCATAAGAGAAAGCTATAAAAAAATGTGGCTGATACAAATATCATTGGAAAGGAGATCCCACCTACTGAGGAAATCCAGCCATCTTTAATGTGCCAAATGAATATGCAACCTGCACATGGTAACAAACTGAAGTCTCAGTAAAACTAGGGTAATGCAAATTGAAACAGGGAATAATTAATGTATTAATGCCTTTTATGCCTACTGTGCTCATCTAGTAATCAGATTATTTTGTTAAATGTAATTAGAATTGTAAAAAGAATAATTATGTAATAAAGCTAACTTCACCAGAAATTTGAATAGAAACAAAATTGCTGAAATGAAGTGAAGCAAATTGTAGATTATTTATTTTCACCTGTCCTTGTAAAATAGAAGTGTAATTTTTAGGCAGGCTTCTTACATACTGAATTGAAAAAAGTTACTAGAAGAGGAGGGCATCAGGAAATCAATATAATGAGAAATAAGAGCAATATGCATGATAGTCATCTACTCAAATTAAAAAAGTAGCTTCTGATTATATAACCTGAAATTAAGGCAAATTTCCATAACCGTAATAAAAGACAAAAAGATGAATTATAACTGTTGAGGCAAAGAATATTGAATGCAACCTATCCCCAAAGAAAGTAATACAAAATCGTTTTCAGAGTTGAATTCTGTGGAGCAGTAATTTTCTTAGCTTGTAAAGCCTTTTTCTTTTTGCTCATGTTTTTGATACTGCTTAAGAAAATGATACCATTAAATATAATTAATTTTAGCAAGGGTTATTTCAGTAGCCCATTCTGCTGAACTGGATCAAACTCCAGCACAGCCCTGTAAACATTACAAGTCAGGGGCCAGATTCAGGTAATTCTCTTCGAATAAAACTTCAGTCTAGTGGTGCTACTTTTGGACCTTGTTTAGTGAGTGAAGTAGTTAATCTCTTTCTTGCCAAAAGTTTGGTGTGGATTTATTTTTTTGAATGTTCAGTCCTGTATGTTCGTTTAATGTTGTGTCATTTAATTAGCTCAGTCTGATTGAATGGCCGTGTGTATTACTTTTGGTGAGTAAGGTGGTAAGTTCTTCTGAAAGATTATTCCTGTCTGGAGCAGAAAAAGATAACCTTGTCCTGTAGAAAATATCAAGAGTGCAACAAGGGAAAGCAAACCTTTAAGATCAAATCCACATTGAAAAATTTAGCCCTAAACTTAAATATTCTTGGAAAAATAGATTTAAACTAGAATCTTAGGGAAGAGTGTTTGGAAATGGCTCAAACCTTTGCATGTATGTCATCTGTTTCTTGGCATATGGAGTTTGTTTCCTGTAGGTTACAGATTAACTTGGTAACAGACTGTGTGCTGATCTTAAGAAATACTGGATTAAAGTGACCAGAAGTATTTTTTTCTGTGACAGGAAGATTTGGACTCATGCCAATCCATAGTGGAAATGCGGTAAATAACACAGTTCTCATTTAGTTTTGTTGTGTCCTTCTTAGTCTGTGTGAAACAGCAGTGATTACTTTTATTTCAAAAAGTTTTCACACAAAGTCTTCTGTTCCTCAAGCATTGCTATTTTTAAAAATTGGCTTTATCTTTCACCTGCACAATATGCAGATTAAAAGGAAGAAAGAATTGTACCCAGGCATTTAAAAACAAACAACCCAACCCCCTGAAAACTCCCACTTTAATTGCTAGTTTTCAGTATTTAGCTAAACTTACCATTTTTTCATTTGCTCTTGTGAAATACCAGGATTCTCATCTGGTACAGTATCCAGCACCTTAGTCAAAGAACTATTGTTATAGAGCAGATAAGATTAAAAAAAAAGTCATTGGGTTTGATGAAAACCTGCATGAACATTGAGTGGAAAAAAGCCAAAGTTACCATAGCAACCACCAGTGCTTTAGAAAATAGCTGAGTAAAAAGAGCAGAAATGTAACAGAAAATATGAGGGCCATTTCATAAAGCATTAAAAATAAAAACGAAATTTAAGGCAAATATGATTACTGCTCAGCTTTTATCTCAGAAATCCCTGATAAGCAGCAGCTTGTCTTTATTTAAAAACAGGACCACTGTTGATAAAGTTTTAGTGTTTAGTCCCCATTAGACCCTATTAAGGAGATACTTTTGTGAATTTGGTTAAAAATGATTGAAAGTTTTATGAGTTGTTGTTTGTTGGGGTTTTTTTTCCTTACCTTTTTTTTCTTTGCAAATGGTTTTCTGAGCATCTGCAGTCTTAATCTGTGCAGAAGAGTGGGCTCTGAAAATGTCCTTTATGGTACAAACATGACCAAAAGTCCTATTATTAATAAATGTGGTTCCACAGTGACACTACTGTGAGTTCTTCATGATCACATAGCACTGTCCTTCAGGACAGGAGTAGCAAAGGCAGCTTTATAATTCATGGACAAAAATTTCAGGAGACAGCTACATTGATAAAGTTTAGGGGTGTGAGCTGCCCATTCATAGCACTTTTACTTAAAATAACAGGTACAGTCTGTCACCTTTGCTTTTGTATCTGAACCTACATTCTGGTATCAGTGATTAACTTAAAGGTGAGCTTTCATACTTCTTTTGTCTTTTTTGTCTTTCTGAATGGAGTCAGCACTCTGCAGTGCATTGGTATTGGGTAAGAAGTCTGGTGTTTTGCCTATATATTGCTTCACAGTTGTGCAGGATTCGATTTGATGTGGGTGGGCATCAGATGTTGATGGGATAAAATGGCAGACATCTTTTCTTTCCCAATTACCACATAGCTGTTGTCTTAAATTTGATCTTAGTCATCATAGAGCAAAATGGCCCATATTGGAACCATAACCAACTAAGAAAACTATGAAAAAAATCACTTCAATATTCTGTCCTGAAAAACTGCTTCACATGAGGATTGAAACAATCTAAAACTTTGAGTATGAAAAGGAGAACAACAAACACTTTATCCTTTCTTTATAATACAGTCTGATTCAGTTCTTGCCTTCTCTTCAAAGACTGTGTTGGTGTGTGCTTGGCTGCAGCAGAGTTATCCTCTCCCATTGTTAGAAGATGATTCTGTGTAGTAGGAGATGGTACTTAACTGTCCTAGACAGAGCTGTAGCCTGGAGCTTTGTGTGCATGTCACAGCAGTTCTTACTGGCATCTGTTTCTTTGGGAAAAAAAGGCATTGTTTCTGAACAAACAGATTTTGGTTATTTTATAAACCACTGTGAAACAAAAGTATTTTCTCCTCTGGTCTCATGTGGAAGTTTATAGAAGGCTAAAAAGTCTTGCATCATTCCCCAAAGTCTTCCTGTGCATCCAAATGAAACATTTGTGATGAGTTCCATATTGCAAAGTGGGTAGAGCGTTTTTTCCTCCCCTGCTGTTGTCAGAGTTACAATTACACGTTTGTATGGAAGTGAGAACTGAAACTGATTAAGTTGAAATAATGAAATTGTGAATTTTGTAAGAAAGAAAGGTGGTGTGAATTTCTGTAAATGCTTAAGGTTCCTTCTCTGCAAAATTCACATGGAAGACCTAGAGGCACTTTGGCACTGATCTCTTGCTTAGCTTCCTCATCTAAAAGCGTTCTGTAGTGCCTTTATAGCATGACTTCTGCTCCAGATCAAATGCAACAGACTGCTTACTCCAGTGAGTTCTTCCCTAGGAATAACCAGGAAAAAGATGTATTCTGGACAAGATCATTTTAGTGTCTCAATACAAGCCTTACATGGCATATTTGATTAATTCTTGTCTATTATCACGTTGGGGTTTGACCTGATTAATTTTTCCAGTGTGGCTGGACTTCATGTAGTAGTTTTGTGCTGGGGCAGAGGATTACAAAGCAGCCAGGTAATGAGCACAAACTGTGGTGGAACATCCTGGAGCCAGGACAGAGGCAGTGGAGGTGCTTGCTCTGCTGCAGCTGGGCTATGTCATAAGTGGTTCCCTGCAGGAATGAAGGCTGTCTGATGAGCCCTCGTTCCTGCAGGCAGAACCCTTTGCACTGTGTGCCAGCCTCTTCCAGGGGTTTGATTCATAAGTCCTGCAGAAGTCTTCCAAATCTCAGTGTGTGGCCTTGTTACCACCTAACGGTGTGCTCAGCCTCTGGAGTTAATGTATGGTATGCTCTGACAAGGTACTGTTGACATGTGCTTTGAATTTGAAACTCATGAGCACCACTTTATCAAATAGTTTTCTGTGACATCTCTGTTAAGTTCCTGCAGAACTTAATACAAGTAAAATAGGTATTGTTGTCTTGCATTTGTTGTGCTGTGTTTTTATAGACGTGTGGAAACTTAGCAGTGTAGTGCTATTAGTGGGTTGTGGAGGCTTGAAACATTATGTTGTGAGAAAATGAAGTCTGTCACTAACATCATGAGGTAGGAACACAACTGACTGATCTCTGACTATTTTGGTAGATGAAAATAAACCCCACTAGGTGGTGCAAGTAAATAAACCACCTGGCAAAATACTTCTCTCCAGATGAATAAACTTGGGGAAAGTGTGTCTTTCACCAAATTAAAATATATTATTTGATTGTTTACTTGGGTTTTTTTCATTTGTGGTTTTGCACAATAGTTATTAAAATTTAATATTTAATGCTGTCTTTTCCACATAACAGCCTTCCTACGAGCTGACTGAGGCATTTCCAAGCTTGGCATCTACTCAGAGTATTCCTGCTCAGGATCTCTCTTGTTGCAGTTTACCCTACACAGTTTATCCTATATTTCCCTTTGGGTTTGCTTACCTTTATAGCTCTATGGTGTACATACAATCAAAACTGTTTGTTCAAAGAAAGATTTCAAACAGTAAGTTACAGTAAGGTACTGTCAATTTACAGTGGAGTGAATAAGGTTCCAGTAGAAAATAATTATGACATATCATGTATGTGGTTAGTCTGTAAGGGTTAGTGTGTATGTCAAAGAGATCAGTAGTTCTGTTATGTTTTATTTAGAAACAAACAAATAGAAAACCGCAAAATGAAACTCGAGACCTTCATTTTACTTTTTCATTGTACTCCTGAGGTGACTGTAATATAACCTTACCAGTTCATGTTGTGCTTGGCTATGCCATTGTCTTAAATTCAGTCTGTATAACTTTTCAATATCCTCCACTCTCCACTGAAAACACCTCTTGTGCAATGGTGGTTTTACTGAAGATGCAGTGGCCCCTACATTGTCAACATATTTTTATAACCATAAGATCAGTAGCAAAAGTTTTTGAATAACAAGAAACCTCACATTCTTGAGATAAGTGGAAGACCCCAGGAATTTCTACCTGTGGAGAGCCATCAGCACTCTCATGTTCTTATCAGTAATCCTTTTAGCAGAGTTTGTATGGCTTCCTTGTAGACTGTAGGCTGCAGCTCTTGCAGGAAGGCAGCGGTGCTGAGCAGAGGCTGCGGGTGCTGCAGTCAGTGGGTGCTGCAGTCAGTGGGTGCTGCAGTCAGTGGGTGCTGCAGGTGCTGCAGTCAGTGGGTGTTGTTCCTGCTCACCCACCAGCCCAGCACAGCCGCGCCTTTCCTGCTGCCGCCTGCCCTGGTGTCCGTGCGGCCCACGCCCGCTCCGGGAGCACAGCGCATCGCTCAGTGCTGCATCATCACCTTGCAGTGCAAGACTCTGGGATGAGACTGAGCTGCAGTCACTGAGCAGCTCTCTAGTGAAAGTTCAGTGTATTACTGTGCAGGGCATTTACTGAAATGGAAATTTTTCATTTCAGAGTGACTCAGGTATTCATCAGCTGGGATGGGTACTTGCCACATTCATCCCAGTGTTGACAAATGCGGGATTTGGGGTTGGTGTTTTGATTAGGGGTTTTTTGTGGGGTTTTTTGCTGGGTTTCTTTTTCTAGGAAATAAGACATTAAAGTATAAAAAGCTCATGCCAATGAAATCTCAGTTGACCAACAGCCATAAAGAATATATGCACTAACCACAAACAGTCAACACATACTTTGAGTTTTGCAGTAAGATTCTGTTGCACTGTATAGCCTCTACAGAGTGCACATAGAAAAATTGCAACAGAGATACCAGTCTTAAAATGCAGTAAGAAAATATTTTTTTCCTTAGTTTCCTTGGGCAGAGGACCAGCATACTCAATTGCCATCATGCACTTTTGGCTATTACTAACTCCAAACCCAGAGTTGAACTATATGGTGATGCAAGTAGAAGGGCCTCGTGGTATTTCTATTAAAATACTTTGATATTCCTGTTGTACAAAAATCCAGTGCCAATGGTTTTGGTTACCTAGATTGTAGTAGCGTGTGAGAGTGCCACTTATGAGTGAGGATCCGCTATAGCTGAGCAATGAACATCTGCACTTGCACACCTTACGCCATGGTGTTCATTTTGTTGACAGCTACATTGAACATTCATGAAAATATGAGAGAAAATGAGTGATTTAAAAAGGAAGATTGTTTTCCATGAAACACGTAAAACATGAAGTTAAAAGGTGCAAGACAGAATATAAGCTCTTTACCAGACTTCATATATTTGATAATGTAGCATTTAAAATTCTTTAGAAAGAGGTCTTTCGGCCCTTGCCTGCTTTGTGCTTCTCTTAATTTCTGGAGGTTTTTTTCTTAAGCAAATTACTGTGTAATTGGAGTTGTTCCATTGTTTCTCTAACTGTTACTTATTCCATCTGAAGGTGTCAGAAGAGAAATCTGGCTTCATTATCTCTGCTAAATGAACTTTTAATTTTGCCTTCGTTTCAAAGTTGCCTTTTATGCATACGTGTCTACAGGCACAGCAGCATGCACACACACTCTCACACACACACACACACACATATATATATATATATATATATATGTTTGGGATTGTGAAAGACCTTGCAAAAGCACTGGAGAGCTTGTTCTACATAAGATGCATTGAGAGGCTGAAATTCTAAAAACTGAGTGACAGATTGGCATTGTGATCTTTTCTGCTTTACACAGCCTCTTGGTGCTGGTATCTACTGATAATATACATTTAACATTCAGATTTACTGATGCTATGTTCTGTAGATTATAAACGTTTGCAGAAAATGACTTATAAATAATGGAAGAACAGACTATAAGAATGAGATAAAGAATGAGATTAGGTTAAAAATATTAGGCCTCCAATCTTAGTTGACGTTTTAAATAATTTTTGTGTAAACCCTTGCATTTGTTTAAAAAGAACCAACGTGGAATAATCCTCTGACAAAAGAGTGAACTTGCCGTTTTTTCTGTTTTATTTTTGAAAGTAAAGCCAGGTGAACCCATTTGTTGTATGTACTCCACTGTCATAAGGCAGTCTTATAAAGTCATGGTCAGCTTAAGTTTGGGCATGAGTGAATACTGAAATTTAATTTTAAAAGTTTAAGTCCTATTTTCAAAAATGACTATTTAATACTAGTCTTCATTAGACATTTTTATTAGTGTAATAGTTCTACTAACATATTTTTACTGTCAGCTGGGTCCAACCCATAAGGTGTTGTTGAAAAAATGTGCTAATTAATTTTTTTGGAACTTTCATTTCACAGAAGTAGCTTTTCTTTATTGCATTATAAAGAAGGTCTTTGATGATTGCTTAAACATTACTTGGCATTTACCATGCTGCAGAATTGATATGTAAATAAAAAGCAAACTTTGTAAATAAATATTCCATACTAAAATGGTTTTATCTCTTTACTCTTGCAGTAAGACAAATAAATCTGTACAGAGAATTTAAGATAACTGAGAAGAAAGAAATGGAAGGGACATGCCTGTAGCCCTCAGAGCTGTTTGTATTCCTGCTCTAGCAGGAACTCTCTTCTTGTCCCTGGGAGAGTGCAGAGAGAAGGGGTGCTGATAGCCTGTGGCACGCTCTGAGCTACTGCATCTGTCCCTTCCCAGCAAGAGGGGTGAGGTAATCAGAAATCTGGACTTGGCAGGTGTCTGAGATGCCAGATTTTGTGTCAAGTATTTGGATTAGAAACCACCTGTGAATATTGAAAGTTTGGCTTCTCCAGCCTATTGCTTGGCTTTGCAGCTAGGAATAGCTTGCAAATCCAGATATATGTCTTGTGTAGGTATAGCTGACAGATACTGGAGTTAGTACAGCACTGAACTGAATACAAGGGCATAAAGTCCCTCTTTCTGTCCCTCAGGCCTCAGACCTAGTGGCTTGCCTGGATAGGCAGGGGAGTTCCCAAGTTTGTGTTCCTGTTGGGAGGCTGGCAAGTGGCATGCCATGTGCTTGACCCAGGATAAGTATGATTTGCTGCTTCTGCTTTTGTTCTTCTTAAATTGTATGGGCTTAAAGGCTATAAAGTTGGTGAAGTACTGAACTTCAAATAGAACACTCTGGTTAGTATACAGTAGTCTGTGGTGGACAGGAGACAAGTCATTTTTGGTTCTAATACTATTGAAATAAGTGAGGACCGAAAGGCAGACCATAAAATACTAATATGAAGAAAAAGAATGACTGCTCTAAGGGATCAAACATTAATAGATTCTTTGTTTAACATCAGCAGATTCAGTAACCTGCAGTACCTTGGCCTCAGAGAATATGATGTCTTGAGTGTTTGTATTTGAACTGGAGGTTTCATCTGCCATTAACAAGAACAAACAAACCAGAATGCAGACAAAAGTAGGGCACAAGTCATCTATAAATAAAAGAAAATCATGGTCCCAGAGATGATAAAAAGACTGATAAAAAGCTTAAGAGCTACATCCATTCTATGCAGCTTTCTATGAAGCAAAGCCCTTCTAAAGTGGTTTAGCAATATATTGTTACATAGGTACATGGATTCATAGGAGAATAAAGCATTTATTGATGGCTGACTGGAGTGCTACTCAGTTCTGTCTGCTGTGGCCACTCTTAGAACCCTTAGAGTTGGCTGCAGAGAAGAACAGCACTGGTGAAAAAGGGGGAAACAGTTGATTAAATTTTGTAGTAGAGTGTTCTGCAATTCTTGGTGTATCTTGGTTGTCTGCATTATGGAAATGTGTTACTGATCATGTTGTAGCAAAAAAGATCAAAAGCAACATCTGGTATTCAGGAGAGACATGATTGCACAGTAAACCATTTCTCAAAATCCCAGAACTGTAATTTTTATGATTAATTTTCTGAGCACCTAGGGTATAGCATGTTTCAAGAAAATCTGACTCTATTACTGGTACCAGTGTATGCTCCTTTATATACTTGTAGATAGAGGTACAGTTGGTGCCTTCCCTGGTACCATCCTGTCCACAGGAGCTGGGATCTGGCAGGAGGATCAGCAGCCCTGCTGTGAAGGACCTGGAGGTGCTGATGGGCACCAGTGCCATCACCATCAATAAATAGGACAAGCTGCCTTCTGAGCTCCATGAGAAGGAGTCTGATCAGCAGATTGAGCAATACTGTTATCACTTCTCTTTGATACTGCTGAAGCCCTACCTGACACTGTGTCTGGCATTTGGCCTTCCCCTTCAATAAAGATTTTGAATTGCTAAGATGGTCATGGCTGAGGGCACAGGTCCTGTGAGAGAGCTGGTTGAGAGATTTGGGCTTGCTTGCCCTTAAGAGGCAGAAATGTAATAGCAGGCTGCAGCTGTTTGGAATGCAGTCACAGAGGTGGTTAAGGTAAACTCTTCTTGTGGTAGTAAGAGGCACTGGCTGTAGGTTGTGGCTTGGGAAGTTCAGGTTGTGAATGAGGAGAAATGTTTGCAAAGAGGGGTGAGTTAGCACAGAGAGGTTGTGGGGGTTGTGAAGATTCAGGTGGGCAAAGCTGTGGCTGACCTGACCTCGTGCTGGGGAGGCTGAACTGGATGGTGTCTGAAAGTACCTTAGAAACAAGACTTCTGTAATTGTGTGTGGTTACTCCCTTGATGGACTGGAGTAAAGGGTCAAAAAAAGCAAAATGGGAAGCTTGAAATGAAGGGGGTAAGGTAAAAGGTCTGAGGGTGGTTTTGGACAAAGAGGCTGAGAACAGTGCTACTTTGACAGATTTGTGTACTGAACTAAGCAATCTCATGAAAATTATAGCTGGATAGTACATTATGTGACTTTTGAACTGAAAAAATAGAAATATATACTGTAGGTGTAGAAATATTGGGGCTTAAAATATGTGTATTATGGGGTTTTTAGAAGGTGCTTGTTGAAAAGTGTAACAGTACAAAACAATACAGATACATTGTTTAATTTGAATAGTGCAGGAAGGAACAGTAGTATTAAACACAAAATCAACATTCCTATAAAGACTAATTGTGGCCACTAAATAATGGAACTGCTATCTTGGCACGTTCCCAGGTTAATTATTTGATTTCAAAACATCTTCCTACTGATTTTGCTGACTTTCAGTGCACTGGCAAGTGGTGTTGAATTGGTCTGCATAAAGATCGGGCACTGTGAATAAACTTGCAGTTGTGAAAAATGAACAAGTGTGCTTTATCCAGCTGAAAGTATAATTCCAACATGTGTTGGTAGCAGTATCTAAAGTGGATGTGTGATGTGGTGGCATGGGAGGATTTAGACTTTGTTCTTTGAGATTACTGTGAAATTCAGTCATAGGTTTGCAGACACGGAATGATAATTAATAGCCTGTGTGGTTTTTAACCACTCTTGGAAACATTTCCCATGCAATTAGGAGGGAATGGATTCAAGGGGCAGATTTGTAGCCCTGGTTCTTAAGGACAGCACATACACACTTCAAACTGGATCAAACATTTGCTCAGTGAGGTGGGCAGTGTTCTCTTTTGACTGGTTTGAAGCATCAGTAGAAGCTCCTCTGATATTGCTGGACTTGTCTTTATAAACATGGCCCAAGTTTGGGAAATTTGACACTTGCATTCTATTTTTTTCCCCCCACAAAACCTGCCTGTTGTGAGAATTAATTAGCATTAAGCCATGAGCACCTACTTTTAGCTGTGGACTCAAATGGTGATTTTCAGTGATAGAGGAGAGACTTAGTAAGTCTTTTTATCTCCAACTTTTGATTAGCATTTTGTGCTTCTGCAGCATCATCGTGTGGAAGTTTTAAATTAATTCAAAAGAGATTTTCTAATTTACCTAAAATGTGGAATAGTTGAGATAACAAAATGAAGCCCTATAGGTCATGTGGTTTCCAGTAGCAGGAAAGTCAGTTCTGCTTACTTAAGCTAATATTCTTTTTAATTCCTTCTCTCTGTCTTGCCTCAGAATGAAAATTGGAGCAGGCAGAACAGAGAATCCCTTCAGCAACATTTTTTGACAAAAGTCACTGCCTAGAAAAGAGGAGAGAGACAATACTGGTCAGCCTGTGTTAAAACACACCATAGAGTTCTATTACCTCTTTTTAGGATCTTAAGATGGCTAAGAATATGTGGCTTGACAAAGGTTAATCACCTCAAATTCTTCACATAAGAAATTGTGTGGATCACAGAAAGACAGAGGAAACATTTGTTGTAGTCGATTTTTATTCAGTTTATGAACTCAGTGTTTCTGGCAGACTCTGGGAACACAAGCAGACCTTTTTGTGATCAGGTCCAAGAGAAAGTGCTGTGCATTCACAGACTTCAGGTATTTTTTAAACTCCAGAAATAAGTCTGTGTGACTAGTTTGGCTCAAAATCTTTCACATTTATTTGAAAAGAAATGAGCAGATTACAGAAAGTATTTTTATTTCTGAACTGCAAGATGTTTTGCTACTTTATTCCACAGGAATATCTCTCTGTAAAGGCCAGCAAGCTGAAGTGGTTAATTTTACTTCACAATGCAAGTCAGTAGCATCCTTCTTCAAAAAATTATAAAACTGATTTTGTCGAACACTGATTTAGTTTTTCATCACATCAAAGATATTTTCTCTGTCAATTTATTTTTTCCCTTTATCTTTATATTCTATTGTTCATTTTTGTGCAATCTTCCTTTGAAGCTGTCTTTGATAGTCTGCCATCTGCAAGCATTACTGAGTGGAAGTCACAGCATTTGTGGAAGAGAATCTTGGCTGTGCCTGTGAAATGCCTGTACATTTCCAGCACAGCTCCCTCCTCTCCTCATCTTTGGATGTGCAGCAGTGGTTTTCCCATCCAAAGGTGTTCAGACAGCAGTGAAGGGCACAGATGAGTGTTAGTGTTGTGAGACAGCCCTGCAAGGTCCCCCAAGGTCAGCCTCCAGCTGCCCAGCATTCCAAAGCCCAGGACTAGGGTAGTGAAGGGAGATGTTTGCATTTTAGGTCTTTAGAGGGAGACATCCACACTGACCTGAGCAAAGGTTGCAGCAACAAAATGTATGCTGATTTTCAACCCTTTAAAAAACTGTGCCAGGAAGGAGACGTTGTGAGGAAGTTCCCTGGAATTATGATGCTCTCAAGTATTTGCTTCTCTTCTTTGTGACTGTCCATGTGGTAAACATTCATGTAGACAAATCTGGCATTCTCTTACAAAGATGAGAAAAGCATTGATGAGCACACTCTTGAGAGAAGAGTGGAGTTAAGCATGATCTCTCCTTTTCAACCACTGGTGTTTTCCATGTATCTTAGTGCTTCTGTTGTTTAAACATACTCAATTCTTAAATATGTATGAAGTTAGGATTTTACAGATATATCAAGTACCTGGCATCAATCCAAGGTCTAATTCTTAATCTTCTGTACCATGGATATGGTAGATAAATTTCTCAATGGCCAATTTTAAAAACTATTCACTCAAACCCGACATAGCCCATTTCAGCCTCTCTTTAATAGGAAAGCTAATAACTTTTTCTGATGTGGTGCATAAAGCTCTGGTATTTTGTTTTCTTTTTATTGCCAGATGCAAGTGTGTTCCTGTATTTACAGTCAATAAAGCTATCAGTGCTATATACAGGTTTAGATTAATAATTTCAGCCTTTCAGTCCTGGGTATCAGGTTTAGGCACTGCTGTGTTATTTGCATCCCTCGGGCTCGTGCTGACTGTCTGAGCAGTTGCAACGTTTCTGCTCAGAGCTGACTTCTACAAGGGGCACAGCCTATTCCAGCATCTCATTCACATTATTCAGAAGTCATGTCTCAAACAAGCCAGGCAGCACTCGTATAGTACAAATTGTGTCTGCAGAAAAGAAAGATGGTGATCCCCAAACCCTTGCTTCTCATGCATTTTTGTCTCTGATAGTCCTTTGTATTCTGTTCACACTCTGACTTCCAGTTTGGATAGCTTCCAAAAGAGTTGATTCCTTATCAGCACTTACCATCAAAGAACAGGAATTTCAAAAGAGATGCAGTATTACCTGTACATAGGTCATAGGTGTGAAATTCTGTGACCTTTCTGAGCCATCAAGTCTAGAGAACATAAAAGAAGGAAGAAGTACTAGCCTTAGTCCTGCTGCCTGTTATATTAGTGAATGTTTATATTAACCCAGAGAGCCAGGTTTTATGTTACCTAGACTTTTCTGTCCCTTAAATGTCTTAACAGCCTGTTTCTGCCATGAGCAAACCAGTTAGTGATCACGTGTTGTACTATTTTCCCCCCTGTATTTTTGTATTACTTGCAGAAGGTAAAATACATCTCTGCCCTAAAGCCACTGCAGCTATTCTGTGTAGAAGGCCATGGGCTGGGTTTGCACTTGTGGGAGAATGTGCCACCTCCTCATGCTCGGAATTTATTTTTCTTTAGCACACGTTGACTGTCTCCCTTTAGAGCGAGCATACAAATATAAATAGCAAATAAGATATTTCACCAATATCTTGACACGTTTTACTGGATTGAGATTCACTTTCCACAGTTTCTGTTTCATGCTCACTTTCCTTCATCTAAGAGCAGTCGCAGTGGCAGTATAAAAATAGCTTTTAAATTGAATTTTTCAAGATCCTCCTCTTCTGCTATCTCTTACTGCTTCCCACTTCTCTTCTGATTTTACAATTCTTTCTACTCTTTTCTCTGAAAATCAAGATCTCCTTATGCTTTGCATTACCAGCTGTCAGGCATGATGCTGTATATGCTGATATGCCACTGTGTTAGCTTGCTTTGCCACTGTTGGCAGCACTCTGCTGTCATGCTCAATTGAGACAGAAAGGACTGTTTCTTACTGGAAAATTAATTCATGAAAAACTACCTTTGTTTCTATAATATAATTGTTTTGAAAGAAATTAAACATACAAAGAAAACTGTATTACAACAAATTAGTCCTTAATTTTGTAAAGGTTTAAGTGTCAAATATGAATGAACTAAACACAGTGAGGCCAACTAATTTAGTGAAAATACAGCCTCAAATTGCCACATGTGTTTTGAGCACAAATTCCATCAGCTGAGATGGTTTTTGTATTTGGATTTTTTTCCTGACATAACTAGTTCTGAGCAAAAGGGAATGCATCCCTAGGCATCTGGAAATTATCTCTGGAAAGAGTAACCAATTTGCTTGTGTCCCTCTGTGAAAGGGAGATACAAGGTCAGAAGAATTGTATTGGAGATGATCTTTATCCTGGCGTGTTCTCTTCCTCCACCCTTCAAAAGAGGAGGAAGTAGAGCATCCTCTTCTGTGTTGACCTGTTATATTAGTGAATGTTTATATTGTGTCTCCCCCCTAGGCCTTTCTATCCCTTATGTTTTTCTGAAGAGGACTGCCTTTTGCAGGTCATTCTGCCAGTCTAGGAGTGCTGGTGGGCTGCTATTCCTAGGGCTAAAATGAAGGAGCAGTTTTGCAGCAGGTTTCTTTCTCCTGGGTACAGACTGCCCTGATGGACTTCCTTTGATCCATGACAAAACTGAGCAAGGTAACCAAGCTGACTTCCTCAAAGGCAGGGTGAGGCTGCAGCTGTGCTTCTGAGCCAGTCTGGCATCCTGTCCTGCTGCCATGTCAGTGTCACTGTCAATGTGGCCTCTGACACCAGTGTGGCTCAGCCCAGTTGGGAGAATGTCTGAGAGTGGTTCAAGGCTCAGCACCGGCCTGGAGCAGCCAGTTGGGGATGCAGCCCCTGCTTTGGGGGAGAGAATTCAGCCATTTGTGAGCTGTATCATGGGGTTTGATCTTACTGGCCCTGAGCTGTCTCTGTTCTTACAGAAATGACTGGTTAAAACACACCCTTTGTTCCCACTTGCAGGGGATTTTAGGCTTATCTGCAGGAGAGAAGAATCAAAAGTCGGTTGTAGACTTGACAGTTAGTACATCACCAAACACATATACAAAGAGTCCATGGCATTACAGCAAAAAATTTGACAAAACAGGTCTGAACTTCTCTTCCAAAACACATGTGTGTGTGTGTGTGTGAGTGTGTGTATAAACATTGTAGAGTGTGGGCACAGAAATGTAGATGTTTATTTAAATATATTAGACTGTCCACCTACCTAATCTATATCTTATAATTCATTTACATATAAAATAAAGTGTAGTTAAGTGACTTGGGGTTTTTTTCAGAAAGTAAATTAGAAAGAAAATAAAATGTCTTTCTTGATGTTGAATGGTTCCTATCAGCGTAATTTCAATTTAAATCTAATTACTTAAAAATGCATGTTTATACTACTCTCCCCTTCCTCTTTTTTTAAGTTAAGCTTCCTAAGGCTTAAAATTATCTTGATAATTTTTCTTTATCTTTTTTAATCCTTTGTAATTTGAAGGAAAGTCTTTTTTTCTTGCAGTTGACAAGGAGTGTGTTTGACAATGCAAGGGAATGCTGATCCATCTAGACAGAAAAACTGCCAAATGTACAAGGTCCTTGACACAACAGATAGACAAGCTCTTTTTTTTTTTGCATTTCTGCTCAAATTCATTTATAGTAATTTTAGCTGTTACTTTCAGCTTAAATTTTGGGAATTGAGAAACTCTTTTTTAATTTCTCCAGATTCGCAGTGTCCCTGTAAAAACTATAGAGATATTGATGAATATTGTGTTGTGTGTACAGTTGTTTCATATCTAGAACTATGACTAAAAAATGGGCTTAGGTAGCTGGTATCCATAAATCAAGGTGTTGTGTCAGCTAACAGGCTCCCAGCAGAACAGAAGTAATCTCCAATTCACACTGACTGTGTTTGCCAGTCAGGACCAATGACAGAAAGTAGGGAGGAATTGAGTGGAAAGATTCCTTCTGCACTCTGTGGTGAAGTTGCTGAGTCCCCTCCAAGCTCTGATGGTTGCACTGGACTACAATAGCAATGTATTTCATGTTAAAAGTGTGAATTCATCATTGTCATAGTAATCCAAAAACTCTAAAAGCCATATCGGTAAATGAGCTCTGTAGAGCAGCTCCAGCAGTTCAGAGCCTGCTTATTTAATTTGTCTTAAGCACATTAAACGGTTCTGGGCAGGCTGTCACTGTGATCTTTGAAATCTTGCTGTGTTTCTTTTGTTCTCTGCTTTTAAATTTCTTATACAGAAAGACTTTCATACTCTGTTCATTACAAATTTGTGGATATTCATACTCTTATTTGAGCTTAAAGTCTTTCAAACCACAACAGAAATTCAGTGGTGGGAAAGGAAAGAGATGTGCACTTTGTCCTCTCTCTTTCCACAGCCTGTTGAGTCCCAGTGCAGACACTAAGCCTGGAGTTTCTGACTCTTACCTGGCAGCTGGTCTGCAGGTCAATTAACCCAGCAGGTATGGATCCTTTTTTACTAGAATAGGTATAAGGTTTGAGCCTGAAAAAAATGTCTTGGTTGTAGTTTTTGTCTGAAAATAATTCTACATCATCTTAGAGAAGGGCCTTGTTTTTGTCAGGATCTTTTTTCCCCTTCACTTCTTGTCATAATGTTCAAATTCCTATATTCAGAATTCTTCAGAAAAATAGAGGAATGGCTGATGAAAACCTTGAGTGATACTTTGAAAATGTAGCACATGCTGTGCAGTTCCAGTAGATGAAAGCAGCATGGTTGAAGGGTTTAAAACATGCTTTCATATTAATCTACTATCATGTAAATATTCTTTTAAGACACTGCTTATGAATTCCAATTTTTCAGCTGCAACCACAGTTTATACAAAGTTTAAAGGGTTATGATGTATATTCTTTGTGAAGTATTCACTCTATTTTTTTTTCACACTAGCTTTTTGGCTTTTTGGTAACCAGGACTATACACTACTGTACTGGCAGATGCATGAATATTTGTGGTGTTGAACTTCTACCACATCTAAACACTCCTGTGCACTTGAAGCAAAAATGGGAAATGGTGAATAATCCCTCCTGCCTTTTGAGATGGTCATATTTGAATTATGTTGGCAGGATTGAGTGGAGAAGCTTGTATTGTTAACAGTGCTGAATCTGCTCTGTAAATGCATAAGATTTTTTTTCCACAGGAATTTCAATCCATCTTTCACCAGTCCTTTTCCACCTAAAATGAAATTTAAAGGTTTTCTTAGGTTTCTGCTGCTAAATTTGTGCTTTATGTCAGGGAAGAAAATGCACAATGTGATGAACATTTCTGTTTACTATAAATTTGTTCTTTCACTCAACTTTATAAGAAATACATTCCATTATTGTCGTCCATTTTTCTTCATCCTTAAGCAAAACAGCATCCTGAAACACTTAATTTCATTAATTTAATTCGGTAAACATTGTACTAACTTTGACAAACATGAACTTACTTTCTTCCTAGGTTTCCAGAGGAGGAGTTGGCAACAGAGCCACTAAAATATGCTGAACAACTTCCTGTAGCTCAGATAATACACCAGGTAAGTCTTTCTATTTTAGAAATGCCTTTGAAAATAAAGAACATCTGTAATACTTAAACTGCTTTTCTAGGTCACACAGAATTAATATCCTCATGCTGGAAGTTTGTATAAACAAGATACTCTTGTTCAGATGACAACTATTAAATTATAAAAGTCTCACTCTGAACATGGCAATGAAAAGATGCTTGCTGTATGACATGGTTAACACTTCAGAGCTACTTGTTAAAGTTGTTGTGTCTGCTGATAGAAAAGAAAAAAAATCCATTAATTTATCTGAATTTGCATCTTGACCTAAATCATATTCCCCTTCCTGAAAAAGCAGCCAAAGTATGGAGTCATTATCGTGGAATAATTGTCATGATGAGTTGAGCAGGGAAAACAATCTTTCCTACTAATATGATTCTGAATTAGCACCCTTTTTATTTCTAACTGTAGCAGTATCATCATACTTTCTGCTTTGAACAGGTTTTTTTGTTTGCTTTTTGTTTTGCACAATTGAAAAAAAGGTTTCTATTTTTCCTAGATTGTGCCTTCTAACTTTGTCTTTATTTAATTGCAATACTGTGCTATTGATTTAAGTAAACAGATGAGGGATGATGTGGACATACAAGCTGGAATTAAAACGTTTTTATTGTAACATGTCTCCCCCAATTCATGGCAAGGAGGAAGAAAAGATCTTTTCTGTGCAGAAGATTCTATATTCCCTTCTGTCAGTGATCTATTCTGTTGCAGTCATTTGGAACTTTCTCAAAATAAAATAAATAATTGTTAAACTTTATAGATGTGAGTCCTGCTTCAGGGATAAGTAATTACAGTTTTCTTAAGTCAGGGCTAAACAGGTCATATTACTGATTTCCTAATGGTATCTTGGCTGTATGGAATCTTCCAGGTAATCAAGTATGCTCTGAAAAATTGACCTGAAATGTGGGGAAGATAATGACAGTTCATGTTGGGAGACAAAATGGTGCAGTCCATTCACTGCCTTGAGATAAGGAAAATTTCCAGACTGAAAACTGGGACTTGGTAGTGGTCAGAGAGCACTAAGCCAGATAGGTAATGTTAGAAAAAGCTGTGGTTTCAGACTCAGCTGTTTCTAAATGCTTGAAGATCAACAGGAGCAAATAAAAGTCCACTAAGTCCCTAATAGAATTTTGTAAACAACTTTTTGTGTATTAATTATTATCATAGATCTTTCCAAATACCTTTGTCAATAAGTGTCTTAAAGCATTGAGTCTCATGCTGCAGGCAGTGCTGGTTTTACCTTAAAGGAAACATAAGCTTTATTTTAAAACCTTAAAGTGTACAAGCCTTTCCTGCAAGTTGTAAGCACAAGGGATTTTAAAACTTTTGACTGAAATCTGCACCTTCGGGAAGAATTTCTGATGTGTTCAGAACATGGAAGATTGGAAATCAGGACCAGTTTGTATGTCAGGAACTCCCTGGTGTTGTCAGAGCTTCAAATGACCCAACAGCCTGCAAATGTCACATTTAAAATTCTGTCTTCATGCCTGACTCTCAGCATAAATGAATTAAACAGCAGAGCAGGCAGCCAGTCAATATGTTCTTAACAGTGAGAGTGAGCAATGAAACAGTTTGGGGGTTGTTTGGAATCAGTAAATAGAAAGTGCATGGAATGGCTCACCTAGAGGAAAAGCTCAAATAGGAAACAGAATTAACCTTTAAAATGGTCGAGCAGACCAAATGTCATAGCAATGTTTTTACAGCACTAGGTGGGTAATAACCACAGAGTGTTCATTTGGCCACTGTGTGTTACACTGCAATAGAGTACTGTGCTCTGGAAAGGCAAAAAGCTGGGTCCACGTCCTCTTATCTGTTTGCTGAACTTACCAGCAGTACAGAGCTGGGGTCTGCACAAGGCAGCAGAACAGACCCAACAGACCTGTGAATGTCTTGGATGCAGAGAAGCCAGACCAAGGGCCATTGTTCAGCTGTGGGGACAGGGAGTTTGGCACTGTGCCCTGGTGTGTGTGAGGCTGATGCCCTGGCTGAGCTGCCACCAGCTGAGCATCACTGCACCAGCATCCTGCTGAATTAACTCTGCAGAGAACCCCTTGCACCCTTCTGAGGGACCTGGCACAACTGGGACAAGTTGTGCAGTGGCCTTGTTTATATGAAAAAGGATTTTTTTTTTCTCTAAGAATAAAGAAAGAAATTATAAGAAACTCAAAAGTGACGAGTAAAAACAGTGAATAGTATTTGTGGTGTTATGATGCTGTATCCACATGGATACATACGTACTCTAGACATACATAACAGCATTAGTGCTGTGTACTTATAGCATAAATATACATTAAATTTCATAGTGCTGGACAGGTATCCTAAATTAGTATTATGTAGATAATAATTAGTATAATTAGTATTATATAAAGTGCATTTTAATTATACTTTTTAGCCAACATAGCCACTACTACTATCCAACTTTAAAATTGGATAAATTTATTCTCCTGAACACTACTGAAATACTCCTTGTGCTTTTAACTGAAAGAAAAAACCTCCAGTGCTTGGTAAAGGCATGCAGTCATTAATATAAACTTGTAAAAGTAGAACTTTCAGAGTAATGCCCACATGAGACAACCTTTTAATGAGATTCTCTCTGTACAGCCATGCATACAATGCTGCTACTTACAGTAGGTTTATGCTACTTAGAATAAGGCCAAAAAAAAGACCCAAACCAAAACCCAAACTAGAAAGAGGAGAAAAAGGAGTGATTATTTTAATTCTGCACTTGTCTTTACTCAAAACAGGTCTGGTAGAAGAACAGGGCAAACTGCATTTGAGAAGATTGTTTCCATTTGTCATAAATTATATTCACTGCTGGCCTTGCAGTTCAGCAAATCATTTTAATAAAAGTACCTAACTTCAGTGCCAGTGCTTGTGCTTGGAATGTCACTGTGTGTTAACATATTTGGCCTAACCAGGATTTAGGATATTGAAGAGACTTAAATTGTTATAGGTGTCTTACTGATGGAAGAATGTGTTATTGATGAAAGGCACATTTCAGCAGATAAACACCAGATCTCCTGATGGTGTTATAATTGAAAACAAAATGAAACAGCAAATTCAGACCACAATCAACTTGCATACTTATTTTAGTCCATTTCAAACCATTAAGCAGATAAATGAACATGCTGTTAAACCAGGATGATATTTCAGGAAAGTGACTCACAGCCTGTAGTGGAAATTGCACAATTTACTTGAAGTCTGACATGGTTTACAGTTGCAGATTTACTTAAAAATAAGGAGTTCCTTAGGTATTTTTTCATGGGGGGAATGTTACATACAATATCCAATTAAATTAGATAGAGTTTCCTTTTGGAGATATAAGTTTGGTATGTAGAAGTTTTGACCTGTGCATTTGTGTTGCCTCTCCATGAGTGGCAAATGCCTTCAGTAATTGCAGGAGCTGGCTGGGAAGCTGTGCTGACCCTTGGAGAGGTCTCTGTTCCAGGGTCTGGTGGAGCCCTGGGAGCTTGGCTCACCCCAGCCTCGGGGAGCGAGGGGGAGCTGCTCTGAGGGTGTTGGCTGCAGTCACCATAGGGAAATTAAACAGGAAACTCATGAAATATGATGGGACGGGGATCTCCAGAGTTAAAAATGCACAGCCTGCTGGCCATCAAAGGATCCTGCAGGGTTGCAGTTCTGCAGTAATTCTTGGAGGAAGGCCTTTGTTTCCATCCTTTCTGTGCTTCTGTAACAAGTTTGCAGCCATGATCCACCCCACCCTTCCCCCAGATAAAATCATTTTGCTTTGAAGATCAATTTTTTGTTGATTCTCAGGGCCTCATTCTCACGTTGTAGAGGGTGGTTAATTTATTGCATTTGTTGATGTTATTCTGGTTTCATGCTGATTTAATTGACAGAGGTTTTATTCAGCAGCATTTGCCAGAAATTGTTGAAACAGTATTAAGAAAATAGAACATACTATGTTGTATAGATTTTTTTTGAAGTATCTTTTTATTATCTATAACACAATAATTTTAGCTCTCAGACTTAAAATATTTTCACAAACATTAAAGTGGTTTTATGTGACTTACAATCTGTGTGAAACGTTCAATATGAAAAGGAACCCATCACATGGTGAGACAGTCTTGAAAAACAACTTTAAAATTCAGGGATCACACCAGCTCCTTGCCCATTGCCTTGTAGCTGCTGCTTGGCAGTTTATACAGTTCAGGAGTTCAGTTCCCCTCACTCCCAGTCTGCTTCTGTCCTGATGGTGGAGTCTTTGTTCCTATAAATGTTTTATAAAGCCATTAGTGTTCAGAACTTTGGCTAAGCTTGCAAGGTGTTTAATAGCACAACAGTAACCCAGATTTTTATTTTTATTTTTGATGCAGACAGTAGGTTTTGTTTATGAATATTAATTTATTAAAAATTTTAAAGTACTTTGATAAGTGATACTTATATTTTACTTTGTCTTTACAGGCTAAGAGGTTCAAAAACAACTTGTAATACTTAGATGTCTCAGGTTTGATGTGCAAAGTTTTAGACACAGCTATTTATACATTCTTTGAAAATCCATTCATGTAGCTGTGTTTGAAAATAACTTTGAAGCATAGCTTGCTTCTTAGAACTCTGGTCATGGTATTCAGCTGAATGATGTCAGAGATAAAATACAACCTTTCACCAAAAGGTGCAGGTTCTGCTGCACCTGCTAGCACAGACACAGGTCTGCTCAGGCAGGGATGCTTTTCTTTGTCAAAAATGGATTTTGTCAAGATGATTGAAAATTGAATTTTTCATACCAAATATTAAAAAGTACACTGACTTCAGAGTCCAGTTTTATTTTAACAAAACACATCACTTGGCTTCCCACCAAAAAGCCTTGTGACTTGTCAGCCTGCCCTAGGACACCTGCCCAGTCAGGCTTGCCACTGAACTGCAGCAACGTGCTGAAGACAAGTGTTGTCCCCTTACCCTGGCCCCTTCTTGTGGCCATTTTGGAGTGTCTGGAGAACAGCAGCCTGTCCTGCCAGGGCTCTCACCTGTCTGCTCCACACTACAGGTGAGAAAAACTATTTTTGATGCACGTCATGGAAATGTGTTGTGTGCTCTTCCTCACCAGCTCACCTGAAGTGGTTTTTGGGGCTCAGACATTCTGTGCAGAGCTAAACTTGGGTGTGCTGTACCCCTTCTGCTGAACCTTTCTTCATCTAGGGCCCGTGGGATGTATTGGAGTTAGAATTTAATGTGTCTGCTATGTTTGGGGTTTTTCCATTTCTTTTCTGTATTAAACATAGGTTTGTGAATTGTTTAACCTAGAGGTGATTTTGGCTACATTTTATAGCTATAATGGAAGTGGTCTCAAGTGGAATCATGACTGGATGTCATCCAGCGTGTAAGAACTTGCTTTTTGCCTAAACTGTAAACAGTATCTGGACTTACTTTCTCTTACTCTGTGTAAGTTAGGAATTATTTAAATCTTTTGAGCTTTCTTTAAATGGAATGCTATCTAGTAGAGAACTTGGTGCTCAAAAGGATCAGAAGAAAAAGAGCTATTACTGCACACTTTTGCCAACCAAACCAAATATGTCCTAGAGCAGCAGAGGTATTCATGCCAACACCTTGGTGCATATAGGTGCTTTGAAGTTCACTCCCCAAGATTTCTGCTATTACTAAGGTTGATTCAAAAAGTTGAGGTGCAGAATCTTGCTATGTGTATGAGTCATGTAATGTTTTAAGAATGGCACAGTTCCCTGTTTCTCTGACTCACTGCAAGAAAATCACCAAACACAATATTGACTTGGTTATAGATGGTACAGATCTTTTACTGGCAAATCATTAAACCAGAGATTTTTCAGGCTATTTTTCATCTAGTGAACTACTGCAGAGACAGGAATGGTACTCAGATGTAATCCAGTAGTTGACACAAACAGTAAGGTTGTCTCTCTTCCTCTTCAGAAATTACATAGCTCATTAGCCACACGAAGCTTCATAGCATTCCTGAAATGCAGCATATCTGAGTGCAGCATAAAGTATTTATGTAAAACAGAGACAATGTAATTTTTAAAATTTGCTGGTGTTTTTCTCATTAGTTTTTTCCAATCACGGAATACCATGATGTAGAGTTAGCATAAATTACTGATAATTTGTTTTTACTGACAAGACACTGCTGCTTCTGTTGTGTTATGTTTTTCATCTGACCATGATCTTCCCTCTTGGAAGCAAAGATGTAGTAAAACAGTCTCTTCTTTTCCATCTTCCCATTAAACGACTCTTGTGGGTGATCACTCTGCCTATCCAGGACCATTATTTTACTGCTTCTCAACCACAGGGGAAGTTCTGCTGGTTTATCTCTTTGATGTTGAAATATTACATGGAATCTCTTCTTATTCTTCAAGACAGAATAAAGATAAGTATCTGAGAATTATTTTTCTTTCAAATGCTGCCCCCCAAATCTTAAAAATTTAGTGGCAATTATGGGGACCTTCATTTCTGTATGGCTGGAGTGCCAAAGTATTAATGCATGGGGAGCACTTCCTTTGTCTGTACACAACACTGCTCAGCAGAGCCAGAAAAGACCCTTGAGTGCTTTTTGTTGCTGACCAAGCATTACAGGGGAACTGAATGTAGTATTAGATTTTTTCCAATTATAGCTGAATACAATGGATTGAATAACTAAATGCATTGGAAGGTATCTTGCATGAGGAACCTGAACAGTCAGTTGTGAGGTTCTTGTTTTTAACTGTTTCATACTAGAAATACCATGTTGAACATTTTCTGTAAGCAAAGAAGGGGAAATTTTACATGTTCCAGCATCCCAGAGACATTTGAGATATGTTTGGTAGCTTCTTCTTGCCAGAACTGTTGCATGCATGCTCCACCTATTCTTCCTTGTTTATGTATTAAAACATGCAACTTTAGGACCTTCCTTGCATTTTTAAAAAATGAACCCAAAATGTATTTTAAAGAATGACCTGTTTTCCCTCTTACACACTATTATTAAGAACAGTTCATTGAGCACTTCTCAATATGTTCTGTTTGATATGTATGTCCATTATGAGCTCTGGGCACCAGTAGAATCCAGTCTCTGCTGTCACATCTTGGAATGTGACTTTATCCCCTCTTCACAGAAATGGCTCCCAGCAAGGTGACAGTAACCCCCAGGCCGTGCTCTCCCTCAAAACCAGTCTCCTCTTCAGGGAGATGCAGTAGCAGGCGTGGGTGCAACTGATGCAGTGTTTTCAAAATTACTCTTTTAGGTTGTCCAGATCCTGCAGTTTGGACAAAGAAGTTTTAACTCTGATCTGTCAGTTTTCAGAGGTCATGTTTCTTTTCTCTTTCTGAGCCTGTGAAACCCTGACATGTACAGATTGGCATTTTATCTCCATTCTTCTTTGGCACAGGATGGGAGATCAGTTTGACAGACAGCTTGGAGCAATTTAAGGGGCTGCCCCTCAAGTGGCCACCCTTCACTCTCACCAGTGCTGGTAGAGTCCTGTGCTCATTAAGCACAGCAATGGTGCAAAGTACTGCTTGAAAAAAAAAAAAGGGCATTTTTCATCCTGGCTGGGTATGTGACTACAGAATTTCTAAAGCCAACTAGGATACGTAGTATCAGCTAAAACTGATAAAGTCTACTTGTATTGCTGAAAGTTTTTGTTTATATTGCTCATGAGCAGATGAGGGTAAAAATAGCTGTTACTGTGGAAAGTTAAAATGGAAATAAATTTGAGGCTTTTGTGCATATCATGGGAGTGCTCAGTTTGCCCTTGAGAATACTGCTAATATGAGGCTTTATATGTGACTGTAGCCTCATCCATTTTGTGGATTATGAGACATCAGTTTCATACCCACCAGCATATAGAATTGTCAGATGTACTATTAAAATATATATGAAAAGATAGCCTGTCTCTCTAGTAGCTATAATTGTTAGAGGTGCTGCACTGGATTTGCAGCTTCTTTAAGAGGTAATTCCTGTAACCGTTTCCCTTTAATAAGCACTATTTAAGATGTAAAATGAAGGAAGATGTTCAGGAAATGACTGTAACATGACAGGCTTTATAGAGTGCTGTAGATCTCTGGGGTTTACTCATCTGAACTTCAAATAACTGCGTTTCAAGGGTCGGTAGTAACGTTATAGCCATGGACTCAAAAAATTATTGTATTCCTTACATTTAAAAAATTGATTTGCTTCTTGTCAGCTGAAGCAGCCATGTGTTTGAAGATCCTGTGTGTACAAGCCTTTCAATATGCACTATTGATGTTTCTGTGTCTTTGTTTTGGCATGGGACTGATTGTGCCATGATCGCCTTTTGTTGTTCTTCACGACCTGCTCACCGCTGTGATTTCAAGGCAATGGTTACTGTTTCTATTGTGCTTTATCTGTGCTCAGAGCTTTACAGAAACAGACAGGTTCAGAAATGCTTAGAGCTTGAAGTAAATTTCACATAGCAGGTTGGCACAAAGCAAACCAAGGTTAACAGCCAGAGGTTCTGATTTGCAGACTAAGGCTGTAAAGGACCATTATGTTAATCTCTTCTGACTTTCTGCACAAAGCACACAAATACTTTATTTGTATTCTCCCTTCTTTGTGACTGTATTGGCATCAGGAAGGATAAGTAGAAAAAGGGTTTGAACAGAGGCTGGGAGATGTTTATTCAAAACATTGTAATTATGGAGGCAATGAAACTGAGCAGGACAATTAGGGCATGTAAGAACATATTTGTGATTACAGCAGATATTCACAGTACTGCAGCTGGTACTGAAGAACCAACATGTACAGGTCCCATGGGTCTCAGTTATTGCCATCATGTGAACTTTTGCACACTGCTATAGGTAAAATATCAATAGCTGTCTCACTTTGTTTTGGGCAGATGATATTAGAACCACTGCTGTCACTGCAAATGTAAGGAGGCTATTTTTAAGTGAGTTCTGTGCTTTGAGACTCCTTGCTCTCCTTTGTGGTCATAATAAGCTTGGCTAATGTCAGCTTTTTTCCTAAAATCATCTCTTCAGCCATTTTCACTCTCCACATTTTAGTCCTCTCTTAAGCATATAATTCACGTTTTTCATCCTTCCTTGTTTCCATGATATTTTTGTGATATATTGGTATGCATTCATTCACATTTGTTATTTATAAGTTGAAATGCTTAGATATTCTGAGTCTTTTTGGATTTGTCTTCACTGGGTCCCATTTACTTGCTGTTCCTTAAAATATTGGAAAAGTGAATGCTATTTAGGGCAATGAGGTGAGTTGTCTCCAGTGGGGATAACTGAATAGGTTTTTCAGTACATAATGGTATGCAAATAATATACCTCTGCCTCTCATGGGAACAGACTAAAGAACTGCACAAGCTGTCTGTGACCTTAATAGGTTTGTAGGCATCAGAATAGAGCCCTGACTTTTGCTGAAGCAAAGTATGTGATGTACAAATACTTCAGATGTGTTTCAGGGCTAAGCAGTGCTGTGGAATAACTGTGAATTTAGGATGTGGTCCACACAGCTTAGTGTATATGGCAGTGTATCCCAGCAATAGAATCCAGCTGATGCACAAGCAGAGGTTTTAATAATAGTGACCATTAATAAAACAGATGATGCTTGAAACATGCTAATTCATTGTGTTGCAAGAGTGTCTTCATGTACAATACAAGGTGAGGCTGCAAAACACAGTAAAATGAGAGGTAAGCTGCTCCATTTGTCTGTTTTTATGTGTATGATGTTGTATATGTAAAAGTACCTTTTAAAAATGTTTCTTCTTTTTAGTTTATTTTATTAGAGGTTCTAGAGCAATTCAGGAAACAGATGCTGCATTTTAAAAAGCTTTGATTTAGTGAGGCTTTCTGTGCAAGAGAATGCATCCTTCCTAAAACTTCATTTTACTTAAATTAACTTGTATTTCCACTGAGGATGGCTTATATTAAGCACAAAGGGAGGCTTAGCAGTTTAGACTTCCATCAAATAAACTGCATAACTAAAAAGAGAAGATGCCAAGCCTCACATACTTGTACTTGAAAGAATTGTGTTCTCTCTCGTGGGAACTTGAGATTAGAGAAATTATAAAGGCTTTGCATAAAAACAGGGAGTTAGAATTAATTTTTGCTTAAGCGGGGAAGTGTCAAAAGCCTATTATGGTAATTTTTCAATTTTGTCTTAACTGTTCACACATTTTAAAATAGTTGTACAACTGAGTGGAAGCATAATTGATGTGTTGGGGTTTCTTTTTCCTTTCCTTGGGCCATCATAAAACACAGCTTAGGTGCACTTAGGCATGGAAGAAGTAGGTGTGCTAATTAAGTAGATGAAAATTTTCATATCATAGTGAGAAAATTTACCTAATGGATTGGAATAGTACTCTAAGAATGGTTCCCCTATTCTTAATTACATCCAAGTGCCAGATATCAATATTACATGAAGACAATTAAGCCACGAAAACCTTAGTGAGAAGACATAATTCCTAGCACAAGAATGATGGGGTTGTAGAGACTATAATGTTTATCACTATTATTATTATTATTGTGAACAGTAGCACTGTAAGTCTGCATTTAACAGCAATTACTTTATTCATTGTCTTTTAATGTATAGTAAAAGCTGAAGATATGGTGGAATGAAGAGCTACTGCTGCATTTATTTTTTTAATCTTTCTTAAATTAAAAAAATATAAATCTTCTCTATATCAGAACAACCAATAAACTGCTGTGGTGTAGTAACTCAAAATTTATGGTTGACCTAGAATAAATTTTAGGACTTCCCTGGGTAACAGAAGACTGATTTATCAAATCCTTTTAATGGTAAATCAAATATCTTTTTATTTTATTAGATACAGTATTAACAGCAGGAATACTGTTCCAGAGTTATTTTTATTTTGGTGATCAGCTTTGCTATTCCATAGGAGAAGTCTTGGGACCAGGCTTTGCATTTGGAATGAGATTTACTGGCAAATGTAAAGTAAGCAATGCTCCATAGTGATCATTGGTGAGATGCTGGGTTTTATATGCAGAGAAAGGGCTCCTTTCCTAGCTTGCAATTGATTTTTCTGCAGAAGCCTGTTTGGGCTATGAAAATGCTGCCTTTGGCATCCCCAAATTACACCCAGCTTGTTTGGCCAGATTTTTTCTGGCTTTGCGTGCAGTAGAAACTGGTGAAAGGACAGAGCTTTGCTGTGTTGCAGGAGTGAGGCACATTCTGCTTCAGGACTTTTCTGGTGCTGCTGAATGGCTTCTGTCAATCCCACTTGCAGTGTCTCTTCACACAGACCTTAGAGGGGTCTGATTGTTCCTCAGCCCATCTCTCCCCAAAGCTGTGTTTGGGAATGACCTGACTAAGAGCGTTGGTGCTGCACTTTTGGTGAGATGAGCCTGGAGAGGAGGCTCAGCAGCCACTGTGGTTGTTAACTGAGGTCTCTGCTTTCTGATGAGTTGTATTTGTGTCCCTGGAATAAAATGGCAGGAATAACACAGCCAAGTGGGAGCATGGATGTGTGTTGGGCAGAGGAAAGGAGAGGATGCTGTAAGGTCTGTAGGCAAAGGGAAATGTATTTAGTAGTCTTTATTCTCATTGTATTGCTTGATGTTGCACAGTATTGGTGTGTGTATAATTTGAGTGTAAGACTAAATTTTTGACCCAGTTTGTGTTACCTATCACTAAATATATGCTGAATGGGGACCTTCCTGTATCAAACACATTACTGAAGGATTTTATAGTACATTGTCCAAGATGCAAGATTTAATTTCGTTTTCTGGTGTCTGTTCAGTGTTGTGTAACATTTTCATTTCTCACATAACCTTGTACAGTGCTTATTAATCATTACTTTTTTATTGTTTACACATGAAAGCTTCCCTGATAGACAGTGTTTATTTAAATGGTATTCCAGTGAGTAGTAAAATTAGCAGTAGGAGTTTTGTTAGATTTTTTTCTTCTATCCACTGTATTTCTTCTGAGCTTATGCAGCATGAAAAGTAGGTGTTACCAAGAAGTTCACACTGATAAGGAAAAATATAAATGTTATCAATCTTGATATATTTTGTGGTGCTGTGACAGCAAATACCTTTCTGAACACTTCTCCTCAGGGTAAGGCACTGTTAGCTCCAAATATATTCTCACATTTATCCCACTTAACCATGTAATCCTAGGTGTTATTGGTGATTTTTTTGTGTTAAGTTAATTATGTTTTGTTTGCTGTTCAGTAGCATGCTGTGAGGAGCACAGAAATGTAACTCATGAGCTCTTGACAGGACTGATGAATGGCCACAGACAGAGATATTGGCAGGCTGCTCTCTAGTGCTCTGTCTAGAATTGTTTTCCTAAATAATTCAGAGGGCTGAAATTTGATGAAATCATTTCCATTTGAAGAATGAATGGAAGGTGTAAATGAATGAAGACTCTGGTAATGGAGCAGTTGTGTTTATACTGTTGGACAGTCAAGACAGGTTCCTGCATCGTGGTTCCTGTGCAAATTCTTTGCATGGGGTTGTGATTGAGCCTTGTGCTAGTGATTCTTTCTGTAATGGTGGGCGTTCCTGTCAATTAGACAGTGATTTCCTTCTTTTCAGGAGTGCTTAACATGAAAGGCCACCTACAAATACATGGCTGACAAATGGGTGATGAGTGGTGCTTAGAGAGGACTGAAAGACAGCAGGCCAGTAGAGCAGTGACCTGTGGTTAGTGTAGATGGAGGCAGGAAAGCTGCAACTGGTTTGCCCCTAGATAAGACCAAATGTGGTTTCATCCTTTTTAAAGACCCTTTTGGAAGCTGTTGATTCTGTACCTGTCACATGTGGTGGTCTGGGAGGGTGTTGGGAGGGTTGTCCTCAGCTGCACTCATTCATTCTTCCTGGAAGAGGCTCTTTGTGAGTCCCACATAGTATTTGACTGCTGAGCTGTGTCATGCAAATGTCATGTGGGAACAAGGATTATTTATGGTACCATAAATCTGCTATTCTTTCTTAATGCCTACAAAAACTCTGTGCAGAAATGGATCTGCTCTCTGGGACTCCTTGTCCTTTGACATACCCAGTGTAACAGAAATGGCATTTTTGTGGAGGTGTAATTTTGCACAGCTACTAAGTGCCTGTATGACTGTCCATGTTTTATGATTTTTTTTTCTATAACAGCTAGGGTACCCCAAAGCATTGGGGTGATATTTCATAACAGGTCTTCCTCCTTTTCCCATAAGAGAGTACGTACAATATAAACTTGGGTAAGAACACTTGTTTGGCTTATGAGTACAAAACTACCGAATACAGAATCACTGTTAAAAGCTGGTTGGTGGTGGGGAACAAACCGGTCTGTTACTCACTGGTTTGTCACTGAATATCAAAATGAAATGCAGTAAAAGTACAGCCATACTTGATCTTGCTCTTATAAGTGTGAAGGCATCTTTTGCCTCAGCCTTGCTTTTCCCTCCATTCATTTTGTCATGCCTGCCTTTTGTAATGCTGTTTCAAGTTGCGCAAGCTGGAGCTAGAAAACGTGGAGCTTTACTGCGCATGCATATAATGCAGCACAGAGCTCAGGGTAATGGAGAACATTTTAAATTATAGCTGTAGAGATTTGAGAAATGGACAGTAAAAACTATGTATATAAGGATTTCAAATGTAGCTGTTGAAGTATTTGATTAGATCTTGTACTCAATGTGGCATACTCAGTATGAGAACTAATGCAGTCTAACATCTGTTGTTAATACTGCCTGTCACCTGGCAGTAAATGAATAGATACTTACGGGACGTGCAAACACAGAAGTGTGATTGGAACCATCACTACTACTTTAAAAGAAACAGCATAATAATTTATTAACATAATGGTTTCTCTATATATAGAAAAAAACCCAATTTTGATTGAATGTGAATACTCAGAATGACACTTCATCATGGAAGTTCTAAGTATACAATTAATTTTATAAGATTTGGAGTTAAACCTTCCTTAGAAAAATTGATTTAAAAGCATTTGAGTGGACTCACCTTGTGGTTCAGAGAGATGCTAAGAGAAATCCAAGTCAGAGTTCCTGGGAGGAAGTAGGAGGACTGTGCTCCTCAGAAAGGCTGGGCTGGATGAGGCTGGTACTTGGAATAATGATCCCAGATGAAACAGGTAGGAGCCCATGAGTGCATGTGCCCCCGCGTGGGGGCCTTGGCTCTGCAGAGCTGAGAAGTTGGCTCTGCCACTGGCAGTGCAATGTTGCATTTGTGTGAACAAGACCTGCCCAGGAGAAGACTGAGATAATCTTTTCCCAGGGGAAGGTGAGCAGTGCATGCTCTTGGAAAAACAGTGCTCTGATGTGGCTGCAGACCTCGCGTTAGAGGCGGATGGGACACTTCACTTGTTTCTTGGCACAGACCACCCCACTCCTTCCTGTCCCTTGCACAACTGCCTGGCCCTTCCCCCTCACAGCATGGCCAGCAGGTTCTTCCCTCCCAGCAGGTAACCCACTCTGTAACACCCATCCTTGTTGGACATAGCTGTGACCTGTGGAGGGCAAGGCTGTTACAGTGCAACTCATAAGGGGTGGGGTTGCTTGCAATCATTCTCCTACACTCTGGGAGTAGCTTGGCCCTATTTACATCACAAAATATTCTTGTCCCTCTAGAATCCTTTGTCTCCTTTGTTGTCTGCTGTCTCTGTCTGCTTAACCCAGAATTTCAGTGGCAGGGACTTGCTTTTATATCTGATGATTTTTGGAGGTTTCTCTCTGCTGAGGTCTGTCTCACCAGTGTGTGTTTTTGTCATTTTCTGACTCCCTCCATTGTAAGGACCTCAAGGAGTTTATCTTTCCATTTGTGGTGTGACATTGAGCACTGAATTCTTGCCACTAGTGTTGTTTTTGCTTATAATCCTGCTCTTGTTTAAATTAATTAAATATAAATGTATTTAAAAAGGAACATGCTTTTCTAAGTAGCAGTAACTGAGTTTTGAATACCAAGCCTACTTAATTAAGCTGCTCATCTGGTATTTTTGCATGCTTCAGTTGGTGTGAACCTTTGTGTTTGCAAATGTAGCTCATATATTTGCTGTTGACTTAGGTGGCCTTTTGTGGAAAATCATGATCATGGCTTCATATACGGGTATGAATTGGATTAAAATATAAAGAACAATTTGCTTAGCATACCTTAAATAGAGGCAGTTGCACTTATTTTTTTTTCTAAATGCAACCTAATCTGACTTTCCTCATCTCTTCTCTAAAGCATTTGTGAATTCCAGTATGTAGCTCAGTGTCAGCAGAGCAGGTGAGAGCTCAGCCCCATGCCAGGCTGTTGAGGACAGGTAGGAATAGTCTCTGGGTGTTCTTTCTGGAATGGTCTCTGTGTGTTCTTTCTGGAATGGTCTCTGTGTGTTCTTTCTGGAATGGTCTCTGTGTGTCCTTTCTAGGTGCAGCAAACTGCAGTTGGAGTCCCCCTGGTGCAATCCCTGTTGTGTTTGCTGGGTGGGCATCCCTCAGCTGAGCACTGACTTGTCTGGGAATTTAACTGCCCTGGCTCCCAGGTGCTGGCAAGGCTCCCTTTGATTTGAAGTTGTATATTTATGTATTGTATCACAGGTTGGAAGATTAGTGAATAATTGTTAAACCACTAAAAACACTTTACAGTGCTGTGAAATGCTAAGATATAAATCTGAAAGTAGGCAGTAATAAGTAGAAGCTCATTTTAAAAAAGCCCATCTAGATTATGAATTTTAGAAGGAAATGAAAAAGTAAAGCTATCATAACAGTATTGTTCCTATTACAATGATTATACAAAGTAAATGTTAAAATGCAGTTGTTGGTATTGATGTTAATTTAGTTTAGCTGCTGTTTCTTCCCATACCCTTTGTGAGTTTCTGTTGTTGATGAATGAACTTCCTTCATTATTTTATTAATATTGGAGATATCAGTAATCATGGCAGTGTGGTTATTAAATACAAACCAGGAGATTAGACAAAAGTACTTTAAATTGTTTTGCAGATTAACAGGCACTGTTGATGCTGGAGTTCTCTTATGACTTTAATCTTTCTGTGGGCACAGAAAGGATTAAACTATTACTTGGTGCCTGGAGTTATTTGATTTACCCCCACTCCCCTGTGAGAACCCCAAAATCCAAACAGTACCCAACAAAACAGAAGTGCAGACTTCCACTGAAAGCTTTGAGGACGTACTTTATGCTGTGATTTGCTTTTGATACATATAAATTCATTCTGAAAATAAACTTTGTAGTGTGCTTTGTCATAAGAATTGAAAGGATTACCCAGTTTGAAATTGCAAATTGCAAGTAACCCTGAGTTGTTGGAGTGCCTCTAGGAAATACATAGTGTGCTCTTGGCACAGTGCACTGTGTAGTGGAATTTTGCTTTTCCAAGGAATTTCCTTCAGTTTTAGATCAGTTTTCTGAGGTGAGAAGACAGTGGATTATTCCAGGTTTGGATTTGAGGTTCACCTTGAATTTCCAAGATCTGTTTTGAGACATGGATCTTTTTTTCAGGTTTCTATACTGGTCTTTACAACAGAGCCTCACATAAAATTTGGTAGCTTGATGAACAAGAAAGAATACCTTTGGTATGCACTGGAAGAAAAAGAAACATTCATTTAAATGGAGAATGACCAAGAAGAAAATTTGGAAATTCTGCCCCCAAAATACCTGAAATTCACCCCAGTGAGTGTATGCACTGCACAAACAAGTGTGTTTCACTTCCCTGCTTGCTGGCCCCCAGCACTAGGGGAGGTGGAAAAGCCCTCAGAGGATGTGCACAACCTCTCTCTTGCCTGTAGCTGCTGCTGTCTGCCAGGCAGCCCCAGAGCCCTGGGATGTTTTATACCACGTGTGCTGCAATAAATAGGCCACAACTGGGTCTAGGACACTCAGTGCTGAAAGTGCAGTGAGAATTAAGCAGGGATTAATTTGAAATCCAATAGCTGCCACTTTAATGGACTCACTGGCACCTAGTGCTTCTGATGTGTTCTTTTTGTGCAGCTACACAGGGATATTTTGCACTCCTGCTACAAACACTCACCATCTGCCTCAGGTTGGGGAGAATATCCCCTGCAACAAGGATTATGTGGCGTTCATGTCTGAGTGTTTGCACCCTTTCTTAAAGCCCTCTTTGGAAAAAGGTACAGAAGGAGATTGAAGAATTGGTGTATCCCTGTTTCATTTGGTAATTACTTAGTTCCTGTCTGTTTGCTCAGCTTTCTTTGCTGCAATTATTCAGATGTGGATTGTGAGTTTAACCCAAAGTTTTCTGTACCAATATTTTTGGGCTTATTGAGAACATTAAGACAGAGTTCTGTTGGAAAACTGTTGGATGTTATAATCCAACAGTCTTCCACTGTATAAAAAAACTTGAATTTGTCCTTGTAGATAAGTTTTAGACAGTGTTGTCCACGTGAAATGTTAATATGTGATGTTTTAAATCTTATTTCTGTTGTGATGTAACATTTTTAAATAAAACTGTTCTTCTAATTGCCACTTCAGCTTTTCAAAATAATATTTTTCATAAAGCTTATTTTAATTGGAGTAACATGGATTGCATGTTTTATGAAACACCTTCATTGAAAGTCTTGGATCCTTTCCATTCAGGTCCCTATAGACCCATCCAGTTTGAAAATACAGTTTTATCTTCTCCTTAATTACAGTACTTGGAGCAACTCTCTGTTAACTGTTTTTAGGTTCCACAGGATAATGAGTCTACCAGAACTAGAGTGTGTACAGCAAAAAAACTGTTCACAGGAGGAAGCTTGCTGTTGCTTAGCTACCTGCCTTTTTAATTTGGAATCTACAGCAATTCCATAATGAGTAGTCCTTAAGCTGCTAAATGTGTTTGTTCATGACAGAGTGTACCATTTTGAACTTGCATTTCACCTATGCATTACTGCTATTATTGTGGGAATAACGAGGGTGTTTGGAATGGGATTGTGCTGTGTGAATCACAGTACCTAAATATGTCAGTTACAGAGGCAGTTCCTCTTGGTGGGTACCACACTGAAATTCAGAATAACTTGAGCAAAAAGTTGCCTCTGCTCCTCCACGGTAGTCCCAAATAGGAACAAGTTTTGTGTAATCTGTAGGTAGTACAACCAGTCTGTAGTACACATTCTCACATCAACTTGAAACATAATAGTGATAGATAATATATTGCAGATCAGAATACTATGACACTTAACATGGTTTTGGTCCACTTAGCATTTTCTTGCAAGTGGGAAAATGCATGACGTGTAAAAATTGCCTGAATCTCACAGAAATCTGCTGAAATAAGACTCTGAACTAGGCAATAGTCATAGGAAAACTACTGACTTTTTTTTCAGAATCTGTGAAAAAATTTACTTCCATTAATGCTATCTCATCAATCCTAAAATTGATATAAAGAGATAGTTTATCTAGGCTTGTGGCCACAGAACTGGTATAAGCATAGAAAGAAATTCTGGCTTTTCTAAACCTTTTTCCAGCATGTGGATCTAAAAAGGATTTTAATTTGCTGTTAAAGTGAATTCTTTCTTACTTATAATAGTCTTTCCCATTAGGAGAAATCTCTGTGACTCTTCTCCTTTTGCCTACACAAAACAGCCACAGCAGCTTCTGCAGCAGTATGGGTGAGGCACGCGTGTGTTTCTGGGAGGGCATCCAACCCATCCCATATGGGTACCCCATACCCCATATCCTGTACCCCATACCCCATAACTCGTGTAACAAGCACAGCTGGCTGGCACAGGTCATGGGAGCAGTGGCACCATGTCCCATGCAGATGTGGCCATGCACAGGTGCCAAAAGCAGCTTTTTGTAAAGGAGCTCCAGCACTCTTTGCTGCTGAGCTGACATGCCCACCTAGCCAGAATTTTGTTATTGAGGCTTTCTGTGTTGTATTTGTTAGTATTTTAGAAAGATGAACTTGTTAGTTTGACAACTAATTATATTTTTAATTTAGTGGTGAACTCTCTTGGGAATCTATGAGCAAGTTAATTTAAACGAAATTAGGTATTTCAGCTCTTGCAGGTATACTTTGTGGATTTAAATGTGAATCTGTGTAATCCCATTTTAGTTATTCATAAGGTTTTGATGTCCTCATGGAAAATACTGGCCTATTTCAGCATGATTTTGTGCTCAATTAACCATTTAGAGATATTGACTTATAGATATTCAACAGAGTTGAATATTTTTGCCTTTTTATTGTGGTATGATATTTACATTTATATTTCAGTTTCTGGGTCTGTAAATCTTTCTTGTTAGGATAATTTATTTTTAAGATTACTGAGTATGTAGCTCTTGTACAGCCTCATATAATTTTCGTCATGCCTTCATGGTTTTACTCCTTTACATTTTAACATTGCATCCCCTGACTTTAAAGTGACTATATGTATTTCCCTGATTTCCCAGTGCAGAGCCACGGCTGCACTGGCCTCTCTTCCCTTGCACAATTCCATGGAGACTTCAGTACAAGACATGACAAAATGTAAAACCATACTCATAGATCACCTTATAAATATTTATTCATATAAATTCTTTAAAGAAATTAAATTACGTGTTCTATACAAAATAGGAAAGAGAGGCTTTTAGTGTCACTGGCTGCAAATTGAAGTCATTTGTCTTGAAGGGTCAGGTGCCACTTTGTGGTAAGATACTTGTCTGAGATCCAAGAAGGGAAAGATTGATAGTACAAAGAGATTGATGGAACAGGCACTGCAATATGCATACGAAGTTACAGGTTAATTAGGAAGATTTAAACAAGAAAGTCCCTTTGTGTGGAGAAGTGTCATGTGCTGTTACTCTCAGAAGCGAGGTGTGCTGGCAGCCTTTTGAGCAGGCAGAGTTGATTTTCAGAGATGTTTGTGTGGAGATGTGCAGTTGTGAATATCAGCGAGGTGGCAGATCACCAACAGCACAGGCTGCAGCTGACGAGTGCTGCTCAGGGAGTTCAGTGCTTTGCATACAGAGACACCTGCTCTGCTCACATCTTTGGCTTTGTTGTGGTTGATGTAAATTATAATGCTGGTTTTGTGATTCCCATATCAGAGTAAAATCATTAATATTTCAGACTGCCAAGTTCTTTGGGTGTCTCAGGTGATATGACTATTTGTTCACTTTTTAATTGCAGGCACAGCAGAAATTGCAGCACTTACAGAAAAATCCTAAAGCTAAGAATGTGTGGTTTATAAAGTGGGAGCTGAGCAGTCAACAATCATTGTTTTTGTGTTAATAGGAAAGCCGTTTTGAAAGAACAGACACTGCAAACTGTTCCTTATTTCATTAAAGTTCACCAGCCTCCCTGGTACATTTAGCAGAGAAAAACAAGCTTCTCTGTGTGGATTGATGCTGAAATTAAAACAGCAACATCTTCTGTAACAGTTATTCACTTGGCAGAAAGAGAATTTTAAATTTGACTTAAATGCAACAAAACCAAAATGGCCTGTGCCCCTTGTGTCTCATTCTGCACAAGGACAAAATGGTGCAAATCTTTCAGCAAGGCAGGAATAAAAATCTCAGCAAGCACTTCAGTATTTATTATCGTAATAGTAAATCACCCCTGTCTGCCTGGGAGATCTGTAAAACATACCTGCTGAGGGCAAGAGCAGGCACAGGCCTGAGGGACTGTTATACTCTCAACACTATAATTCTGGTATTTTTGTCATGATAGTCTTAACTAAAATTTTGCATTCATATAGTCACCTTATTTTTAGCCAGAGACAGATCTTGGGGTACATGGCAGCTCTTACCTTCTCTGTTCTCTGGCTGGGGAGTATCTGAATTTTTGGTTTAGTAAGGGAAGGAAGAAGACAGGTAAGTTTTACCTTGTCTAGCCGCTATGTGGGAGACAGAAAAGGCCTTCAATTGCAGTGAATGGCTTTTTACTGAAGATGAAAAATTTGTTGAAAGGGGACAAAAGTTTGAATTGCAGAATATATTTCTACATTAGGGAAAGGCAGACTCAATGAGGCCCCTGGGAAATGTGATTGACATTGAAAACAATCCTATTTTGTTTTATGATATTGCTGTAATGATGAGTTTTCCCTTGTTATGTGGTCAGATATCTGTTTATTCACATAATTCTGAGTACAAAAGCAGCTGTAGAAAACAGGGAGTGGAAAAACAACACTCTCTTTTCACTTATAGGAGCTGTTTTTCATACTTAAAGAATTCTTCTCTTGTATTAACATGAGACCAAATACAAGAAAATCTGTCAAAACAAATGAGTTGGAACACGTCCCACGATACCAATACACACAGGCAAAGGGGTGTCTCAGGCACAGTTCCAGTGGCCTTTTTGTGGTACTTACCCTCCCTGCTTGAGAGGCAGCTTGCCTCCCATTAGCCTCCCCATCCATCACAAAGATGCTTCTACTTCAGGAAGAAATACAGCTTATTGGTATTGTTCTACTGCAAGGATTATATTTTTGCAGTTGATAAACACATTGCTTTTCTTATTGAGAGATCTAAATACAAATATATTTTTTTTCTTTTTGTTTTCTCTTTTTTTCCAGAAACCAAAACAAAAGGACTGGCATCCACCTGGAGGATTTATTTTAGGACTGTGGGCATTGATCATCATGGTTTTCTTCAAAACATATGGAATCAAGCACATGAAACATGTCTTCTGAACTGGAGCAAACAAGATACTTGCATTAGCTGCTACTTTGGGTTCATGGGTATCTCCTGTGTTCTCTGCACATGGATTATGGTTGTGTTGAAACACTGTGTTGACATCTCGCTTCTAAAGGTTCTTTTGAAGCCATCTCTTCTGCCTCTTTTTCAGGAAAGAGTCTAAAAATTATTTTAATGTTACTGTTATTTCACTTTGTCTTGATTTAAACATATTTAATGCTTTTCTGAGCATATTTGTTTTTTGGTTAAACTTAAAAAAGGGCAGGACCTAAACCTAGAAACAGGATTTCTGTGGTTGCTTCTGGATTGTAAATGGGCAAACTATTTACACCATACTTTAAAGTAAATCTTAGAAGAAGTCACCTCTTACTAAAGAACTGGACATTGAGAAGAACATTATTTAAGATGTCATTCTGTCAATATAAACTTAACCCACTTTGCAGACTTTGGCATGGCATATTGGAAGCTTTCTTCACAAAAATAAAAATACTCTGGAATATATTGATTTCTTCTTTTTTATTATTTTTTCTTCCCTGTTAAATAAAACCCTTAGATCAGTCCTTTCACCTTAGGCAGTTTTGATTCTAGAATTCTACGAGTTGGTGAAAGTGAAACAAAAATTATGACCTTGCTGAATCTACTTAAAAAGAAGGCCAGAAAAAGTGAAAGGACTTCACCATGTCCATTACAAATCCTTCACACGTGTTGTATTTTCATTGCATATAATATGGACTTGGATGCTTCAGAATTTTCAGTGCATTGGATTTTGCACCGAAGAAAATCAGCTCAGGCATCAGGATAAAGAACATTATCAATTGTTCCATTGTATTCTGTAGTTTCTGAGCCCCTAGAAAATGTGCTTTGTTGTCTGTGTTTTGTAAATTCTGGTTTTTCGTATTGATTTGTTCTTCCTGGACACTTACTGATGAATGTATGCTAGAAGGGTTTTGTCTGTATAATATAGTGATATTTGTGAAGAGAAGAGCAAATCTGTGCATGTGTAGAAACACACCAGTCAGTGAGGAGAAGCTTTTGCCCCGTGCTTTTGGAACTTGTTCTCTTCCTCAACCAAAATAAAGCTTACCTGATGCAGTCATGGTGTAAGTCCTAGACACACATCTCTAAAAGTTATTAGGAATTATCTGTAATCACACATAGTCGCAGAGTTGGTATATTTTTCTTAGAATATGGTTCTGAGGATTTCCTTTTGCACAGCACATACAAATGTGAGTGCATAAACATTTTTGTCCTTTTTTCTTTTCTTCTAGCTTGATTGTGGCATCCCAGCCTCGGGTGAGAGGAGGTGAACTGTCAGAGCTGTGTGAGCCTGGGAGGGCTGTGGAGAAGCCACTGAGGCTTGCAAAAAACAGAGAAAACAGCAGTGTGGTGCAGCTCGAGAACTAAAGCCTTGGTTTTTTATCTCCAAAGATTTTCTAGGCTTGGAGATGTTGAAGGTACAAAATGATCCATTATGGGAAGGTAAACATTTGCCTACTCCACCTCTTTGTGGCAGTTCTTGGTGAAGAGCTGGGATTGTTTTCAGTAGCAGGAGCTTAAGGCTCAGGAGTAGGGATTAAACCTAAAGCTTTCCCAAAGTGGGGTGGATAATACTGGGCATGTCTTCTCAGTGTGCTGATCAGAAACTTTCATGTAACTGGTGCACACATCCTCCCTGCTAACAACAATGCCACTTAAAGGGAAAGAAAAACCCTCTGTGGGATGGATCTGAGTAGCATTCCTGGTGCTGGATGTCTGGGTCTGTTCACAGTGTTTTGGGTTTGGGGGTTGTTTTTTTGGATAATGTCCTTCAAAAGCAATGACTTCATATCCAAAATCTGATATAATTGTGACTTTTCATAAAATCAGAAAACCTTTTTTTTTTTTTCCCTTAGCAATTTCTAATTCAATCAAGTAAAACCTGCTGTGCACAGACCATGTAGAAATGTGCAGACCCAGTATAGAAATGAATCTTACAGAATTCCTTAGAGAATTTGCTTAGCTTTCCTTTCCTAATCCAACTCTTTTTCAATTGTAGTAAATATTTTAATCAAATATTTATTTTATAGGCAGGTTTTGCCATACTTTAAAAAGCGTACAAAGTGAAGTTGGTAGAGCTTTGTGCCTTCCTTCATTTGCAGTAACCTTATTTGGACTCCTCAGGCCTTATTCAATTTTTCTCTTTCCCTCTTTCAGCCACCTTTTGCAGGAAGTGATAGAAACATCTACAGAACTCAGCTGAATTTTGCCAGTAGCAGCAGATACCAAAGATTCTGTCTTCTTAAAAGCTTATCTGCTTAGGGAAAAGGAGGCAATTAGGTGGGTTATTAAAATGCAATTTATGAATAGAGGCACTCAGTAAGTATGCATGTGAAGGTGATTAAATTGAAGTGAGAACAACAGTTTGACTGGAATGCAGCAAACTCTGCTTCAGGCATTTTTAACATTTTTGTATGCACAGAAGTGAGGAGTTGAAATGGATCATTCTGAGGCACCATAAAGTTGCCTATGCTACACCTATGAGACAGTATTTTCTATGCTGTGATAGCTTTTATTCCTTGAACAGTTACAGTCTGAAAGCAAGTACAGGAATGTCACAGAATTGTTTGCAGATGTGTGTGGTTTATTTTTTTTTTTATTTATTTAAAGTTAGTAACCTTTTCATTTTCCCCAGGAGGCCTTCAAGCTCAGTTTGAATGTGGCCTCTGGGAGCCAGCCATGTCACCTTCAGTCACAAACCATTTGTGTTCTGCTGGCCAAGTGTGCTTTGCAGTATGGATACTTCCTCCAAGGTGCACAGATGATCTTTCTGATGGAATCCAGGAGGCAAGCCAGATGGCAGTTTCTGGTGCTTCTTTGCATGGGAACCTTTTGAGCAGAGTTGAATTTCAGCACTGTGTGACCCTGCATGGAGAGGTCTGTGAACTAAGTGTGCCCATGCCTGCCAAACTCAGTGTATTCATGTCTGCACCCTGTACTGTGGAACTGCATTGACAGGTCCTGCAATGGGGTTTTAAGATATTGTTCAGAACACTCATGGATGATAAAAATAGATATTGATCATTTCAGTTTTTCAGCTCTCCTTCAGGATCACATCTTAAATGCATCTCTATTATTGAATGAAGAAAAAGTAGCTCCCCTGGAGTGCTCTCCTGTCCCCTGGAGTGCTGTGACCAGGCCCAAAGGCTGACACAACGTGTGACTAAGCTGTGCTTCTGTTACAGACTGAAAAGTGAGGTTCCTACAAAAAATGAGTGGAGAAAGAAACCTGGGCAGGGGCGAAGACAATCAGTGTTTCTTTGTCTATTCCAGCAGAGTATTTTCATGTTTAATGAGTGTTCTGAGGAAATGCTGTTCTCTTGGCATAAGCAAATACCAGAGCCTGTTCACAGGTATCCTTACAAGCATCATTAGTGATGCTGTGTCTCTTCTAGAGAGTGGAGGGTTTTTTCTTTCCATTGGTTTTTCCTCCTGAAAGCTGGTATCTGTTATTGATTACAGAAAAGCAAATGTAGTCTGAGTCTAATTCTCTTGCTGAGTGCCTGCACACTGAGCCCATTTCAATCTCTTGTTTCAGAGTCAGGGATTTTTATTCTCAGCTACCACATCCACAGAAGTAAATGGAACTTGTGGTCCAATCTGCTTTCAGAGGGGTGTCACTGCATGCTGGAGTAGGGCTGAGTTGCACTAAATCAGTGATTTGCAAAGGGGCTAAGGCCAGGTTCAGTTGTGAATTTATCCTGGGTGGAGAGGATTTGTGCAGTGGTAAGGACAGGGAGCTATTGCACTGTACTCCTGTGAGAGGGACTGGAAGGACCAGCTGAGGCAGGGCAGAGGTCTGCAGCCCTGGCAATCCTGATACTGACAGCATGTCACTAAGGGGTTTTTTCACATTACAGAACCCCTGCTTTCTCTTCTCTGATGGATGCTTAGAGGGAAGGAGTAAAAAGGAAGTTTCTGATCTGAAAGCTTCCCTAATTATCCTTTCAGTATAGCTGAGGAAGTGAGATGCTGCTAGTTTCTGGTAAATAGTGAAGATTTCATCCATCTTTGCATTGTGAAGTCAAAAGCTTTTATGTGGTCAGGATTATTTGGACTTGATAAAAATAGATGAAGTGGGAGGCAATGCCTCCACAAAGTGAGAATGGTGTATTTCAGAAAGTCTGTGGTATCTGGAGAGAAGACAACCTTTGTATATGGTGCAGTGTGGGACAAGGGTTGGGACAAGAAAGATCAGTGTCCTCATGTACAGATCTTCAGCTCTGTCTGTGTTACAGAGCTCTGTGTGACCTGGTAGAATTTTATCACGCTTCAGACTAGTTAACCTTTGGATTGAGACAAGCATAAAATATTTCACCCAAGAGACTAATTTATCCATAAAGTTATGAACTGCAGAAAAAAGCTGTGTATATAATGAAAGAGTCTTCTCAACCATGTGAAGATCAAACTCAGGCTGCAGCTGACAGAGAGGAAAGTTGGGGCTCAGTACCAATAGTTGTCCTGCAGAAGTTTCTTTTCAGTATTCCACAAATGAATCACACGTGCCACCACCATCACTTCAGCACTTCTGTACCATAATGAGCATAATAGTTTTTTGCATTTCTTAAGTGGTGAAAGACAAATTTTAAAAATGGAGAAAGTTTCTTATAGAAGATTATATGACTCAAATTTATTTCTACTTTCGCTCTTTCTGTGAACGTTTAAATTTAAAAATCTTTCAGGAAACGAATCTTGAAAGTGTCCAACATAGTCTGAAATCAGCATTTCTTAGAACCCATTTGACTTGCAAGTTCTTTAAGACAGAGTTACTTTTTCTCCCCTAATGAGTATTTCTGCCTGATTTAGTGATTAAATTGATAATATTTAAGGTTTCCATTCAATGATGTATATCTATTAATGTTTGATTGTGCCATGTTTTCTTCCCCATGCAGATTACAGATTTAACTTTTTTGCCTTTCTTTCTTTTCAGGTCTGTGTGAGAATAAAACCAAAGCCTTGGCCAATACTGAGCCAGTTTGGCTGCTTTGGCCAACAGGCTTAATAGAGATGCAAATTGTACTTGCCTAAGTTATTTTGGTGATGTTGTTTACAACAATCCCTTGAACAAAAGAAGCCCACAAGAAGCAAACTGTTTGGACAGTGTAACAGCATTTTTCACACTGCTGGTGACATGGCTTTGGTGACAGCTCAGCAGAGACCAGGCCACCAGGCTTTGGTATATTTAGGAGATTCATGGAGTGTCATACCAGTCCCTGTGACAAAACAGACTGATCTGAAATAGCAAACAGATTTCCCTTCTTGGCCTGACTTACTGGAATAATGCTCTTATATTAAATGTCTGACTAGGCCCACTGGCTCTGCATGTAGTGAGTATTTTAAACTGAGGCTCTGTCCTTGATATCCAGCTCCACTATAATGGTACTTATTTCCTTTGTCAAATGCTTTGACATTTAATAAAAAAGAGTGTCACTAAACATTAGATTATGTTTGATTTTCATTAAGTTACTTTTTCTGTACGAGTGTTCCTGTTCAGGTTAAGTTTGTAGCTGAAAATTTTACATGTGCATTACAAAGACCAAATCCCTTGGTCTTTGTAATGCACATGGAATGGCAAACAGGATCACTGGGGTCATCAGTGTATCATTGCAATGTATGTTTGTATTTCGTGCAGTTCTTTTACATGCCCTTCTCTGGAGTGGTCCCTGGATTTATCTTTTTTTATATATATAGAAGGCTTTCTGCACTTGCTGTTGTTGCTGATTTCTATTCTACTCCTTCTCTGCAGCATCATTTGCAGTGGAGGGATGATGAAGAGCTTTTCAGTGTTTCATGTAATACACATCTACACATGTACAGCCATGGTAAAAAAATAAAAATGGTGTTGTGGGTATGTTCCAATTTTCTCCAACACAAATGGGCAGTCCCACTTAATATCAGTAACCACTTTCAGTTTTGGCCTTGTGTGCAGGATGCAATGGGGAAGCATATCCTCATAGGCTGTAAATCTGTTCACTTCTTTTGCCTTCATGTTAAAACATAAACCTAACCTAAGATCTTGCCTTAAACAAAGCCACACCAAATAGTTCCCTTAAGAATTTCCTTTGTTTTGCTATTAATAGACTCTCACCATGCTCTTATGTTTGGATCATAATAGGCTCCAACTGACCTGAAGCCAAAATTAACTCAGCAAAGTCCTAAAACTTTATACCTTGCCAGATATTATTATTACTCCATTTATCTTCCCTGTACTTCAGGAAGCAGCTAGTGTCCTAAAAGTTACTCACATTATCTTAACACCTGTCTGGGTTGTGTAAAGTAACTGGCAGATCTAAATAGCACTAGAGATGTCCTAAAGAAGACAAACCTGTTCTCAGAAACTAAATTACTAAGATGACTTTCTGTGTCTGCTGAAAAGGATGCAGTCTTGCTCTCCCTCTGTGCTGGATGCTTTGGCATTGCTGTCAGTCAAATGAGAATGCAGTTCCTGTGTTGGATCTCGTGGTGGGCCTGGCCCATGCAGAGTATGGCAAGGCTGGAACTGGGCTTTAGTGTACAAGGTGATGTTCACTGGATATATTTTTGCATATTTTTAGTCTATCTATTTATTTAAATGCAGTCTAGCTCCTGTGCCCTGCATCTAGAAATGGCCTATGGTAGCTACCAAGGGAATAGCATAGAAAAATAGAGGAAAATATATTGTGGCATTTTTCCTGTGGAATTCTGCTTGTACCCTTAAGATGATGCTGTATCCTCTTAGCCTTATTTTCCTGTTTAGATAAGTTCCATAGGATCTTTCTTTTTTTTTTTTCCTCTGTTAACTGTAACTTCTTTGGAAGTCTTTTGCAAACCTAGATGTGGAATTCCAAGCGGATCCATCACTTGGATCTCTTTGTCCCCTTGCTTCAGAGAACCTTGAAGAACACTAAAGAGCTTTGCAAGGCAGGGGTTTGCTTACAAAATCTGCATTACTTCTTTAGCCAATCTGTCTTCTTTGTGACTCCTGATTTTGTTCTCACAGGTCTCCATCTGTTTGTCTGGATTGCTGGGGTCGTCTGTAGTTTTCCTGTCGTGTTTTCCTGACAACTCCTGGTCAAACCACTCCACAGCAGACAGGGACACTGTGTGTTGGTGATCTCTGTGCAGTTTCTCTGGTGTGGCCAGGCCTTCAGTGCCAGGCAGGACAAAGGGATGTGTCCCTTCCTCCTGGCACTGCTGTGCAGCTGTGTGCTCTCCACTGCCCCCCTGGAGGGGGCTCTGCACCCAGGGGATGCTGGTTCAAGGCCTGGTTCCACTCTGCCTTTGATGTGAAGCCTATTCCACAGCTGGCCCAGGTGAAATCTCCAGCTTTGTTTCTGCTGTGTTGCTGAATCTCCATCCCCATGGTGGTCGAAGGGCATCATTTGACATTTCATTTTTTGGTGTAATTTTCAGTGTGAAAAACATCTAACAGTCTAGTGGTTTTAAGGGGAATTAGCATAAGCAGTGCCATTTGACAGTCATTTTATAAAAGAGTCTTTGAATTTCATATTGTTCTGCTTCAGCACAGAGAAATTTCACACCACCTTAGGCATTTGCCCTTTCCTATTTCCTAGAGTTTTTTAAAAGAATATTTCCTAGTTTTTATTAAACAAGATTGTCCTTAATTTTTTTTCTTCTTACAAAATCATATGTTTGTTATGTGCAAGGTGTGTCTTTGTAGCAGGAGGCTGGAAATTCAAAGTGATCAGTATGAACTAGTAGTCCAGGGAAGACAGAAGTATTGGTACCTGTAAGGTTTCTGCACTTCCTTTTGTTTTGCTGTACCTTTTGCTGCCTTACAAGTACTCTTTGACTGTTTGACTGCTTATTATTTTTTTTAATTCCTAAGCTATGTTTTAAATTGAATTAGAAATTGTGTCTCCTTGCATCGGATTAAAAAATTAACTTTTATTACAGAAATTATTATCAGCATTTTTGGAAGAGTTTTTGTGGCACTTATGATCAAATTACAGAATACTGCAAAGAAATCTATGCAAGACAGCCATTGCTATTGAGCCAGGACATTCCTCTCTGTCAGCTCCAGCCTGAGTTTGCTCTTCATATTCCAGGGGAATAAAGCTAGATGGCACAAGGCGCATTTCACTCCTTACTGTTTAGATTCCCCTCACCCCATTCCCCAATACATTTCCAGCTATTTTTATCTTACTGTTTTCTTGCAACCTTAGAGGTATTTTGGGTAAAAATCACTTTGTTTCCTTTGAATTCTGCCTGGAAAATGCAGCAAGGCAAGTCCCAGGGATGTGGAGCAGCTCCAGAAGGATTTTATTAGCTTACTGCCCTGTGTGGTAATACCACTGTGCGTTCTGCTGGATGGAGCCAGGGCTGCAGCCAGTCAGCAGCCCCCAACCTCTCCCAAATCTTGTTCCAAGGCTGTAACTTGGTCTTCATTTCTTAACCTCCCCTTTCCTCAGTTTCCTTATGAAGAATAAAGTGCTAACTTTCTGAGGTCTGTAGCACTTTGGGTGGAAGGTTTCTCCACGTGCATCCCAGTTTTGCTTTGTAGCATGGTGCTGTCACCATTCAGCCAACAGAACACGAAGCAGCTGTGGTAATTTTTGTTCTTAGTTGCAGAGATGTTTTCTTTATCATTCTCAATTCCAGTTGCACATATCATGGCGCAAGAGCTACAGTTCTTCAACATGAAAAATATCTCCTGACAAAGGCAAGTGTAAAAGCCTAAAGGTATGTAAGGAGTTCAGAACTAAACTAACATAGATCTTGAAATTGCTGATATCTGTAACCACTGTTTTGCAACAGCTTTTAATATGTGAAATGATGCGCTGCAGATCATGAATCAATCAAATTATAGTGAAGAGTGTGCGATGACAGCATAAAGCAGAGAATGGCAGCAATACCTAGTTTGTACTACTTATCCCTAGGCTGACAGCATTTTCTGTCATAAATCTGTTTGGTTTATAAGTAGGCCATAAAACCTTACATCAGGCTGAAATGCAGCAGGATTCTGTAGTTCAAAAATTGTGCATTTATAGCGAAATACATCAGTGATTTGTTAATTAAAATTGCAGTGCTTTAACAGTTATTTACATTTTTCTGCACTCTTATAACTTGTGCTTTTTGGACTCAATTTATGTTCCATGTAAATCTGTGTGATCTATTTAAAACTTGCTGTCTCCTTGGCTTCATCAAATTCCTTTTTATATATACAGGTGTGACTTAGAAAATACTCCTTCATAATTTTTGTAATTAGATAGGGGACCTTGCTGAAACTTCACAGGAGGTTGATGAGACTAAAGTGAGTTTGGGTTTGTTTTGTTTAAAATATGTGTATGAGGGTAGCAAGAACATAGAGCTGTTGACAGAAATGGAACAAGGAATGAGTTACAATGCTTAGCTTGGCTGTCTTAAGAGATTTAGTGTCCTTACAGTTTATTCCGTGTTTCTTCATATTCTCAATGCTTCCCCATATCTACTTGACACTGAGCAGTCTTGCAGACAGGGAACAAGCCTGTGGAACACAGTGGGGTCAGGCAACTCTCTGTTTCTACAGAATACTAGAAGTAGACCAGTGTACTCTATCTTTAAATGATCTGATTTTAACAGTAACATAGCTAAACATACAGCATACACATCCTGCAGCTCTTGACTGATGGAAAAACTAAGAGCTCTAGTTTAAAATGACAAGATCTTTTTATTATTGTATCAGTAATAAAACAGGGACAGAAGCATCAGAGGACCTACTGTGATCTGTACCACGTCTTGCAGTCACATTAGAAACGATCTGTAAATCAGTTTGACAGATTTCATCAATTGGGGCAATATGTGCTGCATACACACCCAGTACACATGTTGAAAGGGATGTTCAAACTGCCATTAGTTCAAAACCCATTTTGTTTTTTATAGAATGCAGTGAAATCAAGTGGAAGGAATAAAACACCATCAGCGAAAGAAGGAGAGGTAAACACCAGCTGTCAAGAGAAAGGTAACATGCACTTGGCATTCAGTTTGTAAGCTGAGTGGTGTGTACCAGGAAGAACACCAAAAAAAAAGCTTTTAAGGCAAAATACATTATAGATTTCTACTTTTTGATAGTGGGCAGGGCTGCAGCAAGGCAGTGGCTCTTGGAGACTTGCACTTCAGGTTCAGGCAGTATTACAAAGGTGACACCAGTTTGCCCCTGCCAGGACAGTTCACTTTGTCCCCAGAGAATCAGGGTATCTGTGGGGCAGCTGCAGCTATTGCTATCCAGTTTTGGAAAGAGGAAGACCATGGGTTATAAGGGGGTTTAAATGAGAGTGTTTGGTCCAGTTCTGTGCCTTGTCTCTGAGGTTCAGCTTCTTGGATTTAGGTGTTTAAAGGTAGTATCTTTGTTCTAGCTTTTGCACTTGTCTATGAGAGACACCTTTCATCACCTGAGATATGTTTCATGCAATAGTTACTGATTACTTCCAAAAAATTTGAGATTTGATAATTGTGAAGCAAAAGGAAAAGTAATACTGTAACTGAAATCTTCTTTATTCACAAGCCACATGTAACCCAGTAATTCCCACTGTGAGGTTCCATACACAGCATGAGCATTGTCCTTTCCCTTTGTTTTGCAGGGACTCACCACCTACATACAGGTACTTCATGGAAAAAAAAAAACAGAGTTTAACTTTGCTCCTCTCCGGAGGACAATTTTGTACTCATGGAACGCTTTTCACATCCCAGCTTCAGTGTGATGCAGAATCTCCGAGATCAGTGATGATCTTGGGACAGTGGAAGGCAGAGATTTTTGCAGGTGCAGTGCTGTGATCTTTCTGGCTACCATGACTGGTATTGTAGTACTGGTAGTTTACCTTCTCCATTCCAGAAATATGGTCACATTGTGCTGAGCAGCTGTGGCCTGGCTTGTAGTCTGTTGCCTCAGGGGGGTTGCTGGCAGCCTCTTGCAGGAATACAAGAGGCAAAACAGAACACAGCCCCTCCAGCCTTAGCTTGTCTTCACTGAGAAGCTGCTGCCATGGCCAGTGGGGGGGTTTGGCTTTTGGGGGATAAATTTTCTTTGCCCTCCTTCCTCCCACCCCTATTTAAAAAACAGCAGCTCGACAGCACAGCAGCAAATGCACATTAATATCAAACAGAATTTTCACTACCATTTTTGTATTAACATAAGATGTTAGAATGTAAAGTGAGCTGGATCTGCACATGGGACCACTCTTGCTGTTAAAGGCTTTAGGCTGGAACAGAGCCCAAAATTCTTAGAAGAAATCCAACATTTCTTGATCAAATATTAATTACATGCCATATAGAATTATGTATTTCAAACAAGTTTTATAAATAAAAAGCTAGGCCTTTCAAACCATCAACAATATTAATTTTGGATTTAAAAGATTATGAAAGATAAACAACCACATAATTGTGAATTAGAAAAATACTGGCCTAGGTTGCATAAACCCCTTCATTAAATAAATCCGGAAAGTTCTCACTATGAAAATTCAGTGGCATTGTACTTAAAAAAGCCATAATGAGTTAACGGTCCCTTAATGACACTCAGGTTGTGTTTCACGAATCACAAACACACACAGGATGTCAGATGGCCCCAAAAGGTGACAAACTGGGTTCATACAGTTTAACAGCAAGTACTGGGGGTGTGTGCTGCTCCTCCATGCCATTCCTGACTGCTGCTGCAGGTGCCAGCTGCACACCCTGGGACCCTTCTCCTCCAGGCTGCCGTGCTGGCCCAAAGCCCCAAAGGCTGCTGCTGCGGGAGGTGACCTGGCTGGGCTGGTGTGTCCATGCCTCAGGCCAGCGGGCTGGCCTCGGGCTGGGCTCCCTGGAGCGGCTCTGGTTCCCAGTCAGGCTGGAAGAAGCGGATGTGGAATGTCCGTGCCCAGTTCTCGAAGACGCGCTTCTCAGTGATGAAGCGGTGGTGGCTGCCCTTGCGGCCCCGCTCGTGGGAAATGTACATTGTGCACTCGTCCGGTCCCAGAGGCTCGTAGTAGTGATAAGGTACTGAAAGATGATTAGGATCCCTGTGGAAAAAAGAAAATAGATGGAAGCCCAAGATGTTCTTTCTCGTTGATTGAAAAGATGCTATCTTTAATGAACTGATGGGCTCAAATCCACTTTTTCTCCCAGTTAAACTATGGAGCTGGTTTTTTTTCTTGCGAATCTAATACATCAGAATGGGGCAAAGGTGTTTGCTTTGCTTTTCTTTTGCTCTCCTTTAATCCTCTTCCTCCCAGTTAAATGAAGGACAGCAGTAGCTCAGAAACAAGGGAGGGTGCTGCAGGGCTGTGTTACTATTAGGAAATTTGAAGTAAACTGCTTAAAAGAGATGTAAACCTAGATTGTGATTTGTTAAAGGTCTTGCAGAGGTATTTCCTGAACTGGGGAAGAAAGAGAAGATGACAGACAGAGGTGGTTATCTGTGTCAGCTCAGCTGACCGTTCCCAGCATGCTGCGCGAGGTTCCGAGAGCACAACTTCAGTGAGTGTCTGCGCACCAGGTCAGTGGTACAGGCTGCGGTGCTGGCATTTTAATCAAACGTCTGATGCACAAATGAGTTCTTTATTTTACAACAGCAGCTTTCATGTGCCCAAGCTAAAAATTAAAACAGTTCACCCATAGTATCTATCTGATCTTGTGAACCCATTCACATTTCCCAGCGGGAGATGAGTGACTCGTGGTGACACACTGGATATGCCAAACACCAATTAGATACATAGGATAAAGTTCACTTTAGCAGTTCTGACCTCAGTGTTTCTGTGTAACATTCTGTAAATGGCACATCTGTATTATAATAAGCCAGAGCAATTCATTCTCCTTTTGTTTTAATCTCTAAAATTAGAGATGTACCCATGATGGTTTTTTACTTTGGGCATTTTGGGCTGACAGGAACTCACGCGCTCTCTGTGTCATAAATACTAAGAGAGCAAGCTGTCCCAGACAGAATTACCCAATTGTATCCCTCCTACCAGCTATTTTGCTGTGGCAGAAAATTTTCCAATATCAGCATTTAGTGAAGCCTTGGAGCTGCTCTGTGTTACAGCCTGAGTTGAACAGGACCCCAGCACAGAGCAAGAAATCTGATACAGATTCGAGGCTGTCAGCTCTAATATACAGTTGATTATTTTCATTTTGAAGAGCTAATATTTAAGGTCACTTTCAATTGAATGCATCCACAATCTGTCATTAGTCTGTGCTGGTCATTATTTTTACTGTGTAATTCTGTCACCTATGCAATTTTCTAATTTTTCTTATTTTGCCATTATCCATATTGTATATGCAGAGTAATGTATGATATTGCTGCTGCTTTCCATTTGTGCCTTAGATTAACGTTTTAATTCGATCAGTCTGCCTTCCTTCTAACACAACATGGTGATCAATCTTACAAGACCAGAACAACAATAAAATTACATTTCTAGAATAAGATGGATTCTAAACTTATTAAATATATTCTCACTGGAATATATAAGAGTAAAACAAAATCCTTCATCACCTCATCTACAGAAAATGTATTGGTAATCTAAAGCTGCCCTTCACATAGAAATTTATTATTTCAAAACTACAACTATTAGAAGACAATCTTCAGTTAATTTTTCACGTTTTTGATACACTGGACTTCTTATTGTTGCTTAATTGAATCATTTGTATGGTTACTATAAATCTAATAGGATACATTTTCATGTGATGTGTTTTTGTTAAGAACTACTAAACAAATAGGCCTCTGCCTGTCATTCAGACTGCTCTTCCTTCTTGCACTAAAGCTGGATTTTATTCTTGGGTCCTCAACCTGTATTGCTAGGTATAAATTTACTGCTTTAAAGTTAGGATTAGTAAAGTTGAAATCTTATCTCCAACAGACTTGGGAAAAATGCGGCCCCAGTTAAGGGGCAAAGTGAGCCTCTCAGGCTGCAGGTCTGCCCAGGCAAGGTGTTTTTGAAGCCAGGGATTCCACATTCCACACCAGTGTGTCCTAAGTGGATGTCCTTGGCTCCTGGCCAGGCTGTACCAGCTCACTGCATCCTGTGCACCATGCCACCAGAAACAGCCCAGAGGGACCTGGTGCACAGGGCCTGGAAGGTGAGAGGGAGGAGCTCAGTGCAGGCAGCCTGTGGGGCTCAGGCCTTGTGTGCAGCTCTGCTGGCTGAACTGGGGGTGAGATCAGGGCAGGAATGGGGGCTGCTGGCTACGGTCCTCTCTAGGACTACTCTGCAGCTGACTGAGGTTTAAAGGCTAAGTTCCAAAAGCTGTCTTTTAGATTTGGAACTCTGAAGGGTATTTACATATGGAGGACCTTCTCATTTGGGAGTTCTGGATTCCCCCAGATTGCATGCTAGTAAGCTTTGGATTTGAATTCTGGCTTGAGTACACCATAACCCAAATTAACTGTGCTGTGTTATCTTCTAACTCTGCAATTAGCTTGTGTCACCAGCAAATGAAATGCATGAGTAATTTCTATACGGAAATTGCTTGCCACCTCATTTATTAACATTAAAACAGATGCTGTTTTATCACTGACTGATACTGGACATTAATCAGTATTTTGTCAGACTCTGCATGCATATTAATAGCACAGCTGGGAGAAATCTCTGGAAGTTCCTCTGTAAAATATCCTGTGCTTCCTGCCTGGTCACCTGCCAGCACAGCACCCGTGGAAGTGCTTGTACCCCTGTCAGTCAACTACTAAGTTTGCCACTTGAGTGCACATTTTCCCACAGATGGTATCCACCTACATCAAAAGCTGGAGGTACAACACAAAAGAAAAAAGACAGGGAAACCAGGCCACCCCATACCACATTCTGGTCAGCCTCATTCCCTTGAAATGAAGAGCCATACTAAATCAACCCTCTAAAACTATAGGTACTCACACACTTTGTAAAATAATTCATATTTTGATGTGTGAGTGTCAATATGTTGAGTGATGAGCAAGGTGCTCTGTCAGGACCATGAAGATTACTAGATAATCTTTTGCCTTCTATTCCCAGGATTTCCTTTCCCTGACCTCCATAATTAATCCTGTTTTCCAAACCATGTATGCATTTTGTTATTAAGCTAATGAGGTGAGGCATATGGACCAAAGAGCAGGACTAACTCACATACAGCTTACAGTTTCTCATAAGCTCCTGGAAATGTAACCAGCAACACTGCTGCTGTGCATTTGATTTAAAGGAACTGAAAGTGGAGGGAGAGAGAGGTAAGAAAACACTAAAGTACTTCAAATACCAATTTTCAGGTGAATTATCATGGAAAATGACCTGGCAGTCAAATGAGGATTCTTATATGAAAATTATCTCTTTCAATAACTGGAACGAAAATTATTCATATTAGTTAAAATAAGGCTCAGAATTAAGTTTTAAGTTTCTGGGAGTTCCAGAAGGCCCATGAAGAGGAAAAGAGTTAAAGAGGGTTCATCTCACTAACCCTTGAGTTTTCCTTGTGTACAGGAGTATCCTGAGACCTGCAGGGAACGAGCCTTTCTGTCCCTGCTGCCCATAATGCCACAGACAGGTGCTGGAATTCCTACAAACTCACTAAGGCTTGTTTTGTCCTTCCCAGCCCTGCTGCTGAGCACCCACAAAGGGAAGCAGCAGCCCTGCAGTGCCTTCAGGAATTGTTGTGGTATCTGGGCACCATTGTCAGGCTGCTGCTGAAGGGAGGCAAGAGGAGAATCCAGCATGTCCCAGTTCAGGAGTAAGTTCTGTGCATGCAGGGCTGCCAAAGGGAGTTCTGAGAGGGAAGTGCTTCCCATCTGGAAAGGCTTGGATTGGATCCCTGGCACTGGAAAAAATACAGCAAGATGGGTTGTCTGTCTTGGACAAAACAGTGAGAGGTGTGAACACTTCACAAAAATGTTTGCAATGTGCATGGAAGCACAAGCTTTCATCTTCCTACAGAATGCAAAAGACAGCATGAGAGCAATATCATGCCATTAACCCTTACTACAGCATAAATCTGTAGCAAGTAAAGGGGCTTGAAATTACTTATAGCTTTGCTGTAAAGTACTAGAAATTTATAATAATTAGGACACCAACAGTTCAGCTATGAAACTCAGTGTCCAGTGAAGGTAAATAAAAATGAATCTAAAACATCTTGTTGCAAGTAATAGTGACAAATCTTTTAGTCTGTGCTCCAGACTCCTTCACTAAACTATTTTTCCTGCATGGGTGCAAAGCAGTTTGGTTAATGATCTTAAGCTAATAATTTGTAGCAAAATCAACAGCATGAGATTCCTGGTACCTTTGAGGTGTCCTTCACGTTACAAATGTGACACTAATTTAGTTCCATGACACTGATCACCACACTCATTACTTATTCCACAGATTAATACTTAAAAATGAATTGGTGTCTATCTGCTGAAGTTATAAATTTGGTGCTACTAATTATGAACAGAAATAAGATTTCTTGGTGTTTTTTTTTCAATCTTAATGATTCTTTAGTTGCACAGCAAGCAGGATACCCACACACACACATCTAGCACACATGCATTTCAGCTGTTTTGTTGGGACTTTTTGTTTTGATTTTTTTAAATTTTAATAGTAGATTCTTATTCTGTCAGACTGAAAACCAGGAATTATGGCTTACAATTACAGAATATTTCTTTCTGCTATTCTGTTCTGTTATCTTATTTCTTTGAAAGAAAGCACTGTTTTAACTTCTTAATGAGTGGCTGAAGAGCTGGCTAAGAAGGTTAACTCTATTTATGGCAAGAAACTGCTTTCACAGATCTTCATGGACAGCTTCTTCCAGGCATGGCAACTACAGTTTTCCCCTTCATCCCCTGAGGAATCAAGCTGAAGTAAAGACATTTCATATTACTTTGATTAAGAAATGACCTTTTCCCTGTTTTCAACCAGGTGTGTGTACCTTTATGTTAAGATTTTTTTCTGCAGGCTGTAAGAACAATTACATCTTTCACTGGTAGGACTGATCTACAGCCTTTCTTGTGTTATAATTTAAGTCCATTTGATTTCAGTCTATTGATTCTATGAAAGCCTTTCATATGCTCTCAGTGACATTTTTAGTCTCTCTCAAAACAGTTTGTTTGGGTCTAGCTGGCTTTTGAAAATATGTATCTAAACTATTCTGACTTTGTCTGAAAAGTCAGGATTTCATGTTATTTTGCAGTAAAATTCTGTCTTCTGTATTTTTAGATCATCAATTTAAGAATTACTTCCATGTGCCATGGGAATACAGCCACTTCTGGAGTAAGACAGACCAGCCACTTACAGAAACAAAAGTAGTATGTGTTGGCCAACTGAGATGACAGAGGAACGAGATGCTGTGCTGTGGAAGGTATTTGTTGTCTGGCGTATCTGATCTAGTTTGCAATTTTCCTTGGAGAATTCATGCTGAAGTCTGCCAGTACATCACAGCATTTATCATCAGTATTTTGTTATAATTTGTAGAAATTCTCACAAAGTGGAGTTTAGTGTTGACATTTCATGCTGTGATTTCTTTGGGGATTTCTACAATATGCCCAAGACAAATGCAGATTCCTGAATGGTTCTTGTAAGTGCTCAGAGCAAAGTCAAAGCAGTCCCATTCTTGGAGACTAACCCAGCACTGCAGCCTTGCCCTCCCTGCCCCTGAAAGGCATCCAGAATTACCCAAAGAGCCAGACTTGAGACAGATCATGACATGTGCAATAGAAAATTCAAGCAAGTACTTCTTGGTGAGAGGGGTTTGTGAGCAGGTAATGAAACGCTGCACTGAGGCCTCGTTCCAGACTGGCTCCAGCTCTTCCTGGCTCACCCAGCAGGACAAATGGGATCAGCACCAGCTATGGGCAGGAACCACTCAGTGCTGGCCCAGTGCTGGGTGGGCAGGTGAGACTTGTGTCAGCACCAAGACTGCTGATGTAATACAAATTTGTCTGTGTTCATCCTGGTATCTTGTGGCTAATGTAATTTTGGTGTAGCACTAGAAGTTCTGAAGCCTCTCCCTGTGTCACTGCTCCATAGTGGGAAAAGCTTAACCAGGACCTGGGGTCTGGTCTTGAGCACAGCTGGAGGAAGAACAGGGCTGGAAAAGGGCACAGGCTGTTCTGTGAACAGCAGCTTCCACTGGCACAATTGTGCTGCCTCTGCCTCCTGTGCCCCGCCCCTGCCACGCCCGAAACAGGACCACAGGGCTGATCCTCTGGTCCAAATTCACAGGGACAGGTTTCCTGGGCACCATTTAGGAAGCTGCAAGATTGGCATTCATGTGACAGAGGTACAATGATGTTAATTTGAGTTGCACAGAAAGTTCAATTTAGAAACTAGTCGCTGTGAGAACACTGTTCCTCTATTAATTTGGGGGGAACTTGAAAAACAAATTAAAAGTAATGTTTTCCTGTACTTCTTTCTTCAGATTAATTTCATGCCAATTATTGCACTACTTTTAGCTGATAAATATTCAGAAACTAAAGGAAAGCAACAAAATGGATTAATTCTCCCACAGTACAAACAAATTTTTAAAATATTTTATATAACATAATTAAGTGCTGTTTGTTGTTTTCAGAATGAGATCATGGGACATCTAAGTAATTGCTTTAAGAGGACTGAAGACTTGTTGCAAAAGAAAAAGATTAAAAGATTCAGATATTTATCTGTAACATTAACTTTGTTGGCTAATAACGGTTCTAAAATAAATCCTACCTGCAGAAATCCGGTGGCACCATGCCATAAACATTTATCCTGTCACAGAGCTCTAATGCGATAGTCATTGTGAACCAGCCCGTGCTAAGCCAAGTGTTGGATATCTTCCTGAAAGCAAAAACATAATTAAGTTTCTAAGCTGGCAAATAATTCTCGAGATTTATTTATTTATTTATTCATTCATTCATTCTGAAGCAATTTCTTGGTATTTTCTTCATTCTTGTAAAAGGCTTTGAAAACTGGGCAACCAGGACTACTTAGCTCGTCCACCTTTTAATGATTTTTCTGGTGCCTCCTGTCAGTGGAGTAATCTGAGCAAGAACTTTCCTTGCTGTAATTAATTTTAACCTTAATATTTAGCTGATCTTTTGACTTGGTTTCTAGAAGCTCCCAGCCCCACACTGTGACTGCTGGTAGGAAACTCTTTAGTCAGTTGCAGCCGTGATTGCCCCATAGCCAGCCTGGGAAATCTTCATGCTAGGAACCACCCCAGGTGCCATCCCTGCCGGAGGGGAGCCTGACAATGGCAGTGACAGCGCTGGCAGGGAGCCCTTAAGGCAGCACCTCTCCTGCCTTCACTGCAGGCTGGGGCATGGCTTTAAAAGAAGCTCAACTGATGCCAGTATTAATTAGGCAAAGTAGGAGATACCACCCTGTAACTGCTCACGGAGGTAAGGGATTAAAAAGTTGAGTTTAAATTTTGCTGTATCACAGATTCTTATCTGCAAAGGTTCACTCAAAGGTCTCCTTTCAAATGCTACTAAAGAATGAGACAGAATTGTCCCTAATGGCTCCTCACTCAGCTAGGAAAGTCCCGCAGGAAGAAGTTGAAGCTTGTGTTATCTGCAGCCCAAAGAGTCCTCAGATCCCTGCTGACAGCCTGTCACAGTGACAGGCTCTCCCTTCATCTCCTACTAAAGCTGAGGCACCAGGGGAGCAAGTGCAGGCTCCGGGAAGGCCTGGGCACTCTACCTGAATGCATTAAAGTAGGACCTACATTAATCCCATTCCCCCACACCTGTCTTTGCCATATACCTGTGAAACTTGGCCACAGCCCCCCAAAAACCTCAGCAGAAAACATGAGGTTCTCTTCAGAGAAGTCAACAGGGAATCCCAGGTCCTGGCCCAAGTTCCAAGGCCATCTTTTACAGTTTACCCAGTGAAAGCAGGATGTGGATCAGTCTTGGAAGCAGGGACCTGAGGCCACAAAAGCCACTGCAAGCAAGTGCCAGCAATCACTAACATCTAATTCAGCTGACAGGAGCCACCACACAGCTTCCCAAGCTAATGCAAAACAAGCTGGTTCCAAGTAGGTCACCTACAGGGCAGTAGGAGGAGATGTTTTGAGCACTGTCAGATTGAGGAATGCCTTGTACCAAGGTTTCCCATTTCCTCGGGGAATCAGACTACTAAAAGGAAAAAAAAAAAGTGGTGGTGTCTGTGCCACCTGCTTAAAAGACACTTCTAAACATAAGGGAATTCTTTGACTAAATATGCCTGGAGGATGCTGAGGAGCCTAGGTAATTTGTCCTGTCCTTAGTGGATCACCTGGTAACGTATACACTCCCAAAACACACATTTTTACTGCTCCTGACACACAGACTTTCAAGCTAAGCTAGCATTTGGAGAATGACATGTTAAAAGCATCTCATTATTTCCAATTATGGTGCCTTATTTATTTTCTGACTGTGCACTGAAGCTTGGGTGGAGGGGTGGGGCAGTTTGTCACAATGTCACAGCTGGGTCATAAGCTCAGTGGAGGCCTTTGGGCACAGCAAAAATATAAACCAGTGAGAATTTCTGGCTCAAAATTATTAGGAAAAAGTATGGCAGGGAAAAGCCTAAAAAATTTGCTTCTCTGCCACCTGAGAGTTTCTGAGCTCTGAATCACTAGATAATTCAGGAAGATGTTCAGGCTACGAGTGCTTTGGAGCTTGCACAAGTCCACTATTCCAGGTGCCCAACACTTACATTCCAAAACCAAGGGAACAACTGCAGCCAGACATGACCAAAGCTTTGCACAGCTCAGGACACCCAGCTAGGCTCTCTGCTTTATTTTCTGGGTTAGCTTTCTTTCTGCTTACACACACTTAGGCTGTCATTTAGTGTTTTCCAAAAAACAAGAAAACAACTGAATATAAGTAAACTGGCTTAGAAGCTGAATAATCAAATAAAGATTCAAAAATTCATTCAAGTACCACACTGCCCTCTTTAAATACCATTGTCTGTAGGACAGCAACACAGAAACAGGGTTACAGTGTCTTGCATTTCCTAAAAGATCTGAGCAAGAATCCAACAAAAGAATACTGGTTTTATACCTAATCAGCAGTAATGAGAGAATATGAAGAACTGTCATGTGTTTATTAGGGGAAATTATCAGATATTCTTTTATATGATGAACTAACACACTGTGCTGATAATTCTGTAGTGCACACTAAATTACAATTAAAGGCCTTTCTGCTCCACCAGAATCTCATTTATAATCTCTTTGGAAATACTCTTCCTGCAGTTATTTCATTTATGCTGCTTTTATCTAATTACTATAATATTGGTTCTGAATCGTATTTTCTTAATGTACCCTTATTCAATTATAAAGTTATTTTCAAGTACAGTTACTTTATAATGCCAAATATATTGCTCTGCAGCCTTTGTCTTTTACCATGCTATTTAACTGGCAATGTTTTCTGAAGGTTTTTCTTAATTTCAAAATAATTTTTTTCCAAGAAACACAATACATCCAATTACCCTTCTTCTCATCATTTTCAAGACAGAAATGAATAGTCTGATCCTTGCAACCTCGCAATCATGCTTCTCTCTCCCTCCTTTGTTTTTTTTTGGCACTAATGTCAAGAGCTCAGCAGAAACCCCCTGGAGAACAGCAGCATTCTGGGCTATACAATGTTCTGCTCCTGCCCCCACAGGTACCTGAAGTTTTTCCCTTACAAATTATTTCCTACCCATGTTTCTTTTCATTTTCCCTTTCTCCAGTGCAGCTTATTCATTTATTTTCATCTCCCATTTTAATCTTCTTAGCCCTTCAAGTATGCTGTCTGTGCCCTCTAAAGAAGTGGTTCATTCAGAGCAGAGCCTGCAGTTTATTAAAATCAACAGGGCCTGTTCCTCAGGCTGACTTTTGCTGGCATCTGAGTGCCCTTGATTCACACTGGGAGTTCAGGGTGCCCATGACTGAGTTCATTCTAAACTTGTTACAATGTCATTAATGGCTCAAATGCCTTAAGAATATTTCAGGACATGAGCCTCGTGCCTGTGCAGAAAAAGAAATGCTTTCATCACACTCACTACAGGCCCCTGGCTCTGGATGGGTGATGCAGAACAAGAAAGAGCAGCTTGCCTGAAATTGCACAGCATGTGTCAAAAAAAGAACAGGATCCTGGCAGTGTCAGGGAAGGAAGGGGGCCCTGGCTCCCCACGGCAGAACTGAAGTTCTGAGAGTGAAGCAGGAAGGGAAGCTGTTCCTCAGAACTGGGGACAGCACATGATCCTGCCCTGGATCACCACAAGCATAGTCCAGGAAAGGAGGTGGCAGTGTGCATTCCTGTGTCCAGGGCCTGCCCCTGGGGCTCATGGTGGCCAGGTTACAGTGCAGACACAGCTTTGTTGACTTTCATGCCTTTGTAAATACTAAGCACACGGATAACCCTCTGCACATTTCTTGAAGGGCTCAGATGCTTAATTCACCTTCTCACTTTGCTTTACTCTGGAAAACACAAACACATCATAACTGGCAGGGTATCTCCCCACTATAACTGAACAAAGCTCTGCAAGCAAACCATGTGGGGCATGACAAAGGCAGCAAATGCCAAGCAAATGTTGCTTTCAGCTAAGAGGGTACAACAGTTTCCTCTAACAGTGGTTCTGCCTTTCTCATGTAGCCCAGAAAATGAGATCTCTGCTTGAGTCCATGACAGGATCAATCCCTGTTTAAACTTTGGTGTGTATGTTGTGTATTTGTAAAGTAGAACATCTGACTGTGAGTTACTGCACAATAAACCTACCTCTTCATTTGTATCTAAGTAGGGACCCTGTGCCATTTTTTACAGCAGCATATTTAATAAGTAAAAACCAGAACTTCATTAAAAATAAATGTCTTTCGTGCTGGGAAGTCTTTAGTTTGAATGCCCATTTTCAAGCATTATATGTGAAAATACTAAAGTACTGCAGTGGGTCACTTACTACAAATTTGATTTGAAGAACAGCCTACAAGTCTCATAAACAGTCTCATAAAGATGTAACTATCATAATAACTTTCCATTTTCCAGTTGCAAATATAAGATGAACTGTTCTGAAGCACCTAATGTATGACTAATGTTTATTTGTTTTACAAGAAGCTTTACAGCTGCAATGTTCCAAAAATGCTTAAATTCAATAAACAGCTATTATAATTCACTGAATGGTGGCATCTCCTCTATAAGAAAACATAACCTATCCATTTTAATTTTTCAGAGTCAGTGAAAAAAACTTTAATGTATATTACTCCAAAGCGAGATTTAAACAGTTCCTGCCTCCTCGACTCTATAAACATTACATCCAGACTCTGGTATTCTAGCTGATGAGGCAGTACTCCCTACAAATCATTTTGATGCGTATTTTTTACTTATGTTACCAGTGATGTTATTTGGCACGTCATGCCACATTACAACTCACGAGGCAGAGGATTTAATGGGCAGGATTGTCCCTCTGAGCGGATCTGAAATTGGTATATATAAACTGCATTCTTTTACTACTCTGTGACATCCCCTAGGTGTATCCATGTAAGTTCTCACCTGTCTTTTCCAGTCTCCCGTTTAAAAAGGTCATCAAATTGAAGCATCTTGTGGCGAGAAATCATGTACACTTTTAACTGAGGCAGTATCTGGTTCATCAGCTGCAGGTTATTGTACACCAAGCCTTTGCCATCTCTCCTCATGTAGCTGCTCGGGCCCCAGAAGATGAACACAGCGCCGTGGCTCATGTTTAAGAGTTCGTTGCGGTTCCGTAGGATCCTCTGGATGCTGGAGTGCGCGATGACTCGCAGGCTGGTTTTGTTGCCCACGTCGTTGCCGTAGCCGCGCGTGGGCGCGTCGTTCATGCGGATGACGCACTCGCTCTCGTCGATCCTGCGCCCCTGCCTGCTGCCCAGGAGGTGCCCGGAGCTGGTGACCAGCGCGCAGCTCCTGCAGTGCATCTTCAGCGGCTGCAAAGACACACGCACTGCACAGTCAGCTGCAGACACCTCCCCTGTCCCTACACAGCTGTGCTTTACACCTTCATGGCGTATTTCACAGCAAAAACCTCAGAGCAATGGGCAGAAATCTCTCCCAGCAGTCTGCCCAAATCGCTGGAGACCCATTACCTGTACGTATTTGGGGGAAATAAGGAGCTAAGCCCGTTGTTTAAATCCTCCTTTCCACTGCTGCTTCATAAACAGAAATCACAACAGCCTCTCTACTCTTCCCAGCTGCTTAGGATTGTACTTCTTCCACTTGCTATAACAGCTAAAATTACAGTATTTTTCTTATTCTTCCACTTCCTTTTTTTTTTCTTTTTTTTTTTTTTTTTAGGAAATAATAAATCCTAAGTCTTTATAAGTTCATGTGTGGAAAGCTGTTCAACCCTGGAATCAGGACATTTTGCTGTGGAAAGAAATTGATACCCTGGCCCAATGCTTCCATGCTATTTGCAAGTTGTGCCACAACCACTGTGGTGCTCTCGTAACTCCTTTATGGTTCAACAGTCAGAGCTGGTCAGTAATGTCTGTGTGTATTTTACATGACAGTGAGTTAGTGCACTGAACTTTTGCTACCTTGTCAGGTCATGTTTGAAAGTTACTCAGTAAAATGGAATGGGAGGTGCCTGTTCAGTGAGTGCTGACCTAATGGAAGCAGAAGAGTAAAACAAGCTTTCATGTAAATGAAAATGCATGATAAATCATGTTACTGAAGTATGCCACCACCACAGGTATCAATTATAGAGGAGTATGTCACTATCTACTGCTCAGCTTGAGAACTAAAAGGAGCAAGGGTTAACAGTATTCCCAAAGTGCTACTTTCTAACAAGAATGCAATAAACTGTGAGGTAAATAAAGACTGTTTGAGGGTGTGCCTTGGTAGCCCTCCGGGAAAGAGTATCTTGCACTTGGTGTGCATCTTAGTGTCTTTGAAACACAACAAACAACGACAACAAATCAAAGAAACAATGCCCACCCAGCCCCTGGAAAAACCCCAAACCAGCCCAACAGAAAAAACATCAGATAATCCCCTGGCACAGAGACTGAACTGCAGTTGCTGGATCATTCTGATCTACACATATATAGGAATCCAATAACTACATCAGTCTGCAGTGAGGCACAGCTTAAAACTCTAAAGCTGAAAAGAATGCATGATGTAGGTTTGACACAATCTCAGGCCCCTGTTTGAAAATGCTTTGGCCCTGAGTACTTGATGGGAGTGTTTTACTGCAGTGACTCGGTTTTAATTTTGAAGGTATTAAGTGGCTACAGTTACAGTCTGAGATTCTTTTTTTCTGTGAGACTGGTTCATGAATGCTTAATGCTTTTTAATTAAAGCAAAAGTAAGAAAAAGTATACAATCTGCACAGTGATTCAAGCAGTAAGCCTTGTATCTCCATCTCCCCCAATAAACAAAGTCCCTTTCACATCTGTGGACTATAATCCAGAGCTAATGGTATGGGTGAAAATGTTCATGCCTTTGTGAGCCAAGGTTCCTAATGTAGTATTTACATGCATTTTCCTTTAAGCTTTCATCTGCCACTTTGATCAATTACCTAGTGAAAGGCTGTAAGGTGAACTAGCTGCTCCACCACCATGCTTGGGAAAGCAAGACAAGGTGCTAATGAGGTTAAAGGAAATGTAGTCAGCACCGATGTGAACTCACACAGGTTTGAATATCCGCATAGCAAGGCATTTTCACCTAAACAATCTCTGCTGGTTTCTGGCCTACTGAGCTACAACTTCCTTGCTTCTTTTAAAAAAGCCTGCCACAGAATCCATCAATTGTTAGGAAACAAGGGAGCAGAGCTGTGGAAACTTGGGGAGGGGTCTGAGGCTACCGAATGAACATTAACACCCCCCAGAACATCTGTCCCAGATCTTGTTTGAAAAATGTTTCTTCTGGGAAAAAGTCTTTAGACTGAAACAGTCAGGTATTGCCCAGCTACTTCCTGAATGATGCATGGGGGCTGAGCCCTTGTAGCTGCTCTAGGCAAGTAATTTTCAGTTGCCTCACTCAGATTCCTTCAGCTGAAGTCTACAAAACTCGCACCTAAAAATTATCAGAATTCACAGGGAACAGCCACGACATTCTCACACGAGCTGTTTATAACGCTTTGACAACAGTGAGAGCAAGGGGAGGAAAATGCCATTGGCTGTAATATCATCTCACTGGGAGGCAGCAGTGGCACCAGAAATGTCATCTATTTAAGCAATAATAATGGAAGCACAAGGCAGTTCTTTGGGATTGATGACCAGCTGGAAAAAGTTGATGGCCTGAGAATAACCAGGGGCCATTAAGCCAGAAGAACATTAACTCCAGAGAAAACGCTGTTACAGTAATTATTACAGTGATATTTTGGAAAAAAAAGCCAAGTGAAAAGAAAGCAAACCCCATGAAATATGAGTTATATTTCAGGAGCCTTGCTTCAAAAGGGAGAGGGCGAGAGGTAGGTGAGTTTTATAGCATCTTGTTAATTAATTACTTTGAAGTGTAACATATCATGCATGTAAAAGCTGCTGACATTGAATTGTACCCATTGTTAATAAGCAGCCACAGTTCATGTGTACCTGAACTCCATGGACAGCACCTTTGTGACAGGGCAGAGCACATGGCTACTGCTACAACACAGCTCAGGCACATGGACAGCACACAAGCCAAGTACTGTCCAAAAAAATTGTCCAAATCACCTCTCAGTTCCAGTCATCTCAAGACACTCATGGAGAGAGGGAGAACAGAGGTTACAGCACAACAAGTTCACAGTGTAGAGCCCCAGAAGATGGCAAATCAGCTGGTGATTTTTGAGGACTGATGGGCTATCCCAAGGGAATGAAGGCAGCAGGAGAACTCTCATGGGATAAAGCCCATAACAGCACCTTTGTGCTCTAAGTGCAGCTTTGCACATCTACAAGTATTCCCACAGGCCAAACTGACTCCTGGCAACTCCTCCTTCCAGAGATTAGCCCAGAAGTGCTTCTGCTCTATCACAATTGCCTGATTTGGTTAATGAAACAAAAACAAAGCCACGGATGTTTCTGTATTTTCCAATTTGAGGTAATTTGCTCTGTTATTGACTTTAAAATCTACGTTGTCCAATGATCGAAAAATGTTATTTTCAGACACTTTAATGCTCAAGTGCTCGAGAAGAATAAATTGAAAAATATTGTTCCTGATACAAAATAAGTTATTCTCAGATATAATTATTTTCCTTGTGATGAAATCAAATAAATTTTTTTGTTTATAGAAATCTCTTGATTTTAAAGCCAAGATTTAGATAAGAAGACAGCTCTCTCCAGTAAAATCACAAACACTGTAAAACACTTATAAGAAAACTTTTTCTTATACTGAGTACTTAATGACCTACTTTTAAGACCCCTGGGTTCAGATCACTCCATTATCAGTTGCATAAAAATTTCTGTTCTATAAATAAAAGCCAGAGTATTTTGTCTTGCAATGATGACCTGGCCACAACAACAACAAAACCAAATCAACCCAAACAAGCAAACCCATCTCCCCAAAAAAAAACCAAACCAAAACAACAAAAAATGACCTGCAGTGAGAACAGCTCACTACTGAGTTCAGCAGAAAAAGACAACCTGTCAGTTCATAAACATCAGCATTCCTCATGGATACATCTGGAAATATTACAGATGACTTCAAAGTGTAGTGGGAGACAAGAGATAGCACAAAAGGTTAAAGAATATACAAAATTGTTTTGGATGGATGACCTTTAACTAAGCACTTGAGACAAAGTGCAAAATGTTTCTCTTGCACTGCAACACCTCTGTTGTTGGCCAGTGTTTGTTGGGATTGGAGGCTACAGAGCTGCTCCTCTCTGTAGGAACCAGCCACTGAACTGCATTACTGAACCAACAGCCCCTCTGCAACAGCTCCCAGACTGACTGCACAAGTAAAAGCAGTGTTCCAAAGAAGACTGATGTACAGGAAAGCAAATCTGTTCCCATGTTTAACTGAATTAATTCAGTTGAATTCAGTATGTTAATGGTTGAAAAAGCACACATAAACTCTGTAAGAGCCAGTCTTACTGCTTCAGGGGAAAGTGACCTTAGTCCAGAGCAGCCTTGCTTTCTCTTTTTGTTACAAAGCAGGTGATTTCTTTGGAAGGAGTTTCATGTCTCCCCCACCTGTGCCCATTGTGCCTGGCCTAAGCACAGGAGCTTGTGACACTCACTGTATGTTACCTCAGTATTTGCTTCATATGTTCCTTGCCTTGTGCACAGAACTTTACCAACATTTCCTACGTGATGCTAATGAACCCTGAGTTCACACCATGTTCAATGCAATTTGTTACTTATGGCTTGCTCTTGATTGCTGCGTCATCAGCCACCAGCAAAAACACTAAATATTTAAGGCTTTGCCAGTGATAAAATATTTTGTCCTGGCAGCTTCCATTTTTCTTACTTTCATGTAGCTTTGAGCAGCTCTTAGTTTTCTCACAAGCTGCTGGCTTGGAACCACTGCTCTACCAGGCTGCCTGCTCTTTCCCAGTGCTCCTCTCCTAGAGGCTTGGAGGACAATCCCCTGTCACAACTATATCCCAAGCTCTGCAGGAGCTCCAGCCATGCCCAGCCCGCTGCTGGCACATCACAAACAGCTGAATACCAGCTCTGGTGAGCCCCTGTCATTCTGCAGTGCCCCAAGCTGCTCATGCCATTATGTCCATCCCCCATGACAAGCTACATGTATTGTTTCTATCGATGTGCCTCCTTCTTTAGTATTTTCCCTAAAAGATTGAAAACTGTAAGGCCAAATCTACTTTTCTTTGAGAGATTCCCAACAAGCACCTTAAAGTAGAATAGAAACCCTGAGGCTTCCCATTTGCCAAGTAACTTGTGTTCTGTAAGCCAATGCAGCAAGCTGTGGGGCTCAAGCTGTCTCATTACTGAAGCACAGCTGTGACTTCAGAAGTGATTTCCACAGCACAAGGACTCTGGGAGACATGATCCTGTGAAAATAATGCAGGTTCCCTGGTTATTTTTGGTTTGTAATATATTGATGGAATGGTACTTTCATATTACTATGAAAGGAATAAAAAATTAAAAAACAGACAAACAAACAAAATAAAAAACCAAACCGAAATCAAATAAAACCAAACAAACAAGCAAACAAAAAGCCCAACAAAATAAACCCAAACACATACAAGTTGGAGGAGTTTGCTATTTTTCAAGTTCTGTCTATGAAATGATGCTATCAAGCCAGTCTTCTCTGAACAGTAGAAGTCATTCAGATGCATAATGGAATATTGTAGGTAACACTTCTGTGTATAAAACGCCGGTGCAAAAAACCCAAACTGAAACACCAAAAGCATGAGAAGAGTTTTCAAGTTCAACTTGCTGAGGTAAATGCCCTTTTAAAGTCTCTGTGAGTTTTGATTTTGTGGTGCCAAGTTCAGATCTAGATTATTTTGCTTTGACCACGACATTTTCACATGTGTATTCATACAGGGAGTGTAGCTTAATTGCTACACTCTGCATGCCAGCTCAGACTTCCCCCTCAAGTTTCATAGATTTTGATTATTTAGCTGCTATGCTAGATAAGAGCACCTTATTCAGGTACATAATGGTGTCCAAGAGGGGGAAAAAATCCTCTAAGCAAATACATTTATAATTATTGCTGAAGTACACTTTTGCAACATTAGAGAATTTACCATGAAAACAAACTGCATTATCCACTGAACCAACAGCAATGATTGCCTTCAAAACTTCAAACCCAGTGACTGATATCACACAAGTAAACAGAAAGGGTTAGGAGATACCACTTGGCCAACATTGTTAATCCTTATGCAAATCCAAATAACAAGCATTTGCAGTGAAACTTTGCAATTCAAAAAAGGTCTGGCAAGTCTGCTCATAGAGATAAATGCATGTCTGTTTAAAAAGATAAAAGATAAAACAATTGAATTTCTTATTACTTCTCTTTGTTTCTTGGGCTGTGGACCTTGAATATGCAAATATTGTAGAAACATTAGCATTGTCATTTCCCATTGATTCTTCTGAGATAGTTCTATATCTGGACTCTGCCTTCAGATACTGGATAAGACAGTGAAATAGCCAAACTGCAGCACATGCATTCCTCACATAAGGGATCACAGCACCTTGTGCTGTATTCTGCCAAGGAATTGATTTTTTTTTCCCCATGATACCCTACTGAGGGGCATCTGCAAAACCTGTAGGAAAAATGTAATAATCCTATTTTGAAACGGTCCTTAAATCTAATTAAATTTCAGAACATACAGCTATATTATGAAGAGGGAAAAAACCCAACAAATGCACTCCACAAAGCTTTCAGTGGAGCAATTTCCTTAGAAAAAGTCCCGTTAAGCACATTAGTCAATGAAGAGTCTTCAGCTTGTGTGAAGTGTTTTCCGGCACATTAACTCGTTTTCAGGGGACTGCCTGCTAGTCAAAGCTTCCATTAGATTAATTAAAATATGGCTTCTCTCACTGGAAAGAAAAGGCATGAGTTTGGTTACAGGACATTGACCACCTATAGGAACTGAGCCCTTTCTAGTTACAAAAAAATCCATGAGCAGGAGCAGCAGCACAGGAAATGAACAACAGGATAACTTTTGGAATATGGGGCACATTTTTCTTCTTACTTCAGAAGCATGATTACCAGGTGCTGATGTTTCCCCCTAAGCCACCTGAAGTGAATATAAGGTGCAACCTTGCAAATTGTCAGCACATATAAAGCTAAGATTTAGAGAGTAGTTTCCATCCTGAAAACTATAAATGTGTCCCATGAGGAAGATTAGTATCAATCATAGGCTTATTGGAGAGGGAGATAGGATACAATGATAACCTGAAGCTATCAACTAGAGTAATGGTCTCAGAAGAAAAAGCAATCAGAGAAAGAAAAGAATATCCTCAGTGAAAGGCAGAACTGGAAAATCAGGCAAGAATGTATCATGTTGATGAACATGAACTGTTATACAAGAGAGAGTATCATATGAACAATACACAGGCTCTAAAGAAATGGTTACTGCCTAATGTTTATCTTAAAAGGAGTGCAAATAGACATCCATATTACATCAAACTGCTTTACTTTTGTTCTACAGCTAAAGCACTTACACTATAATAAAATAAAGCCACGGGCATGGTGTCTTAACTATGCAAATTGTTATCACTGAAGTGTCAGAAAAACAGAAATTATAACGATCTTTGGGAAAAGGATTGGACAGTTTGGAGGTTTGCTTCAGAATGTTTTCACATCAACTTCTCTGCTTTGCTTTGGTATGTTTTGGCAGTTCTTTCCAGTTCTAATACTTCATGTGAGTATGCCCTCATATGCTCTCTCTGCACCTGTCATGGCTATGCAGGATATTTTTTGAGCTCCAAGCTTCATAAGGTCCCTTGTTTAATCTAACCCACCTTTGAAGCCAAGCATCACTGATCTTTAAAGTTTGGGCCTAAGTTTTCAAATTCAAGCACTTTTTTTTTTTTCTGTGGCACTACCTGGCTCATCCAAATGCATCTCAACTCTCACTACAACTATCATCTCTACAAGGCAATAACATGATGGGCATTGCAAGAACAAAGCAAGCCTTTCCAATGGTATCCAGTTTTAACAGAACTTAGCACAGCATGCAGAGCCCCTAGAACAGGCCAATGAAATATAAGACCAAATCTCTAATTAGAAAGTTACTGACCCCCCAGAGAATTTTTGTAAAATATATTTTGTCTTGCATTTCTCTACCTGGTTGAAGTAGAGTAAAATAAAAAATAATGCTCCTTATACCTTTGAAAGGCCTTTGTTCAAAAATTTTATTCAAATGTCTTTCCTTCAAAATCTGTCAAAAACATTGAGCCTCGTGGTCTTTTGATTCTCATGTGGTAGCTCCATGTAATCTTCATCAGCCTGTTTTATGTAAACCAGGCTGCTCTATATCCTCTTACTTCTGTCCCTCTGGCTTGGCAGCACACCAGAAACTACAGAACAAAATTAAGAAAGCAGATTTAAACCCTTCCCCCCACCCCCTCCCCAGAAGATACTGAATCTGAATTTTAAATGTTTTTCTGAGGACGTATCAGATTCAATAATACACAAAGTTGTACCACCTCCCCAGCAGGATCCCAAGGCAGGCTCCATAATCACTGGCATATTGACACCAAAGACAGATGCTGGAAACAGGTATTGGTAGCTGAAGTGGCCAAAACATCCATGTACCTTAGGAGTGACAGGTTGCAGAAACACACTGCAAATTTCTCCCATGCACATATGTAGAAAAGAAAAAGAGAGAGCGTTTTGTGCTGAAGTGTTTGTATATTTAGTTTTGGACAAAAACCAGATGCAAAGAAAACATCTTCAAGACAGACATATAAACATTTGTGTATCTGCATCTATGTATCACTACAATTTTAACTGATTTTGGAGAATTACATTTGAAAAAGAAACATTTTAATTCAGGGGTCAGCTCTTTCAGTTTTGGGGGTTTTGTTAAAAGGTTTCAAGCATTCAAAATACGTCTCTCCAACTGTTCACTATTACCACAGTCCTGATCAGGAGACAAAAATAAACACATTTATCCAATCAGGATGTTTGTATTGAGTCTATTTGTCTGCATGCAGGTTAATATGAAATTAAACACATTGTAGATGGAAATATTTAGCACAAAAATGAACCTGTCAGCGAGGGTTAATTAGACCATCAAGGACAGAGCTGGCAGACAAGAGTCTGCCAACATGGCACTGCTGCTCCAAAGAGGTGCTCTTCAGTTTACAGCAGAATGTCCAAGCTATGGTCTGTGTGGGTGAAAAGGATGAGGTTAACTGGAATCTCTGGAGGAACCACTGAAAAAGGCTGGCTGGAGAGAAAAGGTCACCCCAGAGGAAGGTACCCTGGGCTGCAGGGCAAATGAAAAGAAGGAACCCTTAAAAAACTGAGCCAGGGAAGAGCTGACAGCAAGTCAGCTAATTACAGGGCAAGAGTAGGGGCTGACCTTGCTAGAAGTAAAATCTATTTCAGATCTGTGTATTTCACAGATATTTATGGCACTGGCTTGTGGCTGTGGCACACAGATGCTTTTATTTATGCTTTACCCCAAGCATGATTCCCAAGCACTTAGTTCACACTCTTCAGTAACATTCCTTGCTGAAAGATGTAGCTGATCTGAAACTGGCAAAATGACGTAACTTAAAATCACAGCTACTAATGCATTTGGTCAAGGGATCTGAAGTGTAGGAAGGTGTGCCAGAGAGAATGCAGGAGGCTGGTTTAAAACAGATACTACAGAAATCAAGAAAAAAGAAATCACCTCTTAGTGAGCAGCAGCAGAAACAAAACCTTCCTGCAAAGAGGTGCTACGTGGAGTCCTGGAGTCACAGGGGATTTCTGAGTGCTTTATACACTTTATCTGCTTTGTATTTTACATTATTAGTCCTAAATTGTACTCCTTGGATGTGATGTGTGTGTCATTTCAGTGCATTTTACCTGACAGTGGCATTGAACAATTCCTCCTCAGTTCTTCCTGGGTTGGGGGGTGGAGTGTATTTCACTGGATCACCCCCTGGATCCATTTCACAATCAGAACAGGAGGCAAAGAGAAGTCAAAAGAAGGCAGGAACAAAAAGAAAAGATAGGTGGATGCACAGCACTGCTGTCTTCAGTAACACTGAATGCACATAAAATTCAGCCCACACTGCTATGATAAGATGGGTAACAGTGGCAGTGGTGATGGAAGAATGACAAGGAGAACATGGCAGCACAACCAAGAAGTTCCACATTGCTTTTACGAAGTACCTCTCAATCTTTCAGTGTTCAAAAGTCACCATTACTGATGCCTTGACATCTGATAACCTGTCAGCAGGAAGTTTTAAATTCTGTAACCAATGTTTGCTTTTCAGGGCTCTGTACCACACCTGGCTGCAGCCCAGGATTCTTCTTTCATGTGAATGAACTTGTGTCAGTTTCTTCAGAGCAATAGCCATATTGTAAAGCAGTTTTTCTGCACTAGACATGCAAGTTTATCTTTCCAGCTTTACTGCCCCAAACAATGCTCACCCATCTGAACAGCACATTTTTACAAACTCAGACCTCCTCTAGGGCCACAATTTCAACTATTGGGACAGAGGGCAGGATATTGTAAGGGAGAAACACTGGAGTGCCAACAGTTTTTTGTATGGGAATCTGCTGCTCTCATGCCCACAGTCCTGGTGCTTCTCACCCCTGGCACTCCCTCGGAGCCCTGAGTTGTGCCCACCCTGTTGTGCACAGCCTGTGCAGGTGAAGGTGCCAGCCCCCAGCCCGGAGCACCCTCAGCAGGGCTCTGGGCAGTGTCCCCGTGCCTGCACCGGCACTGCCGAGCCCTCAGAACCCACTGGAGGCCACCTGCAGCCCCCAGCCCTGACACTGATCTCCCCCAGCTGGCACACAGGGACAAACACATCTGCACAGGACAGGGCACAGGGGGACAATCTGCCAGGAGATGGCACGAGAGCACAATCCTGGCTCAGTCACAGGCACCGGGAGCCCAGGAGAGCCCAAAGCGCTGAGGAGGGACAGCCATGAGGACAGCTGGCATCCTGACATCCTGAAAGCCAGGGTGGACAAAGTGGGAACTTCACCTTGGGCAGGGCAGTGCCTGCACTGTGTCAGCCCTGAATATTTCCCAGATTTGCACAACTGAGGAGAAAAACAGCATCCTCCCAGGAGAAAGGCCAGCTCCTGTCAGCACAGCACAGCACAGCCGGGAGGAGCCTCTGTCCTGGAAACCCACATTTGAAGCAATGCAGCCAAACTCCACTGATGTGTCAGCACTTAATTACAGCTGGAGTGAGGTTCAAATCCTTCCCTTTCTGTCCTGTGTTCTGCTTCCAGAAACACACACTCAGAAAAAAAAAACAACAGTGCAGGATTTCTACCCCTCAAAAATAATAATCATGCTGCAGCCCTACTATTATAATTAAACAGAAATTAATTACATTTTAGAGAAGGGGACAGGTTCCAAAGGCTTAGCTGGTTTCCTTTTTAATTACTGTGTAATATTGTGAACACAGCAAAAATCTTCTTTTTATCATGCTAAATGTGCTGGGGGTTATGTTTGCTTTAACAGACTGCAAAGGATGCTACATTTGCATTTAATTAAAAAATAAGTTATTAAAACAGTTTATTTTGGTTCATTGTACATTTACTTAGCATGTGGATGGTATCAAATCAGAAATAAGATTTTATTTTTTCAATTAGGTGTCGACAGACACCTGGGAGAGCAAATAACGCCAATGTTTTTTCAAAAGAAAGCTTGTTAATGCAAAAACATTTGGCCTGTCACAACTAGATTATTTTGAACATTCACTTTTTTCAAATGAATCAATCTCTATCCCAAAAGCTAAACAGTATGTTACCTTTGTGACAGGACCAAAATAACACAACCTCACAAACTGGAACATGTGCAGAATCCCCACACCAAGTGTGAGCTGCCCTCCAGCCCGGAGTGATCTGAAGAAACAACTCCTGGGGGTGGATGGCATCGTCTCTTCCAGCTGTGGAAGGGCTTTGATGGCTGGGCCTGCCAAACCTGGCAGAGCACTTGGGAGAAAGAAATTCTGATTTTCAGCTCCTGAGCAGCCTTACATGGGAATCGGGCAAAGATTTTGGCAGACGCAAAAAAAAAACAAATGTAGGCATCCAGTTCACTTGAAATTCAGATGAGGAAACAGCAAAGTTCATTTATGTGCTTTCAGGGTTAGTCAGCAGCTAAGCAAAGATTTTTTTTTTTAACTAACTTTACATTTAGGTTTAGGAGTAGAGCTTTAACTGGGTTAAGTCCTGCTTTACACACCAAAGCTATTCACAGGATCTGTCTCTGGGTTTCTGTATTAAATAAAAGTCTTAGGGAACCATTTCTTCATAGCCACATATCTGTTATATCACTCCTTAGAAGGCTACAATACAACTGCCATGGAACCCTACTAATTACTAGTAAATCACCAAAGTTGGAAGTGTCAGAAACATATCCAAAAAGAGTTAAAGTGAAAAGCTGAATATTCAAAGAGCTCTGGGGTGAAATTGTGTCACTTTACAGATGAACCTGTAATCTATGTGAAAATAAATGATGTATAATGATTACAAAATCTGAAATCAAATCTTCACATGGGGACAATTCAATAAGGTTAGGTGATTATAGGACTATGCAGCAGCATCAGTTAGGGAGCCAGAAATAGTTTCATGTCCCTCCGAAGCTACAAAAACTCTGCATTGCTTTATTCACCAACATCAGAGGGCATTCACTTTCATCTAATAGTCTGGGGGAGCTCGTCTGGAGGGAAAAAAATAAATAATGGAAGGCATAAGCCCAAGAAATGAGTGGCAATGATCCCAACTTATCATCCAAGCTACCATTTGCTCTGCCAATTGATGGGAAATGAAGTGTGATCAATTCCAGTCCACTGTACATTGTTCCCACTGACTGACCTGCCAACTCTTTGATTGAATAATTAGCTAAGATATCAATATCTGCCATTTTGCACAATGCTCACAAGACAAAACCCTTAAGTTTTCAGAAAATGGACAGTCACCACATTATCTGCAACTTTACATTTTCTTTCACATTTGTGACTAAGCCTTGATATTCCAAAATATGGAATAAAAACGGAACAGCACATAAGAAGTATTAGAATCCAGGAGCATGAAATCTAGAGGTCAGTGTAACCCCTGAAGTAATACAACATACCATTTTAATCTTACAGATGAATAATAAGCCATATCCAAAAGGATTAGATCTGTGCTCCTCATTTACAATAGTTCACTCTAAGTACCAACCTATTTTCCACGCTCGTACCAGGGCAAGAAGCGTTAACTCAGGTGCTGGGTGGTGACTGACAGCAACGCTGACATTTTAATAGCAGCTACTGTTTAAGAGCACTATCACCATCTTGTGCTACTTAAATAAAGATTTAATCTACTTTTGATGCAGCAGAGCTCTGCAGACCTGGCAATCTGCTGTTAGGGCACATGGAAAGGTTTCTTTACTCCCATCACCCAGTCCCACACCGGGTGTGTAACAAGCTGTTCCAAAGCCATAAATTAGGCTCAGCAAGGCACTGCCTGACATTATACTTTACATTACAGTCCCAAGCCTGAAGTGCTAGCAAACAGAGACACTGCACTTACTGTTCTATTTCAGACATAAATGGTGTTAACTTCAAACACAAATCAGTTATTCAGTGCAAAAATGATACATGACTTGTAAATTGGACCCTTATAAGTATTTTGGCATTTCTAACTTTAGTTCACACACATGGATATTAATTCCCAAGTATCCAGATGTCATAGCCATATCTAAAGACACCACTTCTCCCAAAACCATTCTGTGGAGGCTTTGAGTGCGCTCACCACTTTTCCCCCTAATGCTCCTACCTATTTCCCTCCTATATACCAAAGAAGAGCAAAACCAGAAAGGGAAATGTACAAACTGAAATTGCAAATGCATCACCTAAAATGAAGGAAAGGGCTAGTGGCTTACAAGGCAGGAATGAAGAAACCATGTGAAAGGGAAAATCACAGAATCACAAAATCAGTTAGGTTGGAAAAGACCTATCTTACTCATGGATGACTAATTTCTTGCCGTGCTAAGTTGTAACAAATCCTAGCCCTTGCTATAAAGTCCCAATAAAGACATGTGCTGCTCAGTGCTCACTTTAATGTGCATAAACAGAAGACATTTTGGTTTGACAGGCAGTGGCATCTCAACCCAAAGAAAGCAGATTCATCTTTCCTTCTGGGCTGACAGCAGGTTTAAGAGCATAATGCCATACCTTGGTATCAACAAAAGGCTTCCTCTGCACCCTGTCCTAGGTCTTTGTTTTTCAATTGGCAGAAAATCTCATAGCAGTGCCATCCTGGTGCTGGCAGTTTGTCTGATCACCACCCTGAACAGTGACCACCTATGAAGTGGAGGTTATGCAAGTGCTGTGCAGGCAACTCCTACTGTGGAAATGTACAGATGTATTTACTATTTGCTGATTAATATAGTCTGAGGCAACCTGGTTCTGTGCATTTCAGATGTCAAAACACCTCCCCTGTATGTTCTGAATGATGCCTTTGAATTCTGTTTGAAGACCCATTATCCAACATTATGTCACAATATTTAACAATGTGTTCATCCCTTCTGAATAAAAGACTGGAATGACCAACTCCAAGCCCACAGGCAGACAAAATGTTAACAGACAGACTTCATCAGAAATAACTGCATCCTTCCTGTATTATTCATGGCAGCTGGCCAGCTCCTTTTCATAAAAAAAAAAAAGCAACATCCAACAACAAAACATAATCCACCACAGAAAAACTCACCAAAAAAAAACCCAATGCAAAATAAAAAAAAATAAAATAAAAAAAATTATCTGGTTTTTTTTGGGGTTTTTTTTTTGTTTTTTTTTTAACAGGGCTTAGCCCTGGTATTAATTAAGCACTGTGAGTATCACAGAAAAAAAAAATGCCTCCTTTCTCCCTACTAGCAAGACTAGCAGCAGGTGGGATACAAAACATAAAATATTCTACTCTTTCCAAATTAGCCCAAAGCACAAACTAATACAAGTATTCTCTTTGTTCTTCTCACCCAGAGTAAATCCTACATGAAGTTTGAGAAAGACAGATGCAACTTGAGGAAATCAGCTCCAGGAATCAAACACTTTATCCAAGAAGAGGTAGGATATCTAGACTTTCACATTTGTGGAATTGTTTAGTAGCCATCAGTGATAATGACAACATGATGGACTGACAAGACCTTATTTTCCTCCAAGACTGGAAAATTCTGATTCTGCTAGGCAATAAATGTGAATTATTTACAGAGGAAAGATTTGGTAGCTACCATGTAGTCTGCTGCACATGAGTGTATGTAATCCTTTATACCATAATTTTGCACTACACATGCATGGATAAAATGAACAGAACTGCAAGTAGAATGCTTCTATATTGAAAAGTATTTATATATTTTATATATTTCCCATATTAACCATTAATCTTAATACCATGCCTCTTCTTATCTGATTGTTTTAGTGAGTATTGGCGGGGGTTTTATTCAGCTAAAGCTCACCGAAGGAAGGAAAATATGCAGTTGTTTAGCAGGTCAGGTCAAAATGGATAAAGAAGCCTCAGGACTGCCTAACATGCCAACATGCCCTACAAAATAACATTTACTAAACAGATTTTCAAAAGCACCAATTTCTATTTAGTGAAGTGGTAAATGCCATCTTGCAATATCTGAGAGAATTAAACATTCTCTGTGAAAATTAGCCATCCAGCATCACAGGAGGTTCCCCTTTATCCAGCATCAGCTAAATTTTGCTGTCTTCTAGGAAGGAGATTAAATTTCTACTTTAAAACTCACTTTCCAACTGTCTAATGCACTTTGGCAAGCTTTCAAAGGCAGGCTGGCACCAATGAGTTCTCTTTCCAATCCAGGCCACTGTCTTTGCACCCAGCTTCTCTACTCACTATTTTTTTTTTCCTTTCTTTCATAGTAGCTCACTCCCCAACACATCATTTTTTTCCTAGGCTAAAATCTCTATGCCATGCACATGGCTTTGCAGTGATACAACTAAAAACGAAGTAAATTTGGGGCAAATTAAGATGTTAAATTATGAATGCATTTGAAACATCCTGAAATTAATTTTGAAATATGAAGGAAGCAGATCAAAAACTGACAACATGAATGTGAATTTTAAGATGTAATAGAAATCATCTGTGCTTTCTGTAATGGCTTAAATATTTTTTTCTATTTCTTTTGTATTTGCTATATGACTTGAACCTAGAAATTACAGCACTTCTGGACCTTAGTAGACAACCTTGCTTCTAGCAACTACACAAGGCTTTTCCTGACTCAGGCATCACCACCTGAGAAAAATTGCTGCATATCATAGTCTTTGATGATTTTTGTAGTATCTTTGATGATTGATGATCTGTTTACTCTTCTTACCATACTGCCAATCATAAAATTTTCTAATATATTTAATAATATTTTGTGGTTTTCTAAAATCTCTAGCACATGGGGTGGCAGAATTAGGTAAGAACAATTTTCTCAGAAAGACAGAGATATGATATCAAGTGAATGCATGAAGAATGGTCACATATGCTCACTTCAGGCTTCTCCAGTTATCACAACTGAGATCTTTCTGTTTAAACTGCATCTACTCTTTATCCAGGATTTTTTAAGTAGTCCTAACTGTGAAGTGTGCCATATTCTCCTTGTTAACCCTCTTAGTGTGAGGATTCCTGCCAGGGTTTTGGAGAACAGTGCTCTGCCACCAATTAAGCCTCAGTTTAATACATCCTTCTCCCCAGAATCAGATCTACAGCAAAACCTGAGAATATCTTGTATACACAAAACTTCTGCAGGGTGACATGACTTCAGCATCACAGCAACTCCTCTCTGCTTGCCCACCCTACTGCTGGCTCCATCCCTGAACTCCAGGACATGCCACTTATGTTTTGGAAAATATATTCCTACTCCATCCCTCTCAAACAGATGCACTGGAGCCTCTATTTGCTTTACTCTTCCCACTTTGGCAAAAGACTATTGTGCTGCTTCCCCTTCTGGAGAACTGGCCACAAAAGAGTCACCTGGCACATGTCCTGGTAACAACAGTATGGTCACTTGGACCATTTCTGTCCTCTCTGCTCTTGCCTTCCTCCTCAGGAAAACCCAGCAACACTTCAACTCATTCTTGCAGGCAAAATTTCTTCTCACCCCGGGAGAGAAAATGTATCTGTTTCAGTCTCTTAGTCCAGTTCTTGGCACTCATGCACAACTCAGTGACAATGCGAACAGAAATGTTTTTTAAAAAAATTTTGAGTGAGACTGTAATTGTCTGATTGAAACACAGCAAAATCCTTTATGCCAAATGAGAGATGTTACAAGCTGCCTTAAAAACTGATGAGGAATGAATGATGAGTTACCTTCTTAGACCTGGCAGGACTGATTTGCATGGCAAAGCCACCACTGCCTGCTGGCATCTTGAAGGTATTGTCAGGGAAAAAGCCAAGGACTGAGCAGGGAGGGTGCAGATGAGACACTTACAGACTTCAGCTGTAGAGGCAGCCCGAACTATTGCCCCCCTTCACTTTCCTACCCCCACAAAAAAGCCTGTGATCTGTCCCACGGGATGCCTTCAGCTGATGTTAACACAGCGAGGAGAGGGCAGGCTTGAGCCCTGGCCTCAGGCTGGCAAGCTCCCTGCTTCCATGCAGCACAGAGGCACATCCAGACCATTGTTCCCCAAGCACTGCTGGACAGTCCCTCTAGGATGAGATCCTGGTGTTCTCCAGCTCAAACCCTAAACTATGATGAACCATGATCAAGAGTTGCTGGAGCAAAGATATGCCATGAGCAGACACCATGGATTTCACCACGTAACTTCACTTTGGCATAAAAAAAAAAAGAGCATCTTCTAAAAAGCTCTTCCCTGGTGAGCAGAAAATATATAATATTTTCATTTATTACCAACAGGCCCATTATTACACTGAAACTGACTCAATTTAAAGGACTTTCAACCCCTGAAGGATTTCAAGCAATTCCCAGTAAATTTTCATGTCTAGATATGTCAATAAATTCAGCCTCTTAAGCAGCAAAAATAATCCACCATGGGAATTACACTGCATTTACCATATGTATGCAAATAAATTTGACTAACAAAAATGTCAGTTTAAATACAAAAAGTCAAATACTATTTGTATTTATCAGTATTGAGTATAATTTCACCCATTTTCTTTGTTTTGTACAGAAAAACTGCAAAAGGGTGATTCCTTCACAGCCAGTAATCCTGCTGAGCTTCACCTTTTACCCTGGTTTCTTCATGAAATTTGTTCCAGCTGCTGAGTGTGACAGGTATGCAGCAATATATGCTTGGTGATGAGCACTTCTGACAGCATTTAGGCTGACCCAGTTTTCAAGGCAGTTCATATATCTTAGTGGATAAAAAAATCCATATCAATGAAAAGGATAGAAATGCTATTAACACATTATTGTCTCTACTGACCCCTCCCAAAGAGAAAGCACCTTCCTCAATAGTCAGCCTTTCCTATTCTTAGGCAATTTTTATTCTAAAGACATGTCACTGTTACAGCAAAACAAGAATATTATGTTGGGGAAAAGCAATCTTAGCAGAGATTCAGCTATATGGTAAAGAAAGTGCTTTTTACAAGGCAAGCTGCATCACCCCCTCAGTGATGCCAAATTCTGCCAGATTTACATTACAAATCATTCTACATTACTGTCTCCTCTAAAACAACTGTGCCTGGCTGTGATCACATCTTTTCTCCTCTCTCAGCATCTACCTGGCTCCTTACCATAGGCCTGGGGTCTGATGTCCTCCCATCACCATCAACAGCAGCACACAAGAAGTTATCCTATTATTGACATCCTACAGAAGGCAACAACCTCCACTGCCATTTGGACAAGGCATTGCCCTCAAAAGCTCTAGAATTTCCAATTGCTTTAGTCTTCTTTGTGGTAAACAAGCAACTACAACCAGTCCTTCCACTGACCATCTACAAAATCAGGCTGACCAATAATGCTTTGAAAGCTTCCTATATCCACTTCTCTACTTAGCTGTCACATGAGAACAGCCTCACTTGACTACTACTAAAGAGGAACTTCATCTTACTATTTGAAGTTCTGTTTAAGTGGTTTTTACAAGAATAAAGGCAGTTTATTGCTTTTGAGCCAAGTCATTCTCTGGTCAAAACCAGAAAATAAAAATTTTAAAATCCCTACTCTCCCTTACTTCCACATCAGAGTCATTTAATAAAATGGCTGTATCTCTTACAGCCTAGCTTTTTCCATATCTCTTAGAGCCTAGCTCAATATTTGGATGCCAGGGGCAGGGGCTTTCTCTCTTACATTGTAGAGAGTAATTAGGATTTGAAACTCTCTGCCAATTGGCCACTTGGTTGATGAGGAGTAAGGCAGAAAGTGCATTTTAAGTTCAATAGTCCTTTCCATGCCAAAGACTGAATAAGGAGAAGAGACACATCCTTGCCTGATGGCTGAAGAAGCTCATCAACACCTGAGGGCTTTCAGGAGCTCTCTGTGAATGGTCACTGGATAAGATGCAGACAGAGCTGTGGCTGAACCCAGCTCTTCCCAGCATTCAGCTCACACTCCCCCTTGCTCAGATCTCTGTGCCTACAGGGACAGCTTCAACCAGAAGTACAGAGCAGTCTGACCCCTACATGAATTTGTAGTTTAAAGATTGGGGTTGCATCCTTGAGAAAGAATTGCGAATCACTTCTGACCAAGGAAGAATGAAGGGTTTGCCTCCTGCACTGTAGATAAGCACACTAACCACCAGGCTACTCTCCATGGCAGAGCAGAGGACCTTCTTGTTTAACTGAGGGCTCAGAGGATTTCTGCAAAGTTTACCTTGATCACCAATTTTTGAAAAATGGGCAGAAGAACTTATTTCAGGACCAGCATTAGGACGGTGTGAAGGAAGGAGTTTCCTCAGAGCTATGAATAAGCATAAAGATAGATATTTAAGACAACACCTCTCTCATTGTTTTCTATTATTTCTTGGTTTGTATTTAAGTTTTTTGCATTCCCCCCCCCCACCCCAGATGACTATATTCTGTTTTATAACTATGCTAATAGATATATATTTACTGAATACTACATAAACTAAGTAAATTTGGCATTTGATGTCCATACAAAGTTACCTCTAAGGCTTAAAGAGTATCAATTTAAATACTTCAAGTATATTACTGTTTTACCCACCTTCACAGACCTTTCTGAATGTTCTAAGAGGAGATGTTATATCCTGCCATACAAGCCCAATGTAAAGCATGACTCTACTTATGTAATATGCTTTTGTTTTCCTTTCATGCACCTTTACCTCCATCCTTAATTTTGTACCATCAAGTAAATCCCAATATTTATCTCCTGTAAGAATATGAAACACTGTATTGTCTTCACACTAACAGGGAAGCATAAATACTATACCTTCCTTCCTGAAGATAGATTTCAATGTATTCTTTACAGAGAAGTGCCCTCCTTCTTGATACAAACAATATCTGAGAGGCATCAAAATTGCAGCAATACTTAGGCTGCTAATGCGAATCCCAAACTCTTTCAGCACATGTGAACTGGGATCTTACTGCCCTAAACACTGATACATAAATACAGTTATTTGACATAATGCAATTTCAGAGCAAAATCACATCAGTGCATTGACCTAACACCAGGTTCTGTATGATAGTCTCATATTCTTGGCTGATTACTTAGAAAATGCAGCCTAAACTGTCTTGTGCAAGTAAAAAATATCTAACCTATAGAAAATTAGATTAATAACCTTATTGGACAGATCCACTCTGAGATTCTAATTCTGCTTCAATTCTTGTTTAGCAGAAGTTCATTAAACTCCTACATCATGAGTCTGACCTAGAAAAGTAAATAAGTACTCTGCTATTCCCCTTAGAGTCCTGAGTTACTAATAAGGAATTATAAATCTCCAGCCACTTTGTCAAGCAGCCAAACATATCCCAAGTGAAACACAACTGCAAAGTTCATAAAAATGAGACCAACTGAAAGACTAAAAATGTGATTTTGTTTTATAGACCATGAACTAACCACATTGTTTATGCTTTTGTGAACTACAAATATGAACAAGCAGGAGTGCAGTAAATGCAACTAACTTCACCTAAGCCAAGTCTTCACTGGGCCTTGTTTGTCTCCTCCTTGAGCATCAAGTTACTGCACTTACATAGGACTGTTCATCATAGATGTTTAAGCTTTTATGAAGACAGATTGGTAGTTTAGATGTGAAGAGACTAAGGAGCAAATAATCATAAAAAATTCCCACATTCCTCAGCCAAAGTCACCATGCAAGCCAGAAATGGGTCTGTAACGGGATCACAGCTCCCTGGATCAACTTCCAGCTCTAAACCCCACAAAGTATCATGGGCATTGCTCCAGCAACATTATAAGCAGATACATTACTAGAAATTTATGAATAATCACATTGAAGCAAAGCCACAGCCTTTCTGTGTTAAGGGTGAACCCTGAGCTCTGCTGGAAAACCTGGCTCACTGATAAAAGCCTTCTTGGCTTCAGTGGGTCTAGGACTTCCCCTTTTATTCTAAATGTTTCCTGAAAATCTGCCTTGGATTTGTTGATTCATCTCTTGGATGACCTCAGTTTTACTACCCAGGCTATGTTAAATATAGTAGCTTGAATTGTCATTACCTACAGCAATTAAGCCTATAATTAGATCCCCTTCAATGTCTTCTTGACTTGCAAATGCATCTCTCTGACCTTCCTGGTGCTGTTTTACATTTGACCCTAGAATTTCTTTGGTTGCTTTCCTAATACAGTAGCTCCAAAATTGACTTTGAACTATCCGGCCACAAAGCTGAGCCCTGGTTTGAACAGTATAGTGAGAATTATTTCTAACCAAGTTTCCTCTCTCTAACTACAAAAGACTTAAGGTTCATTTACAAATCATCCTACTGCTGCTTATCCCACTGCTTTTGCAGCTGTCCATCAGCCCACAGGTTCACAGAACACTCTGTATGCTGCTGAAACTTCAGAATTTGCAACTGTACACATAAACATTGGTTTTGGTAAGAATTTGGCTATACTGGTAAGACTGGCAAGCTCAACCTTTGACCTTGCAAGGCTCACTCCATTTGTCATGAGGAAACCCTCCCAACAAGATCACAAAAGCCCTGAAAGCCTGTCTGCTCCCAGAGATGAAGATGGTATGTCTGGTTCACAACAGTCATGTTCTGGCCATGACTAAACTTTCCCAGGCCAAATACTGCACATTTGGCTGCTGCCTTCTGAGGGCAGAATGGTCTGTACAATGCACCTTCTGTGTGTACACCACAGAACAGTTTGGGACTCTGTGGTACGAAAATAAGTTTTAACATGGCTTCACAATTTGAATTACACCTGATGTATTTGTCATGCTGCTTTTTAATTCTCTATCCACCTCTAAAGCTGAGATGACACCATTAATTACATAGCTGGAACACTGTACCTGTATAAAAATGTGAATGAAATTGCTAAATTAAGATTGCCTCCAAGAAACTGTTGCTTAGACTCATTAGCAATATAATAGTGCAGTAATTGAAATGCATGCAAGAAGTTGTTTATTCAACTGGCCAAGAAATCTGACAGTTACTAAAGGCAATCTTAATCTATACAAAGAGAGGGTTAATTAAAAATATGCAAATAGTTCATGTTCTTGTGTTTCAAACTAGGAAGTACCTAGTGTCCTATTCAAATAGGTAATGAGAAGACAATGCATCCTCAGGAAGATCACAATGAGATGAGAAATGCATTGTACAAAAGGTGTTAAAAAATCATGTGTTGAAACACAACCTACCAGGAAAACGGAAATTAAAATGTTATGTATTTGGTCCAATCTGCATCCCTTTTAGCATCCCACAGGGAAAATAAACATGTTTTGTAACTACTGACACATTCACATCAAATTCAGAGACCAAGTCACTGAGGGGGTTTTCCAGCCTCACACAGAGTTTCAAAGACAGCATGTCACAGGCTTTCCAGCTCTGACAGAAAAAGACAGACATGGCTTTAGGCTGTGACTGAGACAATGTTGGACTGCTATGTGGTTAAAACCAGCTAAAATTCCACCAATTTTTCAGTAAAATGTAAGTAAGAGTAATGCTAGAAACTGGACAGTCTGCGACTCTACTTTGGGCAATTTAATATCTCCTATCTTTTATTTTCCTTTTCTCTCTATTCCATAAAATGCCAAATAAATCCTCTTTTTCTTTAATCTAAGCTTAATTGGGTTTTTGGCTGTTATCTGGGGAAATTACTTTTTCACATTCCTGAGGGAAACAGAACAGTGTCCTCAGGAGAGCTAACACAACAGTCAGCCTGGTCAAGGTCAGGGGAAAAAACTGTTATCTTCTTTTAAGGAATTGCCTCAAAGGGGTCAGTCATGTCATTATGAACAGAGAAAGGGCTAAATGACTTGAGGATACAATGCACCATCAGGGACCTAGATACACATAATAGACTACTGGTTCTGAGAGGTAGGATTATACACAAACATGTTAGGAATAAGATGGATATCTTAAAAAAGCAATGTGCTTCAAAAGCAATGTGCTCAATGAAATACAGTGCACATGCAGAAGTCATATCATTTAATTACAAAAGCCTAATTAAAGTGGTACAATTGTCCTAATGTGGATGGAGACTTAGAGGTACAAAGGTGTTTTTTTCATGATAAGCAAGTCTTAGAAAGCAAGAATAAAGGACATCTCTGGGATAAGGTATCTTGACACTCTACATCTATGCCCACGGCAGAAGACAACTATTTCCATTAGGGATGTGAACGTAATGGAAAGAAAAGTGCTCGTAGACCAGTCCCAACAAAAGAGAGCACGCTTTGACAGATAAAGGACAAAATGGGGTTCTTGATTAAAAAAGCATTTGAAAATAGCAGTTGTCTTTTGTTTGTACGTCAAAGGCATGCCATCATGAACACAAAGGGAACTCTGCATCTCAGTGATGTCCTCCTCAGGGTTTGCACAAACAGGCTTTCCATTAATAGTTCTCCACATTGTGTAATTATAGCAAACAGAAATACACCCACCTCCCTCCACAAGGTGCTTTCAATGGAGTTATCACTTTGCAACACTGAGCCTAGCATTTTCGTTATTTTTGCTGCACTGTATCACTGTGCTGCTTTGAATATTTATTTAAAGCATTTGTGTTCCAAATATTTCCATTTTCAGAATACAATTTAATGTATAGACAGAGCAGCAGACTGTCTGCTCCCTGACAGGGCTGATAAGAACCAAAATGTTTACGAGGCAAAGCTGTGAGAAGCAAAGCAACAGACCTCTGCAGGACAGCTGCTCAGACAGGAGTATCTGCTGGAAAAACTGAAATGACTCACACTGACAGAACCATCCTACCTGCTAACCACAGATGTTCCTCTGAAATACCAACACAACTCATGAGTACAAGCAAAGCTATTTTTATTGTGAAAATACGATACTTTCCACTACTGGGGTTAGATGTAGATGCAGTACAGATAAATTCCAGGCACTAACCTGCTTGAAACATTTTGCTGTGGCACCAACTCGATTCCATGAGGTTTTTCTCCTCTTAGCCGTCGTGTGCTGGGATGAACAAACATAATGTCTTACCTTGCCTGGATCTCTTCACCAACTCTGTATGGCATGGAAACTCACACCAGAGTTTGTGTGTTTGTCTCTGGCATTGAGCACTGTTACCTCCAGCTGCATTCTTTGCCAATGCCTCCTGCAATCCTAACTTGCACCCACGATCTACTAAATCCCTATCCAGGATCAAGTTGCTCCCGTGGGACAACTGTACAAGTGATTCAAAAAAATACTTCAGTATTCATAATTCTACTGTGGCTGCTTTGTGAGAGGGCTTGGAAGGGAATAAACAGCCCTGAAACAAACTGTTTTATGAATTATTCTGATGCAAATTCATACTCTAAAGCACTTATTTTGTGCTAGAAGAAATGAATATAAACAACTGAGAATGTATTTTTATATTTGGATTTACAGGGGTCCTTATAAAAAAGTGATTAACTTCAACAAACCTCTGCACAAATACTGATTTAGAGAGTTAGGTGAGAATCACAGTAGTGATTGACAGCCAACCAATACATTCACCTAACACAGAGTCACAGTTAAATGTTAAATTCCATTATTCCTATTTCATGATGTGGATTTTAAAATATTTTCACCTAGATCTTTAAAACAGATAGATACTGAAATCTGTTAAAAATAAATGCAAATTTTTATCAAACTACTTCTGAAGATCTGACCCTGTGGATTTCTCAGGGTATTCTCATCACAGTTAATGTATTCACACAGGAAAGGAATTGGCTTAGTCACACAAGCTATCAGCCGAGATTTGCCGCACCCTCCTCACTGAAGAAAATAATCTCATATTAGAATTTTGTACATTTTCAAACTGTTTCAAGGATTAATATTGTTCTGTGCAGCTTGATCCCTTCCCATAGTGATGGCTAATATGCTGATCTTACTGTAAAATCAAGGTCCTAAACCCATGAAATAGTGAATTCTACTAAAACTAGCAGGTGCTGATCCTAGCACGCTATTGTGGCATCCACTGAGGTCCAGCGGCTCCCTGGGATGCAGGAGAGGGCTCTCCATGGAGCCGGCAAGGCACAGCCCCAGCTTTCCAGCCAGGGAGCAGCACAGCTAGGGCTGTGCCCTGCCAGCTCCCTGGGGACAGGGATGTGCTGAGGCCAGGCCAGGATGTCACCCTGAGGGCTGGGCCTGGCTGAGCAGGGTTGGGACACAGCCCAAGGCTGGCACTACTGCAGGGTTGGTGTCAGTGTCACTGGGCCTCAGGCTGGGCTCAAATGGGGCTCCTGGGCCACAGGAGTGCTGGGAAGAGCTGTTCACACCCTCCTCCAAAGCAAAAGCAGAACTGCTATGTGACCCCTGCAAAAAGTGTCTGTAGGTTTTGTGGAGAACATGCATGAAGACAACAATGGGTGGGGAAAGGTCCTGTCATGATGGAAAGGCTGGACAGGAAAGCCCTTGAAACTTTGTGCTGCAGCATGACGCCCACAGAACACCAGTTTGATATCCAATGATTTGAAATTAGGCACCAGATAAAGGACAGATAGGTCAAATAGTATTTGCAATACTTAGAGGAACCAGCCAAACATTTAGATGGCATTGCTGTCAGACCTTAGTACAATGATCCCATGATGGCAGGGCTAGACTGAACACTAACCAAGTGGCATCATTTACTGCTTCACTAGTCTAAAGCATGTCAGGATAAGACAGCAGGCTATGATCTTTCTCCCATATGTATAATTTTGATGAGTTTCACAAATTGCCAAATTATAAACCTATTGTAATAATTTTATACAAAATGAGATCTTTCCAGTTAAGAGCCTTAAACTTGAGACACCAAGCTCAACACAAGAAGTATTCCACTAATAGCAATTTATGGCAGCTTGTGTCTGTCCATCTAATACAGATTTAATTGCCAGTAACCCTCCTTTACTTCTGAAAACAACTCAAGACCAGTCTTTCAAAAAAGTCACTAGATAATTAATTTTGGAGGATTTTTTTTTTCACCTCTTTCTAATGCAGCTTTAAATTTACATGTTCAATAACACAAGCAACACTTCAGCTCTAACAGCCAGAACCAGTCTTGACCCTCATTTTATCTTAGCTGGAGATAATTACTTGATACTAATGCAGAGTGCCAAAGACATTCTGGAATTTCACTGAGTTATTATTAGACAAATTTTGGATCAAGTCACTCAGTATAACACTATCTCAGTTTATTTTGTAGTATTCTTGCTTGCATGCAGATGAAAGCCACAAACCTTGACTGCACTTTCAAATAAACCCACAGACTTCAGGACCAATCACACAATCTGATATATGTGAGTAATCACATCAATTGGTTTGTACAAATCCTTCTCTAATAGAAGGTTTCCCTGAACCATGTTGAGTGCATTTTCTGCACACCAAATGCATGTACAGTATATTCCACACAGGGTATTGTATGTTCCACACAGCAAGCAGTCACTGCTTTTTGTGCAGCAGTCACGTGAGCACGTGTCAGACTGTGGCAAGCAATACCTTGAAATTCAGTTGTATCTCTGTGGATGACTGGTTAATTTTATGGAGTCTAGACAGAAGTTTGAAAATTAACATGCATAAATTTGAATCAATCATTCCTCTGCATTTAGCAGCCACTGCACTACTGATATCTTTGGAGAAATGACCAGAGCTGTCTGGAATATCAATAAGAAATTCCCCAGCCTGTCAGCAAATACTGAAGTATTTACATAATCACAAGTCTAATGTTTGCAAGGATGTAGGCTCTCTCTAATGAGGCGACCATGCCCTTAGCAGCTATTAGCATTAAGTAATGGTCAGGCACGGTGCAAAATCTCCATGGTTCAGCTTTGGTACATAGAGCACGGTGTTATGTGTCACATGAGCAAAGACCAGCTAGATTTTCACTAATCAGTTCTGAGAGAGCCAAAGGCTCAGTGATTGTTTCATCAACTCAGGTTTATTCCAAGTATAGCTCATCAGATTACAAGTCTGACAGACGCTGAAGTACCTCAGTGTTGCACAGCTGATGAGCAGTGTCACAACAGTAAACCCAAATGAGGCTGAATCTTTCTTTCAAAACTTATTTTACATATTAAACTTGCTCCTTCAGAACATACTTCAAGAATTAGATGTATCATCCCAAAATTCTTTAATATTCATATGCCACTAAAATGCATACTCCAAAAATTCCTTCTCTCACTGTGTGCCTGAAGTGATACCTCTACAGATGCTGAATAGTACGAAAAATATGGCCTTTTGTGTTCCTAATGGATCACAACCAAATACAAGGACACAAGATGGCCAATCTGAGAAAGCAACAGGCATAGAGACCTTAACTGAAAAAGGCACCTGATATATGAGGTGATCCCCACAGTAGAAGTTTCACATGCATCAGACAGTTGCTTTGATATCAGTGCTCTAAAGAAGTATTTCAACCTTCCTCTGCAGCCTAGTAAGCAGTCAATAATCTCATCTAGTATATTTTTATATACTGTAGAACATTTTATTCTATCTACCACACCCAGCCTAATCAGAAGTGACACACACAGGCATGCCTCCTCACACTTGTACTGAGAACCTGCGTTCTACTGCCAAAACAAATCCCTCTGGGTTACAGGAGTTTAGAACCTTCAGGACATTCTGCAGCACTGAAGGAACCTTCCACTGCAGGGGCACAAATAATCAGCATAGACATTTGTAGGTGGTTCAGTTACTTATTTTATCTTCTGATGCTTTAACTTTCTTTTTCACTTCCCCCCCCCCCACCCCCCCCGGTTTTTGATACAGTTATATAATTTAAATTACTGTGTAACTGTATCAATATGAGATTATCAGTTCCTACAATACTTTTATCACAAAAATTTCTCAGAGTTCAGACACAAGGATACTGTAACAGTTACTTTATGCTTTACCTTGCAACTTCTTACCTTACCTACTGTCATCTTTCATCTGACTTAGCCCTCAAATTCTTCAGGTCTGGCAATTGATCTATTTATGATATGTTTATAGATTTCCCAGCACACTGAGGCTTGGTTCCCCACCTGTGCATTAAAATAAATACACAGTAACAGAAAAGGTTCTCCACTGCAATTCCCTAGGGACCCTTCCCCACCAACATCCCAGGGCTCATTTCTTTCCAGCTCTCTGGCCAAAGTAACACTAATTTGTTCCACTCACAGCAATCTACAACTACAGAAAGGGCAGTTCAGACCAGCTTGACCCATGTGACCAAATGTAATAAGTAGAATTTAACCATCCTTGGGAGGAAAAAAAAAATCACTCTATAATCTGTACTTTGAAGGATTCATGGAGTGTATGCTGATTTACACAAAGTATCAATTAACCTCTGTTCCAAAAAGCACTGTCCTTTATTCTGATCCTTCTCAAAAAAACTTTCCTCATAACTGCACAAAAACTCATGCATTTTCATATCTTAGGGTACAACATGAAACTAAAAATGGGGGTGGGGGTTCAACTTTTGTATAGGCCATTCACTTAAGAGCTGGACTTGATGATCCTTTTGGGTTCCTTCCAACTCAGAATATCCTGAGATCTGCAAATAAAGATTAAATATTTGCCTAAACATTCCCTTCCCCCTGCTCCCCTACCCCATCAAAGGGTTTATGAAGCATCAGAAAGTCATAGTCAGTTAGGTATTAAACAGGCATTAAATCAATTCTGAAGCCCCTTTTCCTAAAGTAATCCATACTGAACAAAAAAAAATTGAGTAAAATCTTCACCCTAGTAAATAATTCATGATAAACACAATCTTTGGAATTTGAACACATAATTAAATGCTGTCATCATTAAACATTTATCAAGTTGAAAATATGGAACACTTGAAAACACCCAATTTGTTAGTACAGAGAAATGTGACTTGCCCTGATTATTCACTGAACCCCTGACACACTGTAACATTGGAACTTGAATTACTGCATCAGATGCTTGCTCATAATAGCACATTACAGACTACAAAATAAGTTTTGGGTTTTCAGGAGTTTATTTTCATTTAAGAATCTGAAATTAGACAGTGAAGGCACTAGGAGAACTATTTGGAACAAGCCAGGTGAGTCCTGGCCTTTATACTTACAGATGTAGGTAAATATTCAGTTACTTATATTTAATGGTCAAACTTGAAACACTGTAACAGGACTGTGAAAGGCAATGAATGATTTGCACAATGAATACAAGTTCTTAATGGCACATCTGTACCTCTCAAACTAATACCCCACCACAGTCATTACTAACCAATTCCTCTTGAAGAAAAGCAAAATACTGATGTTAGTCACAATTTGAACACAGATTCTCTTCACAGAAAAAACTTCAAAAACACTTCTGTTTTGAAAATTGTTCATTTAAAAAAACAAGCAAAACCTAAGCTTCCTGGAAATTTTTCTCTCAATACCAGGGTTACTTGGTTTTCCTAAAATGATTTTTGTTAAAGAAAAATTACAAATATTAAAAAAATGCCATATGAAATATAAATCTGTTTTTGAAATATCAACAAATTAAAAAAACCCCACAGAAAAACCCTCAAAATATTTTTAAATGTTTCTGCTTTCTGGTAGGTTGTCCCTACAAGAAGCCAGATATACTGGTATCAAAGTCAATTTTAAGGCTGATCTTACATACAGACCAGTATGGCAGAATTATGAAAGAAACTCATTCTGTCACCATTATCATAACATGGCTCACAGGTAAACACAAAGTGTATAAACCATATGCTGCACATTCCGATCAATTCCACTCCCTAAAAAACAACTGAAGAAACACTCCTGCCATGCAAGTAATTTGACATTAAATCAATAATTAAAATAAATTTAACTTCACTTGGGATTCCACTTATCTTAGAGCAAAACAAGTAAATAAATCCTATTTGTTTTCATGTTTGCGCTTTCTTTGATCTTCAAAACACAGGGAAATCTACTGCGTATTAAAGTGATTTTGTACACTCAATATCATTAATTTCTCCACAACCAGAGTCACCAAACCTCAGCCTCATTTTAGGACAACGCACAGCAATGCTCAAAGGGATTACTTCTCTCCCATAGGTTATTTATGAATGTCCATTAAAAAACTGCAGAAGGGCAGGCTATTAATTTATCCATTAAATAGCTAAAATAATTTCTTATAATTTGTTATATTCTGGATTATTCCTATAGTCCAAAATAAAACAAATATAGTATATTTGTTATCTAGTATAACAAATCCTATATGTTATAGGATTCCAATACTATTCCTATACAATTTGTTATATTCTAGACTATTCCTGACACGTCATTAGGATCTTAAAAGGCAAAATTTGCTCTCTAAGCAATCACCTACAAAGGAAAACCAAATGCTTATAATTGTCAAAATATATCTACAACTGTAGTCAAACAAGGTATCCATAAAAGCTACTGATACATAATAACCAAGAATATTTACAGCTGACTGTAAATATTAACTGACCATATAGGTTAGCTTTAAATAAGTAACTAATATGAAGATTTGGGCACATGGCATCAAATTTAACTTTATTTGTATTACAGTGTAGTTTGTAATTAACAATAGATTTGTTCAATGCTTAAATTTAAACCCCCTCTTTCCTAGGATTAAGACTTTCTATGACAAAATAAATGCAGCTGCAGAAACACAATTTAAAGACAGATCTGTGTAATTAAATAGGATTGAGAAATTCTGCCCAGCTTCAGGCTGGATGCCTGACTAGACTTACTCCAGGGAGGCCTGGCTTTTTTGAGCTCAGAGTTTTGGGTAATTTGACTGTGGTCACGGAGGAGCTACAGTCCTCCAAATCTCCATCTGTGCCTGGACAGGAAAGCTGTCCTCAGGAGCTGGAATACAGATGTGATGTCTGGCATTAGCCAGAGCTATGAGGCTCAAACCTAATTCCTGTTTAAAGACATGGAAGTCTTAGCTGGCATCAAGCTGAGGTATTGATTCTTATTACATGTAATAGGCAAAACAAGCAACATAAGCCCTGATTAGTGCCATAAGCCTCCAAGGTGTACTTAGCACAAAGATACAACTGAAGTCTGGGAAAACTGAGAGGCAGAAGTAAAACAAAACATGAAACAAGATTACCTAAGCAAGAGGAAGTACAAAGTAGAAAGGCAAAAAAAAAAAGACAATGCTAAAGGCAAGAAAATGCTAAATTTCATGAAGAGTAATGTTTATGGAGTAGACAAAATCCAGAAGTCTCAAAGAAAGTACTAGAACATATAATGGATACTGATGTGAGATAATTTTTCAAGAGAATTTCTTCAGGAAGTGGGAACACAGTTCATGGTCCTTTAAACAAACCTCCTCAGAGAGGATCAGAAAAAAAAGCATTCATCAGCTTTCTTCCTGACATCAAAACCTAGTTAAAAAAGGACAGTGATCAAAAGCTCATTCCACCTACCAGACAACTAAACCAGATAACACAGCACGAGGTGCTTACAGGAGGAAAACTACCCAAGGGAGGGGGCTGGAGCATGAACTCCAGACAGGATGAACTCCACATAGATGACTACAGGGTGAGCTGCAGACACAGCACCTGGCAGGACAAAAAGCACAGAGGGCTGTGGCTGCTGCCACTGCTGCTGCTGCTGACTTTCAAACTACTGCATCAGGGAGGAAAATTTCAATCACAGTCTTCTACAACACAAAACCAGCAGTAGGTAAATGAGCTATTAAAGGTAATGAAACTATACTTGTTGATTAAAAAGTGCTTGAATTATACTGTTCCCCAGATCTGTGCAAAGACCCAGACCTTGTATCACACTTCTGTCTTAGAATCAAAGAACTATGCTAACACAGAGAACTATGTTAGCAAGAACTGTTAACACAGAGACACACCAACTTTTCAGACTCACTTGCAAAACACCAATGAAATCCTGCAGAGAACACAAAAAAACATGGAAAAGGACTTTTCTTACACCTAAAGTGAAAAGACCTGACTTACAGAGGAAAGCATATGAACTGTGTTAGTTCCAGCCTCAAGCAGACAGTAGGAATCATTTGACCAATATTGCAGAAGTGTTCAAAAAGAATGAATGATACTACATTGTGTGCAGAGCAGCTGAACTTAAATTGGAATCTTAAAAATAATTTTTAAAAAACCCATAGAATTTTACTCCAAAAAGAAGGAAAGCTACAAAGCTCAAAACACTTTTTTATGATTTCAAAAAGCTAAAGTTTGTGCTAACTAATGTAAAGGATGGGAGACAGGTGTTTAATCAGTTCAGCTTAAAAGCTGCAAGTAGATGGTGTATGAACAAGTCAAGTTTCTAATTCAAGAGTTAAGATTCATGACAAGTTCCTCTGTATTTCAGTTTTTCTCATATTCCAGGAACCAAAACCGTTTCCACTGTGCACGTTACAATAATATACTATATGATCTAATCACATATATATATGTGTGTGTGTGTATATATATATATATATATATATATATATATATGGACACACATATATGGACTTGGCAGTGCTGGGTTAACAGTGGCACTTGATTATCTCCGAGGAATTTTCCAGCCTAAATTATTCTATGATTCCATCACCCTGCATATATCTCTCCAGCATAAATGGAGAGAATAATGGTATAATTTTATCACAGGTACCAGTCCATTACAGCTCAAGCTAGAGAAACTCAGTCCTTTAGCATGCGTTGGTTTTAGGACTGCAGATCTACAGTACAACCTCTCATGTCCATCACATACACTACTACACAAAATACTGATGAAACTACAACACCAGCTCAACAGCCCATATGCTAGCAGGACTAGCATAGAATTAGAAGCTAGAATTGAAGCAATGGCTTTCAATTCTACAGAACTGGAAGTTCCTGGGAAAGGAAGCAAAAGGAAATGTATCTCCCAGCTTTCTTGAGTCAACAGACTGTATGTCACAAAGTAAAGAATTTTCTTCCCCTCAATAAGAACAGAATGACAGAATACATTTCAGTGTTTATTACTTAAGATGCCCCACAGAAGTCAGTGATCAATTTAGTATTGACTCCAGGACATCAGAATCTAATGCAAGACATTTTCATTTAATAAATTCTAATCAAGTACAAGATCAAAGTTCTGTCTACATACTTGGAATGCCTAATGCTGTGTTCACCACATCAGGCTACCTGACATTCAGGATGAAAACCAAGATAACCCTAAGGAAGTACTAGTCATTAACATTCCAAAAGACACAGCCAAGGATGCACCACTGAAGGATGTGTTTGAGAGGATAGCTTGGAAAGCACTGAATTTCAGAGAACCCCCTCCAAGGAGATGGAAGGAAAGGCCTGAATATTGGCAATAAACACTCAGCAGCTCTAAATAACCAAAATATTATACTAAGTGAGCACAATGAATAGTCACATATCTATTTCTCACTGAATTCAATGGGACTCAGTGTACCATAGCTGATAAATTATACTGCATAGCTAGTAAAATACATACAAAAATCACATGAATATTAATGGCCATTTCTCTTTTTTAACTCACAATGCTGTAAATAGTACTTTGTATTTTATATTGATTTTAGAGCACTTTTATTATGTCCCATTAGAATCAATGAGGAGTGAAAATACAATTACTGAAAATAATTTGCATTAAGATAAATATGATTGACCTTTTAGCCTTTTTTCCATGTTTTCAACAAAACAGCCCAAGAACCAAATTTAAGTTGACATTTACTTTTAAGAACAGCAAAAAGGACTTGTGACATCCAGAAGCATAGGATGGACCTACAAACAGGGAAAAAAATTGCTTGGGTGAATGACAAATACATGGAGAGCTCATCTTATGACTATTTTCTTACCACTTGCTTCTTGTCTGTCCCCTATCAAACTTTTTGATCTAAATCAAACATTGAAATCATCAACAATTTTCTTACCAAAAACTGGACTTTAGATTCTACAGTATATGCTTAATCTTCTAACAAAAGCCCTGACAATTATATCAAAATATCAAATAAATTAATTTTGGTCAAATTTAAAGACTTGAATAAAATAATAACACTACTTAATAAACATGTCTATGAAGAATTGATAGATTCTGTAATTGCCAGGAATAACAAAAACACACCTGAGAATAATCATAAACAAAACCGAAGTTGCTAACTTGTCTCATTTGGGGTGATAAGAAAAACAAGAAAAGAATAGTGACAGAAAGGTAAATTACAAATAGTAAAATATATCAACACACCATTTTGTAGTTCTGTCACAAACATATTAATACGAAGTAAACACTAAGTTTTTTCATGCAGGACATGAGCATATTAACTTCAGAACCAAAGACTCTCCCCCTTGTCTTCCAAGATATCAATACTGAACTAATATAAATGTATTTTTACTGCAAAGAAAACATTTTCCTTACAATTCTTAAAAACTTAATCATGTCTCTTCTACCTCCTGCTTTTTTAAAGCACATAAGTGCTATGGGGTGTTTTTTACAAACTAATGAGATTAGAGACTTACGTAATCACTATCTACCAGTAAAAGAGAAAATGAGTCTCACTGGACTTCAGAGCAGGAGGTTTCAAGTATTATACATCTTAACAGTGTATTTCATTTGAATGTACAGCAACAAACTGCACCAAGGTGAGAAAACAACACAAAGGAAAAATAACTTTAAAAAAAAAATCACACTGAGATGATATATGAAGTATAATTGGGATTTCTGAAAGTACTGTTCTCCAACTCAGGATTTAACCTTACTGAAAAGACCAAGGAGCAAGTTTCTCTGACTTTACAACAAATATTACACTATATTCTACTTTAGCACTGGTGTCTCAAAATTAATTTGAGGTAAACACAGCTACAATGTAACTAAAAGCTGATTTATATTGTCATCATTGGGCTTCAAAGCACAAACCATTCCTTTTGTTAAAACAAATCCACCACATATAACAATTTCACTATAGGTGAATTACAAATCCCACCTGTATCCCACTCCATCCACTCACTCACATTTACTGCAAATAAGAAGATGGACCATTCTCAAAGACAAATCTGGACTGGCACCACTGATGAATCTTTCCATAAGCCTTACCTAGGAGAGAATATTGAATCTAGTGTCCCCTTGCTCATATCTTCAAAAGTGGTGATTTCACAGATGGCACTGGATTAAATACCAAAGAATGCATGCTACTTTCGCAGTTAAATATGCTGCACAAGGTAAAATAAAGATTAACATCACTGAATCATTCCACAAAAAAGTACAAGCCAGCTACTTGGAAAATACAGGTTGTGATGCCCTGTGTATAGTTTTCCAAGGATTGTGATGCTTCACCTGGTGCCAGACTTAAACAGTTTAGTTGTGCAACTCTGTAGGACAATTTTTAACTCAAAAGTGGAAACATCTGTGGTGGGTTGACCCTGGCTGGACACCAAGTGCACACCAAAGTTGCTCCATCATTCCCCTCCTCAGCAGAACAGGGAAGAGAAAATAGAACAAAAGGCTCCTGGGCTGAGGTAAAGACAGGGAGAGATTGAGCACCAATTACTTTCTCGGGCAAAAAAGTCTTGACTTGGGGAAATTAGCTTAATTTGCTGTCAATCAAATCAGAGCAGGATAATGGGAAATAAAGCTAAATCTTAAAACACCCTCACTCATCCCTGCTTTCCAGTTTAACTTTATTCAGGATCTTCTCTACCTCCTCTTCCCCAGTGCCACAGGAACTGTAACACCTCATGATGTGGAGCCTGAATTTTCTTGGCTGGGGGTGCCCACTCTGAAACCTGAGGCACATCCAGACACAGAGAGATTCACTGGAAGGGCTGGGGTTTTAATCTAAAGGTTGCGAAATAGGACTAGCTACCCTGGTTCTATTTTACACTAAGTGCATTTCATACTTGTAAAATATTATATAGGAGTGTTCAAGTGGGCAGATATTGTGAAGTGTCAAAAAATGCCTTCAAACTGACATCTTTCTGAGCCATTAGTACAGAGAGCTGGAAACAGTACAGAAGTGAACCACTTTGTTCACCACTGCAAATGATATTACCAAAAGGAGAGAATAAATTTAGAGATGGCATGGAGCTGCTCTAACTCTCAATAAGGCACAAGATTAACAGTCTAGTTCCAGAAATACTTTGCTATTTGAATTTCTCTTTCAGTCTCAGCTACAGAAAAAACCCCAAAGTCATTTACAATGTAATAATACTTAAAAACAGGATTTATATTTAAAATAGTAAATCTCCTAAAAAAAAAAAAAAAAGCATACGAAAGTGTACCAAAGCACTGTAGTTTTGTACTTATAAACAGTTTCTGTACCCATATCTCCAGTTTCAAGTCATGTGACAAATCCTTCAGTCTCATCAGCCAAATGTTATTTTGTCTTCCTAGGCGTTTTAATACATACAAGAGCTTTTCTTCATTTCCTCAGATTTAGAACAACATATTTAAAAGGCCTTCAGGACTCACATTAACATCTAACCAGCAGCAAAATATGTCACTTTATTTTATCCCTCTTAGCTCACTGATTACAAAGTTCCATTAACAGAAAGATAGCAACAGTTCACAAAGATAAATCAAGAAGAAAGCTCAGTGGTTTATGCAAGAAATCCTGCCCTTTAGGGAACTGCTGGGACTTGAACTCAGTGCTAGTTTTGAGAAGGAGAAGACAAAGATTCAGTGTCACTCATCACGGAATCACAGAATTGTTAAGGCTGGAAAAGACCCATAAGAGTCCAACCATTAACCCAGCACAGTCATCTTCAACACTGAACCATGTCCCACACTCACATGTGTTTTGAACACTTCCAGGGGTGGTGACTCCACCACTTCCCCAGGCAGTTTGTTCCAATGCTTGACCACCCTTTCAGCAAATAAATTTATTACCTGGAAGAAGAGACTGACTGTCACCTGTCTACAACCTTCCTTCAGAAGCAGTAGCGTCCATCAAGCCTCCTTTTCTCCAGAATTAACAACTCAGCTCCCTCAGCCACCCTAGACTGCAGCCTCACACTCTTTTTCCTAATCTGTAAGAACCTGACAGAGTTGGCCTGACCCTTGCCCTTCCTGTCTTCAAATTTTATTGATCTATAGACTGCAACAGTTCACAGCAGAATCAGAAAATGCCTTTGTACCAGCATGGGAGAGGTGATCAGCAGCCGATGCTCAACATCCTGCAGTCTGTACCCACAGCACCAGCAGCCTCTGCTAATAACAATTGATTGGGCTGCAGACCTGGGCACTAATCCTGCTTCCACTGATTTCCACAGAGGTTTAGCAGAAGCAAGGCTGGGTTCTTTGAATGATGATATTTCATTCATAGCATTTCCTGACCTTGTGTGTCTCTTGCCAGCTCTGCAAAGAGCATTGGGGAATGGACCCAGTTACCCAGAGTTATGCTTTTGTTCTCCCATGAAATACAAAGGGGGAAAAGTTACAAGAATGTCTGTCAAAATAAGAGTGTTAGGAGATACACAACAAGAAGTGATGGATTATAATAAAGAAAAAAAAGTTATTTCAGTCTGCTTTGCCTGACAGAGTCTCAACATCATTTGATGGATGATTTGCCAGGGTTCACCTTTTGTGAGTCATGTATCCACCTTAAGCTGTATCACTGTGGAATACGTGTATCTCAATGTCTAATCAGAATGGCCTGGTCTGAACAATCTCACTTTGAAAAGGGCGTACAGCAGCTTTTATTGCAGGTATGTTATCCATGATAACACGATTCACTACTTGCAGTTCTCTTCTCAAACTTTCCTAGTTTAAATGAGAATAGAACTGTGTTATCTTTATTTTCACCTTTTGGAAGGGAAGAGAAAAATATTTATTCCTAATCCATCGAAAGCAAAGAAAACGGAGGTCATTTAATCTTTAGCTGCATAATGTTAAGGCTGAAAGAAGACCTCAATTTTTTTCAAAGGTCATACTTTATAAATCCTGTATTTCCATACCCAGTTGCTCATATCTCACTACTGCTATACATAAAATAATTGAAACCTTTTGTATCTGCACTCTTGTATTTATAATTTCTGTACTTGTTCTGTAGAGTCTGCAAATTTTAGGTAAAGAAAACTGAGGACTTTCTAAAGACCAAGCACACAGTGGATGCCCTTATTGTCTAGAGAATTTAAAGAGACCCACTGTTTTAATTTACTAGATCAGACAAAGTCACAACCCAAGTGATTCTGCCACAACTCAGTGTCCGAGGGGCATTCCTGGAGAGGTGAAGGACTCAGTTGGCAGCTTAAACACTACTTCTACCTTTGTGCTTAAAGATGATCTTAACAGGTAAATGGCAAGATTCTTTCCTCCTCTTCCCAAACTACTCTTGATTCATAGTGTGACAGACTTCATACTCCAAAACTATCAGTCACTTACTGGCTACATTTATATTCAAATATCTTTTAAATCATTCTATTTGTTGGTCATCTTCTGGAGCCAGGAAAGGATTTTATTTTTGCTTTAAACTAAAATAAGATGGGACTGTTTGGGTTGTTTCAATATACAAAAAGAACTCTGATGTGTTATCATGATTCTTTTCCCCATTGATGAAATTCACATATTTTATTATTAAACATCATATATTTTTGATTAAATGTCATATAATAAATACCAAATGCATGATATAATACCATATAAAATACACACCAAATATTTCAAAGCATAAGAAATTAATGCAAAATAAGTAGTTGGTGCCAGTATGATTAATAGACTGTTTCCCTAAGGACCTGAGGGTGCCTATTTAATGCTGTTCAGCGCCTGTGTGTGCATGCCCCATTGAAGTTTATTAGAGCCCAAAACACTGATGTGCTGCCCTGCTGTGCACATCAACTCTTATGCCTAAAGAGTTAACCAGCCCTAAGCCACCAGAGCTGTTGCAAAGTGGAACACCAAGTGTATGTGGCTCAATATGCTCTAAAAATCAAGGCATGACTCCAAGTGCCCAATGAGATGAATGAGATGTCAGACACAGCTGTGTGTCAGACACAGCTGATGACACTTTGATGGAAGCCAGAACCTGAAGTGTGGTCTACAAAAGTCTCCTTCAGCCACCACCCAAATCTGCATTTAAGGAACTGGGCTTTCTGTGTGTCTTCCAGATACATCTGGCAACTTGGCAGGACATCCAACACGGCCACCTATGATAAAGTTGGAGGAGTTACACAGCTCCATAAAACACATCAGGAAGTTATTTGGAAATCTCCTAAGAGTTGTGAGCTCCAACTCAAAAGATGTGCTTTAACAGTTCCTGGAGCAGGAACCCAAATGCTCTACACACCATTTCCAAGATATGCAACTGAAATCCAAAGTTTTGTTTCAAGTGTTGTCATGGCTAAATATGCTGCCATTATAGAACATTTCTTCTTTTGTGACTTAATGTTGTAATTTGTAAGGAAAATGTAAGAATAATTACTGATGTAACAATAAAGCATGGACATACTGTAGATAATTCTGAATTTTTAACTAGGAAATGTAGGTTCACAAGATTATCCTCTGACCTCCTTTCAATGAGCTGTCACCCTATGCATATCTTACTTTCAGGAATCTAATATTTTGAACACTGCCAACTTTGTCTTCATATTTCACAATCACAAACATAAAGCAAATATGATGCTGCTAAGAAAGAGCTTGAAATACAATCTTAGAAATATGTATGTCTAAACCAGCTTCCCATTTTATTGATTGCTCTGTGCAAAAACATGAAAGCATAAATACTAGGAGTTGATTTGTTTTAATTTCTTTGCACTTAGCCATGGCCTCAGCCTAAAGAAGGATCTAACCAGTCTGACAGTCAAAGATTAACAGTCCTGCCAGACCAACAGGCTTGACAAAGGAGCTTAACTTAATCCTTAAGGCAGTATAAGATGTCTTATGTGTATTACTGCATAGGAGCACAACTTTAATAAACACAGTGTAATGTAATTTTCAGTAGTTTTACTGATGTCAAGTACGGGATATGAAGCAAAAAATAATTTGACAGATCTATTTGTTTTCCAAGGGTAACTATTTTTTAGAGATTAATTCTGTTTTGAATTTCAGTCTCAGTGCTTTGCAAGGACTGGTATACAAAAAAGCATTTAAAAAAAAAAGAGAAGGAGACAAGCAGATGCAACCTCATCATTCACAATCATGAGGGACTCAATTTCAGCTAAACTGGCTTACACACTGCTCTGCTATAGCTCGTTTTACCTCTGATCTCAGTCACAAGGTTTTCATCCACTTGCTGTGAACAATGCACTCAATTTTAAGAAGTTTTGAGAACTTAAATAACTGTTAGGTCCTTGGACTTAGTATAACATGGATGAGATCACCTCTTGCACCTTCAAGAAGAATTAATCTTTTTTTTATTTGCTATAGACCATGAAAATTAACCAATATACCCGAAAGTTCAAATGTTAGGACATTAATTTTCATGTTAAAACGATTTTTTTTCACATTATGCTATGCCATCTTCATAACACGCTGAAAAATATACCTAGAAAGTGGCATAATTAAAAAACACCATTTCTGAGAACTATTAATAAAGCTGATGCATCACATCATCAATCAATTTATCCTATATGTGTCTCTCTGAGAGCACTGATCGAAGCACAGTGGCTCAGTCTCTATTTAGCACACTCTGCTTCCAGGTGCTCCTAGTGCAGCTGCCTCACCGTGCTCCCCAGCAATACAAAACCTCAAAGACAGGTCTGCAGGTCCTGTGAGGTGCCTCAAATCTCAATTTGATCTGAAGATACATGCAATCACAGTTTATATGGCTGTCTGTGTAGGGGATATATTGCCCTTCCATCCCAGCAGCACTGACAGCACTGAAAGACTGAGAGCCACCCCCACCTTTTACTGAAGCCCAGGATGCTGCACACCCAGAGTCTCTCATGAGAGCAGGAACATGATCCCTACACTTACAGGTGGGTAACAAGCTGTGCCAGTTTCAAATCAGCACAGCTGGGAGTGAAAGGTGATTCTAAAGCCTCATTTCACTTTCCATCTCAAAATGTCCACAGGCATAATTAAAGATACCCTGAAAGCTGTTTTGTATTACATAAACTGCTACAGATCAAAAGGGTTCACTGTGCTGGAAGAAATCAGACACATTAATACCAAAGATACCCTCCTGGCCCTGATATCCCTCCTCCACATGTACCAGCTGCACAAAGTACCTCAATTATGCCCTTAAACCATCAGGGACACATCAACACTACCCCTGAGAAAGAATATTCAGCATATCTGTAACTAGGTTCATTGCTTCTTTGCACTGCTACTGAGACATAAAGCAGATACAGCAAAAGTGAAAAATGCAGCTCTAGTTTTGATTCTACTTGTAAAAACCAGAGCTTTTGGCTATTCATAAAAATTAAATCAAAATTAAATCCATTAATATGATAATTACACATGGAAAGAGTAACATTAGGGCTCAAAGGCAAACCAGTCTCTTTTTAGTGAAGACATTACTAAATATCTTATCAGCAACAACTCTTCACTGACCAAAATTAAGATACAGTTGTAAATATTTCCAAAGCAGAATATCAGAAGAGACAAATGAAAACACAAACATTACAAATTAAATAACCTGTCCATACAGAAATAGCCATGTTACATGCAAAAAACCACATAGCTTCATGCTCAAACGATTTTGTAAAGCAAAGAAATTAAAATCTTTTCTTCAGCAAGTATCTGCCCAGTGAAAAAGCAGATTTGTTCTAAGTGGTGACTCAGATACTCTGTGAACCAAATTTAGTGTCTCATTTCAAACTTTGAAAACCTGATCCACAACATCATCTATCATATTAAGATGCAGTACAAGAAAATAATTATGAAAAATAGTCTTTTTTGTTAAGTGTACTAAACATGTGGCAAACTAATGACCAAAACTTAAGTGACAAGAACACTCTGAGTTATATTCTCCAGTCATATAAAGCAAAAAATTCCTGACAGTGTGGCAGAGGCTGAAAATGCTCCTCTGGAGCAGAGTTAGGAAGCCATTAGGACATGGACCAGCAGCTTTTTCTGGGAGATGCAGGCAAATACTGACCATGCTCCACACAGGCAGCCACATGCCAGGGCTGCCCAGGAGTCGAGTGCAGCACTCACAGAAGCTCCATGTGAAAGCTACAAAACCACACCAGTATGCTGAGCCCAGGACAATAAACCCTGCCTTTCAGTCAAGCTTATTAGTTCTGGCTTAGCAACAGGCAAACTGCAGCGGGTCTGCTGCCAGAGCAGAGCCTGTGCATCTCCAACCAGCTCAAAGGGAGGGCAGAGCGTGCTCCTGTCTGCTGGCAAAATCCCATCCTGACATATGCTTAGACATCATGTCAGCTGGCACTGGGCAAACCCTCACTGAAGGGCTGGGTATTATGCACAGTCCCATTCATGGCCAAGGGAGTTCTCATGGATAATGTGAGCAATATTCTAACAAAGTGTCTCATTCTTCCTCGGGCTCATGAATCACTATCAAAAACAGAAAGAAATCTGGAGTGGTGTTACAAAGAGAATATGTTAGGAGGTGAAAAAATGGAAATATGACTTTGTTATAGGCATTTTATTTGTAAAATGTGTTTGAGATAGTTATCAATAATATCAACAATTACCATTTTTTGGACTATAAACTCTAAGAAAAAAATTGCCTAAATAAAACATGAAGTGTTTTATCATATTTATATATATATAATTTTTTTAAACAGGAGTTCACCTGCAATTATCCAGGCACAGGCAGATGAGCTGAGCAAGGACAGGCAGTGCTAACTCTGCAATGCTTGAGCAGCTGCATTCAGAACACTGGCTGTATTTTGAGGTTTTATGTTTCTATTTTAGAGTCAACCAATACGCTGAGATGTGTAAAACTAACCCTTTTACAGTAGCATTAGGACTAAAACAGACAGCAATCAAATTTAGGAGCACATGTGACATTATTTTAATCTCCATGGATGAAATGAGGCCAAGTGTCAGAAGGACTGACCCAAAGATGTCACACTGAAAGCTGGAGGAAAGCAGAGAAGGGATAGCACAGGTTGTACAACAGCACATACTCTGTGAGCCTCTGAGCTCTGCACTAAGACTGAGGATACAGCTGGGAAAGAACTGCTTCCACGTATTTGGCCATAAGGACCATGGACAAGTCTGGGAAAACACGTTTTCTAAACATGTCTCTGCTGTGGCCAAAGGTTCAGTCACTTCAAATATAAGGCACACATAATTTGGTATTTGCTGGAATACCAAATGCAGTTTCAGTCCTTGGCACTGCCCTTGAGAACTGTCCAGATGTGTTGTTGGTTGTCTTTACACTATTCCCCAGGTACTCCATGTAGCTTCCACCTATCTTGACCTCCAGATGCTACAGAAAGCACAGTGCAGAGCCAGCCCAGCTCCAGAAGAAACATAGCTGCCAAAGACCAGGATTTACTTGCTCGGATACAGCGTGACTATTCTGGTTTCAAGCTAACAAGGCTGTCTCAAACTACACCAGGCAGACTTACTGACCCAGCCTCTGCCAGCCTTGGAATCTCTGCCTCATTTCATCAGCCCACAGCCATGTGCTACCTTCCTGTCTGCTGTGTCACCTGTAGTTGTTTAAATACACTCTTAGATTATTCCATCCCTCACCTCATTAAATTTGGTGTGTACTATACATGAAATATAGTAGAGCTGAAGCAGAAAAATTGTATCCTATGACAAGAGGGATTGAACTGAAAGAGAACAGGTGGATATTAGGAGAAACTTCTTCACTCTAAGTGTGGTGAGGCCCTGGCACAGGCTGCCCAGACAAGCTGTGGCTGCCCCATCCCTGGAAGTGTTCAAGGCCAGGTGCTACAAGGCTTGGAACACCCTGGTCTAGTGGGAAGTGTCCCTGCCCATTGTGGGGCGAGGAGTGAAACAAAATAATCTTTAAGGTCCCTTTCAAGCCAAACCATGGTAAGGTTCTAGGATTCTGTAGTTATGTGCTTCCTCAGATGCTGCTTTCTACAACCACAAGTGTGAAGCTCATTGAAATGGAACAAAAGTGTCTATCCATAGAGAACAGTAATGCAGGCAAGAAAGTTTAGAATAGAATGAGTCAAGCTGTAACTCATGTCACTGCCTGCAAAACACAGCCTGGTAGCTCAAGCTGGGAGAAAAGGTTTTAACTTCATGCAGGCAAACTGGTAAGCAGCCCATGAACAGAGACGGTGATGAACACGGTCTCTAGAACCCTGTTTCTCAGCCAGCCATTTCTTAAACATAACAAGAGTTCCTTTAACTTTCCTGTGCACAAGGCTTGGTACAGATGTACATTTGCACAAATTTGCACTGTGGAATTTTTCGTTCCTTTAGAGCTAGCTCTTAGACTGATGCTCTGCTGTTATTACATCTGCTTTTATGACCTGCTATAGCTGTGGGCAACATATATTTTAACACTACAAAATTCACAGAGTATTTTGTTTCTGCAATATTAACATCATGCCAATACCTGAGGATGCTAATAACACACTAAATTCAAATATATTATTTGCTAAACAAAAATGTATATTCCAAATATACTGAATGTTTATTGAGAAACATTTTCCTCTTCCAGGTTACTTCTAACTAAGCCATCCATTCTGTAATGGAAATTTTTTACAGCTGCAATGAATTCCTAACATGTTGTATTCAACAAGACACACATTTATATATTCTTGTTCTGTGTTACTTACAATAGTCCATATTATTAAATCTGAATTAAGAAAACCTGATCTATGCTGCCTGTATACCATATAAACTCATTACTTATCTTGGACAATGAACACGTTGTATTACACTGTCATTGTGAAAAAATACTCTACTAATCTATTAAATGTAACAGTTTTCCTTCTCTGTGTTTTAAAATAACCCAATCTTCTTCTGAAGTTCTCTCACAAAGTTTCAGTAAGGATTCAGGATTCACTACTGTATGTAATAAACACACTGTGCTTCTCTTCTTAATGTGTCACTCTGAACACAGCCCGGACACAAAGTGTTACCAGGTTTGCCAAACCCAGTTCAAATGTGCTGGATTCTCTATAGCAATGTGTACGTGTTCCTCAGGGCCAGCTCTGTCTTTCATATGGACTATCAAGGGACACCTCAGAGCTCCACTTCCCCAGCTGTACTTGGCACTTCTGTTGCAAACAGACACTCTGAAGGCAGGAAGTTTCAGCCCAGACTAGATCCCTCTCTGCCTATGTGACTCCTATTTTTAACTGCATTTGGATAGTTTTGGATTGACAATAGAGAACAATTAACAGCAGTTTTTGAACTGAAAATACTTGCTTTTCCAGCTGACAGCAAACCTTAGTGGTTAACCTGGTCTTAGCACTTTTGGTTTTAACTCTTAGAGAAAGAGTGATGACTAATGGAGATTGCGTAGGGATGAGGTGAAACAGAGTGAGGTTAAATACCATGATGCTTCACCTCACCTTCAAAGCAGCTTTTGTGCTGTCACATCTGCTTATATCAGCACCAAACGACTGCTGATTTGATCATAATTGCCCTAATTAGAAGTTCAATTAATGCACTGAGTTCTTCCTATCAGTGCCACCTCAGCACCAAGGACGTGCACATGGAGCGTTACTGAGCAATACAGGTTACAGTCGTAAGGAAGGTCACTGGGAAAAGGAAACTACCTGCAATCTACTGCTCTGAGGATATCACATAGTTAGGATGACACTCAATATCCACTTATGCCCCAGGACAAGCAGAAAGGGAGAATTTAAGGAACTCTATTGAGAGATATCCATCAGCTGTGAGGAAAAATTACATTTCCTGTCATTGAAAATCTCATTTAGTTCAGACTTGCTTCCACCAAGGATTAAGAACCTTCAAAAGAACACTTTGTCTTCACAGAAAGATGAAAATAGCCTAGAATGCTCACAGTGAAAGATCATGTGAAAAAAAATACACAATACAGCAACTTCAAATGGTTATCAAATATAATATACTTCAACACATACTAGAAATACAAATGTGGTCATTGAAATTAATGCTGAAAGTGAAGAGAAAAAAAATGGCAGGGCTTTGCATGAGAGCTGAAAAAATTTCACCAGCAGACAAAGTATCACCAACTCCCTGCCTGAAAGTATTCTGCAAATCCACTGAATTGAGAATTTTGTATGTTCACAAAAGAAGACAGGGAAGCAGATGAGGGAAACAGATAGCACCCACATATTAAAATATTATGTGTATGATAATAATAAAACCAAAAAGAGCGTATTTACTCTTTCTTCACCTTTCACAAATCAGGATAATTTGTGAAAAATTCATATAATCCAGAATCAGTCAAAAAAAAAAAAAAAGAAATGCAAAAATTAACGTCTTCATGCTTCTGCAGTTTTTCTTCTACAAACAAAAAAAGAAAAAAAAAGGGCAAAAAACCCCCCAAAAAATCCACCAAACAAACACTCTGTCTTGGTCAGTTGCAAAAATAAGATAACATATCATGACCAATATATGCTATCAGATATTGAGGTGAGATGTGACTTTTTTAAAATGTGAGAAAATTAAAACAATTCTGCATCAGCTGTCAACCTGACTACCTACTATTTATGTTTTTACTGAAATAAATCATCAATATCTTGTGAAACGGTCTCTGAAATAAATTTTTGTTTCAGTTTCTGTGAAAGAATAAGGCTATATCACATAATGTCACAAATTAAATAGGGCAAGATCTTCACCCAGTACAAACTCCAAAACCTTCTCTTGTTTTCAGTATTACAACGATTGTCACTCCTTTATCTTCCCAATCACCAGGAAATTATCAGAACATGGCTAGTTTTTGGTTGGGTAGGTTTTCATCCATCACGCTACATTAATGAACATTTACAACATCATGCACTAGATGCATACCAAGCATCTTCCAGTTTTCAGGGACATTTCAATATTTAATTGCAATATTATATTTAATAGTGCTCTTTTGGGATGATTTTTTAAGCAACAGATGCTGACCTCTGCCTGGACTCCCTAACCCTGCTATTAGATTTCATCTTTAACAGCACGTGTTTCAGAAAGAATTAGGCAATAGTGTTAACTGTAAAACATTACTTACTTATTATCCTAGCTAACATCTCTCTCAAGTACACACTGGAGTCAGAATTCCACAAAAGATGTGTCCAACTACAGAACACAGCCATTTTCATAAAATAAATGTACAAACTTCACAGCACCTGATACCTACATGTAAACATTTAAAAATATTTCAAGATATTCTAAGTAGAAGCAGTGCTGTGCTAGAACTGCTGGTTCCTTGCAGAGATGCCAAGCAACCTGGAAAACAGGAAAATGTACTATAATTTGCTGTCATTGCTGTGGGCTCTGTACTGCCCTGTGTGAGCAGCTAGTGCACACAGAAACTACTTAAAATTTTAGACAAGGATCATCAAAATGAAGGTAAGCCTGAAAAAGCACACTACTGCAGTAGCTCAAAAGTAAGAAATTGTAAAGCACAGGACAGTCATTATTTAAAAGCTGTGTAAATCTGGAAAAACAATTGTCTCTGCTCACTGTGTGTGGATATTCAGTTATATTTCCTAACTGTCATGGTTTTTTGTTTTTTTTTTTATTTTAAGATGACAACTTTATAAGGATTTAAATAAACCTACAGCTTATCAGTGGTAAGTAACTGTGGTGCCTAAAAATAGAAAAAGGCCAGGAAGCCAAGAGAGCACTGAGCAAAGGGCATTTTGGACTCCCACCTTGCCCAGGTCTCTGACAGAGGGAAGTGTCCCCAACAAGGTTATTCTAGAATAAAGTCTCCCCCTTGTGGATCTCTCACATAATAAAAACTCCATCAAATCCTTAATTGTATAATAAAGTTTGTTTTCCTTCCTATGCAGGTGAGAATTTCAGGGGCAAATAGGAACTTGTAATGAAATCATGGTATGTGGTTTACATAACTCTGTGGGCTTGATCCCACCTCAGGCAAGACAAGCTGTTTTGCTGTAAGATACATTATGGTTCTGTGATAAATTCATGAAAAAAAAACAATAAACCTTCAAAATAATTTGATTCCTTCTCATCTCTATATTCCGTTATGAAGGCTGGTTTAGTGAAGACCCCCAAAACTATCCAGCCCCAAACTTCCAATGGTTTAGTGAGGTAAAAATTAAAATTACAAACTCATTTGACTTAATAATTACTAAAAATAATATAAAACAGGGCAAGACTCCCACCTGGTTTTAAGTGCACAAAGTTTACTATCCCCAAAAAAGTAGTTTCACCCAAGAGCAACATCTTGCAACTCAGAGATTAAGGAGCTATAGCTGCACTATTTGCAGAATGACTCTTCCTCAAACACTTCATTAACTACACTATTCTCTGATCTGCATTAATTTAGAGGGATCATCAAGATTTCTTTGCATATGATAATTCACATTATCATAAATTAAGAAATCATTGCGATCACTTAAATTATCATGTTGATCTCAATTCCCTCTTAAGGTATTTAAAAGTATTTCTAATAAATCATGCATTTTGACTGCAGGATTGATTTTAATTTTTTTTATTTTCTAAGAAACAAAATCCTTGATGGCTTGAAATATTATTCAATTACATACATGACAAATTCATATTTTATTTGCAGCACCAACTGTTGAGTCAATACTGTGTAAAAAGCCTTTTAACTATCCAGAGACACATTCTCACATTCATTTCAGAATCGTAATATAATGGTTAAATATTTATTTCTTGCAAGTTCTGGAATAGTGCTAGGTTTCCTACTTTCATTAACATTCTCTTATTTGTATGCAGTAATCGCTTTAAAAATATTAGCATTGTAATTTCTTGCTAGCACTATGATAAATCAACAAAAAGGCTTATCCCCATGCCTCCCTACAGAAGAGCATAATTCTGCTTCCCTCAACGCCAGTGACAAAACCTCTTTAATTCCAGGATAACACCCACAGAATTCATGAAAGATGTCACTTTGACAGTGTAGGACTCTTGTCCTTTCTAACCACAGAGCAGATGCAGTAGCTAAGCAGTGCTACTCAAAGTGCCTCTGTAGGAGCCAACAGCTCCTCGAAGTAGAAGCCTCCACTTCTTCCCTTTGTTTCAGTCCTTGACCTCTCAATAACAACTATCAGCAAACCATATTTCCTGTTCAAAATGTGACATTTTTTTAGGATATAACATCTAGCTATTGGGAACAAAAAGATATACTATTTATTCATTTCAAACATCCATCAACAATGTCTGTCAACTGCTGTTACTCTGGGACATGCAGAGGTGAAATGACAAGGATCCACTTGCATCTCTGAATCCAGAGCATTTCTGATTTTTTTTTGTTCCAAGAATTCAGCTCAACAAAAATTAAGTATGCACTGCTAAACTGTGAAAGGCTACTAAAGCTAAGTACAGGGGTTCTGATCTCTGATGCTTGACTCATGGAAAAATGGGCTTGCAGGAACTATGAAAGCAAAGACTAGAAACTCCTGCAAAAAACCTCTTCAGCCTAGTAAAATAAAATGACATATTTTACTGTATTCTCAGAGACTGCCTGCTTATCTTGACAGTATGGATGAGGAACTACAATTCTTACTGAATATAAAATAAAAGGAGAAAAATAATTGGTAATTATAATATTGCAGGCTATATTTCAAAATCATTGTTACTTAGTACTAAGTGCCCAGATTTTCTGGCAAATAGTCTCCATATATGATCATCCGGCACTACTAAATGAGCTGTATTGCTAGTAGTGACAGACATTTGTAATACATGATATTTCACAATGAGGACAATTGTTAAATTTTATCCCTGAAGAGAAACATCTTTACTACCACATACTTACACAGCTCATCTGTCAATACTCACTGTGATTATGGATTACTAACTTCAGCACCTGGCAGACAGCTCCTACATATATGTACATGCTTACTCTCAATAAATCCACCAGAATGGGTACAACACCACGAATATGAAAGGAGATTTTCCTCCTAAAGCAAATTATGGGATCCAGAAACAAGCACAAGAATGATCCAGACATTCAGTCTACTGCTACCTGTCATTCATGCATGAACACCTACCAAGGATGATTTTTGTATAATGGTCACTCAGCTACAGGTCATTCAACCTGACAGATAATTCCAAGATTCTATATGGGAAATTAAGGAAGCCATACTGTGAAAAATCTACCATTCATTGTCATTTCACACCATCACCTCTGTACTATCAAAATAACATGTACCATTGCTGAATTCCCTCCTGCCTTACCTTAGCAAGCCTGTTGTCCTCAGACAACAGATACTTTTCATCTACCTCCAGACCTCCCCGTCTCTTCAAATATGTCCTTTTCACAGCTACAGAATTTTACCTTGCTCTCTTCCTGCAGCTCTCTTCACATTCCTTAAAACTTCCCCAATTCCCTCATCTCACTTGCTATTCAAGCTGTCTTCTCTGCAGTTTCCAATATGTCCCACCCAAACCACAGGTTCTCTGAATATCTCTCACCGTTCCTCAGTTCTTGCTATCTCTCTCCCTATTCTCTCACCATCACCAATCCTGCATCCTTCTTTTTTCAAGCCACAAATTACTGTGATTTTTTGCATTCTCTACTTTTTATTATGGTTGAAACCTATGTATTCTAGGACTGTAGATCCGTGACAAGTACATGGACTACCAAATTAAATTACAGAAATAAATACATTATTAAGAGACAAAGCCTCTTTCTCCCCAGTCCCTTATGGTAATGCAGTGTCCTCACTGCTCTGTATACCACAGTGGCACAGCTCTCTGCATGATCTCATGTGCATTAAATTCAGACAAAGCAAGCAGGGAACACAGCAGGGATAGCACAATATTCTTTCTGACCGACAAAAGTTAGGTGGAAAAGTTATTAAACCTTCAGCAGATTATTACTGTGAGGCATGAGCTGTGTGAAATGAAATTCAGAAATAGAGTATCTGTGAGGTTTGGGCCCTATTACAATATATTAAAAAACCAAAGGATCATCTTTCTCCAAAACATAAGGAAACATTAAAATTACCCTGGAAAATAACAGAACAGTGATTTTAAGTATGACCTGTTATTGAGGAGTGTTTGTAAGTCTGGAGAAACCAGAATAAGAAGGCTACTCACACATGTATCCCAAAAAGCCCATAGATGTCTTTTCAATTACTGCTGATTATAAAAACCATGTGCACATCTATCTACACCTATCATACAGTCATGTTCAAGAAGAACAAAAGACTTACAACAGTACACATCAGACAGTAGGAAGCCCATGGCCAAACTTGCTTTTTCTATAGGCATTACATCTGAGAATTTCCAGGAGAACCATGTAAGAAAGCAAATAAAGCCTACAAGGCACCATCATGTGCTGTTTTTCTGTGCTAAGAGCCCTACAGATAACTCTTGCATAGAAAGTTATGCCAGAAGGAACAATAAAAACCTCTGTATATCAAAGTCACTAGTACCTTCACACAGTACCTCCAAACTGAGCCCAGTAAGTTGTCTGACAACGTATCTTTCAGATATGTCAGTCTGGATGTAAAAACATAAGAAAGTTGCGAATCCTCATTCCTCTTGTTTATATTTTAAAGTAAATTTTTACTGCAAGATGTGTGTGCACTAAACAATATCTGGGGTTTTGGAAGAGGAAGATCTTGGAATTTCCAGGTGAAATTCCAAACACCAAACAAAAAGCAGAGGAATCTGCCTTCTAAGAAAACTACTGAAGCCTGAATATCTCTTTGGCATAGATGTGCCACCTTGCTCACTTTATGTCACTACATCTGTCCTGTGAGCCATCAAAGCTTAGTCTGCCTATCTCTGGTAAAAAAGTATTACAGTCTGACAATACAGCCTGGTATATCCTCTGTCAAGGGGAGGGACATCATTTTGTTCAGCATTAAAGAAGGCCCCAAATTTCCAGAATGGAAACCATGGGTGACAACTTCTGCTTCCCAGAAGGGGGATGAAAAGGTCATTTGTGCAGGAGACTTTTTACTTTTTTCCTATGACAAAATGAGCTAAGAATAAACACCTACCTATTGACTTTGCCCTCCAGTAAATAAACCTCATTCTTTAACCCTTACTATTATCATCATAAACACACATTTGTACTGTATCTAGAGCATACAACATTAGAAACACTTAATCTTTCCCTCCCCCTTCTACTGTGCAAAGGAGAAGAGAAGCAGCACTGCTCCAACCGCGGGCTGGAGCCCGACTCCTGACCCCGGTAATTCCTGCTCTTGGGCCAGGCGCGACGGCACCCGGAGGCCGCTTAAGCCAACCCCAACAGCGAGGCAGGCAGGTCACGTCGATCCCGCCGAGAGGAACCGGGCACCTCACGGGGGCAGGAGGGAGAGCTCGGCAGGTTCGGGGTCGGTGCCCCCCGAGGGAGGCCGGAGCAGCACGGGGTCCCGGCGGCCCCGGGGGCCGGGAAGGAGGGGCGGTCCCGCGGCCGGCGGCTCACCTTGTGCTCCAGGACGCTGATGTAGCCCTCCAGGAGGCCGGCCCCGACGGGCACAACCGGGTGGCGCTGGCCGCGTTCCGGCGGGCGGCTGGGCACCGCCGCCACCTGCTGCTGCTGCCGCCGCCGCGGCTCCGGGTGGCCCCCGCCGATGCCGATGCCGCCGTACATGAGCAACAAGCTGGTGCACATGGTGGTGAGCGCCAGGCAGACGGCCAGCCCGTGGCGCTGCAGGGGGCACAGAGAGAGCCGGCTCAGCGGGCTCCCCCCGCCGCGGGGCCCGGCGGGGCGCGCCGCTTCCCCGCCGGCGGACCCGCAAGTTTCACCCACCAGACACCCGGCAGAAGTGCGAGGAGAGAACTGGGGAAGCCCCTCCGTTCTCCTCCTGCCCCCTCGCCAGCCCGCTCCCGTGCCTCCCTCCTTCTCCTCCAGCCCTGTTTCCTTGCCTCTTCTCCCCTCCGTGCGCTCGGCTACCCGGCGCCTCTCATTCCCGGGCCGCCGTCCCCCTTTGGGCATCTCATTCGTGCATTTTAACGAGTGTTGGGGACTCTAGCGCTTTCCCCCGCCCAGATACCTCCAGCCTCGTCCTTTAAGCAGATCGGTTTTCTGTACGCTCCTTAAAACGCACACACACACAAACCCCCCAAACCATGAGCAACACGAATAAAAGAAAGCAGGCGGAAAGTTCTTGGCCGCCGCCACCAAGGTTTGGTCGCCTTCGCGCGATCCCGGAGAGCCGTGGGGATGCAACCCGGCGAAGGCTGGAGCGTGTGCGGAGTGCCCGGGGCAGCTCCGCTCAGCGCCGCTCCCCTGCTCTCCTCCCCGCCGCCGGAGCCGGGATGAGCCGTGCCAACAATGCACTTACCATCAGGGTCTTCATTTTGTGCGCCTCCCGGCCGCCAGTCCTCCCGCTCCCCGCTAGGCTCGGCATGGCGGGGAAGCCGCAGACATGGCTCGGCCAGGGAAGCGCCGCCGTGGCGGGGATTAGGGGGGAATTACACTCAGCCGGACCCTCGGAGCCTGCCAGAGCCGGGTCCTCGGCTGCCCCGCCTGCCTCCGCCTCCGCCTCCGCCTCCTGCTGCCGGCGCAGCGGCGACTTCAGGGCAGGTGGAAGTTAACTTCTGCCTCCCGCTCGGGCGCTGCTCCGCTGGCGAGCCCGCGGCGCAGGGGGGCGGCAGCGGCGGGATCGCCGCGGGCACCGGGCGGGAACCGGGCGGGCGGCGCCCCTCCGGCCCCGAGCGAGCAGGAGCAGGGGCAGGAGCTCCTTCTTACTCTCCCTCCGCCCCTGCCCAGGCCTCTGTCCTGGTTGTGGTACCGGGGTACGACCTTCACATTACATTATTTGTATTCTTCCCTAGCGGAAAATTCCTCGTTCTCCCACCGCTACCTGGCTCTCCTGGAGCTGGCAGCGATCAGGCAATACTTTAAATTCACGTCAGTAAAAAAATCGACGCCCTCAACTCCTTGTGCGGCGCTGACAATGCTCCCTCACACAATCTTGCCTAAGCTCTAACAACCGGTTTCAAACCCTTTTGACAGAAGCTTTCTTCATCTTATAAATGAAATCTCACAGACTTGCTCCCCATGCCATCTCTCTGGTTTCTGAAGGCGGACATTTTCCCACTCTCACAAACAGCCTTCTAAAGTTTTTATTCTTTCTTTGTGTTAATAGTATACAGAGTTCTGTTGTGAAAACTTTATCAGACCCCAGATTACAAATATCTTTTGCTGTGGGAATTCCACGTTTATAAATGTGCCTCTTCTACACAAGCCATTTTTAGGGTCGATCTCTTACAAAGTTACTAGACTGACAGCATTTTAAAAAAAAAATCTATCTCCTAATCATGAAACTATTTCACTTGAAACTACTCGTCGAAATACTAGCTCTAATATATGGCTTCACATCTAACCTACAGCTATGTGGCATTAAAAATTATATTAAGGAGAAAACTATCAACAGAGTAACTCAACCATGGTCACAATAGCACGTTTCTCAAGGCTGGAATTGTCATTGAAATCAATTTTTTATCTTTGTTAATTCATTGGAAGACTAACAGTGAAACAAATGCCATCTCTAGCATAAGCACAGCATGCTGCAATTAGTGCCTTTTAAGAAAGGAAAAAGAAACATGAAGGTGCGGTTTACCAGCGGATAACGCAGTAAACACGCTTTATCACTCCACGGAAGACGCCAGTTACACACTCGCTGTATATGCGGTTTGTAGGGTTGGTTTCAACAGTACCAGTTGTTCAGACAAACAGAGCAATGTAAGAAGAATCTTATCAGGTCTTGGTAATTCTTTATTACGTGGTTGCATTTGACACTCAAATTAGTGAAACAAAGGGCCAACTTGATGAATCATTGAAAGCAAATTATCTGTGGCTCTCCAAGGCTTCCTATAAGAGACTACAGAAGGCAGCTCATGCATTTTACAGTGCTGTTTCTCAACTGCCATCAAGCAGGTTGCTGGTGACTGACCTTTCTGAGTCTTTCATATATATTTTGCAGTGCCAAAGTGAAGCATCATTTTTATGATTTAGGCTCCTGGCTGTATGTTAGACATCTGTTACACAGTATGTCTGACCAAATTCATTAAACTTACGGGTTTTGGTAGAATAGGCTGATTTAAAAATCTACTGATAAAGGAGACAAACTAAATTTTCTAATTTAATGCTTGACTTGAATAATGTCCAGCTTTCTGCTTGTCAAATATTTAATTAGATTGCCATTTTGGTCATAGACCGTATTCTTGGCAGTCAAATGCTCACTGAAACAAATACAGTAGTGTAATGTAAATCCTATGGAGGTTTTTCTGTAAGCACAGGAACTTTAAAAATCATCTGGAAAACAGCCCAGCTATTTAATTTAATTTTAAATTCCTGTGAACTAATAGTTCTAGCTATCTGGAGGTTTGGGGGTTTTAACACTATTGGAATCTGCATACATGTAAATATGAATCTGTATACCCAATAGCTAGATTTGCAAGGAGAAGAGCATTAGGCTGCACTTAAGAGCATTTAATCAACTTGGAAATGAGTCAATACAGAAAACTTCTTTAAGTCCATTTGACTTTCTGCTTCAACCAATTTATTTTCTATATGCAAGGGATAATGAACGATCCATGCATTTCTATTCCTCCTTAGAGCTGGGGGTAAAGACCGAATAAAACATAAACAGCTGTTTTCCCTAGCCCAGGAGAAAAAGTGGCAGAGTGGTAGTAGGGCTTTTCAACCAAATCTGACTGAGGAGAGCTTTTCATCTGCATGGAATGGTCTGGGTTGTCTCCTCTTCAAACTTACCCTTCCCATTTTCATCTTTCTTGTAGCTACAGGCTGACAAAATAGCCATATGGAATAAAAATCTGCTTGTGGCAGCTTCAGGAGGACCTAAGATGCTAATGACAACATAAAAATCCATGCAGAGTGAGAAATCTGTGAAAGTAGTGGTGCAGAGAAAGACAAACCTCTCAAAACTGACAGTGGACTTGGAGCAACAGAGTTCTTTCACTGATTCCTAAATAAAACCGCTCAAACAGCAACTTCCCCTGAGATGTCTGGATGTGTGAAATAACTGCCTTTTTGTAATGCATTTTAGCCCAGTTTGTCTTTCAGAGATTTCCTTAGATAGATATAAAATAACCCTTTCAAGCTATGGCTGATTTCTCATGAAGTTCCTATAAAGATTATATGGCATAATATGCACCTTACTATAATGCAGAGTTACAGACATACTTTCCACATGATGGTTGGCCTGCAAGGAGTATTCCAGTAGAGGAGCCTCTATGCCAGTGCACCTCAGCAATGGGTAGTGGAAATATTCGGTGGAATGTGGGATGAGGGCAATGGGTGGTGTTTCTGTGGATGATCCAGATGTTGTTTTCACTATGTGCACTGTCTACCACCTGTGTCATCTTGCTGTGCCTGTCTCCTTTCCACCATGGCCAGAGGCAGAGTGTTTGCACATGCAGTCAGTACACAGAATGCCTCTAAAATGGAAGCTGCAGCTACCCTTCAGCCTTGTCACCTCCTCAGAACAAAAGCCCAGACAGTCTTAAATCTTTAATTATTTTGTTACTCATTGATGGCAGTGTGGTTCTTTTGCTGGGAAAAAAAAAGTTTTAGAGAACTGATTTAGATCTGTGCCTAATTTTAAAGAGTATAAGAAAAGGGAGTTTTTGTTTATTTACTACCCTTCAGAAAAGAATGAGAAGAAAAGGGATCTGGTGTGATATAAGTAGTTAAACTCTAGGTGAGTTCTGCATGTCACTCTGCAGGAGTGCTGAAAGCACTTAAATACATTCCCATCACACTATGTGTATGAAGGTGTTTTTCAGAAAAATATTGGTGATAGAAGTGCTTAAAATAGATTGGAGGGGCGAGGTTAACTGTGTCGGGACCACTTTGATATCCTTACGCCTTTGAAATGCAGAATGAGTTACTAAGATTTGATAGGCAGGAAACATGAGAAAATATTTGTTAAATATTTAAAATTAATCTAAAATTGACTCCTGGTAATTTGCACATTTTTGTCATTTCCATTATGTTCTGTGGTCTGTAAAGCCCTGGAGCTATCTCCAGGAGCTGGGCCTCCTGGCTCTGCTGAAGTAAACTAGAGCCACTTTATCCATCTCTGCTTGCTGGGGGAAGGAGCTTACTTGGAAGTGTAAAGCTCCCACTTCTGCAGCCTCATGAGGTTGGAGCTTAAACCATGATCACCAGCATAGAACAGAATAGTGCTTGTCCTGGGCCTGCAGCCAGTGACATTTGGGAGGATGGCTGGGAATGCCACATTTCAGAGGAAAGAAGGGAGGCTTTTTTTGACTGACTACCTAGAAAAGCAAGACTAAAGGTGCTAAGGAGGTTGGAATATGATGGGAGTTTGTGTGAATTAATGGACAGTAGGACAGTCAAAAATATATATAAAATGAAATGTATCACACTGATATCACCTTCATGTGTTGTTTTATTATTTATGTATATATGAAATTTTAACCTCTTTTTCCTGAGAGAAAGGGTTGCATTTTTGCCTTACAACAGAACCAATGGAAACCATTCAGCAGCCAGCAAAGTAATGAGCCTACACTATAGATTTTTCAAACTGCCCAGTGATTCATGAAATGCTTCTCAAAACTTGAAATATGCATTGAGAATTGGTCAAAAAAGGTAGAAACAATATTATAGATCAGTCAATACTGCCTCTCCTTTATGAAAGCAGGCTGCCTTTGAACTTCTGACAGAAGCAAACAGTGATAGATGCATAAAGAAATGAAATATTGCATGGAAATAGAAGTGCAAATGAAAACAGGAGGGGGAAATAGTGAGATAAGATCTGCTGAATCTGCTGGTTTTTTCCTTCTTATTTCTTAGTTTCCTCCCCAGTCTAAATAAAGGCACTGGATGTTTCAGAAACAATGTCTAGCTCAACTGAACTGACTCATCTGCTTTAAAACAACACATGAAACACTATGCTTCATTCTAATCACTTTTTTTGAGAAGTTAAACAAGACATATCCTGGAATATATAGTGCACTCAAAATTCCTCATCTAAAGTCAGAAACTTTGAAGATGGAGAAATTAGCCCAAGAGGCTTGAGTTGGAATTTACCCAATACCACTTGTGAAAGCAAAACGGGCATGACTGGGAGCTCCTTCATGGCATTTTGTTTTACCATTCACTACCAAAACAAGAGGAGGAAGTCATATATCCTATATATAAACAGAGCACAGATTTAACACGTGGACTAAAGCAACTGAGGACATCATTACTATGATTTGGTGAGAGATTGGATAAATTTAAATGTGGGGTATCTTTGCTGCTATATACAAAAAAGATCTTAAGAGGATCCCAAATGGCTCAGTTTTCAGTCTACATATATTTGTTCATTTGGAGATGAAAACAACACCAACAGGAATTCTAAGTGTTAAACACAACAGAATTTCTAACTTAAAAAAAAAAACTCACCAAGCAAATATCAGACATGAAGCATCAGAGCAAAAAAGGAAGCAAAGAAGGATAAGTGCTCATTATAGATTGGTTTGCAGTTCTTTATGTATTATTAGAAAGTCGATAGAAAACTCTCCTGCTATTTCTAACACAAACACAAACATTGCTTATGATGACAGGCTGAGCAAAACTGTGGCAACAAGGGGATCCACTGGCATCCAACTGAAAAGGCACAATCATAGAATCAAGTAAAGTCCATCAGTCACCAAGTTATAGAGATCTTATGTTGGTAATAGCTGCTGTTCTTATCTACAGGTTTAGAGGAATCATCTTTACTATTGACCTAGTATATCACTATATATGCACATGTGTTAATGCAGAGCAATAATGTTAATGTACAGTGTGAGAGTAGCTGTCAGTGACTTCTGTCACAGCTCAGCAATTCCATGCTTGAGTCATGTGTGCTCCTGAAATTATGTAGTGGCCACCCTTGCAATGTACAAATGTCTTGTGTTTACCCAGAATACTCCAGAGACAGATACTTCAATAAAGTCTTGGGGGGGCTCACCATAGTGCTGACAGGTCCTGAGTACTCTTGTTTCCCAAGAAGCTGACAGAGATGGAAGGAGGATCTCTGCATTCAGGTGAGCTGCCTGTTAAGACAGTGTTGGTTCTGACTGTTTGCAGAGCCAGATGGGGAGAGACCTCTGCTACCAGACACCTGAGATTTCAGGTGGGGGTGCAGTCATTTCAGAAGTATGGAGACAGTGACACATTCATGTAGCTTCCTTGGTTAGTTGCAATTGGACATGGAATCTAAACCTACCAGAGAGTACAGAGCAACTATAAAATTATTTCCTGTGTCCAAATCAGGTCCTGCAAACCACCCTAGACAATTCTTCTAGCCAGGATAAATGAGTATTATAGGAACTAACCTGGGAGAGTTTCTTCACTGCAATAGATACCTAACTGGATGCTTGAAACCAGCTGCTGAAACAGATGGATTGTTTTCCTTTACAATGGGCTGTGTCCTTGTTTAAACATTTCTGCCATATTATTGATATTTGTCACTCTTAAATAAATACAGAAAAGAAGCCTTCTCTGTTCTGCACAGGATAGATATCCTGGGTGTCTACTGGCATCCTCAAATCATGGATTATAGCAAATCCATGGCTACATACACTCATTTTTCTTTCTAACACTTCAGGGCAGAGGACCAAATTCAGCTCAGCTGCAGAGCTGGATCCAACATTTCCTGCAGCAGCTGTACCCTTCTTTCTTTGAATTGCTAATAATACATGTTATCATATTCTCTAGCCTTTGTCATCCCCACCTGCCTCATGGTTTTTATTCAAGTGACAGGACTTCAAAAAATGTATTTTTCCCAATCATGACATATATTTTATTCAAGGTGATGATTATATGTCTATCCTCTCCCAGAAACTACAGGCCCAGGAACATACTAACTGGAGTTATGCCCCAGTACTTTTATTAACATCTGATTATTTCCTTGGTGGGAATTGCATTTGGCCTTAAACAGTAATTTATCTATTTACATTTTTTTTTATGGTTTATTTTAGTTTAGATGGCATTAATTTGATGTCTTTTCCTTTACAATAGTTTTGCATGGTATCTAATTTTATTTGTTACTAAAAGCTCCCAAATTCCATAAGGTTTGTTCAGTTTTGCATGTGCTTGGTACTTGAAACGTGAAGCTGAGCTCTGTAGAGCATGTGCTGTTTCTATCCTGACTTCAAATAAATGAGGCCTTAGGCCATTTATGGTTTAGACCATAAATTCAGATGTCAAAGGAACAGGTGGCAACGTGACACAAGCTGTTCTTGCTCATTGTATGAGCTTCCTCTGCTCAGTCTCCTACTGCTTCATCTCTGTCACAATCCTGAGTCACTCTCCAGCAGTGGTTCCTCCACTTTGGCAGGTTCAGTTTCTGTCCATTGATAAATGAGAGCTTCTCTGCTTCTAAGCAATATCAGTCTGGAAAACACGGAGCTTGGAATGTGAAAGCACGTCTCTTCTGGCACATTAACTCAGGCACAGAACCACATCACTGACTAAAGCCTTCTGGGATGAAGCTGGCTCACATCACCCAGTCTGGAGCCTGTGCAGAGGAGCTCGGGTCCATCTGCACATCAGCTCCAGCTCATGAGCAGTTTACTGTGATGAAGGACTGTGGGAGGTGATTCAAGAACTTGCAAATAGGAAGGAAGAATCAAAGCTTAGCAGAAAAGTGAATAAATGGGCATGATATATTAGTATGAAATAATGTAATACTTTTTCTGTGTTTCTTCAGTCACTGCTTTTGTAGATTTTTTTTGGCATATATTTTAATATCCTGACATAGTTTCTTCCTAAGTGAGGAGAGAAGGAATTGTGTACCACTGTTGTTTGTATAGATGGCTCAATCATTTTAATCAAACCGACTTCGTAAATTTCTTTGGATCCTCAAAATTTTTTTCCTAAGCACTGTTCATGTTCAAGGGCTGTCTACGCACTAACTAGTCCTCACAAAATCTATGTGGCTTCATCCCTATTTCCAGAAGACTGTTGTGTAGTGAAGGTAAGGAATGTTGCTCACTCAACTTCGAGCTGTCACCTTATAACTCTGAATATTCAGTACCTTGGGTATTGAAATCCACAAAGGCTAAAGTTGGGCACTGAAAATTAGAAGGCTGTTTTGGAAACTTGAACCTTCTTGACTTCCCCAACCCAAGAATTCTTATTTCTCAGCATCACCCAAGAATTGCTGCAATAGCAGCCTCTCCCATCTCAGCTTGAAAGAAGTTTCAAACAGAATGGGGTGGGAAGTGACCTCACACAAATACTGGCTTAGAACATTACTTGACTCTGATTTTGCACATTTTTAGCTACCATAAGTTATGAAGCCCCACAGTCTTTCCTGAATTACAATTAGCAGTTATCAAAAGCTGATGAGACACATGAGAGACTAATGCACATTAGAAAAAAAATCTCTTTTCCTCACTCTCACCAGAAGACAAAGACAGGCTATGCATAGGCTCATTTCATGAGAAGCTGAGCCAGCCTCTATTAGCAAATGTTCTAGGCATATGGTCCAGCTCTGGTTTGTAGTTTCCTCTCCTCAGTCCTTTTTGCTTTGTATCGCCTCTAGACAGCAAGGCACAAGGACCTACAAGAAACCATGCAGACCTGAACCAGAAACCATGAACCAGGAGCCATGTTCACTGCAGTGCTTTCAAATTACCTGTACTAATTGTTCCAACACATTACACCTACAACTGACAGCCAACAAAAACCGTTCTAAAATCCCCCCATCCTCATCTTCAACTAAAACCACTTGTGCTCTTTTCTTTCCCTTTTTTCCCCAACTTTTCTTTGTCCAGCCATTGAGCAGCTGTACTAGGTCCTCCCTGGCTACTCTTCCCCACCATCTGCTCTACCACGTATGTACCAAATCCATTCCATACAGAGCTCCATGATGTAATTGGCTAACAATTGGTCTGCTTGGCAAGCTGCTTTTCAACAGAGCACTGGGTGATTGCTAGCAGAGCTCCTTGTCTGTAGCTATATTATTACAGCATGTCTTTCTGATTAATTAGAAATGTAGCACTGTAAGTTTTAGTTTCACAGTCTGGATATTATTAACTAACATTCAGAAGAAAGACTGCTCTCTTCACAGCTTGACGTATTTGAAGGGTGAGAGAGGAAGGGGAAGGGATTAGAGGAGGGTGGAAAGAGTATATGCAGCAAATACAGAAACAGTGCAAGGTGAGAAGCACTTTAAAGGGTGTGTCAGGGATAAACAATGTCTTAGCATCACAGACAGTCCAGAAGTCAATCAAAATGTTATGAAAATCTTAAGTCTGTTCTGCACAGTTTTACTCATACAAACAGAAAAGAAATCTGTGGGGTCTAAAGCTGCCCATGGCTGCTGACATTTCAAGCCAGCTAATCAGGATTTAGAAGTTGAAGATGGTACACAGAAAGTATGGCATGCAATAGATGCTCCCTGATCATACCTAATATAAGTGAAATAACATTTCTGAATCTTAATAAAGAAGTGGTGTAAAGGGAAATAACATCTTTGCTTTCCTCTGCCTGCAGCACAAGATCCATGAAAAGGGAGGCTATTTATTCAAATCTGTGTGATATATATTCCTAAACTCAATCTAAGTATTTCTGTATAAAGATGTTACTGCTCAGCATGCTGGGCTGTCTTGAAAATACAGCTCTGGATCTAAGCTGGATCTTTGCCTTATCTTTTATCTCACCCAAAGCTGCTTAGTCTTTGTGTACACGTGGCCTGACCTATCACTTTTCTAGTCTATTGCTATTGAATTGTTCATAAATCTTGTAATCATTAGACAAGGTTAGCCTTCACATTTCAAAAGGGGAACTTTTTTTTTTTTTTTTGCCAGCTGATGTTGGCTGTTTTTTTCATCTTTGTAACACTACATTATGCAAACCAGGCGCTGACCAGCAGATACTTCCCTGACTGCAGGGTGCTGATTCTGGCAACATTGAAACAGACTGAAACATATACCAATAAAGGTTACATTGATCCATTTTATTCCTAAATGCAAGTATTAACAAATTGGCAAAGTTATTGGCCAATTGACTCAAAGTATAAGCATTAAAATAATTCATCCTGAACAATGCATGGTTTTATTTAATGTTTAGTACAGTAGCCTCACCTGCACGAATTTGCTGTGCTTGTTTAATATCCTCTTTAAGATGAAAAATGATGCCAGTCCTGTGGTAATAGCATCTTTTGACGCTGAGAAAGCATTTCACTGGATTGAATGACAGTTTCTCTTTACTATGATGGAAATTTAAGAATTTGCTGTAAATGTATTGCATCAGTTACACTGTTCTGAGCAAGGATGCATACTAATGTCACAATACTATCTCAATTTTGACTTTCGAGGGAGACTAGTCAAGGGTGCCCACTTTCAGTGCTATTTTTGCTGATAGAAGGAAACCAGTCTTAAAAATATTGGGGAGATTGGGTGGCAACTCTAAAGTAGATTGCATTAGAGCTGAGAGCTTGTATTTGCAGAAATGCCCTTAAAATGGTGTCCCATTTTGTTACACATTAGTAACCCTTTGGAGACTCTAAGACAGAGTGGGCCCTGAAATTAGCATTGGGTAACTGCCATTTGTTCTTGCTCACCTTTGCCTTTCAGTAACATAGTAAACTGAGGAACCCTGAAGGAAACCAATCTAAAATGCTTAAATACTAATCTTCCATTCTCATACCATAAAGAATGTTGCAACTGAAGGCACTTTTTGAAAATTAGTTACTCTTATTCTCTGAAGTTATTTGTATTTATGTACTTGTTGCAGGTTCAAATACATGGTCATCTAAATTAAATACACATCAAGTCAAACATTTAGGAATAAGGCCTTCTAGTTACAAAAACTGAGATTTCAGTAAGTGCTTAGAAGTTAAATACAAAATCAGTAAATAAAATTCAACAAATGTAAATTGAAAGGCAAAATGAACTCATTCTGATGAGTTAATATAATTCCCTTATGGAATGCTGGTTTCCATACTATAATTAATTTTAAACACTAAACCAGTATGTCTGGGGTTTGATAATTATAAAAATGCATTCATCCGTGTCCTTGAAAATTATTAATATTTATCATAAGAAATATCCTGTAGACATTAAGAATCAAGGGAGACAGTGTTTTCAGCAAATTCTTGAACAGCTTTACTAAAACAATAATGGAGTTTTAAATACTTGTGAGTCCAAAGCAGAGAGGCATATAGGGCTAAATTCTCAAGTCTCCTTCCTAACATCTACCTCACAAATCACTCAGGCAGAACTTGCACTGAATCTCAAAATCAAAGATTTCAGGTCTAACTGTCCCACGTGCTCACTTCATTCCTCTTCCACTTCAGGGAGCCAAGAGTATCAAGTGTTCTAAAGGGATGAGGCCATAATGATCTTACAAAAAGATTATGGAAGACCCTATAGTTCTCTTTCCTTTCAGGGATAGCTTCAGTGATAAGGAAACTGCATCATGACACTTTTGAGTAACTTCTCTGACATTTCAGCAACACTGATTATCTGTATTTCTGTTCATGGATATTTTAAGCCTCTCAGCACATTTGGACCTAAAGCTTCACACTTGTAGGAACTCAAACTCATCATCAACAGCAATAAGATGCTCCCTTAAGTCAGCAGGAGTCAGTGGGGGTTTTGCTTGCATAGAAGATGCTGGATCAGATGCCTGCAATCTAGTTACATGTTGGCTTACAGGTTATGATAAACCTGAAAGGCAGAAACTGGAACCAAATATGAGTTAAAGCACTTTGTGGTTTCAAAAAATTAGGTTCCAATTTAGTTTCTTTTCCATTAAAAAAAAAAAAACCACAAAAAAAAAAAAAAAAAAAAACCACAAAAAAACCCCAAAAAACCCCAAAAAACACCACCAAAAACCCAAGCCCACATATCTCACTAATTACTGAAATGAAATACTGAAATGAAATTTGACCAGAATGTGCTTTCCTTCAAAATATACCCCATCCAACGTCAGGAAATAGCAATTTCATGGAACAGATGATTCTAACATACACACTAACATATGTGTGTATATCTATCTATGTATACATATGTGACTATAGATCTCAAAACTTCCTTGGTTGATAGGTTAGGTCTTAAACTTTAGATAATTTGTTTGAGAGAGAAAGCAGAAACTCACCCACAGCAGCAAGGATTACAATAGAAATGATCAATAAAACCCACTGTCCCCTTCCAAAATTATAGGCAAATATCAGTTTACATTTCCACAAATTGGTGGGAAACAACTGTAATCTCCACAGATTAGGAAAGGGTTGGAATGTTAGGAAATCTTTACAACATTTTGTGGCTAATTTCTGCAACAGACTGGAGGAGCTGGGTTTTCAGAAGCTACCCTGAGTTTTTATTTTTTCATTTTGCTGAAGCTGAGCAGCTGAGCTCTGTTTGTGATGGGGACTGTAAAAACACAGAGGACCAGAGGAGACAGAGGTAGGCAAGAAAAGGTGTGTATTCCGTGTTCTATCTCTACTCATTAACTAAAGGAGGGGGGAGCACAGCTGTCACTACAGGCAGATGTGCATCACTCCCTGTGCAAACTGAGGAAGCAACCTCTGCCCACAGAGCAAATTAACTTACTGCTCTTTCATGTACCAATGGACAGACCCCAACCAGCAAGTTAGATAACACGCTAAATATAGGCTGACAAAAGAAACAATGAGATTTACACTAATCCAGAAGTATCGAAGCTATACAGGAAAGTGAAGTTTTAACTGGTTTGCCCTCTCTCTTTGACATTCCTAATTTTGTTCACCTTGCTGACCACCAAGAGAGGAGTGAAAAGAGTTGGAGTGTGTGATTGTAGGGTGCTATTTTTTATGTCAGCATTCTTCATTATTGAGTTGGCTGTTTATGCTGCTGGTGTGTAATGTTGTGAAGCAGATGAGCTGGTAAAGTATGAAGGGTATTCTATAACCTTTGCTGTACTTTGAATTACTGTACAGTAACTTAAAATTCAGAAAGGCTGCTCTGAGCAAAATCAAAATACAATAAGATAAACTCCATTAGGAACTGATGCACTAGGGTTGTTGGAGGAGGGCAAAATGGTCTAATTAATAGCTATTGCATTAAACTCATGCTGCAGTTGCAATAATGACACTGATAATATTGATGGCATTGAAGATAGAGTTTAGTTTAGTTTAGAATGGAAATGAGCAGAGTATTCATCTTGAACTGCATATTGCTGTAGGCAGTGGAAGGCCTCAGAGCTTCTTTGTTTTGTTGTTCCGCTGTTCAGCTGTTTTTCTTTGATAGTGCAGCTCCAAGCTATTAATATATATATTTACTCAGGACAGAGCTTGTTCATTTCACTGAAGCCCCACAGCTGACATTTGGCTGTACTGAAGAACAGGCATTTATTGGATTTCATTCCTGCTGTTTGGTTTTTCAGGGACAGCTACATGTAGGTGGATAGTTATCTAAGGGGTTCCCCCAACTTCTTTATAATTTTTATAAAGCATTTCTCTCTCTTATTTGGCTTGTGAAAGCTGTTGGCAGCAGGGAATGCCAGCTCCTGCATCCTGAGATAAGGTTTCATTCTCATCAGTATTTGGTGTCCATTCAGACTCCTGTTGATATGTTCTTTCTATCCCTTTACTGATGTATCTGTTTGGCTTATGTTATTGTTCAGAAATAAACACATCACAGTCTTACAGTGACCAAGCTGATTTATGTAGGTAGATGAGCTCTTCATCAAATGTCAGGGTCAGTAAAGCTTCTGCCCACTCAGATATTAATGCCCACTGTCTCACAAACACCATTTGTAAATATGAAATGTCAAATCCCAGAACTGAAACAAAAATGACTGAATAGGACCAAAACCTAGCAAGCAATCCAGAACTTGGAATTGGGAATTCATCACAATAACTGACACCCCAAACCACTTTGATTCCAAATGGGTTATGCCATATAACTAAGATCAAGACAGCCCTGTGATCAAAAGAAAGGAGTCAGATTTGCATATACTGGATAAAAACCTTTTCCATACCATTGAATTTGGTGGCAAAATTATTCTTGCCAAAGAAAGATTAATTTCCTTGTCTTTATCCAGACTTAACAAGAAATTGGTATCCACTTTAAATACCTCCCTGACTTCAGGAATGGTCTCTTGTGATAGAGGACAACCTTTCTGCTCCCTCATGGCAGTAAAATGCTGGGTCATTTGGTGTTGAAACTTCTCTGAGTGAGTCTTATCTATTGCCTCAGGAGCATACTTATTACTTGCTTTGTTTATGTTTTAATTTACTTTCCCTAAAGATAACACTTCAAAGCAGCAATTAATATTCTTGTAACCTCTTTACTGGTTCATCTTAACACCTGTTCATACATTTACAAAGAGAAACTCTACATAAAGAAAGCAGCAAATATAGAAAATATTGTAGAGGCCTCAACTTATTCCCAGCCTTTTCCAATAATTTCTATGTTTAGTATTAAGAATAATTGTAGGTTTTGGCTATTCTAGCTTATTAATTTGTATGATGGCTTAGCAAGTTATCAGCTTGGTCTTGATCTACATCCCAAAAATCTCTTAGTCCAGAGCTGTTGACTGAGCACAGCTGACTGCTCCATTTCACCAGTTATAACGTGCCACAGAGCCAGAAAATTCTCCTTTTCCAGGACCTTTCTCTGCTATTCCCTGGATTTTGAAACGAAAACTTTTCCATGCATTTGCCAAGCTTGTCCAGCCTTTGGCATAGATCAAAAACACTTATGACAGTAGCTGAGAACACACTAGAGCAGTAGAAGCAGAAGCATTGAAAACTTTCCTTTCCAAAAAGCCATGATTTCCATAGTTTGTAAGTTTCCATAGTTTGTTTGATAACCATAGTCTTGGTTTGTAAGGTCCAGTCCCAAATTACTGTGGAGAGGAGAGCATCTCTAGCCCAGATTCTCAGGAAATGTCAATCTTCCCACAGCCACCAAGTCCAGAGCAGCTGCCAAAGCAAGTCTTGGAGCTGATTCTGCTATTTGCTCTCCCCAGAACAAAGAAGGGTTATTTTTCATTAGCATTTCTGCCAGTACCTTGCCTCACCCTGTGCAATCTTACACTGATATGTTAATATGTGGTCATTTGTTCATGATTTGGATTAGGAATGGCTGGCAGATATTCAGTCTGGATTCACCCATTTCTTCAGAGGAAAAGTTATCAGCTTTCCTTTTCCATTAGATTTATAGGATTACAGCTGAAATCAGACCTGGATCCAGGGAGTTTTATTGTCTCTGATCAATAAGCAATGAACAGGGGTACTATTGTTCATATAACATGGACACAATATCTCCATAGGATATTGGAATAGCATTCAAACAAGGAATCACAAATCTAGTTTACTGGAGATACCATTTACTAACCGATTTTCTGTTCAATTCTTCAGTCTAGCTAAACTTGGGATAAATCCTCTCACCTGCCCTATATAAATGAGAATGATATTTTACTTGGTACAGGACTTACAGAATAATAATATCTTATACTAAGACGAAGTTTATGAAAGAAGTATTTAACAGATAATGTTAGACCTTTAAGGACCTATGTTCTCTCTCTAGATCTGTGCAGAAGAGATGCTGACCTTTGGCTTCCTGCTCTGACATGCTCTGGCTGAAATAACCATCAGAATTGCCAAAGCTTCCTCTTATGTGGGAATCAACAGAAGGGAAATATTCTTGCATTCTTATGTTAAGAAAGCTTCATTACACTAATTTTGTTAATTGGTTACTTAACAGCTTACCCTAACTCTTCATTTCAAGTCTACATCTGCTCTCATTTTTTACCATATCTTAGTATTTTATACAGTATTTATTTTCTTTTCCCTTTTTTTTTTAAGTGGCTATCAATGCACCTAAGGCTATTTTGCTGTACACGCTCCTGCTTCACTGCTTTTACCTTTCTGTGAACTACAGAACATTTGTTTGCAAAATAAGCTTCATGAGTCCATTACTGCATTCAACAGCTTTTCCCCCCCTCTCTTCTGCTACCCCATGCAGGGTGTCCATTCTGTCTGGCCAAAGTAAATACAGCAAAGCCAAGGCTGCCAGATAGCAAATCATATTTTGTTTGACCTTGCTGGGACAAGTGGTGATCTGTGTTATCTACATATTAAAAGCATCCTTCAGGGTCAAAAACTGGCCACTAGAAAGCAAGGATGAGTAAGAATGCATAAAAGTTGTCCCCAAATGAAATGCTTTCTAGAACTGCATCAGCTTTAATGAGAAATGGCAGCTCACAGCACTACACACATCTTTTTATACTGTCAAACATAAACACACAGGAATGTATAGGACATGACTGGCAAGTGCAACCACCAGATATGCCAAAATAATTTGTGCACCTTGCCAAATAAATGCCAGTCAGACTGGGCAGTACAGACACTGTCCCTGGCACCTTTGAGCAGTGAACCTTTGCCCTGCTAATAAATGGTAAAACACAATTGCATTTTGGTTTACCAACATATGGTCAGAACAGCATTATCTCAGCCCTTGAAAAGAAGAATCACTTCTTTACTTCCCCTTTCTTCTCCATTTTTTTCCCTCTTTTTTTTTTGAAAAATAATTTCATGTTCTCCTCCCTATGCAGCCAGTAGTATGTTCTGTTACCAGTCATGAGTGATGTTCTGAGCACTGGAGTGCACAACCTGTTTTAATGAGCTCTGGCAGAACATCAGACTCATTCCCCCACCCCATGTCTAATTACAACCTACCATTGGTGTGACTCTGGCTCAGGATCTATCAGCAGATCTATTGGATACACCTCACCTATTTCTAGGGATTTATAAATAAGCAATAATAATGAGCCTAAAAATGATTGAAGAATGGCATACAGTTGAAATATTTTTGTATCCTTTCTACACTGTTTACCCCATTGGCTTAAGATGTTTTTGAGGTCTATATAAAGAGCAAAGTTTTCTGCAATTAACATATGCTGTCAATTACTTCACTTTTGGTACTTGAAGTAAAGTTGTGAGACTCTTTGGTGACAAAACACTTTGGAAAGTTTCATCCATAGTTCAAAGCCCTCATCCTGCAAGGACAAATACACATATTTTACTTGCAGCAATTTAGCAGACATGTTTATATCTAAAGGATGACTGATGTGTCTAAGAGTCAAGCCTGATGAAAGTCTTCAGCAGACCTCAATCTGCACTAACAGGCTGAGGCTACTTTTGGCTCCTATATATTGATAAATTAGTTTAAAACAAAGCATTTGAAAATTACTTTCAGTTCTACTCATGTGCCAACCATGTTTTTTTTCTGGACTCAGATCCTGGCAGAAAGATATAGGATATACATCTAAGAATTTTGTATATGGACCAGACAAGGACATAAATTGTTACAGAAAAATGCCATGCTGATGATTAAGGACAGGTCTTCACCATCCTTTTCTAGTTCTTCTGAACTGAACAAGAGTTTTGCTGATATAAAATCTGCTTATGACCCAATCATCATGGTGCTCAAATTGCTTTTAAAAATTCTAAGGCTTTATGGATAGAAATACACACAGAGACACACATACACACATACACATGTACAAAAAAAAAAAAAAAAAAAGCTGGTTTGATTTTCTAAGCTGTCAGTCATTCTCTAACAACTGTAGACTGCAATCCAGGACAAAATCAAAACATACCCTCCTTGCCTGCAGAGATGGGTCATAAAGGTTTTAAGGTTATAAAGCCATCAGCTTACACACTAATCAGATCTTAAAATATTTGCTGTCTGTTTAGTAGGATTGACTTAGGGTCCACTTAAGAGATTTGGAAAATAAAGGTATCAATCTTCACAGTTGTTACCTGCTTCAATACAGGAATGAGTCATTTACTTTGCTTATTCCTGTAGTAGGACACAGTTCAAATTTCCTACAAATCAATCTCAACTTCACCTGGTTACTAAGCAGTCAACTGCAGTACTTTTTTATTAGCCCACTTTCTTGGTAATTCTGTGGCCTAAGCCCAAATCTGGGGGCTCCCATCAGGCCCCAGGAAGAAAACTAAAGGTGACTGAACAAGAAAAACATGTAAGAGCAAATGCAGATTTGCAATTCCCACTACCAACTCATGTCTGGCTTGACTGAGTGGTCCAAGTATCACTGCAGTGCAAAGAAAATTAAATTAAATATTTCATTTAAATTCTACATCTGAGATTTCCTAACTGTTATACCAAAAATATACAATAAAGACAGTACTTGCTGGTTTTTTCTTTTTGCATAGTTATCAATAGAGCAAAATTGATAATCAGAAAAAAGAGAAGCTTTATAGGAGGTCAATTTTTTTTTTAATTATTGCAAGTTCACTTTGCTCCATGCAATTATTTAATATGCTTTTTTGATTTATTTCTGTATTGCATTTTCAAATCTCTGCTTTGTTCTCTGAGCACTGCATGCTATGGCTCATGGTCTGACTTTGTACCTAGTATCTCCTGCTTTCATCTACAGAGCTTTTTCTGGCTCTGTTATCTGGAACATGTTCCTCAAGGGCTGGTTAAAGAGTGGGTGATGGGGTACTACTTCCCTTATCCAACACAAATGGATCTTCCCATAAGACAATGCACAGGCAGTATCTGTGCTGTTTATCAGTCTTCCTTTGCCTTTGTAAATCAAGAATGTAATCTAGTTAATAGGTTTCCCCTTGTATGCCTATTTACATTTCTACAGCTTAATATATTCCATAAATTAAAAGGTTGAAGGGGCATATTTCAAGTTCAGACTCTGGCTACAGTTTTACAAGCAAAGGCTGCAATAGCTGTAAAATCCCAATTTCCAGAAGTACTACATGTTTTAATTTTGCAGACAATGGTATAATGTTAAACACAGATGTAATAAGAAATATTATCAAACCATTCTAAATTAAAAGCAGAAAAGTTCCATTTACCTGCAGCAACCTATGACTGCATCTGTATCCGATGACACATACCTTTGCATCTTATGGGTTCACCTTTTTTGCTGCTGCCTGTCCTTCATGGATCCCTAGAGCAAATAAAAACTTTACTCTTTAAGCCACTCAGTCATGAACTGCTAGATCTACAGTACCCACGAATCCCAGGTTTTATTAGCTGGGACTGCTATGTCCTGTTTTCTGCAGAATGGACTGGCATTGTTTGATTAAAGGGCCTGCAGGCACTAAAAAGGTGGTGTTTTGAGGAGGACATTCCAAATCTGTTGATTTTGTCAAACTTTATTTTCCAGTTTCATTACACTTAGCAGAAGTCACTTGCTGCTCCTAGAGAAGTAGGATGCATAGTGGCCACAGCCAATGATGATTTTTTTTTTAAATTATAATTTATGTTATGTTATTTAATTTCATTTAATCTTCTTCTCTCAATGAGCTCAACTATCATAAAATGTTAGGGTTCCTATAGACCTGAGATTCTGCGAGCCTTTATGACTTTAAACATGGCTTTTACCTGGCACTCACTTTTCCTATGTAGAAAGCAGAAATAACAGTGGCTTTGTGGGAATGGTGTGTGGATACATAAATTTAATGGCTGTGAGACAAGCCAGAACTGTAGAGAGATGGCCACAGAAGAATTCAGGTAAAATCTGTAACACTAATGGAGTGATCCAGTGAGGGTTATAGTAACACTTCAAGCTATAGTAACACTTCAAGCTGGCCAAACACTTTTGGAAGGCCAGTGTGAATTAACGACCTGCCTTGGTTCTCCATTTGGTTTTCTGGTTGCTATTCCTTTTAGAAACAGTGTGAAAAATTCAAAGAGAGGTTCAGTTTCCCTGTATAACAGTTGCCAAAGGAGTAATTCTTCATACTACATTTACTTGCATCCTATTACACATGTCAACAAAACACTGACGACTAAAATGAGCTCCACTGTGGTTCAGGAGTGTCTCACTCCTGATCTCTATATACAGGTAATAATTTCTAGGGCTGGTCATAGCTCCTGAATATATATATAGAAGGTTGTATAAGGCCCGAATATAGCTCCTCTGTATTTGCAAGGTGGCAGAATAATGGAGTTTAAATCTGAAAATTAAGCTATACAAGAGAAAATTTCATGAGTCATAAAAGTAAAGATTCTAGACAAAGACTGTTCAACATGGATCTAACCTTCATTACTGTAATTTTTCATACTATGAGCTAATTCAAAATAGAGGGATGCTCCCTGGTAGTGCCCATTAATCCTTTGGTGCATGCTAAAGAATGGATTCCTAGAGTGGTAGATATTGAAGTTCAAGGATGTTGAGACTCCTGAAAGGCATCAGAATACAATATAATCCTGCTGATAAAGGAAAGAAAATGCCAAGCAGCCAGTACAGCTTCCCAAATGTCTACTCAAAGAATGGAGGGCAGCAAGAATGTTCTGGAAATTGAAAGAATTATATATACATGAACAGAGCTGGACAAAGAAAAAAGTAAGTGAATGTGCACTGAGGTAATTTTAGTTAAAGAAGAAACAGTGAATAAAAGAATATTTGAAGATATCAAAAAGAAAAAGTACACTTATGAGAAATTAGATCAGGTAATAAACGATCAGGAGGATTATCTTGCTAATGATTCAAAACACGGCTGAGCTGCCCACACTGTGGGTTTGGGGTTTTCTTTTTTCCTTTTTTCCAACTTTTGTCTGTAAAAAAGAGAAACAAGTAAAGGTGGTGTGAATAGGTAAGAAGCAAAGCAAATCTGTTATTTCTCTATGCCTGGCTCTGGAGCCAAAAGTTTTACCACCCTTCCCAAGGGCAGACTCACCTGGAGACAGGCATGTTTTCCCTAGATCTCCACCTTCACTTCAGGGAAAGTTAGCTCAACCCAAAAAGTTTCAATGAACTGGTGTTATCAATGAAACTTGATTTCAGTGTATTTATTTCTACAATTAGCTAAACTAACATTTGCAGGAGGGATCCTGAGGATGGCTGGACTGTAAAATAAGGAGTTTATATCAAGTGAGTCCTCTCTGACTCAGTTTTATATTGCTTTAATTCTAAGAGGTGGGAACAGAACCATGCATGGAAATATATGACTATAAGGAGCTAGACAAGGCCTTAAGAGGAGTTCTTATTCTGAGACAGAATAGGTAATATTTGGCCAATTTCCTTTTCCCAAAATCCTCTGCAAAAGCTTGCTAAACTTCCAGAGGTAGTCTGTTTCCAAGTCTTTCCTTATAAATCAGAAGTATTTCCTAACATCAGAACAACAACATGTGTTTCAAAGAGATCAATTTCTTTTTATTGTCAGTAGAAACAGGGAAATAAAACCCCCATATCATTGTCTTTTTCATGACAACATTTCTTGCATGTGATTATTACATTCAGCTGCTTCTTTAGCAATCAGTTCTATCAGCCTTTCATTTCTAAGCTTTGTGTTCTTGCTGGCATTCTCTCAGCTTTCTCCAAACTGTCCACATGCTGAAGTGTGAGATTGCAAGTGGAGAACAGAGGTCCTGGAGAGTCCCAGCAGTACTAAATATCATGGCATAATTAGATCACACTCCTGTTCCACACCTCATGGTAGCATTTGCTTTCTTTTTCATCCAGCATCACATTTGTGGAATGATTCCTATTCCGTTTATGGCCAGATAATTATCTGCAGTGACTTTGCACAGCTAATCAATTCACAGTGTGTTGGTGTTTCCATCTAGAGATTTGCCTCTATTGGATGTCACCTTACTGATTTCAGAATGTTTATCCAGCATTTGGCAATGTTTTTCCATCACCATTTTCAGTTTTAATCTCCCCCTCACAGACCCTCCCAACCTTTTGGTCTGATCTACATAGAATTTCTTTTTTTATCCTCTGTTTCACAATCTCAATCAATAGCAAAATGCTTATAAAACCAGATACAGGAAAGATCCTTCTGGGTTTGTACTTATTTTGTCTTTAGAGTTTGATGTATCAACAGACTTTACAAAATATCTCTCACACAATCTTATTAAAAATGTATTGAAATTATCAGAGATGTCATCACTGGTTTAGCAACAGCAAGCAAAAATTGCCACAAACAGGGGGCCAGAATGCTTTAACAGTGACAATTTAAGGGAAGTAGAAAATAAACATTTCATATATTTCACATATCAGCATATAATTTCATACTAAATTTGCCAATTTTATTATATTTTAGTCAAAGAGTAATCATACAAAAACCCCTCTTAAATGTTAGAAATATGAGTAAAAATATTAAGAATTCAATCCTTCCTCCAAAAATCCAAGTCATGCTTTGTTATGCACTGCAATTCCATAGAAAGGACACACTGGAAAGTCTAAAGAGAGCCAAGCATGGTAAATTAAACCTTACAGTGGATATCTGAAGAAGCCAAAGCAGTAACTGGCTCTGTATTGTAGAAGTATTGTATCACAGCCCAATGAGGTGATAATCTTCCTCCCCATGGCTTTGGTGACACTGCACATGGAATTCTGTACACAGATTTTGGCACTCTAATACTGAAAAGGTGCCAGTGAACTAACCATTATTCAGGAAAAACCTGAGGGGGTGTGTGTGGATTAGAGAGGATGCTTTTGAAGAAGGATTAAAAGAACTGGTAAGAATTGCTAAAGAAAGGCTATAGGGAATATTATAATATCTACAAACATCTACATTTGACAAGGAAGAAGTGAAGTTTTCCAGTTACAAAATGGATTGTAATAATGAATTACAAAATGAAGGCAAAATGAATTACAAAATGAAGGCAAACATAACCAGAATATTAAAAGGAGCTTCCTAAGTCTGTGGCCAATGTATGTGTTTATTGCAAATGAAAGAACTCCCTCTGTCATCAGTAGCAGAACCTGCTTGAGAAACCAAGTGAAATTCAGGAAATATACGTCATCTTCTTGAACTTTCTAAGCACATGGTAGAGTGCCATCTCACTTCCTCTAACTTTCTATCTCAATGTTTTCAAAAACTAGACTCCTGATTCAATTTGGAGTACAGAGTCTGAAATATAGGATCTCCCAGTAAAACTTCCCAGAAAGCAGTGAAAGATGATCAAGTCAGGTAAAACTGCTATTAAAGATATTTCCCAGACTTAATGAATAATCATTGCTCACTACTGTTAAGAAGCAAATGGAATTTTAGTTGTGTTCTTGTCTGAGCAGCTGAGCAGCAAGAGAAGGAATAAAAGGAGGGTCCTGGTCACATGGAAGACATAATTAGATTAGATTCAGTTAGATTACAAGGAATCATAGAAAGATGCAACTTGAACTAAAAAACATCCTACCAAATAAATGAGAAATTGAACTTTAAATCTATGCCTTATATCCCTTTCCTCCTCCTGGGAGTGATCCTGCCTTGTGAGTGAGATGGACGTCAACATGGGCAAGCCATGTATTCTGATATCTGTTATAGCTTTAATTATTGCACCCTAAGTGTGTCAGGTAAAACAAAAAGGGGACAAGGACCAAGGAACTGATAATCTAAATAGGTTACAAGGCTTAACATGAGCCCCAGCAAAGCAGCCCCAACAGAAAGAGATGGGCCACAGCTGGTACAAGGCCATTGTGCCACAGGGATTTTCAGAAGTGAGAGAATGGGCCCCACATGGGAATGCAAAGATTTGGTAACGCTTTTATTTTAGTCTGGGTAACAGGGTGCAGCATCTTGGGCCACTCTCACCAACAGTAAAACATTGGCAAGTATTCATTGCCTTTGAGATCTGGCCTTAGGTGAAAGAAGCAAGGATTTCAGTAATTCATGTGGGACTTAAACAGGAGGCTCCTAGAATGTCTAAAATTGGTTAAACAAGAGAAAAGTAATAGTCCTTCAACTACTACATGTAAAATTTCATTTTTCTATGAAAGAAGTCACTTCTTAGTATTTCCATTGTTTCTACCACAATGTGTTTTTTTCAAGAACACTGTTCACATCTGGTTTCAACACCTAAATCAGCCTATGAAATGGTGTACATTTAACTGCAGTCCATATATATTTATTGATTTTTTTAAAAAACTATCCTGTGATTTATTTTTAAATAACTAGCTTCAGTTATACTTCTGTAGAAGCTCACACAATTTATTGACAGACATTTTCCCAAAAAACTTGAACAGAGAAATATTAGGTACATGACTGCTTCTGTACTTCAATAACCACCACTGACAGAGAAAACAATGGAAAAGCCAGAGATAAAGCGTGGATTGTTTTTTGTTTTGGCAGACAGATCAGCATTATCTTAGACATTATTATTAATATTCATATTGTGCCCCAGGATACTCACTCAAAGCACCAAGAAAATTTTAAAAAGATTTTAGCAGAGACTTTTAATCTGTTTCAGAGATTTTTATCAAGTTATAAAAAACTGACAATGTCAAAATCCAGAGATTGCCACCTGTCTCTGATGAAGTTATCAAAATCTGATGAAAGAAAGCTGTGCTATTGCTAGTCAGGAAGCCTGGCCAGGTTTGCTTCCATACTTGCTGATGAAACAAAAGTTACAGCTTGTAGAGAAAAATTGGATATTTCCATGTGTTATTCCAGTAATAGCTTTCCCTGTCTCTTGCTTCCAGCTACCAGCAACGCTCGCTCCCTAAAATCTGACAAATGGACCGTGTTCAAAGTTGGCTAATTGGCACCTCAGTAGTGTGGACGTGACTTCTGTTTCTTCAAGGTCTGACAGTTCATCTGCTCTCAATGGTAACTTCCAGAGAAAGCCCAGACTACTCTTTTATCATCCATTGCTGTACAGTCACAAGCACTTGCTGTCACAAATGTCAATATACCCAAAACAAAACTATTGTAAAAACAGTTTCTATGCAGTCATGAAGAATTTGAGATGATTCAAAAAAGCCTCATGAAGATAAAACAGTATGGTAAAGCATCTTCTAAAATATTCTCAAGGCCTAGAAAAAAAATAAAATTGAACCCGATTTTGGAAAGTGTAGGATTGGGAATGTCAGAAGTATGCAGCAATTTAAATTTAGTTAGGATTCTTAAAATAAATACATTTCTCAACAAAAGTAAGATATGGAGGTGCCACAATTAATTAACCCATTTGATAATAATTTTTCTCTTAGAATACATCATAAATATTGTCAATAACTGATAGTTTAAAATAATCAAATGTTCCCTCCCCGACTGCTACCAGAGTGGAATTTATAATGGCAAATTAGCAGAAAGTACAATCACCTGGACTATGCCTGTTGCACATGGCAGGGAGTCCTCACTGACATTTGGGAAAAGGCATATTCATAGTCTTTGCAGCCTAATAAACACTGAGAAAACCACCCAGTTAGCTTGACTGTTCTCACTATGACTTCAATTAAGCAGTGTACTTGGAGAGTTCATGGTTTGAACAGGTAAGTGAGCAACACCTTTGATGTAAGGGTTCTGTTTGAGCTGAGCCTGCAGTTTGTTATTTGTTTACCCAGTCTTAACGCAAGATGATGCTGTAGGAATCACACAGACAACATCTGGACTTCAGGTAGTCTAATCAGTAATGAACTAATGACATGAGATCATGGCTATGAATGTCTTCAGGACCAGCATCTTTGTGTTGGTTAACTCCATTGAAATTAATAGAGTTGAAGTAACCAAAGTAAAAATATGAACAAGTATTTTCTTCTTGTAGCTCAAATGGGTTTTCTTAGTAAATCTCAGATATCAGCTTGTTAAATTTGGAGTGTTCAAAAAATTGATAAAACCCTTCCTTTTTTAAGTATGAGCTTTACAATCATTTTAAGTGTTTTATAAATTAGATACAGCAGCCTTCTCAAAATTTTGGAAGAAAAGAGGAGACAAACATGGCCAGACACTCTGTAATGTATGTCTACAATGAGCTCCTATTCAGAGATTTTTCCATAAAAAAATTTTTATCCACTGCAATGGCAAGTCATTGCTGACTGTATGAACAATTCCAGTAACCACTAAAATATATGAAGTCTTTTTCATATGACTCATCACTATCAATAAAGCTCAAAAATGAAATAGAGAATAAGAAAAATTGAGTTGATTTGCAACTCATAGGTCAGTCAGAAAAACTGTTATAAAAACAGATTGTTTAACAGTTGAATTTGTCATGGTCTCAAACTAAAAAACCTTCACCTCATTCTAAAAAGCATCAGTAAAATGAAAATAATAATTTTGGGTTTGTAAGAAATATCTTGGCAAGCAGCGACTAAATAAAATAGCCTTATTTTATTAAGTCTTCACTACTTCAAGGCTGCAACTTCCACTCTATGTTCCACCACCTCTGACTGCAGGACTAATCAAAAACAAATTGATGCAAGGATGTGAGAGAAAGGGCACAGCAATATTTCCTGCCACTTCTCTGAGCTGGCTTGCAGTAGTCTGAACTACAACTAAGTCCGAACGTGACCTAATCCATGGCAAGGCAGATCTCTTCTAATCATATCTTGCACACCCAGACGAAACTCAGACTAAAGAATAGATTCACCTCCCTCTCAGGAAGCCAAACCACTAGTGACCAAAAGGCCACATGAGGCAGGGCATGGTGCCTGGGTGTTTGTGAGTGTGTTTGAGTCACATGCTTGAGGAGTATTGCAAGAGCTGGCAAAAGCTGCTGAAGATTATCATAAGCCTTGAGCATCTCTGCTGGCTATGCTCTGAAAGGCACTGCTGCTTGCAGATAGTCCTGGAGGTGTTTGTGAGTGTGTGTGTACATGTTCAGTGACTCCTTCCAGAGATCACTGCCACATATTACACAAGTTTCTAGGAATCATCCACTCTCTTATGACATGGGTACATATTTATACCTGCAATGCCATGATTTAAAATAAAGGTGCATGAAAGTACTGGGTCTGATTATAATTTGCACTAGGATAACTGTACCTGCTTTTGGCCATGTTATGAGGCTGTAAATAAGGAGCAAATCTTAGCAGATCTTTTTAAACACTCCTCACCATTGCTCCACAGGTGTCAGACACTTCATGTAATCATAAGAATCAGGCCCCACCAAAAACCAGCACAACATAAATTCAAATGGCTAATAACTACAGTTTCAAAGCATTTCAGCAACCATATGGAGATAAATTCATAATGTAATTAAAACAGTTCAGAAATTCAGAAAGTGAAACACTGTATTTGCAGTTTCATTCACAGCCAGATTAAATGGTGTTATTTTGCTCGTCTCATAGAAAATTTTATTCATATTTTTTGAGGAAGTGTCTACATAAGCACCTTTTTTGTGTAGTTCATGAAAATAACAGAGGAGTAAGACCATTTATTAACTGGAACCTGACAGCGTGTACACATGTGGTCTTATTTGCATAATTCAATTTAACTTGTGTGGAACCACAGACATGAGCAAGCACCTCACGTCTTTAAAAGTTCATAAGATCAACCTGTGTCTGTTTTTCTCCTTCAGTATTGTTAAATTTGGTCCAATGTAACTACACGTGAGTACTGGGCTGCAAAAGCATAAATTAAGGACTGATGATCTTTCACATACTGGTTTATACTGTAAAATAATACTTGCTAAATAAAAATTGAGGAAAGAATGACCTTAGGCTTGATATTTCCATTACATTGAAAAATATAACAAAAAAGAAACAAATCCATTTTACAAAGAAAGTAAGAATATGAACAGTTAAATGCCACTGTATTGACTTAGCAAGGTAATGGAAAAACCAGTGCTTTTGTTTGTAGAAGTTACTACTCTCCGAGTAATTTTCACTATTTTAGCTATTATTTTTCTATTTATTCTCTAGAATTTAGATGGGAAAAATTAGCATTTTTATTCCTTTACACTGTCCTAAAAAAATCAAACATATGCATCTCCTGCAATGGAGATGCACAAAATGCCCAGGACTTCTATTTTCCTTTTTTTTATTTAACTAATACTGTCATGGAAACTTTTTAGCTCTGGATGAAAAATTGCATCTCAACGACTTCACAGAATGTCAAAAACTGTTAGGTTAATAAAGCAGATTTTTAGCTACTTGGCTTTATTCTCCTGTGCATAGCTCTCACTACCCCTATTTTCTTTCATTTGATCATGAGACTAGCAATAAAACTTCACTTCACCTTAATAAAATAGAGTCAAAGCATATAATTTAATATATTTCTATTTTATTTTAAATAGACACTGATTACTGATCTGAAAACATATCATTCTATACCATTGTACCTTTCTGCCTCATTTTTCCATTTATATACATTGTTGACTGTGATGGAATTATACTAGCAAAACAATATGATCCCAGCCTTGAGAAGGTGTCTCTCTGCTAGGTCAAACAATTTGCCATAATGAAAATTGCAAAAAGAAAATAAGTGCATTCACTAAACAGTCAAGAACATTGGCCTTTCTTCTCCATGCCTCATGATAACAGATTGGCCTTGCCAAGTTCCATCACAAAAACATTTTCATCTGTAGAAGATATTATAATTCTTGTTTTGAGTGATTGCTTTTAGATGACACACAGCAATAAATATGAACTTTATTTTATTTAGTGACCAGCGCTTCTGAAAGGCTGCAAGCCGACTAGAGCAGCACAATATTGAATACATAAAACTGCTGTTAAAGAAGGTTAAGGCTGTGTCATAAACTATCTAAAATGTTATTATTATTTCAAGCTCACAGTGATATGCTGGTGTACTGTTGAGAGAAAAGAAAAGAATACAATAGCAGGAATAAAAGCAGAGTCAGTCAGAAAAAGTCACTGTAATAATGGCTTTGGGATTATTCCAATACAAAAAAGGGCAGATCCACTGTGGGTTACAGTCAACATCAGTGATACCATATCAAAGTCATTCTACTCCCAAGCCACAGGAAATTTTCTTTCCAGCTAATAGTCTAGAAGATGCAAGGATTGGCCTTGTTTGCAATTAATAAAAGGTGAACAAGAGCCATAATTTGGAAACAGAAAGTTTCTTCCATATTTTCTGTTTCCACCACTACTTTTTACATCTGGAATGTAGATGATAGTAGTTCATGCAGAACAGGCAGAAAAAAAGATCCTGTTTACTGCACAGATACTTCAGTTGGATGAACAAGCATGAGCCATAGAATTTACCATTCAAACTAGAACACCTTTGTACACATGCACTCCTCTCCCACTCCCATGCAGCATCCTGGGGAGTGGGAACCTTTTTGAGGTTCTTTGGCTCTTTAGGCCTTAAAAACGGTGTTCGGCATCCATCAGTGCCATAGAAGCATGTTCCAAGGTCTCTGCTATGTATACTTTTATTTGCCCCCATAAAAGTAGGCTCAACTCTGCCTTTCAGCAGTGACTTCAGCACTGTCTGGTAAGAAAAAAACATTTACCTCTTCCAGAAAGTTGAGGAGCAGGCTCCTTCTTTCACAGAGCTTGGCCAGAATACAGCCTAGCCCTGACATTACTTCTAGCACATTTTACAGATCATGATATATTTCAAATCCCCATCCAGCACTCAAGTCCCAGTGACACAGCACTCTGTTCCTCCCCTTGGGAAGCACTTTGCCTTCACATTCAGTTTATGGATGGTCCTAACTCTTTCAGTGAAATTTCACCTATGAACTGGAGCCTTAAACAACTTGAACTTTACTCATGTATGAAAAAAAGCAGTGCAACAGCCTTGCCTTTCTGTTCAGATTATGCTGCAGACTATTCCCCCAGCCTCACAGGCCTACCCACAGCTCCTGCAGGGTGACAGGACTAAGGCACATGGGCAGGTTTTAGGCTGCACAGCCAGTCAGGAGGAATTTCAGCATTTGTAGCCTCCTCTTGATAGCACTGCTGAGTTGAATTGATGATTTCTGCACAATTGTGCTGTTATAGCCATAATGGTTGGTGGGTAAAAGAGAGAAGATGATGATACTTTTAACAACTCCAATGAAAAATGTAAATGGGAATTATTTCTAGCCTGTGTGAATTACAAGCTCTATTTATTAACTAAGTGTTATGGCTTGCAGAATGGCTTGTGATTTACTTGTGAATTGTACATCTGGTTAAAACATCTGAAATTCACAATCTGATAATCTGCTGACTGTGATACTCTTGGATTTTAAATCAAGAATATGTTTTTCTTCTACCCAGTGCCCCAAGAGCTAAAATTGGGGTAAAATTAATTACATATTTTCTACTACCTAGTTTCTTATATAAACATCAATCCCATTATAATTTTTTTCCCCAAAATGCTAGCTGGTGGGTTTTTTTTCTCTCATCCTTTGTATCTCCTTGAATTTTATAATCCAGGGATCCTGGAAAGCAAAGCCTGTTCTGTAGCTGTAAAGCTGACAATTACAGTAGAAATTTGCTACATCTACTTAGCTCAAAAAGAACCCCTGCACAAGAGAACAGAACACCTGAATGGCATCTTCAACACCTTGGCATATCTAGTATAACTGCAATCTGGTGCCAGGCACTGAAAGAATTAATTACCCACTACCTCAGCACTGGAAACATGATGATAACAAGCAGATAAATGTCATGTACACAGATATGATGTGGTAACAACTTTCTTCTTTGATAATGATGTAGATTTGAGCTGCAATTTAGAAGTAGGAATCACAAGGTTTTTCTTTGCCTTCCTCTGTGGAAAGTCTATCTCCACACAGAAAATAACAAGCCGATTTTTTTTCGTGACCTCTTTTCTTTCTGTTTTTGTCTTCAGTGTAAGCTCTACAATATGGGAAGGAATTTGGATGTAAAAACATTTCTCTTTAAAAGTATTGAAATAAAAATCTATTTTTTTCTATAAATCAATCATATTCCATATAATATTATTTTTATTATAATGTATGAGGGAGATGATAGGAGATACTGCATATACTGATAGGAAATGCTGCAATTTTAGGTTAATCACTGAAAAAAATTACAGCTTGGTAATGAGGTTAAGAATGAAAATGTGGTCTATAAAAAAACCTTATGCGATATACATTTCAAATGCAGTTTTAATCAACCCCTTATGGAGGAGGATGAAATCTAAGTAATAAAAATGACATACTGCCTATGAAAGTTTTAAAGTGATATGAAGTTATATCCTAAAAAGAGGCTGGATAACCTCACAAAAACTTACTGGGTATCATGTATCAGCTTTGCCAGGGAAATGATTGGGGCTGACAATGGTTGTTTCCAGCAATTTCCAGGACAGCTTCTCTATCTTGTCAGCAACAAAAACTAATGCAAGTGTTAGTGCAGGTGTATTAAAGCAGTTTTTTCAGTGTTATTTTAAAAAAGCAAATTGTGACCAGATATCACACACAAACCAGATAGATGACAGTGTCTTACCAAAGAAAAAAAAAAAAAAAACCAAAAAAAACCACAGTACTCCTAATAGTTTTCTAATAGTTTTTACTTAATTTTTAAAATAAAACTTTCTTATCAGGTCTAAATGCAACATTTCAAATCAAGGAGTCCCTCCCACACAAATAAGAAGCAAACCCTAGCATACTTATTAACATGTCTAGAAATACCAAGTAATGAAGCAAGGGGCATTGGAAAGGTTGTTTTATTACCACAACTGTAGCTAACACTAGAAGCTAGGCTTCTTTTACAACAAAGAAAAAGCCCAACAAATTTAACATGACAAAAGATAAATCAGTGCTCTCGAAAAGCTATTAAGCCATAAGTGTTAATTTCCCTTAGTTAAATCTTTGCTCCATCACCTTGTTATATATGAATCATTTCATAAAATTGAAAAAATGGTGTCTTAGAAATATTAAAGTCATAGTTTTATGGCTTCTTGAATAGGTCAGGTTCTTAAACTTTCAGTAAAGGGTATCTAAATGCAGCTATCTTTATAAAAGCTAAAAAAAGATGACAAAGTGCAGTGGAGAGAATCTGTGAAAAATCAAGAATACAGACATATCTCAGGTCTCATTGACTTTTAGAAACACTTTGAACAACAGCTGTAGCCACTGGGGTGCTGTAATGACATAGCCCATTATAAAAAGTAACACTAAGTAAATGTAGGAGTGGAAATTTAACAATTGGACGTTTAATGGCTGCAATTATGGCAAAAGAATAATGAACCTATTAGACAGAAGAACTGGCAATTACTCTAAGGCTTATTGCAATACAGCTGTGAAAAAAGTAATACAGAAGCATGCTTAAAAATGGTTATTAAGGGGGGATAATGCATTCTGTTTACCTTGACAGAAGCAATTTTTCTTCTGAAATGAAATGGAGCTTTTTGGATATCAGACATGGGAGCTCAGATGTGATGGATCCTGCTATTTAAAGGTAATGTATTTTCAGATATGCTTTTCTAGGTATAAATGATGTCTACACAAGACTATAGCAGCTAGATTTATCAGTCAACAAACAGACAGAGGAAGATGTTTAAGAACATGCAGAAATGAAAAATAAATAGCATGCAAAAATTTAAGGTACCCTCTAAGCAGTCTAAGTAGCTACTGTTCATGAATGGAAATATTAAGTATTAGTTGTCTCTTATCAAGACAGATTAGGTGCCAGATTAGAGACCTTACAAAATTCCCACATTGGGATTCAGATGCAATTTATTTGGCTAACTTAATTTTCAGCTGTATACATCCAAGTGAGGATGTAAGGGAATGGAAAGGAGTAAGGAGTGGTCCAGGTGAAACAAGGAAGGCTGTAGAGGAAAGCCTCAATTATCTTGTATGGAAGGGAAATGTCTGCTTAAAGCAGTGTATCATTTTTTAAAGTAGCTTCCTTTAGACAGCCAGAGGCAACAATTAAGGGTGGGCAGTTGGTGAAAGTTTTGGTACAAGATACCGGATGTGTTGTTTATCCACGTATTAGGTGATCTGGCAGAAATTCAGAGGACAGCCTTTTCAACCTTGCCCAGGCCAATGATTTAACTGGTGACTGTGCTAAGCATTGTGGAAGTAAAATGTTCTACACCAGGTCATGGAATTGTTTTTAAAACATGCATCCTAAGATCAACTAATAGTCAGTAAGTGTTGATCAGCTTTCTACTTCATTTAGTGTGTCATGATAGATTTATTAAACACACCAGCTCTCAGCCCTTCCCACAGAAGGGCTCAAAATTTAAATATGGATTTAACTTGGAATGGCAGAAAGTGCAACCAAAGAAAGGGCCTCAGGGCTCACATTTTATCATTTGGTGCAGATGGTTAGAAAGAAACCAAGACTAGACTTTAAAAGGCAAAGCAAATAGGATCAACTAACTGAGGAATAGAGTTAAAAAACACAGATCATAATGCCTTATGAATGCCTTTTTAAGGCCAGCAACAAAATAATCAAAACCTTATGCGCTAACAAAAGTCTTGTCAAGGGCTTTGCCCTGAGCCTGCTAAGATCATGGAAATGAATATGTACAAAAAATGGGAAAAAATCTTGGCTTAAACAGCACAACAATTAGCAATCTGTGTGTATTTGGTTCTGGCTCTGGGACTAACTTTGCCTGTTTTATGTAGCTATGGCTGCTCAAAGCAGTGGAAAAACTGCTATGAGGGACCATAAAAATGTTCCTGTTTGCTCTAAATTATTCAGTAGGTGATTTAGGCCCAAGGCTAGTGTGTGAACATGGGCATGGAAAAGTGGCTTTGAGCTTTGGCTCAGTTTCCTAGCATGGGAATTAATTTTGAGAATGAAAGGGTGAGTTGAAGATTGACCTACTGACTTAAAAAGGTGTCTGTCTAAAGGCAACATGAAATTAATGTTCATGTGTACCAGATGCCCCCGTTGTGCTGTGGTACTTTTGTTACAAGCTTTGGTTACTCCATGGAACTGGTTCCATATACACATATTCCCTGCATACTTTCCTCAGGAAATGTCAGTTGCTGAAAATGGGTCCCCAGATCACTGAGAGCAGAAGGCTCTTCAAGCTCAGGAATGGGGACCATGTAGGCTATGGAGAAACATGTTCTAGAGACAGCAGAGAAGACCACTAAGGAGCTCTAAGGTAAACATAACCCTGTATTTATTGTCCAGAGTCAGAACTCATTTACTTCTGAAATGCAGGCTGTTTATTTATTCCTAAAATATATAAATATCTATATTTATAGATGAGTTGTGAATGATAAAGTGAGAAAATACAGTATGATAATCCCCCTGAAAGAGAAACTATATTTACACCTAGAAGTGTACCCCGAAGTTAGTGACACTCATACCATCACTTCGAAAGCATGCCTGCCAGACAAAATGTCGTGATGCTATAAATTATGTCTCTTTCCCCACAAACCCTTCCTCCTTGTTTCCTTCATCTTCCTTAAGATACTGCTCTAGAGGTTTCAGACCATTTTTACACTGGCAGTGTATTTCATCAGCATGCAAATTATAGTTACATCCTGCAGTGTGTGAGTGCCTGTTTCGTTAGAACCCCAAACATGAGACTTCTTAGACTGCAGTGTATCAGTGGTGTCTCTGGCTGGGAAGGTGGTGTTTTCACACATTCAACCCAAGCATGACTAAGAATGGAGCTTTAAAAGCATAGCCTGTTTGATTAGTGTTGATCTGTACTTCAGAAACTAGTAAATAGAAAATACAAGAAGGTGAATATGAAGGAAAGTGGAAAAAAACATACCATGAAAAAGTGCCATTAAAGTAGGATGTTATCCTCAGTTGTCATCTGCTGAGAATATATTTGTTCACCAAGCAATAAATAAACATATCCTCAGGTTCCCTGCTTTGAAATTATGCTAGAGGAAACCATGTTGCTATTACAATTGAGTTTAGGCTATCATTTGGTTTATGGCAAAGAGATGGCAATAGTTAACTATCTCTGGGAGGAATGATTCAGAAGGAAAAGCAGTATTTTGAAGACCTCCCTACACACTTTTCAGCTTCCCAGAGATGATGCATATTACACAAGACTAGAGAAGAATAGACACTGTCTTTGAAGAAGCATTAACATGCAGTGCCATCTTTTAAATGTTTTAATTGCTGGTATTCAGCATTTGTATGAGTCAGACAGTATGTTTATATCAATTTTCTCTTTCTTGCTAACTTCCTTTTTCCTCAGAAATTGCTGAGAGGAGTTTGTGCTTTTTTCTTTACAAGCTGTACATATTCATCTGGGTGCCCTTCTGCTCATTATCCTTCAGAGAGAAAGCCCTTGCTCTTATACCTTCTGAAACTTCTTACAATGTGTGCTTTTTCTAGCATGATTATCTTTCAAATAGTACAGAAAGCACTGTTACAAAATATAAGGACTACAGCAATGGATAAAGCAAGACTGGGTAATTTTTTATCTTCTTGAATGTGCTAATATAGTTGATTCCTGAATTCTAAAAATTGCCATTCAGCTAGTCAATACATTAGGGACAGACACTCAGGATTATCCTACAAAACTTCCATTTCTTTTTTTCTACTTTTTTTTTTGTTTTGTTTTGTTTTACTCTCTGGCTACATCAAACCTTTTAAAATGAGCTGTAGGTTTTCCTGGTTCATTTAGCTCCATCTGTCTGCCCCAAATATGGTCTCATTACATGGCAGACTGTCTACAAGTATCTTCTTTCTACAGAAAACTTTTAAATTAAATGTTACCAGAGTATGAGAGCTTGCTATCCAAGGATTTGCCCTGTTTTCCCAAGAGGTTCTTCTCAAAGAAACTTTCTCTTTTCAAAAAAAAAACCACAGAAGGAATTCCACTTACTGTGTTGAGGCAACTGTGCAGTGAAATACAGGACAGTTGTGTGAATCAGTGCAATCCAAGGCTGGCCCAGTACCATACAGACACCCCAGCTCAGATCTGGAAGCAGGACAGTGTTGGTCAAATGTGACCACCCCAAGAACCCCAGCTGTGACACTAAGGGGGTATTTTGGATCCAAGCTGCTTTGTGCACCCCTATGTAGGTGTTACTAAGTTGGAAGACAGAAACTCTACAAGGCAAGATACTTCTGTCAAGATGCCTAAAAATACATCCAAAGGTGTGTCTGTGAAGAGCACAGTGGGTAGTGAAGAAAGGCTTTAAATGGGCTGAGCAGAATATCCACAATGTTCCTGCCATTATCTACTCAGTAAGATGAGTGGGAAACATCAGCTCAAATGGCTGATGTGACAGACTGTCACACGTTTGGTGCATCAGGAATTAAGCATTTCCTGTCACCAGAATACAGCATCAAATTCCTAATTGAAATAAATTATAAATCTCTGAATTCTCACTACTTTGGGGAAATAAATATGAATAATTAGCTCACATATTTTTTATGACTGTCTGTAATTTTTTTTCAGACAGTAAAAGGGAATTCTGCATGGCTGCATTTTTTGAGAGTGAAACTATACTATATTATTTATAAGACAAGGGCATTACTTGTTTAGATTTTATCTATGCTTAAGAACTGGATAGGCACCAAGATGTTGTTATTTAAAAGAAAAAACATCATGCCTCCCAAAGTTTCACAAACTTAAAGTACATCTGCAAACATCAGAAAATGTTTGGAAAGTCTGGGTAAACTTAAATTTCCTAAGACTTGTTTGTCCCTAATTTGCATGCATGACTCATGTAATTGCCAATGAGTGATGAAATAGGGAAGCAGGTGGTCATGTCTGCACACTGAGTTACGAGTGCAGTTCTGAGGCAGGATGCTTTTCAGTCTGTAGAAGAGTTACTGGGAAATGTGACAGACCAGGTTCTTTAGTTACTGGACAAACAGAATAGATCTGAAAAAGCTGTTAAACAGGCCAGCTAGAAAGCTATGTTAGAAAGTCTGCTATAAAAGAAAAAAGATGATTTCTCAGATAAGAGATATGAAAGGCTCAAAAAATACAAAGGATTCTGAGGGGCCCTAGTATAATCTAGCTCATCCAAAGATAAGAGAATAAGGGAGATCAGAGAGATATATTTGCAATGAGTGAAAAAAAAAGTCACACCCTTTTTATTCTGCCCAATGGCCTCATTAAAAACAACAAACTACCTTGTTATAAAACAGAGATGCACTGTCTGTGTTCTTCCACTTTAGCACAGCCTGTTGTATTGCATGACATTTGCATATTCCCATCAAATTTAGGCTGCTTGCACATCTTTCAAAGCAGCATTATACCACAAAAAGTAATGCACTAAATATCCAGTAATACATCATCCTTTTGACTGAAGACAAGAAATGGAAAGAAAAACAGGTATATAGTCTTCAAAAACATGTTTTGGAAACTGACTATATAACTACATTGCATTTCTGAAATGTTTCTAACCAGTGTTTTGTATGTGTTGCTCTTCTGACTACTAAAAGGAAAAAAAAAAAGGAAAACAAAAAGGTTAATGAGATGGAAGCTCAGCTTCTCCCGTTCAGCTCAGGATCAGTTCAGAAATTAATAGCACCATAAGAACTAGACATGAATACACATATGACATAGCTGTAAATAATGGGAAAGCATTGCACAGTATTTACAGTGCAAAACTCTTCACCTGTCATAAACTAATCAGTCCTGTAGGCTGGTTGACAGGCATACCATATTTCAGATTACAATGGAAGTAATTAAAGCTCTCTTTATTTCTGGGTCACTAAAGTAGAATAATGAAATTCAGTAGAAGCATTGCTAACTGTGGGAAGCATTCAGGAGTGCTCTGCCATTAAGATCAGTATTTCTGACTTGTCCATTTTGAAAGATGATAGCTGTGTACTGAAAGCTAAAGGCAAATGTTTTGTCATTGGCTTGTTGCATTACAAGCTCCATTTAGGACTAAACCATCCGTACAGTGACAGGAGAGAGAAACCATGTAAACCACTACAAACCTGAGAGTCATTGTGGGATCTCAGCTGTGGATGTCTCATCCTCAATGAAAGAGAGTTTCCAAGCAGTAAAGTCTTTGAACGGACTTCAGAAAGCAACCTGCACAGGCAAGAAGTGAAATTCTCCTGTGGTTTGCTCTGAAAGCTGCAGTTTGTCTACCTAAACACTGAGTTTTCACTGTCTGAAAAGAGATCCATTTTATTGCAACTAGGATGCAGAACTAGCTGGAAGAAGAAAAGGCAGGAGGGATCTATTTGGACCAAGGCTGCTAGGCAGAATGAGAATCAAAGGTGAAGCAAGATCAATCAAAAAGAATTTTCTTGTCTTCAGATTTTCAGTGCTCTAAGTCGTTGAGCAAAAAATGTCCCAAGGATTAAGAAATGCCTTGCCAAACATGGTTTGTGACTATTACCTCAGTACCCAGGAACATACTGAAATTGCTAGGATTTCTGGTTCTATCACACCTTCCAGTGCATCAGCTGATCAGCGCAAAGCAAATTATTATAACTGTCTTGTACTTTGTTTTATATATTCTTACATCTCTTAATGAGCAGCAGAACAAAACCAACTCATATCCAACAAAAAACAGCCTAACAGATTCTAGCATTTGTGAAATGCCAAGTAGATTTGTGTGCACACAGAATGGAGAGCGTATTTCTAGATCTAAAAGTTTGACCACCAAAATAATCTGGATGAAATGAGAATTCTTACAAACCACCAAATTCCTAACCATCAGTGTTCAAGAATCTGCTCTGATCCTGCATTTCCTGCATTTCTGATTCTTAATGGACAGACTTCTGTGAGCAATGTGCACAAGGAGAAACTATTTTAACTGTGTCTGCAGGAGGAGTGGCACTTGCAAATAAAACATTCCTTGAGACAAAGTGGTTGCAAAATTGCATACAGGTGTATAGCCCTCTGTTCTTCACTTCTGTTTAGAAATAGTTCTCTTTGGCTAAATTAATTTCTTAATGATTATCAATTATGATACTTGTTGCTGGTTTCTGTTATATTCTGCAGATTTCCAGTTTAGTGCCACTGAGATGTACACTTCCTGACCTTCAATACATTAAGCTAATGTATTACCACATTAAAGTAATCAGACCACAGCACTTCCCACCATCTGCAATTTACTTTTACAGCGCTGAGTGCAGAAGCCATCATGTTTGTGTTGTCCACTATAATAACCATCTCCTTGCTATGTAGCTTTTACTTCATTATTATAATGCACACTTTCCAACAGAAAAAAAATATGCTGGTGGCTATGAGAAAATTTTACTTGCTGAATACAAAAGCAAGGGAGCAATGTCAGCTTTTATGAAAAATGTGAATTTGACACATTAGGGAGAGGTATATCCTTTACTATACAAGTGAACACAGTAAGGACAAACAGCCCAGCTTTGGGTGCACAAGGCCAAGTGAGGATTTTTTCCCCCCTCAAAAACTGTAATACCTGTTATAATAATATATATTACTTCTTCCTGAAAACCTTGTCTTATCTGTACTCTTAGACCATCATAACAACAACAGAAATTTTCCCCTTTATGTGCATACAAAACTGAAACCCCGAGGCTTCTCAAAATTCTTTGTAACTTTTCTCTATGTTGTAGTGTTTATTCACCTTTACACCATAAACAATGCCTGCATAGAGACATGAGTATGCAGCACTGAAATTGCATCAGAAGTATTTGATATAGAAAATAAAGTTTGTCTTGTTAGAACTAGCAGAAGGAATTAAGTTAGAATGCAATAATTACAAGAATTGGAAGCTTTGTATTTTTCCGGAAGAATGTATAACGTCACACAGCAAAGGAAATCCTAAAGAGGGCTTGCTGCATGTCAGCAGCAAAATAGAATCAAATTCCAGCTCCAAGAGGCATCTGGAATTGATCATGGAGGTGACAGAGCAATGCAAACAGAAAATGCATAATAAATCTGTATATGTTTTCAAACTTATAAACTTATCTTACCAGCTGGTTACATGATATAGTCTCTTTGAAAATATTATAGATAAACTTGTGCCAGCTACAGCCCATCAATTTTATGAAATGGTATTTAATGAATGCAGCAGATTCCCGTAGCATGAGTACAGAACCATCATGAATAACGGACATAATAAAAGAAATACATCTCCAAGCACAGAACAAGCTCCTGACTACACCATCACTTAAAAAAGAATAAAGAGAAAAAAGAGAGTGACTTAAAGAGCTATCCGCAAATATCATTCTGTAAACAAATTTGAATATAAAAGCCATACAGAGTTTTTATCCTTCAAATTTGTATAAAGGATTTTTCATCTCTGAAATGACAATCCATTCAAAGTACAAAGGCAAGCATGCTGAAGGCACCAGTTTGATTTACCAAAAATACCAGGAAATAGGGCAGAATGCAGCTGAGCATAAATTCCTACAAAAAGTTATCCTCAAGTGAGTGATCACCAGGGAGCAAAATACTTGTGCCTCCACTTCATAGAGATATCAAGGAACAATAGTGCACTTATCACTAATCAGTATCATTGCCACTGTACTCCAGAAAATTGTATTTACAGAGCCTTATTGCTTCCTTTATTTTACTGTCCCCAAACATAAGACAGATCAAAAATGGCCTTAAACTTCCCCTGGGCAGAAATAAAAATACACAAAAAAACCCCAAATCACTTGTCTCCCCATTCAGACTGCAGTTTGAAAATAAAAAAAGAAATGTATTTCCCCGTGTTTTCCCAGTGCACTGCCTGCCACATTCAGGCCAATACCTCATATTGAAAGATCAGGTAGCTGATAGCTGATCACCTGACAGAGCTGGCATAAAGACAGCTCAAGAGCCTGCATTTCCTACCCAGCTCAGGTCGTCTGCCTTGGGCACAGCTCAGCTGAGCCTGAGAACAGGAGGGCTGGAGCTGCCCCTGCCAGCCCCGAGCCCTCCTGCCTCCTTTGCCACCTTGCTGCTTTAAGCATCTCTCAGCCGCCCACGCAGCTCCTCGTGAAAGGGGAACGTGAACTCACGGCGAGGAGGAGGGAGAAGCAAACACCCCAAACAGGATTCCAGCTTCCAAAACTCTTTAGGAGGAGAGAAGAGACAGGGGAGAGGCATCTCCCAGAGCAGAGACTGGGTGAGAGCCAAGCCTGTCCTGCCTGCTAGCTGGGTAGCCTCACCTTAGGGTCAATGTAAACAACTACCAAGGGCGGGGGCAGGTGAAAGGAATCTGGGTTTATCTCCTCCCTCTTCTGAAAAGGAGCTCTGCTTCAGTGGGAACCTGCCCTCTGCAAGTTCTCCCCTTCTGCATTGTAACGTTATAAATAGCAATTCTTGTTATGTAAAAAACACTCAACAAGTCAGTGAAGACTGAGGCTGAAAAATGCTGGATCTAACTGTACTTCTTAATGATCATTAGTAAAAACTTGGCAAAAGCAGAAAAGGCACACTTATGGTCCCACGTCTGGTATGAGGATTAAAAATCCAGAATTTTATACAGCGTGCTCACACGTCAGTTAATGAGTCTTTTGACTCAAATGTGCTGCTTGGTACCAAAAGAACACCTGCTCTGGATAGCATAGTGTTACCTCCACTACAGAAAAGAAAAGAAAAGACAGAAAAGTTTTCAGCTGGCTATAGACATGGTAAGGGAAGAGAAACTAATTTTATTTATGTGAAAGCTATTGTCTCCTATGCACAGAATTATCAAGGAGAGGGTATGAACTTCTACCAGCTGACAGAAGAGAACAGGAAAAAAATGGCAGAGAAGTGAAAGAAATATCAAGAGCAAAGTTCTGAGTGAGTGATGTGGATGTTAATTTGAACACAGAAAAGTTGTTTAGATTTTAGGATGACTAAGATGTGTTTTAAGGGATCTCAGAATTAATCAGAGGCTTATTCAGGCAAAGCAGTGGTATGCATAGGACCCTGTATCAGCAACTGTGCTTTTCACTGTTTCTTTTTTAATGTTTCAGGAAGCCAATTAAAAAAACCAGAATTATAAGCAATCTGGTTATGTCACTGCATTTCCTGGATGGTAAATCAGTAAAATGAGCCCTGGACTTTGTATAATTGTGCCCATAGATGTCTCCCTGAGGAACTGAAATATACATGGAAAAAGATACATGGGGTTTTGGTTGGGTTCATTTGGAATGAAAAAGCACAACCCTACTGCAAACCATATTTGTGACACTGGGAAAAAAATAAATGTGGCTGTTGCCATCTGGCTCTTTCAAACCGATCCCTTCAGAGATCTGTCTCTGCCTATTTATACCACATCCATTGTCATCATATCTGACCATCCTGTGAGACAGCACTCTGGGCAAGAAGCATGTAGGATAATATTCTGAAAATTATGGAGATGGTTCTCAGTGCAAATCAGCATAGCAAGATTAATGAATGAAATATGTAGTTTACACCAATTGAGGATCTGCTCTCATAAATTAATCACCTGTTCTTAAAAAATTTTAGAAATACCCTCGTCATGGCTGTTCTGAGTGTGCTCATCCTGCCTGAGAGAGTGAGGATAAGGGAAAATGGCTTTTTGCTTTCATCTTCTGAAGAGCATTTCAATGTTCATGGGCCCTCTCTAAGTGTATTCACACACAAATAGACCTTATGTCAGACAATTTATGTCTTCATTTCTGAAATTCTCTGTAAAGAATAAGGCTAAGAGGAGCATGGAAGGGCACTGAAGAGAAAAAAGATAACTTAAATACAACTACTAAAAGCTAACAGTGAGGTAGGCAGGCACTTCTTGCTATTTCATGTGCAATATTCAGGAACACAAACAGAATATTGTATCCTTCCCCTTCACAGAGCCTTCTCTCCTCTTTTCAAAGGCAGTAATTGCCTAACAGGCTCTACCAAAACTCATTTTCTGATTAAAAGCATTGTGGGCATCCACTCAAGGAACAGGAATAATACCATGTGATTAGACATATATTCACAATTCAAACATTAAATATTCACTAAGAAGTCCATGAGGAAGCCACAGAAATATCAATATCTTAACAACAAAGGTGCTAATAAAATATATTTACCTGATTTGTGGGAGGGGCCTGGTTTCAAGAATTAAAAGTGGCCACATACAGCCAATGAGTTGCTCCTTTCCTAAGTTCATTTCTCATCCAAATGATAAAAACTGTTCAAAATATTTGACCAGCCAAGACAATAATCTCAAATGAAGTCCACAGAGTTCCACTGTACAGCAGAAGAAATGCTGTCAACTTCAGGTGATTGTAACTAGTGTTCTACCAGTCTTTGTAAACTGTGCCATTAATACATACACAAAAAAAATCCCAAACCTGACAAAATCTTTAAAACTAAAAATGGGTTCAGAAATTTTCTTTTCTTAGCAAAACCAGTTTAACATAAGGCAGGGGGCACAGACAGCTGCAGTACTTACGTACTTCTGCAGAACCCCCTAAAACGGAGAAAGGGAATCTCCTTTTAACTGTTCAATGATTTCTGTTCAATTTTTTAACTGTTCAATGATTTCTGAAAGCTTTCAAACTGGTTTTCCATCCATTATCACAGACCTAGCACTACTGCTCCTCAGGTACCCTATACAAATTGCTAGGTGTTCAGATATGAAGGAGCACCTGCAGCCACCCCACATACATGGCATAATCCTGCTCCAATTTAATTCACCTGAGGGCAGCAGGGTGTCCTTCTGCGCTGCTTTAAGCTTCCACAAGGTGCCCTAATCCCTGCTCACTGCTGGCCCAGCACCAGGACCACTTCTTTTGGCAAAACATGGCTGTGGAAGCCTTTCAAAGATACAGGAGCTGGCACTGGGGTGAAGGACTGGTGGGAATGCAAACATCTCAATTTTGTTATCTCACTGAACCCTCCCTGGACTCCTCCTCACAGCACATGATCTGATTCCCATGCACTACTTAGATAAAAAGGTATGAAATTTGCTACAATTCTCTCATAGTGGTAAATCCACTCTACCGTATTTGAAGTAGGAAGTATTCCTAATTAATTCACCAGGATTTTCACACTAACCACAGCTGTCAATAAAAAAACCAAACCAAAACAACCCAGTACAGAGAACAGGAAATACAGTGACAGCTTTTACAGGTGATCACCAGGTTAATGTTAAAATACTCACAGGAGCTACTCTTGCAAAGGCTGTGAAATGTGAATATTTATCTGAGCCTGAATACATACTACACATCAAGTCTCTAGTATACTCATTTTTCCTCAGCACTCTGCTATGAATAATTCCTCCAGAGAGGCCTGGTAGTTGATTCTTTTGCTACGTTTCAGCCACTTCTTACAACAATTTTTACTTTTCACTCTTTAGGGATCACTTTTATATCTTTTTTCTAATCACATCTAGCTCCTTTGCTGGAAGTTGATTTTCTTTCACATTTTTTCTTCAAGAAAAACTATCATTTTTCCAACTACAACCTTTTGTTCTTTTCTCTTCAAGTCACAGAATTATCATTCTGTAGCTACCTCTAAAAAAACCTATTTTATATAATTACTCATAGATCAAAATAGCAAAAAATGTCTTTCCTACTGTAGTTTTTTAGAGTGATAGTTTTTTAGTGTTTCTGATAACTATATAATGAGAAAAGGCTTTGTGCTTTGCCTGTATCCTAGCTGGATATTACTTGTATTTAGGTCTTGACACACCAGAGTTTGAAATTAATTTTCATGAGTATTTATTGTAAGAAGAGGACACATTTGAAATTACAATACTTAGATTCTGTTAAGGTGCAATTGATCAGCTTTCAGACAGAAGAACAGAGGCTCAGAAAGAAATTACCAAAGATCCCTGCAGGACTCAACATTCAGTCCAGATCATCCATTTGTCTTCAATGGAGCAATGCTGATGTACTCCCACACACAATCTGGCCTTGTTCTCTGTGGAACTATTGCACCCAATACTTCTTTTTAACAGGTTTTCCTTTGTCTGATTCAAAGAGTTTTTGGTTTGTTTTTTTTTTTTTTTTCTGATACATCTCCTGGAGAAGTATAATAATTCCTGGAAACTCTTCCAGAGAAGAATGTGCTGAAATTTCACTGTGTAGGGGCAAAATATTATATTACATAATACTGAATTTAAGTCTTATAGCAGAAATTTTCATCTGGAGATATTAGAGCCCTCAAAATGTAATAGTCTAACTTCTGTACTCAAGCATCAAGTATTTACCTGTCAAATAAATGCACTTTCAGCTGGACAACTCAGGAACTCCAGTGATATCTGAAGCACATCAGACAATTCTCAGGGTTTTTTTTCCCCCCTTGATTTCTTGGGTAAGTATTTCAAGCTGGATTGCACCTATGTGTGAGCAGCAGTCCTAAAGCAAAGCAGTGCATGCATCCCACATAAAACACCTTCTCAGGTTTATTGTCCAGCATTCTGCAGTATAGATGTGCATGCCACACAAACTCCAGAAGATCGGATGTGTCCATGGGGAGCCTTCATTAACTGGAGCTGAAGCGCTAAAGAGATCACTGGACATTTTGGCAGGGCATGCCCGTGGCCCTTTGCCAAGGGCCATCTCCATGGCCTGTTACAGCACTGGCACTGAGGTGTTATTTACATCATCTGAGCTCACAACAGCACCAGTGCTTGCATGAGAGGGCTGCACTTACACTAGAACATCTTTTCTGACATTGCATATTCTTCATTAACTTTTAAGCATTTAACTAATTAGATTTCACTTTGCAAAATGGACACTAATGTGAAATGGACACTAAATAGGATGGCTTTTATCCTGGCTCCTGCTCAGTGAAAAATTATGGGATTGTGAGCAGCAAATGTTAATCGACTATACAGCAGTAGCTGAGTTCTGCTGCTGCCCTTCTCTTCCTGCTGCCCTTTTCGAGACGGAAGGCTGCCATTATTGTTTCATTCCTCTGACCTCTTAGAAGGGCACCACTGAAAGGTCAGGCTGCTCTTTTCTTTCCTCTCCTCTCCATTAGCTGGCAATCCAGACCTCTCCAAGTCTCTTCCCATAGTTTTCTGCCACACAATGTCTCCCTGCATACTTTGCTTCTGTTCCTACCTCTGATTTATTTTTCTAGTACTAACACATAAAACACAGGCACCTCCAGTTCTCCAGGTACCAAGACAACCTCTTAAAAAACAAATGACTGACACCTGTCATTCAATCAAATGGGAAGAAGAAAGACACAAAACAAAATGTGATAAAACCCTCCAAAGGTTTTACTGCTGCCTCCCCTCAGCCCATCCATGTCTGTGACCAAAGGGGAAACCAGAAATCTGCCTCATAACTGGTCCTGAAAGTTAGCAAAGGTGTCCACTGGAATAATAAATCACTGCCTCCATCTTCCCACTTATTTTTGTGTAAGCCTAATGTCCCAATGCAAACAAAGCTCATGTTATCACAGACACACTGCTTGTTTGCATGCCTGTCTACTTCCATTAAGTAACTTTGGATTTCACTGGGTAATTTGAAACTAATTTCACAGAAAAACAAAGGTCTCAAATATAGGCATGAGTATCATGGAGCTCAACAGCCAGATAATAGGAGAGAGACCCTTCTAGAACTTCAAACGAAGGAAAGGCAGGAGCAGTTTAAATTGTCTCTTTCTGTTCCGTTTGCTCAGAGGAGGAAGCAGCAAACAATGAGTGGTTACACATTTATTAACTGGACCAGAAGTCTACACATAACTTTAAACCAGCCAAAGTATGTTTTCTTTGGACCACCAGACAGGAAAAAAGGTGGTAGAGAATATGTGAAGGAGCTCTGAAGCCACCTTAACTTCAGTTACCACAGTAGAAAATCTCTCTGGAAATATATGTGGGATAGGCAAGAGAGGTATAAGTGCAGTGTGGAAAAAGACAGAGGGGGACACAGGAATATCACAGGGTATGAATGTTTTTTAGGGACATGGGGAATGTGGAGCAAAATCAATGGAGAAATGCAGACTAGTTAGCATAAATCCGTTGCTAACCAGACTTCATTTCTCCCAGAGCTAGTAAAAGGGCTGTGGCTTATGTCCCTTCACTGACAATAAACAGAGCAACCATATCAGACAGAGCTTCTTCTAAGGATTCATGCAGATTTTTTACCTTTCTAGATCAAAGTAAAAGCTTCACATGAATCTGGGACACAATGGCATGAATGGCCTTATGGGGTAACAAGAAACTTCAGCTCTTATTGATACCAGTGAAATGAGATCAATAAATGCAGTCACATAACCTTCAAAAGCTCAGGCAAGCCTAGTTAATTCATTATAAATGAATGTAGCAGCACTTGCTCTGTTCAGGTGTCAAAATTTTTAGATTGAGATAATATACTGGTAAAAAATTTTACTGTGTTATCTTCCCAAATAGCCTGACTAGAGTATTTATGCTGTTCCCTGAAATTGCAGAGTTTCCAGAGAACCCCTGGCCAGGCCAAATACAGGCATTTGTAAAGCTGTCCATAGAAATCTCTGCACAAGGAATCAGGCTGATCCTGAATAGCAAAGGCAGTGTCTTTATTAATTCAAACATTTTCTTATTAAGAGATTTTAGTACTCTCATTAACATTAACAGCAGAAGAGCAATACCTTGTTAAGAGGAAATACAGTAGTGGAAGGAAGAATGCTCCAGAGAGGAAGGTTTTCATGAGGCTTAAAGATCTTTGGCACAAGATACAAATGAGAGAGACTTCTGTGTCCCAGAAAAGTTACCTCTCTGCCCACAGGAGAAATATGTCTGACTCTGAGTCAATTAAATATGCCCCCAGGCTTGATTCCTATAGCCAGTAAGCTGGATGTTCACTATTCCTTATACATTACAAATTATGAATGTAGTAATTTTTCATAACTTGGATGTGAGTAGCTCTGCCTTGTAAAATCCAAAGCAAACATCATATATGGCTTTCCCCATATATGATATACAACTGACAAATTTGTTCAACAGAAATAAGTTAATTTGGAATAAAATTCAGAAAAAAGTATAGATTTCTTACTTGTTCCTTTCCCAGTTCACATGCATTATCAAGCAAAACATTATTGAGTTAAACTATGCAAGTAAATTTGATTCACCAAAGTCAAAAGACAAGCCTAATGTATTCCGAATCTTCTTTTTGTTCCCAGAAGTTTTAAAGCTTTAAATACCGAGGAAAAAAAAGTAAACCAAACAGCCATATGGGGGCCTGATGACATCTGATCTAGTGCCTGTTGTGTCCCATCAAACACGACCCCAGGCGTACTTAAAGGCAGGGCATGGGAGGAATAAAAAGGATTCTTTCATGTATTCATGGCTAACAGCTTTTACCAAGCTAGCATGTAGACTGATGATGGGAAGAGAGTTAAAATACTTGGTGACTTGTCACACTGGAGCCTTCAACTGTTTGAAATAGTAGATTATTTTCAGACAGTTGCTGCTGTTCAATTATGCATTTTTGTTTTGTGATGCATATAATCAGTTACCATATTCAAAACGCAAGATTTCCCATTGGGACAAGTTTTAAAGATAGAACTTCTATTGCTTTCCTGCCTTATCAAAATGGTGGCAAGCAACATACACTTTCAGCAACAAATATCTTAGAAATATCCTAAGATAGCAATCCTGTGATCCAGCCAGAAAACTGTTTTGGGGCATATCAAATTACAGACCGAAAAGGTAATGCATGTATCAAAAAGAAAATACACAAAATAATGAACCCTAGGTTCTATTGTTCACACATGGTCAACATTATCAACCATTTTGGTGACCAAAACAGGAACAAAAACCTTTAAGCAGGCTACAAATTCTCCTCCCAAGTAGGAAAAGAACCTGTTCCCAGTCAGGAGGAATGGGCAGTGCTGCAGTTGTGCTTTGTGGGACCTGCATATCCCAGCCTGTGACAGCCCATGAGCATCAGCTGCAGGCACAGCAATGGTCACACAGCTCCTCTGGGAAACAACTGACCTTGTGTCTGCACACACCTGCTGTGGCCCTGCACAAACCCTTTCCATTTTTTGTTAAATAAAAAGGAGACATGTACAGGAAGTCCACCTAGACTTGCCCCATGTATCCCACCAGGAGCTTAGATTCTTTTGAAATATTAAAACCAGAATTACATTAAGTCACTGAGAGACGGAAACACAATTCTTGATCAGGAGATGCACCATGATGGAGGTCCAGGCAGTTTGGGGATGTGAGTGCAAATCATGAGTTCTTAGCTTGCTGGATGCAGTCAAAGCAGTATCTAAGATTTCAAGTCTTAAAAAATTTAAGGGAAAAGAACACCAAAATGCAGATCCAAGCTTTATCTGGTACATTCCACTCTATTAATATTGTGTGGGGATATTCCCATAGGATGAGGAGCATGTCAAAGATGGTCTATCTTTGCTTATGCATCATTGCCCAGAGGAGAGGGATATCAACACAGTTTTTACATTTCAAATCTTTGTTTTGCTTGACATCAAAGTTATTTCTAGAGCCCCCTTGTGAGAATCAAGTTGTCATTATTCTCTGTGCTGAATGGGGAGTTGGTGAACAGCCCAAATATGGCCTGAAGATTTTTCCCTTCCCAGACAAGATGTATATAGCAAACTTAAAAAAAAAAAACATTTCATGCAATTCTTTTCGGTAGAAATGTGCTCAGAAAACAGTCCATTAAATCAGAATGAAAGGTCAAGTCTCCATTTGTGTAATTACGTTTTTTTCAAGAGAGATCAGAGAGAACTGTGGCAACATATTGTGGATTAGTATCTGCCACCATATGGCACTTCAAAATGACAAACAGAAACAATGCATACACTTTGTTAAAGAAGCAAATTCTAACCCATTTTAAAAACTGTTTAACAAAATCAACCCTTGATATTAAGGACTAGGAACCTGGGGACATTCTCTTCTATTGCTGTTCAGATACAGAAATATACGAGACCCAGTCCTGGGAAATTCTTTTTTTAATTTCTGATTATTTTTGATTCTTTTAATTAGCACCAGCTAAGAAATCTTTATAGTATCTCTATGCCTAAGGAAACATTTGAGTCGATTAAACACATGCTTAAAAGGCAAAGCAAAGATACCCACGTACTAAGGTTTTGTAGTCAGCCCTATTAAAATAACTGGGAAAAAAAATCCATGAAATTTAAATGGGACAGAGTCTTCATATCAGGATTGCTGACAGAAAACAAAACCAAAGCAAGTTGTCTCTCCTCCTCACTGCTTCCCCTTCCTACAAATCATGAGATAGGCTTAAAAATTAAGAATACTAAACGAAAAAAAGAATTTACATTTTTACCTCCTCCTCCTTTTGAACTGCCGAAATGAACACAGGTCTGTTCCGAGGTCTTGCTGCACGATGAACTAACTGCGGGTTTTGGGGGGGGCTGGGGTTATTTGTTTGTTTGTTTGTTCGTTTCTTTTTACAGAGCGTTCTCAAAAGGACCAAGCCTTCTGGGGGAAAACCAGACTCGACAAAACCTGGGGCAATCTGGCAGGGGCTGAGCTCCGGGCCCTGCGCACCGGGCAGCGCCCGGCTCCGGCCGCGGCCGTGGGACCGGGTCGGGCAGGGCCGGCCAGGCCGGGTCCGCACCCCGGCACCCCCGGCACCGCCCAGAACAGCTCTCCCGGGGCAACGGGGCGGTCCCGGGCCCGCAGCCGCTCACACCGAGCAGGGTGCAGGCGCTGGAAGGGCTCTCCAGAGCAGCCTCCGGCAGCCCCCGGGCACCGCCACAAGGCTCTGTCCGCCCTGGGCCAGGGACCCTCTGCCCCCAGCAGCGCCCCGGCCAGGGCGGCGTCCCTCGGCTCTCGGCCCGGGGAATGCCCTGCCCAGAGCCCTCTGACCGGCCCGGGCAGCCTCCCAGCTCAGCCCCTGCTGCTCCAGCCGCCCCGACGCGAGCGGGATGAAGTAACGGAGACAGCCAAACTTTCCCCGAATAAACCAAACGGAGCCGTTGTGATCAAAAAACCTGTGGGAACAAACCGTGTGAAACCATCATGCAGCCACTCTCCTACCTTATCATTCCAATTACATTCTCCTAATCTACAAAATTGAAAGGTAATGAGCAGTTTTTCCTTAAACCACATTAAATAACACTGTCAAAATGCAAATTTATTCATTAAGTATAAATGAGTGTGTTAAATATTCATGAATTGTTGCTTGCAGTATATAATTAATCCCATGGTCTGTGTGTCCAAAAGCATTTAGAAGATAGAGTAGAGAAGACGGTGCTGTAGAATGATAACATTTAAAGCATGTTTTTAAAAGCAAAGGTCACCAGCCCTTTGGATTCTAAACTATTACCAGAGTTTATAATTCATTGTAATACCTCTTCAGCATATACACATGCTTTCATGATTCAAGGTGTGTATCCTCAACCCTTCCTGTATAATAATCTATTCAAGAAAATAAATACTTGAGAGGGGAAGGTGCTGCTAAATTATCCCATTCACCACTGATACACTCAAATAATACAGTACTTTCCACATTTTAAAACTCCCAAGGACTGCAAGGCTGCCCTCAAAAAATGGTGCAGTTTGACTCCCTCATCCTCTTTTGGAGGGGGGAAAGTGAATTCTGACACTTGAACCATCACTAAAGCTGGTTGCCATTTCAAGTATCATGAAAGATAAAACAAAGGCTTCACACTAGAAAAAGACTGGCCTCTTTTTTTTTATGTGTCATTTGCAGATATGAAAGAATCCCTGAATCCTGTACTAAGCTTTAAGTATGTGCTCCCATTGATATCAGTGAGAAGTACAGTACATAAAGTGCTGGAATTTTAGGTCTCAATGTCCTTAGTTTAAATATTCACTCTTTTCTCTGCCCTTCTTAAATTCCCACTGCTTCTTCTCATGCAATAGAAACCACTTTCAGAAACTCTTTGTCAGTCTGCTTTGTACTTTTCTGGGGAAGAATCTTTGAGGTGCTGATGAAAATAACTGATCTTTTTCAAGATAGCATGAAGAAACAACAACAAAAAAATCATTATAATGTTCATAATAATTCCCTTCAAAATCTCTTTATGTTCTCAAAGTGCTTACTGTATACAGATTTCAGGCAGTTGTGTGAGTATAAACTCTGCCCCTTCCTTCCACAACACTTGTAGAATAAAAAGCACATGACAGTGGCTTGATCTTTTAGAGTATGACATTTTTACCATGCCATTTTGTGTATGTGAGTGTGTGAATGAATCAACACAATACCAAGTGATTCACAATTCCAAGTAACTCAACCTGCTGTTCCCAGCACAGGCCAGAGAACCCAGAGCTGCAAGGCTGTGCTCTGACAGATTTTTTTAATGTTTTTCCTTGCAAAAACATAACAAATGCTTTGCCATTTGTATGCAGGCACATTTTGTTCATTCAGAACCAGGAGGACTATCTCTGCATGGCATGGGGCTTGTACTGTATTATGTGGATTTATCCTGCAAAATAGGTGCTGGAAGATTTTTGGTTTCTATACAGTATGTTCAGGGGAAGCATTTGCTTAGCTCCCTTCCCAGTTCTGCAGAACTCATACACAGGACAAGGCAGCAATCAGACTTTTTACTCGGTGACATCACCATACATCATGTGTCTTTCATCAATCAGGTCACTAAGATGATGAAGAATGCAACTTGGAGTGTCAGATCAATGAACTGAGCATCTTTTCTAGAGTGCTGACAAAAAAGGCAATGTGAGAGCAAACTGATCTGATTTGCCTCAAAATAAGGCCTATGCAGTAGGGCTTGATGAACTATAAGGCACTATAAAAACAGATTGAAGGCAAAGTTGGTCACAGAATGCAGGATAATGTTTCATCATGTACTAAAGAGGGAAGCTGTCAAACCCCAAGGCCAGGCAGCTGCAATCCAAGCACTGTTGACATTCAGTTTACAAGACATTTGTGATAAGTGCTTTTGTTGTAATTAAAAAGCTGTGCAAATCTACCCAGTTGTGTCGTAACCAGTACCTTATCTCCTGTACCAAAATGAGGACAGACCTCACCTGTCAAAGACAATTAATTTAGATAGCTCTCCTCTGGACAGGAGAAGAGTTAATCACAAATTCTCCAGCAGAATGTTTTCCTTTTGCCAGTGAAGAGTGCCAGCTGATTGTAATTTAAATCCCCCATACAAAGATGCAGATTTGGATCAATTTTATGACAAAACAAGCCAAATCTTAATGTTTCATTTTTTGACAGTTCCTTTGCTCACTTTACATGTCGTCTCAGAACCCATATTCCCTAGTTCCCAAATTCTGCCAGTCCTGAGGAGAGACGGGAGCTGCTAGCCCAGGGACTGAGCAGCCCCCAGAGGTCTGGTTACTCTGGGCAACCATAAACAGAAGGGTCTGAGCAGATGTGTTAGCACAGCCTACACTTTCCTTTGAACAGACAGCTTCCCTCCATCTCCAGATCACACCCACCCAAATCCCAGAATTCTCCGGAGGCAGAAGTGTTTTTCCAAAAAGGACAGTTAGGGATCATGTGTAGCACAACCAGTTTGGGGAAAAGGCTGGAGATTGAAGATGATTGCAAAGACTGTATGCATCAGTGGCTCTGCTGCTCAGGGATTGTCTCACAGATCTCAGACAAGGTCAGGGAACCCTGGACATTGCTTAGGAAGAAGAATGTGTGATCCTCCAGGATATTATCCTTGGCTGGTGAATGAAGGAAGACAGGAAAAAAAGATTCTGAACATGCAGCATCTGTCTTTTGATGCAGGTGAAAGGATGGCACCATTTAGGTGGTCTCCTGTTCTGCAGGAAGGCAAACAGCCTGCTAGGAAAGAGGCTAAAAATAAGTACTAAAAGAAGAACTGATTTTAAAAAACCCAAACAAATACAACCAAAAACCCCTAGTCTTTCAGGATAAAATTAAGATGGCAAAACCAAAATTCATGAAGAATGCAAAAGTAGTAGATTTTCTAGAAAACAATACCAGATAGTCTGGGTAAAAAAATGAAAGTCATTAAAATTACATATTTATAAATTCAGTGTAGCAGGTATTACTGAAATTACATGGGAAGAACTGCTTAACTGAAACATTAAAATCAATGGTTATAACCTATTTTTGGAAAGATCAAGTAGAGAGATGGAGAAGAAGAGTGGCACTTCACAGTAAAAGAGCCACAGTCTGTTTTCAGGACACTGGCAGCTCAGAAGCAAATGATGTGAATGCAATGGATCAATACTCTAACAGATAAAACACTAGATGGGATAGTAGCTGCTGTCTGCAAATCACCAAATCACAGAAGACAGCAGGATGACTGGATGCATTTGCACCTTCTGTAATGTGTAGGAGCAAAAAGGCTGCATAATCATCTGACACTGCAGCCTGCCCAACATCTGCCTGAAGCTTCCTGATGCCAGTACCTCTGCTGAATTATTGAACATTCTATATGAACATTTCTTAAACCAAAATGGAGAACTCTTCAAGAATGAAAATTTTATGTCAGACAGCATCTCAGAAATAATGAAAAAATATCAGAAGCATTTGGTCAGAGAAGTAAATTAATATTAGTGGCTATGATGATAACCTGATTGCTCTTTCTGGGCAGAAAGAGAACAAAGCCCACAGTTATATAGATGGTGCAGTCTTTTTACCAACCTGAAAATTATGGAAAAGGAGAATCAGCTCGGAGGGAAAACAGTTCAATAACTGGAAAATACAAACGTTTATTAGCTTAAAAATCAGGAAAGAAAGTTGTATGTGTTCAAAAATTATCTAGATCAAAGGGTTAATAAAAACCTCCACTTAATTGTAAATCAATGAAATTAAAAAAGAAGGTTAATAACACTGAATATAGAGTAGAACTAAGGCATTACATATATAATTCCTCCAGTAAGTGTAGCCAAGTTGTAAGGAGAAATTTATGTCCAGAGAATTAAGGACATTATTTTTCAAAATCATTAGGAATCCTGACCATGGTACCATTCTTTATCAGACTGTAGTGGAAGATTTGTTAAGAGTAATGAAGACAAAAAAGAAGTGTTCAATAAGTATTTGTGTTCAGTATTTCAGGAAAAGACAGGCAATTGATGATACTCTGTGAAGATGATAAACTACCAGGCAACAAGAAAAAAAAAAAAAGAAAAAAAAAATTAAATGGAAGCCACTAAAGTAAGAAAAATAAGAAACACTTGTGTACTTGTGTAGGAAACATCAAGTAAGTTGTGTCCAAGAGTTTTTCAAGAGCTGACTGCAGAATCTCCAGTACTATTAGTACTGCTTTTTGCTAAGTCTTGGAACAATTGGGAAGGTTCCAGAAAGATGGAGGAAAACGTATGTTGTGTTAATATTTAAGAAGGATAAACTTAATGACCTAGATAATTACAGTCCTGTCAGTCTAAAATTGATCTGGAGTAAAGTAATGGAATGGCTGACAAGGGACTCAATTACTAACTAATTAAAGAGGAGAAATATGCTAAATGCCAATCTAAGCGCAATATGGAAAACAGATACTGTCAAACACATTTGCTGGCTTTTTTTCCAATTGTGAGTAGAAGTGAAAGACAACACTGTTGATACACTTGGATTCTATATGACATTTGATGTGGTATTCATGACATTTGAGTTAAGAAAACATGATAATACAAAATTGACATGTCTCACATTAAAGGAATGGAAAACTGGTTAACTGACATTTCAAAATTGCAATTTAAATGGGGAATGATCATAGAATAGGTATTCTGCTGGGATAGCTTTCTGGGCATTCACTAGTTCAATTTTATCAGTAATTTAGAGGAAAACACAAAGGTTCACAGAATACTCAGTCATTACGGAAGAAATCAGTAATAAAAAGAAAATATCACTGAGATTGTTGACAAAATATTACTGGGTAATCTGGTGCAAACTAATAAAATAGGATCCAAATGTAAAGCCACAGGAGCAAAAGCTTCAGGAGTCTAGGCTGGCTATTCTATGGGGCTTTGAAAGCTCTAAGAGCTTTCAAACTATTTTTAACTATTTTATTTTAAACTATTTTTTATTTGATTATCTGGTCCCATGACAAACAGTAAAATTAACTCACATTCACATTCCATGTCTCTATTATCATGTCTGGATGTACTTCAAGAGTAATATATCCAACCATCCTGCATGGAAAAGGGATGAAATGAATCCATATTACATCATGCTACTAATATGCATTCAGAGCTCACACTGTAATAGTTCTGAAGTGAACATTACGGTTAATACAGAGAGTATGCCTGAAAAAGTAACACACAAATTCTTAACAAGCCCCTTGGCAGCATATCAGACTTGAAGGACCCTCAAAACTGAGCATGTGAAAAGCATTGCTTCCCTTTATTTAGTCTTATCCTTATCACAGAAATACTTTTTTCATTTCCCTTACTCTGGTAGCTGACAAAATATAGCCCAGTTCTCAGTGGTATATACCAGAATCTGCCCCAAAATTAGGTGGTAACAGCTGCTGCATTACGTATGCCAGTGCTGACAAATAAACCCAGAATCTCCAGTCCTTTCACAAACCCAGCTACTCTATATATGTTTACTTCAGCACATAGAGACCAAGTTAACATTTACAGATCAAAGCTGTTGCTTGTTAATCATGTTCTTAGCTGGGAACAGGAAAATAGCAAAGTTAGAGACCAGAGGCTGAACGAGTTCTAGTTCCCTTCCTTCCTTAGCACCATGGGGTCCACTGGGGAACAAAAGTTATGTAGGTCCCCCTCAGACTCCTGTTAGCAAGTACAGGTTTGCACCCTTTCCTGAAACGCGATCTCTCCCCCAGCCCTTCAAACTCACACAGCTCTCAAGCATGTGCTCAGTGGCTCCTCCTGGGGTTCCAGTGGCTTCACTCCCAAGACATCCACACTCTGGCAAGGCCATGCCCTTTATGAACCAGATCCAATGGACCTTTTCCACAACATGCATTTGTGCCTGCAATGTGTTTTTACAGAAATACAATCATGAGTTATTGCAAGTGCAGGTTTTGTGGCTGAGTTTACCCAGCATTACTGAATATTTTTAGGGCAGATGTCTTAAAATGTCTTTAAAGTTTGTGCAGTTGATTTATAACACTTATGAGAAAAAAGATCTTTGTTTCCTTGGGTTCAGTGAAGTGTCAGATATTATTATAGTGGCGTATACATAAACAACAATAAAAGTATTTTGCACAAAATCATGCATAAATTATGTCAGACAATTTGAAAATTGTATACATTTATTTATGTTTTAAAATAATCCAGGCACAATTTTGCAAATACACAGAAGCACATTCTTCAAATGGGAGCAAAAACTAAGTAACATATAGCAAAAAACACATGGCAAAACATACAAAGTATAAATGGTATGAAAGTTTTTCTTAGTCTACAGTGGTATCTGCTATCAATACACTTGTCAGCATTACAAAAGGCAAACAAAGAATACAAATAATAAATTGTGTAACATGAACCACCTAAAAAGTTTATGTTAGCAGCATATAGTAGCAACTTTCTAAGAACAGAAGAATGCTTGCACACTGTATATAAATGCATATATGCACACATATACAGATACAACTGGAAGGCCACAAGAACAAAATTACCCTGGGAAAATGATTAAGGGAATTTTTATGTGTCTTGCAGTATATAAAAACAATGCATGCATTAGCAAGCACCCAGCATGTTCAGGATAAAATTACATCCACGAGCAGAATCACATTAACTCTTCATCAAACAAAGCACTTACCATGCTGTACCCATGTTGGATCACTTTGTCCTGTATCACACTCCTGATTTATGGAGCACATTTGGATGGTAAATTTAAGAAGAATCAGGAGCCCTTGATTCCCATGATCTGACAGGAGGAATCAGATCTTAAATTTGAAAGAAAAATACCCATGGAAAAAAATATCCTTGCAAAGCCTGAGTTATAAGATGGTCTAGCAGGAATTCCACTTTCCTGTGGGACAGTGCAGTACAGTGGCCTCACTTAATGAGCTTTAGTTTGCACGATGGAGTGTTCCTGAGCACGTGCACCAGACTCCTTCTGGATGGAAGCAAAAGAAGTGCTCCAATCACTAGTGGCATTCAGCCCCTGGGATCAAACTAGAGATAAGTGTGGAGATCAGGTCCTTAGCACCAACAGTTTCAGGCTACAGATCCTATCCAGCTAAGCTAATTCTTTGCTAACACAGACACAGGCTTTAGAAATATACAGAATAAACATTAATCAACAAGTACTATAAGCTGTATTTACCATGTAGATCAGTTTCAGTTGTTCTTACTTGCCCCTACCTGACAAAAAAGGGACCTTCCCTACAGACACCCATTGTGTTTGCAGACACTCAGTGTGTTTGCATTGTGTGCGAGTGTGTCTGTGTATGAGGGGGGTGCAGGTCATCAGCCAAAAGAGCAGTGAGCACACAATTTGTTTTTCCTTCAAACATCTTCAGAAATATTATTTTCAGTAGCAACCATCTTCAGAAATACTATTTTCAGTAGCAAAATTATTAAAAACTCTGCAGGTATCTTAGCCAATCTTCTACATGTTCACTTTCCATTGAAAAGATACTCCCATAAATAAAAAACTTTGGGATCATTGCTCTTCTAACCTCTTAAGAACATCTGTGTCAAAAAAGTCATTCCCAAGTTACACTCAGGATGTGAGATTTCCTTAGAACAGAACACAGAATTGTGATTGTGAGTGCCAGAGTAGGTTCACTAAAGCAAGCTGAACTATTTCTGATATTTCAGTGAAAAATGTCAAATTTAGTAATTATTTCCTGACTTGTTTCAGCAGTTTATTTGCTGCCAGCTGCTAATGGCATTTACAGAGCAAAGTGCTCTGGGCAACATATGATATGAGAAAAAGAAAAAGTACTACTTCTGCTGCTTGAACTAAGTTAACACAAAACTTACATTATTTATTATAGTGGAGAATAAAATGTATAATGTATAACATGCTATCATGCATAATACATGGTAGGAACATGCATTAGTTCAAGTTTACAGTCTCTTTCCAGTAAATTAGAACAGCAGTGGCAGATGTTGACAGCTGCATATTTTGAGGAATTCCCAGAAACAGCAGCAAGCAATGCAAAAAAAGACATGAAATCAGCTGTTCAAGACACCCATGAAACAGTAACTCTTTGTGAGTTAAAAACACAAACAATAACAGAACCCAGTGATACCTTTCCTATCATATTCCAAGAAACTGAGTTCAGCACCTGAGGTGAGACTGTGCCCCAAGCAAATCCTGCTGCTGCCTGGGGAGTGTGTCCTTGCTGTGACACTGCAGCCCCAGGGCAGATCCAGCACTCTGCTGGTCCACAGAAGGGGAGGATGGGCAGGCTTGGTGTGGATCACAGGCTGCCTAAGTCATATGGAGAATTCTTCTCCACTGAGTCTGGAAAGGGCCCAAAGCTGCAGCTGGGTGGGGACCTACAAAAGCTAGGGGAGCAGGCCCAGATGTGCCACACATGTTAGTATGGCTTCCACAGAAGTCTTGTCATTCAATGGACAGAGACTTTTTCTTTCTCCTTCAGCCCCTTTTAGAGGGTTTGCCTAGGAGACTCTAATCCAGAACAGACACACAATCTCCTGTAGAATATACTAGACAAGGTTTACAAATAGCTTCCCCCTTCCCTATGACTTTAGCTATACACATCACAGCAGCAGCCAGAAAAATAGAAATCAATCTGCTGGCTGGCTTCACTCCTCTATGGATAAGTTTCATCCCTGTGCATCCTCTCAGGAAAGAGGGAACAGAACAAAACACATCTGTTGAAAATGAAACGTTTCCTCCCCAAAGGAACTAAATATAGTCAGGAAAACCAGGACTTTTTTCAGTAAATCTGTTGCTCACAGTACATCACAATGCCCACAGACAGCTCCTGTGTGATCACCAAGGTTCACTCTTGTGAGTACCCTAAGGTTCACCATGAACACACCCCAGGCTTGCTTCAGCCCAACTAAAGACACTATTTCTGACATACATGCAGAAAAACCACAGCAAATTCTAAGCATCAATATGTAACGTGCTTCTGATTTTCTGCTTACTAAGAGCACCATCCAGGTATAATTCACAAGGGATTAATTTATTCCTACTTACCTGGACATATTTTCTGGTTGAGCATCTGTGCTCTGCTGCCAGCTATCTTTCTGTGGGCTCTGACTTCAGTCCAGCCCACTAGCACGTGAATAATGGAAGACCATGAGCATCAGCCCTCCAAGAGTTGGATGGGCTTCTCTATTAATTCTGCAAAGCATTTTGTGCTTTGGTACTTGCCAGACAAAACACTGCTTACCCTGGCACCCAAGAGTGCAAGGATTTTACTGGGGTAGGTGCTGTATTCATGAACTTGCCAAAGCCACTTCCATTAGTTTTGAAGAGAGTCCTCAGAGATTCCTGAATCAGTGAGTGTTCAGATAACTTGTGTCAGGCTGACTTCTTCACCCTTGGTGGTGTTTATGTGCAAATATTTAACAACACAGAATTTGCCTCCATTTTCTCCTGTAAAGGGCATGGCTTTCCCACTGCTGCTAACTCCTACTCAAGAGAGTAGGACAATTATTCTACACAGGAGCTAAAGGCATTTGAAGAAATGGAACACTTTAGTAAAGTATTTCCAAGAGAGATCAATGGATACTCCTTGCCTAAAGCACTTTAGGGGCATTTTTTAGAAGTTGGAACACCATCTGCTCCTAAGTAGAGCTCTCCATAAGTCCTCCCTATTTACTGATGTAACTGATAGGAGCAGTCTGCAGATGGAGCCTCCCAGCCCAGATGGAAAGGGAATTAGGCTGGATATATCAACTAATTTTTTTCTTTCTGAGAAGAGGCCTTGGAATAAGCAGAAGGATGTGATCTGGACATCTAATAGGGATGAAAAGGTTGGGATGATGTCTGTTATGTCAGTTTGGAAAGAAAAAACAACACTATTTTATTCAGTCAATTATGTATGAATAGTAATTAGCCAGTCAAAAAGATATTTTTAAATGAAATTTTCTGCTCCGATTTAAAACTTTTTGCTTTGAAAATAAAAAGTCAGAAGGTAATGCAACATAAAACATAAAGTATATTTACATTTAAATGTTTATTAAAACCAAGCCATTTATTCCTTTTTTATGCCTTCCCCTCTTTTTATAAAAAAAGTTTATTTAAATCTCCCCTACATTTTAGAAGAAACTTTTGATGACTACTCAGCTCACTGATGGCAAAAAAAATGGCCAAACTATTTTTGAGCATTCCTCTATTAGCAGCAACGTGAAAATACATTTTGAAATCCTCAGGTAAACTCCCTGCTTGTTTTATACTCATGAGTATTTGATTAAAAGAGGACTGCTTGAATGAATAAGCAATTAGGATATGATTACATTCAGGCAAACTGTAGTAGTTTTATCTTAAAGAATTAATAAGTGATTCTCAGCTGTTTTCTTAACTGCTCTCAGAAGATGAACCACCAAAATCCCTTATACACATCCAAGTACTGACATTCTTTCTTTAGTACCACAGCTGGTTTTTAACAGATTTCAACTAAGTAATTTATTTGTAGAACCATCTTTAACACAGTGGTCACAGTTACTTACTCATGTAATAAAAATCATGTAAATAGGCATTTAACTTATGCTAAAGACAAGCTCATTTAAATAAGGGAACTGATGTTCATTTTTTCTAGTATGAATGAAGCCTTGCTGCAATGTTTCTGATGTGGATCTGCTCTAAGTGCAAATGCAGGCAGAGAGTAACACCTTTACTTTGCTCTGTGACACCCAAACTCTAATTGTGTTCTCAATTTTGTGTACATTTAGATGTTCTTAGAATTGTATTTTTCTTAGCTATCCTCTGTGATAGTGTTTCATGCAGCATGCAAGCATTCTTCAAAGAGCTTCAGAAGGAAGCACATATTTTGCAACATGTTTATGGTGAATTGGCAAGTATTAATCATCTTAAAAACTTTCTCAAGCTTAAAAACCGGGTGAACAAACTCAGGCAGAATCCTTATGCTCACTGGGGAGAAACACCCAGGGGCACAAACACTCTGCTTCATGAGGACACTTCCATGGAAGTCTGTCCAGTCCAAACAATCTCCATGTGCAGCACTTTCATAGCAGTTTTCTATTAACCCAGAAACCTTCTAAATACAACTTCAATTGGCTGATGTTCTTCCTTGCAGTTCCTCTTCCCTCAAGGGAATGATAGGATTTCCCAGGCTGCCCTGTAAAATATGTGTGGAACATTCTCCCTAATTCTGTATGTCCTGAATTTTTCAAATCCTGCCTTACAATTTTTTATTACCTTTCCATATATCCAGCCACCTATGTGAACTGAACAGATGCAAGGTGATAAATCTGTTTTTTCTACAACAGCTCTTCTTCCAACCATGACCCTTTTTCTGCTTTTGATTTCATCCCATGTTGTATCAGCATACAACTGATTTAAACTCCAGGGACAAGAAACAGCCACTTTTAATTACTTGTACGTCACAGCATTGCCTGTAAGCTTCAGACACTTAGGGCACCTTTTCTTCAAAGCCTTATATAAATAAGTTGAAAACGGGAATACTCATCTCAACATCTCAAGAAAGTCAGTCAAGAAAGGGAGTAGGAAAATACTATTGTTCTTTTTTTCTAAACAGGAAGGTGAGACATAAAGTCATGCCAGAAACCTGGGACAAAGCCTGTGTTTGAATATAGATGTTTATCCAAGATCAGAAGCATGGCCCCAGCCTTTGTCTGACAACCAGAATGAATACTTAGAGTACTAAAGAAAGCAGTGAAAGCTGAGCTATATAAAAAAATAAAATCAGAGAGCTGCATTTATGGTAGAAAATAGAAGAGGCAACAGAGATTATACCCTGGAATCACCTACCAACAGGAACAAGAAACCAATGATCAAGAGGAGGAATACTGATTTCCTCCCCATCCTATGAGTTGAATCAGTTGATGAGAGAATATATATGCAATGAACATATAAAATATAGATTTATATATACAAATATACAATAGGAAATAGTCAGTATACAAATACTTACATGTAAAAATAGTTTTTTACTTTCCCCTTTTCTTGATTTACAAAAGCATACAAAGTTTCCTGTTGGTTAATGTTTAAGTAGTGTGAGTAAACCCTGTGTGACATGTTCCACACATAATTCCTTCAAGTGTTCACAGTATTGGCTATTACAGTGTTGAATCTGACATTCTCGATGTTAAAATATTCATAGGACACATTCTAAAATTAAAGCATTACTTTAAATACAGTTTAAATAAAACCCACATGTGTATTTGAATTATGGTCATATTACAAATGAGTCTGCTGCAGTTGAAAACTTTCCATGACAGTAAGCTTGGAAATACAAACTTAAACTAGAGATGAGTATATTTTAAGATTCTTGAACTGCCTTTTAATGTGCAGATAGTACTGTGAGATGGGGAGTTCTTTCAACTTCATCTGAAGCAATACAAGCTGATAGAACTCAGCATTACAAATTATCCTCAGTAGGAAAGCGGATGCACAGAACAATTTGCCATCAGAGCCAGACACATTGTCACTTTCTTCAAATACCCAACAGACAAGAATAAATGACAGGTACCATTGTTTTTGTGTTAAGAATAAATGATCTGGAGCATTCTGCATTAGGAAAGTGCTTTAAATTAAATTAAATTAGTCCTCACAACTCTCTTGTGAGGTGGATAGACACTATCCTTGTTTTTAAAGATGGAGAAACCGGAGATCTAGAATAAATTATGATGCCTGCATGGGAAATACTGTCAAAATACTGTTATTTGGATGTTGGAGCAAGTCAAATGCACAACTGGAGTAAATGGAGATATTAATGAGACAACTTTACACTCACCAGCTTGGGTACTACAGCAGGCTTGGTACAACAGCCAAAGGTTCATCATGGGCTGCAAAACACAATCTTTGCCAAGTGTCATTCTGCTGGAGCTGAAGTGTGGGACAACAGCTCCAAAAAGCACAAACTACACAGTCCCAGATGGTGCAGACTGACCAAGGTGGAAGGAAGCTGCATTTCAGAAGTTATGAATTAATCAGGAGTCTTGAGTAGGTAGTATCTTCTCATTCAACAGCTGGGTACAGCTCAAGAACCATGCTTAGCTCATCTCTAATTTTACCATATATGCAAGTGCTCACAATAAACTGTGTATCAATATATTCAGGTGTTGTTTTTTAAAATTTACTCGCTCCCGGACCCTGGAGGTCTGTATTTTTCCTCAGATTTCTCTTGTTGAAAATTTCTACTGATACCACAAATGGAACTAGTGCTTTAGTACAGTAAATGAGCTACAAATAATAATTTTAAATATCTGAGATGATGGACAATTTTCAAAGGACCACCATGCTCTCTGTGTGCACCTGTATATACAGGAAGTCTCATCTGTCTTTAACTGCTCCTGCCTTGAAGTAAAATCCAGTTAAAGTATAAAGTGCATAGTGTGGATTAAAACCCTAAGAAATAACAAACAATGTGTCTGCCTTCCACAGATGATTAATTTTGCTTAACAGCTGAATCACCACCCTCTTTGTCTTCTGGTTTTTAGTTTAGTGTTACCTAGGCTGAGAAAGGCCAGCCAGATGTAAGCAAAACTATTGTAAACTGAGACATCTCTGTAATATGCTGTTAAGGGAGAGTTAAGTAAACCAGTATCAAGACACTGTCCAGTTGGGATGTGTAAATATTATTGTGTGCTTCTTGGCCCACTTAGCAAATACTTTCTTTTCTGTGATAAACCTGTGGCCTCCATATGGAGCATTTTCATGGAGAAAGTATTCCTCACACTCATCTCTTCCTGGCTCGTAATAGTGGTAGGGAACTTTGCGAAAGCCTTCTGACCTGGGGAGAAGAAAGATACACTTCAGTACTGTCTTCAAGAATAACAGAAATATATAACACACCTGAATACAAGATACAAGCATCCTGGCTTGGATCAGCAATAGTGTGGCCAGCAGGAGCAGGGCAGCACAGCAGCAGCACAGCCCTGGACTGTGCCCTGTTCTCAGCATTGCTGAGGCCACACCTCAAATTCCCTGTTCAGTTTTGTGTCTCTCAGTACAAAACACACTGAGGTGCTGGAGTGAGTGCAGAGAAGGACAAAGGAGCCAGTGAAGGGTCTGGAGCACAACTCCCACGAGGAATGACTGAGGGAGCTGGGAGTCTTCACCCTGGAGTAAAGGAAGCTCTGAAGGGACCTTACTCTTTACAGCTGCTTGGAGAGGGGTTGTAATGAGGAGAGGGTTGGTCTCTTCTCCCAAGGAACAAGTGACAGGACACGAGGAAATTGCCTCAAACTGCATCATGGAAGGTTCAAATTGTATATTTGGAAAAATTTCTTCACCAAAAGGGATGTCAAGCACTGGAACAGGCTGCCCAGGAAAGTGGTTGACTCACCAGCCCTGGATGCATTTAAAAGATGTGCAAATGTGGCCCTTGGGACACAGTTTAGTGCAGACTTGGCAGTGCTGGCTTAACATTGAACTCCATGATCTTAAAGGTCTTTCCTAACCTAAACAATTCTATGAATGACCTGAAATCCTGTCCATGTGTCAGCACTTGAACTCCTTTGCTAAACTGTAAGGGCTTTCATCATATCATGATTTCTAGGAGTTTTCCAAAGGCAGAAGAAGCTCAGTGTAGCTCTCAGCATACACTGATCACACCAGTCAGTGAGAAGCTGATGGGCTGGCTCCTACGGGCACTGCACATTTTGTTTAACTCAGCCACAAGGCTCCCTCTCCAAGCAAAGTCTTCTCACTGGATATCCTAGCTATTGAAACTGGTTCTTGAACTGGCTGAACAGGCAGTTATAAGAGTAACATCCAATTTAACTAGGTAATCCAGTCAGAATCACAGCTGAAAGGGGACATCCTTCTCTGCTGCCAGCAGTGCTGTCATGCTGTTGACTGATTTTACATCAGGGCTATGCAATGCCAGCTTGGCTGAGCTCTCTGAGGACAACCTTAGTCCTGTCACCCCTCATCCCAGGGTGCCTACTGTGTGTTTTCATAAACAAAGAACAACATATGTTCATTCTGTTCATTCCATCTGGATGACTCAATCAGTGAGATCTGCAAGTTCTAAAAAGTCAGCCTCTAATGTTAAGATATCCTAATTAAACAGCTGTGACTCAAATTCTGTTGTTTGTGACAATTTTTAGGTTCTGCCAGCAATGAGTCTCACACTGGAGTGACACAGAATGTGGAGTGAGAATCTGCACAAAGGATGACTTTAGGAGCTCATGATGCACTGGACTGGTTACATGCAGGACTTGGGCCAGCTTAGGTACAGAAGAATAGATGTGCATGTACTAGTACCATACATTGCTCATGACATTTCCTGCTTTTCTGAATGAATGAGGAATAGTTTCCTTTTATATTTTTCTATCATACACAGTAGATTAAAGTATTTAACTTGGACTTTTAAAAATTGTGTTTAGAGTTATACTTCTGACCATAGGATTAATCCACTGTCACTGTAAGGTCACCAACAGTAGTTGGCTGGAATTTATGTCAGTTTATGGTGATAAAGCTCACAGGACTTGTTTTATTATCTAATTAGAACCCTCTACTACTCAAAACAAGCCATATATAACCGAGAAAGTTCAAGTAGGTTGCTCAATGGTAGTGAAATGTAATTTCAGGTAACTATCCTGGGCTAATCATTTCATTTCACTTCCAGGTGTATTTGGTATTCAGAAAACAATGTATTAGATTTTTCCTCTATAGATTTGTTTTAGCAATGGAAGCAAGTACATTTTATGAAAAGAATATGAGCATACTCTGGTTACAGCTAAATCAGAAACTGCAAAAGATTTTTGTTTAAAAATAGCTCTTATGACATCTGATGTTAGATTTTGTAAATGTTTTTATTTTATCAACAGCACATGCCATATCAGGAGCGAATATGCTGACAATAGTGTCACATCAATGCAAAACACTGGGAAATGACTGCCTGATCCATTTTTTGGATTTATGATATTAAAATCAATTGTGAAATTTTGACAAGACATCAGAATTGTAGATGCATGAAAATAATTTTCTATGATCTTACTTGCAGTAGGTGTCATTTATCATCCCATAGACGTGAATTCCATAGCAGGCATCCATAGCCAAAATTAAGGTGAACCAACCCGTGCTGAGATATGAACCTGACTGGACTCTGTAAAAATACAACATACACAAAACAAACTGCAATGAGAAATTATCAACACTTTATCAAAGAAATCAAATCTATCGCCTGGGACAAAAGGCATTAAGAAGCTTGACAATCTGTCAAAACCATACAATTACTTTGAATTATTTTATAGATATGCTCCCATTCTTCCCAGCCTGGGGCCTCCAGCTATTGTCCACAGCAGAAAAAAAACATGTTAAATACCTGAAGTCAAACAATGCTTCTCCAGTAAAACAGAAAATAATTTATTTTCACATCTGAAAGATAGCAATTAGTGGAGTTTGTAAAATAAGATAAAGTTTGCAAAAACACAAAGTGTTGGAATTTGTCTTGTGCTCTCATGAGTAGGCACTATCTTCTTCTGCAAGCAAAATCTTAATCTGCAGTGGGCTATCCTCAACCTGAAAATTCAAACAGTAATGAAACTTCCAAGGATATTCTGGTACAAAATGATCAAATACAAGGTTCTGAAAACCAAAATTCTGTGCCTATCTCTGTACGTAATTTTGTGTTATCATTTTTCGAGCTACCATAGCAGAGAGAAAACCACACGAGGATAGTGCACACAAATGTTACCAATGGGGGATTGGGAGTCAATGGAGTTACCCAGATAACCTGGGCATACAAGACTCACTGCTTTCAAACCTCACCAGTAGGGAGAGCACACTCAGCCCTTACTGCTTATGAACTGGTTGGAGTCCAGATTTGTGCATGGTTGAGCTGGTGTGAACTTCTATCCCTGGCTTTCCTGAAATATCCTTTCCCTTGGGGGAACAGTTAAGAATCTCTTTAGTTGCTTTTGTAAAACTCATACAGGAAATAATAAATAAAGGGTTAACTTAAACTGAAGAACGACAAGTGGAAACTAAAGGCAGGATGTCAAACCCAGGTTTCATTAGGTGGAAACCAACTGTAATTGTGCTGCTTTTCTGGACATGTTTATAGCCATGAAAGTGTACAGGTATTTATCTGCCCCATCAGGATCTTCATCTCTTCAACCAGAATGTTCTGCCACTGTCTAGCAGGGAGAATTCCCAATCCAATTCATGTTATTTCAAAATAACATTCTGCCATGATAAAAGGCTGCATTGCTTCTAACTTGCTTTCTGCTCTTGCACCAGGAAAACACTGGCCTTGAGCTTTCAAAGGATTTTAGAATCATAATAACCATTTATAAGAACACGATGAAGATCAGGACCCTTCCGATAATGGATGTTTATTGGAGAGCACTATATTGACAGCAGCATCTGAAATTTGCTATACTCAGGAGGAAAAAGGAATTTTAAAAAAGAATTAATCAATATTTCATGTCTTGTTTTAACACCATTGGACCTCAGTCCTCTCATCTATATACTGCACTGGCAGGATAAATAAAAACAGCAGAGTGAGTTCCCAGGTACCTTCCCTGGGAGATGAAGTACATGACAGAATACAGATTATATACTTTAAACCAAAGCACTTATATTCATCCCATTTTTTCCTCTGAAGATACACAGGGATACGAGGGAATATACTTAAGCAGTGGAGATTCTGGATGATTTGGTAACACCTTAAAATTCAATCTGATACCATAAACATGCTTTCAAAATTCTAATGAAAGCAATATTAGAAATGCGAAAACAATTTTAGCTGTCCCTAAAAAGCCATAAATCTCCGAACACCTTTTAAAATATCATCCCATAAAACTGTAGTGCAAAGCAATGTCTCAGCCCTTGCTATTATGCTAACACTGTGCACTCAATTTCCCTCTCTACAGGAGAGTTTTACATGTTTCTTGGTCAGGGGGTTTTGAGACTCATTAGAAAAAGAGTTCCTCTTGCTACTGTAATTGCACTCAAATTTCAAATTTTACACATAGGAAATAAAAAAAATCCTCCATTTATGTGTAGCATAAGGCTATGTAACCACACAAGTCTGGGGGAAGAAGGACATTAATTCCAAAATAGAGTAAACAGGAGTTTGTTAAACATCATCTGCAGAACTACAGCAGGCAGATCCATTGTGATATACGTATGTGCAACAATCCCAAAATTGTTTCCTATGGCTCAGAGAGACTTTTTTTCATAGTATAAAATTGATGGGGTACCAGATCTGGACAGGAAATTGTCTCAACAGCTCAGGAGAAAATAATGCACTGTTTTTCAAAGTACACTTTTAAAAAGATGGCTTGGCTTTCAAGACATGATTTACAGCTGCATGCAGCAATGAAAGGGCAATGCTCACAAATAGTTACTTTGTTTACCTTAAAAATGGAACCTTATTTTGCATACTTCCTACTTTATTAGTGGTCTGAACGAAATGATAGTTATAGGTTGTAATTCACTCTGCTAAATACCATCCACCATTTCAGAAAAGTACATAGGCATATGCTTAACATTAAAGACATGAAAAGACCAGTGGAATCAACTTAGTTAAAATGCTTGAAACGAAGTATATGCTTGCTTAGCTTGCTCTTAGTGAAGGTTTAAGTGCTTAAAACGTCATTATTTAATCTCAGAATATAAAAGTAAGCTCCAAGATTAATAGTTACTTGAAAGTTTCAAGTCTCAAAACATAGAATTTGCATTTTTAGTAATGCCTTCCACAAACTCCAGCAGAAAGAACTGACTACAGTTTCTCACAACATGTTACAAAAGAGACTTGCATTCTATATTTCAGAAGAAAATAGTAAAATGCACTTTTAGGACTGCTAGAGTTGTAATACATGACACATAAAGCTTTAATTAAAATTTAGTTAAAAATAAAAGCAATTAGACAGGGCTCTTCAGCTTTACTTTCCACTATATATATTAAAAAAAAATAAAATAGAATAAGAAATTGATATAAAGAAGCTGGAATGGAGAATGCACCCTAAAAATGTTGACAACTGAAATTCATCTTCTTCGACATCTATAACTGTGCTTTGATGTAGGCTAAATGAAGGAAAAACTCATTCTTCCTGTCACTGGGGGTAAATGGAAGAACATAAAATATTTTCTTGGTGATCCAGGGCAGGTGAGTTCAAATCGAGTAAAAGTTTTGTTGTCACTTGAGTTCTGATTTTAGCGCAAATTCCAGGAAGTTCTTTTCTTCATTCAATTGTTCCAGGATTTTTTATGTGCACAATCAATTTTAGTTCTATGGTTCAATGGACTGTAATTTCCAGTGGGGACTTCAGTGGTAAAAAATAAAAATGAAAAAAACGTTTGTGAAGGCAGAGAAGATGTCTACACAAGCAATTGCATGTCAATCTGAATGCAGAAAAGAACTTAGAAGTCTATTTTTCAATTCCTTTGGGAGAAACTAGAGATCACAGAAGGTCAATTAAGAGTGTTAATTAAGATAAAACCGAGGAAATTTAGTACTTCAAAAAGCTATTAATTAGCAGAGAGCTTGCCAAAAGCATTAGATAGACACTTTTCCTTTTTGACTTAATTTCAAAATATTGCAGTAAAGTAAAATTCAACAGTGACAGATTGAAATGACAAAATTCTCCAGGCCAATTAATTGACAAAAAAATATATCCTTTCATAAAGGCTGTTTATAGAATCTAATCCTCAGATGACTCTCCTACCAAACTACTGAATCAGCAGCAGCTTTATTTGCAGCAGCTTGTCAGGCCTCTTGATTAATAAACAAGTATAAATAAGAGTATTGGTCTAAATAAGAGACCTATAATACACAGAGTAGAGGCTTTATAATGTGAGATGCCCTTCCAACAAAAAGGTTTGTTAAAATGATTCAAAATAAACAGAAATATTTTCAAAAATATGTCAGAATTAACTTAGGCTATGTTCAGGTAGAATTGTCTCTGGAACTTATTTCTATCTATGGTACGTCAAGAGACCATTAATCCTCTGGGAGGGGGTCAGGGTACTCTGGTTTTGCCTGGCACTCTGTCACCTGCCCTGTGTCAGCCTCACCTGTGACAGGTCCTTGGGAATGAGGGTAGAAGGTACAAGTCCCCTCTGCACTCCCTTGTTAAAGACAATCACCTTTTTTTCTCCCTGGGTTTCTGCTTTGCTGAATCACATTATATCGCCTTACAACTAAAAATACAGGAAATTTATCTGCCAGTGCATACTGGTGAGCCACTACCCAATTCTATACTAACCAAATTAATGCTTCCATTGTACTTATGTTGACTGAGACTTCTGGGGGGTTTTTTGGTTGGTTTTTTTTGGGTGGTTGTTTTTTTTTTTTTTTTTTTTTTTTTTTTTTTTTTTTTTTTTTTTGTTGTTGTTGTTTTTTTTTCCTGAAGAAGCATCTCTGAGTACAGCTGCTGTAAAACTCTTCTGCTTTGCCAAATTAAACACCCACATTCCCCAAGTCACAGTTTTGGTCTATGCCTTTCTCTTCACATCAGATGTAGGTTTGTAAATGACAGACTGGAATGAGCTGGCAGAAAAATGCACCCACCCCTGAGAGAACAGCAAGGCTCTCACCTCTCCTCTGAGGAGCACATACACTTGTCTTGCCAGAGAGCTGTTTTTTTGAGAGGGGTAAAGAAAGCACCTCTGGTACAGGAGGAGGGCAAAACTCTAAATCCTGCAGAATATCTGCTCTAGCCTGGATTTATTTCCGTTTTCTCTAAGACATGGTACTTTGTTGCTAATTATTTCATTACATCCTTTCAGAAGTAAAAAGAGCACAAGAAGAGCAAAGAAGATGCAAGCAGAGAGAATTGATTTTAGCTGGTAAAAATGGTTGCTATTTCTGCATTATAAAGATACCTGTTAGGCAGCCATTTATCATAATTATTCATTCTTTTGTACATGTCTGTGTGTGTGTGAGTGTATCCATGTTTGCTCTGCATTCCATAATGGTGCAGGACATCTAATAATAAACAGCTGTGCCCCTCTAGCAGTGAGCACACTGTCTCACACATCCTGCTTCAGGTCATTCTGAAAAGTGAAACATTTATTCATGGACAGATGTTTTATTAGCCATCATGTATAGTTTTATGCAAAGCTCAAACAAGTGGAATGCATTATGAACAGCACAGACCACATTCCAGATTCAGGCAGTGACTGTGCCCAGCAAGATCTACCTGGGTATGGAGAAGGGATGCACTCCAGCCAGCCCAAACTCTTGGTAGATCATCCCTATTGTGAATCCTGAAAAGAAGCTGCAGTTGGATGGCATACTGTTCAATTAATCTCCAGAAATATTTGCTTTCTGGTTATATTAATACTGCACCAATGGAAGACAGGGACAAGAGTCCATTTCAGTTCCACATGAATTGGTAGATGAATTTCTTACAGCTACTGGGCTTCTACAGGTCGCACTGAGTCTTCAGATAAGAACTGTGGTCTTGGTGCAAACTGTTTATAGAACAGTAAATCCCAATTTCAAACTTTTTTCCTTCCCCACTCTCTCTTGTTTCCAGAAATACATATTTTCTTGATTTCTCTTGAGTCAAGATTCTTTATTTCCTTTTCTTGAGTACAGGCTGTGGTTGGAGCCACAGCCCATGCTATTGCCTGCACTCAGGTTATCAGCAGAAGATGCCTTTTGTGAGTGCCTGGGTTGCTCCTGTCCCCTGGGGTCTGCAGTTGAGCAGTTTATGCACAATCACAAACAACCTCGACCTCCTGCAGCTGCACCGTGCAGAAAGAAGGGCATGGCTCCACACATCTCCATTTGCACTTGGATTTTGTTGATGAACAAAATGTATGTTTGAATCAGGACAGGATGCACAGAAATGTCACCCATTACAAACATGCAATTATGTTTAGAACAAAGGAAAACTAAATTCATGTAATCAGGTTTGGGGGCTAAACTGTTGGCATCTTTACACAGCCATTTTTCAAAAATCACCTGAGTAAAATTCATGCCATGCTTAGGAAGACTGTTTATCAGGAAATGCAGCTCCTCTGGTCAATGGCAGCAGAGCACTTGCTCCACAGGACAATTACTTATGCTCACAGTGGTTGAATCAAATGGCAGGTGATGCCAAAATTTCCCTGGTTGTGGCACCATGGTGCAACCCTGTCCCACTGTTCCCCACCTCTTACTAGACTATGCTGGGCTGAAGACTTACTGCAATCCCTGGTGGCTGTGACAAAGGGAGTGACAGCTGAAAGCCTGGCACAGGTTTCAGGGCTGGTGCCACAGTTGTCTGTAGGGCAGCTTTATGTGCTCTCCTCTTCACCAGTAGCTGCATCCAGTTTGCTGAGTGCTGGTTCAATATTTTCACACAGCGTGAAAGGGAGTAGAGAAGGATTTAGATTTTCATCCTTTGTAACCAAAAATGAATCAAAACTAAAAACTGTGCCAAGTGGAAGAAAAAAGACAACAGGGCCTTTTCCCTGCATCTCCATTTAAATCAATATTTGCTGTCTTGGGTCTGCACATTTTTCTACAGGGAGGATATAAACTAAACAGAGCTGCAGTTAATCCAGGATCCCTGAAGAGATTTAATTAAGGAGGCTTTCCCACCCTTTTCTTTTGGTATTAAAGGGCACTCACTACTCCTAGCTGCATATTTTAGTGAAATGTATTGTAGGTGAATACAGAAGAAATTTCTTGATTAGCTCTTACCGTCTCAATACAAGATACTGAAAGGAGTTCATCTAACCTTGTCTGAAAGCAGCTTAAATTTTTCATAAAAACATTTCTTTTAGGTTTGGTCGTTTTTATGTTGAAACTGAAAACTTGATGCAACTTTGTATTTCTGTGACACTGGGATGTGAGAGAGGCTTTTATAAAGATATTTTGTTTTACTGCTATGGTGAAAATGAAAGAATAGCTAGCATGGGATTGTACTCTAACTCTGTTCATTTAAGAGGGAAGAACACTGGACCAGATACTCAGCTGACAGAACCCACACTGATGTACATCAGCTGATACCCTTTCAAATTTTCCACAGTCTGCAGTTATTGTAATAGTTCAAGCACTACCTCTTTGATATTGATGTGGAAGGGAAGGTGATGATACATTGTTCTTCACACATTTCACATTTATCTGAGAACTTTGCTTTTTACCAGGATTGATGCCCATATGAAAAAAAGCTTATGGAGGGCCAGAATGTTAACTGTAAGTTTTTCTTCTGAACAGGTAATATTCACTGGAAAAAGAGAGCTCAAACTCCATAGATTAGACCTTCATCAGTGCACATTCCTCTATCAGCAACTCTTCTCCCCCCAGCCCTGGTATTCAGAAGAGCATTTCCAAGTATTCTAAAATTCATTCCTAATTTGTTGCTAAATTACTAACTGATTATTTACATTACAGCAGCACTGTGAATCCTCACTGTGCAAGGCACTGTACACACACAGCAGTTCGTGAACCAAGGAGCTTATCATTCAAATACCCAAGAGAAACAGATCCTTTGGAGAACGTACCTGTCCTTACCCCTTGCACTGCACCACATCACAGAGCCACGTTCTCTGGAAGTGCATCTAGAGCCACAGAGCTCTTCTCTACACTGCCTGTTTGCACTAACCAAAAGTTCATCTTGGATTATGGAACATCAATATTTTTAGCAAAAATGAAGTCTTAAATCCAGACAAATTATTCTGATAAGGAAAAAGGAGGTAAAAATAGAACTTGCGTGGGTCTGAATTTTAATGCAATTGCAAAAGGCCATAAAGTAACCCATCAGTCAAGCTTTGAAGATTAACTGCTAATTAACACAGATGTTGCCTTCCCTTTTATTACTGTAACTTTCTCCAGATTAACTTTTCCTTAAAGTATAAAAGGAACAAAATATTTCTCTTTGCTCTTTTTTCTTTTCCTTTTTGCCATACATTTTAATGAAGCACACATACATATATGGGTGCCATATTATGGTTTAGTATCAATATTAGGGTCTTGCTTACTATCTATTTTCCATCAAAAAGGATCAAGTCTTTCACTGCTTTCTTAATTAACTCACCTCTGTCTAAATATCAAGAAAGAAGCAAATAATCCTCATATCTGAGCTACTGAAACTTCCTCTAACTCCTCCACTGCTTGGCTTACATAGCAGGTTGCTTTCTGAAGGGCATCTTTTGCTCATGCACATTGTGGGCAGGAGAGGTTGAAGTCTAATTGAAGCCTCACATCAAGAATAGGGTCCCTAATCCCGAGGGCACCCAGGATTAGCTTTTGTCATTCCCCTTCTGTTCCCCCAAAGTCACTATATTTATGCAGCAGGGTCTTCTGAGAGCCAGATGCCAGCAGCCACTGGTTCTGATAGCTACCCTGGAGGCAACACCTTGATTGCGGGCAAACACATTTGGCAGAACCAAGAATGGCACAAGTTCCTCTCTCAGATGGCATCCTTTAGAAAATGCATGGCATAGCAAAGAGTTCAGAAAAGCAGGAGACTGCCACAGAGAAGCTCACAGGAAGAGGAACCAGGGGTCACAGTTCATTTCCTACTATCCCACTGAACAGATTCTTCAACACTGGACAATTTCAGAATATATTATTCCAATATTCATTGAATAGTCTGCAGGAGGTTAATAATACAAGTGGAAGCTTTGAGAAAAATCTCCATACTTATTAGAGTGGCAGTTAAATGCTTGAAACCAGAATTTTTATGGCTTCTCTGCTATCAACTGAAGTAGCAAATTAGTTAATTTTCCAAGTCTTTCGCAATCCAGCTTTTTGAGAATAATAAACACAAGAATCATCATACTAATCACCTAGGCAGCTCACTGTCAGCCTAAACTAATGCCTAGGTATCAAGAATGGTGAGCACTTCAGCTAGCACCAGGAACAGATATTTACAGTGAACCCGAGTGAAGTGGGATTCATGAAGTGGGACAGTGGTCCTTTGCTTTATAAACAAATGCTCTCATTTCTCTTCCACATTTTACTGCTCTTAGTAACATCATCTTCTCAGCAATTCCCAGTATCAGCTAGTTAAGAGTTGGCAATGTTACCACAGAATTGTGCAGGCAAGCAGCTCCTTGAAGGCCACACATGTGACAGGACCCATCAGAGGAGCTCCTGGCTGCTCCCCTGGCACCAAGTTCAGGACATCACAGTTAATTAAATTTTTCTCGACAAGATTTGCATAACAAACATTAAAAAAAGTTAATTCATTACAACTGGAAACTGCAACCCGCTTGCCACAATTTAGCTGACTCAAGTCTAGACTACATCCTCTTGGCCCCAAACTGTAAAACCTAGAACTGACTAAAATCTGTTCTATGGTTACATTCCAGAGAACCTCAGGTAACAGTAGGAGCTACACTACTGGAAGGAATTCCACATTAAAAATTAAAAGTTCAATCACACACAATAGCAGAGATAGTGTCACAATTAGCTTTACAAAACAACATCATTCTTTATAAAGCTCTTTCTTTGCCTCTTCATGCTATGTGCCTGATAAGCCCTTGCCAACAAAGACATTATACTAATTACAATTAGTTATACAAAGTGTAGGACAACTTAAATGATTTATTGATTTTTTTTCCTCACAAAATAAATGTTATTTTGAATTCCAAATATACAGTAAGAAAAAATAAAAGAGAAACCACAGATGGCATGTTCAGTCCAGACACGTATGAATGTGAATATACTTACAGGGACACTCAATCCATTTAAAACTTTAATCTTTTCCCTGGAAAAAGCATTGCAGAGTAGGTTTTATGCAATTAAATTCATTTTTCCCTGAGCAGAGACATTTAAGGTACCAAACCAAGAGCTGAGCTGTTTTAAAAAACCCCTTAGAATAAAGAGGATCTTCCACCAATTTTTTTCTTAATGTCTTCAGGTCAACAAATAAAAGTATGCACATTTGTCATGCAATAATAATGTGGCACTATGTTTGCTTTTGATATAATTATTATCCACATGCAATCTGAAGACATAAAAGAATCTCAAGTTGTATTAAATAACTTTCTGTGTTAACTATCCAACTGTGGTAATGACCACTTCATACCTAGGCATGCAAATAACAAATCTTTCTGCTTCAGTTCTTTGGGAACTCTTTCTAAGAACTACTACAAGACCCTCCTTTGTCCTCCATCCTGCAACATCCTGTTACCATACTGAGATTTTGCTTCTCCTGTGAATATCTTCATTGTTCAAGTGTATTTCCAGGAAGGATTTGTAGCACTGAGACTCTGAGCAGAACACAGCACTTGATCCTTCAGGGGAACCCTCTCATAAATTTATTCTGATCTCCTCTGAAGTTCCAAAAAAATGCCTAGACTCACTGAAAAATGAAGAGCTGATCCAGTCTGATGTTCTCCCAGTCCTTTTGACATGCCCCATCTCCAGAGTGCCAATGCACTCAAGCACTTAGATGTAAACCTTCTGTGACACAGGCAATGAAGGTACACAAGAGGAAAGGCTTAGACACAACTGGCACCCCCAGAAAGCAGCAGGTTTACTCCCTGTTCTCTGAGTGCCTTTTGCCATTACACCAACCATTTTGTCCTCAGTCTTGTCAAGTGAAGGCACAGCACTTAGGAAAAGACATTTCTCTTTTTTTCTGGTCTGCAAGTCAGCATTATCTGATTAGGTCTACTTCCTAGGGCTTGTTCAGTCTCGCTTATCAGACACACTGGAAAATATTTCCAATAATAAGCCAGCAGAAATCTGCCTTCATATCTGGTGTCAGGCTACACATAACAGAAATCTTTTCATTTTAGTTTTAAAGTATTGCTTCATTCAACAAGCCGACTGCTGGCTGACACACAATCTAACCTAAAGGCTATGGATCAGCAGGTAAATGCAGAAATTCTATTAGTTTTCAGACCCGAGGTTTACGCCTTTCATTTCAAATGAAATCAAAATCCTACACATGAATAGGTAAAGCACAGAGTAAAGATCCTTTCTTAAAACCATCCATTACATATCACATGAGCGCAAGGAAGGAAGCAGTTCCTGCATCTTGTAGATACTGTATTTCTTGTGCTCAGTGGCTCTGGCAAGGAGGTAAATAGCAGACATAAAAGAGATCCATTCTGAGGAAAAATTAAAACCATGACGAACATTATATTGGGCAATGTGAAATCCTGCAAAGGTACAAAGACAGGTATAGTCAGATATGCTTGGCATTAACAAAACCTCTCCAAGCTTGTATAAATTTGACTTCCTTACCTAAATCCGATTTTAAAAGTCATAATCAAACTTGTCTATGCTTTCAAGGTTTTGGAAATGAGCATCCTCTTATAGGACCAGAAGCAGGAAATAGTGCAAAAGTGCATGTTACAAAGCATTCAGAATATTGAGGAGAATATTTATTTTTCCAAACTGAAAGAAATGCCAGCAACAAAGGGAGTTTCATTTCTTTGTTCTTTCTAGAAGTGTACACAACCAGCTTAATATATATACACATATATACATATCTCATATGTATATATATGTGTCTCATCTATGTCATATATACATGAGATTTAGGAATGATTGACTCCTAACTTCATTTTACTGTTTGCTCTAAAGAGATATGTTCACTGGAAGTTCTCAGAGCATAGGCATCAGCATTTTGGCACTCTGTATGGACTGAATCCCCAAAATAACAGCAGAGAGCATAACTCACTTCTGGTCTGCTTCTCCTTCCCAATGGTGGATCATGATAGTCTTAGAGCAAGAAAATCAATTGTGATTACATGGTCACGAATATGATCACACAAAGAGTGGTTTGGATGTTTTTGCTGTAGGTCCTATTCCGTGTATTCAGTTTAGGAAATTGTTACATGGCTTTGCTAATTTTTCAGGAAAAAAATATAGAATAAAAGCACGGCTTTTTGTTCCTTGAAAACTTAGCTGTAATATTTGTCTTTGGAGTATGACATTGAACAGTAAAGAAACTTGTTGGGCTCCCTCTTTTTCATTATATAAGCCTTATACAATATATAAAGCCAGATCTTTCATTTGTACTTTGGGTTTATTTGTATTTAATCTGCATTTTCTCCTGGCAATAGGTTTAATAGCCTCTAGTTACATTTTGTGCTGATGCTATCTTATATCTTGATGAGAACAAGAGAGCTGGTATTCATTATCATAGCTCTTAGCTATAATAATACATAGCTCTCATTCATAGATATCCTTTACATTTTCTCTAGGAGAGGTAGAACTGTAGGTGTCACACAAATTCAAAGACATGTTACATCAGCTGGCCTAGAGGGAAAGCAAACAAAACCATCAAGATGCAATGTTCAGGTCCAGCACTCCCTAGAGTCCAGTAAGTCAATTAAATCACATCTTATGAAGAAATAAAAAGAACCCAAACATGACAATTCTTGTTTATCTCACAGATTATAACAGAAATGATGCTTTATCTTGTCCTTTTGACAAGGTCTAATGGCAGCTCTTCTGATTCTGCACAAAAATTTTTGACAAGGAAATAGTGCTCTGTACTCTTCAGTCAAAAGCTGACCTAAATGGTGTTTTAAAAATAACATTTTGTTGGGTTTTACTAAACCAGGGCTGCACAAAGCTAATATAACATGTAAAATATAAATATAAAATAGGAAATATATAAAATATAATATATAAATATAAAAATAAAATATAATATAAAAATATAAAATATAAAATCTCAGCTGGCACCATTGCTTATGTAGTACCTTTCACCACAACATTTTTAGAATACATGCACGCTGACAAATGCAGCCACTTGCACATCGCAATGGTAGAGGACAATTTAGGATGAGGATGAAGAACCATGTATCCAGTGAACTCCCCAAAAATATGGGAGATTTTTGTTCAATGCTGGCAAGAGTTGAAGGCAAGAGGGAATACTGCTATGGAGCAGTTTCCCAATGCAGTCTTGAATTACCTTGGAAATTGCTCACCTAAGTATTGACCAGATCTGACTACATTTAACTTGTTTGATCTGATGAGATCAGGTTGTATGGCTGCAAGTTTGTGATAAGAAGCCAGTGGTAGAAATTGCAAATCTCAGAAAAGCACAACCCTAAACTGCTCATATGGAAATTATTCAATATAAACAGGTGGTTTCTTCTTGAGCTGCTCCTATAATATTCCATATCCATGGATCATTATGGAAACCACGTGCATGTATAGATTATTACCACATGAAACAATGAAGATGTCTTACATCCCCTCCTAGGTTTGCCAGCATTGCTCAGGGGTTTGTTATTTGAGAGCAATGCCATTATCCTTTATCTTTATGCCGTGCAGAATTGCCCTCCCTTGTGCAGTATTCATTATTCCACACTTTGTCATGCACTGCCTCTGCATGTGTGTGTAACACACACTGACTGCACCCACTGGTTCACAGGTGCCACAGACACACTCTGCACTCCATCCATCAGAGTACTCCTCACCCTCACAGGGCAAAGCAGCACACTTACACCAGTGTATACATTAGAAGATCACACTCTGTAAACACTGAATGATTTTACTGGTGACATTATGACTTTGTTTTCCATCAGTTTGTTCCTAAGAGGATGTAAGAAATAAAAATGCATTTGTGGGGAAAGGAGTATAAATAAAGCTATTTTATAGATTTCAGCAATTGTTCAAAAGCTTGAAAATAACAATACAGGTGTGGAGGGAGAAGAGAGAACATCTTCAATTGAGATAATTCAAGTTTGCCATTTACTTGTACAAGTATTACCAGAGAGCTGCTCTTCAACCAGGGAGCTGTCACTTCTCTGAACTTGACAGAAGCTTTGTTCTTTTTTACCTTTGTCTTTTTATTTGATTTCTCTGAGTGCAGGCAAAGGATTGGTTTGAAATCATGTTTTTTCCCCCCACTGTGGAACAAGTTGCCCACCTCTAACTTATAAAATACAACATAGACTAGGCAGACGCCATAACATTTAAACAGAGTTTACAGAGGCAACCAGCAGAAAACAAGCAACTGGAGTGGAAGTATTTTGCACAGAGCAGTGCTTGAAAAGATGCTAGATATCATCTCCCTCAGTCCTCAAATACCACAGTAAATGAGCACATAACTCAAACCTCATTTCTCCCAGGAACATTTTAAAAACTGTCTTTGCTACTGATTTCTGGAGTTTCCCTTTAAGAAGAGAGTCTGGGATGAAGGCATTACAAATATAAGATTATCTCCTCTTGATAACTTAGTTTGCTAGTGCATAAATCATATGAAATGTGATTCTGAATTGCATGAATGCATGAAAATTAACCATGGGAAAACACACTGCAATCCAGAGGTGAAATCTACATTGGCAACATGTTCCTTTTAAAGCAGTTTGATGCTGCACATAAAAAAGCCCTCATAGCTTTATGAAAGGTAAGTAAGGACAAATATTATCATCAACAAGCAGAAAGGCTAAACCTGGGGTGGACAAAGCCAGCCCTGTGCAGCTCAGCTCCATCTATGCTGAGCTCAGGTACCATCCCCAGCCAGCCCAGCAGCCTGTCAGACCCTGCCCTGAGCTGTGGGGTACAGGATGTTACTGCTCCAGCTGTTGGTCAACACCAAACAGCTGGAGGTGGTTGATCCCACACAGTTCTGGAGCACACACTGCAGGTCTCTAAACCTGCTCTGAGCAAAATAACCAGACCAGACCAACTCCTGGGCCTTGGAAGCACAACAGCAGGGGCAGCACAGTCAGGAGGTGGCTGTGTCTCAAAGCAGCGCAGCCAGGAACGTGAATCTTGGCTCTCCAGGGGTGTGCACTTGTAAGCCCTGCTAAAGCATCTTCCTAGAATTTCTATTAATAGGAGACTGGGAAAAATAAACCCACCAGGAGAGAGCAAAATATCTGGCCTTGTGATTTGGGATGAGTAAATAGCTTCAAAATGGCCCTTTGCCTATAAAGACAATTCTTGGAACCACATCTTTTCCAGCCTGGATTGAAGAATGCCTGTTATTCAGATACAAAGATCATCATTGTAATGGTAATTTCTCTGCCACTCCAGGAGCCTGAGTAGCAGACTCAGCTATGATTAAATCATTCAATTCACCTCTTTGTATCTTTTACCTGGCATGATATTGTTATTTACCTGAACATGGCTATAAACCCTCACAATTCAAACATTATACAATGCAACAGACTACTGCCAACCTGAGACAAGACCACCAGTAAAGCACTCCTCCCTAAGCAAATAATGCTGTGAGCTTCTCAGTACTTTGCCTTAGGTGCTTAGCTTTGTTCAAAAATAACAATGAAAAGAGGCAGAAAAGATATTTGACAAAGTGGTGAGGTGGAGGCTTACATTAAGATGGATTTTCATTCGGTAGCAGCAGGTTAGAGAGGCACATTCTAGAAAATATTTTTTTCTTCTTTTGTCTTCTTTTCAAGAAAAGAAAGCGTTTCAATCCAAATTAATTTTAATCAAATTTCCATTAAAATGAAGTAAAATTATTTATGTTCTTTGTGATCTCTTTTGGTTTTTGGTCTGACATTAAACTGCACTGTGCTTATATCTGAATGACTTTGTGGATAAAGAGCTTCAACTGCCCAAGAAATAAGAATTAGAATTTGCACAAAGTTGTATTGACTTATTACATTCATTCACATTTTGGAGAGCTCCAAAATAAACAACAACCTTCTGGGCTTTGTTCCAAGTACTTCCTGCAAACAGAATTATTAAACTATTCACACACCTGTGAAAGCAGCAGGCACTGGTTGGTTAAAGCATGGTGCTGGTAATGCCAAGGCTGTGGGTTTAATCCCTGTATTAAAGGGACACTCATGCTAAGAGTCCCTTCCAACTCAGAATATTCTGTCATTCTGTGATTCTGACTTAGTAACTGAAGCACATGGAAGCTGTCTCAGATATCCAAATCTACTCATGGATAACACAGCTGTACTCTCACCATCTCCAGACTCATAGTATCAAGAGTAAGCTGGACATCAACAAGAGATAAATCTAATTCCCAATCAATTGCACTGACAGTGCACCACAGACTGCAGGACAACAGGAAGACAATGTGCTTGGCAAATACAGGTTCCAGAGACAAGTTAGGGGATATCCCACAGGCCATACACAGGCAGTGGCAACAGGGCTACTGGTATGGAATTTGTCCCAGCAGTTCTTGAATGACTCCCTTATGGGTGGGCAATGAGCCAGCAATGTGCAATTGTGGTGGCAAAGCAAATGGAGGTCCATCTAAAAAGTGAAAATCCCTGTCTGCTGCTGCCCCCAAATCTCATAACTAAGTGGGATGTATGCTTGGTTTTTGTATGCAAAGAAAAACCTTCATCCTAGCCTGAATGCATAGAGAACTTTTCAGAGTACAGAATTTCAAACAGGATTAAACCCCAGTAAATCCTCTTTTGCTGTGCAGACTGTCCTTTTACTGAACACAGGTTTGAAATATGGGGAAGCTGATTTCCCAGACTGCCATCCTTCATTGGCTCAAATTCTCACAAAGGTTTGTTTTCTCAGCCAGCCCTGCATATTCCTCCCTGTAATGAGTGCAACTGTACTACAAAACAGCCCAAAAATGATTGCCTTTTCACAGGATCCAGGCTCCTAGAAATGTGAAATAGAAAAGAGACAGATATTGTTCAACCCCATCTCCCAAAATGGTGCAAAATTCCTGTCAGTAAATTGGCCTAATGCTCCCAAGGATTCTGCAATTCTTGTTCTCCATATTGTACAAAATGTTGTTTTCAAACAAGTTTGAGTAGATCCTCAAATATTTAAATAAATTGGTCTGGAAAGGACAAGTGATCAGCTGTGAAGGCAAAAGAAAATAACCAGTTTTTATTACAAAATTTATATCCTAAATTTAGCCTACATGGCACCCATGAAAGAGCAAGAGCCTCACCTGAAGTAACAATATCTTACTGAAAGAAAAAAAAGTAGTGATGGTCCTTTTCTAAATTCTAGCAAGAGGCAGAAATTATTCAGAAGAAAAACAGTGCAAGTGTCATAAATATTGCAAATATTTCTTTAGTATGAAGCAGAAATTATTTTATAGCTTTCCTGTGAGAAAGTCTGAAACTCATTTTCTTTTTCTGCAAAGAGAAGTAAAAATATTCTGGAAGTGTATAACTATTATGCTCTAAAATATGTATTAGGTACCGAGATAAACTCTCCTAAGAAAACAGTAAGAAAACAATCTATTCATGAAACTGCACATCATTACTGTTCTGGTTTCTTCTGGAATAAAAATTCGTATTACAGCAATTAAAAGGATGAAACCCAGAAATTAATTAATTAATTTGTAAGGGCAAAGGAATAAAAACCTAGATGTATTCCCGTGGGATTTGCTGAGCCATTTTGCACCTTCTAAGTCATCTGCCAAGAAAAGGTCACTTGAACTAATCCATGCTTACACCTTGGCATCTCCCCTGAAACATGTCACCTCTCCACTGCAGAGGTATTTCTTGCTGCCTATGACACTAAGCCTCAGAAACAAGCCAGACTTGATCTAAATGGAGGTGTGACTGGTGTGCATTTCACAAGGTAACACAATCTATACACTGGGTGTCTCAGGAGACCAACAGTCCAACTTCCTTTGGAGTATTTCCCTCTTCTGTCTACCTTTCAAAGCATTCCTCCTCCTGACACAGTAACTGCGGTGGGGAAAAGAAATCATCAGTACAAGTCAACATCAAATAATTAACTTTTGGGATAAAATCAAAGGAAAGTTAAATGTATTTGCTTATGCTCATTTTCCTGAAATTCAGGGCTTAAACATTCACCACTAGTGGAGAATTCATCTTCTTCTGGTCTCCCAGGCTTTCCCCACACAAAGCTGTCTCTTTGTAAACTGGGAATCCTGAAATCTCACAGAGAATGCCTGGCAGCAAACAAACAAATGAAACAATAGATCACAGAATAAAAGCAGCCATAAAAAAAAACCCCTCATGTATAAAAATTAGTTGTCAGAGAGCTGACAACTCCATTCTGTCTTCCTGTAACTTGTAACATGCAGGAAACAATCCCTTCACATTTATCACTATTTACCAATACTACTCTCTGAGGTCTCAAAGCTTGGACCAGCTACAATTGCCACCCACTCCATATTTACAGAATCCATCTCCTTCTCCTGCCATCTGTTCTTTGTCCTGGATTAATAATGATGTATAGGGCAATATGGTTGTTACCTGCTCTGAGCACTGCCCCCAGGATCTCAGCACAGGTTTCAGCAGAATCCCTACTGAGAGGCTGTGAGCATCATCTCCAAATGCTTGGTGTGAAACCACTGGAGCACAGAGGCAAGTTTTAGGACTAGTGCAATTTCTGATGCTGTTATCACTCTTTGTTCAATGGTGGAAGATGGTTTCTCTTATATTTTTTATCACTACGATGCTCCAAAGCTCCATTTGTTATCAACATACCTAGTCAGTAGTGACCTCTGATGGATAACACACGATCATGTTTTAAATTTGGACTTCAAAAGGATACTAAGATTTACCTCTGAAAATTAGGCTTTGATTGGTCTATTTGGGAGTATTATCTGTGATAAGACATGCATTTTAGACTCTTGAAGAAACCTGACAGGTGCTAGACATAGGAATTGTAATTTTCCTCTGTGAGTCCAGCTCCATTACACACATTTTCAGATCCCATTTTTTAAGCAAAATCCCTGTTTAAAAAATAATTTTACAGGTTTTAAGATGCCTATAGTCATTTATTCAGAATTTTTCCTTTTTATTTCAGTCAGATATTAATAGAACAGCAAAGAAAAATCTTCCTGTGGTTCAAAGAACTCATTTCTCTCTATATCTGTCTTTGCTTACATGTGAGGGGGGAAAGGCTCTGATAATCTACAGTACAAGCAAGAAATGTGACAAAGGAAAACTTATCTTTTAAAATGCTCTCCCATTTTTACTTCAGGTGAAACAGGCATTTTATATGCTAGAGGCTGCTTTCTGTGTAGCCTGGAACAGCAAAGAGACCCAGCATGCTAAATATCACATATAGAGCCTGAATCATAACACAGCAGCTTAGTTACTATTGGAAAATCTGACAACTTGAGGCAGATGGACAGAAATAGAAGTTTAACCAGGTTTGAAGCTAAAAATTAAATACCAGTGAGACTACTTCTTAATGTTTCCAATATTAAAAATGCCAAATAATTTACAGAATCACAAATTTTGAAAAACTAGAGTGAGGACAACATATGCAGCAATCCACAGAAGACTTAGCCTTGCAAACAAAGTTGGTGAGCATTTTTGCTCACAGGAAAAGCATCTTAGTTTGAATTTGTATGATAAGTAAATATTCCCACTTCTCTGCTGGTTTGGAAGAGAGGTTAATAGAGGTGAAACATTCAACCAACATCTCTAACATAGACATTTTTCTGTGCAGAAAATCATTATTATTCCTACTTCATGATTTATCAGCCTGGATGTAAGATCTGCAAAACAGAGAAAGGTTTACAAATGTAAAAAATTCCTTTTTAGAGCAAAATAGTGTTACTTATTAATGTTTCTGATCAGAAAGTACGCTAGGGCAGTAATTTCATTGAATAATCAGAGACCAAGTCATCACCTCTCTCTCTCTCTCTGCTGAGATCAAAGCTGGGATTTGCAGATCTCATCCACTGAGGCTTGGATTGTCAGACCTATCAAGGCTGGTAAGATTCAATCCAAGCAGTTATAACATTTAAGTGGGTTCTATTTTTGTTCAGCTCGAATTAACTGTCTGAAAGATTCATTACTTACATTGTTCAAGGCCCTGAACAAATCTGAATTAACTTTGGTGGTTCATTTTCGTAGGACAGAGCTAGTTTGTACACAAGTACAAGCTGAATTTTACCAGTGACCCAGGTGGATTTGATATGCACAAGACAAAGAAAACTCAAGGTACCTGAGCATATTAATACCAAGTGTGTGGAGTATTGTAGCTTAAAAATCTTTGATGTTAATAGCATGAGTGATAAAATATGGGTCTAATCAAAATGACTCAGTATTGCACATTAAACCCTGCAGTACCCAATTACTCATTGCTGTTTCTGGTGAGAAATGTGATATTCAAGGGTATAACCTAACCTGCAGCCATAAATAACATATATATTAAAAAGAACAGGTTGATGGCAGGGCTACTAAATGCTGTTCTTTAACTTTGTGATCCTGGCTTTGAATTCAGGGGTAGCAGTAGCAGTGCAGTAGTTACACAGTATGATGAGGTCTGCACAAAGTATGATGGACTACACAAAACCACAAAGTGGTCGTGCTTGTCAAATGCAACATTAATAAGCTTGGGCTTGTTATGGAGATGATATTTCTTTAAAAAAGGACTCACATGTTTTGAACTTGTTATTTTGATTTATCTAGGAGTCTCTTCTTGATTTGCCTTGAAAAGCCTTACAAGGGACAGCAAGAGAGTTTTTTGGGATGTCTTGTCACAGGAAAAGGCTTAATCATACTGTCCACCCACTTTGCTAAATAAGCAACCTGTCATGCTTGTATTAATTCAATCAGGCCAAAGATGAAATTCATTTTGAAGCTCATATTTCAGCATTTTTTGTCTTGAACCAATTGAACTTGTTGTGTACGAACACAAAGCTGTCTGTCATAGACAAGGAAAACAGTTTTTTTAAAAAGAAGAAAAAAACCCTGTCAAATACTTTGGGTTAGGATCTTTTTTTCCCTTTCAGTCCAAATAAGTGCCTGTTTTGTGCTGAGAGATTGGTACAACACTTCATCCATTTCAAACGAGAGCCTGCTTTATGAACTCATGGAGAATGGCTATTTTATACAGCAACTTGCAGATATGATCCTCTGACAAGCAGTGCTCATTAACAGAGCATCAGCTGGCTCAAGCAGTAGTCTTGGTCGGTACTGAAGTAAGTCAGAGCCTTGGGGATTTTAACACCATTTGTTCAACAAACATTCTGCCCAGCTGAAAAAAAAATTCCAATTTAAAAATAAATCTTTTGTAATGGGCTCAAGGAAATGTATGGTATGGGAGGATTGAGAAGTTATCTATTATACAGGCATTCTGTTCACATCCACGATGATTCTGCCTTGATAAACGAACAGTGACACTATTGGCAAACCTGGGATTTGAAGTAATGGTTCATTAATGCAACTGCACACTAAGTAATGTACTTGGGTGTCAGCATTCTGCTGGGTTTCCTTCCTCATTGTAATACTCTTTTTCCTTCTGGATATGCTTAAAAAATACCCTGTCACTCTGTCAATATATTCCTTTGAAAACTGTCACCATGGGCTGTGAGCGTGGTGTGCGTGTGTAACTGTGCATTGACACATGCATTGGCTTGATGCATTCTGGTGATGCGAGTTCAGTCTCCTGTAGAGATCCAAATTATGATACGATTGCACTGAGCTTACAGACTTCCCTCATTCTGGGATGGAGATGGTGTGAGGAGCTAAACTCACAAAACAGAGCAACACACTCATACTGCATGGGCTGAATAGCTCTTTCAGCTGCACACAGAGAATACCTTGCTTCTCCTTAGAGGAGTTCACAGATTAGATATGGCTGAGCTGGGGACGTGGGGTATTCAGTTCCTCCCCCCCACTACCACAATCCTTCTCCTTCTGACTAGAGAATCCCTCTCCTCCTCCTTCCATTCTTTCTTCCGTCCTTCCCTCTGTATTCAACAGCTCCCACACCTGCCTGTCAGGGACCAAATGTTTAATGCAATGGTTTGTATAGTCCATGGCTCTGCTCCAGAAAGGTGAATGCTCAAAGGCCCTGGCAAAAACATTTTGATAGATCATTTAGAATTTAGGATCTATTTGCAAAAACCACAATTGGAATTGGTACTGTTGGTATGGCAAGGTGTTAGAGTGCCAATAGAGTAAGGCAGGCTTCAATATCAAGGGGAACAACATCCAAAAGGGACAGACTTAATAATTCCTTCCATCTGCCACCTATAGATGACAGAAGGCTGATCAAGCCATCTTTGTGTGATCAGAGGGGAAAAGCACATTTTGAGCACAATTATGAATCACCAATTTTAACTATTATCATATTTGTCAGCAAGAATTGCTTGCTAGTCATTGGATGGCTTACACGAATTTATTGTGTGAAGAACTCAGAAAAGGTGTGTGTAATTGTTTTAAACATGTTTCATTAGTTTTTAATTTGTAGACTGATGTGACCAGTGTGGAATAAAGCAGCCTCATGCTTCCTGCCCCAGGAAATTCTTGGAAATTAGATATTTCTGCTCAGTGGGATTCACATTGAAATGTATTTTAAATTACAAGAACTGAGTCTTTTGCTCGCTTCTGTCCATCTGTGTTATAGTCTTGGATTTACTCCTATACACAGAATGTATAGATTGCTTCTTATCTACATAGCTTAGTGCAGCTTACAGAGAAAAATCAGGAAGGAAATCTCAAAGGCAATTATGTTGGAATTAAACAGCTGCAAGGAACCTTCAAACGCATTCTGGCCAGACCCAGCGGGAGTGTTTGCAATAGTTTGAGTTTGTGTGAAACTCACACTCACCTCACATGGACTTTCTGAAGGAAGACATAGGTCTCTGGTCAGGATTCAATGAAATTTTACAAAATTGCTCAGTTTTCCCCAGTCCTATAAAGACATTACTGACAGTCAGCAGAGTCTCTTTGCTACTCTCTTTGCTACTGGCTACTGATTGTAATCCCTTTTCCCCTGCCCCCACAGGTAGGGAATGTGAACAAATATCCACTGCAGTTAATGGGATCATCCTAAATCCTTCAGAGGAAGCAATCCTACTCCATTAACCCACTGGGGACTGGCTGTAACAGAGGCCAGAGTGTGCTTTAGTTCCAAAGCTGCCTCAATTGCCCCACGGCTTCTCAGGATGCCCGTACCAGCCTATCTGAGCACACAGACAGGGCTGACTGCAAGCCAGCAACCACGACCTGCTGCTCAAGCTGGAGAGCACATCAAGGAGCTGGCCTGGCTAATTCCACCACCAGGCTAAGATCATGCTGCATATTTGACATATCTTTCCAGCTTGCACAGGGGAACCTCCATTCTTATAATTTTGCCTTTTGATGTGCAGCCTAAGGAGCAAAAATACTTAGCAAATTGCACACATTAAGGGTGCACTTGAAAACTTGTTCCAAGCCCACATATCTGATATTGAAGGTGCCCATTGGCACATTCCAAGCAAGAGCAATTTTAAAACCTGAACTAAACATACTATTATTGACCTGATTTTGTCTGCTGTGCAAGGTGCAGCCCTTCACCCTGAGGGACCTATGCAGTTCCACAGCTGACGGCCACTGGGAGTACGAGCTGATTGATTTCCTATTTGTATCCAACAGCCCTTTAGTGGCATTAAATATTATTTAATGGCATTGATTAAATTTTAATGAAAATATTTAAAAATCCCACAATCAAAAATAACCACAACCACATCACCCTTAACTGCAGCACTGTTCCAGCTCTGAAACAAGCACCCTGTCTGGTTGCATTGGAGGGTCACATCTTGATTAAGCAGAGTGCCAAGAGTATTGATAGCATCTTTTCAGTATTCTGGGGAGCAGCCATCAACAAAACCCTAACAGAGTACAATGGCTTCTACTCTCTCTTTATTAATCATGAAAACATATTTACCATTGCAGCAGAAGTGCATTGTATGGATGCATCAGCCCTCTTTGCCCACATCCACACTGCAATCCCCTTTCATTTCACAGGAACTGATGTTTAAAATGGAAGTCAGTTCACATGAATCTTCCTGTTGCAAACAATTATTCTCACTAGAAATCTTCAAGAAAAATCAAAACAAAGCTCACAGGCAAATAAAAATGACAAGTTCAAAACAAAAGCACAATAAAGCTCACAGAAAGAAAAAAAAGCTTTTTCCCTTACTAACTCCAACTTAATAAAAAAGAAGATTCTGACAATCACAGTCCTGTTACATACAGAGATGCCAGAGTCTACATTCCTGATTGTTTTATATGAGTGGTGTCAGGAAACTGCCCTTTCAACAGTACTAAACAGGAAACATATCAAATGTGTTTACTTGAAAAATCAAATGCAGGTGAGCAGGACACTAATTTAATTTCTCCTTTTATGGTAAAATTTCTCTCTTCTTCCTGGGCTGCAGCTCTCTGTTTGCAGATTGTTTGACTTGTCCAGAGAATGCAGAACATGGACAGAATCTCAAATTGTCAGGGCAGAGCAGAGGGGAGAAATTTTCTTCTATAGGTCAGCAGTATCTGGTGTGGGTCAGATAGGCAAGTCTGGGTGTTAACAAAAACCAGGAAAATAAAAATATTTCCCATTGCAATATGGAGAAAATGTTTCTGGAAAGAATGCACTGCAGCTGAGTTACTTGTTTCACCAGTCCCAGAAGGTGCTAAGTGTCTCCTGGGATATGTCAAACTGCCCATGTCCTGCTGGGCATGCAGCTCCTACTGGGAGATGATCAGCATCTCACATCTTTTGGCCCTTTTGCACACAGAGGCAAAAGAAGAGAAAGGAGAAGACTGAAATACCTGCATGGTTCATTTCCAGGCAACTGAGAGGGCTCCTGAACACACAGAGCAGAGGGGAGCAGTGAGGTGGGGCTCCTGCCCAGACAGGGAAAATGTTCCATTTCCTATGTCAATCCCATGGCAAATATTTGCAAGGACTAAGCAAGCACACTTAATTGGCTACTCTTTTTGCAAGCAGAAGGCACAGAAGATGTTTATCTGATTTCATACCTTAGCTGTCACTGTGGAAATTAAACATTCTGCAAGTCACTTTCGCTGTCAAATATGGAGACAGTTGGCAAACGAGGCCATAAAGCCAGAGATTAATTACTGGTTGCATGAATTGTTGCTGTTTTCCTCTGTCAATTACGTCACCGTTAATCGGGGAGTGAACTCCTGAGAGTTTTGGACCACTCCTCCCTGCATTTTTCACAAATAAAAAGTAAACAAATGTTACCAGAGGTCAGGCTAAACTGTCTGTATTTATTGGCAAGAAAAAGTTCTGGGAATTGCAGCATCTCTCTCACTCAAGATTCATTTTAAAAGTTTTAATTTCACAAGATAATTTAAAACTAGCAGATCAGGACATCATGATTTATTTTATGAATTTAAACAATACTTAGGCACACATTTACTCCTGGTAAAGGATTTTCTGGTTACTCTATTTAGTAATTTCTGGCTCTTTTGGGCTCAGAGTTGCTTACATAAGGCTACACAAGATTTGTCAAAAATGGTCAGGAGCAAAGAGTGAAATAAAAGAGAAGGAGGGAAGGAATGTACATAGTGTAGGTCAGTCTCCTTAGTCATAATTACTGAGCTAAGTATTTCTTCCTATGAGGCCACTCTGGACTGAGTTTTCACCAGAGGGACTAGGTAAAATAGATAAAATCTAAATTTCATAGGAAGACAGAAATAGGATTTGCTGTTAAAGAAGGCAATATACCTGCCTATGTTGGGCAGCCAGCAGCCTTCCAGTACTCCTCTAGTACTTTTCTAAAGTACTAGAGGAGTACTGGAATGTGGAATACATCCCAGCTGCTTCCACAGTTTGTTTTTTTAGAAAATGTGTTATGATAGTTTAATTCATTAAATAAGCCTAGCTATCAGCATTAGCCCATGTTCACATGGAATTTCCCATAGGAGACAAATTGAAAAGAAGATTGTAAAGATGTCATTAAGGTATGTGGATAGGTAAGGGAATGAAATCTTCCTAAATACTAATGTAGAACACTCTAGAAGCACAGTTTGAGTTGTTTTCCTTGGGTTGCAGGGACAGGCAAATCCAATTCCCATATAAGTTAGGAGTCTTCTTCCATCAACTCTGACACCCAGGACTAAAACCACCAGAAGCAGATAGAGGACATTATTCACACCTGCATCAGCTCATTCCTGCCTACAGACAGCTGTAGTTATATAGTGTGTAATTAGCACAATGTCTGTGAATACTCATAAATGGACTCTGCAAGAAAAAGAGCCATTCTCACTTCTGCCTTACAGGACCATCAATATCTTTACCAATTTTCTCCCTTTCATTTGACACTAAGAAATAGAAGTTAAAAACCCTGCTCTGGATCAAATGGCAAATCTTGCTGACAGAAACAAAAAAAGACCTCAATAGTTTTTATTTCAAATACAGGAAAGAAGCCCTATGGCCCACACTTCACAAAAATTATTAAGACTGAGCATTAATGAAGGAAAAAACATATGCATCTAATTACTTGGCCAAAATCATCTTTCATTGGGGAAGTTGGTTGTAATTTGCACTTAACACTGCTCAGTGATACAGCATGGGTAGAAGAGAAAAGTCTTCACACAGTTCTGTGTCAGAACAAGCCATTTGTATAATTTGAATCATTTGAATTGGCTAAGATAACAGCATCTCAGTCTTACACTGGAAGACTGGCAATGAGTGAGATAAACAAGACAAGCTGCTCAGATAAAGGAATAAAAATTAGCAATTATTGAGGGGCTGCCACTTGAGTTTGCTAGACATAAAACTGATTAAGGGCATCACCATCTATCTTTTCTGCATCATGGAGGCTGACTGGTGTGAGATGTTGTTTCTTGCCAACTGATCCAGGAATGCTGTATTTCCAAACAGTTGTGGGAATGGAGGCCAGCAAATGTACTTACCTTCACCTGGAAGGTAAATGTACTCAATTATGTAAAATAAGTCAGGATATTGCAGTGGTTACACCAGTTCTGCTGGGCAAAGAAAGAGGTTAAAGAGGAGAATTTCTTTGTGTAAATATATAGAAGAAAAGAGGCTCAAAAAGTAACAACATCAGGGTCATTTATACACAGATTCCCCACTGTACACAAACCTCATGAGCTGTGCTACCTAAGTTTAATTTCAGCTCCTCAGGACAAGCCCCACTGCCCTGCATGGGACGGGCACCTGCTTTCACTGCAGGGAATTCTGGCCTGACATGAACCTCCTTTTCATACCTTCCTTCTTTATGTGATTACAATTAGATCTAAACCTTCCTACAGCTGTTGCAGAAATTCAAACCTTAGCATGGATATGCAAAATTTAATACACAAGCTTTTGTTAAAGTCTGTAATTCTTGCCTCCACAGAGATAGATAACATAAATTTATAGATACATCTTGAAGAACATATTTAATTTCATTCTTCCCTAGAGTTACTAATAACTAAAGAAATAATGGATGATAATGTATTTGTCAGAATAAAGAGGCTGTGAGGGAGATCATGACATCCAGTCCTTCCTGTGAACTGCATTCTCCAATCTGGTGTGCCAGAAACTCCCTGTCAGTTAGGATACAGCCAGATGAAGACTGGAGTATTCCCGTGCATGCTGTTATGACTGTAAAAAGAATTAGTTGCTTATTAACCTACAAAGGATAATCTTGAACCAGTAAGATTCTGCTGGTTGGACTGGAGCCATTTGATTGCCTTCTGTTTACAGGGATTTGGGGACTGCTGCTACTCACTCTAACAGTGGTTATGAGAAAATTACTTTTTCCAATCAAGCTATTATGGTTACATGGTTTTCCTTTTATATTTACTGATACTATTAATTAATACAATATAGACTTTTTAATTTTTTTGTATTATTTTAACAACTGGTTAGCTTACAGGTTTGGCCATAGGGCTGCTAAAATTAACTGCAATATGACAATAGATGTCAAGAAACATCCTGACAAGACCAAAAGAAAAAACAATAATATCAGGTAAGAAGGCTGAATTATTGCAGTGGTAAATTAATATCATATACCATCTGAAACCAATACTTGGCTGGTTACATTCCTGACAGGCTTATGCTTGACAAATCTTCAGTCCATGGTGGAGAGCAGTACACTGATTATTTCCCATTCATGCCAAGTTCTGTACTAGATCCATTCAAATATTTGAAAAATGTGTCTGCAATAAGCTGATTGGTTCAGCATTTAATTTTTATATAACAAAAAAAAAACCAAAAAAACAAAAAAACAAAAAAAACCCCAACCAACCAAACAAAAAAAACAACAGTGAAAAAAAGAAAAAGCCAAACATCATAGAAGTGAGAATTTTATGGGATTACAAGCTTACTCAGCCATCACAGGATGCCTCAAAGGCCAAGCACTTAGCTTTCCTTGCTAGAGATTAATTAGCTAGCTGTGACTCCCAGATCTCTATTTTTAAATAACGACTTGCATAAATCTCTGAAGACAGGAATTTAACACTGCTACATTACACACAACCATGGCTGCAAGATATTACTATCACTGGAAATTCAAGTTTGCAGGAAACTGATGTAATGTTTTTTCCATGAAGAGTAAGAAAATTAACCCTGACACCTATGTAATTCCACTTGGGCTCACCTCGATTTCCAATAAAACACCACAACAAATTGCATCCTCATACTTCTTATACAACCACAGAGCTGGTAATATTAAAAACTCTGGCAAGATGCCTGTGTTTTAGCTAGAATTAATACTTGTGAAAAGGGAAACGTTTGGGAAACGTTGCAGTAAGCAAGGCCTGGTGCATTTGTTCCAAGGCTACATTACAAACATTCATATATGGATATTTATACCTTCAGTGAAGGTAAGCAGAACTATTTTGCCATTTTTCAGATTGTTTTTGTATATTTGTGCTTATTACCATTGGGCTCACAACTCTCTCTCATTCTGAGCAGCTGCACTGAAGTAGGTTTAACCACCTGCAGGTTTCAGATAAGAGTTGTTCCTTTTTTCCAACTCAGGTTTTGAATTCCCTCAATTCATGTAAAATTTCTGTCTGCAGTCATGGCAAAGACAAAGAGCAGGATGAAAGGAATAGCTGCCTGCAGAGTGATCCTCAATAATTGCATAGCCCAGGATGCTGTCATCAGCTGGCAGGATTAAGGTGCCATTCATAAATGTGATTTTTAACAGAATGATAGTCAACAGAATTGCCATAACATTACAGTGAGAAGAGAGAGGAGTCATGAAACACCCCAAAGTTGACCTATGCTGCAATATTAAGTGAATTACCAACATTTTGCAGCAGGTTTATCTCAAGGAATACAAAAATAACTCAGCTTTGAAACATCCCAGTAGTTATTTAATAGGCGCAAAAGATCAACAGATAATTACAGTGTATTTTGTTAATTACAGTGGATATCATTTCTGGTATATTTTAATTACCACAGAGAACCTAGCATGAAGGATGAACACTTAAAAGTCAAGATAAATCTATTAATACATTGCCTGTAAAAATAAACCTATTAGGTAACATGTACTTCCCTGATCTTTGCAAGAAACTGCCAAGCCAGGTAAGAACAGCCCTTTGCTGTTTGTTATGTAAAGACCCAGAGAGGTACAGGACCACCTCTCACCATTTGCCAGATTCAGCAGGACAAGTTTTATTCCCCATCATAAGCATATACCTTTAAGAAGTCCAGGGGAAAGAAAACACCGAGTGCTTCAGTTTAAATAGGTGACATCAAATGCTATTTTCTTAGCATTATTTCAGCCTTATGCTAATGAATTTCAAGCACTGCTGTAGGTGAGTCTCTCCTCAATTATGCAAACTTTGGTCCTCAGTATAGAGGTCATTATGTGACACACAAAATTTGGATAGTAATGAGGTTATTCACATTCTGTTACAGTGCATAAGAATTGAAAACCAAAAGTGAAATTAGCTTTCTTCCCATCTCTTTTGTCTTCACAGATTTAGGCTAATAACTCTGTGGTATGTTATGGCTGGGATAGGAATATTTTAGAACACAGCATTGAACCACTATCACAAAGCAAACACCATAGTGGGGAGCATTGCATTAACACCCCTCTCCTGAGCTCTGGGAAATGAATTTCAGATGGAATACAGTGTGATGTTTACCAATTCCTTTCAATGACCCAGCTTGCTGCTTCCCCTGAAAACACAAATGGAAATGTCACACATTTGCATTCAGGAGGTTTCTGAGTATCACTGAACAGTTCTCATGCTGTCTAAACCCAAGGCTGGCTTTGCTGCCAGTCCAATGGCTCAGCTGTGACCCCGTGGAACTGCCTTTGGGGCACCAGGGCACCCTGGGCACTGGCAGCTTGTGGCATGAAAGAGATGAGGCACTTTGTTTCTAAAGAGAGAAACTACACTCAGGACAGGCCATATCCCACAGGATCTTCTGGAAATCTTTGGAAGTGTGACTACAAGCAAGGGGATGTGGCAGAGGATGGCTGGTGGCAGAAGCTGGAACTAGCTTGTGCATTGCAAAGCACAATTTGAATTGGTGAGAACAGGATTTCAGACTGGGAAGCTGCCTTAGCTCAAGGTGGTGCAGAGCACACCTTCAAGTTTTAGGTACAGTCATGGACAAGGACATCCACATGCAGCTATCCCAGCTTAACCTTTCTCTGTTTCAGCTCTGTATGTTGTTTTATCTTTTTACACTAAAAAATAACTTCATAAAATCTGTGTATAAGATATGGTCCCAGTGTCTTTAAAACACATTTTTGCTAGCCACAAGAGTGTCTGGATTAAGACAGAAAAAGGGGTTAGTTTTTTTCCCCCCCTTAAATTTTCATTAGGGAGCTGATGAAATCTACAAAGCCAAGCACAGCAAATTACTTCAGAGTGACATTGCAGTCTTGACAAGGCGAACTGCCCAGCACCCTAACTTTGTGGAATATAAAGAGTGATGCAGAACACTTAGTTCCCAGCAGAAAGAAAAGAGCCATAGTCAGGCCAGCACATATTCCACAAAGTGTCTTTCAGACAGTGATGAGGATGTGTTGGAACAAAAAAAAAGAGGGCCAGAATTCCATTTTATGGCAATTATTGATGGTCCAGAATTCAATCTCACTGCAAACTAATAAATATAATTTCCAAAGCAGAACTCTACAAGCTGTGTGATTGGCCATTTTTTTATCCTTATGTTTCAGTTTAAAAATGAGGTTTGAATTTTGATTTATTATTTTTTCAGTAAATAGCAATAATCTCTGTTATGCACTACTTTGAGTTTAATGCAAATATGACCTATAAGAACCATGCTATATTCAGAAAACTGACATGGCTGATTAATACTCAGTGTTCTTCTGTTTTTCTGAATTAAGGACACACCTGTGTAGAACAAAGCATTGCAATACAAAATACATTTAACTTTAGCTAGAGGAGTGAAGTGCAAACAAGTTCCACGTCTCCTGTCCGTGCAGCAATAAAACAATTCAAGAAATGTCTATCCAAATGGCCTGACCTTCTAAAGTAATAACTACCCAGCAGCTACCAGTGAAGTTGCTGTACCTCAGAATTAATTTAAACCAAAGCTATTTAAGTGGAAAATTTTTACAAGGAAAACATGCAGTCATGGGAACAGAAATGGCCAGTGCACCTTGGGAAATCTCATCACTGTCAAACTCTGCAGTGAACATCTAACTTTTGGGACCAAAACGTGTAAATCTTAGTTTTATTTTCACTGTGTTTTAAACACAGTGGCTGACAAATAAAAAGCAATTATGAATTTGTGGTGACACTTACTAACACTTCTGGGCTATGCTAAAGCCAGAACTGCTAACCCAGTATTTGTTCCTCTCCCAGTTCTCCATCTTTTCCTCTTGCAGCAGATCTGTGGCCTTGACAGCATGTGCAAAAACCAGCATGACATAATCATATTATGAAACGTGTTCTTTAAAGACTAGTTCTTTCAAAACAGTACCTTTTGTGACTTTCAGGGAGGCACAAGTGGAAGGATCCCATCATGGCTTAATGCACCTTCCAGAATTTCTCAGCTTTTGGGAGATAATAGCTGTTCTCTGATTCCTTTGTGTGAAACGCCAACATATTTATATTGAGATCCAGGGTCTGAGGTTGAAGCATTATTACAAAAGCAGCAATGTAGGCAACAAGTTCTAAGTGCAATTTTCTGTGAGACTGAAGTACATTCTGTTTCACATTTATATTCAATGATCTTTACATGCTGAATGCAATACCATCATCACATCTATTTGAAATCTTTTTCTGCTACGGCACAAAAGAAATCATTCTTAATCACACAGTCTGGCAAGTCATTAGGAGACCAAAGTTTCCCTGTGAGCTGAAAGGGCTGCATCAGGAGAGATGGGGAGGTGAAAGACAGCTATTGCTCAGCTGCAGGACAAACCCTGTACTCTACACCCTGCAGACTGGCAGCATCCAGCACGGGGCTGCTCTGCTCTCTGGGTCAGCTCCACACAGCTTCAGCCTGGAAGAATTACTCTGGATCCAGAAAAAGGAACTTCTTGTTAAGACTGTGGCAATTGTTCAGCATCTTGCTAATGGTGCTGAATGTGCCACTAGTGAGCAAGTACTTGAGGTGTGGAGCAACAGCATGGGGATGAGGTTACAGCATTAGTTGTGTCACTGAAATGTATTGTTTCCCTTTACTTGGGCCAGACAGGCAATCAGAGGACCCTACCTCAGCTGCCATTAAGAAATAATGTCTGAGACTGAAAAGCTTGTTTAACAAATGCAGATGCAGCTGAAATTTGGAACAGAGAGAATTGTTCTAATTGCATTCAACGCTGAGGATGGGCTGTCCAGGGAAGCCTCTGCCTGTGCTCCTTCTTCCAGGGAAGCATCAGTGAGGCTCCCATTGCTCTCATTCCTGAGGGTTTTTATGCAGTACTTTGAAAAGGGAGAAGGCCTCTGTTCAGCACAGGGAAGCAAACACAGCTTCACTGGGACAAGATCCTGGTGTAATCATTCTGTGCTGTGAAAAGTAACTTGGATCAGCGTGGCTTTCTGTACTGCCAGATACCAGATACTGCAATGCACCATTTTCTCTGGTGATCCAGCACATGCCAGATGCTATTTCAGGAGTACCAGTGGCAGAACTAAAGCTGATGGGCCACACTGCTTTGGTGGAGGGAAGTGAAATGGTGGGGACAAGGAGGTCCCATGAGCGACTTCAGAGCTTCTGGATGTAAATGATCCGTTCCCATGAGACTGGGAAGTGCAAAACTCATCTATTCAGAAATTACAGCACCTTTCTCATCACAGAACTGAGTTATATCATCTGTTCAGTGACTTCTTGGCTGCCCTCCATCTGAGACACTTCCCATTCCCTTCCTGTACCTAAAGTTTCAGCCTTAGGTTTTCCTTAGTATCTTAAATTACAGGTTTTGGGATTTGTAGCTTCTGAACCTAAAAAATTCTCAGTTCACACTATGTTCCAAATATTTCTAACCACTCACTTTCTCATTCACATACACATAAACACAGATATATGTATGTAATCTGAAGCACTTCTGTAAATTACTGTGATGACATTTCCAGTATTCTTTATCACACTTAAAGAATATTTAAGCCATTCCATCATATGAGAACTGAAAGACTCTGGACAAGAGATTCAACATAAACCCTCTTTTTTCAAGATTGAGTTTGTGGGGCAGTTTCACCATGTGATTACAAAACCACAACCCTGAAACCTCTGAGATTAACTCTTTCCCATCAATTCTGAAATTCTACCCCACTAGTGTCATTACCATGCAAAATATCTGCTGGAATATGCAATTTTTATCACAACTATTAATGAAATGCAACATCATAAACAATAAAGCTTAATTAGTAACTAAAGTGTCTATGGCAATTAAATAAGAAGGAAGCGTTCTGGAACACAGCAGGATACCTGGAGTCATTTACATTGCAAATGGATTTCAAAGTTGCTATTGATGGAAGTTTGGGGGAAGTTAAGATTTTTAGAAAATGAGACATCGAGTCTGTGACACTCAAATATGTACCTTGGCTTAACATGAACTTGGTAACTGGAACTGCAGGTGGAATTAATAGGAGCAGCCAATCATATGAAGTGCAATGAAGAAGCATGAAAAAAAAAGGTTAAGAAAAATCTTGTGCAATCTAATGCAGTGACATGACTCATTAGTGTCAGGCCAAATAGAACTTAAAATGAAAGAATACATGTTCAGTTACACAGTAAAGAAAATTTGTTAATGTATTTCATGCCTGATTATTTAAAACTGAACACAGCTGCTCATTATACTACACAGTCATGACAGGACCTGGAACACTGCAACCATTTAAGACACAGAGCAAAGGTCCTGTCTCAGGACAGTCTGCAAGTAACTTCAGTAGACAAGTGGTGGAACACTGTCCACTTCTTTCAACTCACAGTTCATTCCACCTGAATTATTGAACCTACAACAGCAAAGCTGGGTAGTTGTCAGGAGAAGGCTGGGCAGGAAGAAAAATAAAGAGGAAAAGAGCCAGGTGGCTGAGATTGGAGGCCAAGATTTCTCCTCTGTGACAGGAAGAGAGAACACTCATGCTTTACCTTTCTCTGAAGAAGTCAGTGAAAGCTGCATGGGGAAAGGATTATCACTGCCTGATTCACTAAGCAAGTGAGGCTTCAGTTTTGCACAGAGAGCTCTGAAAGCAAACAAACCCTCCTGGGTTTGCAAAAGGACAGGTCACCTCCAAACCAGACTTGTCCTCAAGCACCTCACTACTGTCTGCACCAGGGCTGGCTGTGCTCCCCCTGGGAATGTGCATTGGAGCATGCTGAAACACTGCTGGTCTTGCTACAGCAGCTGTGACTCTGAAAACTGCACCTGAGAGCCTCACAAAGGCCATCCAGCTTTTGAGCTGTCCATGAGGATACATTTAGGAAGAGGCAATTTGGGGTTCTTTATCTGCAGGGTACAGGAATTGGAATTGTTCCCACTGACAGTAGCTATAATATGCCCAGTCAAAGATTCATTTTTATGATAGAAAGAATGGAAAAATAATGGCTTTAGATTCCTTCATTTCACAGGTTTCCATGAACTTGAAGTGCTTTAATTTTCAGACCTATCTAAATCTGAAAACACTGTCTGCCATCTCTAATTGGCCTTCAGGACCCCTTCAAGGTTTTTTTCTTTCTCTTATTTTTTCATGTCTCCTTCACTATCCCATGCCCAGCATATCAATCTTAGTGAAATTAAAAAAAAAAAAATCTGAGCTTTGGTGCTGTAATAGAATTTCAGCTGTTTTCATAAAAATCCTTGGCATTATCTGCTTTCTCCTTAAGGGAAGAGGTGAGTAAACAGAGCAAAAAGTATTTGTCAATAGCCTCATAAATAAAATCTCTTGACACTTCTGGTCCTCTTTCATCCCTCTTTGTTTGCATATTTACAAACATCCCAGCATCAAAAGAAAGGATTTTCAAAAGCATTCAGGAGATTGTTTACTTTGCTCTAAGTGCAACAGGAGGTAAAAGCATCCCTTACCTAATGGCAGCCCTGTCAGCCTTTGCTCATAGCAAAGCCCCTCTCCAAGGTTTTTCTTCCCAGAATGTGCTGGAATAAGCACCAAAAGAAGCTGATCTCTTACCCATGGGGATGTCTGCTCTACAGGAGCAGTTTCTCCCTGGAAAATCTGCTGCTCTCCAGTGAACCACAGAGAGGGTCATTACCACTACACAGCCTTGACAGGTGACAAACTTCTCTTTCTTTTGCTCTTCTGTATTATGAGGAGATATTGCCAGTACCTTTCTTCTGTTCTGAGGTACAGTGGGCACAGTGAATAGCCACACGTACTTCTGAGAAGGCTTTGCACTTCAATGCTCACATCTGTGCAACATGAAAGCAATGAAAAGGCATAAAAACAGTGAAAGCAAAAAATAAAAATGTGTTTTTCAAGGGTTTGAAGTTTTTGCTTTATGCTTTTCTAATAGCTCAGCAATGAAATGCCACTGGATCTTTTTAAATGAGTGCAGAAAATCTGACCTTGCAAGTGCTGGCTGCCCCTGTCCTGGTGCTGAATATCTCCCCTATTGCTTCAGAACTCTGGGGCTCAATGCATGTTCTTTATGCCTGTGGAACCAATCTCATCATTTATATTTTTACTATTGGAAGGTGAAAGAAAAATGGAATTGTCAGATTTTGTATTGTTAAAGTTTGGAGTTAGCCACGGAGCTGACTTTTGGAGCAAAACTTAGAAACTTGGAGGGCACATGCAAATGTCTGAATACTAAGGGGCTGAGAGATTGTTTTTCTTGAACTCACACTTCAGTCAAATGACATGACATATGGAAATAGCTCCTTCAGGACTGGCTCATTACTGCTCTTAAGACCTCTGATTCACCTTCCGTTTTAAATGCAAAAACTTCCATAAGTTTTCTAAATATTAAACGAAATAATGGTTTGCACACAAATGTATGGGCAGGTTTTCAGTCAGCTTAGGGAAAAAAAGCACTGTGTTTTTTGCCACAGAAAGAAAAAAAAAAATCACCTTTTTTACTTCTGTAAATATAAACTTTCAAGGGTGGTGGTGAACTCTGGCACCCAGGGCCAGTAAGCCCTGCATAGATGAGGTAAAACAGCAAATTATGAGACCTGAACCAGAAAACACTCACATTTTGCAAAGGGTCTTGGATCTTTAAAATGAGCCAAATCTAAATCCTAACTGAAAAATTTGTTAGAAGGTAAGCTTAAGTCATGGATTTAGTTTGAATTTTTTTGTACTTCCTGATACCTGTGTTGCTTCCTTTGCCCATCAGTGCAACAAACAAGGAATAAAAGTTGCCTTATAGCACAAGGCACAGCATGGGGAGAGAGGATATTCACACAACTTAATTGAGACACTTTTCCCCAGGTTTTCTACAGCCACTGAAGAGAGTCAGCTTCACAAGGCAACTCAGAGCCCCTAAGCAACCCTCTGTGTCTGATCCCCTCTCTCAGGTATGACTCTGAGAAGAACTCCAGGAGCAGTGAAAAGAGGTTTTCTCTTCAACAAATATAGAGAAAGCAGAAAGCCAAGGTGTCCTAATGAAAGTTCCTAAGTAGTATTTTGAATGCCCTCAGTTCTGAGCTTATGCTTATTGCACAAGACTGGCTGACAGAAAAAGCAGGTGCCTCAGCTGGGTCCCCTTCCAGCGGCTCCAGGGCTGGAGGTTAATGCTGAATCCTGCAAAGCACCACAGCTGTGCCATGAGAGCACGAGAGGCAGAACAGGCAGGATGGGATGCTCCACACCACAGCACACCAGATTCTGTCAGCAGATCTTCACAAAAACATAACCAGAAGAAAGGCAGCTCTACCACTCTGTAACTGCTATGCATGGAATATGAAGAGAGGTGCTGAAATAAGTGCTGTGCCTTGTACTGAGAGGCAGTTTGCCCAACAGAAGTGCTATCCTGTACCTATTTTAAAGTGTTTTATGATTTTAAAGCATCATAAAGGTCAAAGTTTAATAACTGTGGTGTATAATTCCCTCTACCTTTAGCTCTGCTTCTAGTGTTATTAGCTTATCCACAGCCTGCACATAATGTGCAGCACAGCAGCTCGAGCAGGGCTCTGCCAGGCTGACAGGATCAGCCTCTCAAGGGATGCCAGGGTAATTCACCCTCCAACTGCACTGAACCCTCTTTGGACCAAAACCTGCTAGCTGAACAAAAGTTGCCACAATGTGTCATCTGCTACAGCTTACAAGAGATGTGAGATGTGGCAAACATTTGTAATTGAAAACACACAGCTGAGTGCAAGAGGAAGCTGGATTTCAGAAAAGGAATGGGATGGTTCCACATGTATAAATAGCAATTTTATCTAGTGTCATGCAGCTTCTAAGAATAAAACACTTGCTTTTTGCTTGAACAGGAAAGCAGATTCAGGCTCTAAATTGATTAGGGTGGCCTCTTTACTTTTATTACTCCAAGAGCAAAACACAGCCCAAGTCAACATTTTACTGTGGAGGAATCCACATTCTCACAGCCTCAATACAATCAGTTCCCCAAACTCAATTAAAATAACAATTTACACAATTAACTTAGTCTTTTTTACCTAGTTCTGGTTGTTCTCAACTGCATCCATGAGGAGAATGATCCAAAACACACCAAGCTAACAAATGACTGTTGGGGCCTTCAATGGTTTTGGATCAGCAACAGTTTAAATGAACTTGGACAGAATGTTGCTCTAAGATCACAAATATTTGGTAATAAAAAGACCAAAATTTTTAAGTCATTATGCAACAAAAGTGATTTTTCACAGAAGACAGAGAAACTTCTGTCTGGCCCACACTTTTGTCTGGGTGAGCAGTAACACATTTTTACACATTCAAAATCAAACTCCTCTTCCACAAAAACTCTTATATGAAATAGCAAAATTTACTTTCTGCAAATATGTTTATACCAGATGTGATTGCTTGACTGTTTGCAGAGTTAATGTGAGAGTGTGAAGTGAATTAATTTTAAAATTAAAATAAATATTCATAGACATTTTTAGTTCACGTTATTCATCCAGCTTTGTTTAACACAGAAGCCAAGGAACAAATGTGCAGAACAAAGGGAAACAGGAACATAAAACCAGTTTCCTTTCTTTTGCCCCAAATTTTCTTCTTTCTGGGCATAGCCTGTTACTCCCCATTTCTGGCAGTTATAACATCTATATTGAAAAAGAAAGAAAATGTCCTCATTTTGCTTATTCCAGAACACAAATGTGGAAAATAATGTGGCATTTCTTAGCTGTAGAAAATTGCACCAAGGATAGACTCAAGCACAGGAAGGGAGGTTATCTTCAGAATTAGTATTAATGCCGTGACACCACACAACAGACATATGGAAGGGTTATTTGTTTCTCATTTACCAAACAGATAAGAATATGGAAATAGTTTCAGTCCATTTGTTTGATGAGCTTCCTAAGCCAGTAATAAACAAATCAATACAATTAGTTTTGGCTCATCATCATTAGAAACCTTCACTACTGGGATACAATTTAATTATACCTCTTGTTCCACAGCAAAGAAAAGCCTTTGAAAATGGACTCCTTTGCCAAGGATGGAACCAGGAGGGAGGAGCAAGAGGATACATGGAGGAGTTATTATCTAAGCAGGGTGTACAACATATAAAGCATATTGTGCAATACAATTTCCCTGATTGCAAGTCTAAAATATTCCTGCCATTAAGTGCTTCTGAGCAACCCAATGTGAAATCCAGCTGTAAAATGACAGTGTATATGACATGCTTCATGTGAATGCTCCAATTAATATGGCATGCATCAATCACTCTTGGACTTGATTGCAAATGCACTAATCCTAATTGATTAATTAAGCTGCAAAGTTACATACAGTAATGTAGGTCTAAAAAATCCTCACCATATGTGTGCTAATGTGCCAAAATACATTTCCATTGTGGAGATTTAATGCTGATACTTTGCTCTCAGCTGTGCATCAAGGGTTGAACAAGCAGGGCTGCACTAAACACAGACATTCCCCAAACTGGAGATTCTTCAGTATAGGAATGCAGTGAGCTACAACAGCAGGAAGAGAAATAAAAACTCACAGTCAAATTCATTCAGAGTCTGGAATACTTTCAGGGGGAAAGGAGGAAAGGGCTGGAATCTAAACCTGACTTCCCTGATGAACTCAAGCCTCACAATTCTAGTGTGGCAATTCTGTTCTAGTAGCTGCAGAACAGTCCTCACCTTGGAAGGGGTAACAGGAAATCTCCAGCTTTTGGTGCACTGAATGCACAGAGTGGCAGCTCTCCAGCTTCTCCAAAGCCTTGAGGCTTCAACTGGGATTTGCATCTCTTTGTGCCACACTTGCAGCCACCCTTTTCTAAACCAGGTCTGACAGGCTTGGAAGTGAAGATTACCCCAGAGAGGAGGCAGCTGGGGTAGGGCTGTGCCAGCCTGTGCGGGGAGAGGGCCCCAGATCAGCTGTAGCTGGAGATGAAAGAACTACACAAGGAAAAAAATCTCCAGGGACTCCCCCATTGTGCCACCTTAGCAAGGGCCAGGTTTACCAGGCTTTTATTTACCATGGTTTCCATCCTCCAGGGAAAACACCTTTGCAAAATCTAAGGTGACTTGATGCATAAATAATGCAATTGGGATCACTCAAAACCCATTACATTCCTTGCACATCCAGTGCAAAGCTCACTATTGTATTTATAACAATACATCTTGGGATGACACATTTTAGATTGACTTGTAGGAACTTTTTACACAATCAATACATGCTATCTCCAAATTAATTGCTTGGATATTTAAAAGTGTATTTCTGCTAGTACCCAGCATCAGGCACTGGCAATCAATGCACTCTGCTGTATAATTATTATTGTAATTTTCATCTTATTTTTGAGTGACCCAAAAAGGAAAAAATACCATTTTTTTAAAATACAGGAGCTGCTGCATGTATACTTTGAAAAACTGGAGTATATTTTACATTTCTATGTGAAGACTTAAGATGCTGACTTCAGGCAACATTTTTGAGGTATCTTGCTGTAAACAGACACAAAAATTGCAGTGGGTTGCCTTAGCTGAAATTCAAGTTAAGTGTCATAATAATGGGAGATGTTGAAATGTAGTCTTTCAAAGTATATGAGGTTGATTTTCAGTTTCAGCTGGTCTCCAGTGCTATCAGAAAGGACCAAATCATCCTGGAAGGCAGGCATGAAAGGAAAATCACCCCAAGGTTTCCTAGTAATGCCAGAGTAACACCACCAATGCAGTATCTCAGCAGTACAGAACCAGAGAGAACATTTGACAATTTCCAGAAAATAGGAGGATTTTTAAAAGCCTCTTATACAGGCTTCTATGTTTTGCTTGGAAAAGTCTGTGAAAAATAAAATGGTAAATTTCATGTTTGTTTATTGTTGTCTTTGTCTTCGGCACAATGCAGTAATGTATTTTTCACTGCACACATGTCTGCATTTAACCTTCCTTAGGTTTAACACTTTAGCTTCTCTTTCATCAGGTCCCTGGACCATAATCCAAAAATAATGGTCCAGTATCACTTAAAGTGTCATCTGAGTACACAGCTATTAAACACAGGCGAGCTGATAAAAGGAAATGGTGAAATGTAAGGATGGCTGAGTGCTGGAACAAATTTATCAGCCTCTTCTATAAGGCATTATCACCAGTTACTGGTGTGGCAGAGTGGAGAGGGCACCATGTGGAGGAGCTACTTAAAGCCCATTTTTCTCTGAGGAAGTTTGCACTGTTCAGATTGAAGTGCTCCCCTTTGCTGAATTGTCTCTGTAACACCTTCCTCAGCCTTACAGGGCACGACAGCAGCTGCAAGCCAATACAGCAAATCCTACAAGAGGCTGCAGCTCAAACCAAAGGGACAGCAGCTTGGGGCAAGAAATGCACATTTATTTGCATAGTCATGCCTGAAGAGCATGGGGAGATGAACCTCTGGCACAGTTCAAGGATCTCTCAACAAGACTGTGCCTGCCTCACTCATTGCTTCTGCTGAGAGTCCAGGGGAAAAGCCAGGAGTAACCTTAACTCAAATGAATCTACAAGGAAAAAAAAGGTTAATCAAATCTGGGCTGTTGTGTTAAAAATGCAGCAAAACCATTTTCCAGGATGTCTTATCCTCTACAGTACTTTACATAAATACAGGAAAACTTCATGCCAACAAATTTTTTGTTTTAATGAGAAGACCCTGGGGCTGTGAGATTTCACAGTTTTATTGTACATTTTACCTTACCTACCATTCTTTGACCCCACCTTTTGGAAGGCACTGACTCGATGGCATGCGCCTCTTTTGCTGCAACCAAAAATATTTCCTAGTCCATCATGATTTCAAAGAGCAGCTGGAAAACAAACTCAAGAAGCCCAGGAAAAAGAATAAAATTTAACAGAATTCCAGTTTTACCCTTCTTTAATCTCATCACATCAGCTCCACCCTTGAACACCTGTGAATGATGGCATCAAGACCCATGGTGACACCTTCTGTTCCTGGCCCAAAATCCATTCAGGGACTCAGAGGAGAAGGTCCCAGCACGTGCCAATGCAGATGTGATGAGCAGCACAGGCACCATCTGCAAACAGAGACTTTCTTACAGCACCTCCTGTTTTTCCCAACAGTACTGACTGCACCAGAGAGACAAAGTTAAAATGCAAGCACACCAACACACTTTGGCACTCAAAGGTGAGGCAGCTCACCAAAGCTGTGACCTTGCATGCCAGTGAAAAAATCCAGGCTTGTTACCACATGTCTAGAAACCCTTTCTGAAAAGAAAACACAAGTGCCTTTATTTCAGAGGGCACCCATTCGAAGGACTGCACTCATTTTGTGCTTTTAACTCAGCATCTGATTATAAACATAAAAAAACCACTTAATTCTGTCATCAAGTGAGCAATTTTGTTGGTTTATTGTTTCCTTTAAAACAGATGATAGCTGCAAACAGAGCAAAGCCAGCCGAAAAGCCCTAAATGCACAGAAGTTTACTTACATTTTTCTGTGGTGCATCACTGTCTGACAGCTCTCCACTGGTGAGTCATTCAGATCCATGGTTACAAAGTCCATTAGGATCTTGCAGTGAATTCTATTACCTGATTGTTCTAACATTTCTGAGAGGATAAAGTGGCAGGGCCACATTCTGTTTCTAGAGTGCAGTTATAATAACAGACCCAGAACGCCAGCAAGCACTTTGCAATATTCAGGTGCTGTAAAACACTGAAATCTAACACTAATATCTTTAAGACCCCTCAAAATGGTTCTGCTTTTCAAGGTTTAGGTAATCTGATCTGGGAAATTTATGCCAATGGGAATCATACACATTCATCTGCAGATTCTTGTTCAAAGGACAAGTCTTGTAATTTCAGAATACATTCCTCCATTTTAATTGAACCCAGGATGTTGAAAGCTGTAAAACTCAGCGCATTTCCAGTATCATTATTTCCTTCAAAACTGAGTGGTTTGAGTGGTTGATTGTTATGGAAATGAATGAAAAATGTCAAGAGATTCTGAATTTTGAGTGTTCTGTTCCTGGTATCAGATCAGACTGTATTGAAGCATGTAATTAATGGTGTATCTGCCCAATCTACTCAATTACACTGTTTTTAGAAACTAGAATAAATATTTCTTGTATGTATATACCCAGATGGTTAACTTGCATTAGCTGTATGACCTATAACTTTGAATATCTTTGTATGCAGTTAGACACTGAAGCATACTGTTCTACCACCACAGTTTCTTGAACTAAATACAGTATTATTTCAGCAAGCCACTAAAAAAAAGCATTTGAGATGAGATAATACAAACAGTAAGAATGTCACGTAATCTAAAAAGTCCAGTAACAAGGGAAACGTGGTTTTATAATCTTGCCTCAGAAGAGTCTTTCACATAATCACTCAAAATTTTAATTTCTCTGCACAGAATGAAATTCCAAATGGTTTTTGACAGTCATAACTCTTATGCAAACCTATTTCATTTTAGTAGCTGAACATCAATTCATACCATAATGAAAAGCAAATCTTCAAAGTTGTCTCTCTCTCCTCCCTAGCATTTAATACAAATCAATGACACAACGTGACCACTATCACAACATCTCTCTGTGCAGATCATTTCCTTAGTTAGCTTCACACATTTAATCGACAATACTAAGATACTAAAATCACTTTGCTGCCTTTTTTCAATTTATCAAGACTGAGTCTCCCTCTGACTTTCAGTCAGCATGTAAGTTAGATATTACTGGCTGAATGTGGATTGATTTGAGGGCAGTAGTTATATGTCAAATAGCATACATTGCATTTACATTTAGTGATCCAAGATGAGCAGTAGAATTTTTGAGTACCTGTATCACAGATGGTGTGGTATATTTCAACAGGTCTCCTGTTAAAAACTGTAAACTTCATTCAAGCTCAGTAAAACATTTTGCATACATAAACTGACCCCTAATTGTATGCTGACACTTGTAATAGTGCAGCAATCCCATGGATCTTTCTATTTTGTTTGGCAAAGTGCTCTTTACTGTATCATTCACTCTCTCTCTCTCTTGAGGTATATAAAGGTTTAACTGGAGCTCCAGGATACACTGCCCACGGTCAGGAATTCATCAACAGCCAGGGAGCCTCCTCGTCACTCCTTCATTCTCTGGGCTTATGAAAAGAGCTGTTAATTCAGTGAGCAGCTCTCTCACCTCTGTCCCAGTGCTGCTGGAGTGAGCATCCTGATCTCTCCCACACTTGCACTGTTCTAAGTCTGCAATAACTCCAGTGACATCATCAGCAAAACTGGTCTTTGTGAAAGGAAAATGAAGCCCTTTATCTTTCTGAGAGTAAGTGTTCTTTTTACTGTAAAGTAAGTGCTTTTTCTGTATTGAAGCTATTAAAAATGTCAGAGTGCATTTTGCAAGGCCAGAAACATTTTACTTTTATGACCAAGTTCCAGTTTGAATAATTACAAGAACCAGCTAAAAATATGTCTTCAACAAAAAGGAGCAACATTTTCATGCAAATGTTTTCCTTCCATGCTACATTTTCCCCACTGTGTCAAACACACATTTGCTCTTTTCTTTCTTTCTTAAATGTCTATATGCTCCTTAGCAAACATTGCATTTCATCCTGGAGGTGACTGCATTACACAGTGGATAAAAGAGTCTCTTTTATAAATAGTAAAGTTAATTATTTCTTATTTCTTCATTTCCACCAAGATTAGCTGTTATAAATAAATACATTTACAGTCATCAAATACTACTGTCTAATTTCCCACTAGATTCATTCTCTACGAGTCTTTTTCATAAAATCAGACTCAGCTTTTTTATAAAAAAAAGAGGTCACATGATTTTTAATTCCACTAGGATTATGTCTTTGGGTCAAAGCATAATTGCCTACAATAAATAGAAGCATAAAAGAGTGACTTGGAAATGCAGAGACAATATGCTGGACCTGTTTAAAAGACAGCTGGTGCCCCAATTCACTGATAGCAATGCTGGAGGGTATTTGTTTTCCCCTGCTATGTGAAAATTCAATTTCCTTTGAACTAGAGTGAAATCGTATTTTTATCGATTAAAGGGAACAAAAAAAGGAGACAGGTACCAAATTTTGTGGATATCACACAGAGCATCTCTGGCCTTGCATATGGCACACTACTGCTTTAACTAAAATACTGTTGGTCTTCATTTCTTTAAACAGCAGCCAGACCTAGGGAGCCACGTGTGTATCTATGGGAAGACCAGTGGAGAAACAATTCCAGATCTTTACATTTAGTTAGCCTCAGGCTCCAGCTATTATTCAGTAGGGCAGCTTGGCAGGAAAGGTATATAATGTTTTGTAAGGTAAGAAAGGGTCTCTATTCCCCACCCTGGCACCAGATGGAACTAATGAACTACAATTAATGTAACATTTGCTTCATTCACAGATGAAGTAACAGACTGAAAACTACAGGGGATGTACGCTCAGTGTTGCTCTGAAAAGGAGGTGCAAAGAGAGCTTTTAAATTCCAATAGTTGTGTGCTAAGTAACCTCTGCACCCTCCTCACCAGCAATAAATTCTCCTGAGTTGCTGTAGCCACCTGCCAGTCCCTAAACCAGCACTAAGAAGCTCTTCTAAATGTCAGTCGCCTTTGCAGTGGCTCCCAGACACACATCTGGCACTGACTGTAGGTGCTCTGCACAATTGACTCCCTGATCCCTCAAGGTTATTCACACGAGAGGAGCAAATGCCTTTTCAATCAGCCACAGAGCAGCTGTGAACAGCTGGAGCAAGGAAGAACAGCCTGCCAGAGCTGGATCCTCTCCATTCAGGTATCCTCCCACTGAGGCAGCACCTGACACTCTGCAGGGCATGGGAAGGTGATGGAGATCCAGGTGTAGGGCAGCTACAGCCCAGCCCTGGAGAGGGCATGGGGCATGTGGGGCCCAAGGCAGCAACATCACAAGGATTTGCTGCCTTTCCTGAGGCCCCAGCCTGCCAGTGGGAGCACTCTTGTTAACAGCAGCAGGAAACATTTGGAACAGTAACATTCAGAACTGAAAACTGCTCACCACTGACGGGAAAGGTAATTTACTCCTGGACAGCAGATGCCAAAAAAGGTTAGTCACAGAGACATGGGTCTGCACAGGCACTGTAAATACAGCCCAGGACCAGCTTAAGGTACCTAGTTCCTTTGCAAAAAGAGTTTCTCTTCTATCATTTCCTCCAGTGGGCTCACTGCTCTCCCTTTATCCCTCATCTCATGGGCAAACAGGGTAAGTGTTCAGCAGTCACACAGCAGCCCACGGGCTGACCCAGCTGCAGCTCTGCGTGTCCCAGAGGGTAAGATTCCAATGCCAGGAGAGGGCCACAGAGAAGGTAACCTCTGTCCTCACCAATACTGCCAAGTTACCAACCTGCTGGTGTGCCAAAGGCTTACAATGTGTGCTCCTGAGCAAACACCTCTCAGTGCAGACGCCTGTAACAGAGAAAAGGCATCCCCACAAATAATTAGCTTTTCCCCGTTTCTCTTAAAAAAGAAAATGAAAATTCAGTGAAAAACAGTCTGTGTCCCAACAATGTTCTAAGAACTTGGAAGACCAAGTGTTAACGTGCCAATGGGAGGAATGAAATCCATAAGAAAAGGCAGCCAACTAGAACTGCCAACCACACTCACACACTTAAGTCCACAATTCTGTTGTCTTGACTGTTCCATCTCGGTTTAGTCATACAGAACAAGAACAAAGCAATTTCAGCCTTTTCTAAACTCAATTTTTGCACTGGAAGGATTCCAGGTAACTTTGGACAGTAATCTCACTGCAGTGAGAAATGTCAAGACTTTTCTATATCCAAGTGAACTCTAATACACCTTGGATGGTTGTAGGACTTCTGTATAACAATTAAAAGCTTCCCAATATTGTTCACTGTAACTGGATCTAGGGAAAAATACTTCACAGCTATTCCAACACTTGTTATCTGGCAAAACTTGTTTTTCTGGTACCTCTCTCACTCATTTTTCCCTGTCACCTTTTACCTCTGATCTGGGCTGGAATTACATTTCAGACCTAGTTTTATGTTGCTAGAAACAAGAAATTCTTAAGAACCAGGATGGCAACCTGGTTCTTAAAGACTGAAAAGAGGGTGACAAAGCATTTGAAATTTCTGCTATGAAAAGAACAAATTGCCTTTACCAAAACCTTCCAATAAGTACAACAGCAAATACCTGTTAGATGATACAACAGGTAACAAGATATTTAACCTCTAGGTACCTCACCTTCCTTTGCTAACCAAGAGCTAAATGTCTAGGTGACTCATCTAGACCTTCTTTAGTCAACTGAGAAGGGGTGGAAAATTTGCTTCACCCATCTTTAGATGACTTTTTCAGAAAAATGCTTTTTAGAGATGCTTACTGAAAACTGCTTGAAGGGAGGTGAGTAAGATCTCTAAACCAATTGTGTATCCTCCAAACTTCCAAAGTGACCCATTGAAAGTCTACCTGCATTGGAGATTTTTCATCTCATACTTATGTCGCTTCAATAAACTTCTCCAGATTCTATATTTAATGTGTTAAGAATTCAAATTCATTTAGTTAGCCATGTTTAATGCAAGCCTTTGTTTTTCATCAGCTCTTACCTGCAGTACCTCCTGCCTTTGACATTAGCATTCTGTGTCAGGAAGCTGCACCCTATGACATTAAGGGTCTAAAAGTTTTATGAGTGTATTCTGTAGCATTAAAATCAAAGAACCCAAGTCAATGCTACAGATCACAGAATGCTTCATAGGGAGTTTCTCACCATTAAAAAAACATGTCCTATGATCTATGTTGTAAATACACACTCAATCAATTTTTAAAACATATATTACTCTAAGTGTGCAGTGATGGTAATGGGAATGGCAAGGATGTCATGAGATATTCCTGTCCAAATGCCTCCCCTGAGTGGAAGATGCTTTATTGAACTGATATGTGAAACTATCAAAACAGTCATTACAAATACAGATACACACAATTTGTTAGTTACAGCCAGACTTTTGTAGAATTGATGACTATATTTATCGCCACTAAAAATGTTTAAAACTCATTCTGGAAAGCCAGTACTTCTATAATCCATAATGGTTCAGATCACATGATAAGATACAACTTATCTCCACATAATCTTCCACACAGTGCCTTAAAAATACATTTTCCTTTGATAGATGAGGTAATGGTTCAGCAGAATTCTAACTTTCTCCTGAAAATTTATTCAAACAATAATGAAGATCAGGCTGTTCTATTAGCCTTGATATTACATGTGATTACAGGTGACATTTTCAGAATCAGATGAGAAAGCAGAAAAGAAAACCCAGGCCACAAGCCTGTCCGAATGAAAACACAGCATTCCATTTTGAATTCTCCTCTTCTGTTGCCAGGCACAGACATGTAAGAAATGAAAGCATGTGTGAAATACAGGGTGGGAAAGGCTGCTGATCCAACTGTTCAGCATTCAAAGGGCATGAAACAAAGAAGTGAAAAGGGTCTAAAATTTCTGCATGCACCTGCAGCTCACTTGGTACTGCACAGTGCTGGGCTGATACAACTTCTCAAACTAACATTTTAGGGTAATGTGCAGTTCAATTGTACTTTAAGTGAAGACAGCTCCTCTAGGAATTAGAAGAATCAATTACTGCAGATTAGGCACAGCAGATATAACTTTTGTGGGAACGTTTAATTTGAAACCAATAGGTTCAGGCCTCAGTAGAAAAGCATGCACTTTGTAACTCTGACTTTATACAGTTTTTTCTCTGAAAATTTTTCACTGAGATTCTGTATCTCTTTGCCTTCCTACCCATTTCTTTATTTTAGTTACTACTACTACTACCATGTTATAATGCTAAGGCATCTGCAACACCAGCAATCATGCAAAACTTCATAATCCTGTTCAGGATAAACAGCACAAGAAATTTAGATAAATGTTACCAGAAAATCTCTGCTTCTTCAACTAATGTAAACATCCTACAGTAGTGTTTCCAGTTCTGCTTTCAGAAGAAAATGGGAATTGGCTGGGAAAAAAAAAAATCAAGACACCTAATTTATGCAGGGAACTGTTTCATTTTCAGATGTAATCGGGATATTTGGTCAGGGAGGAGCTTTGGGAAATGTTTTTACCTGTATTTGTGCCATGTCCATTGATAACAAATAGTAGTTACTGATGATCAAGAAAGGTAAACAGGAATAAAACACTGGCAAAACTTAGCTGCCACCTCTCAAATTTCCTAGAATGAATTGAAACATCTTTCTGGCTTAGAAGAGTTCCTGATACAGCATCCCATGTATCAATCCTGTCTGTGAACAAAGTGCAACACAACGTCTGACCTCCTGACTTTGGTGGGGGATGTGCATGCTGAAAAACAGATTAGAGATCTGCTGTTCAGGCCAGGCTTGGATTTACAGGGATTTGGTGGCAGGGAGAAGAGGGGAATAAGGTGGTAATGGCTGGCTGAGAAAGCTGTAACACCACTCAATTCACAGTGCAGGTGCAGAGAAATCTGCAGCACACAGCAAGTATGCCTCTTCTGCCTTCTTAGAAACCAAAAGTTTCCATCAGGTTCTATCAATGCCACCTGGACACCAGGTGGAACTTCCAGCTCACCAGGGTGAGTAAGAAGAATTGCTGTCTCTTGTGGATTATTTACATGGGGATTTATACAGCTGATTTCTTTCCTCTCATGCTATAAGATCACTCATAGCAGCTCAGCAATGTCTAATGAAAAGAGAAGCAGTGTATCTGATTCCAGTCCTGCTGTTCTAAGGGAATTAATCAGAGTCGTCATTACCTTAAACACTTCCATTCAGAGTGGGTTTTATGGTGAGCTCAAGAAAAGTAAATGCTGTTTCAAATAGGTACCTCTATATATTAAATCAAACAAATGAATGATAAAGTGCTGGCACTCTTTGGCTGTAATCCTGTTATTGCTTAGAGCCATTTCTAATGCAAATGAAGAATGATGTAGCAGAGCTATTTAGCAATTTTCTTTGATGGGCAATGTTAACTGCTGGGAAGTGGCAGGAAAGCAACTGCTTGAATATGTAGTGCTCCAACATGTCTTGCAATATTCCTCCCCAAATGTAATGATCACCCCTCCCTCCTGCAATGTGTTATCTTTAGACAAGGCTCTGCTGAGCAATACAAGCCTATCTTTGCACAGAGGCCAAGACACAACAGCAAGGTCTAGTCACACAGAATTTCAGGAAACATAGAACTTCTAGTGAATTCTTTTAAGAAATCCCAGTTCTTTCTTTCTGCCTATAAAAATGCACTTGGTCATCCCTTGGTCACCCAGGACTCTCTCCCATTTAAGTATGACCTGGCACAGGTAGGAATAAACTCTTGTGCCTTCTGAATGTCAGGACAGTGCATCAGAGACAACTGGGAACCCTGACTGAAGGGTACTTTCATAGCTCTGCCACAGACTTGCAGGATGATACCTCTGTGCAATGTGACAAATGACTCCCTGCTTGAGTTTTACAATCAGGAAAATGGGAAAATTAAAGCTGATTTAACATCCTGCAGAGCTTTAAGGTCTGTGGATGATATGCACTATGAAATCCTAAATAATATTAATGAAACCTAACACTGACTTCAATCTTGGGAAGAAAGATGAGCTTGAGAACTGTCCCTCTATTTAATAAAACATTGCATGGGGCCAGTAGGAGGTTGTCATCAAGTAAGAGCATACATACCAAATGTGGTAGATTATATGGCTACTGTAAATTCCAGCATAGAAAACTTCTTCAGACTGCAAACTATCTAAACCATGTGAAATGGTGCATAAACATCAGCTTTAAAATGGAATAGCATGCTCTCCCTTCAGGATATATATGGGGAAACAATAAGCCACATCTAACCTCAATTTCTTGGGCTTCATTGATGTCTGTGTCATAAATATGAGATGTGGCACTGACTGGAAATCCCAAGCTAGTGGGATGCAACATTGCTGGCTGCAGCCCAGATTCCAGATGTCCAGACCCAGAAACACAACATCAGGAGTGAAGTGCCACAGAGAGGTGGCAAGAAAGAAAGACCAGAGCCCCAATCTGCACAGTCACCCCAGCATGCTGAACAGCCACCCTGACTGTGCTGTCACACTGCAGGTGTTCCTTTGGAGAGAGTGTTCCTGGGCCACCCAGAGACACCCAAACGTGCCTTCCCCAGCCTTCAGCACACACTGCTGCATATCTGGGGGGATGTATTGATGCTGCAGTGTCCTAGGGAAATACGAGACATTCTGAAGGGAATGAAAACATCAATAAAACCATTTCCACCAGGACAACGCATCTGGAAAACTGGGCAGACCTGGCTGAAGAAAATGGCCCAGAAAAAAAACAACTCAGAAAGATGTTTTCCAGTCAGGCTGACCAGGCTTGAAGGATGCCAACCAGCATTTCTGCAGCACTACATTTTTGCTCAGACTTTTCCTTCTGAAGAATGACTTCGGAAATGGAGAAGCAGAGCTTGCTGAGATCCATATGTTGCAGTGAGAAGAGCTGTAACTCTGAGCATTTTCCACAAGACTGGGCAGGGCAATCTGTTCTCAAAGGGCATATTTACAGGAAATCATCAAAGATAAATTTGTGGTTTCCATGTTCCTGATTGGAGCAGATGATTGCTATTGCAGGTCCCCAGGTTTCCTGCTGTTTTCAATACTTTGCACTTTAAACTGTCTTACAACTGACTTTGGTCTTTTTTTTCTTTTTTTTATTAAAAAAACACTTCCATCCATTTAACTAGGTGATGCTTTCACAGCCCTTTGAAGTTGTAAAGCACTGCAAATTTAGAAACTGTTCTTAATAACCACTTGGACAAATGGATGCAGAAAATTGCATATTGATGGAAGGAGTTTATGTTCTTTGCAGTCAAATATTTCCTCACTCGTTTCATGCAAAATTGCTTGGCCAAACAGATTTTCCCAAGGCTCTCTCAATAATGAATGTCACTTTCTTTTGTTTCTGGCTCTTCTCCGAACCCATCAGGAAAGGGTGAAGCCTAATGACACAGGTCTGTTGCCTCCTGTAAGCCTCTGGGACTGTTTGCTCTAATGTGATTGTTTGAAAATCAGCAGTTTTCTGCCAGGAAATAAAATAAGCCACTTTCCTTCCAAGTAACACTGAAAAAAACCTGAATGCCACTGAGCCTGCTCACTCATGCAACATTAATTTTTAAAAGAATCAATTTTGTAATCTTTCAATTATGGTTTATTATAATGATAATAATCACTGTGAAATCAAGTTTTTTTCCACTGCTGGTGCTGGTGGCTGTCATCAAACCATTTTCAGCAATGCTGAAAACACCTGGACTAATAAACCAGGCATAATTTATTTATACTTTAGTTTTACTTATTTAGAAATGTATTAAGCATCAATTCCCTTAGCAGTTGGTGATGTTACAAAAACTAAAAGCAAATAAATTATAACTATCGACCTAAAAGTCACTGCCAGGCTGGCTATCTTGTACATTTATAACACAAAAGTGCTTACAAAAAGCAAAGCATATGCACTCTGCTCACTGCCAGCACATGAACAGAGACTGTGTGAACACCCCTGGGAGCCCACAGAAAGGCTGCCCAGCCCCAGATCCCTTTGGATCCCTTTGCTTTTCACTTGGAGATCACACTGTGCTGGCTGGTTGGCACACTTGAGAGCAGTTGTGGAAGCTCCTATATTCACATACAAAAATTACTTTATAACAGCTTCAAGCCTTAATCAATGCTCCCATATACAGAGCTACATACCTGTGTGACAGGGAACATGCTCTGTTCATACAGCAGGTCAGGCCAGGGCTCAGCATTGAACAGCAGGAGCACAATGGGTTTATATTATGTTCACATTTTACAATAAAAAGTGTACAGAAAAATCACTTGTTTCTGATCAAAATCTGAGCTCCCTGCTGTTTTAATTCCTGTAACCAACAATCATCAATAAATAATCACGCACAGCTTCTACGCCCCACTGTGATATTTTGGTTTTGTTTTAAGAACTGGATGTACTGAGTTGAGATCTGCAGTTCCAGACCTGCAGACTTTCAGGTGCTCTGCACCAGGATTCAAGTGAATGAGGAAGCACAAGGGCAAGGGCAAGGGCACAGAGGGAAAAGCTGCTCTTCATCAGACACCTTGCAGGTCTGTGAGCTGTTTTAAAAGAGATTGTGTTGAAAATGGGAGGTGTGTTCGAGGCAATATGTTTCACAGTAAAAGGACAAAAGGCTGAAAGAAGAAAGGTATATGGATGACATAGTTACAAACAATGAGACAGAAATAAAAGAGGAAAAAATGTCCAAAATATCCATAAAAATTTCAGAAAATGAAAAAATATTTCACGAAAAGAAGGAACATGTAATAGAGAAACAAGAATCCCATTGGGAAGAGTGTGGCCAGCAGGTTGAGGGAACTGATCCTCCCCCTCTTCTTAGGCCTGTGAGGCACATCAGGAGTACTGTCTCCAGTTCTGGGCTCCCCAGTGTAAGAAAGACAAGGAGCTGCTGGAGAAGGTCCAGCAGAGGTCACAGAGATGATGAGTGGTCTGGAGCATCTCTCTTATGAGGAGAGACTGTGGGAGCTGGGCCTGATTAGTCTGGACAAGAGCACACTGAGAGGGGATCTCACTGATAATATCAGTATCTCAAAGGTGGGCGACTTTCCAGTAGAGCCCAGCAACAGGACAAAGGAGGAGAAATGGCCATAAACCAAGGCAAAAGAAGTTTCATGTTAACACGAGGAACGAGTTCTTTACACTGTGGGTGGCAGAGCCTGGAACAGCTGCCCAGGGAAGCCGTGGAGCCTCCATCACTGGAGACATTGCAAACGCATCTGGGCGCGTTTCTGAACAACCTGCTCTGCTGCCCCTGCCTTGGCACGGGGGTTGGACAGGGAGATCTCCAGATCAGCCTCCCAGGGCTAACAATCCTGGGGTTCTGTGATCAGAAAGAGAAAGTGTAAGAGAAGTATGGAGAAGAAAGAGTTTGGCAGCAAAACACAGAGACAACATTACAGCTTTTGATTTGAGTCAGCTAATCCAAACAGAAGAGTCTGAGACAGCTGTAAGAGAAGGCTTGAAAGTTGAAATGCTTCAGGAATTATTTGGGACCACACCTCAAGACTCACAGACAAAGTGTGCCTTAATATGTACTGAGCTGTCCTGGCATTCAAACAGAGCCTCAGACAGTAACCCTAAAACACTCTGAACACCCTAAAACCATGCACACTGTGGCTCATAAACTCATCCCACCACTGAGCTCACTGGAACACAAATTAATTAAATATCATGCAATTATGCCAAAGAGATTTTCTATTGATGTAATTTCATATAATACCTAGTAAAAGCAATACAATTATACTTTGTAACTGCTTAATTAATATCTCTTAATTCTGCTCTGGAGTGAAATGGATTTGATTATGTAACTCCCACCTCCATGACTTTGGCATTTAAAGGTAGCATTCAAAAAAAATTATGCTTAACAAATATGCAAAGTATTGAAAAGTGGAGAACAATCTTGCTGCATCTTTAACAATCAGTGTAGTATGATCTGTATATAAAAACACCAAAATGTCTTAATTCTAATCCATCTTCTTGCCACTAAGATAATTTGTGAGCTCTATCTGTGCATTCCTGAACTAAACATTCTTCACTCAGAGCTTAGTATCCTAACATACAAAATGAGAGATTTCTCTATCCATGCCAAAGCCCAGTTTTGCTGTTTGTTCTAACATGTTCCATCCCTGGATACAACAGAAAACAGATTTGCTCACCTGCCTGACAATACTTTGATTCAGTACTGTAGACAATACTGAGTCAAAATTGCCACAGACTGTAGGTAATGTACCTGTTTGACATTTCTCATTCACCCAAAGAGAGACAGTATTCTACTGACTGACTTGGTGTCAAGCTGCCTTCATTTTTCTAACACTTCAAACCTGAAGAAACAAAATTAATTTTTAAATTTATGTTTGGTGCAGTCATGTTGCAAATTCGACTCCCTCTGACAATTTAGTTTCAAAAATTTTCTTTGTGATGACTATGTGTACCATTTGATAAAAAAGACCATGCAACTATTGGTCTTAAAACAGTAATTTGAAGCACATAGAGAGTGGACACAGACTTAGTACCAAGGCATGCCAATCTACAATTCTGTGCAAAATGTTCTCTTTATGGGAAGAGCAAAAGTAATGTAAAATGTTATTAGATATAATCTTTCCTGCTTCCATTAGCTATTAACTTTATGCAAAGATAAACTAAAGCATAATGAGTCCTTTCATTATCACATAATTGTTATTTTAATGGTTGCATTACAAGCAATGGAATACTATACATCCACCTCTCATATTAGTGGGCAATTATTTTGAAACTTCATATTATAATCTACCCACAAAGATCAATCTATTAATGCCACCATTTCAGCATAATGACCATGGTTTTGAAATCAGTATGATAGCCTCAAGGAAAAATGTAAAGTAATCATGAAGAAAATGTTTATATTACATGCCAGTCTGGGGCCTGGAATGCAGACCAAAGAAGTTTAAGGAAAACATGTGGAGCTTCTCTTGCTTGTGCTACCCTGAAACTGGTCAAATTTATGTGATACCAGTGGTGATTATTTCAAAAACAAAGGAAAACTACCAAGTGATCCAAAATTAGGAGCTTGGAAGGGAAACTGGAATAAGCCTTCCCTCAGTGTATCATTTCCAAGTACCATCCTAAATCATATCCAGAAATAGCACCTGAAATCCTGTTTCCCACTGATAAATACTGAACTGGCTTTAGCTACTCCTCCATTCACTGCCTTCCTTCTAACCAAGCAAAGCAGTGCACCTTGGCAGGAAATGACTGGACAGATCTAAGCAGTACATAAAGCTTGAGGATACCCTGGGGATGGATGTCCCCTGTAAAGTTAAATGACTTTTCAGATCCAAAATGCACTCCAGGAGCAAGACTCAAAATACCTCTAGGAGGGTAAAGGCTCCAGGATGTCGCTGCAGCTGAGAGTCCCTGGCACATTCTGCACAGTGAGGCTGAAATCCAACTCTCCTGAACACTGTGCATTCTTGGAAGGGCAGGTAAAGGCAATCTCAGACCATGAAATTAGCCCTAAGGAGTTAAGGACCACTGCTTGCTTCTACTCCCAAACACAAAACATATTTCAACAGTGTCATCACTTATAGAAAATCAGAGCAGCACAAACAGAGCGAGCAAAAATCCACAACCACTGAGCTCTGGCAAAGACACAATTCTCCCTTGGTAAAAGAAAAAGCTACACATGACCAGCACTAGTCACATTTCCTAAAGGGCTAGAAAGGTGTGGAAAGAATGCTGAAATGCATGGGCAGAGAATATTGATAATATATGAAATAATACTTGAAAAAAAATGAAACTAAAAATCTTCTTTTGGAGGAATACTGCTTTGCCCATACTCTTTTGATTATTTTCTTTTCCTAATATTTTGATTGATTTTAAAATGTCAGGAGACTGTTGCTGATTTCATATTGAAGGAAATACAGTAACATTACCATGTTTGGCTGAAAACAGGTTATAGAGCAGCAGAAATTTGTTCCATACTGCACTTCCAGACCATTCCAACTCCAAATTAGGACTGTATGAGATTGAAATGCCTTCATGGTAAGCATACAATATTCAAAAAGCCCTGTGGGCATGAATTTCTGCACAGCAATAGCTTCTGCTTTCCCCTGGTGTACTTTTCTCTCAGAGCAGTCAGGTTGTAAAAAGGGGACAAACACCCTTTGCCTCACAAAGGCATTTGGAGACTTAAGTGACACTTGCAACATTTTTCAGAAATGTTCTCATGGAAAATATTTAGGATACTTTATGGAAACAGAAGTACTAGAAAATCTAATGAATTTATTCAAGAAAAATTCTGAAACATATGGAGAGCAAACTGAACACAGAGCACATATTTCTGACATTTATCCTTGTTTTTATTGTTAAGATAAAAGCATGCTGTTTGTTTTTTAGAATTTCATCTGCTAACTCTTTCCTTTCTCTGACTTTTTCTACACTAGTGACATCATCTGCAGCAATTTTTAAAGCTTTGCAGAAAATCCTGTGCTCTGAAAGTTTTAATGAATCACGTGGAGAATGTTATTAGACAGGGAGTTTATGCCTCCTTTCTGTAACCTGTAGGACTAGAGCAATGAGGATATGCATGCTGGGATAACTTGATTAAAATAAAAAATCAAAAAAACCAAAGAAAAGAATTCTCTAAATTTAAGGATGGGATACCAACAATAAACTTGTGAAGAACAAATATGAGCAGTTAAAGATCTTTTCTTGTACTGCAATTGCATGTTTACTGAATTCAATGCACCAGACAAGGCTGCTCAGGCTCTGAGATCAGTGGTGTCTCTGGTAACTGGTCCCAACTGCACTGAATGCTCCCAAAACCAGGAATGGCTTACAAAATCTTGAAAATAGAACAGATGAATCTTTGAACATCTATATAAAAAATTATTTCCCTTCAAACACAAACTAAGCCCCATGCTGGTCAACATCTGAGACTACACCCAAACTGTTTGAAGACATAAGATTGAAGATTCATAATAAATCCCCACTCTTACAGTTATGTTTTCCAGACTGCTGAAAGTTCCAAAACCTGCTGAAGATGTGAATTTCTGAGAAAAATTGTTCATGCTGCTCTTGTGCAAGTTACTCTTCAAATGCAGAGCTGCCTCATGGTTAAAAGCTCAGGGAAGTTGAGTATCATGGGAACTGTGTAGGAGTGATTGTTTTCTAAACACAGGTTGTAGTATATCCCAGCAGTACATCAGGCTCCCCAGGAAGCACTGTTATGAATCCTGAGTCACCTTCAAAGGTATGTGCTCTGGATCCATAGATCTGAACAGTTTCACTGTTCTGAAATTGCAGCCTAAATTCTCTATGTGGGATAACAGACACAGAAATTTAAAAATGTAGAACATCTGCTTTGTTTTCATCTGGGTAAAAATACATATTGAAGACATGCACAAGCAAGCACCCAGTTAACAATGAGTTCTAAATTAACATAATGAGTCACAAAAATTCTCATTTCCCCTTAGCTTTCCTCCTACCTATGAGGTCTCACATAAGCTTGACTTCTTACTAATTAAATTTTCCATTCAGAATTTGTTTACTAATCTTTCTACATTTTAAGATAAAATACTTGAACATAAGTTCAGGCTAAACTTTTTCTACTTTCAAACAGATTTTCTTTTGCTGTGTTGTTTACTTGTACAAAGCTTTGAGATGACAATCTCTTCTAAATATCATTCTGTGAGATATGCATCAGAGTTCTGATACACCTTTTCTTATAAAAGTAGTTTCTAATAAATTTGACTAGCTAGTGGGTGGATAGATGTACAAAAACTCTTCTCTATCCAAAGCAAGAAATTATTGTAGAGTAACTCCCTGTCTCATAAAGTTGCTATCCTCACTTGAGCACAGGCTCCCAGTGCATCTCATGCAGGTTGATTCCAGTATTTTATTTTACTTAGCACTATAAATTCAGCTCAGAGCACTTTAGGGAGCTTCCATTAGAAACCCCACAGTTATAAGCAACCAAGAGGTATCACACTTAAGCAACAGCAACATTCCATTTATCTTCTCATCTGTTTAATATCTCTTAGAAAAGAATTGCTGTGTGACAACAGGTAATAAGTACAGACTTCAATGGTAATCACTCTGTGTTTTTCAAGACAATTACTGCACCTGGCAGCAAGGCTGAATTTTAAAAAATAGATTGATTTATCTTTTTTACTTCTATTCCTTCAAAATTTTAAGCTCCTTTAGGAACATCAAGATCTATTTTATACACTGTGATCTGAGAAGTGAAAAACTTTGAACTATGGAAGATGAACACCAAAGGCTTCATTCAAAATCTATGCTTCTGCTAATTTTTCTCTCCAATACTTTTTTCCTTTGCAACCAGCAAATATCCTCACCACCAGCAGCAAAACTGAAGCCCTGCAATCCAGGATGCTACCAGGATTGCCAGCATGAGTCACTGACTTACATCATCCTTTCCAAAGGTGGATGTTCATAGGATGTGAGAATCACAGAATCACAGGATATGCTGAGTTGGAAGGGACCCTCAAGGACTGAATCCAGAATCCCATCCATATGCACAGCTCCTTCTGAGAGGTATCAGCAATTCTCTCACAACAATAAAAGCTACAGAGTGTTTAAAGCACAAGATGAAAAAGGTGAGCACAGGGCTATACCAAACACTGGACAAAGATTTAACATACAGCTCATCAGAAGCAGAAAACAGATCCAGTGGCACTTAATGAAGATTTGATAAATTAGAAGACATAGATGGATAAATTCAAAGAACATGTGAAAATGCACAATGATAGAGTAGATCCTGATTATATATTCCTTGTCTTTATTCATTAATTAAAAAGAAACTCCATGGCTATAGTCAGCAACCACTGCAGAATCAATAGGTCTCTAAGCTCACACCAATCTATGTGCAGCCACAGCTTTATCACAAAATAATAGCTAATATTGATATTTTTTAATAAAGTTTCACTTCACTGTGTAATTAGTGTAATGTAGTAGGAGCTGAGTTCCTTAAGAGAAGTGCTGGTGCTGTGAGCAGCATTTACTGGCATGTTAATAAAGAACGGACTTCTTCTATTGAGTTCCATCTGCCTAATAGAGAAAAGTGTTCATCTTAATTAGGAAAATCTTCATAAAGAATATAAATGCAGTTACTAATGGGCTGCAGGGAATAAATGCAGAACACTCAGGAACAACTGGTGTTTTACCAGGAAATGGAAGAGTGGATATAAACCCCCAAACAGTTGTTAACCATCTGGTGATTGACCACAAATAGCAATAGATGCTGAGGTTTTAAGTGTTTTATAATGAAAAATCTATTTATTTCATTAAGGTTTCATGCTTTAGACCCTTGTTTTTTCAGGTAATAAAGCAGTCTTGACTGACAATGAAACTATTTAAACCTTTTATGAATTAAGATGGACAAATCCATTAGTGTTTTTTGAAGGAATTACTTTATAAAAAGAAAGAATGCAAGTGCCAAGCAATAGTTCAAGAACGATCCACTGTGATGTACTTTACAAATGGTCACTGTATCAAACATATATTTTTGGGGTTGCTGAGATGCTCATGGGCAGTTGAGAACCTTTTGCTGACTCTACTGGTGCAGCAGCAGCAATTACATCATCATGATAAAGACTACAGCAAATTGTAAACTGCAATCAATCTTTGTCCTTAAAAGTGTTCCAACAGGCATTCTACATTTCCTCTGTCAGTCTGAATCAAGTTTTTCATCCTTTTCTTCCTAATGTTCTGTAATTTAAAGACATTGATATTCCCTAACTCTGCTTGTTTTCTATTCAAAATGAAATGAACTTTTACTCATCTTCCAGAATTTTTTTTAAATGACATTAATACAAAGTACTGATGGGATGCACTTCCCATGTGCCAAAATTTAACTCTCTGAGCCAGACTCAGTGTCAATGTTCACAGCTTCCCAAGGAAAAACTGCTTTCTACAAATTTTAAGCAACACTAGCTAATCTTTTATATTTCCTCCAAATAACTTTGATAGAGAAACCAATACATACATGAAAGCAAGTCCAAAAATGAAAATATCATGACTATAGTATTTCATTCAAACCCACAACCAGAAACACAGCATAAAACTCTGATATTCTGGACACTGACAGCTTTACTGCCTCAATTCACAGAGAATTTCACCAAACAATAGAACTTGCAGCTACTTGAACCTCAGAGAATGTAATTTCATTTATTCATTTCAATGACATTTTTACTAGACTATAGCTTCATGCAGATAAGTCAGACACATGAAAAACCACACATTAGCTGAGGTGAAGCTGTGATGACTGCAGTTGTCTTAACACTGTCAATCCAAACTTTAGATTAATGTAATTTGCTAGCTCTAAATGACAGAGATCTAATACAGATCTCGTATATCACCAAAGTAATAAATAATTAGTGAGCAGAACTGAGTAAAATGGAAGCTTGAACACAACCCCAAATTTTGAATCTTGATGCAGAAGTCAGCAATCAGAATGATACATCTTTCTGCCTTGAATGATAAAACAGCTTTCTCACAACCTAACACATAGCACCATCTGGAATGAACTGAGGAAACCAAGAACGTCTGGAAGAGAAGCACAAAAGCAATTTTGTTTCTTCAGAATTGTCCAAGATATTGACAGAAGTCTTTCAGAAACAGTAATCTGACTGCAAATGTGGCTCAGTGAACCTGCCTCCTGAAGATCTGTGTGTGTATAGCTAATAATCTTTAAAAATGTTGAATTGAACTGATTGGGTATGGGATGAGCACTGGCAGAGTTAAGACTGCACATAGAAAGTCCTCTGTCTACCAAACTGGCTGAATTTCCAAACATCCTCTCACATCTCTTACTGGGAATTTTAGGAGCTCAGGATACATTTCTTCAGCAGAGCCCAGCAGGCTCTTTTCAGTAGTTACTCACAAGAAGAGTGACTACAAACACCCAGTTGAGGTGTTCCTTGAGCAGCACCAGCACATCAGCACTGGCTGTTTGCTGGGGCTGGACACCTCCCCTGGGCAGTGGGACAGAGGGCTCTGAGCCCACTGCCAGCCCCAAGGGGGCCCTGGGGCTGGGCAGTGCTCAGGGGCTGGCCCGAGATGCTTGCAGTGGAAACACAAATGGAGTTCCCTGCAGTCCAGGAAACAGCAGACTGCTCTGCTATCAGCACAGATTTATTTGAGCATTGCTCGTTGAAAGTGACTTTTAACACAGACTGTTTTCTAAATGATCCTTAAAAGACACTCCTTTCTTTCTCATCACCTTCACCTAAGGCAAGAACATCCAGTAGCACTGATCTATTTGCTGCTACTTTTCATTAATTTTACCCTCCCTAAGGGTGGTGAAGCTTTGGTGCCAGCTAATTAAAACCTATTTAGGGATGCTCAGTACACTTTATCAGACCAGAATTAGCTTTGCTGCTTTAATGAAGACTACAGTTTTCTCTGTTATTACCAATTATATGTTTTTATATCATATTGCATTATGTTTGTATTGCATGGCAGAGATATAGATGGCTTTAGAACCACTTATCAGGATTGAGGTACATACAAAGATGGCACATTTAGCAATTATCTAATATCTCTTTAAATCCTTTCACCTGAGTAAATATATATATAATACACCAGCACATTAGTGAAGCACTGGAAGAAGCTGCCAGCTTTATGCTCCCTCTAGGGAAGTACCAAGTAAAATGCATTAATGAAAAATTGTGAATGTCTGGTAATGAATATTATTTATGTACAACAATTATTCAAAGTGGATAAGCATTCACCACCTTGAACTCGACTGCTTCACTAACAAATACTCTCAGAAAGAACATATGTTCCCCAGATTCTTACACTCATGCAAGGTTAATTACCCAGTGTGGACAGCCCGTATCAGAGGGTATTTTGTACTACTGTAGAATTAAAAAATGCATGACAAAATAGAAAACACTGTTTGTTCAAAGTTACTCAGAGGAAATTCTTGTTTCTTCCATGCATCAGTAATAAATCATTTGTCAATACCAAAGCTGTGGATTTTGGAGCTGCACCCAGTGAAGTCAGGGATAAAGCTCCCACGTCAGCACTGCAGGACCAGAGCATTTCTGCAGTAGAGAAGTACAGCACCTACCTGTTAGCTGCTTCTCACAAAATCTTTTAAAAACTTGAGCACCACAAGCATGAAACTGCTGAAAAGTCCCACTAATTACCTAAAAAGATTGTACATCAAAGAGTAGAAACAGAACACTCATTAAAGGCTCGACAGACTAGAAATCTGCTGCAATCTTACTATGCACTATAGCATACACTGTACAGAAAGACAGTATTTTAGGATTAAACTAAAATAGATGCAGTTGCAATTCACTCAGTACATTTTAAAATATGAGTTGAAATTGGTTTCCTTCCAGAATTTTTGCTGGAAACATGTCGAACCAGACCTCTGTTCAATCTAATATTCCAAGCAAGGGTTGATGTTTCTCTGAGGAACTGAAGGAATATTTGGCTGAGGAAGCTGAGCCTGTCTCAGCATTGTAATAGCCTGGCACAATGTGTGAAAGTATTTTCATCACCCACAAATCTCCTGTGCTCTCCATTTACTGCTTCCACAAATGCCACATACCTCTAACAGTCTCATGACCCTCCCTAGAAAGAGAGGACAGGTCCTGCAAATTGAAGATGTTACAGAAAATGAAACAGTTTCCAAACTGAAGTCCCTGATTACTAGGGAACTGCAAGATGTTTTCTTGAGATACAGAAGGCGTTGGCTGGTGATGCATCAATCATTTCCCTTGTTCCTGCATGACAAAACCACTAAATGATGTTAAAAACATCACTAAGTATTTGACGTGGAAAAGCAGGACTAAAGATGAAAGTTTCGGCAGATACAAGGATGTTACCTGGCTGCCACTGTGACAAGTGGTGGTTTTCCCTTGGTGTCAAAGGGACACACATGCACAAACAACGTGAAGGGTCGTGAGACAGGCTCATAAAAATTTATTCCTGCTGCAATGTGAAACTTAAGGAAAGAGAACATGGGCCATTTTGACATTAGGCTGCTTAAGAACTTTGCTATAAGCTCTAAGAGAAGTTCAATCTGTTTTTTACATGAAAAGAAGCACTTGTGTTAATTGCGTAACTATAAAAACCTGAGATGTGCTAATTTGTTGAAGAGAAATGGATTAGGCTGGAGAGAAGAATACTTTGACATTGAATGATGAGCTGTCCTTCTTTCATAGGAAAAAGAGGAGATTTTTTTTTCAAGGTCTCATCTCACAGTAAGGATTTTGATGAAGTAATGTAAAGTCGCTGTGACCTGACTCATAAATATAAATAAATTTATGTACAGCAATACAATAATGTACCCGTGATCATATTTAGCTTGATTAATATGTAAACAGCATGACTTGGATTATTAAAGGTCATCTTTCAAGAATGGATCTTGTGCATTTATTAGCCTCTGGTTATCAGTTTGTTCAGTTAAACTAAAGAAGCCATGATAACCTTGATACCTTTATGAGATATATGAGCTCTCTCCAGCTCCAGAACCACAGCAGCAACATCTGCACTTGGTGAAAAGGGGCAGGCTCCTCCTTATGCTCCAGTAGTTTGAAAAATAGGAAAAATCAACTGTCACCAAGTTCTGACAGTTTAATAACATAGTGAAACAAGTATGTTTGAGATAACAAGCTTTTCTACTTCAAAAGCTAAGTCAAAATTTCAGACTATGTTAAGCTGTTTGTGAAAACCTGTATCTTTAATTTGGTCAGAATAGCAACAGCCCTCTCCAACCTCAAATTCATGATGCACAAATTTAAAAATTAATATTAAGGCACAGCAGTGATCTTGAAACTCCTTCCTAGTCAGCTCAAGTGAGAATGTGTGACAGGTGCTCTTCCATGCCAAAACACAGATGACCTGAATTTTTGCAGCTTCGTTACAAATTCTTGAAATTTGCCATCTTAATTCCACAAATCCAGTTTCTGCTTTGAGCATGCTAGCCCAAACAGCCCTCACACCTTCACCACGTACAGCCTCACTTGAGTAGCATAAATATACATTATCAAGCATAGAAAATGGAATTTCAGCATAATACTGGTAAAAACCTAAATCTATTCCAGTATGTCTGATAACCCATTTTCACCAAGATACAGAAATAACGTATAACCCTGAGGTCTGCATTTGAAGAAAAGCTACAGTGAATCTCAACAGAGAAGAAAACGCAATATCCAGAATTATCCTGAGGTTGTGCATTTGGAAATGTTGTTTGTGTAGGATGATCCTCTTCAAACAAAATGTCCATTTAATCAATAGTAAATTGAGCTGAAAACAACACATAGCTTTGAAAACATTTCAGGAAGACATCCAATATTTTTGGGATTCAAGCCAACAGCAATGGAATGAACAGAAGGTAGCGTAGGTGGGGTAAATGGGGCCTAGCTGCCACCTCATCAAATGCTTATAACAGTCAAACCCCTATAACAATCCATTAAAAACATATCTGGGGACTCATTTAGTAGCTGACATCCCGCCTGGATTTTCCTCACGCATCTTTTGTCAAACATTATGAATGCTCCTCGTGTTTAAGACTCACCGGTCCTTTCCCGTCTCCCGCTTAAACACCGCGTCGCAGTAACTCATGCGCTTCTCCGTCGTCACGTAGATTTTGGCACTTGGGTAGCTGTCAACAGTTTTCTTCAGCATGTTGTACACAATGCCATTTCCATCCCTCCTCATGTTTCGAAAAGGACCCCAGATCACGTAGACGGTGTTGTTGGTTTCTTTGAAAAAGTACTCGGGGTTCTTGAGCAGGAGAGGCACGCTTGTGTGCGAGACCACTCTTACGGTTGTCCTCTTCCCAACATCTTCCTCATAGCCCTTTGTGGGAGCATTGTTCATCCTCCATATGCAGGAGGACTTGTCTATCTCAGTGCCCACCCTCTGGCCAGCCATCTGTCCCGAGTTGGAAACAATGGCACAGAGGTCACAGTCAAGTTGTAGAGGCTGGAAGACAGGAAACAATAATTTATATTGCAAGTTTTTCTCTGTAAAATGTGAAGATTCAAAATTCAGTTAAAAGAAAAACAGGTCCAGTACAACAAATAGATAGCAATGCTTCTCTTTAAAAAAACAAAACCACAATCCCCACGTGGCAGAGCTGCTCGAAAACTCTACCACTACAAATGCAAACCTTTTCAGTGAAATAGAAAAGTTCCAATCTTTGCCTCTGTTCCCACCTTGCAGAGTCAACTATACAGATAATAATTCCTTTTTTCCCTCTAAATGTTACTCTTTTTACTGAAAAACCAAGGAAATAAACAGTAGAAAGCAACATTTAGATCAATGACTTCTCTTTTAACAAGGTGTTGCCAGCATAGGAAAGAAACCTACTGAGAAAGTAATGCTGAAAGTTTAACTGTACATTAATTGTGTTTGTGTCTGAATGAACAGTTCCCAAATTTGTGACAGAAGTTGAATGCAAAATGTATCTCTAATAAGCAATCTAATAGTATGAATATCCTGTAGTTGAAAAGGATATGTGGACAGAGGAGTATGTTGTTCTCTCCAGAGAGTGGTTATGATCCATGGAAAATGACAGGTAGAGGGACTGGTGACACCTGAACTAGGAACTTAATCCTGAAAAAACTATAGTCAAAGAGAGTATTTTGTGACCATGTTCTAGAGCGCTATTACTCCAGTATGAATTGAAAATAGAAAAAATAATCTAACAGAGATATAAGGACCTATCTGATTTTCCATTTGTCAAAGTATAAAGAGTAAATGTCTTTTCATTGTTTTGTACCTACAGACTAAAAGGAAATGCCCTCTATTTAAACTGGATTGTATAAAGAGCTCAGTCAGAAATTGAAATCAAATGAGAACTAGACCCATCAAAAAAAAAAAAAAAAAAAACCAAAAAACCAACAGAAGATCATCTAGGTCAGAGATAACCAACAATTTTTTGTATGGTCACAGACTTGATCCTCTGTTATGCTCACAACTGGGAGGCAGTGACCTCAGTTTAGTGGTTTTTAGGAAAAATTCCCTTCACATTTGTTGAACATTTACTCTGACAGGATTCTAGGTGCTTTTCTGATCAGACTTGTGGTTATTTCTTTTCAAAATCAAACCTTATTTAGCTGCTGTGGATGAATAGCCTGCCTACATTTGACCACTATAACCTTAGGATGCAATTGCTGACAAAAACCCGAATTCTTTGATAAGGGGGAATAATGCAAGGACAAGAGACAAACATCTTAAGAAAGCCAAACTGTAAGAGCTAAAATACCTCATCTTTGGGTGACAAATATTGTACTGAATTAAGGTGCATCCTGCATGACTTGTGCAGTAAACCTTAAAATTTCAAAGCTTTGATTTCTCTGCTTTGATTGATTTGATTTCGTTATGTGGCTGGTTCAGGAAAACATTCTTTCCTAAATCAGTAGCTAAAGATTCCTGATTGAATGCAAAAGCATTGTCAATGTTTCCCTTACAGAACACTATGCATTTTTTTAAAGCTGGTATAGTTTTAGAGAGCTGTCCTGCATGGCTCTCTGACAGCAGGGATGAAATCCCAGGAGATGCAGCTGAATGCAGCAGCCTTTCTGTTTACTGCTTACTTACAGAAATTCTCTCTAAGATACATTATGAGGACATGGCTGGGTGACCTAAACAAATCCATGAGCATAACTCATATTCTAGGATGAAGTGAATTGTTACAGACCCAGCAGATTAATTTATAGCTTTCAGGCTGAACTTTCAAACTAACAAATGCTGAATATGAAACTGCTAGATAGGAAAAGCCAATTTGGTCAACAATCTGGTTCCATTTAAATTTGTCTCAGCCTCAGAGCTGCTTTTTTCACTAAATTCTTCCTTCTCCATTAAAATGAAGCCGCTCTCTTAAATTTAGAATTGTTTGAATTTCCTCACCTTAGTTAGAAATGCATTGCACATTTTCTATTCACTCAGTGCAACTGTTCTGCTTGAATAAGCTGAGTACACTCACTCCTGCAACTGTGTCCCCTGGTTTTCTAGCTCTTTTGTGGTGATTCATTTATCTTGTTCCAATTTATAAAGTGCTTTCATAATACTGCATGCCTACACTAGGTCAACATATAATCTGCTCTTCTTGAACAGAGTCAGAGGCTAACCCTCTCCCAGCTCTATCTCAAAATAAATATTTTTTACAATGTAGAGATTTTACATGTCCCAATATGCACATTTCCCAACAGAGATCCCAGACAGAGTTAGAAGACTGACACCCACGATAGATATTCCACTGACTCCAGAATCATCCACTGTCTTCATCATCTTTTTGCATCATATCTCCCTCAACAGATGAGAAAACAAACATCAATATTCACTCACTGAACCCCATTTGGAGACAGGCCACCAGTTTGTGGTGCTGGTTTGTCACAGTTGAGAAGGGTGGTTTTGGAAACACACACATACAATATAAATGGGTCTGCCAGGCAGTCCTGGCTGCCCTCTCATCTGCAGAGATGGTCCAGCAGCAGTGGGACTGAAACAGACTGGCAGGACCACACTGAAACTTGTGCTGTTACTGCTTATCCTCCGTGGACCAGAAAATCAGGCCAAGGTTCACCTCTCACAAGATCTTCATTCACTTGCACCACAGATACACAAGTTAAAGACAAAATATTAAGAACCATTCAGGTTTTCTTCTCTTGTCATGTACTTACAGACATTTATCTCACCTCTAAACATCAAGGGGGCTGAGCTATTATTGCTGCTAGGAAACTGCTCATTTTTTTGCTGACCAGAAGGATGTAGAAGACCTCAGTAGAGAAGCTGGGTATGGTTCTGACAAATACTCCCATCTTTTTCCTGAATGATACATTGTGACTGTTGAGGAACACTTATATTTTAATCAGTAAAGAAAATGAAATGTCTGACCTTTCCACATCCTGTGCAAGCTTACAGACAATAGAAAAGATAATTAAAACTGTGAATTAGAACTTGCAAAACAGTGCCATTTCTCTAGCAAAGAGAAATAGCTGTGTAATAAAGGTCACTTATCAAACAGTTCTAGTTATTAAATCTTTGCATTTAGCACTGAAGTGTCTTCACAGAATCAAAGGTCAAATCATTAAATAACAAAATCAGCCAGAATTAGAAAAGGTCACAAGCAAATCCAACTAAACTAGGTCACAAAGCATGATTCTCTTCCACACAGGATTTCATTATTTGGAAAATTGCTTACTTTCCAAATTTGACAACTCCCCCACTATTTCCAGTGTCTCCAACAGGAGACTGAAATTCCAGCTACAGAACCATTGAACCATTTGCATGGGTGGATTTCCCAATGGCACAGATCTTGGATCACCAAGTTTCCCAGCCACAGCCCTGTACATCTGCTGAGGTCCACGTGGGGATGATCTCAGGCCAGGTCTCTGAACCACAGAATAACGTCTGGGCAGACCAGACACAGGCCAAGCTCTGGTCTCAGCTGAGACTGCCAGATTCACTTCCCAGCTGGACCAAACCCAGCTCAGGACCACTGCAGATGGAATTTCCACTAATGAAAAGCTGCATTTCTCTTGTGGCTCCTTAGCACTATAGACTGGCAGTGAGCTCTCTCCAACCACCAACTGTTCCGCTCTGAATCCCACAACTAATCACGCAGATAGTTGGGAAACTCACACTAAACTTTCTCCATTGTTACTTTAACAATATGATTGTAATTTTGTAAATTGGACGCAATGCCCATTCACTACATAATGAGGCAATTATTAGCAGCTTGCCACATATTAATTTGCTCCTTTAATGTTGAAACAAATGAGATCTTTTCTTATAATCATCCTATTTGAGTGAATTCTAACAAAGCCGATTGAACAAAGCTCCAGAGAGACTTTCTTTATTTCAATGCCATTTATTCTTCTACTCTTCTTGCATGTCTTTAGAGTTTCAGAGGATACAACATTTATAATGATGCCAACAGGGAATAGATTTTGCCTTTATTCTTCTTGATGTTCTTTTGAGGTCTTTGAAATGAAAGGTACAAGAGAGGCATTAACCGTCTGGCATTGTTTTTATTGCTTTCCTCTACTTTACAAGCAAAAAATGTATTTTAATTTTTCCTGTGTTTCAGTGATTAAACAAGCTGGTTTTATCTACACTTACTCAATTTCTGCAGACCTCTGATTGGGAGAAAAGACTTGCCAAGCTTTTCTAGGAAAAAATCCAGCACATTAAAAGAAAAGAAAGATAGTATTTGTGTATTCACCCAGCAAGAACTACCAAATTAGTACAGCACTGTATCTAACTTATACTATATTACTAATGTAATATATGTAACATCAAGCAAATGTAACATCAAGCAAAAAGTGATAGAAATTATAAAAATGGCAGGTCTGATTACCCTGAGTTTGTGTTTGTTCCCTCTTCCCCCCTACGGCAGTATTGTGGGGTTTTTTACCTTCAGCATTTGATTTTGGTCCTAGCCCTCAGCATCACATCTCAGCAAACATCTCTGTCTTCATAAAATTTAATGTTAAGATTTCATAAAGATTTTAACATTTTGACATTATTTTGAAATGAGCCCAGCGTCAACATGCATCCATTTCCAAATAAATAGAATATGATCTGCTTCTTCATAAGACTGTTCCTGAGACTCAAGTACCTGGGATATTTTATTTAGATGAATGTCACTGATATGTACATGAGTTCTAGCAGAAAGTTTTTATTTAAATAAATAAAATGGATAAATAAATAGAATGAATTAAAAATAATAAATAAATAAATAAATTGAATGAATTGGAAGGGAGTGCATAGGAGGCACATAATGGGACTAATCTTACAGCAGGAGACCGAATAAATAACCATATTTGGAAGTCTCTCCGTATGCACTGACCCAGTTGTTACAGAACTGTTTGATTTGCAGCTCTGGTTACAGCTCATTAAAGGGGCTGCACCATCCCTTTGCCTGAACAAGTATCTTGTGGATTCCTCATGTCAGTGGTAAAAAGACAGAAAAACAAAGGAAGTTCGGACTTTGAGCAGAGGTTGAAACTTGTGGGCCAAAATCACCCACCCCACCTAAACTTTCAACCAGCAAGTGTATTTTTGAAACATTTTAGTTTTCTTTCTCATGGAAAGGGGAAAAAAAACCAAACCAGAAACTCAAACCTTCCAAACACGAATCACAGTGCAAAGTGATGCAGTGTCATCTTTCTCACTTCTGAGGCGGCTCCAGACAACTCCATGCCAGCTCCTACCTCTTTCAAGATACAGCACAGCAAATGCTCACCAGAATGTTGTTGATTTTGCTGCTCCTACTGGGAACAATAGAGGCAGCTTTGAAACAAAGCAAGAATTAAGTACATCTCCTGATACCAAGGGCCGAAAACCAAATGCCTCAAATATACGTGAGAAAACTCTGAGTAGAAAGAATCAAGTATGTAACCTATAAAGAATATAAATGCATTTTAAGTATTTTCCACTACTTTATTATGAGGCAAAAATTGAGATGTCAAAGATCATGATAATCTCACAAAGCAAAATTTACAAGAATTGAATAAAAGCCATACCCACCTTGATCAAAATATCTTAACTTTCTATTTTTCAAAAATTGTATTTAATAATTTTCTAAAATAGAGTTTAAATGCTCCCCCAATTGAAAATGTTGCTTTATTGTGAAAAGGTGAAAGAATGGGAGTTCACACTAACAAAACAGTCCCTTTCACTTTTGTAATTTTTCCTGATTTCCAGCTGAAACTCTATGGAAACAGACACCTTTTAAATAAGCCTACACTAGTATTTTCTTCTGGAATAACAAACTATTGGAACACTCTTGATAGCTCTATTGGTAAAAAAGGCTTAAAAATACAAAGGTGGCAGGGAGTAAATAAGAAGAGGAGAAACTGTTCTGCCTCTGCATGGAGGGTTAATGAAGCAAGGAAGCTGCCAGATTCAGGGCTTCAAGTACAACAGAAAGACCCAGGAGAGGCAGAGCTCAGAGGACGGGTGGTCAACAGCTCTGAAGGACTTAGGGCACTGAGAGAGAGGCAGGTGAAGAAAGTTTTTGCCCTAAGGCATTTCCTGAAGGATGTGAAGACCTGTCCTGCACTTGCACTCTCAGTCAGCCTGCAGAAAACCCATTTTCCTTTGGTCTCAGGCACCTGGCAAACTGCCCTGTCCCTAGGCAGGATGGCAGAAGGGACGTGCTCTTATTTACATCCATGTCACAGAAGGGGGAGAAATAAATGGAAAGAACACACAGAAGAGAAAGAGAACACAAAAAATTTCAGACACCTGTGAAATGGCAGAATGTAGTTTAGTGTTAAAAGCAAAACAGGTAAGGGGAAGAAGGATTTGAGAAAAAAACGATATATATAGCTGAGAAGATAAACCAAGATGTTTGGGAATGCAATCCAGCAAAGAAGAAGCAAAACTCCTGAACTTATAAACTAACTGTTGTGAAGAAAACTAAATCAGACATGTCAGTCAAATAATTTAGGAATGAAGAGGCAGAGATAAAAGCTTTTGTCCTTTACACTGCAACTGCCCAAGGAGAAAACAGATGAAAATGGATAAGTTCAGTCCAGTATATAGTACTACAGTTTGTAGGTAACTAGAAACCCTGACATCCCCAGGCATGCAGATGTCTGCACCTTCAGACCCACACAATGATCACCTCTGAACTGGAAGAAAAGCAGAATACTCTCTGGCATATATATTAAAAAAAAATCAGCATAAAGAGACAAGTACACCCAAGAACATATGTGGAAATCTTCCTGTCAAACACTGGTGAGGATTGAATTGTTATGGAAGGGAGGCAAACTCCATCATGCACACCCTATGCAGACAAGTTCACAAAGCAGGCACTAAAATAGCATTCACTCTGAAAAACAGCCTATGAAAAAAATTAACTTCACACCTGAACAAAATGGAAAACCAACCAAACAACATTAGTTCTAGAGTACACCTGACTTCATCCCAAAGGTTTAGCTGATGACCATAAATAACCAGAATGTTTGTGACACTTCATCTATCACCCATTTACGAACACACAGGGTTTAAAATATCATGACTTTGTAATAGTTCAAAAGCCGGGAATTCTTCCAACCAAATACTGCTTGCTGAATGCTGAACCCAGTAAGTCATTTATCTTAACATCCACCACTTTGTTCACCTGCCCTCAGTGCTACGTGATGACTTTTGAATTTTGTGCACAAAAGTTCCTGGAAAAACACCACGTAAACCAGACACTGTCCATCAAACAGCACAAACAACTTAGAGTGCAACACAAGCTGATCCTAACAATGGCACCCCTTTTGTCACTCTGCTGCAGAACTGTGGTTGCAAGAGTACTTTTGCTACCACAAAACACGTCACTTGATTCAGCAGGTTATTGGTATCATAATATTTAACTCTAATTCATCTTCTGCAATTCTCTGTATCACATTTCTTTTCTGCTTTTTACACTTAGTAATAAGAAAGATAACAACTGTTTCTTCTCTATACAGACATATTTGCTCAGCAAACAATATAAACCACCAGGAGGTAAAATGTCACAACTCAAGGACTCAAGGAGACATAAAAGGGAGGAATGTCCTGTTAGCACACGGGCTGAATAGCAAATGAATCTCAGTACAAAAGGACAAAAACAATTTTTCACACCCAATACCATCCATGTGTGGCAGCAGAGCAGAGGTAACATGTAACACATAATCCTTCCTTACAGAGTGGACTCTAGAAAGACATCCTTGACAGCAACCAAGGCCAAAAGAACTCTACCCACAAAAACTGTTTTTCCTTTGCAAGTAATAGTAAATATCTCTGCAAAAAAATTAATGGGAATTCCTACAGTGAACATGCCTACTGGAAGACTATGTCTAAGGAATTCCCTGTCACATATGGAAAACATGAGTTACTCTAACTGCTGACTTTAATTTGTATTTATTATAAATACCCGCAGATGGCGGTAAAGTATATAATGTATACAGCAGATTTGTTCCAAGTTTGCTTCCTCTAACAACCTCCTATTATCAGCACTCACCATTAATCATGGACCATTATCTAGGAACTTAGTTGGCTGAATCACAGATGCAGGAATGCCTGTAAGGCCTCTAATCTAAATACAGTTGAAAAAATTAGACTCACAAATAAACTAGGGGACTTCTAATATGAAACTTACATCTTATTTCAGGTCAATTTATTTGGGATTTGATATGGGGAAACAATATCAAGGTAAGCAGCAAAAACTATCACAAAAGCTCTCTTTTATTGAACCCCCTCTCCTTCTTTCCCATGAAAACCCACCTAACAGGCTGGAAGCCTAACCTCTAATTTATTTTGGTTCCATGCTGTCTAGACCTATTATTTAATTTTGTCTCTCTTGGTGGTCTATCTGAAAAATTATTTGTATGCATGGACGGAAAGTGATAAGCTAAAATGCTAATTATCCATTTTTTTCTGAAATTAAAAGAATTATAATATCCATGCCAGGAATGAGAATAAGGTTTATTACAGTAGCTTTAAAACCAGTGGCATTTTTCATTTGACAAAGTGAGCTTTAAGAAGCTTTTTAAGTCCAGTGTTTTTAACTACACGATGCCTTATCTAAAAGAGAATACACAGTTACTTCTGACCACGTTTATTTGCTTTCACTGGTACATTGGCAATATTTGCAGTACCACCCTATGACTGTCATCGGTAAAAATGTCTAAAATTTTCTCTAAAAATGTAATTTCAGGTTAAAATTTCACTTAGAAAGTCTTAGACAAAAAATTTAATTGTTTGAAATATCTTCTATTTTAAAATAATAAAATAATTTCCATTTCAGAAAGATACAGAATTAAATCACCATTTTGTCAGACACCTGAAATTTCAAACACTATGGCAACGGACACTAAGACAAAAGTTTTAAATGGATTAGAAAGTTCTGCTTAAATTATTAGGCAGATGTGTTTTACGTTTTCTTAAGTCATTAAAGAAAGCCTTGAAGCATAGCTGCATATTTTAAAACTTTGAAATTTAAGGTCTGTTAAAAAAAAAAAAAAATCAGTGTATCTATACTGACTTCTGATTGCTTTTGCATCACTGCCTTGGTGCAAATGTCCACCAAGCAGCTTTTAATCAGTGCAGATTTCATGCAGACAGCAGTCTAAATCACGGGCTAACAACATCTGCAGTAACTCGGTAAGCGGAAACTCAAGTGGGAACCACTGGGGTTAAGTGACTTGTAAATAATGGAAAGATCCTTCTGTGTCAGATCTTCCTCATGGAGCTCGACAGGGCAGCTTCTGCTCCTGCCACATCCCAAACAGGCTCACAGAAAAGCCTTTACTGGAGAAAAGCCCCTGAGCTCAGGGGCCTCTGTCAAACCTTTCTGAAGTCAAGGTCCTCGTGCACGTCTGTGCATCCTCAGCACAGAGCTCAGAACCAAACCATGGCCTGAGGTGCTGACTATCACACACACACACAAATGAGCTGGTAAGTTATGAGGTGAAACCTGCTAGAAGCAATTGCCAAACAAAATCTTATTAAAAGATTAAAATAATAAACCCTATCAATCTTTTCTCCACTACATAGTCTGGCCTGACAGGGACATAGTTGCAAGATATAAACAAGACTACTTCCAAAATGGGTATTTATAATAATATAGCTCTTCTACCTACAATTTAAATTTTTAAGAGAGGAGTTAATTTTTAGTCCTCCATACATCTTCAAAAGAAAAATACCACTGCAATATACCTATACACTGACTTTCTGGGTAAATCCATGGCACATTCATTGCCTCCACTATAGTTAAAAGTAAAACTCCCACTGACATGACCAAAGACTTCATGGAGATTTCTCTCAGCATAGGAATTTTGGGAAGAGAAATTTGGATTTGCAGTTCATGGATGGACAAGGTTCCAAAATCATGGTGCTTCTCCTTCGCCTCTCAGAAGCCTCTCAGCTGGGATTCAGCTTCAACCCATGAGAAGGATGCAGAGTGCTTTCTGGATATGTTACCTGCTCACAAAGCCAGAACACAGTGCTCCTTCTCTGTGTGTGAGCACACATACTGATGTTCTGGGCTGGATGGACTTCCCTGGTCCCTACTGGAACTATTTCCTGCCCCAAGTCTGTCTCTGGGATGGACGTCTTGGAGGCTGTGTTGGCTTCCCTGCTGGCATCACATTCTACACTTCCACTCTGCTTGTGAGTGCACAGAGCTTGTGGAGGTTTCTTTGTTTTGTTATTTTAGACTGTTGGCTTTAATGTAGCTTGTGATCCTAGTGCTTCCAAGGACTGTAATGACAGCAGGATCTTTGGAACTTGAAAAGCAATCTTAAAGGTCAACATAAGCTCATCAGTGGCTCTGTAACTCACACTGATGCAGCAATGACTACCATGGCTCTGACAAAACAGGGTCTGGGGGAGAGCAACTTGAGAAAGAAAATCAGAGCCCTCGGAGAGCATCTGCCTGCTGTGGCTTGCTGGCACTATGAGTATGGCAGAATACATCTCAGCTGAGGGCCTTGAAAGAGAAGAGGCCATGGAATACTGAGGACTGCCTTCTAAGCAAACAAGTTGTGCCTCTCCTCTTGTCCTCCTTCTGGAGCAATGCTGCTCCACACTACAGGCTCTGCTGCACCTCAAGTACCAAGAGCTCCCAATTGCACACTGGGATCTGAGAGGGGAAGTTCCACCTCACTGCCACAAAGCTGGTGTGAGGGACTCGGGGATGCAGCTGAGTAAGGAAAAAAAAAATCAGCTGAAGTCAATTAATTATAAAATAATCATCCAAAGAAAATGAACAGGTGTCTAGGTTATAGCTTATGCTGAGGAAAAGCATAGAAATAACATTTCTTCACTTCTGTGAACAGTATACAAGAGAAAACTTCTCCATGCTCAACGTTAGCTCTATGTTCTCCTTTGCTTAGGGACTTTAAAAAAAGCCCATACACATACATGTGTATTAACTACATCAAAAGGAGCAAGCCAGAGGGATGGAGGGTCTGGATTACGTATTAATTTTACTCTAAGAAAATATTTACAAAGCAAATGTTCAAGTTTTGGCATCCCCTCTCTCTGAGTCATACAGCAGTAGAATTAAAGATGCAGCATGAAGAAGTTTGTGTGTGTCTGTGTTCAGCTACCCCAGCATACATGGTGGCAGACATTCACAGTGTTCTCATGGCTACAACAGACCAAGGCAGATGAGTTGAGGAAAAAAACCTGATGGACTATATATATCCCATTAAAAAAGAATCCTTTTTTCAAGGAAAGCACTTTTATGACAGAGGGCAATTAAGCTTTGAAACAGGTGCCCAAAGGAGTCTTTGTTCCTAGAGATTTTCAAAGCTTGAAGAGGCAGAAACCTGACCTAACCTTGATGTTAGTCCTATTTATAGTTGATATTGGACAAGATGGCCTCCAGAGGTTATTTCCAACATACTTTTTTTCAGTAATTCTATAGTTCTATCACTATGAAGAACCAAGGGGAAGCTCAATTATTTTAATGAAAAAGACAGCACACATTTTTAATAATGAGGATTATTCAATGTCCTGGGGAACTTTTTTAGAAATAAAAGAACTCAAAATGACAACAAAATATTGAAAATTTAGTAATTAGTGAAAAATTATTCTTTTTTTTTTTCTTGTCTGTTCTTGGTTCTTTCTACTGCCTGTCACACACAAAATCATACAAAATACAGCAGGAGAGATAAACATTCCTAAAATGAAAACGGGCTAAAGATTTGATCTGCAAGTCCTATGAGAATCCTGCACAGAACCTACACCTAATAAATCTTATTCCAGATAAAATATTATTAGGCACAAGACTGGAATCCAGAATGACCACAGGTTCATTCCAGCTGGTTGTGGCACAGGGTAGGGGCAGGGAACATGGTGCAATTTCCCTCCTGGCATGTGTGAACCAGCACCTGGAGTTGTATCCAATAGACCATTACTTTGTAGGTGTTTGTAGAGAAAGCTAAGTTTATTGAGTCCTCCTCAGAGGTCTACTTTCTAAGGCTGTTAGCAGTGGACAGAAAGTGATAAATACCAGGCCATACCTGGAGACCAGTGCTGGCAGTTTTTGTTACTCCTTTTAGCTCCACTGACCAGCAGTGGTGCCTTCTTCACCAGTCCTGGGACATGGCTGAGATGCAGAAGTGGTGGCTCAACTGGACTCCAGGGAGAAGGGGAGTAAAAAGAGAGAAAAAGCCCCACTGATCCAGAATGAATCCAGGTCTTTTACAGAACAGAAATCTAAACTTCTGCCATGTGCTAGCGTCCACTGAGCAATAAGCCTGTGGCTTCACAGGCTCAGAAAGGGGAGGGATGAGGAGGAGAGGTATAGTCTAAGAAATCAAATGCACATGACATTCCAGAAAAAATGGGGAAAACTCCCATACCATCAGACCTTCAAAATTCCATCTATAAAACAGCAGAATTATAGAGGCTAAAAAATGTAGTATACTGAAAATCAATTCTGAAAAAGTAAGTCATACGTAAATACTGTATTTATCCCCTCCTCTTGTTTGCAGCAGCAAAATAATTGCTGACTCTGTCACAAGACCCTTGCAAAAATCCTGCAGACCACATTTTTCAAAAGAGCAATAATTAAAAAATAAAGTCCTGTGGTGCTTTTCCTCTCTAAGCCCTGTTTATGAATTCATAGCACAGCATGAAGGTTATTAAAATCCCATATGTGAGAACCACGCACGGCACAAGGAGATATGAATTGGCATTCCACAGAGATAATGCTATCTAATGGGCAAAACAAGGAGCACGACTCCATTCTTCTTCGGAGTACATTTGGAAAGGGCAAAGCATCTGCTGCTGCTGCTCATGGATACCTGACCAGACACAAGATATTTCTTCTCCTTACCTGTTGATTAACAAGTTAAATGTGAAGAGCATGGCTGTTATCTTGCCTTGATATTCCCAGGACACCCTTCTACCCACAAACCATTTGGAGGGGGTGGGGATTAAATGCTATTTGGGGTTATCCAGATAAATACAGTGACTATTAAACACTTTGCTGTTTACGTCCACATCCACACATTTCAAATCAAAATGTAATGAATTGTGGAGATAACCAATACACCTCACAAATTCTGGAGTACTGCCTATCCGATAATATAGTTATTTTTCCAAAATCATTCATTTATTTCCCATTTTATTGTTGAAGTAAAACAGTTAATGCTGTGCTTTATTTTAATGCCAAAACTGTTTTGATCCCACATAGCACAGAGCTATTTTGAACACTATCAGCAGCTGGAAAAACTTCAAGAAAAAGTGAGAACAACTGTTTTTGAAAAAAGGTTTATGAAAAAAAAAAAAAACAAACCAAGCTGGCAAAGCACAGAAAGGCACAAAAAATTTCCTCAATGTTCAAATACTCTGAAACTTTCGTTAAAGAGGAAGCAGTCCATGGTTCTAAAATCCTTGAGTCAAATTTAATGCATAAAACATACTCTACTTAAGGACACTGATCAAAGGTTTGTAAGGCTGTTTCCCTGCCTTGCATGTATGATCAATCAGCCATCAGCAGAGAGACCACAGGTGTCTGATGGGAGTCATCACTAATGCCAGAGATGGAAAGCACTCCAAAATAGAAAAGGCAGGATCTGCCATGAAGCAACAGGAGACAGAATCCTTTTCTGGCAGGATCAAAATCCATGTGCTTGCTTGGTTCTCTGCTATATTGCTGAGGAAGGGCTTCCTTCTCATCCATATCCCTATGATCACACAGTGCTGCTCAGCCCTCCCTTGAAACACCATTGCTAAAATTCAGAACTTGGATGAGAGCTGTGAAACTTGCATGCAGATATGAACTTTCTCTAATTTCAGGCCTGTTCAGATTCAGGATTCTCGTTTATACCAATTACACTTTTTCAGCTGCACCTTCCAATCTTGTCTCTAGGTGCTATCCCATCAGGATATCACAGCATCATTCAGCTGTGGAATCCTACCTACATGCCACAATCAACATCACTGTCAGAAATTATAACCTCTATCAATATTTTACAGATGCAAAGGAGGGAAGACAGTGAAAACAAATTAGGTTTCATAACTAAAATGAAAAATCCTTTCCCTCTAATGACTCCTGCCTTCCAAACTGTCTTTCTTTATGCATGAGACAATTTGACTTGGGATTTGCTTCCTGACTAGGCTTAGCTACATACTTTGGAACAAGACACCCACAATGAGAAATACATAAGACATAGCAATAAAATTCTGTAGCATGCCATGCCAAATAGAGGAGGTTATCCTTCCAATCACCCTCACAACTAAAGCTACACTCAGGCATTTAATACTGCTCCACAAGCAAGAGCTCTCTCCCTTCACCTTGCCACTTCATTTCTGCCAAGTCACAGAGCAAAATAAATATTAAGAAAAAAAAAATCTTCTATCAGTCTTTTAAATGCTTTTGGGAGAGAAATCACTTAGGAGTGATGTGTCAGGGCACCTTGTCTGCTTCTTTCTCTCCCTTTCTCAGTCAAAGGATGGAGTTAAAAAAGCAAGAGCACTTTTAAATGCTGTTTGGGGTATAAAATCCTCTGTCATCCATCCCTCACTAGGAAAAAAGTTTGAAAAGAAAAGCACTTAGAAGTTTTTTTTTGTCTCCATCTACACTATTCCTTTTCTTGGATGTGGTTTGAAATAAAAATAGAAACTAAATGCTATTTTCACTGTTTTGAAGTTCAAATCAGGCACGTCTCCTCTAATTTCTTCCATTTGTGTTTTCTCTGTAACAAATATTAATTTTGGTGCATACTGCATTCCATTTCTCTCTCTTTTTAATCTCAACATCCCCCTCCCAAGTAATGAGATTATGATGCTATAATCTTATTCTGAGCATAACCTTTGATTTCTATGGATTTCTATTCCAACAAAGATACATCCTTTCTGCTGGCCAGATGTCAGCAATATAAACATTTAGCTAATTTAATTGAAGCTTTAACTTCCTAAAGTGGGGCAGCCTTCAGTGCTGCCATGACAATGGCAGTCATCTCCAGAGCTACAAGTCACAAATGTGTGCTCAGTGGCAGCAAAACCATAAATACAGGTTTTAGCAACTAAAAAAAGCAAACATAATCCTGAGACATACATAAAGGGTTTTGAAATTATCTTTACACTCTGTTCAGCAGCACTGATAGTAAATTCAGCCTGGGCATTCAACTACAGCACAGATTTGGATCTGTTGCTGAAAAGCCAGAAAAAGCAAAAAGAATAATCCATACCACAGAAAAATTACCAGCAATGGAAGGAGAAGGAGAATGAGAATGAGAAGCTGTGATAAATGTTCCCAAATATGTAAAATATGCTGCAAAGGAGTCTTCACGTCTGTTCTACATTAGCAGGGTGCTAGCTAGATTTGGGTTAGACTTTAAGCAGCTTTCTTTATGAAACATAGTTATAAAAAGTCTTGCCAGGGGCACAATTACAAACTTGCTATCTCCAGAAGTCCTTTCTTATCCTGTTTGCTGCAATTCTGTGAGTTTTAGTAAGTTGATGTGCACACAGTACTTCACAACTTAGCCTTCTTGGGTGGCACTAAAGAAAGAAGGTGATGTTCTGTGCTGCAGTCTCTAGCTCAGCACTGTGCTCTGCACTGCATGGAAAAGCAGCTATCCAGGTATCCTTAACAAAAAGGTACCAGGACAGATGTATGTGTATGGATGGAACTCATGTTCTAGTAAAGCAACCTGCAATTTGGCAAACCTTGATCCTCAGACAGAGAAATCATTAAAATGAGAACAGATCAGGTTCTCATTTTAATGATTACAATGCAGCAGCAGCAAAGGTAACAGCTTCAAACATTTCAGAAAGTCAAGAATATTTTCCTAATTATTAACAGTTGTTTTAGTACAGTGTCACGCACTTCTGATTTTCAAGTTCAAGCTACAGCACAAGGAAACTGAAATACAAATATTCCCTAGCCCATCACCTTTTATGATTTATGCTGAAATCCTGCTTAAATGCAATAGAAGGATTGAAATCAACCCTTCTTTCCTGTATAACTATTCAAATGTTACCTGAAGCATTCCTAGCAAACCTCTGTTTCTTGACAACAGTAGATATGAAGCTGTCTTTGTGTAAAAGCTGTATTTCTTCATAGTTTATAATAGCTCTAGACTTGCCACCCTTTTCTTTTTTTCAGTACAAAGAATAGGAGAAATTGTGCAATAAAGTACCACTCATCATGAGTAAGGATGTCAAATTCTTTTCTATTGTAAGCTCTGTCAAATGATAAGCAATTAGACCCTGCTTTCAAGGTTGCTTAAATAAATACTATTTTGTATGAGTTACTTTTAAAAAAGCTGCCTGAAGTACATATCATAGTCTGGAATGGTGATATGTCTACACTAACTGTGGTGTTGAATGTGTATTTAAAGAATAAGAATTTCTATGTCTGCAAAAAAAAAAGTTGCTTTTAAAGTCAGTCTGAGGGTGTGCAATTTCACATGTTTTTGATCAGCTCTTCCCTGACACTTTTCCAAAGTCTTTGCCATATTGTTAGCATCATCTTCATATATAGCTGCCAGGGGAAAATGAATCAGATGCCACAAATTACTCAAGGGCAATGAAGCCCTAAAGGAACCTCCTGCGGAAAGTTTCTGACTGCAGAGCATAAGCCTGCTGTGCTCTAAAGTTCCTTGGTGGAATTCTCCTGTGAAGGCAAACATATGTTTGCTTACTGCAGACACCCTACACAATGCATGGTAAAGAAATGCCATTTTGTGGCTACTGCCTTTGACAATGTAGACAATAGAAAAGCATTTATGCATGTTTTAGAGCCTTTGCAAGGTGAATGATCCTACTGGCCTAGGAGGAACCCACAGGTTAAATTTGCATTTCATGGGTTGCATGGCTCCAAGTTGTTGCAAGTTTACCTGCTAATCAAGTAACTGTATCACTTGTAAAAACAGATACAGGGTTCCACAGGCAATAACCCTCCATAAAACACGAGTATTGTGCAGGATCTCTGATGCTCCCCTGCATCACAGAGGTCTTGTCATTCATGACTTTCAGTGCACCACCAAACAAAGCCCACCACTTGTGGAAATGCACGTGTAGAGACTGTGCTACACCAGATTTCCACATCCACCAGTGCAGCCGAACTTGTCCAGAGAACTCCAGGCTGGCCTCGACATGTGCAGATCAGTCACTGCAGGGAATGACTCCCCCTGCCAGAGATCAGCCTGTTCACAGCAGTTCCTGCATGGGAAGCAAATCCTGCACTCGCACAGAGCTCGCTGCAAACAGCACCATGCGCACACAGCGAGGGCTCCGCTACAGCGGGAGGAGAGGCTGTAAGGCAAAATAACAACTGCAGGCTTCAGAAAGACAGACTGAAAATGCTGATGTGCTTCAGTGTTTGGGATGTGATTATTCAATTACTGGCTTTGGGATGTGAGAATCAGATTCCCTTTTTTTGTGTGTGTGCTATCTTTGGCTTTACACTTGTAAACATTTAATGTAATAGCACAACAAGGTCGCTCTGTTCTGCACAATCATGATGAGATTTTCTCTAAGCCACAACCTTTACACCACTATTTCATTTATTTACTTGTATCTTCAGAGCACTATTTGTATTACCAGAATCTATAACACTGACAATTAAAAAAAGAAAAAATGTCCAATACCCACACCCAAGTTTGTATCAGTCTGATAATGCAGACAAAGGAACAGGCACAGAGGACTTAATTCTCCTTTAACACTAATATAAACTTGAAATTCTGGGTAAATCATTTATGCCAGTGGCAGAAATAAGAACCCTTCACTGTGAATTGTAAGCCACTACAGAGAGATCTGAACAAAGGAAGGTAAGAGACAGCACAAGTTTCTGCTGAAAAACTGCTGTGCTGAAGAGAGATACTGCTTCTGGTATATAACTGTACTTTTTACTTGTGTACTTTTTGCTGAGAACAAAAATATCAATTCTGTTCCCCAAAAGCATGATACATGAGAAATAATGAATGCAGATATCCTTCAAACCAAGATGGATTTTTTAAAAACACCTTTATCATAAACAGGAGATATTGTTAAAGGCTGTATAAAAGTACAGATGAGTGGTAATTAGCAACCCCCATGAAGAAGCAGTAAACAGCACAGAGCAGAAAAGATGTGGGTGCATTTTCAAATTTAGGAGTGTGAACTTTGGCAACCATATCCATTTCTGAACTGGTGGAGAGGCCATCAGGGTTACTTCTGATAGCAAGTCATTTCTCAAAGAAACATAAATTTTTCTTGTCTTGAAGGAAATGGATAACAAATGACATGTAACTCCCACTCCCTTGGACTCTAAGCCTAATAGTGTCACCTTAAATAGCACTTCCTTCTGAATAGGCCTCTCACAATCAGGAGCATTATCCCTGGAGTCAGCTATTGCTTATGTTCACTCAATCCCAAAATACTGCAGTTTGAGGCAACATTCATCTTTATGCAATTTTATTTGTGCTGTGTAACATTTGTTCACTCCTGTGGGGAGAATCCACAGACAGATATATGCAGGGTGGAAGGAATGGGAATAGAAGTTTAATAAGGCAGAAGGTAGGCAGGGATGGCAGGGAACATGAGAGGCCAAAGTCTCAAAGACAGTTAGCAACATATACAATATTTACCTTGTGGATCCTGGCTCAGGGGGCAATGTCTGAATTGACAGCTTTAAAGGCCAAGAGAAAGAGTTTGTCCTGTTCAAAGATTTGCTATAGATACCTGCCTGGGGTGGGGGAGAATTGAGGTGAAAGCAAACTCTTCTCAGTGATACCCAGTGACAGACCAAGATACAACGTGCATGAACAAAAATACAGGAAATTCCAGTCAAACATACTAAAAACTTTCCTCTTGTGAGGGTGGCTGGGCACTGGAACAGGTTGCCCAGAGATGCTGGGAAGTCACCATCCATGGAGGCATCCAAGCACAACTGGAGAGAGAGTCTGGAGCAATCTACACCAGCTGACTCTGCTTTGGGAGTGAACTCCAGAGCCTCCAAACCCAGAGGCAAATCCAGCAACCAACCCCAGCTGAGCTGTGCTCACAGGAAAAATCACTCAAGTGAGTTTGTGTGGGTTTTTTGAAGAGAGGAAGACCATGTGCAATAAAACCCTCTTGCTGTTCAGCAAAGAAAAAAGTGTACAGCTAGATGTAGTTTTTCTGGATCTCAATAACTGATTTGATACTGCTTCATCTAACAGATTGATTTCTAAAGTAGGAAAGCATGGCATTGAAAAAGACAGAAAACAGAGCTGGTTATAAATCTTTCCATAGACAAGGAAACAAGGATATCTATAAACAGAACATTCCAAGGTTTTACTGTAGAGAATGTGTAGTGCCATATGTGCACCTACCAGAACCACTTGAGCTTTTTTAATACAATTTTTTTGCCATTGCAAAGAAAATAAATCAGGGCATCTAACGTAAATAAAACATAAAAATAGAAATGGATAGTACAAACTTTCTACTAAGGAGAAAGACATGAACTTGCAACCTTCCATGCTAGCCAGAGGGCCTTTCTTCCACATAATGGAGTAATTTCCAGCATAACATGTATTTTCTGTCAGTGATAGACAATACATATATCTTAGATATGCAAATAGCATTTAGATTTTTTTAAAGCCTTCACTACATATTTTCATCTCTGCTAAAATGTATTTTATTGCTTTTTATTGTTAGCATAAAGCTAGTAATAAGCTGTATCTGCACAGATATTTGAAGAGAAAGATTCAGGTCCACAGGAGCTGATCTCAATTGGCTGCTTTTAAATGCAAGACTATGGAGAGCTGAAATCATAGCTGTGGGACAAAACATCAGCAAGCTCTGTGCAATCACCACACAAGAGTGGCCAAGTATTATACTGCAAAAACTCAAACATCTCTGTATCCACAGTGTAGCTAATTACACCAAATTGCACCAAAACGAGGAAGAATGAGGGATAGCAGTTCATTCAGACTGACTTCTGTTATTTTGTTTGGTTGCCCTGGTTTGGTTTTTTTGTGTTTTTTTTTTCCTTTTTTCTTTTTTCTTTTTTTTAAATTATGTATAGGTATCAGCCCGTGTTCTGGGAAGCTAACCAAGAAATTAAAATTTGTAAATACCACACATATCCAGGTTCATTTTGAAAGATTAAACCCATGTTTTTCCAAAGGGATTGGAAAGAAAAAAGAAAGAAAGAATGGTGAAGTGCAAGCTTCTGAGATGGAATGGTAGTAAAAATCACAGAGACTGAATCATAAAAGGAAAGAATGGACAGTACAATATCCATAACAAGGAATGGATCTGAAGGTTACAATAAATTATATACTAAAGCCAACTGTACAGTTTATTTTCAATTGGTGTCACTTTCTGAAACCACCACAGAGCAGGACCATGTTGCAAATACTTAAGTAAGAATCCTGAGCTGCTATTTGCAAGAAGGATGCTTACCGTGTATGAAAAATACAGCAGGAAATCAACCAAAATCACAGGTTTCTGTGACAGAAGCAAATAGTTTAAAAAAAAAAAAGAAAAAAAGGAAAGAGATTTCAGGGAATACTCATGCAGTGTAAATGTCTCCTAGCTTCACTGCCTTCAGTGCACATGCATTGACTACTTCCCTTTAAAATTTTTATCAGTTACAAATTTTTGGTAATTCAGCCAATACAGAATTTAGCATGTGCTTAAATGCTTTGGGATCCATTCCAAAACACATGAAAAAATCAATCTGGTTGTCTGGTTGGGGATGAGGCCCCTGTTAAATATATCTGGGGCTAAGCATGAGCTGAGGTGTTTTGCTAAACAAGTATCAGAGAGAAATAAAGATTTCACAGAGGTCCTTTCTGTCTGTCTAAGCACTTAAATGCTCCTAGCCCCTCCAAGGCAGTGAGTTTTAAACAATGTAAGGCAGTGTCATGTTAGTGCATTTGGACACTACAAGACAGCTCCTTGTAGAACCCTGAGTGCAGCAGCAGATTATGTTGTAAGTTCTGGGTAAGTACAGATGGGCTGGACCCACCATCCTTGTTTGTTATCATCTATCTGTGCTCTCTGTGCTACTGATTTTAGTTCCCAGGAACAGGAGTGACAGGGAAATGTGACACTACAAATCCTTAACTAGAAAATCTGGGTCACAACATTCAGCCATGGAGCTCAAATTAACAACGGTTCTGAAAAACTTCTGTCGTTTACATAAATGCCATTCACTCTCAGAGTCAGACCAACCTAAGTCTCAACCAAACATTCCAAAAGGCTTCACAATATGAGGCTATGCTATAATGTGATTCATTGCCAAATTATTTTCATACAGTTTCTAGAAGAAAAAGGTTTATAAGAATGGAAATCTTGGGAAAAGTCTGGTAAAATTGATATGAAAACTGCAATAAAAGAGTAAATATAATTTCAGAGTCAGCCATCTATTTTTACTGCATCTTTAGATAATTTGTGAAAGGCCAGAATTCATGTATGCTAAACAATCAAAAGAAAAAGATACAACTAAAGACAATACTAATGGAAAACTAAAATAAATGTTACGTTCTAGGTGCAAATAAAAGGTCACTTGCAGCTTATTTTCTGACACAAAACCAAAGCTACACTGTGCTTCCTTTGTTCCATTACTTGCCTAAAATCCATTTCCTTAAAGCAGAAAAAAAAAAATCCTTCATTCCTGTGAATCAATGTTTAATTATAGCACATTTGACTCTAAGTCCAAGAACTGGTTCTGCAAAAAAATAGAAACAGTGCTTTAAAGATGATGTCAGCACAGCTTGACACATAATATAGACACCTTTATTTGTGATTTCTTGTCACCATAATGACACCTTCTGACTTCAGGTAAAATCTTAGAAAAGGGAACGAAATTAATTGAGTTATGACTAACAAGACAGGGCAAGGTGAAAAAAGGCTCAGCTTTTCAGGCTTTCTAATGCTGAATCTATCACCTGGGTTTGTATTTGATGCTATGAATGCTGAAGATTACCCAACAGCACCAGCAGTCCCTTTGGTAGATCTAGCAGGAGCAGAAATGTAAGAATGTAGTTTTAGCAGGAAACAAGACTGCTTTAACTCTGCACCTTCTCAGGGACAGCCCATGCAGGGGGACAGGCACTGCTGCAGAGGAGGTGCCTGCAGGAATGGAGGCTGGCAAAGGTGGCTCCCACTCACCCCATATCCCTCCTTCTGCCCTGTGCTTAGCCAGGTGGGTGAAGGGGACCTGGTGGGTGACAACAGCAACTGAGACATGCAGGCATCCCCCTTCAGCCAGGAAGCACAGGGAGCACAGCCCTTGCTCAACCCTTGGCCATACTGATACTCAGGTGAGGCCAAATTTCAGAATATTGGAGTCCTACATCAGGTAGAGCACTTACAGTGCAGTTGTGGTGGAACAGCTCAGAGAACAGCATCAATGAAGCATGGAAATAATTTATATGCATGCACAAGACAAAAGTCTCAATAAAGCTTATTTACTTTCCTGTCCCTCAATTCTCCCTTCTCAGTCTCTCAATTCTTCTACTTCTGTTTTTATTGTTCTTCTGTGATATTCTGAAAAGTTCCACATCATACAGGCAGGTAATGTCCAGTCGAAAGCTGCACTTGAAAACCAAAGTATCTAACTGCAGTTCACAATTTTCCAAAAGAGGTGGATGAAAAAGAATTATTGTTTTAAATGAGGGTCATAGCTAAAGGCCACTCACACCCACGGGAGAAGAGTCTTATGAACATTAAAAGTTGTATCTCATTAAAAGTTGCTTTATCCAGACCATCATCAGCCATGAAGGCCTAGAAATAACCTAACACAGTGAGTAAGAAAACAGACTGCACTGCAAACATAACTTCCTAAAAATAATTAAGCAAAGAAAACAAATTCATTACCACCGATGTAAACCCTTCAAAGCTCTGGCAGCCCAAGGTTTCCTGCTCTGCAGTAAGATATCCAAGGCTCACTGCAAAGCCCTGTTTATCCAACTGCATTTCTCAGTGGTTCTACCTAATTAACAGTTTGGCAATGAAGGAGGCAATGGGGGAGCGTATATATGTAAATACACCAAAAATATGCTAGGGAACATTAAATGTGTAAAATCGAGCACTGAAAATTTAGGGAAGTGTCAGAATTAGAGTTGCTGTGCAGCCCTAATTGGGCAACCTTGTGTGCATGCACTGTGATACCATCTTTAATTACCCGACCACCTACGATTTTTTCCACTGGACCCCTGCCTGCAGTGACTGACATAATGAGCAGCTACTCAATGCCTTTGTTTTCTTGTTATTAGTCAATGTGTCCCCATGCCTCATTTATGGAGCATTATTCACACCCTGCTCTGAGACTTATTAATTTCTGCCTGGGCTGTCGTTCACTACTCACAGTAGCTCCTCCCTTCTCAAATACCATTCTAAAGAGAGACAGGAAAGATTGCATTGGCCCTCTTCAACTAAAGAGGTCTGAGAAATTTAAGTGAAAGTTTTAATTTAAATTAAGAAGAATACACTCACTGGCATACAGAACCTGCAGCAATTAGAATTCTTTGGTAATTTATATGTTGAAATTGTTTTCATTGACTTGAGCTATCTCTGTGCTTCATAAATCAGACCCAAGGGTCTCAAACTAAGCATTCAGAAAGCAAACACACACAATTAGTAGAAAACATGGCTTGATTAGATTGGAATCGCATGGAAATTCTGTAACAGAGGCAATAAAATACAGCAGCCAGCATTAACACCTGACTGTGACAGACTTGCCTTCCATTCCTGCAGTGTCCCAACTCCTTCACACATTTTAATTTCTTCAGCAAATGTGGCAGTAGTCCTAGCAACTTCTTTAAACATTTCCACCCAGCACCAAAAAAGGTAAAATCTGGACAATGAATGAGGCTGAAGTTATCCCACTCTGTAGAGCCATGAATGCATCAAAGAATTCTGAATCAGAAGTTGACAAGTGATATTATTTATGGCATTCTCCAGTTCCTGAACCTTGACTTTGCAACCCTACTTATGTCAACCTCAAATGTACAAAAGGATATTTAAAAAGCCAATAAATCTGTGCTTAGCATGAGAGTGACACCTGTGTTGTCCAGCAGGGCCAGAACCTGCCTATTCTCCACACAGATTTCAGTCAGTTGAATTAACACAGCAGTAATGGCAGCAGCAGAACACCACTCTCTACTTCAGGAGCCAGACTATTTTTCCTTTGTAATTATAATGCCATAATTGTTATTAGGAAAATATTTTTCCAACTAGCTCTAGTGAAAATATTTCCCCCTGACCAACTAATTTGTCATTAAGAAATAAAATATTCATATTAAAGAAGCATCCAAAATTTTTTGTCTAACAGATAGTCATGTTCCAAAATTCATTATGTAAACTAATTAAGTGGTATTTATCAAGACTGTGTTTTAAACTGCTTTTTGTGTCTTTCACACACCAGTTTTCCATTTTGCAATACAAATTATTCCCTGGACATACAAGCCCACCACCCCAGAAGCAAGGCAAAATAAAGTTTTGGACTCAGGAGCCCTGAGCTGTGGTCTGTCCTGCCCCTGACCTGCTCCAGGTCTCAGGTAAACAACAACCTCAATGTCTCACTTTGCCAATCTGCACAACAGAACTGCTTTGCTGTGTTAGTGTTTTTGAAGGAAAGCCTCTCCACAGGTAATGCTGTTTGAGATGGGGAAGTATTCAGCATGGTCCATGCAGAGAATTACCATGCCCCCTGCTAGAGCCCTGGACATGGGGATCAGTGGAATGAGGCCTCCAACCCTGCAGGTGTGACCCTGCAGGGACTGGGGAGCAGGCAGGCACATCAATTCCAGGGAAGCCCAGCTGGGGAAATCTGAGGTATTGGCATGTGCTCCATCAGTCAAATTTAAAATTAATTAAAACTTCTTTTTGCAAAGTCCTCTTAACTTGGCATGGATTTAGCTACCAGACAGCTCTAGACATTATGCAAGTAAATACAAAGTTCCCATAACAGCATGATGGATAATGCCTTTCTCAGGTGCTCACTTTCTGTGCACAGCAGGTGCTGAGATATTAGAATTGAACATTCAAAATATTTAAATCTAAAACTCTATGCAAATAAATGTTCTAGAGGAATGATTTCAACCGAGTATTCAAAGTATAGAGAGGCCATCGCAGTGCTAGTAAAACATAATTAGCAAGTGACAGAGCATTTACTTATTAATTGTATTTCTTTTGTACCAACGCTTACAGGAAATGCAGCAAGAAAAAAAATATCATCAGCAAAAATCTTTTCTGATGACAGATGTTTTCTCCTATTAGCTCTGCAAAACACATGAATCCTGAAAGAACGATATTTCCTTTCAGTTTTGCCTAGCAGTGTGCATAAATAAAAACGTTAACTGCCAGGACATAATTTTCAGTATGCTTGTCTTACTTCAGATGTGTGTTTTCTGTTTGGAGCACAGCTGTTCATATTTCCCAACATGAGCTTCAGTGCTGTAAATATCCCCTCTATTGAGGGCTACTTTGCTAAACTGCTGCTCAGGGGCCACGTGCACAAATTGTGTTAGTGCTAATGCAAGCTGTGTGCATGCAAATCCATGCACAGCACTCAGGGAACGCACACCGCGGACCTTGACCCCAACGCTTCGCCACTGAACCAGAGCTGCTCTATTTAAAGCTGTGACTGTGACATAAATCAGCTTTTTCAAAAGGTTTTTATTCAGCTAAAAGAACTCGTTCTGGGATAAAATTTAAATAGCTCATGCTGCAGAACTGCATTAATGAAGCAAATTACTCCCAGCAACCTGGAAAACAAAATAATTTGGAAACTGAAGACTGTCTGGGGCTTATTGCTACATTTTTTCAACAGTTAGAACTCTGCGCTGTGTTAAGCCCAATTTCTTCACTTCTGAATCTCAAAAACAAGTCCTTTGCCTGTCAGCATAACACAGCTGGCAGCACTATTGCCTCTCCACTGGAAGGTCAGGGATTCACATCTCTGACTGAGACATGGGCTTGTGTCCAACGCTGACACTGCAGCAGAGGTTTGGGGGATGTCTCTGCACAGCTCGAGCTGCCTGCATTCAGATGAGACACCAGAGCAAGGTCACTGCTGCCCATCAGTGGGGACCACCTGGGTGAAAGGTAACAGCTCCATGGCATTTTTCTCAACAGTAGGACATAAGCACGATGGCTTTAAGAAATATTTGCTTCTAACAAACAGCTTTGGGTATCTGAGAATCCTTGGAAGGAAATGTTAGACAAAATAATAGAAATCCATGGGGCTATCCAAACCATGCCAACAATATTTCCCTCCTTACTCTGCAAAGCTTTCTTTGTTTAGGAGAAAGGGCAGTCTCCTTCTAAGAACAATGAGAGCACAGAGGTCAAATACACATGATTACATTTTGTATAGATGGGGCATATCTTGTACATGTTAGAACCTTGGGTTCATGAATTTCCAGTTTTCTGATGGAAAATTTGCAACAATAACTACCAAATTAGGTGTATTTCAGTCAGTCTGCTGCTTTAGGAAGAGAAGGGCAATGCAAGGAGCATGAGCATGGGAAGTAAAAGCTATTTCTGCACCACTTTTCTCTGAGCAGTCAAGTGGATTCTATGGCTGGTGACAAAAGTGGTGGCTGGTGGCCATCTACCCACTCTGTGACTACAGGGACAGAATCTGATGAACAGAAGTGGCTATTTCTTCATCTCTTACAGGATCAAACTATATTGTAAGATCAAGAGCAGAAAGCAAGAATGGCACAACTTCTGATGAATGTAAGGCTGCTGCTCTGAAGGCAGTGAAATATCACATCTTTTAAGTAAGAGCTGGAACAATACAGAGATAACCTGAGAGTGTCATGGGAGCAGGGCTCCTGTGCCCAGGAACCTGGGCAGTCACTGAAATCTCCCTCTGTGATCAAGGATTTCATCTATTGCTCATGGACTACAAACAAGTAAGAAGATTTCTCCTCTTAGTTTGTTTTGTTTTTAAATCAGACACTGTCTGAAACAAAGACAAGCCTAGAAAGCAAACTTAGGGTACAACAAGAGATTTGATTAAAAAAAAAAAAAAAAGAATGTGAATTGATTTGAAGGCCAGAAATTATAAAATATGTTTTTCTTTCCAAGAAAGCCCTCACAAGGAAACATCATTTCAGGTATTAATAAAATAGAGTTCTTCACTGCGTTAACTTGAGAAATCCTAGGGAAGTCTCAAGAAAGGAAATATGTTGCTTTATTCATTCATGTGACAGGAGAAATAAAAATAAAAGAGTATCAGATAAAAACCAAATTGGACTAAAGTTGTGTTTGACCACAACTGGAAATGAGAAGGAAAATGTGAAATATACATTGTAGATAGTAGAATAAAATTAAGCACACAAATAAAATTGCTGCTTCTATAAAAATAAAAAATATACAAATACTTAATATCCATCATGGGAAAAATTCCAGTGAAGTTACAATTAGATTTTGAGGGTAATTTCAGCAGCAACCTATTTCATTTCTATAACACTATAATGATTTCATCAGTAACAAATTCTCTAGGTAGTATCACACTGGAAAGTTTAAGGATGGCACCATTAAATAGCATCCATAATTGTTACAATCAACTACATATTACACAAAAGGGTGCATTTCCAGATGACTGTTAAATGTACCAATTTACCAGATTAGCATTTTGCTGAAAGAAACACTCAGAGCCTTCAAGAACCTCTTACCTATGGACCAAAGCTCATGCCAAGTCCATTTTCTGCTGCAAAAATAAACTGGGCATCCTTTCACAACAGACCTTACAGTACAGCTGAAAATATTAGAGATTACCATGTACTGCTCTGTTATGGAGGGGCAAAACATGGGAGCCTTAAATGCCTCTGAGCACAGGGCTGGGTCAGCTGATGTGCTGAATAGACGCAGGTGTTTCCTCACCTTGCTCAGGCTCCTTTGCTCTTACAGCTATTGCATGGAGCTGTGACCTGTGCTTTGCAAAGGCTGGCAGGATTTGGGCTGTGAACCTGCCAAACCAGGCACCCATTTAACAGGAAAGGAATCTTGCAGACACACATCCAGGTTCTACAAAGCATGAAAACCTGAGGTTTCACTTCAAGTGGCACTGGGAGCAAACCTAACCATGCAATCAAACCCTTCCCCTCTCAAATCACTACCATCATTAAATAACAGACACTGCCTCTGCACTGAGCACTTTCAAAAACCATGCTATTTCAAATACAAAACAGCAGAAGAACTCTTGGACATCCTTAGGTGGATAAATACTTCACTGCATCTAGAAATAACAATGGTTGTATAGATAGATACTCATATTGGAAAGAAACTAAAAAAAAAATACATTCATGAATCCTCTAGCAATTTAAAAATTCAAACAGATTTTAAGATGTATTATGCAATAATATCTACTCACACATCTAACACAGAAATGCCTCTTAGTGATATGTAGTTGCTAAAATTATATTTATGTTTATAAAGATCTTGCCAGACAAACTAGATTTTTCAAAGAAAAATTACATGCTTAGTGAGTGAAGGGAAATTACTAGAGGCATTCTTCCATTTACTAAAGACTGATAAAAAGACAGATTTTCAGGAATTCAGAATACAGCTTCCTAGATAATTGAACAATTAATCTGAATGTACAAGAAATACAAATGTATATACAAATCAAGTGTTCTGAACATAAAATGAAACTCTAATTTCTTAACAGATCCATCCTTTTATTCCATTATGAAAAGTGTTCCTCTAATGAAAAAGGGCATTTAAACTGCAAAAACACTACTACAGACTGAATGAGAAAAATTATGACCAAAAATCCCGTTTTCAAGAATAACTTAAACCGCTATAAGACTAAGGAGAAAAACCCCAACAAACCACAAACCAACCAACCAGCAAAAAATCACTTTGCCTTTTAGTGCTATACCTTTTTTAATTGGCCTCATACAACACCGTATTTGTGATCTTTTCCTTGCTAAATCTGCCTTATTTTTACAAACAATCTTCAGGAGAAAAGAAATGGTATTTGCAGAAAGAGTGCACAAACATGAGGGAAGTCACATGGTGAGCATCACCTTGGAAAACAATGAAACGATTCATCTCATGGAAAAGGATCCAAGACACGTTAGGAAAATAAATCCAAGGTAATTGGATATCTAGAAACAGAGGGACCATGTTATGTCATCTCCTCTCTCCCATTACAGTTCAGTCCCACAGTGAGTTGTAGGAGACTGAACATCAAGAAGTGAGGAAGAAGTGGGCTCCTCCTATGGATGATTTAGGAAACATAAAGGAGCATTTCGCTTGATAACATGGTGATGAAGGTGAAACTGCAAGTGTCCATACACACTGGAAGAACAAAGAGAATAAGAACTAGAAGCACCCAAGATCTTTAAAGAAACAGGAAATAAAGACATACAGACAGCTGTAATATTTGTCATCTCAGGAAATACTCAAGTGGTACCACATGATCTTCTAAGGGGTGTGGGTAAAGGCCTGGGAATTGCAATTATAGCAACAGACAGGTTAAAACCTGAGATAACGTGGAACATGGGTCAATCACCCACTAGCAGGATGATGAGGGCCAGCTGGCTTCTTTCAGCTCTAGATTTTATTTTTTGTATATCAAACTATTTAGCACACACTGAAACTAGCAGAAAAACGAATGCATTATTCATGCCATTTGTGGCAGCCAAGCATTGTAGTTTCAGTGAACAGGACTGGAAGTAATACCAGAGGAAATAGAGACCTTAGAGGAAGACACTAATCTCAGAAAACTCAGAGTGTCACTGTAATTTTTTTTAAGGGTTCTGTTATGGTAATAGTTATGTTTGCAGAAAATTATTTCTGTGCTATTCAGATAAACAGCCTCACAGAGGGCCATTTCTTCCCCAGGAAATGAAGAGTGGATTGCACCCACCAGAATGGGAGCAAGCCATTTAAGAGCAAGTGGAGGGAGCTGGTTCCTATGTTATTATCAACAGCCTATACATAAGAAATGATCAAATGATTTAGATTTTACAGCAGAACTTACCTTGCACTGCAGCCAGCAGAGGTGGGAACTAATTTTAAATGGGAAACAATATCAGCCCTGTTTATTGCTTGAAAATGACTTCTCATCTACAATTATCTGTCAGTTTTGCCTTCTCATTTTCAGCTATCACCAACCCCCATACCTACAAAAGTCCTTTCTCCTTGATGCTTATGCTCAGCTCCAAAATAATTTATTAGGAGTTACACGTGCTTATCAAAGACAGACAGGATTTGTGCAGAGAATAATGGCAGCCTATGGAAGTTGCTATATATCATTATATAATACATGCCAGCACTGCTGTCACAGGATGTGGATTGCCTCATCCTTTGTCAATCAGAATGAAGCATTAGTGCAGTGCAAAGATTATTTTTGTTGTTGTTCTGACAATAAAATTCCGGCTGTAATACAATGGTAATAAGGGATGATCTCTCTGGGATAGTAGGTTCACAATCATTTTATGACAGTCAATATTTTAATTTTTGAACATGACCACAAGTAACTTGATAAAAAACCAAAAACGTTACTTGCTCTTCGTAAACATTGAGCCTTTGCAAACATGATGATCCTGAAGCAGTCAAGAATACTTTGGTCGACATCAGCAGCAGGACAGAAATTGAGGCAAGGTCATAAGAGTTCCAGGCTGTTCCTCTGCCCACTCCCTTCTGGGTAAAAGATCAACACTAATCATCATTATTTGCATTACAATAATGTCATCAGCTCCACCCGTTGTCACTGATGCTGATGGTGACAAGGCACATTCCACACCAAGGGGCAGCTGGAGCAGAAATGAACAGGACAGCTCCAGAATGACCTCACAAGCACTGGAGGATCCCAAAGGATGATCCCACAACCTCCAAGGCACTCCTTGGGACTTTCTGAAGGTCTGCCATGGAGACAATTAATGAAGAAGCACCATCTGCTATGTGTCTGAGAAAACTGCATTTTTCTGGCAATTTTCCAGCTTCTTACCAGAGAGCCAGTTCAGCCTTGGAAACACTGAAAGGGCTGTACTCAGCCTTTGGGAAACACTGACATGGCTTCAAATATCTTTTTTGGGCTCACTCCATTTGAAAAAGAAGTCGTTCTAGGAAGGACATTAGAAAGAAACTTAAAAAGAACTCTGACTTGAGACACAACTTTGCCACAGATTCTTCTGCTTTGAAACCTATTTCCAGATGTTCTTCCAAAGCCTGCTACCAGAAGACTGGATCAATATATTCATCCTGAGGCCACATCTTGACTCCATCAGGAATCAAACCTTGAGCAGAATGCAGCAGTAGGTGGCTTAAGAACGGCCTCTTATCTCCCAAATCTCCAATCTATGCCTTCAAAGCATAAATAGTAAAATATTTTGGAGGAAGAGGAAATCTGATGATCTAGTGAAAGAAATTCTCAGCAGTAAAGGGCAAGCCAAACTGGAGGGGAAGCTGAAGAAAAATCAGCAGTTTTGGACAACATGAACTGGCTCTAAAAAGGAAGAGCTAATGGGAAATAGGATTGACATTACAGATATTTTACATGTTAGGAATGACACAAAAAACTGTATTGTAAGCTGGAAAATGTTGATAAATCAATAAAATTAATTACACACAAAACACTTGAGATCAGAAGTGACATTCATTGATCAATTCCATAAGACACTGTATGTAATCAAATACAGGGTTATTGCTTTTACCTAAAGGCCAGACTTTATCCTTCACCTTGGTATTTAATTTCTGTTGAAGGATATTTGCCAGTGCTGATTTAAGCTTTCGTGTACTGCCCTGGAACTGCTCTGGAGTCAGTCCTGTGCATGCAGTCAGGCATTTCATAGGAGTCTGAAGGCATCTTTGTAAAAGCTTAGAAATATACTTTTTCAACTTGATGCACTCCAGAAATTATATTTTTTCCTTTACAAATGTGAATCCTAGGTACCAGCACTGAAAGAGGCAGAAAGGAGGGAGGGTGGTAGCATCACTGAACTAGAACCAGGGAAAGCAACCCAAACCAACTAGCACTTTGGCTGGTCCAATACTAATGTGAGACCCTTGAGTGTTCTTTTCAGTCTCTAACAGGAACAAGGCAGGTTCCATCCCTTGGAGAAATATTGATCTAAGACTGGTAGCATTTTCATCAATTTCAAATCCAAAATTCTGGGTCCTAACTACAAGAAACTTTTAAAGACAAATTCAAGAAGCACTACTTCAAAAAAATGATGGTGTTAGTTGCAGAAAAGAGGACTTGCCTGGTATGAAAAGGTAAAGGAAGTAATGTGCACCCCTGGTGTTGGGGATTAAAAAGGAGGATGGATTGTTGTTATTAAGAGGACAATCCCAAAATCACTCAAGTAATTTCTCTGCTTGATTGGGGATTTTCATTTAACACGGTATTTATTCATCTAATGGGCCAACTGCTTTTCTCACTGAGAGATTACTATAATGTCTGACTAGCTCAACATAGAAAATATATAAATTAGAAAGAAAAATAAAGATGGAAGAAAGAAATATTGCAAGTAACACAGAACTTCATTTTTCTCCCTTCCACCTCTCCCCAGATGAACTGGTCTTCATTTTTGGGTGCAGCTGCACAGACACCATTTGCAATGAACTTTCCAACATTGGTGGGAATACAATTTATTGGTTTGCAGGTAGTTACAAAATTATTTGTGATGAGTACACAAAATTTCCAAAAAGTTACACGCACAGAAAATGTAGCTCCTTGTAACAGATACTGCAAGTCTATGAAGTAGAGCTCTAAGAGGCACACACTGCCAGCATAGTAACGCCATTAATGGGCACCAGGTTTTTGATACAACATTTATACAGGTCTCTTACAGACCAAATAACACAGATTTGGTAGTACAGACTAAGGTATTTAGCCAGACAAGAGCAACTATCCCAAGAAAAGCAATTATTGCTGGTACAATTTGCATCTGCTCCAAGAGGGTCTCTGAGCCCATTTCTCTCTACGCAGCACTTACACCACTCCACCTGTTCCACCCTGGTTTGAGAGCAGATAGCACAGATTAGCAGCTCAAATCTGCATTTAAGGTTCACATTTTAATCTAACAAAAAGCCTAAGAGAAAAAGCTCATGTGAATGAAACTTTCCACCCACTCAGAGAACGATACAAAAGACAAAACTCTGCGCTCAATCCACAGAGCCTCCCAGCAGAACCTGAAGCTGCCAAAGGCAGGCTGTGACAGATGGCCACGGGAGCAGACTTGGAAAGCAAAGGCTTTCAAGGAAGATGGCTGTGGCTTTAAAGCTAACTAGTAATTGGCATGGCTGTCAGTGTTAGGAGTCAGTCTCCTGAGCGAGTTCTAGCTGCTGTGTTTACATGTGCACCCACAGGCGTCTGTGTGTGCCTGGCACGGGTCCCTGCAGGGAGGTATTAATAGCTCTGGGTCAGCCCTGTGCTGTGCATCTCTGCCAGAATAGCTGGGCTGGGCAGGAGCTCAAAGAGCTGCACTCACTGATTGCCATAGCCAGCAGGGAGCCCTTGTGTAAGAACGATTATAAGAGCAGAATTCCATTTTTAGTGGCTCTTTTCACTCTGTGGTGTATTTTATACACCAGTACAAAGTGTACCTCAGCTACCATCACCAAATCCAGAACTGTGACACTCTGCTGCAACAGACACCTTGAATCTCTGTGAGAAATGGACTCCAAGTATAAACTCAGGAGGGTGACACTGGGCTTCTTTTGATGAAGGCATCCTCATTTTCAAACAGCAGCAGTGGGAGGATATTCAGGGAGGAAATGAGAGGGCACTGCTCTCCCAGCTGATGAACTGGAACACCAAGGAGACACCTCACCTGCCACTAATGCAAAACACCCATTCTTCATTTCCCAACTATTACTGACAAAAGCTGAAATCATGTCATGGTAACAGAAGTAAGTTCCCTCTTCATTCCCTTGACAAGCCTCACTCTCACCTGCCCATTACATCTTTCCTATTTTCCCCAGAGGTATGGTCTTACTAAGAATACAGTACACCAAACCTCTCTGCTCTTTCCTTTACCAGTCCAAAGAATACTCCATTCACTTTCCTGGTCCACCTACCCTTCAAACTAAAACAAAACATTGCTGACAGAAATTTGCTTGTCAAGCTAACTAACTGCAAAAGTCAGCTTTTCTTCTGAAAAGATTTTTCAGATTTTTTTTCCAGATGATCTCCAGTCAATTTTCCAGGTGTTGTGTCTCTCATGTGGGGACACATTGTTCAAACTTTCCACATGGAGAACACAACTGGCACCTTCTCAACAGGGAGACTAACATTAGCTACTATACCCCTACCCTTCAGCAGCAGCAGAAAAAAATCCTCAAGAAGGTGGAAGAAACCTCTGAAAATTACATTTAACCAAGGTGGATGGCAAATCTTTGGTAGCAGTGACCTACAATATAACCTGTAAGCTCCATTCAACAGATCAGTCCAGCCCACGACTGCATCGCAGACATTTATTTCTACCAGCCCAGGTTCTTTAGGGATTGACTTTTGAAGGCACAGCTCACTGGTTGATAGTAATCTCTTCTCAAGTCCCTTAGCCTTTTTTTTTTTTTAAAGCAGAGCTGCCACACAGGCAGCACTGCTTGACTCATCACACTGAGGCTCTGTGTGGAGCAGATTTAATTCCTCTTTATAGAATACTTGATATATTTATCCTGGCACTTGACTTTTTCCTCATGAGACACCATCAGAGTCGTGGCAGCTTTAAAAACCTAAGCTTATTTCATATATACAGAAGGAAAATGGCTGAGCTGGCAGGATTTGCTCCACTGAGGACACACATTATCTGTGCTCCCTTCTCTCCTGTAGGTTCATAACAGCCTGAGTGGTTTCAAGTGGACCTTGCAGCTTATTTGGATCATTCTCTCCTCTTCCAGGCCAAAAGAAGGTTGGAAAAAGGAAAAGGGCAGTGAGGATTCTGGTGAGGTCTATTTGTTTATGAGATCTATTTCTATAATAGAAGATGTGCTCCTGGAGTTGCTCATTTGGTGATTAGAATCCTTGGCAGGAATTTTATTTCTGAGTGTGTGCCTGTGGCTCCCAGAGCCAGGAATGGGAGCTCTGGTACAGTTAGAAAGCACAGCAGGGGTGGGGGGACAGGAACCATCAACCCTCCATATGAATGCCTCAGTTTAACAGGCAATGTGACTGCCATGTAAAGTGTCATGTAACTAATCCTTCTGCAACACTTCCAAAGAAAATCATTCCTGGAAATTTATACAATGGAAGCAGCAAAATATCCAGAAGATAGTGCATGTTTAGCTGTACTTTCATTACTGTTATTATTACATTATTTCTGAGGCTGAAATAATGAGTAATTGTGCAACTGTGATAAAGAAACCGTGTCTTAGAAGGGATATAAATGATAAATTACTATGAAACAAATGACCTTTTACTACCAAAATATCCTGTGAATTCTTAAGTTGTAACATAGAACAAGATCCCAAAGGAAAAGACAGGATAGAAGTCATCCATGTGTCAGAAATTAAATACTAAAGTAACTTTCTGGCACAGGGAGTTTTGGCTGATGCAGCTTTTTAGCCTCTCTAGGACACAGTTTTTTCCCAAGAAGAGTATGAAACAAGCATCTCTGGAGTCAGCTGAGCACACCATTCAAGTTTATAGTCTGGTACCTTCTCTTCAGAGATGAAACCTAAAGCTGTTCTGCAATATTCTCCACAGACACTTCATAGTGTAATTTTCATTCATTACTAACAGAGGCAAAACAAACCTTCCCAACCTAGCTTGGTTGCTAGCTTTACATCTTTATATTATTTCTTATAAAATTTCAGTCTTTTTGAAAAAGTTTTCTTCCTTCCCATGTTGGGAGAGGAACCAATATTAAAACATCAACCCCATTCTTTGCCTTCTTTATGATATTTTAATTTAGTTTTTCAAGTTTTTAAGAAAGTTTGTGTCTTATGGTTGGTGTGGGTCCATCTAATGATTACCTATAACATGTTGACAACTATGGTTTTGCTACTGGTGAAATTGTATCTGCCTTATCTTACAGCCAGAGACCACATCACAGCCCATATTTCTCCATATTATGTTAATTTTCCTCTGCATTTCAGATAATTTTGAAGTGCACTTAATTTCTTGTGTTTTGAAAAGAATAATAAAAAGGACAACACAAAGGTCTGTAGCCTCCTGTTAATATTCATATCTGGGGTATTTCATTTGTGGAAACCTGCATTCATTTAAGCCAAGTTCTACTACAGAACTTCTGGAAAAAAGTGGGGGGGGAAAAAGGAACCAGATTTAGGCAGTCCAGTTCCACATGTTCACAGCTGTGTGTGCCATGAGTGGTGAGCAATTAATGCTTGTACCCAGGCCTGTTCAGGTTAGGGACAAAATGGGATGGGATAATATGATCCAAATGTATTTCTTCAACATCAATAGAGTACTGATAAGCTTTACAGTTAGGACAGGATTTTTAAGAAGTCTTAAGTGCTACAATGCACATTCCTTTTATCTAGTGCTCATCACTGCAGCACAGGATCCTTCAGTGCTCATGACACAAAGGCTCTTTGCTCCCTCAGAATTCATTTCAGAGGAAGCCATTAGATCTCACAGTTTAATGTAGGGATTTTAGGTCATCTCAGAACTTACCCTTTTCCAAGAACAGTTTTAATCATTGTTCAGTACTTGAATATACTTTTATAATTATGCTCCAAGTGTTATTGCAGCTATATTTCAGATTTTACGTACGTAGGAAAATGCTATATTATTTTAATACCGACGGTAGAGTAAAAATCTATTCAATATTCACCTCTCAGGAAGCACAATCAAATATCCAAGAACACTATTAGACTTGCCTAGCATAAAGTTTCAAACTGCTAATGGATTTTAAATTGATGTCATAATGCTGCAATTTAAATACACGATGTTCATTAATTTTGCCAGAACTCTTTGTAGAGTAGGAGTGGTATGAAAGAAGAAGGAAGGTTACATTTTCTCTACCTGTTTCTTTTTATCTGCTTCCCCATTCCGGATATACAAAAAGAGTCATTACATAAGCTTGATGTGGGTGGGGGGAAGTTTATTCCAGTAGGTTTCAATTGGGTAACCACGGTGGAGTTGTATCAAATTAATATTTTCGGTGAAAAAAAAAAAATCACCAGGAATAGGATAAAAATAACTTAACACATGATAGGCATGACATTTCCTAAAGACAGATTTCATGGGACCCCTCACCAAAAATCCATAGGCACAAAGTGGAGGAAAGAAGGGGAAGAAAGGTCATCTTGTTCATACACCTCCTTCTCACTGAAAGGTCAAAATTCATGTATTGAGCGAGACAGCAACACTGCAAAACAGGCAGCAGAGCTTCCACAAATCTCAAGGAGTCACCTCAGATGTGGACATTGAAAAGGGAAAAGAGATCTCATCTGGAAGGCTACTACAAGATCTTCTCCTACTGAGGGGAGTGATGGTGGCTCTGGATGCAAATTGTCCAGGTGAAGAATCCCCTATTTCAGAAATATCTCCAAAGTGAAGCTGAAATGTGTCTAGACATAGTGGCCCAGTATATACAACACTTCACATCTATTTGTATTTCAAATCCAATATATTTACTGTACATAAAGACAGTTTTCCCAAAGCTGTTGCTATGGCTACAAATCAAGGAAACCATAGCAACAACCCTGTATTATGTACAGCTTTAATTGTGGATTATGTCTCTCTTTGCATTTTATATTAAATACTCCAATACATCTCGTTTTAATCTTTTTTTCCTGACTTTTTAATAATAAAAATTCCACAATACTACAGTGTCAAGTCAAATACACAACAACCTTGAAAAATGTCTTTACAGCATTATTCTGATCATACCTAATAACAGCCACATCATTGTTTTTTACTTGAGATAAACACTGATGTACACATCATCTTATTTCCGGATCTTTTTTAATAAAAATTATTAATCACTACCATTTTAACCAAATAATTGATTTTCCATTATCACATAAGATAATGGAAAATCAATTACTCAGTCCTATTCCCCAAAAAAAGCAGCTCCTCCTAACAAACTTTTATTGCTGTGGAAAAGTTGAAAAGTTTGGGGAGTTGGACCTTTTTTAGTTTGGTTTGAGTTATTATCTATAAAGCTGTTATGTGAATGAATTTCACTCATTAATAACTGTAATTTTATAAAAAAAACCCCAGCAGTTAATGGAAGTCTTATAGAATTTCTCATGACTGACAGTACTAAAACTGATCACAAACTATAGAAAGAGCTCAATTTTTAAGTTGCCTTATTTTGAAATATTCCATTTTACAAATATTAGAAGAGAGAGGAAAAGTCTGAAGAAAATGCACCACCACCATCAAAACCCAACAGTGGCACAAGAAATTTTGACAACTAAGACACTTTAAAGCAGGAGTTCCTGTAAAACCTAATTTGATCAGACAAGTATTTTTATCACACAGAAAGTATTTTGCAAAACAGATACACATCAGTGAGTTTTAAAGTACAGAATGCAAATATATACCTAGTTTTAAAATAGCTATCAAGTATTAATGCACCTCCAGAAAAATCCAGTAAACCTCTAGCTTTATACAGTCACTAGACTCACATATGCTCATTTCACATATCACTCCCTTTTCCTCTCTCATGCCCATACAAACAAAAATGAGCTACTTCTTCTTTGGGGAGCCCAGGCAAAATGAAACATTTTCGGGACCTTATTACAACAAACACAAGAAAATTCCCTTTTGCATTAGAGGGATTGAAGGATTGAAATTAATCTGAAAGATTTTCTTGTTTGTATAAATAAAAATTTTCACTCAATAAAGGGTGATTTTGAGGTCAGCTCACTGCTCTCTCCACTGCAGACATGACAGAAATTTTAAAAATTTCAAAGGTCATTTCAGTGGTAGGAGACTTCTCAAACAGCCACTTTGCTCAGAAACCCCCTGGTTCAGTTTTTACACCGGGCAGGTTGCAAAAAAGCATTGGATGGGATCAGAGAAAAAGAAATGCACTGGTCCATTTGGCCAGGCTGTTAGAACCAGGTCTTACCTCTTGTGTTTTCACATTTATATATCCATAATGAGTTTTCAGAGGCTGCCTTTGGCTGTTAGAAAATGGGATCCACTTGACTCTGGTTTGTCCAAAGCAGTTTAGGATCAAAGGGAAAGTTACTTCATTTGTGAGACGAACGATGATCAGACAAAGGAATGCTGCAACGAAACTCACAGCAACAATGGACTTTCTCTGTAATGAAAAGAAGAAAGGAAATAAATTATTGAAATTGAGAGTCAGTTTCAATAAAATTATACATATCTTCAATTGGAGGATGAAGGAAAAACACTTGAGAAAGCTTTATGTGAAATTATTCCTCTGGTAGTCACCTTGCTGCAGGAGCCCAAGGAGACAGGTGACTGGATTGTTTTATTTCAATAAATTTGCATTTCAGAGGTTTGAAGAGTTTCTTTAAGAACTGGTTGCAAATGAGTCAGTTTTCTCACCAAAAAAAAAAAAAAAAAAAAAAACCAAACTTTTTTTTAAAGTTCAAAAAACATCTATCAACTTTAAATTTTATTTGCATTTAGAATAAAGATTTTATGTAAACATCCACACCAAAGTCTTCACTCAAAATCATCCATCTTCTAGGGATGACAACACACAAAAAGAAAATGCCATCTGCAGTGACACCACACAAAGTTGACTGGAAAGATTATCATCCCTACAGATCACTCCATGAACCAGAATTCATGCTCTAACTTTAAATACTTTAGAATAAATTGTTGGTGAAGTCAGCACCACATTCTGTCTTATTCCAGGTTCATGAATTTACCAAGTAAGGCATTATTATTTTGCACAAGACGATCTCCATTGCTAATAATTCAACCAGTCTGAAGCCTGTAATTAGTCCTCCCCTTCCACCTCTAGCCCATGCAGTCAGGTGGACTGGAGAATCTAACCACAGAAAGATCACAACTTTTTCCCTGGGTAACTCCCCAGTCTGCAAGTGAAAAACCTGTGAGAAAGCAGGAAGTTCTTCTTGTTTTTAGCTATTTTTTAAATACTGCAGTCAATTACTTCTAGACAAATTACTTAAGGACAAACATGTCAGCTGGCATGTGTAAAGATCATGGGTAAAGATTCCAGACATGATACTCTATTGAAAAGATTATTTTCACATTTCCCCTGTGGGAAGGAAACAATTATCATTTACATGTGTTTTTACTGTACTTTGATTGCATTCTAGGTTTACCTAATTTGCCACAGTTTAATTATTCGACTGAAGGTAATTCTATCATTGTGAACAGTCACATTTACAGAAAATACAGGGGGGGGAAACCATTTGCCTAAGGGCCTATACATAAATATATAATAACACTTATTGCAGGATGACAGAATCTGATCACCCCAATTCCCATCTACCAGCTAATTCCCACCTAACCAGCACAGAACACATTTAACATCACTTATTTTACATGATGGCAATGAGATCACACGTGATGCCATGGTAAAGACAAGCTCTCCTTGCAGCCAGATAAGATTAATCTGTCCTTGCACAACAGTGAGAATCCCAATGAGCCCACAGCAAATGGGAAGGGATGTTATGATATTCCCACAAAAAGAGTTAACAAAATAATCCATTGCAGGGGTCAATTGCATGGCCCTGCGTTCTGATGGACTGGGAGGTTACAATTTATAAGATAAAAGCAACGAGAGACTGGGCTGGAAAACTTGGGTGAAGGAGGTCACAGCGAGGAGAAAAGGAAGAGGAGGATGAAGAAGTATTGTGGCAGTGTGATTCAGTGAGGAACCTCAGCCAGCTAATGGCTGTGCAATGTAAAATTAAACCCAGCAAATCTTCAGAGGGCAGCGCAGCAGCCACAACCCAATCGCAGCTCTCAGAATTCATGGAAGCCACTGCACTTTTCATCATCTGCATTATAACAGATTTACATTAAATTGCAATAAAATGGCTGGGGAGCACTTCTGTGTCACTTCTTTTTGTAGCAGATGGAGTCAGAAACATTTAGCTATATATCAGAGCCTTGTAAGTGCTGAAAGCAGCCAAGATGTGCAGTGCAAGTGATAATCATAAAGCAATGAGAGGGAGCATGGATTAGTCATATTATTTATTGCAAATCAGAATTAAAATATTGCAAATATTTAAAGGGGAATCGAGAGTCTCATTCCACTACATGAGCATGTTTCAATCAAAACATCCACAGCAGGTAGAAAGATTGCTTGTATGATGCTACCACCTGATTTCCACATACACTACCTTCTTGGTTTATTGAATATCACTTTTTACTTCCTTTATTTTGTGCAAATCTGTTCTGAACTTGAAAATCAGCATCTGAAATTGCAATTAGCTTTATGTACTTCTCACAGAGAGTTGTTCTAAACAGCCCTTGCCCTGAGAAAAATTCAGATTGTGTGGCTAAATATTCTGCCTTCACTACGAAGCCACCTGATTTTTATATTTCTTTTCCTTAAATGCACTGTACTAGCAGATGAAAGAAAAAACATGGCCTTTTGGTTTTTTATGTAAGAAAATATTGTTTGAAAATGAAAACAGCAAAGATTTTTCTCTGTGTGTTGCTCAGCCAGAAAGAATTTGCACCAACAAGAACATTCAAATGAGAGAAAGGAATTTTTACAACAGAACAGAATTAAGGCATCTGTTGAAATTGTTTTGGCTAAAAAAAAAAATCTAGCCATATGCAAACCCAGTGTTTACTTATCAACTTGTACAAAGGACATTGGTATTAAGTATTCAGTTCCCTTGCAATTTTTGTTGAAGGCATGAGATCCAACAATAGGCATTCTCAGTGGGAAAGACTATTGCAAACTGGCATTTCAGTGGCTCCATAAATTTCACTGGAAAAACACTGGAAAAACACCAAAGCACATACCTTTTAAAGTTTCAGCTTTCTTAAAGCACCAAGTAAAGAAATCTGATCAGTGGCCACGAGTGTTCTACAGGGTACTTCTAAAAGTAATTTGATTCCCTTAAGTCCCTATGTTCTTTACCTGCTCATTAAAAGAACAAACAAAACAACAAACCCAGGTGCTATTTGTCATTAACTGCTTCTTGTAAAATCTCCTTTACTGCAGATAAATGGATTTTGTTATTGGTCCTCAGATAAAACTTAAAATTTAGCATTTGAGAATCCAGAAATTCTACATGTCATTGGGATATGACACAGAAGTCTGAAGCTACATACAGGGATGAATATCAAATTGCAATTTGTCTCAAAATTTGTCTGCATCAACATTTTAAACACTCACACATCCTACCATTTGGGAGAGCTTAACCAACACTAATTAGTAAGTCTGCAGAGAAACAAATCTTATTCCTTCTTAATTTTCAGTTCTCATGAATACAAATTGTCTCTCAAGAAAAGAAATGTTTCTCTGATGTGGACATATCCTGTGCATAAATCTCAATCAATCCTTTTTTTTTTTTTTAGTTAATCTAATGTAGGCATTTTGATATTGACAACATTTACATAAGAAATGTATATTCAGTTCTAAACATCTTTTAAATGTTTCCCATTTTTTCACACACTCAGTGAGGGGTACACAGTAAGACATATGTTAAAGAGTTTCTTACCTGGATGACTTGCATGGTGGATTAGCTTTTGGTACACTTTATTTCAGTCACTCTAGCACCTGACTAGCCTAGATGGCAGTGGCAAGAACAAAATTACCCTTCACATGAATACAGGATCCTCTAGCAGAAGAGGGAAGGAGTTTACCTTTAGTTAATGAGTCTAAGTCCACCTACAGGCTCATTCCCAGTTTTAAAAAGAAAAAAAAAGTGATAGAAGAGGAAAGAGTTGAGATCAGAGTGCATGAACTGCAATACCTGAGACACCACTGGTCCAAAAGCTCTCACTAGCACTAAACAGTTTCTTCTAATTCTTTTTACTCAACCCCCACAACAGCACCATCCCACTTTGGGTGTCAGCTGTTTCTCAGACACCAAGCTCATTCTGTCTAGCATGTATATCAAAATCAATAACTAGCAGGCATGAATCACATTCAATTTATATCTCGGCTGTTAAAGTAAGAATTGAAATAAAACCAGGGGTGTCATACTACTCTGCTGGATAGAATTTAATTTAAAACTTCATGGGAATAAAACAGTAACTACTTTCAGGGGTATAAATATTTGGCAACATGGTCCCTAGCACTATTTACACGCTTCATATCATCGAGTTTTGGCTAATTACCAGTGCCAGGGTGATTCATTAGTTTCAGTTTGGCAGGAACTTGACAGTCTGAACAAGTTTTAGTCATTTTTCTTTCATAATCTGTTAAGAAGTGTGAGATGACAAGAATAATTTTTTTATACTTCAATAATGCCTGACAGAGTAGTAAGACACAAACATTTTTTGTGTTGTATACAGTTGTCTAGGAGGGAGGGGGGAAGAAAATATTTTCAGCATACGAAGATAATTCTGAAGTTGTAAATTTTGCTGAGATCTGTACTAAGTATCTTTATTCTACTTTCTAGCCAGAGCACAACACCCTGCCACTTGGCATGTTTTATATGGCAGAGACTATCAAACCACTTCACACGGAGGAATAAATCCCCATCCTAGTGAGTTTCACAGTAAAAACCCATTTCACAAGCGCATAAACTGAGGCAAAAATCAACTTCCCTGGGATCACAAACAACTCAACAGAAGATTTTTACTCAACTCTTAAACTTTCATTCTAGAACTATTTTGTTTTTCATTTCTATCACAGGTAACTGCCTGAATTTGTTAAAAGACAAAGCTGACCATGATATCATGGAAGATTCCAGTAGAGAACCCTGGGAGCCATGTCCCAAACAGTAACTGCAAATAAGCCTTTTTTTCATAAATGGATTTTCTTCAGTACTCATGCTTTCTTTTAGTTTTTAGATACGTGGCAGCACCGAGCTTGGAAGGACAAATGAAAGGTGAAGAGTTATGGGAGGGCTCTGGGTCTCTCAGATGACACAATGTGCAGTAATTTTGTATTCTTTCCACTATTCCTGCCTTTATGGGCACAGTGAGTAACTCGATCACTTTTTTAATATCTCTGCACATCATACCACTTTCATTACAGGACTGATGCAGGGTTTCAGTTTTTGCTCAAGTATAATACCAATTGAAAACAATAATGGCTACACTTACTGAATTTGTTTCAATTTGTAGACCGCTGTATGTAAAAAATAGTTTTATTTAATTTTCTCTTTTATAGTCTTGAGCATCCCATTTAAAAGCTACTTTCTATTACAACAGAGCATTAAATGAAATTCTTTCAGCACTCTAGATCAGTGTACCTTACTGATTTCACCAGTATTGGAAAAAACCATGCCTTCCAGCTATTTCTTTTGTCCTGAAACTCCCTCTAACAGGGCTGCTGAAGAGACAGTCAAGCAGGGGTCCTAAAAGTTTTCCAAGAGAGTAAGACATACAGCAAAGATCCTTCTAGAAACAGTCATGTGTCAAACATCATTTGCATAAAATCAGTAGCTGAAGATTTACTTTCTTCTCTTCCAGAAGTGAAAGTGAACCTGAATATGTTCAAAGACTCCACAGGAGACTGCTGTCAGTGTTTCTCTCTCAGGAGGAGAGAAGAACAAAGCTGGCAGGGTTTATATCACCAGTAAGATCTCATTTGGGTTCAAAAACCAGTAAATTAGGATTAAAGCAATTTTTTTTTTTTTTTTTGGAAAAGGACATCTTTGCTAAACTGGAATGTAAGCAGCCAGGAAGCTGAGAAATAAGGGCAAAAATGAAGTTCAGTGATGAAGAAGTAATGCAAAAAATGCAGTGTACCTAAAAACAGGTAGTTACAATGAAAGAAACATGTGAGTTTTATCCTGAATATGTTTCTCATAAGAAGGTACCCTGAATCAGGACTGTGTTTGAGGACTATGGTGTTAAGCAGGCATGAACAGAAGACACATAACTTCTTGCACACCTTCTCTGCAGGAGCTCTGGCCTTTTCTATGGCTCAAGCAGCTCAAGGGCTCTCAAAACACAGCTCATTGTACCTCTTGTGTTGTTGTCATTTGTTAAAACTTTGTTACTTAATTCAGATTTCACCATGATTCACAATTCACAGGTGGTGTGTCTGGGTTCATAGCAGCTCAACACACTCAACCAGATCTTTCATTAAAGCTAGAACTGTGCAGAGTGGGTTCAGGTTTACTGGGGCAAGACCTGAGCAATGAACAAAACAGTAATCAGCACACTCCAAATAACTGATGTAACAGCAGCAGTCTGTATTAAAAACCTTATATAAGAGATAATCCTCCTATATGTAATCTCCTTTTATTAGTCTCAGGTAACTGCACAAGTTTCTTACACGCAGCATTTTCATCAAAAAGATATTTATTATTTACTTACTTATTTAGGTAATAATATGAAATTATGTAAGGTGAAGAACTTCCAAGTTTCAAGGAGTAACTGTTGACATATTTTGAAGGCCTTCCATACATATGCTATCATGCATAAGAAGCTACTATATCTGAAAAGCCCCAGTGATTCTGAGCCCTTCAAACTGCAAAGCATTGCCAGATTTCAGCAATTACTTTGTGTCACTATTCCCTCTTGCCCTAAACTCGAAGCCTGACAAGAAGGAGCATTTATTTGTCTGGAGATATTCTTATCCCTCCAGGCTTTCCAGCACTTTGAGCTCCCCACATCCTACAGCTCCTGCTCTTCGTTTCATCCTTACTCAGAGCTGAACCTGCACTTCCTTCAGCAGTCTGCTCCTGGCCCAGGGTTCCCCATGCCAACAGCCCCACTCCACCTGGAGCAAACTCATCATGAGCACAGCCCCAGCTCACACACCACAGGCTCACACCACCACCAAAGCACCCTAAACTTCTGAGCAAGGCATGCCTTTGGCTAGCCTGCTACTCAGTTTTATAGTGCAGCTGAAAGCTGTCCAGTAATTTAGAAGATCTATCCCCATAAAATCCCCATGGTAGCAAAGCACACTTTAAATAAGGTTGTTGATTTTTCATTCTCTAAGATCTGTTAAGAATATTTAATCTAAAACTCCAGTTACTGATTCACTGATGTCCTTCACAACTAGGGGGAACTTCAGCAGCAGCTGTAGATGCATATTATATAAACACTAATGTAGTCTCTGCATGATAAACTGGTATTAAAAAGGAGAAAAAAAGAAAAGCCTCTGCAGTACAGCTCTCAAATGGTGATTTTTTTTTTTTTTCTGGTGTTGGATTATTGCCCAGCTCTTCTTATCAATACCTTGGCAAGCTTTCTGACACACACAGGCTGACACACACTTCCCTATAACAGAACTGCTGCTACAAGAATTTGTGATCTTTCAGCCTGGCAGTTGGTTGTTACTACTTACTGAAGTAGTACCTGATTGTAGCTATTTTTCACCTGCTGAGAAAAGTTCAAAGAAAAAAACCACCTATTTGTGAGAATTAACTCTTGTCCTGCCAGATATACCTCACTTAGATGACCTCTCTTTCTCCTCTATAGAAACATACAAAGATTCAGGATCAGCAACATCCTGAGACTGAATCTGCCACTGAGGGATTTTCACAAACATTCTGAAAGGCACTCTATAGCTGCCAGCATTTTCATGAACATCCCCTTCAATAAGTTCATTCTTGCAATCAGAAACGGACCAAAAAATGCATAAACCAGTTGAAAAGCAACAACAACAAAAAGCCCCACAAATATATCAAGAGAAATTCTTAGAAGACAATAAAATACCAGCAAGACTGCTGGTCAGCAGATCTTTATATTAGAAAAAAGATGTAGTTATTAAAAGTGCTTTGTATTTCTCTGCCATTCTACAGGAAATACCAGAAACACTAGATTTCTTGTTTCACAACTCACAGGAAAGGTAATTTGATGGCTTCTAAAGTGAAAGTGAGAAAAATTCAATTTTTGCTGGGAGCAGTAAAATCATTAGTGTGATTGGTATGCAGCAGCAGGAATGGATGTTAATCACATACCTATATGTTTAGTAAACACCACACTGGGATGTAACCTCTGGAAGTACTAACTTCGAGATAAGAAAGAAAATAATCAGACAAATAAAATTAAACACTTGACAGCAGCCCAGAGGCAGAAGAAATGAAAGTAAATAAAATGTTGTAACAACCCCACATTCTCAGGCTGCACATCTGGGAAGAAAATGCCTTTTGCTGGAAACCTTCACTTGCCTGCAGCTCACTTCTGCCTGTGGGGGAAAGTTTATGCTACACGGCAAAAACTGCAGAACCAGAAATTCACACAAATGAATTGTAATTGCCTACCACCATCTGGACAAGCCCAGACTCTCTCCACTGAATTTTCTTCTGTAAAGATCCCTGACTGCCACACTGGACTTGAAATTAACAAAAAATTGATACCATGCCTCTGTTTCCTTCTAAAAGCCATTTAACAGTGGAAGACAGAGGAGATCTTGCCCAGCTGTTACCTGGCAGGACTCCTGCTCTGGCCCTTCACACCAGCCTCATCCCACACTATTCTTTAGGAGGACAGCACTTCTGGAAAGTTCCTCTGGATGTTCTCTCTACCAGTCTCTGCAATGCACCTGCTGTTCACAAGCATGAAAAGAAAACAGAAGCAGGGGATCATTACTGATTTTAGTCTTGCACCCTCAGCAGCCAGGGCACCCTAACACAGAGCAGGTGAATGCCTTGTTCCAGAGGCAGGGATGCAAAGCCTCTTTAGTGTGAGGAGCCATGTGGGCTCTTTAAGGTCTGGCTGAATAAAAGGCTGGCTTTGCTCTGAAATATAAAAATATTGAAGTGATAGACAGCTCCTTCACCAGGCAAAGGTCCAAGTTCAGAAAGGAGAAATAGAAGTTTTTACACACTGGTCTTCACAAAAAAGAAAAAAAAAAAAGAAAAAAAAAAAAAAAAGGGTAACTGAATTAGAAAGAAGCTGTTCTTAAGCAGACATGAGAGATGATGCACTTCAGCCAGGCTGCAGGAGGATCTTTTGTAGTCTTCTTTTTTTTTCCTTTTTCTTTTTTTTTCTTTTACATTTGACCAAGAGACTCTCCAGCACAGTTGGACATCCAGGACAACATTCCTGGACTGGCAGGAGGCAAGAGCAGCCTCTGTGGATGACCTTTCACACAAAGCAAGGAAACCTTGGGCTCTAAATTCTTTTGGCAATTTATCAGTTTCCCATCAGACATGGAAATCTCACTGTTTACTTTGGATAAACCTGTTCCAGCCTATTTCATCCACACATGGCTGCCACACACGTCATCAGAAAAGCAAAATGTATCACTGAGTGCCTCCAAGCATTGTCTGCTCCTGGCACACTGAGGAACATCCCAACCATTTACAGCCAATGAAAAGCACAACCTAATTCCAGAGAAGTCTGGGCTGAGATCAGCTGTTTTGTAATGGGAATTTGAAATTTTCTGCCATATAGCTGGGAGCATGCTACTTCTAGTGAGGGGGAAAAACACCTTCCCTGCTGAATTCTTGTTCTTTTCTGTATGCTGTTTTCTTAATTGGAAGCTTAGAAAAAGGTGTTGAGAAACAAAAAAAAAAAAAAAAAAAAAGCAACCAAAATCAGGACACCAGCATGGCAGAATCCTCTCTGAAGAGAGAGTTTAAACTATTCCTGTGGCTTACAGACCTTCAGGCCACCAAATCTTTGAGCAAATGGAGGCACATGGAGGATGTGGGATTTGCTGGGATGGTCACATTAGGATCCATTCTGAAGAGTGTTGCATGTTCCAGCACAAGAGCAGTATGCCATAGGAAACCCATGGAACAGGGAGGGGATTTAGGGGGTGTGCTTGGATGAAGGCATGCAGAACCCAGCCAGGCACTTGCACTGGAAACATTAATGCCATATTATTATCACAGCACTAGAGAACAGAGCCTTTCATCTAGCATGCACATCAACTGCATTAAACACTGCATGCTCCAAGCAGCACATCTAACTGTTTTATAATCCCAATAAAAAATAGGAGGTAGGCCTATGTTTTAAACCTCTTTTAGGAGGGGCTGCACTGAGCAATGCAGTGTCAATACCAACACAGAGGGGCAAATGACCTGTACATTTTTGGCAGAGAGATTTCTTTCACTGACATGATCTGACCCTGCTTTAACTCATTTCTACTCACAGTAGAAATACTAGTACTCTACAGTCACAGCAAGATGATGCAAAGCAGCAGGAATTCAAACAAAATTTCTTGCCCACTTAAAACAATTGTATTCCTTCTAGAGGAAGAAGTCTGTTCATTATTCATCCTTGGATAACATGAGCAAGAGGCTATCAGAAGCCTCCACAAAGACTCTCGAGATAGCAAAGATTATGCAGCACTGCAGTTACAAAACCCAGTGACTGCTCACATGCTGCTCAAGCAGCTGATGACATTTCCCCCCATTGACTGGGGAGCTCCTCAAACCAGAGCACTGAAACTCAATAAAAGCACTCATCAAGGTAGTGCCTTCAACTTAATTATGAGCTTTATTGATCATGTCTTCTCTTTACAAAAAGAAAAAAAAGTGGGGCATGGCAGGGGAAGGAACCACAAAGCACTGCAGTGGGACTTGGCAGATCAGATTCCTTGGAATGGGAGAACTCTGCCTTTTGTGCTGACCTCTCCCTTCTAGGAATTAGGAAACTGTTTTTACACAAACCTCTTCTCATCAGGAGGCTGCAAAACACAATTTCATGTTTACAATAAAATCCATGATCTGAGGCTTATTTAGTGAATGCACTCACTTGAATGGGATACCTGCAGTGGAATAGCCCCCAAAAGCCACAATCAGGAGTCGATCTCCATTGCAATAAAAGCTGTAAATTCTTTGGATTCATTATTTCTGCACAGCATCTCAATAGGAGCTAGAGAAAATCATAAAAATTGATAGTTTTCCAAAAGACATTCTCCAAGCAGTAAAGTTTAATCTCTCACTGATCTGTTATCCTGATAGAACAGTACAGGGACAGTAACATATATATCCTACCCAAACACACATTCCATCATCATACCATGCTCCTCTCACGCTGGGTGAGCTAACTGAATTGAACTTGACCTTCAAAGCCCTTGGAATGCAACAAAATATCTCTGTTTTCTGACATTTATGGGTGGCTTTTCTGCATGGCTGCTTTTATTGCCTGGAAAATAATGGCGAAAGCTGTGTGTACAAACCCACAACAAACACTGACAAATCACATGAAAGGAAGACAGATTTATTCAGTGTAGATTACTCCACAGCTAATCTAATCAAATCCAAGTTTTACATTTTTAAAGTAGATCAAAAATTCATAGAGTTAGCATTTCAATACAATAGATATATATTACAGCTTTATTTTAATCTGCAAGTGTAATTGAACTGATGTGGATTTTCAGTGCTTTTATTTTTGCTTAAAAAAGCTTTATGTGTTTCATATGAAAATGCATCATTGAACCAGCATATGCACAAGAAAAACTCCATGAAAAATTCATACAGAAGATTATCAATCTCTGTCTAATAAGGCTTAGATAAAACCACATTTGGATGTAATTCTATATTAAAAATTGAAAGGGCTACATGTGGAAATGCAAATATATTCTATTTGAGCCATTCTTAAACTTAAAAGAAACCACTCCTAGCCACTTTATCAGAGCTGATCTAGAACATTTTGATGGAAGAAATGCAACAAAATTGGGCACCTAGCACAGTTTTCCATCCTTCAGTCCATCAAACATAGAAAGATTGTCATGTGTCAGAAATTGTTTCAAACCCCTGCTTCCCTGCATACACATTCTACTCATGTGCATGCAAGAAACAAACAAAAGTAGTACAGACCCCCAAAACATTCAAATTGAGTTCAATTTTTGTGTAAGACATAATAACGATATAATCTACTGTCCATGCACTTGGTTCTATGACAGCACATCCAGCTACTTGCACCAAACAAAGCCAGCTGCAATTCTGTCCCTCCTTCATGTAAAGATATCGCTAATTGATTCAAAGGAGAGCAGGAGAAAGCCAGAAGCACAATTAAATTTGAATAGGAACAGGAAGAGAAATATAATTGTTTTAGTTCTTTCCTAGGGCCTTTGTGCATGAGTTACTCAATTTGCAAACTCAGGATCCCTCAACTCCCACTTAGCCAAGTCTGGTGTCACCAAACCCAGCTTGTGAATGTTCTTGCTGACATCTGTGGCACCCAGTACTGCACCTCTGTAACTTTCAGCCACAGGGGAACTTCCCCAGGTGCCAGCTGTGCAAGCCTTGACCTAGATATGAACAAGTTCTCATCTTTATTTTTGCAGCTGGTGCAAGGAAGCAGGTTCTGCCCACAACCCTTCTGTAGGATATGAATCTCTCCCACACACTAACAGCCCTGAGGCCATATATTTTCAATTATCTTAGACACCAACCTGGTCTAAAGCAGTAGAATAAGGCCACCAAAGCCTTAATGAACTCATCACAGTGTCTCAGAGGTTACAGAAGGGTTTTGTCCTTTCCAGCAGGGAAGCTGTCAGAGACACTGCTGAGATTTAATAATGCCCCCCATGACCCTTTGGTAGTACCAGGCAAAGGTGAGTTTTCCTAAAGTTTAGAATCAGAATCACACTCAGTTACTTCTAAGAACAGATCCGAGACACTTCAACATCTACAATATTCAAAAAGTATGTATAATAAATGCAGGAATGTTACTCTTACGTTTACTGGCAGAGTTTTCCATTATTCCTCTCAAAGGTCTTCACTTTTATCAGTTTTTATCCCCACCTTTGCCCCCGTGCTGGTTGGGCAGCAGTTACCAACACAAGAAGGAATCTGCACAGGACAGAACACCCCACTGCCCTGTGGGGTCACTGGCCATCTTGCATTGTGCCCACCTTCTCTGCCAGGATCCTTGGGTCTGCAGCAGTTTGTACACTCATTACAAGTTAGGAGAGAGTTTAGGATATGTTCCAGTCACTAAGAGCCATAAAATCTATCCCACTGATCTGAAAATAAAACAGCATAAGATTTTCTCAGTGATCCTCTAAGTCTTCTAGCCATAAATCTCAACAAATAATGCTGTTTGTTTAAATTAACACCACCATACAGATTAATGAGACAACTTGTCCACCAGTCAGGGGAGGAACACAAAGATGCATCCTAATGTATTCCATTTCCAGGTTCATTCATTTAAGTGTTATATAATGTGACATTCACACATTACTGAAGAAGTTAAAAGAACAAAAGGCACATCACTAATCAGCTGATCATTTATCATTTGATTTTAAATGCCAAAATTAAAGATGCTCTTTCTTTTTCATTAGATTTTTTTGGTACCTTTTTTTCATTAAATCAAAAATATGTGAGCAATCAGAATATTTATCAGCAATTTCCTTGCTCCTGCACATGTAACTAATCCCAGAGTGCTGGAAAATAGATTTAATAGGTTGAAACTTTAGGTCTGTTGGGACTTCCTCAACTTAATTCTTAGAATATCCAACTTCAGATGTTAATGTTCCAAGACATTAAATCCTGATATTTCCAAATTCTCATTCTTAGTTATTCAGCATTCACCACAAATGTCCCTGGTCAAATTTCAGCCTGTCTTACTCCATTTCCCTTCATCTGAAAGCTGCTACCTCACTGAGTACCACAACATCTAATTTTAATTTTAGACCCCTGACTATGCTTAGATACTCTAATCCTCCAAGTCACACAGAATTACCTATTTTGCCAGATAGTTACTCTGCTTCAGCAGCTTCTTACTACCCCACAATACTGTTGTCAAATTTTCCTCTTTTACTTACTTAAGGAACTGCAATATTTAATTCTTTAACCCCTTCTTTTTGCAGTTATGCCCCAACTTTCCATTTAAGTTAAACTTCCCTGTCAGTTTCTCCTTTCATAACTGTTTTTAATAATCTTATACTTAACTGCTGTTCATTTATACACAGTATTCTGTCTAGCTGACTAATTCCATGCTAAATTCCCTCTGAGAACATGATCTTTCACCTCATAATAATTCTTATTTTATCCTATTGAATAGCCTTTCTCTTTCTGGGACCAGTCCTCTGCAGAGCAGCGAGTGTTTGTGCCCATTTTCCTGTAGTGGTTTGCCTTTTGTTTCTCTGCTATGACACCTGCTCCTGTGGGGTTGCTCTGATGGTCATGTGCTGCTGCATTTCAGTCCTGTTAATAGCTTTAAGGCTTTGGTACTGAGATCCAGATGCTCTGCTTGGAGCTGTGTTAAAGAAGAAGAAAGTCCTGCTCCACTAAGGCTGTGCTAAGTGCCCTCTGTGACAAGAAGCACAGCTGGAAGTTCACAACACCACAGTGAGAGAAGGTGCTTTGGGGGTTACTGGGGGCACCACCTTTTCAGAACTATTTACCTAGAAAGTACTAATTTAATTGATTAGTACTGTCTCTAGATTAGAAGCAGTTTTCTAACAGACTGCATTTAATGTATCTAATTGGTCCTGCCCATTCTCAGAAAAAGACCTTTGATATATCTTCTCCCACGTGGATTTAGCAAGGTAATTAAACCAAACTCTTCAATCTTCCACAAAGTAGGTCCCCCATTCCCCAGATACATCAGCTCCTCAAGCTCTGGCTCTTCTGCCTTCAAGTCATTCTCCCTCCATAGGCAGTAAACTCAGTCTTCCAAAAGGGACCTCACTCTGTGTTCAGCTACAAAACTTCCCTGACTGAAGGTATTTCATGGTTCAATTTTATTTAGATTCCTGATAATTTTGTGAGTGATCAGCATGCCCATAATGAGTCCTAAGTCATTTGCCTCTAGCTAATGAGCTGTCAGTATGTCAAGCACCATGGTTGCTTGATGCTGTTTTTCTAGGGCTTGTCTAATTGACTCTTTTTTTTTTTTTTTTTTTACATTGCACAACATCCATAGAGCCCTCTGTTACTTTAACTTTGGTATCAGCTGTAGGAGACAAATGACCTCCAGAAAGCTTTCACAAATGGTCTCTGTCATGCCAGGCAGGTCAGAGAAGGCTGTAGCAGCTAGAATAATAGGAGCTGTTGGGCTTAGGGTCAGATTTTTGGAAAGCACTCCCCACTTTCTGACAGGGAAGTTACAGAAATGCATCTTGAAAACTGCATCTCAATCTCTTTTTAAGCCTTTAGACACTACTGTAAAAACAGTTTGCAATGGTCAGCCTTAGCTCAAGCACTTTGGAAGTGTCTGAAGGAAACACACTGTGGCCAGGCTGTACCCTGACAGAAAACCTGCCACTTTACACGGGAATATTCACTGTGGTTTTAAACAGAGGTAAGAGGAAGTTTGATACTAAATGATCTAGCCTCTCAAATTTTGACCAAGATTGTACCAACCATGTCACATGTTGTCCAGTGAAGAGTAGACGTGTAGAGGATGAAGTCAGCTACTAGGGTTACAAACATTTAATTTCACCCTTCAGCCTTTCTACCCTAAAGCTCTTATCTCCTAAAAGCCTCATACTGTCACCTCAAAGAGACAGCAGCTGACACAACCCTTTAAAGTGAAAGGAAAAAGAGATTTTGCCATGATATAAAACTGGGGGTGATAAAATAACAGTAAGTACAGCAAGATATTTGCTGCTCATCTTTCACATCTGTCTTTTCTTGTTGTTACTGGACACTCACAGAAATGGAGAAATAAGCAGCTTCTCTTGTACACCCAAAGTGTTTCCCTTTGGTGATCCAAAGGATACCAAAACTTATGGCAAAGCTCTACACTGGTTCAATTTCTCTGAGTTTTCTCTGTCTTCCTTGAAGACAGGATAGATATAGATACATAATATTAATACACAGAAAAATAATGGATAAATTGATGGGCTATTTTACTGCACAGAGACTGAGGAAGGAGAATCAGAGAGGTTTTGACAAATCAACTGTGAGGCAAAAACCCCACCAAACCCAGTCATGGTACACAAGCTAAGTTAGAGAACCAAGTGTGCACCATGAAAAAAACTAAGACCTCAAAAGACCCCCTTTGCCACCTGCAGCAAAAGCAGACTACAGCAGGCAACAGTGCTGACTAGGGGAAAATGCTGTTATTCTATTATATAGGGGTAAATGATTTGCTCAATAAGCTGAACTAAAAGCCCATTAAAAATTGCATCAGAGGGAAAGAAATAATACAATAATAGTCTGCTAAGGCACAAATTCAAAATGCAAAGCAGCTCAAAACTTGTCAATTACTCTAAGAACCCAACCAGGTAAGGCAGTGACGCCACTAAGAAAGCAACATTTGATTTTTTTTTTAATTATGCTGTTGTCAAATAATGAGTAAGTTCGGTTTGATTAATTTAATTCATTCCTCCTAAGCAGCACATTACTACTCTACTGGAATGAGATTTTAAAAAATTACTATTTCATCAAAGGTTTTTAATACCCATCTATGATTTAATTTGATCACCAAATTTGATCTATAATGATATTAACAGATAAAAAAATCCATCGTAGAGTCCATTATTGTTGAACTTTATCATCTTTTTGAAAGTACAATGGTAAAATTATCTATTAATTAGATTAATTTCAAGGAAGTTTAAATCATCCTGACCCGTGATACTTGCTTGCAAAGCTTTTGTAAGGGAATAATTAATAGGCAATAGTCCAGGAATATTATTCTGAGCAGATGCGAACCTTGAACTTGCAGTCACTGGACTTAAATTCTAACTAGGAATACATCATCTCATGGAAACCCCAACACCCTGGAGGGCTGAGAGAAGGGAGAGAAGCAAAAAAGATCCAAGTAGATTGCTGTTCTTATATATAGCCTGCATTATTGCTTAACATGACCACAAGCTAGAAGTGGAAATAAGTACAAATTTCTGCATTTTAAAAGTTCAAGGTGAGAAGGACTGTGCCACTCAAACAATGGAGCCTTGTTTAAAGAACATGCCTTACAAGCCATTTAATTTGTCAGCTATTCTGCTGGAAAACTGTATGGCCTTGGGCAAATATTTAACCCTAAGCAGTAGCTAGCAGTAAATACATACACCAAGGAAGACAAATAAAAATCTTAAGCATAATTTTGCTTTTTCCTCACCCTTCCATCATGACAAATCAATTTCTACAGATTTTGGATTAGATATCTTCCAAACATCTATCTGATTCACCCGTCCTAGCTTTAAAAATTTAATTATAAGGTCTTTATGGTAGAATAGCAATATCCACCAAACAAGCAATGGGAAGTAATCTAAATTAGAATCTTGTACTCATGTGTAAATTCTCAACAGAAATTAATCCCCGTGTTTTCTGATAAACCACGTCACACTGAACTGTCTAACAGATTGTAAAATGTTTTCCATGTTGATGGATGGAGCTCTTACCTGTAAAACCTCTTCAGAATATACTCAGAGATTACCAAAATGTTCTGTTTCAAAAACTGAAGAGAGGACAGAACAGTTTCCCATGCACAGAGACTCCCAGAACACCCTCTAAGCAGGGGTGGATGGGAAGTGCTGTTCTGCTGTACATGTTGTTTTATAACATCTAAGCTTTTTACACTGACACTGTGCAGAACAAAAGCAGATCACTGAACCGAGAAACCTAAAACCATGCTTCCAAGGCTTCAGGAAAGATCAAACTGACTAGATGTACACCTAGAATATTGTGACTAAACAAGGAAAGGCTGCAACAAAGAAAAGAACCTTCTTCCCATCCCTTGAATCCCTAGTTCAACTCCTACATATTGAGCAACACAACATGATAAATATCACTGCCTCAGCTATCATTTTATGACATTTTACAGCACCAAGCAAGAACACTTTTTCTCAGGGAAATACTGTGTATTTCTGATGAACTATTTAGCAGATGCTAAATGTGCTGAATTCAAATGAAATGTTTGCACCAGAAAGTCACAGGAAGAAGGACCTCACAGCATGGCCCTTGATCCCCTGTAAGAAGTATTCCGTGCAGTGTTCAGTAAAGCCTGGAGTTCTTTTATAACAAAGTTTCAAGAATAAATTCTACCAATAACACTTTCTGCTATCTCTCTGGGAAATCTAGTGAAGTGAAATTGATTTTCTTTTTTTATTAGCAAGGCTATTAAGCATGAAGCACCAAGAGATGAATGGAGAGCAAGCAACATAAAGAGACAAAAGTGTCTGAAAATGCCTTTTATTTGTTGCACTGTTTCTTTTTGAGAAGAAATCACAGAATCAGAGAATATGTCAAGGTAGAAGGGACCCAGAGAGATCATTAAGTAAGCTCCTGGCCCTGCACAATACCATCTCCAAGAGGCACACCATATCCCAGAGAGCTGTGCCCAAATGCTACTTGAGCTCTGGCAGGTTGGTGCAGGGACCACTGCCCTGGGGAGCCTGTTCCAGTGCCCAACCACCCTCTGGGCAATGAATCTTTTTCCAACATCCAACCTAAACTTATTGAACCTCATATGATCAGTGACTGCCCAGTCCTGTAATTTGTTATGGTCTCTCTGCAGGGCCTCCCTGCCTTCAAGGGAGTCAACAGCTCCTCCAGTTCCGTATGATCTGCAAACTTACTCAGCATCCCTTCCAGGGCTGTGTCCAAGTCATTAATTTCTGAAGCTGCTCAAGAGCACTACCTGCATTGGGGCAAGATCAGTCTCTGTCCAGGCTCCACTGGCAGCACACAGTGACTCCAGGAGCTGCTTGTGGGTAGGAATCTGCAGGTGCAGCAAGCAGCCACTACAGAAACATAATCCTAAATTTGTGGACAGAACCAGAAATTTTCTCCTACCTTCTGAGATTCCTCTGAGCTCACTAGAGACTGTTCCAGTAAAAGTCACATATTGCTGTTAGCCCACTTCTACTGCTCAGTGTAAAGAAATGTGAAACTGGGGCTTGCAGATGAGGTTAAGAAACTCATTATCCATACCTCCCTCTTTCCATCCTTTTCTTTTAAACTCATGTCCTCATTGCTTTTTCTTTGATTTTTCTCCTGCTTTGATCATCCAGAGCTGACCATACAGGTTTGTTCTCTAGGTCATTTTTCAACAGAAACATAAGTGGTAGGAGAGCTGGAAAACAGACCTAAAAGGCATAGGAGAGCAGCACACTGCTGCTGTAAAACAACTGGCCCTTATTCTGATCTTGTATCTTCCTGGTGCACTATTTTCATGGCTTGTCTTTTATAGATAGTGTGATAAAAATATCGTAGGCATAACATTCCATTCTCTGGGAGCAGAGCCATTTGGCACACAGTGACAAAGAGAACAAAGGGGAATGCCCCCACCCCCCCAACACATGCAGTTTACAATGCATTTATGGTCCTATGAGAGAGGAATGAATTCCTACAAGCAGAATTAATATGATACCTTATTCTTTAACACCTGAAAGAGGCAGAAGCAAAGGAAAAATGAAACTTTAAGTGTCTCTTATTTCAAACAAAAGGAGGATATTTAACAGGAGAGTCTCAGGGGAAAGATTTCATATCACTACAAACAGTGCATTTGTCCAGAATATAACAGCAATGATGAGATTACTAATGGAAGTAAGACATCCTTGCAGTTTCCTGTGGATTGTAAATTAAAGAAACAAATACCAGAGCTGAGATACCCTTGTATGCTTGTGCACGTGAGTGCCCAAACACACTGCTCACCCTTTGCAATTACCTAATTGTAATGTCAGATCAAAGATAGTCAGAGTACAGATGGATGATTTCTCATCTGCATCTGGCTGTGGACGTTCTGTTTGTCATTGGGCCTCGGTGAGAGCACGAAGCAGCAACACACTCATTAGTCCCTGGAGGTTTCTGCAGTTTATGATCAAACAGAGATGAGTTTTCCATCTTCCTGCTGCTTGTATATCATTTAGCACTACAAGATGTTCCATGAATAATGGAAATAATGAAAATATGTCCTCTAAGACACTCTCCCCAAGCCAGAGACCACATACACTGCAGTTATTAACCAATTATATATGCATTGATGAACTGGCAGCTGCTGCAGGGCAGAGTATGTAGAGTGCCTATTACAGCTCAGCTTTGCCTGCCTTTCCTCAGCCTGGGAACTTGCTTTGGATCCTCAACTTCTATTGGAAATTTTGTGAGAAAACAGCTCTTTCTCACAAAACCTAGAGGATGTGAGTAGCTCTGAGACAACCAGGAAATGCAGAAGTTACTTGGAGACAAACAGGCACAGAAGCATGGCTGTATAAACTTCAGTTGTGACTGTTCTTCCAGTAATTTCCTTGAAGGCTTGCACAGCATAGTTTTAAAACACATGATAAATAAGGACAGACTGAACAGCATTTCAAGAATGGATTTTTCTTATTTACCTTCAAACTTGAGGATAACAAAGAACATCCTCATTCCATATCATAGCTCCACCTGTTCTTCCCAGGCATTTCTTGACAGTCTTCATTTCATAGGAACAGCAAGACAGGATCCAACTCTGAGTGTCAAATAATTTTTCTTGTAGCACTTAAGTAGAATGTAACTGCAAAGATCCTTAGGGACTTCTTTAATAAAGTAGGCTGAAATACTCTAATTCTGGATCCTGCTTGCTTTAGTAAATTCTATAACAAATCCAGGACCATGTGGGGATTCACACTTGTAACTATATTAAGCAGCATGGCCAGCAGAACATTTTAAAGCAACTATGAGAGAATTTAATCCTTCCAAGGCAAAAAGAATTTTTCTTGAACTGTTGCCAAAATGAGTACATGTTACACAATTTTAATTCCATTTGTTGGAAGCATTTAAGCATTAAGTAGTTCATTGTTAGATGAAAAGTAAGAACTACAGGCAGTAAACATCTTTAATATAAGAACCCACCACTGAAAACATACTAATATTGGGGGTTTGGGGTAGTGGGGGGCTTGTTATTGGTTGTAGACAGAATGGTTTTCTTGATATAATTTGAATGCAACTTATCTATCTGCCATCCCTCCTTTTTCCCCATCATTAATATGCACTTGCAAATTTTGACAAAATGATAAAGAATGCTAGGCTGGTCTTTTATCTCAGACTTAATTAAATTCCCAAGAGAAAAAACCAGCAGCACCCACACTTGAGGTCAGATAGGCACAACTCAGCTATTCAACATTCTACTTGACATTTTCCTGGCTGGCCAGTGCATGCACACAGCTCCAGACTTGACAGATGATTTGCCATCTTGCATGTCCAGAGTACAGAAAGAGGGAGCAGGAGAGGATAAAGAGGATAAAGGGCACATGAGATCACCACACATGGAGAAAAACTTGCTTACTCAACTATTAGGAGTATTTAAAGAAATTCTGTAATTCTTTCAGCAGCTCATCAAACACGACCACCTCAAGTCAGAAGAGCCCCGAGTGCCATTTTACACATTTACCTCAAATTCACTTCAGAAGATGCTTTAATGCAACCAAGCTGGAAAATGCAAATATTTGTTAGATCAGGTATGACTATGGTTCTACAACCACACTGCACTGACAGAGCCTGATTTCCTCTCACACACTCCAGCTAATGTGATGTATTTATGCCAATTGAACTATTTCTGCTTTTCACCACTCAAAAGAATTCAATCCAAGATTAAAAAAAAATTGAGGTTTTTAAATTCCATTAACTAAATGAGAGGTTGAAAGGCACAAGCACTATAGCTACAGTAAGTCACAGATCTTAATTAAAGTGTGTTATTTTTATATCAATGGTAAAAGTTACAAACTTGTAAGCAGACAAAAATGTATCCTGTCAGACAATCTTGCTATGTTGGCATCTCATTAGAGATAAAAAGGAAAATACACTCCATGAGGTTCAGGTGCATGGAGACTTGTACAAAAAGCCAGGGATGGGGTGAAGGTGAAAAAAACAAAACAAAACCCACAAAACAAAACAACCACAACAACAAAGTTTTGGAATTTGGGGATGTACAACACACGTGGACAAGAACTACACAGCTTTTATTCCCAGGGATGTGATTAAATACATGTCAAGGCAGCAGTATGATTAGAATGAATTGGTGTAACAAAATGTTCTGAGAATGGAAGCTGATCCAGTTCAAACAAATGAGAAATGAGGATGCTACAATGTCGAATATTTAATTAATGAAAGAAAAACACAGAAAATTCACCAGAGACAACTGTTCTGTATTCCCAGACATTGGCTAGCTGGCTTGAGAAACATTTCCATTACTAAACTCAATTTTAAGGAAGGAAAAGAGATGCAGGTGTGGAAGGCTCTGATATTGCTCAATTAACATTTTGGTGTAAGATTTAATGATAGCATCTTGAAAAATCCCATTTAATGTATAGGGAAAATGTCTGCTCCTGATTGGTTTGGCATGTTCCAGAAATGCTGTCTGATTACACCTCAGCCCAGAAGATTGAGAAAGCTGCCTTAAAGGATTACAACCTACAGACTCACATTTCTGATTTGTACAACAGCTGGAGGGCATTGTGGAGTGAAAGCATTTTCTGAGGGTATTGTGCAGAATGTGCATCTCAAGTGTTTTACACACATGAATTCAGCAAACCTGCCTTCCTGGACAGCAGTAAATCACCAGCCAGGCATCTTAAAAAGAAATAGAGGAGAGTAATACATTATATAATTTTTCTCTGTTTTGTCCTGCAAACACACTTCTGATAGTGCAGAGTGCAGAGGTCTGTTTGATAAAGCAGTTTGATTGATAACAACTGTGCCATTCCTCTGAAGAATCCACATGAGTATCACAGATGGTGAGATAACTTGCTGTAATTTTCTCAGCAAAGAACACTGAATCAAGCTTTCAGCCTACATAGCAGTCAATAATTTCCAACAAAAATCACTAAGGGAGATTTTTTTTTTTTTACTTAAGTAGAGGAGGAATTCTGTACTTGCATCTCTCAAATTTCGATTATCCTGGCATCCACGTCTCTGCTGTGATGCTGGAATGTGTTCTACAATCAGCATGTTGAATATTTCTGCCCCAGTGATTCTGAGTGCACATGTAGGTTACTGTCAGACCTTGACAGTGATAAGGAAAATAGTGAAAATATGGGAAAGCAAAAGGGGGGAAAAAAGGCATAACTACAACTGACTGAACTGAGATACTGGGAATTCTCTAGCACTGAGGGTGTGGTCAAATACTCACCTTGTACTACCTTCACATTATACTACACTAGCTGGGTCACGCTGTGTCCTTGTGTCCTGCTGCTTGGAGCCCAACTAGAATAACTGGACTTAATTACGCTTAGAGTTGGTTTGTGGGGTGAGGCATCTAAGCCTACACAGAAGCCAATCACATCTGACATGCTTAAGGATGAGATAGACTGAGGGGGGAAATACCAAATAAAGCATTTCTATTATCCAAGCTACTCAACTGCAGTTATCCCTCATTAAAGAGTTTTTATTAAATCCACTGACCACAGGATGGACAAGCACAGAGTACACCCTCAATCTGCAGGTGCAGGTGGACTGTAAGGGTGTACAGGAGTGTTCTGTAGTATCTACCTGCAAACAATAATGGGCCTTCAAAACATGCACCACACTGGATCTCAGACAGCCTTCTGCTTTAAAGAGTGTTTATTCCTGTTTCTCTAATGAGCAGCTCTTCCTTTTTCATCCATAATATCCAACGTAAGACAAAGTTATTTGAAGAAAAATTTCCATTTCCAGTGACTCTTCTGTCAACAGGTGAAACCACTGTCTAGCCAATGACACAAGAATCAGCACACCTGGATTCTCACATCTCCCTGGATTGGGCACTTACTGCAGTGCCTAGACTAACTTACATAGCTAGTCCAGGTTTGTCACTTGGGAGGCAAATAAAAAACAACTTGGTCCTTATAACTCAAATGCTGTAGTAACCTTGCTCCCTCTGCACACAGAACCCTGAAAGCATTCCCACTGTCTGCATTCTTGGATCATGCACAAAACCATCTGCAAACCTTCCTCCTCTGTCACTGTGTCTGTTGTCTGTCTGAAAAGCCTGCTTTGATTCCAGCTCTCACACCTTTCATGTCACTGGCATTTCACTCTATCCTCACTGGCTTGCCTTTGGAGAGCTCTTTCCCTTGGGAAGCAATGCTGCAGCTCCATTGATCCCCCTGCTCTGTGTACAGCAATTTCACAGCAGACTTTATTGCTTGAACTCCATGGCACAATTTCCATTGGTTTACAACAGCTCTAAGGCTCTCAGAGTGGTCTCATCATCATCACAATTATTTGTTTAAAAGGCTGTTCTGCTCTTTGAGTGCTGTCATTCAGTAAGCCCACCTGCACTGGATGGAACAGCATCCTTGTTCCAAGTCCAGATCATCTTTTGGTTCTTGAAAAACAAAAAATGCTTCAACTCAAATATAGAGCGTCAACTAAACTGCCAAGGCATCTTTTTACCCCTTGCTACTTTTGACTGTAGCTGATAAAATGCCAGCTACATATCTTTCCCAGTAATACAGCCTGGGAATTTGCTTCTACATTGACCTGCTCAAAAGAGTTTCTGCTATGACTAACTCCTGCAAAGAATCCTCAGATTCAAATTAAGATGAAGAGCTTTCTAGCTATTTCCCATGCAAATCTCACTTTCAATTTTATGAGTAAAATCCAAAATTTGTCTTCTTTGTATAAGGAATTGTCAGTCTATAATTTTAGAATCCTTAAAAATTCTATTCCCAGGAGTGGGAATAGTCCATCTTTCACAGAAACCTGGCATTTAATTTCCTTTCTGCTTTCCTGCAGTTTTATTTCCGACACTTTTCTCATAACACTGCTTTTGAATGGTCTCATTTTTACTTGTTACTTTAGAATTCTTGTACAAAACAACGTTTTTAAACTCTAACAGTACCCAGTCTGCTCAAGTTCTACCACTGAAAAAGAATTCTCAGTTTTTTAATTGTATAAAATAAATAGAGTCAAACAGTGTTTTGCTGTGAAGTGCCTAGAATTTGTCCCTTGGCTTTTCTGCTATTGCCATTCTTCAGAGAGAACAGAAATCCTTCCCTCACCAAATTAAAGCCATTAGTTCTTTTGTAGCCATAGCACTTGCCAGACAGAATCTTCCACGGCAGCTGCAGACAGCTCCAGCCTGTTAAGTGACTACCTGCCCAAGTATTTCCCATCACAAACAAAATGCTCTGGGACACTTGCTGCTTGCCTCTTCAAGTCCTGCACAGGAGCACAAGGCTTCCCCTGAGACCTGCCCACATGGTGGAGGAAAAAACACCTTACACCCCCTGAGGAGGGCACTGACAAGGCTGGAACACCAGGGAAGGGCTGTCTGGCCTCTGCATTCCCATGGCTGACACCTCTTGATGCAATCATCCACTTTTCTATAGTGTCTTCTAAATCCTAGCCAACAGTTTTACCCCTGCAGGTACAGAGTAAAGAGGTTCTGAAGGCACATACTTATTAAAAAGTCAGAAACTGTGCAACCAAAGTCTCTGTGTGTGAGTGGGGGAACATCACCCATCAATCATGCAAGCCCAAGCTTTTCCCAGGTTACTCATTAGGAACACAAAATAATCCTATTTTATGTTTCTATACAGACACTCCAGACTCTGAGCCCAGTTCTTGTTGCTAACAATAATGGCTGACAGGTAGATGGAGGTTAGAGTGGTTCCATTATAAAGGAAACCCAAAAGAACACAGAGTTAAAGGTTTCACAGCTCACCAACTCTGTCACTGCTTGATGTTTCAGCTTTTGAACTCTTGTCTTTGCACATTCCCCTTAATGCTTTTATACAACTTTCTTGCTGGACTGTTTACTAAAGCAGCTGTGTCATTCACTGGATAAAAAAATCTAATAGGAGTTCCCTCTTTAAAACAATTAAAAATAAATCCAACAGAAGTGTAGCTCTACTCTTGGCTATTGATTTCAAATCCCATACGACTTTCACTATTTTATTCTCATTTACATGATAACTCAGGGTAGAAATTGTTCAGTGAAATGCACAGAGACTCACTTGGGACCTGACCCTGTTGGGTTCCACCCTCCTGCATTTTCAATTTGCTTTCAAGTTGAGTATTCATTTTTAAACCACACCAAAGCGTACATATGGCTCATGATAAAATTCTCAAGAGGAGGCCACTGGTTTCAGGAACAACAGTAGAAAAAATATGAAGAGAGTAGTGTGAAAAGAAATGTCAGCAAGGCTCTGCTTGACTGAAGTCTCTTCTGCATTCAATATTTGAATTTTCTGCATTATTTATTGCCACCATCAAGAGTTTAATCCTTAAGGCATCATTCTGCATGCAGTTTCCTTATAAGCACATGAAACCCTAAGTAGCTTAATTCCAATACAGTTATATAAATTATTAACTTCATCTCCAAATACTATATGAATTTCCTGAGAAATTGTCTGAGATGCAGAACTCTGTGTGGAGACCAAATTTCCTATATTCAAGCTTTTACAAGAGTTCTGTGAAATAATCTTTCACTTGAAGGCCATACTGCAGACAAGGATCATCTTGCAAACCACAAGCAGGACCAAGGAAATATCTCCAAACCCAAATATTCACCTATAGGAATCCTATTCCAACCTACATTTCTAAATGTTTCTCTCCAACTGACTAAAAATAAACACCCCACCACCACTACTCCCACCCCTTTCCCCCAAGCAGATTAACCTACAATTTGGCCAATTGTAAGGTACCTTGAGGTAACTTACTACTTTGAGTGCATCAAACATGATAACCTAGGACATGGCAAATCTCACAAGAGAAAACTCTGCAAGCACCACTTCTATTATTCATTCCCTACTGTCACCCTGAGTGCTCTCAGAAGAGTTCTCCAAATGTCACCTTCCCACTAACTTTCACATAGCTACATACATGTGGCTAGAAATACTGCTTCAAGTATATCCCAGTGTAAGTGCTCTGTTTCCACAGACACAGGAAATGCATTAGTTTCTTCTAAAAAAAAATTATATGGAAAAGAAGGGGGGGAAAAACCCAAAAAAACCACCAGCGAAAAGCAAACCAAGCAAAAACCCAAAAGTTGTGTCCACAGAGCTGGTACCTACCTCTATGTTATCCTCAAAACTAAAAGTAGAGAGAAGGAATTATTATTTTTAACAATGCTAGAACTCGAAAGAGTTTCCTCCAAGGATCACTGAAGGTCACAGGAAGGCATGGGTTGACTTATTTCTGCAGCAGTCCTGACCTTACATTCAGTCCATGAGTTTCTGCTTAGTTTGCCTGTATTAGTGATTCAATTGCTATTTCTGGTATTTCTATCCAAATACCTGCCAAATAGCAACACTTTCTGCAAAGATCTATATTCTGGTACATGAGGAAATATGGATACTCTTTATTAATTACTAGTTTTTTATTTCTACTTGAGAATTTTTAGCCATCTAACTGAGAAAAAGAAATAAGATAAAATAAGCAGTTTTCAAGCAAAATACTACACATCAAGCAAGGGACTGTTTGGCTAAACTCCTGCCAAGGATCACCTGATAAATCAGCACAGACGAGAATACAGTGTGTGCCCAAAACGGGAAGAAAAAGCTTTGTATTTTGTACAAGTTAAAGAAAGCAACCCAAGATGAAAGTATCTTTCTGAAACCACCCTCAGATGTCTCAAGAGGAAAGAAAGAAAGCAAGCATTGCAAGATTCAAGAACGAAAATGCTGATAACACGTCAGCTGAACCCATTTTAGGATCTGAGCCAAAATTCAGTAAGGAGAGGACACAATGAGCTTCCAGAGGGCAGGGATTTGTTGTTCCCACAGGCAGCCACTGCTGCTGGTAAGCAGGGAGTGGTTGTGGAGCAGGCAGCAGGTACCTGGGACATGAACTGCCAATATGTGTGTCTAATTTTTATTGTATATATTCCTCTGGACACAAGAAGTTTTAAGAATTCCAACATTACAAGCATTTTAAGTGGACTTCTGGGTTTCTTGAGCTAGCCTATTAAATCACTGGTCTTTCTTTCAATCCAAGGTCCCTTGAATAAAATGAGTTTATTCTGCCTGAGTAAAAGGTTCACGTCCTCCACTGATTTCTTTTCATCTGTGTCTTCAAAGAAAAGCTTAGATTCTATCTGGCAAGGTAGAAAATGCTTCCCCACAACCAAAACCTTTATGAACATTTTGAATTCTGTTCCATTCCAGTTTTAGTGATGTGTGTGCTTATATTACAGTCTGCATTTTGAAATGAGGGGAAACTAAGGCAATGCAGCTAGGTCAAGGAACCTGCATTAGGGTGGATGACTGAGCACACCAGATTCAACACACAAACCACAAGATCCATTACAGTTTATTTGTTTCATATTGTTTTTCAGCACAGCTTTACCTACAAAACAGTTCTGTAAAAGTAGTGCAAAGCCCTCTGATTTCTCTTCCATGGTTTCTTATTTTTAAAAAAAGCCAAACACCTTTTTCCTTAGAGCATATAAGAAATGTGTTTCTTAGAGTCTGCTTTCATTAGAAATCAGGAGTAACATCAACTTTTCTACAAATTACCTTTGGAGGCCACATCTGGTTAGCTTAATTCTTCAAAGATTGCCTTGCTCCGTCTCCTTGGCTCTTTCTTCCTTTGTCATATATTGGCTCGTTTTATGTCTGACAGTTCTTTTATTACCAGATTTCATTTTGAATCCGATTTCCCCCCTGTCTCATTACTTCTGTCTTGCTCTCTGTTTGTTCTCTATTTCTTTTTCCTGTCTGACAATTCTCTTATTAGTGGATTTGGTTTTGCCTTTGTTTCACGCTTTCTGCTTTTATTCTCTGGTGTCTTATTTTTGCTTTTTTACTTATTTTTCTCCTGTCAAGGCCTCCTTTTCTTTCTGCCTGCTCTCTCAAAAGGTATATGCTTAGCTTTTGTTTAAGGTTACCAGATTTCAGCATGCTGTGGAGTTAGTTTATTGTTAGACATTGCCATGCAGAAGGAACCAGGTTTAAATCAGTTCCTTTGGTCTATGAGCAGCCACTAATCTACGTATTTATACAGCCACAAGCTCTGCTTCTCAGCTACTACAACACCTCCTAGAACCAAACCTCCTAGTTTAAGAGCAAGGACACTGCTTTTAAAGTTCATTACTTTCCCCCTCCAGTCAGCTCAGAGAGAAGGTGACACTCAAGCCCTGCCTTCCCTCTGCTCCTTGCAGGCTGTCCCAGTGTGCTCACACCATGAATCCTCTCCTGCTGCACAGTAACAGGCACAATCAGTGTTACCTGTAGCTCCCTGGCTCAGCTCCTCCCCAGAGGATCAGCTCTGTGTGTGCACCATGCAGGCTTGCTGTGAGACATTGCAGAGGGAAAATGAGAGCTTTTGTGCGTTTCACTGGGGCTAAAGTGGAAATAGTGTTATTGATGAGCTTCATCCAGCTGGTCTCCTAATCCTTTAAAGGGCTCCCTGTACTGCCAGGGTTCCATGTGTCCTAGGGACCAGCAAGCACCTCAGTTATTTGCCACTTGAATCACTCGGTTACTTCAGGTGCCAGAACCTGAGGCAAGACCCAGAAAGCACTGATGGGACAGGGAGCTGATCTGAAAGGAGATGTTTGGCCTATGCTGATACTTCAACAGGATGTTTATTTTTACAGCAATAGAACTGGGTGATCTCACTGCCACTGACTACAAGAAGGAGGAGAATACTGTCTCACTGCCCCTTCAGATTGTTGTTTAGGTGTTTTTCAAATTAAAAGAGAGGTCTTGCAGCCATAAATTTTCTCCACCATGCTTATGGATGGAGAATTCTGCTTCCAAAGGCACCAGCAAAAGGAGCTTTACAAGATTTCTGGGTGAGAACTCACACTGATTTATTATTTGTCAAGAGACACATTAAATAAACTTGGCCTTTTTTGCTGTCATCAGCTGTCTGAAAGACAAGCTATAAGCATTAGAGTTTCCTTTAATGCCACAGCACTTAGGTTAGAGAAAGCACAGTTGAAGCATCTTATATTTGGAAGGAAAGTGGGATGTCAGGGATGGATATTGCCTGCTGGGGCTGTCTGCTCCTCAGTGGGGAATTAGGTCCTGTGCAGTGTTTTCTGTGTATGTTCCACTGGAAGGAAAAAAAGTTGTAAATTGCCTTTGGTAAATTAAAATCTGGTGGATCACAAGGAGGATGAAGTGTCATGTCCTTCTCGCAGCCTCTAAGGAGGATCTGTGTAAAGTGATTCAGCATTCCTTTAAGGATCATCACTGCCAAGGTGCAAGAAGCAACCTTCTGTGAGTTAATTGCAGGACACAGCCTCTCTACTGCCACTGCAGAAATTTCAATGTTTGTTTTTTGTCACAGAACTCCCTCATAGCTTCTGGTTCTTTAGCCTTAAACATCAAAAGCAGTACTCCATACAAACTGCAGCAGAGACTATCAAGGCGGTGATTTCTGCTTAAGCTTCTGAAAACCAGAGAGCAAATGGTGTGCCAGGCACTGTGGGCTAGGCATACTGGCACCCTGATCAATTTACTGCTAAGCCAAGAAATCAAAGGAATACAATGCATACAATGATCTGGGGCAGTGCATCTTAAAGGCATGCAGCCATGCAGAATTATTTGCTGCATTTAAATCCTGTGGACATAATAAAAACTGCAGCAGTGTGAACCAGATACCAACTTGCTATGCATGAATTCTGCATTCTTAGACCAGTATCAGATTCTCAGATTCATCAAACTGATGATGAATGAAAAAGAAAATAAAGAAATTACTCAGAAATGTACTGATGGTACAGGCAGGCTTATTTTTTTTTTCCTTTAAACAGATGCATCTGCACGAATTTCTCCAGACTAAACGGTATTAATCACATTACCCAGTAAGTCCCACAGCAAAGATGATTCATCTGCTCTGCTGATAAGGAAGGCCATCTCTGTTCCTGCAAACCAGACCCCTCTCCACATCACTTAGCTTCCTATCTTGTGATTTAAATAGAAATGGGACTAGACTGCACACCCTTGACACACAAGTCCAGCTAACATTTCAATAACTGTTCACTACTATGCATAAAAGCCCTTATTAGCTGGCTTTGAGTGCTGCTGAGCCTGACACAGCACTAAACTGTGGCAAACAGGCTGGGATTAGAAATTTCAAAACCATTTAGATGCCTTAAGATGCGCTATCAGAATCTGCCTTTGGGAATGATCTGCCCTCATAGCAAAAGCTACCACATGAGCAACACATTCCAATTCCCACACACTCTCCTGCAGCCATAAGCCCTGTTTCAGCATTCTCCACTATTTATGCTGGATTTAAAAACACCTCATGCATCCTTCCCAGGGCAGCTAGAACCAGGTATTTGTAGTCACATGCTGCTTTTAAACTAAATCTATATGACTGAGATTTCTTTTTTCCCAGCATCCCAAAAACTGGAGCACTCAAAGGGCAAATAATAAATTTCCTGAAGTACTCCTGCACACCACAGAAACTGGAGACTGATCTGTGTTAAAATGCAAGACAAACACTGCAGACCTGCCTACAACTCTGCTGTACCTGTTAGTCTCATTCTCCAAACTGAGACTGGCAAGTTGCCTCTGCACTCCAGCTATTAGCAGAATTCAAACAATCCCAAATAAAAAACTCATAAGGGACCCAGGGTCCTCAGTTTCTCAGCTTCTGTGGTTTGAATTCAGGCCAAAACAGTGACTATTTAGAATCCAAAGGCTGATCTGGAGTGAGAAACTATTCCTAAGTTTCTGCCTGGAGCCCATCTGTACCATATTCTGAATAACTGCATGTGCCATAACCATCATGGACCTGCACACTTCTGCCAAAACTGCACCCACTTGACGGAAACCTAATTTCACCCAGACCCTGAAATCACTTAATTCAAACAGCATCCTGTTATTTATTCCTTGCTGGGAAATATCCCCTAGTTTTTTATCAGCAAGATGACCAAAATTTAAAACACCGTTTCTACTTTTCAAGGCCAAGAATTTCTGGCTTTACAATAACACTATTGACTGAAAAATAAACAGAAAAGAGGAAGGTAAAAATATCATCTTGCAGGAAAATATTCCTTTCATAAATACTCAAATTATATTTACCTAGCAAAGACTGAGCAAGGCAAGCTCCTGAACTGCCTAACACTTCAACTGTTCAGAGAAACCCTCAGATATTGTTAGCAGATAAAAGATAAGTTCTGAAATTAATATCCTTTCATTTCTCTTTCACATACTTCACATTAGTTGAGATAAGAGTAAATTACCTTAAATGCATCCCTTATGGAAAAAGTAAGGATATGTTTCCATACCCTTAAAACATACAGATGCTCCATTTTGCTTTCTTCCATGTTTGTTAAAGGTGCACACAGTGCCAGTGTTTTTTCTCCTGTATCCTGCCCTCAAGAGAAGCCTGTGGTATACAGAAAAGAAGTGTAAAACAAGGACAAGGTTTGGGACAAATCTACCTATCTTGTTTTTGCACCATCCACTTGATCCTATTTTCTCCAGAGTATTTAGATGCAGATGTCAAGTTAATGCACATGAACAAAAGAGTCCAAGCAAAAAGAAAACAACCTTTGGATAAAATACACTATTAAAATGTGTACGTATTTCAGACCATACTTCAAGACAGTTCTCCCTCAAAAAGGCTTGAGTTTGCCAGTAAAAACAGCATCCAGCAAGCAAACAAACCCATTTATTTCAGAAGTCAAAGACCAATTCACCCTCCCTGTAGAAACTCTCATGACTGAAATGCTTTGCTAATTGATAGTGAGTATTTTTCTGGTATAGAAATATTTAATCTACAAACATGAAGTGAGCACAGCAGGCTGACTCTGAAGATGTCACCCTGAAATGAGCAGACTCAGTTGGGCATCCCTTCCAACCTCACAAAACCACTTTTCATCACTGTAGTTTTAAAAAGCTGCTCCAAAACTTTACTGGTTTGAAAGCACACACAACAAGATAGAAATTGCAGGGGAAGTGGAAAAGGCTATAATAGTCCTATAAAGCAAGATAAATTAAAGGAAACACTATCCTCAGACACTTTATTTTCTTATTAATTTCAGACAAAACCCTATTTTTTGTGGACAGTAACTTCTGATCAATTGGTTCTAATTGTTTCAAAACCAATCACTGAATTTTTTACAAACTACAGGAAGACTGCCAGTGAAATCTATGCCTCACCCCAACTAAGACTGTTTTATGAGCTGTCATATCCTGCAAATTTCATTTAAAACCAAGCTCTGCCTCTGAACTATTTAACAATTAGATGAGAAGTTTCGCTACAATTTCACTGCAATTCGATTGAGATGAGAGTTCAAGTGAAAGAAAACTTCAAAATGCCACTCAATTTATACTCATCCTTATATTGCTTAAAATACCCAAGACCACTTCCAGCAAAAAATCCAATTGCTGCAAAAACTTAATGGGCCTTAACATTTCATATTCCACAGACCCAAACACAGGTTGATGTTGTTTACATTGATTACTGCAGGACACCAAGAGAGCACTCCAGGGTGAAAAGCCTCCTGCTGCTAAGGGTGTGTGTTTGAGCTGACAGCAGGGACACACCAGAGTCATGATACAAATGAAACTTGGGCTGCAGAAGGAGGGGCACAGATTTGCTTGTCGTGTCTATTTGCCCACGTACATGCAAATAAAGGGTAAAAAGCAAACCAGGCTGAAAGTTAGCTTGAGGAATGAAGAAGCTGACGTGAATTTAGGGTATCGTCAAGACACAGGAAGGAAATACGTGCATGCAGTAGGGAGAAGGAAGGGATGCCTAGAGAGAAGGACAACCACTCTTTGCCGACTGACTCACAGAATCACATCAATGTCTCAGCTGGAAAAGACCTTAAAAATCACCAGGTCCAACCACTTATCTGACTCCATCAGGCCCACCATTAAATCATGTCCCTAAGTGCAACAACAATGACATGAACACATCCAGCCCCTCCAGCCACTCCTGACAGAACTCACTCTGCAGACCCTTCATCAGCTTCATCCCTTCTCTGGACACACTCCAGCCCTTCAATGCCCTTTTTGCAGTGAGGGACCCAAATCTGGACACAGGAGGATCTGGCCTCACCAGTGCTGAGTACAGGGGGACAATCCCTGTTCTGGTTCTGCTGGTCACACTCTTGCTGACACAGGCCAGGATGCCACTGGCCTTTTTAGCCACCTGGACAGACACTGGCTCACATTCAGCCGACTGACAATCAACATCCCCAGGATTCACCCCAGGGACCTCCAGCCACTTCTCCCTGGGGCTGTAGTGCTGCATAGGGTTGTGTGAGCCTGTGTGCCATGATGTCACACCTGATCTGCCAGCCTAAACACAAAGAAAACCTGTGAGCCCTACCTGTCTGTCCTTGCTATGAAACCATCAGCTGCAAAAACAGGCCTGCCACTAAAGCCTTGACTAGTACAGAAGGCACTTAATCCTTGCATGAAACAAACAGGAACTGACTGAGCCTGCAGTGACACGAGATTCAGCTGCAGGGCCACTACAAGTGGTGAGCAGCATTCCAGTATTCTTCCAGCATCGTCCCTCTCATTTATTATTTTTAGCTTGCTGTTCTAAGAAAAGAAGTCACAGATGCCTCTAACCTGTCTGTCTATTCACCACTTTCAATAGTCAGACTTCCTTGCAAGTTTCATGGAAATCTTCTTGGCAGGGCATACTCAGGCGTTACCCACACCCACTGCACTTCTGGTCCATACCAATACACACAGACCAGCCAGGTACCCCTGGAGCTCAGGATCTCTCACAGCACTGGTGGAGAAAGCCCTGCTACAAAGGAAAAGAACTAGACCACACCAAGGAAAACATCAGAAGTATGGCAAGGAGATGCTCTTTTGCAAAGGCTGTGAGGAAACAGCCAGAACAGCAAGAGCCATTGTGGTGTGGAAGGAGAGAGGGAAACAAGCAATGACACTGGAGTCCCATCCTGAGGCAAGCACGTTGTGTGAATTCCATTACTGATGGAATGGCTTTTTACTCATTAAGAAACTCACCCTAGATGGTCTATTGGTGCCTGTTCTCATTGCTCCCAGAACAGAGAGGTTCATCAGGAGGCTCAGGTAGTGATATGTCCACGGGACACTGAGTCAGTGTAGGGGTGTTTGGATGTCTGCAAAGGTCACCATTCAAGTGCTCACACTCTGGCAGCAGTGGCACCACCCAGCCACCAAGTCCAAGCCTTATCATGGACCAGCACAAGTCAGAAGCCACTTTTACTTAAATGCTTTTCTTGTTAGCAGGAACCAAATGCTTCCAAGGAGAAAGTTTTAGGGTTTTGTTTACAGCAACAATTGCGACACAACAGCAAATTAACAGAATTCATATTTCTGATAATCCTTTTTGACAGAATTCATCAGCCAGCTCAGGAGTGCTGCAGTTTGTTCTGATTAGGAGGAGAAATTTGTGATAGAACCAAGTATCTCATGCAATTCTGTCTGATAATAAAACAAAAAAAAAAGAAAAAAATAAAAACCAAGCAAATAAACTAAAAATCCTCCCAATCAATAAAACAAAACAATCCCCCTTCCCCCCCCAAAAAAATCCCAAACATACAGATTTGCCTTGAATGCAACAGAAATTAAAGTAAAAGGAGTTACTTTCTTTACTCAGAGTACCAGACTTCTTTCTAGCTGCCACTTAGTCCAGGATTTTTTGGCTTTTACTCTGAACTTGAACACCAGGGATTTTGTGACAATTTCCAATGCTTTCAATACAGCCCTCTCTCACTGCTCCAGTACCCCATCTACTTTCTCTCTCACCTGTACATCCAAGGCTTCATAAATTCATTTGCAATGAAACCTTCTGCCCACATGCACCCCGTGCCTGCTCGTGTTTGAAGTGGAAGCTGCTGTCACTCCACCATCTGCTCTGTAAAAGAGCATCTCTGTTTCATCATGGTATTCTCAGACAAAGGGCAACTTCTGCTTCCCCATTAGCAGCAACAGTTTTAGTCCAATTCAGAACAATATCCATTAGCAAAAATACAGGGCAAAAAATACTGCATTCCATCATAAAAAGAAAAAAAATATCTTTAAATAAAGTCACCTGAAGAGCAACCCAAAGGACTCTGAAGAAACTAAGGAGAGACAGTAACATTATACAGGAGTGTGTGGGTCTGTCCTGTTTTAAACCCTTTAAAAGGAGCCATTTTGATGCTAAAGAAAAGGATGAAAATTATTATGATGAAAGGCCAGCTTACAATATCCTTGGATCAAAGGCCATCCAAGGCCACCTGCCCTTGCAAGCTGTTTTAAACATAAATCTCCACTCTTTATTCATTCCCTTCCAAAGCCTGACAGAAAGTACAACCCAGTTGTGGCAATGTGGGAATAAATTTAAGGAAATGATTGAATTCTGAGTGTCTGATCCTACAACTTCAGTCGTATATCAAACAATCAATTAAGAAGGATCTTTTCTTTTCTTTCCTTTTTTTTTTTTTTTTTTGGTCAGTGGCTTTCCTCTCTGATCATGAACAGATATTATGGATTCCATGCTCTGTTTGTATTCTTTGGTTCTTACCTTTGGAACATTAGATTTTTTTAAACTTTCTTTGAAAAATTCTGATTTCCTGTTCATTTTTAAGGTCAGACTTACAAAACATGCACAACCTACCTGTGCTTGATATAGCTTGTTAAATATTTCATTTTATTTGTGTTTTTATTAGCAGAATTCAGCCCTCTGGGGCACTTTTACAAAGGATGCTTTTGAAATGTAAATGTGATTGATTTGATATTACATCTTATATTATTCTTACTTGCACAGTGCCTTTGGGAACAAGAGGATGGAGTTTTCTTTTTACTGATGAAAAGGTATTTTCCCTTTTCTACACACAAAGGGCCTACAAATTTCTAAAAAAAAAGAGTTACCTGTCTTCATATGCTCATGCTAACCAACTTTTAGTGCTTCTTCCATTTTCTGAACTGTTTTGGGTAACAAAATCAATAAATTTGGTACTCCTATTTAAGATGCAATTTCAAATTTACACACAGTGCAGACACAGTTCCACCTTTAACAGGCTGAATAGTACAGACCTCACCAATATTATCCCAGTTGCTAATGAAAAGCGCATAGAGCAGTTCAGCTCAGGGGTCAAGAATATGCTGCTGTATTTGCAAAACCCCATTATAACTCACTCATGTAGTGAGAATTATTTGACTGTTTTAAAAAGCAGTTAAATAAATAACAAATTCTTTCTATAGAATGCATTCCAGAAGAATATTCCAACCCCTGGAAATGATGGGCTAGCACACTCCCATTTGAAACCCAGGTGTTACACTTTTCCCTGTCCCCAAGAGGGTTGAATGATCATAGATAATATATCTCACTGCAGATCTGCAATCTCCTTCTTGTTTCAAAGAAGGAATATTTGAATAACTTCTACAACTCCAATCTCAGCTCTTTAGGAGAAATACTTCTCCCTGCAATAAGCAATGGTAACTGTTTCCAAATAGTGCTGTATTGTCTGGGGAGATATTTAAAGCAGAGCGAGTAACTAAGAAGCGATCTGCGTTTCACACGCACAGTATTAAAATACACCCACAAGAACAAAAGGCATTTGGGTAAAATTTAACCAATATTAAGCATGGAGTTTTTCCAGTGAATTGGTAAAGCTCAGAAGATGTAACTAATTAGAACAGAAGGCTGCAACAGTTAGACTCTTTCAGAAAGAATAGTTAAGGTACGTTGCCATATGGTTCTGAAAACTCATTTAATGCAATCCAAATAGAAGAACATGTGCATATACCCCTGTGAGTTTCCCAAGCATTAATACTGCCTTTTAACTCAGCCATTTAGTACAGGCACAACTGTTACTGAGTTGCATGACTTTAGACAGTGAAGGTAAAATTATACTGTGAAAAGATTACAAAAGCTGTGAAAACAGCATAAACCAAGACAAATATTCACCTATGTGTTATATGACATAGGATGTTCCATTCCGCTGAAAGCTTTCTATAGCAAAAAACTTTTTAACTTCAAAAGAGCAACTGTATCCTTGCACAAACTTGCACAGTAGTTGAAACTTGCACAGTAGTTGAGCAATGTGGCCATGCAGCAGATCCTGAGGCAAAGCACTTAATCTATATAATATCTAAATTGCAAAGCTGCATGCTCAAAATACAGAAAGAGCCACATCCATAAATCACTTATAGAAATGCCCTCACATTTGACAGTATCAGGTGCCATCTGTTCCTATTCAAGTGTGCTCCTTGGAAAAAAAAAATCAAGAAGAAATTAGAGTTGAAGAAAGAAGTTGGCATGACATTCATGAATCCAAAACAGAAATTGAGTTAGAACGGACAAGATAGCATTTAAGACCTTGACCAGTGAAATATGGTTGTCATTTACTTCTGTGAAACTACAAACTTTTTTACTAATAAAGCAGCAGCATTGTTAGAAGTTAGTCTTGCCTTTAACTAGGATGTTGCACTATTGATAGTGATCCAGAAATAACACCAAAAGCTGAACTTTTGCTCTTCCTCCATCTGAGAAAGTCTGGACCTCATTAAAATCCCAAGGCTTAGTTCACCGCCTAACATATAAACCATTCATCCTTCCATCCCCAAAAAGAAAATCATGCCCCAATGAGTAGTTTGCAAATCTTACCATTATTCTCTCTTCTGCTGGAGCTATTCTTACCTACTGTGTCAAGATCTATCATCGTTATAAAATCTTTGACTGCTGGTTATTTTTACCATTGCACTTAGCATGTTTTGGGCATCAGATAATACACAAAATAAGTCCTTTTTACTGAAACCTTGCCCAAAGTAAGAATGGAAGACTATTTTTGCTATTGTTCAATTAATAAAACTATCTCATATCCATAATCCCAGACTCATCCCTTTAGGAGGCAAAAGATAATCCCCTGGGAGGTTTCAGTAAAAATGGAACTGTGCTCCAGTTCTGTAACTGGCAATTTCTTCCCACAAGCTCAGGGTTGATGTTGACATCCTGCACAGGTTCTGCTCATGCCACTGCTGACAGGATAATGGCCCTGTATTCATACCTGTTCCAATCCCTCAATCTTAATCACCTGGAGGCTGAAGGCACTTGCTTGATTGTTATATTTTACAAGCAACCAATGCAAAATTAATTACTATCTCTTCCAGTCCTCCAAAAGACATTTTGAAGGATTTCCAGATGCATACAGTTTTTTAAAGCATTCTTCATTGATCTATGTCTCTGCCACAGATCTGTGTGCTTTCTGTTCTCTTCAATGAGCCTGGAAAACAAGGTACCTTTTCTGCATCCCAATGCCTAAATGTATTCATTGACATTTAACAATGTTTTACTACTCTGGCCTTTGAGTGTGTGGTATTGCAACTGCCTGAGCATCCCATAGTTTCACCAGAGGTCAATGACACTTCTAAGGAGGGAATAAGCAAAATTCTGTTTGAGCTGATGGAATCAGGTTCTTGCTGCAATGCCTTGAATTAAAGGTTGCAAATAAGGGGAACACCACAAGGCAGCTCAGGGCTGTGGGTGTCAGCTCCCATCAGAAACTGCCTTATGGCCACCAGTGAGGCCACACTTGGAACAACAGGACACACAAAAAGTTGCACTGCCTTCGCTTTTAAGGACACAAAAGATTTTGCAGAAGGTTAATTCAGAATATAATGGGTCTGGAAAGGAGAATTTTTGAAAGCTGCAGTACTTATTTTGAAGAAATTTCTGTGATACAGAATGCACGGAAAAACTGTAAAGAGCATTAGCTTAAGAATAATTTTTTTATGTCACTTCCCTGATTGGTAACATTTAGCTAGTGTGGAAAATAGTTATTTAAAAACCCATATTTTAATGTGCAAGCCAGATACTCAGATATTCTCATAATCTTCAACACTGCAGATTTTCAATAGTAGAACTTTGCATCATTGAGCAGTCTTCCAAGAGAACAACATGAATAATATACATCAATTTATGATTTATTTATCTTTACCCTGGCTGCTTTAGAGTCTATATTCTCCCAGCATACTGAAATGCAGCCATCTCTGGAACAGAGAAACCAGAGTCTCCCAGAGCCCCAGACCAGCTCACTGTGGGAGAAAGCAGAGCAAAAAGGTGCCAGAACAAACATTACCTGAAGGAAAGGTGTCACAGAGATGTCAGCTCTATCTAGAGAAATGTAAATGTCTCATCTGAAAGCCTCCAGTTTTATGGGAACAAAGGCAATGAAAGATACTGCATGAGGGCACACACGTTAGAGCAAGGGACAGACTTCTTCCAGATGGATAGTTAATAACTAGTGATCAAAGCTTTCTTCCTAGAAATCAGCACAACTCCTGCTGATTTCCATGCATTTTCCTTCCCATAGCTAGGCTTTGATACAGGAAACCTTAAGTAAAGGTGAATAAAAAACCACTTAAATGAAGAAAATGCCTCTTTTTAAAAATAATTATTAAAGCCCCTTTGTCCTTTCACCCTTTCCTTTCCCCCTCCAGAGAAGGCATCAAAATCTGGTTTTCACTGCCTATTGTTACAACTGTCCCAGAGCTGACTGATCAGTTTGGACATTTTGGTCAGCTCCTTCCCATTAACAATCTTTGTTCTGAATAATACTCTGGACAAAACAGCTGAACATCAGCTACCTGAACACACGTGTCTACCACCACTTCACAAGCCTTGCTGTCTGGCTGACTTTCCCACAAGGCTGTGTTTTTTCTAGACATGTTTTTTCTGTCCCAGCACATGTAAATGGCATTGGACACCTGTATGAAAGCAACAGACCTTCCCAAAGCAGAAATATTACATCAGTCTGATCAGAGCTGTTCCAAATTCAGCACCTGGGTCAGGACAGAGGAAGAGGAACCTCAGAGCTTTAGGTATTTTTACACACAGTTTAACTCCACTGCTGTCTCACAGGACAGATTCCCTAAAGAGCATATGGAGCTTACAGATTTAAGACTGATGTATTCTATAAATTCACTGTACACTTGAGTTTACATATTAGTCACTGCTATTTTGTAACAGTAGATTGTTGCTGTAATATTAGCATTTCATACAGCTTCACAGTTAGGGAAGATGGAATAATCATTTGGGAATCCACAGGGGGCCAGCAAAACCAAGTAAATGTTTTGCTATTCAAATTGTGGTGTGAAGGCAGAATTTTTCATCAAAAGTACTGGTACAGATTTTTCAAAATCCCTTTAAAAAAAACCTTTCCTACAAACTCTGTCATAATACATACTAATGTTTTTTCCTGACTGCCAGTCATGAAATTAATCGCTGAATTACCTAATTATTTCTAAGATCTTTATGATTCTTAGAACATTCTTTCTGCACAATTTCCCTCTCATTTTGTAAATGATTGCAAGAAAATATTTTTAAATATACATTACCTAAGAAAACAGCTATGATAATAACAAATGATTGCTATCTGCTGGCAGAAAAACATTACAAGTTACATTAATCTGACTGAATCTTGAAGTCTGGATTACAATATTCAGAATTAGGCAGAAGAAAGTGGGGTTAAAAAAGAAGGGAACACTAAATAGGTGGAAAGAAAATCAGTGAATTTCTTACTTTACTCTTCAGAAGTAAGGTCAGCAGGTCCTTGAAATTTGAATGAATGTTTACACTAAACATCAGGTTGCAAAATTGTAATGTTTTTTTGGGAGCAAAACTCCACTAAGCTCTTCTAGAAGAGAAACATGTTAAATTGTATTTCAAAATACTTCAAAACCTCTGTTGCTTTAGACCAGAGAGACTTCTGGTGCTACTCCTTCTGGTGCAATTGATTTACTTGCACAGAAATCATTCATCTATCAGTATGGAAAACATAAATGTCAAAGCAACTATAATATATGTGTACCAATAAAGTCATCTGTTATGCCTTCTTTTCTTTTTTTTCCCTTTTCTTTTTTTTTTTTAACTCAGCAAACAGAAAAGGCTTTATTAACCTTCAGTAGAACTAAACAAGGTTTTTTAAAACAGAGGATCCCCAGGTAACCTCCAAGCAAGTGTTCAGAAGGGACAATGAGCCCAAGCTGCAGAACTAAAAACCAGTAACCAAAAACTGCCAGTGCCAGTCTGTCCTCACCTGTATCTGGTGAGGATTTTATTCTTTGCCTTAGTTTTTTATTGTGGGATTATAAAATAACAGTGTCATGACACTGATGATCTGCAAAGTCAACCTATTCTTGTGGCTGATGCTGTCAGTAAATTTAGTTATAAAGTAGCTCAAAAGAAATCATCTGTCTGAAGAAACACACATAGGCACACGTCTTGGGAGAATCGATGACTCACAAAGAAGACATTCACTGCCTCCATGTTCTCCAGCAGCTCTCAAATCACTTCATTAGACTTATTCAACCATCTCCAATTCATTTTCCCCTTAAGGTAGTCTGACTAGATTAAAATAAACAAATAATCAGAAAAACACCTGAAAAAAATGCCACAACCACACAAAGACACCTCTGCTCAAGAAAAAAATAAAAAGGGAAAAAAATAGGTTAAAAAGACCATACCCCAAATAGCGTAGCTCTGTGTGATGAGTTCATGGATGAAGTTAGAAAGCAATAAAGAAATTTCCTCTCATCATCTACATCACAGGAATGTGGCTCTGGTGAGGGCTCATCAATCATGCTCCACATCATTAGATGTCCTAGGAACAGTCAGACGCTGAAAGGTGGGAAACATGGAAAAGAAAACCACCATGATCTGACCACTTGTGACAGCAGTGGGATGGAGAAGTGCCTGAGTGCAGTGCCAAGCTGAGGCTGCTCAGGAGGGACCCCAGGCAGCTCACAGGCTGCATCCAGCACTGCCCTGGCTGGGCTGTGAGCTGACACCTCCTGCAAGCCCTGGGCAGCTCCCCAAAGGAGGGATGCAGGGCTATGTCCTATGCTCAGTTTTGGTCTTGTTATCAACCAAAAACAAAATACAAGAGGTGGACCAAAAGATGAGGCACTCGCGGGAATGCAATGCTGAGGATATTTTAGAAGTGATCTAGAGCTGAGAATTTCAGGGGGAAAAAAATTGAGGAAAAACTATCTGTGGTTTGAATGAGGATCCTTTACCAACATTTCTCTAACATTTAAAAGTAAAAAAGTAACAAAAATAGAAGTTATACACTTGCTGTCTAGTAAAGTACCCCAACCCAAAAAAATATTTTAATACCAAAGTTCCATTTATGTCTCTGTGAGTTAGGCAACTTTGTATTTTTTGTCCAAAGTGTTTACTAGTAAACAGTGTGATAATCACAGTTCAATATATTCTAGGATATGTGGTGCTTGTGGAATTCTTAGTTGGTGGGGGTCTCAAATTTTGCAGTGGACATATCTTTGTGTCTAATGCAACAGACAGCAAGGAGAACAAATTCATACAAAACAGGCACAGCACAGGCCAGAATAGTTTTATATTAACTGTCACCCTCCTCTGCCTCCCCAAAACCACAAACAATAAATCCCCCATGTTATTTTGCAGAAGATGTTTCAGCTGTCTCCTACACATCCCACATGGGGCTCAGCCCAAGAGTCTGCAGGCCCAGGGAACCTGGGGGCAGAATACTGAAACCCTGCTGCAGCCCAGGGAGCAGCACAAGGACATCACAGAACATGAGCTATCACAACAATAGGTAACAATAGAAAAAGCTACATTTAAATACAGCTTCCCCAACTGAAAACAGATTTTTAAACATTTTTTACAGAATATGTCAAAATTATATTAGGATAATCCTGTTCCAACCTAATTTAGTTTTCAAAATCCACTTACTTTAGAAGTATAAGAATCAATGTCTTTTCCAACACTACCAGTTTTTTTCTTGTATGCTGCTTCAGGAGAGCTCTACTGGGTCCCACATGTTCTCACCAAGAGCTGACTTGATACATCACAGCCACATATACAGGAAAATGCTCAGTGTAACATAAAAATTTATTTTAAATACCTTTTTTTTTCCTTAAATGATCTATTAAGAATATTGTTTCTGCTCTGGAATACCATACACCCTGTGCAACACATTATGGCTGTCTGGGATGGATACAATATCAGGGAGATTTTCTCCCTTTGGTTGTCCCCCACTAAACCTCACCGATTCTAGCAGGAATAGTCTGTTATGGACCTCTTTATCGCTGACAAAGAAAACAGGACCAAGTCACTGTAAGGTTCATCTTTCTTCACAGCTATCTCTCATCCCCCCAAAGGCTGCATTAAACACCTTCCCAATGACAATACTGAGTGAAAACAACAAAGAAAGAGGGACATGAAAAATAGCAGTTCTTCCTTTAAAGCCATCCAGAACATGAATTTGAATTTTACATCTAATTCCTACACATTGTGGCTTACAGAAACATTAAAAATTTATAAACAGAATGGGAAATGGCTTGAAGAACACAGAACACATCTGTTAACCAAATGGAAAGTATCTTAAAAATTAAAGAGGTTGTGGAAATTATTTGGTTTATTCTTCTGCATTGCACACAATCATTATGTGTTCTTCTCTTCTAATTGAGTCCTCTAAGCTATAAGAGATTAACAAACACAAGTGCCCAGCCATAATGTCTGTTTATATCAGTCTTTGATCAAGTCTAACTGCAACAAATTGGGAAGAGTCTTTAAGTAATTATCAGCTTTATTACAAAAGAGCAGCAATATACTTGCATAACATATTTCTCTTGGACCAAAGCTACCACAGTAGTGAGGGAGGACAGCCTTAAAATGCTTTTGAAGACCCCAAAGTATATGAGAATATGAACTGACCCAAGCGAAAGAGCATGAACTGACCTGGATAACAGAGGATACGACATGCTAACACTCACACTAAAATGAACCATTTTTGAAGGTAAAGGTGCTCTTCATATAGTATTTTTCATCTATTGTGAGAAGCGGATGGATGGACATGAGGCCAGCAAGAAAATAAGACTGAGTATAATCATAAAGGGAATATTGGAATGGAATGTCATCACCTTAACTGGGCTGTTAGTAATTTATATTAATGATATGCATAATGCTACTTTCCTGCCCTCCTAGGAAAAAAAAAACAAACCCCAACCCCCAAAACAAAAACAAAAAAACAAACAAAAAAACCCCAAACAAACAAAAAACCAAACAAAGAAAAACAAAAACAAAAACAAAAACCCCAGAACCCCACATGTACTGCAAACCACATTTTACTGTTTGCCCAGGCTCCATTTTGAGGTTGTCAGTACACTGAAAGAATCTACAAGATAATTAATGAGATACAGCAAACCAATAAAAAAGGTGTATTTTTCTTCTATGTCTTGTTCTACTTCATTAGCCAGCAGGAGGAAAGTCTTGGAGCGTGCAACTCTGCAATTTGTCTGTTGTCTCAGAAACATACCAAACATATTTGATATGCTGGAGGGGAAAAAAAATCTCCTTGACTTCCTTATTATTAATCCACAACTGAGAAGTCATGCAGTTTTCATGCATCTGTACCTGAACAGCCAACAAAAGTGAGAAAACTAGATGTCTATGTCCTTTGGTGATACAATCCAGTCTTGCCATTACTTAAAAAACCACATCTTTTTGATTTTTAATCTAGAATCAGTACCATGAATCAAGGAAAAGACAGCCATTTCTATAGCACATTGCCATTACACAACTAAGACAGACACTGCTACTTCACAAAAGAGCAGATAGTTAATTTCACTACCATCAGAAAGGCTCCCTTCTAGAGAGATCTATTTTTACTTCTTCAAGACCATTAAAATATGTACACAGCCAATCCTGATTCAGAGCTAAAGGCAATTTTTAAATTAGCAGTTATGATGTTAATTCTTTGCTAACAAGATTTGTGATTTATATAGCATGCACAGTTTAATATAACTATAATTTGCTCTCCTGCTGCTAATTGATGAAAAAGCACTAAATACTTTTCTTAAACTTTGAAGAAAAATTATGAATCATTTTCTAATGTGCTACTGTCCATTATTGTAGACAAACTGCTCAAAATAATAAAAACGATGATCTAAAAATCAGTTCTAGGAACACCTTTAACTTCCACACCTTGAATACCTCAGTTACATACCATCAGCTAATTAACAATCTCTGTCACTGCAGTGTGAGTAACAGTAGAGGAAAATGGAAGGGCAATAAAACATAAAGCAAGAATAATGTTACTTGAATACAATTTCTAACTTTGTTATGGGCAATTTTCAGAAAAAAAGTTGTAGTGGTGCACAGGCATACATAATAACTATAAAACAAGCCTTATTTAAAACAAACAAACCCACTAACATTTCCTTTTAGTTAGTTCATAGAGCTTTCCAATTCCCTTAAAGCTTTTTATTTTAGCTAGCAGAAATTCAAGTAAAGGTAGCCAATGTTTGTTCCCTGACATTTCTGCTGAGAAGAAAAACAAGGATTTGCTCATCTTGCTCTCTGAATCCACAGTACATGTGTGAGAAATAATCAATAGATCTCGGTTGCTACTGCAGAATATTTCTGCAAATAATCACTGCAGCTGTAATCCTTGGGCCAACAATGGGGGATCATCTTTGACTCTCCCCTCTCAAGAATGAAAGCTTAGGTGTCCCAAAGCTACCCACTTCCTATGTAGCATTTCCAAAGCACATTTCTGTCTTCTGTGCACATCACTGCAAACTAATTTGGGTCCCTACTGTTCCAGTTTTGATGATTTTTCTCTCACACAGCTGCTAAAAATTTATTTCAAATGCTCCCAAAAAGTTGCCAAAATTGATTTTCTAAGTTTCCCCAAAGCTTTTAATTGTTTTGAGGTCAAACAGCAAAAAACACCACCCTTCAACCACCCCAACCCACTCCTCAGCCCCAATAATTAAGATGAGCCAGATCTTGGCAGCTTCCAATCACAGTAAGATCATTTTGGCCATGTTTGGCCTCCCCTTTGGCTCTTCTGTTAGAATTCTAGAGATTATCTTTATTAGTGTGAATTTTAACAAAAAAAACCCCAAACCTGCAGTTTTCAAGGTTGCACACAATAGCATTTGTACAAACCAAAGACTGCCTATGCCAGCATCCTTGGGATGTGAGAGTGTTTAACTCAACTGACTCCAGACCAAACCTGAAAATGTCTTCCATATTAAATGCTTGCACAGGACTAAGGGACTAAGTCCAATGAATATTCTTTAGTACACATAAAATACTTTTTTCTCTATCAAGCAAAACAACACTAAACAAACCCTCAAAAACCAACCAAAAAAAACCCCAGAGTAAATATATTACAGAGTTCCTCCTCTGTGAAATATTTGTATAGCTCTGAAGAGAGTCTTTCCAGGAAATTCATATTGTGACTTTACAGTGTACATCCATTTTTTATTGGAATTATGTATATAAAGTTTGCTGTTAAGCTCCCTGGAACAAGCACTGTGCTTCTTGATCTTTATTTCAAGACAAGAGGTCCTTGTCCTTAATTAGCTTCTTAAGGTTGTAAGGTTTTTAGCACCACCTCAGCTTAGATGGATAAAGCCTTAGCATAATGAGATTACTAGAAAGCTCCGCTTTACAATCCAGAGCATTGCAATAATATATTTCAAATACAGTTCTTCATGTACATGTAGCAGGACAAATGCAGAATTATCAATGATATTTACATGCTTCCACCTACATGCAAATTTTGCAGCTACATCAATAAGGCTTTTTAACTAAGACATCTTTACAAAACACAGATATTTACTTTAAAAGCTTAGGTTAAAGAAAGGATTTTCAGTGGAAGAGAAGACCATTTCAGTTTATATCCAACCCACTATCGAAGATATTATTTAAAATGAGAGGGATATGTATCTAGAGGGACAGAAAATCATGATACCCAGATCACCCACAGAATTCAGAAGAGACTTTTCCACAAACAGGTTCAGGCCAAGGCAGACTCCTAGGGTTAGTCACAAGTGCAATTCTAACACAGAAGGTCATGTATGTGCCCTAGGGTACCAGAGAGTTTAGACAAACTTGAGTTAATGGAGACTACTCTCTTAAGATTAAAAAGAAGGACAACAAAATTGAATTTACTTGATTAAAACAAATTTGATCTATTTCCAGAAGAGGGAAAAAAGCTCATCTCTGATCAATTAAGATTCTTTGAGGATACTGCCAAGATGAAAATCACAGCATAATTCAACCAATTCTTTCTTAACAGAAAAAAGAAGAAACATCTGAGGTAAGCTCTAAGGTGAGAGCTTAATTAAGACAGAAATTATTTTTAGAAATAATTAACTTCTAAATTTCAAAACAAGCCAGAGGTTACAAAGTAAACTTTTAGTAAAAACAACATCTTTTCTATTCCCATTTTTGCCCATGGCCACAAGCAGAGCAGGATCTGTGCAGACCCAGCCCTCCCAGTGGGACACAATGGAGTAAGGCAAGTAAGGCTGACAGTAAGGAGACACCCCAACACCTTTTCACTCAGGTGAATTCCTTGGGAAACCTTGGACCTTTCTGGAGATCAGCACATACACACCATGTTTCAGCACTTCTGTGGAATTAGTATCAGTATTTTCAAGTGGGATATCAGCATTACAGATAACCAGCAAGAGCAGAAGAAAATTTGACTTTTAAAATACTCAGTGGTCATAAATATGGGAGCGGTGCAAATTTTATCAAATGCAAAAGAAAGCAGATCATTTAAGAGAAGGGGCTCAGGCTAACAGCAGTTCAACAGTGATAAGCTTCAACCACTATATTGTACAGCAAAGAAGAAGAAATTCTTGCAAAGTCTGTCCATTAACACATGATAAATGGGAGGGAATGTATCTCCAAGATCCCTGAGTCAGTGATGGTGGATGCTGGGGAATGCTGCTGCTGCTGCTGCTGGAACAGAGCTATGGGCTACATAGACAATTGGTCTCACCAAGCAAAGCATTCGTATTCCTTTTTAAAATCCAAGCTGGTGAGACTGTTATGTGCAAAGAAGAAAGTGCTGAAGTACAAGTGAGGATGGAAAACCACGTGCGGCTGCAATAATGAAAATGAGCATGAACAAAGAAGGCCATCACTATCACCAATTCTGAAGTTCAATCAAGGTTTTAATTCACAAGTTACCAAGGATTATACAAATATTCATTAATGAGGTAAGCAGTCTCTGTCCAATTCATTTTCAGATGAATTAACTAAAAAGAAAAAAAATTCCAAACCCAGCAGGAAAGATAATAGTTTCTCAAACTTATTGTTTTATGATTATTCTGCTATGACTTTATGGCATCTTCATATATTAGGCAACATCTAGACAGCTCTCCATTTTAAAAGTGCTTGAGGAGATGGGGAAATACAGAAACAGGCAAAAAGTTCATGTAAGACTCCTTGGCTATATCCCCATTTATTCTCCTGCAGTGAACTTGGTGACAGAAAGGAATTAGCTCTTTCAGATACCTGATATCAGAAGCTAAAAATACTGAGTATCCCTCCTGCACACAAGCACAAAGAAAAACAGCAATCATGACAATGGACCAGAGACCTGTCCCTGAGCAGACTGACATGAAAGGAATTTAGTTACTGTTCTGATCACGATGAAAAATTGCAGTGAAGTTTGACAGAGAGAACTCGAATAAAAGCAGTCACATTATCATCTGTAATGGGCAACGGCTGCCACAGGCAACAAACAGCATTTGGATTTTTCAGCACAAACCAGGAACACCTACATAGAATTCTAGAAGCATTTTCAATCCACAATTTCTGCCATATACCGAGAAAGCATAATGCATTTAGAGAAAAAACAGATTGGTCAGTTGCCAAGCTGTGTGAAATGGCCAAGTCATGCTATTATGAAATCTTATAAAGACAAAATAACATGTAATAGATTAATAAGGGGAAATAAAAATATAAGAAACAAGTAAGAATTCTCAGGAACTCTATTATAAAGATGTACAGATACATGCAAAACTAGTGAGCAATACCACATCCAGAGATGAAGTGTGGTACAGGCTTGGAGGTTGCTCATGCAGTACCTCAGAAGGTAAGAAAACAAGGAAAAAGCAAATGCTGAAGTATAAAACATGGATGAACTTAATACAAAGAAGTGTGGAAATCAGGACGAGCAATACCCAAGACAGTAATGCAATGGTTAGTATACAAGGTCATTTGCACTAACTGTGGTACAGAGAATATCTCAGCTTCCAGGCAAGCAAATAACATTGAGGCAGGCAGGAACAGAGATCAGTGGCTTGGGAGGCAGCATTTTGTATGAGTAACATTAATGCAAAGGCCTGTTTGCAGAGCAAAGACAACACTAGGTATAGAGCAAGAGACACACGTGCACAAAGTTCAAACAATTAAATGTACTACATCATGCAAATTTCCTCAGAATTATGCAGGAAAATAATGTAAAGCTACTGTGAGACAAACTGAATTAACCAGCCAAAAAACTGAAGGAAGTACACAGATTATAATTATATACAAAAGCACCGAAGAATAAACTCACAGAGTGAAGTTTCAGAAAGTAGAGACAACACAATCAGTGCCTTCAGTTAAAACAAGTGGATGGCTGCTCCTGGCAATGCTAAAACAAGCAAAGTGTTCTTATGAGAGATGAGGCTGATGCAAAATAAAGATGCAGCCTGAATATGTCTCTTTTAACTTGACACAGCCATCAGATGTAGCATGAAGCTTATTACCAATCATCCCACCTTGAAGCAGTACGTGAATGAAAAGAAAATCACAATGTGAGGCCAGTGAGACGGTGCTTGAAGGACCGTTCCTATAAAAGGGACAGCCAGTACCTTGTGTGTGAAGGTCACTATCACCAGAGGAAAAATACACACCTGATTGAAAAGAAATGTCTTGTCATAGGATTTGCATGGGAAAATGTTGGTTCAAGGACAGAAACCACTCTAGCAAAAAGATTATAAATCACCAGAGAGCTGCTTTAAAAAAAAAAAAATTCAAGAAAAAAAGACTGAGGTATACGTAACTGACTTGCCATCCAGTACAACTGAGTTTACTCAGGCTTACATCCAGCACCTTCCTAGGATGAGGCTCTTTCCCAACAATACAAGTTTCCAAGAACCGAAAGACCTTCCCTCCCTGCATACCTGAGCTATGAGGTAATGGCACAAGGCACAATTAGATATGGTGGCAGCTGAATCTCAGTGAGAAATTATCACTGAGACAAGAAATTCTCTAAATATGAATTCTCTAAATATTAATTCACATGTCGTTTGTAACACAAGCAATGGATGCCTCACAGACCTCAGTCAACAGAAGATACCTGAGCCCAGTGAACAAATGTAACTCACACAACAGTGTCCAGTCTAAGCACAAGAAAGACATTAACAATGTAGAAAAAGCCTTCCAGATTGCTGGCTAAATGGTCAGACATTGTAAAATTACCCCAACACAGACAAGCAGCAAAACCAGAAGTCAAAAATTAGGAGCAAAATACATATATATTACATTCCTTTGTTTAAGGGCATGGAGGTGTTCAAGAAACAACTGGATGTGACACCAAGTGCCATGATCCCGTTGACATGGTGGTGATCAGCTAAAAGTTGGACTCAATGACATTGAAAGTCTTTTCCAGCCCTAATGATTCTATGATTCCAGGATTATGTTGAACATCAGCCTTAATTTCAGCTGATTATTAAGCCTAACTTCAGACACATTTGAAGACAGTCAGCCATTCAAGGCAAATTTCAGAGCAAATCTGTTTAGCAGATGCTAACTTATTCATAAACAAATTGCAGAGGGTTGTGATATATTTCACCAAAAGAGCCACGTAAATGTATTCACAACAAACCAAGTCTTAACTGAGAATGCTGAAGAGGACATAATATGCTCTTGAGACGTGATCAGATGACCACAACAGAAAATGGTAACTTTTTCTAAAATACTATTCTATCAAGAATTCTTTCTTTTGCCCCAAGGAAAGATTCAGACTTGCTTAAGAAAAAAAAAAAAAAATTGAGGTCACTAGCAGTTCCCAACACAAATTAAACTGTGAAAGGTTCACGCCTTCAAAAACAGATAGGCTTTCTGCTATTAAAGCAGCATTTCTTCACCTTTCCTTGACTTGCATTCATTATATAAATATACAGACAAACTTTTAAAGTGTAGTTAAGGCAAAATGAATGGTACATTTTTTTCAACTTTGCCTCTTCAGATGAATCAGAAGGGTAGGACAGGTTCCCAAGAGAGGGTGTCCCAGCAGGAGAGCATGGCTGCATTCATGGAACACTGCAGCCAGGATCCATCTCCAGCCAGGGTCCAGCGGGAAGGGCCTTGTCCATCAGTGTGTCACTACTGCAGCTGTGCCACCACACCTGGCTCTGGAGCAGGGCCCACAAGCTCAGCTCCATCCTCTGCTGCTGGCAGGAGTTGGTGCTCACAGCTCACTGCTGCTACCCTCCATCTCCCTTGAGCTAGAGAGGATGCTTTACATGCCTGATGTCCCATTTCAGTCCCTGATGACTCACGTGTCTTTTCCTTAAGCAGCTACAGTTTATTACTCATCAGTCAGCACAGTTATGTTCACATCTCTGACTAATTATTAAAGAATACTAATACAGAAGATTTACATGAAAATGGACTTCAGTGCCTTGGATAAAAGCAGAATTAATCATGCAGAGATCTCCTCTGTGCATTTCTAAATGTTGTAGGGAAACCAGGACGTCTGGCTGTGTCCCAAGAATGTGCTCATAGCACTAGAGCTATCTAGTGTAAAATATCACTTTTTAAGTAGTAGATTAAATAAATACTGCATCCCACAAGTGGAGAAATTTAGAGTTTTTTTCAAAGCTCTTTTATAATATTAAAATATCATTTTTTATGCAAGAAACCTTGAGTCTGGGAAGGCCAGGTAAAGAAAAAGAATCCCCTTGCCACACTTCCCAAATGAACCCAAACAAAGTAGTTTAGGCAGAAGCATGAGCTTAAGCAGAGTAGATTCCAGTAAGTCCTCCAGCTCCTGCAAGTGGGACAAGTGCAAGACATTACTCGGTCTGAGAGCTTTAACATTGCAGAACTTGCAGTTATTGTGCTTCCTATCCCTTCAACATTATTGCAGTGTTGGAGGATCCACCTCCCTTTGAAGCAATTTGGCTCTTAACCAATGAAAATTGTTTCTGCAGTGCAAGAAGAAAAAAGGTCCAACTGTGGAAGCAATGTGGAATAAGTAAGACATGGTCTCTTCTGTTTGAAAAGGTTAAATAGTCTTTTCAAACTCTTTGGTTGCTAATTACTTCCTTGGCTGGCAGATACTTTTTGTTAACTTGCTGGAAGAGTTGTTCTCCTTCACAGTCAGGAAGAAAAGAATAATTCTTTGAAGACATCTCAGTCTGGAGAAAGCACTGGCAAACATTAACTTTGTCCTTGAACTCATGGTAAGGATTGAGCATTAGGGACCACTTGAGGGAGACTAATCCTGATTTCAGCTACCCGAAGGCTGAGAGCGAGACTTGTAAAAGAACAATTCCTTCTGCATAGCAAGGCACATGTCCTTTCTGACCTCTGATCCAGCCTGACCTCGGTATCACATACAACTGTGTCTCACCCAAATAACTTCCATAAAGCTGAAAGTTATCTACTTCAATTTAGGAGTGAAATACTCAGCCTACTGTACCTACAGGACAGAAAAAGCCAAAGCACCAGTGTTACACAAAGCCTTTGCAATGGCCAGGAGCTAATGAGCAAAAGGAAGTCCACAGTTCCAAATGCCAAACCACACCTCTGCAGCACAAAGATAAAACACTCCCAGAGCTCCAGCCAGGCTAAGTCAGAGGAAAAACCTGAATGATCACAGGTCTGAAAGCAAATCACTGCTGAGAGAGGCAAGGGAATTCTCTGCATCAGCTTCCTGGAGATTACACTGACCTGACCTATTTCATATCCAGATGTCAGCAAGGACCTGGTTTTGATGCTCCCTAGGAACCCTGATTTCACCAAAGTCAAAATACGTAAGAAGTACAGGCAGAGTGTGGAACAGGAATTCATTCCTGGCAGGCAATTATCAGAAAGCGTGACATGTGAAATATACTAATCATCACATTAATGCAGAGTTCTACATAATAAAAGCTAGTTTCTTTCAGGGTTCACTGGAGGAAAGAAACAGGCCAAGGAACCTTTAATTGCACACCTCCAGTACGTATAGATTAAAGAACATCTGACAAAAATGGAGCAAAATAGTTATTTTGAGAGAGAGACAATTTCTCCTTAAACACAGTGATGCAAGGCCACTGTCCCCCTGGAGCACTGTTCCTTCCCTGGAGGGCAGTGAAAGCTAACAAGAGTCACTAATGGCATGTATGTGACACAACAGGTCTGTTGATAATATTCTGGACGTTTTAGCACCATTTGTTCCTGTTCAGCAGATCCTGAAACACCAGTGAGTGGTGGCGATCTGTGACATCTGCATAGCTCTGTTTACAACTGGCTGCACTCATAGCTGGTGAAAGTGAATGCATTCTCTCACTTTGCTGGGTTTAGGCACACAACTCACTTCTCCCCACATTGATTTTAAGAGTCCAAGGTCAGAAGTTCTTCTTTTATGACTTTTACTTACTTTACATACTCATCAAGTGCATCTGATATTAGCACATAAACACATTATCAAGCAAACTGTGAGCAACTCATGTGAAAGGTGGGAGCTCTGAAAAGTATCACATCCATATGACACAACTTTCCCAAAGCCGTGTCTCATTCAGTCTTTCCATCTTTGTTTCCCTACTTTTATTCTGCCACTACATTGCCTGACTTCAACTCCCTCTCAAATCCTCCAGCTCTTTCTCCTCCTCTCTCAGATTCAACCAGAAGACCACCTGCCTAACTCATGTAGTGGGCTCACAGCCTTATACTGCGTTTCATGTTTGTGCTGCACCAGTTATCACTTGATCTCTGTGAGGATCAACAGAGCCAAAAGCACCACTGTGAGGCAACTAAAATGAGAAAATGGGACAGAAAAAAAAAAAAAAAAAAAAAGGAAAAAAAGAAAAATAAAGAAGAAAAGGATGATATAATAGCCCCCGCTTATATGCAAAACATTAGGCAGCTAAACTCAGCACTGTGATGTAAAATAGTACTGACATCTGCACTTTCAAAACGTGTGGTCTAATCTCCACTGGAATCCCTAGTGCTTAATCTGCCAGTCACCACACATGGATTTAGTATTTACTGCCAGGTATTAACTTGCAACTGTTTCAAGCATAAAAATACTGAGGATTGGACAATACAGCTATGGAAATATGGTTTTTATCTACTCTTTTCACCAAGGTGTCCTACCTTGTTTTAATAAATAAAAAACAATCCTCCTGACTAAAAATTTAATACTATGCTTCGTATTTTGCTAGTATGACCATAGAAATATCCCTGAACCAGAGCAAAATGTGAGGCTAAATTCTCATTAAGTACAAAACAAATCACACAGTGCCAGATTAGAACTAAATCTCCTTTACTGTAAGTGGCAGAGGACTGTGGTAGGGAAACTTCTGGGGAGGTTTTTCACCTCTGGAGCACACCATCTTCTGTAGTCTGGAAGAGCCTTGAATTTTACCCCCAGGGTCCCTTTGATTAATCTGGATATAGACCATGAGTTGTGAGAAGAGAGTGCACTACTTAGCCATGTTATGCAGGTTTCCATTCAAAAAGCATTTCCTACCTACTGTTCTTTTCCATTTAGAAAGTGGAAGAATAAATAAAATAGATGGCTGTACAAAAGAACAAACAGGGAAAGATTATCTCTTGTAGGAAGGTCAGGAAACAGCTAATCTGAAACAAATGTAAATAATTACCTCCAGTCTCTACTTCCTACAAGTAAAATCTGAACTGCACACAGTTTAAAGGGTCTCTTTGTGTTCCTGTTTCAAGTGTCATACAAATATTGGGCCAGAGGCTCCATTGCTCAACTGCTCTGATGAAGAACCAGATATACTGAGACTGTGTTGCTCACTGGAACCCACTTGCCAGAAGAAACAAACACTTTGGTACAAATAGTGGCATCCCGTGATTGCATGATTGACAGCGAGAGAAATAAACTCCCAGCTCTCTCACTAGACTTGGATCTCCTGATTTCCAGGGTGATTTTCCTTCACATTGTCCTGACCTATTCACAGCATATTTTGAATGTGCTCTATGGCCTACACTAAACTGGCATTTCTGGACAAGGACTTTGGAACTTCTCTAGAGTAGCTATCAAAGTAACTGTCATTTATGGCTACATCACTCATTGGACACCTTCTCCTTGATTGCTATTGGTCATCAAATTTCTTCTCACTTCATTAATATTTTCAATGCAGAGATCACAAGGAACTACATTCTAGAATATGGCAGTTTCTTCACTGACTAAGGGAGTCTTATATATTTTCTTCTAATAAATCCAAATGTCTTCTCTCCCTTCTCATTTCAATAGCTGCAACCAGACAACAAACATTTTTCAGCCAATTCTTGGCAGAGCTCCTTTAAACACTACAGTCATTCTCCTTGCCAACTCATTTACCAAATACTCTCTTTTGAATTGGAGTGACCCTCACTGCAGTAAATTTTAAAATGCAAATGTAGTCGGCAGGCTGCCGGTATTTGCCCAACTAAGAGCTATACATTTAGGAACACTTCTGTTCAAGTAAGCAGAGGGTGCAGGAGGTGCAGGACTAGGTGTTTATTTTATTTTTATTGGCGATCGTGTTTCTGTCTGATGGAAGGCTGGAAGCTTAAATAAAAAACCTCCTTGAAGTGAAGGTCAGTACAATCAGATACTTAGAACTCAGGCTTTCATTTACCATAGGAAGGTTACTAAAGGAAACCATCTGAAACTACTTTGCACAATGTGACTAATGCAGAAAAGCCAGCATACCAATTGCAGCAACAGATTTGTGCATGCGGGGCTGAAACATCTTAAATGTCAACACAGAATCAGTTTAATTCTTCAGCATCCAAACACTTGTAAAGAGCAACCCTGAGTAAGTCTGCTTGCAAATTGTGAGGTAACACACCTAAGCACTGGCTCCAGGCAAACAGATCTTTATTACCCCTAGAGAAAAAAGTGGGAGTGCTGGTACCAACTGAGGAAATAGTTTTCTTGTGCTAGGCTGCTATCTAAAAGCAAATGCATTTTTTAAAAAATATAAAATACAAATCAAATCGCTCTGTAAGAACCACAAGCACAAACTCTGCAAACACCGTACTCAAAGGTTTCCTTCAAACACACTACACTTTCAAATCATATTTTAAAGTTAATTGTTTAATTCTGCTCTGAAAATATTCCAAAATCACTATCAACTGTATGCAAGCCAGATTTTCACAAACTCAAGCTAGTGCTGTACATAGCCAGTGGACTTTTGCCTGCAGTAGCAAAGATAAATAACAACACTGTTCTTCAAGATGTCCCAGGACTTAGTTACAAATTAAATAATACATCACCTTCTTCAGGGAGAAATCCCGTAGCTAGGACCCCATGAAATGTTTGATCTAGCTACAGACTAACTGCAGACAGACATCTCTACAGTGTTATTGTTATTGACAAAACTTCCACAACAGGGACACAACCTAATAAACCAAAAGGATCAATTATTTCTGCACTACATTCCTTACCATCTCACTTCTCCAAGCCCTTGAAGTAATTTCCTTAGGAGTAATTCAGAGCAATGGCAAAGAGTCCTTGGAGAAGTGTGTTTGACTTTACCAGACTTCTGAAAACTCCTGTGAGCAAAGATGTGGCATTTCTCAGATACTCTGTGGTCTGTACAGGACATGCTTACACCAAGTATCAGTTTCTCCTCAGCAATACCTCTATGAAAACACTTTTCTTTTGGCATGGGATCATTTCAGCATTCCAGGAGAGCATCATCCCCTTCTTTTGCTCCCACACTTCCATCCCCAGCAGCTGGCTCCAGCAGGAACACAGCCCAGCACAGCCCATGCACCAAGGGGCACAAGCAGACAGAGATTCAACTGCTTCAGGCAGCCTCTGTGCCTGCATCTGTGTGTGGATGTGTAACTTCACCAAGAGCTCCTTCCAAAGCAAAGCACGGATAAAATAAAAAATACCAGCAGTTCATCATTAAATACTTGTCTGCACAAAGTGTCTGATCCCTCACAGATGAAATTCTGACATTTTGCCACAGCACATGCTGTTAAGTCCAAACACCTTGTCAGAAATATGAAAATGTCTGATAAAACTTCTTTTCCTAATTCTTTATTTCACAGTTCTCAATCCACAATACAGTTCTCTTAAGCCTTATTTTTTATCAGTGCACTAACTTTATGCTTTTTATAAACCAATGAAATACAGAAGTTGTCTAGACACCATGTCTTTATTGGCTCTCTTAGATGGCAGTGCAGTAGACAAAACTTTTTGATTTGCAGTCGATACGAAATTAATCTGAATTTGGTCCACATAGCAATGAACACAGAGCAGACCATCACTCTGACTTCATCTGATGACCAGAAAACCCACCCAGCACATGTAGCAAAACAACACAGCTGGAAAGGCTGGGAACAGGAAGCAAGTTGAACAATAATGGACAGACACCCTTCTGGAGGGTGAAACTGCAGCAGCAGTTTCTTCCTTCTTGGAGGAAGAATTCCACACACACAAATCCAAGCCTTGGTCAATCCTACCTTTAACAGAGCCATTAGTTTTTCTCTTCCTTAACCTGTAAGCCAAAGCAGGTACCTAGTGATCCAAGTACGGGTGTAATTTGACACTCCTCAAATTACAAGTTTAGATCCTATCTGCGCTCCAGTAAATATGTTCAACTTCTTGAAATTTACCTCATGAAATCTTGCAGTGGAATCAAAACAATAAGAAAGTATCTTTGCCAAATTTTACCCAACTAAACCACCATTGCACTCCCATGGGTACATAAATGAAATAACTGATCATTTTCCCAACAATGTGGAAGATTTATATTGATTGTGCCATTTAAAGAGACTAAAAAAATGCTGTCTTACTTCTTACAGTGAACATAAAGAAAGAGTAATTACAGAACTACTAGATGGAAAACAATCACAGTATTTTAGTTAAAGAGTCTGAGACTAAATAGTGTAATGTAGTCATCTGCTGTCTGTCATAATGAAGGCAGTAATTTGTTCCAATACCATTTACGTATCTTAAATCCTTTGGTGCATGATAAACTCCACAACAGCACTGCAAACATTTAAAAAGCTGCAATTTTGTTGGAAATATGAGTTCAGGATTAGGGTGGCAAAAATAGGGTGTGATTAAAGTAAGACACTTCACTTTAGAAAGTTCCAGGAGGGGTTCAGGGGCAGGAGAGGGGATGAGGTTTCCTTGGAAACTACTCTACATGTTTAGTTGCACTGTTTAATATGGATTAGATGGCATAGTTACTACAAAGCAAATATAATTATTATTCTTTAAACCGAACAGATCTAGAAAACAAACATTTACAATCTCTAAGAAACATAAAAGGATGCTCAACAGGACAGCTCAAACAGCAAGAGTGCACAACCAGAGCAAAAAAGAGAAAAGCCACCAGTGTGCAAGCTGTGAAAGTAATAATGAGAATAAATTCCATGTGTGTCCTCTTGTGCAATGAAGGACTGCCACAAGCACAGTTCAGTCTTTTATTTGCTTGGTCTCCCTACAGTCATAATTAGTAGGACATGTTTCAGTTGGCATAGGTCTTGGAAACCGGCAGCCTTTCAGGAGAACAAACTCATTTAAAGCCATTTTTGTTAACAAGCATGTCTTTTATAAGGGCCACACATAAGATATTTACCAAGAAGCAAATCTTAAGGGGGGAGAAAAAAAATGTTTATAAAATATTTGGCAATCATCACACTTGAAGTGGGTACCGTTTAGCCCCCAGAACCATCTGCTCCTGCCCTGGAATTGGGTTCTGAATGCCCTTGATTTTGGGATCACTGGAGGCCTCTAATGTCAGCAGAAGGACTGCAGCAGCCACCTGCCCTGCAGACAGCCATGCACAGGGTTAAGGATTGAAATAGGCATTCAAAACACAACATTCAATCCACAAAAACCACGAGCAGAAATCAAATGAAACTAAAGGCTACAGCCAAAGGCAAAAAAATCTCACACAATTTTTTAAACTTCACTCAAGTTTACAATCAACCATTAAAAATTTTTTGAAGTCTGCACAGTTTTCATTTTACCTACACTGCTAAATTACAGAAACAAACAAAAAAGATATGGAGAAAGAGAATAGTTAAATCACTGTGGTTTTTAAGCACTTGAAGCTATTACACTTCTGCAAAATAAAATGATAGAAAGATAAAGCTGTTCAGTTTTTTAGTCAGAGACAGATCAAAGTCAGCCCTGAATTGCAAGTCTTTTTAAATCACGTTTTGATACAATAAATTAAATTTTCAGACACAGAATGCAAAAATTCAATAGAAAAACTGATCTACAAAACCAGAGCTGTTACATGAAACATTCTCTTATTATGAGCCACCTAAATAGCTGTCAGCTCTCCTAACAACTTCATTTTAAAGCAACAGAACAAAAACACCACCATCACATTAAATCCAAGGCCTATATGCAATTACTGCCCTGCCATTTCCTCTTTTTTTAGAAGACATGCAGTTATTTAGTAGAAGGCATTTGATAAGAAAACACTAAGTACTACTAACTGTTGGTGAGAGTCTCTTCACATGCTGAAGTGAACTTGAATTTCCACATGGGGTGGGATTTTTTGGTTTTGGTGATCAGCAAGGCACTGTATTTTTGTGCAGTATATTGATGGTGCTGAATTTCATTACACTCTGAAATTCAAAACCAACCTCTTCTTATGAAAGAAACTCCATGAAAGAACATAAGCAGGATCTCTCATGACTTGGAGAATATTCTCAACAGTGCATGGAAATTTCCTATCACAAGTAAAAAAGAAAAACAAGACCAAACTACCACCTTTATTAAAAAAGCCTCTCGACAGAAAAATAAATGACTAATTAACAATTAGCAAACTATAATCACAGAATTAGACATGCTTTTAAAAATTACTAGCTTTTAAGCATATTAAATACTAAAATCTAAATGTAGCCAGGTAAATGCTACCGACTTGCATAATACCATTTAAAGCAGCTGTCTGGGAGCAGGGGTACATCAGTATGAGAACTGTATTTTAAGCACAATCTATACAGGGTTACTGCCCAGTTTATTTACTGTTGTTACCATGATCTATGGCAGTGTGACAACTGTCACAGTCACAATGGAGTATGACAATGGAGTGTCACACCGCTACCAAAAAGAAAAAATTAATGATAACTGCACATTTCTCATTTTTAGCAGTGATCTAGCACAAAGTCTTACTTGAGTACAATTCTTGCAAAATACAGTTCTGCTGATGTCAAAATCTATTCTAAAACTATGCTTAAATCCCTGGAAATTTTTGGATGGCATTGAGTAAAGAGCTCTAAATCAACTGAGCACTCCTCTTAAATATCTGTCATTTAAGAAACAAGACCACAAAGAGGAGGAAAACCCCCAACATTCATCAAATGTAAATGAGTTTCAGATAGCTTCAACACTCTGAGCTAGAAAGACACCACAGAAATGGAGATGTCATCTCTAAAAACAGAGATGTTATCAATATTTGCTCCTTCTCTAAACTTAATGTTCAGCATTCCAATGCAGAGTTGCCAATTTTCCTTTCGTATAGAGATCAGGAAAGGATTAAAAAAATGAGCCTGCATTGAACATGGGCCTTTTCTGTCCCTTCAACATGCCCATGCCCCCTGGGTAAATCCTCTACCACCAAGGCAACAGCTGACATCTCCACTGCAGGAACAGCAGCTGCACATAAAAAGCAGTTTTTTTATTCCCTAAATAGATCATCTGCTTATTTCACAGGATAATTAGCAAAATTCAAGAATTTTAAAAAATTAAAAATAGTCACAAGGATGGTAAATCTGAGCAAGAGATAATTTGCTCACAATGATACAGTAAATTAGCAGAAAAACTCAGTGTTTCTGACAATAAATGGCAAAGGTCTTCAAAAGGACCATATAAACTCAGCTTTCATTTCTCCCTTATACTTAAGCCATTTCTCTTTTCTGAGGACAAAGTGGAGAAGGTGAACCAAAGACTACCAGAGAGCTATATAATCCATTACAAATGTCCATAATTAAGCTTTTATCATTTAAAAATATGTAGATATAAAAATTCAAGTCTATTAAATTGTCCTGTATTAGGTTTCAAAACTTCTACAAGCATGCCTTACTATTTTTAACATCTTACCACCCACCTTTTAATGTGTACTGGATCTGCAGTAAAGTTGTTCTGCTGACTTAAATGCAGCAGTAGTAAAGTTGTGCAAGAAGCATACCAAATTAAAACATTATTAAAAATAAAGGTAACTAAACCATTGTAATTTATAGGTGCACACTGAATAGAGAGTAACTTACTACCTGCAAAAACCCAAACAAACCAACTAATCTGTCAGTCAATAGTAATCAATCAGGTCTGCTCTCCAGGGTTTTTGGTACTGTCAAAAGCATTTAGGAATAACTCCAGTGACAAAGCCAGAGAAAAACCTTCCAACTTGTCTGTCTAGTGAACACATCTCAAGTAGCAGCAACCAAAACCTTCAACAGATAGTTTACTTGCAGTTCAAAAAGCCCATCAAGTACTTGTCAAACAATGGACAGAGGACAGCAAACAGAACATCACTTGGATGACATTCCTTATACCTTGCTAACTCACAATAAAATGCAGAGGCTGTTCTGGCTTCTGGAAGCAGGACATGGAGAACCAGAAGAGAATAAATAAAGCCTAAGAGAGATGGAAATCACATTTTTTGTTTGTTTGCAACTTTGTTTTCTCGAGGTATCTTGTTTCTAGATCATAAAAAACCAAATAAACAAAAAAACAAACAGATTCTTGTAAAGTTTTACTTTTGTGGGTACTTTTTAATGCCACCTCCCCTTTCACCCTCCATTTCATCATCCCATGTCCATTTGTGAAAACATAGAAGCTCCTGAGTTATTTCATTGTTATGAAACCTGCAATTTTCAATGAACAGCCAGCTTTCACCAAAAATATTCCCTAAAGTGAGCTACAATTGCAGGAAGCTCCAGATAGGCAGAGGAATCCCAGTTCTTTCCATCTTTCTCTGTAAGCAAGACAGGCTCCTTGCTGGTGCAAGGGAACACAAGATGCTGCCCCTTATGATGCCTGGAGTAATATTTGAGGTTGTGCCTTTGCCTATGCCTCTTCCTCTCCCCACCGTTCTCACTTCAGCAAACCTCCCACTGGAGTCAATTAGAATTTTGCTTGAGTAAGCACTGCAGGGTATGGCCTGTTGGCATTAAATAAGTCATCATTTTTAATTGGCATTTTAAGTTCCATCAAACTCCAGACTCTACCTCACAGTGCCTTAGTAAACGTTTGCACAGGGTAACAATTTGGATCATGTTAATATTCGCAAGCGATCTAAATATGCACTGTACAAATACTGAGGTTAGGCCACTTATTTCAGGACAAAAGATACCAAGATCTATTCTTCTTAAATTAGTATGTATTTTGAAAGGCATACGACAGCCTAAAGTTATTTCTTTTAGGGCATGCACATATTTCTTTTAGATAATTTGGCTGAGTGCCAGTAAGTATTGTATATACAGAAGACCTTATAAAAGCTTGCTTTATCACTAAATTCATCCTAAGCCTCTTTTTAAGTGTAACATTATTCATCTTGAAAAGGCTATAACAGCATGCTCACCACTTTTCATGATTACACTAGCTGCTATCAAAACACCCCAAAAGCTCTCATTATTAGGATTTTCTCACCAATATCACTCCTCCTCCCCCTTCAAAAGGGATATTTAAACAATTTGGCTTGTTGTGTTAGCTGTATTACATATTTAGGATGTCTATCCTTTGGAGCACGTGGGACTAGAATTCATAAGAAACTCAACAAATGTTGTAGAACATAACATCACATTTTTAAAATGTGTTTATTTTTAGGACCCTAAACCATTTAGCCTAATAGCATTCTGGATATGGGAAGGACAAACCTCACACTATCTTGCCATTTCTACTCACCCACGTGCTTCTGTTACTTTATGTGGAAATACATGGAAAACACTAAATTATTCTAACATTCCTAGTTTTTCCCCCAGTTTCTTCAAACAAAGAACCACAGAGACTTGAGTGAATCTCATGATAATCCAGAAAATGCCTTTTTTTATTCCCTCCTAAGGAATTCCCCCATTTCTTGGAGCACCAATCTCTTTCAAACATCCTCATGCTCAATTCCTGATGCATATTCAGGATTAATGACAGCTAAGAGAAACTATTGAGGTTGTGTAAGATAAGCCATGCTTACAGAGAATGGGTAACTAGAAACTTAAAAGAACACATTTGCTCTATGTACACCATGTTTACTTACAGACAGAAAAAAAAGTGAGGGAAAAATACATTTAAAGCCAAAACCAGTGGGTTGTTTCTGTAGCATTCTAGAGTTAAAATGCAAAGTACAATCAGTCCCTTGGTAAAACTGAATCTGACACCTCCTTTCTATTGAGATTGGGAATTATCATCTTGCAAACCTACAATTTGAAGCATCAGTGTCAACCTGTCTGGAATGCAATTTAGATTTTTCAGTAACATAAAATGCCTACTCTTCTATAGTCATTAGTAGCTGGCATAAACAGTCTGACAGTACTGAAAGTGAAGGCCCCGACAGTTTGCAACACTAATTCAGTATTTTGCCAGGAGCTCTAGAGCTCTCTGAGGGGGGCAGAAGAAACACATCCTTAACCACAATCCCTGTTATTTTTTATTTTTCTACTAATGATTTGCAAATCTTTTTCTGGGACCAACCTGATTTTTGTTGAAGACCTAGAAAACACACAGTGGAGATAAGAATCGCCAACATTTATGCACATTATTTATTTTCCTATAATTAAAAAAAATGAGCCAATATAAATTAGCAGTTATTTCTTAGAGAATAATCTAAAAACAACCAGAGGAAAAAATGTTTCTTTTGAAATGTAAACGTCTGAGATCTCTCATTCCCTCTAGTGGCCACTGCAGCTTAGACACAGGATTCAAAAATGTATGTGAACTGCATCCCTCCATTTGATATATGTAACTAGACTGAGCTCTGCCGTGATGTCGCATTTTAAGTGGAACTCCCTGAAGAAATCAATGGGGAATTCTGCTTAAAAAACAGCAGCATATTATGCCCTATAGTTGCCTAAGGAAGATTTCTTCCCTGCAGGGACAAAAATGAAGGTCATTCTCTAGGAAGAGTGCACTAGGGCTGGGCTTAAAGTAATTGAAAATTACATTAACATTTTGATTGTTTCCCATGTGTTGTGCTTGCCTGGGCCTCAGATCAGAAAATATAAAAGAGAGATGTAGGAAATGTGAATCAAAAAAGAACCGGTGCAATTCATGGTGAAAAGCACATAATGTAAAACAAACAGGAAAAGGCAAGCTGCTTTTTAACAAGACTCACTTCGATCTGACAGATCAAGAAGCTGGAAAACCTTCATACTATTCCTCCTCCTCAAAAAAAAAAAATCTATGCTATGCTTTGTGCTTACTGTTATGTTCAAAACCCCTTTGAAAAGGAAAAACACTAGTCTAGGAGTAGAACAGCAACATGTGAACACAATATCTAATTTCTTAGGAAAAGGGAAGAAGATGGTAGGTACTACAGAAATTTCAGTCATGAACTCAATTCTTCCCTATCAAGATAAAAGGGAAACTTTGAGAAGTGTAATATATGCAGAAGAGAGTAATTCAAACTATTATTACTAGTTTCCAGGCTAAATACAAGCACTGCAAGAAAAAACAAACAAAATCCTGGATTTTACAGTTTCTGTTCAAGGTGGATTAAAGACTGAAGATAAATAAAGCGATTGATTAACACTGTGAAGGAGTGGCAACTACTGAAAGTATTAAGATATTATTAAATTGACAGCAAATGATACAAAGTCAGTTCTGATATCCTCATTTCAGAAGAAACAGAAGAATTGGATTTCTACAGCAGCAGCACATGTAACCAACTGAAAAATCTGGAGTGAGCCTGCTTATAAAGTAAACATAAGACGGGACTCATCACACTGGAAGTTTAAGAGCATGAAAACAGCAAAGCTGAAATATACTTCCCTTAAAGACCCAATGAGCAATTTGCAACTTAAAATGCCTCTGTCTGCCTTGAAAAAAAAATTAAGTGTCACATAGGATCTCTATACAGAAGCATCTGAGAATACTTTTGTTCTAATGCAAGACTGTAAAATATCAGTTAAAATATCATTTCTCACTTCTGAGCATCACACATGAAAAAAAATGGAAATGAAATGGGAAATCCAGAGAATGATAAGCAATGAGGAAGATCAGACCAGAGATTCTAAAAAATTGTTGGGAAAGGCTAGGGTAAAGGCTTCCATTAATTCGAAGCAGAGATGACAACGTGATACGCTTCAAACACACAGAAGTACAAGCAGTGAAGGGATTAAGTTTCAGCAAGACCGATAAGGACAACATTTTCAGACTGTAATGAAATACAACAGTTTAGCCTGCAAGGTCTGGCTTATTGAAGGTGTTAGGAACTAGTTAGACAATCACCAGCCCAAAGGAGCAAATACAGCTGATCCTGCCTTCGGGCAAGATCACAGGGGTGATGACAGAGGTCCTGTCCAGGCCTGTAAGCCTATCAACAGGTGAAGAACAAGGCCAGTCACTGAATCTGAAAGACAGAAGATAAGAAGCAAAACAAGTGAATTAACAGCAAATACTCTTTAACACATTAGCTTACTAGGCCACAGAACTCATTACCAGGGAAAAATAGAGGTTGAATGTTAAATACCTTCCTAAAAGCAATCACCCACATTTACAGACTCTGAAAAACATCCTCAAACTTAGCAGGACTGTACAGCTATAGCACTAGTAATGGGATTATTTATGGTTGTTTACCTGTTAATTTTGCAAAACAAAGCATTGTTCACTGGGAAGGTAAGTGAGGGTAAGACCGATTCCCTCCAGTTCTCTGTCCTGAAAGACACAGAGCACTAATTTGCATGCCCAGACATTAGGAGAAAAATATTGCCTGTCTCAATACTCACAAAAGGCCTAGAAGAACACTGCATTGCAAAACTAATGCATTAAAACCTGTGCTTAGCTAGGGCTTTGTGCTCTGCTAAGCAAGTGATCTCCCTTCAAAAACAGTGTAGGTAGGAGGCAGGAAATTCATGGGAGAAGGTGTGCATTTCTGGAGAAGTGGAAGAGTCTGTTCCCATGAGCCTCAAAAAAATCAGAACCTGATTTAACACATTTGTCTTCCCAGACAGTCAGTGTTCTCTCACCAACACTTAACATTTCTTAGCATGGAAACTGGTAAGAAATGGGTGATGCTAATTGACCTACACTGTCTTTCAGCTTCACATCATCCAGTCGAAGCTCTAACCAGGCTAGCAAGCATTTAAATGCCATCAGACCTAAGTGACAACAGATGAGACACTCAGTAAGAAATGGAATTTCCACCTCTCACAAGTGTATCACCACATTTTATTATTGCCTTCCAAATCCAGCTACAGACCAGATGTCCTACCCTGTGTTCTGACTGTACCCAAGATAGTGCTCTTGGCTGAACAAACTTATTCAATGTGCAAACCAAAAAATAAAAACAAAAAGACTCAATAAACCCACCCCCCACAGTAACAAAAATCCTTACAGCACAACCTTTCTGCTGTGATTTTCTGTGGAGATTCTGGTTTCTTAATGTTTTTTTTTCTACATTAGCCTAAAAGCAGGTGGTTTTTTCCAAGTACCAGAAATGTAACAGTGCTTTCCCAATACAAGGGTTGGTTTTGTCAGAAAATGAAAACTAGGTCATGTTTCTGACTGACATTACTCAAACACATCTTACATGAGAGCAAACTCCCACTATTTACATAGCTGTTAACAAAATCTGCATGGTTATGCTGTTCAGATTCACTGCTAATCATTCCTTCTCACCGAGCGCATCTAGTGGTCAGGAGTCATAATAAGAACAGTTATTTCTATTAATTACTGTGCTGGTAAATATAGAAGGGAGACACTGCTTTGCAAGGCTCGGAGACTGAACCCTAGTTAAAGCACCAGAGCTTTGAAAACGGCACATTAAAATACTCATGAATGTAAGAGAGTCCTAACAGATCCCAATATTTCTATTAAAATTCCCGGAGCGCCCTCTTGTGTGAGAACTGTCAGCAGTGGAGTTCCAAGAGAGCAACAACGTAATTAGATTCCCCCTTATCACCCGGTAACTTTGCCTGTTTCTGACAGGCATTTTTTTTTTCCAACCTGTTTCACTGGATTTCTATTCTCACGGACACATGAGCAGGCAAAGTCAAAGTCAAATCAGTGCAAAAGAATCTATTCCTTATCTTGTCTCCTAAATAGTTTCCTCCAGTGTTTCCCTACTCAGCTCTGCAGGAGCGATACTTCCTCCAGGCTGCAGCACTGGCACACACCAGACCCTAAGAAAAATAAGAAGAAAATATCAGCTGACACTTTGAAGCTGATAGGAGAAAACTGAAAAAATGAAATTCGAATTGAGAGGAGAGTAAGCAGGGGACTCAGCTTGCTTTTCACTGGCCATCTTCAAATCAGTCGGTAATTGGAAATTTCCAGAAAACAGTGGTCTATTTACACCGGCATGTCGGTAGCCAAGCATCGTTTGTCACCGAGGAAGATGAAGACTGAAAGGCAGCTCAGACACCTGCCCGAAGGTAACATAGTGACTAATGGCACAGATCGCAAACTGGCAGGTGCCCATGAAAAGCCCCAAATGCGAGCAGCCAGAGCAAAGCCCGATTTTCCAGGGAAATGCACATATTGCCTGCTAGAGCTGCTCTAGCACCAAAAGCAGAGCAGACCCAGAGCTATTGAGGAAGAGTGGCGAAAATAAATTGGGAAGGAGGCAGATGGAAGGACCTGAAGTGAAGGTAGAAAGATAAAAGACGACAGGGAGAGGAAAGGAGTGTACAAGCTGAATCCACATAGAACATGAAATCCTCATCACTAGAGTTACTCATTCTTTTAATTCTGTGCTTGACTTCTCTCAGCAATTAAACTGAACGTCCTTGACAGCCTGTCTTCTGTAGCAGCGCAGAACTGAAACTAGACGTCACTTTCAGCCCTTTATGGTCCCCCGAAGTATTTTAATTTTCTAAATTGGAGATTTATGGAAATGCTGACATTCATCTCTCAGTTAAAATGTTATCATGTTGCTTACAAATACAGACTTTTTTTCTCCTCTTAGCTAGAAGGTTGACAAGACAGGCTTAGCTGCTTTCTAATCATTTCCCTGCACGTGATGGGCTGTGAATTATGTGAGCTTTATCATCTTAATGTTTACATCTCTAAAAGCATCTGGTCACAGACACGGTTTTGCTCACTGCATTCTTTAAACAACAGTGGTAATAATTAGCAACTCTTGAGCAGCCTGATTACCATATGAATAGAGAAACAAATGAAAATGCAGCTGAATTAGGATCCAGCAAACATTTAAGTCTAAAATTACACAATCTTTAGCAACAGATGTCATTCAAAAGTATACTCATCGCCACACCGTTACATTAAATACCACTCACAGCAGGCTCTAAATTGCACCACAAGACTTCAGGTTTAATTGAAGAGACTTCAGAGAGCTGGCAACTTCTTTTCCTTTGCAGGCACTTAATAAGGGAACCTGAAGTCGGGTTAGAATGCTTCCAGTACCCTTATTAAATTATTATTACTCAGAATAAATGCTTTTTGCCTCATGTTTGTCTCTTCACAGGTATCAAAAAGTGAACCTTCATCAGTCTCTGAAGTCTTGGATCTGCATTTATGTTGCAAAAACTACTAAAAAACCCCTTGATGTGACTGAGAATCTACAGTTATTAGCAATGTTACCATCCATTACAAGTGAAAGAGAAGTGACAAACAATCATCTGTCATATCGTAAAGAAAAATCTTAGGACACAAGCTAGGATGCTGCATTCTCCTACTGAATGACAACCACATCTGTTTCTGCCTTATACTTCAAGGGGCTTCTGCAGGACAAACCTTTTAAAAAGATAAAACTGTACATAAAAACAAACATGAAGCATCATTATTTCTAACTCTGCATCAATTATACTCAACAGAATTAAATGCCATGCTGCAGAGCACTGGCAAAGGGTTAAGAAAGGCTAACAGAAAATACAAGTTCTGTCATCCTTGGCATTCACTTCTGTAAAAAGGCAATGAAACCAGACCTCAAAACAAAATTACTGCAGACACCCTTTCATGCAGGAGGCTAACCATGAAAATCAGAAGAAAGGCAACTGCAACTCAATATGGGCTCTTCTACATCAGAATGAATATGTGGAATAATGATCAGCTACAGCCACCAGGGCACACGGGCTGGATCTAATGCATCATAATGCACAACTTCCCCACAGGATGCTGGGATAAGGCTGTGTCTGTCACCTGAGGGACTCCCAGAGAGAAAATACAACACATGAACACCACCGTGTGTTAAGAGTTATTTATAACCAAAGGTGTTATCTGTTTACAGGTGCCTCCATACACCAGACACACTCACTGCCTTTCCAGATTCCTACTTTAATAACAGGGAATTTCATTAATCTTCAGTTAACTGCTGGCCATAAGCCAAGACTAAGATGTCCCTCTCATCCCACAAAGGACTGAATCCTAAAGGAACATGTGGGGAGTTGTTAACCCATCAGCAGTCTCTCCTCTCTGCCCATATCCTCAGTGTTGTAAGAAAGCCAGAAGTGGGCTGGGATCAGTCCAGATATTTACCTCCCTTTCTCTCATACACACATCCATCCTTCATTACTACATGTTTTCTTCCAGATCTTGGTAATATTTACTTTTAGTGCTCCCTGTGTGAACACTGAGAGGCAGATAATAGCATATGTAAATTATTTCTGTCAAAAACAGTGAAGCTTCATTTTTTATTAGCAAGTTTATCATCTTGCTTTTTTCCAATCCATTTACCAAACTGTAAATTAAGTCCTCCAAACTTTCAGATTTTATTTGCAGAAGTATTTAGTCATCTGAGAGCCACAGCAATATTTTAATATACCTCTACAATGCCTCCCTGGTTTTGCTTACATCTTAGGACAAAAGGAAAACAAAAAGAACTAAGAAAAAACACACCGAGAAGGAAAAAAAAAATTAAGGTGGGATTAAAAAAAAGTGAAAAGAAAATAAGTGAAAAAGGCAAAACAAATGTCAACACGCAGCACTCCTGGACTGTCTCCAAAGCCACAGTAACATTCCTCCAAGACTTCAGAGACAGACAGCACATTATGAGCAGCACCCACCACTGCAAGATTTTTAAAGCTCAGTAGTGTCACTGTCACCAGCTGCCTGAAGAACAATTCCCCTGGCCTTGAGTGTCCCACAGCACAAGGCACAGAGCTGCCTCATCTCACCTAGGTCTGCTGCCTCAGCAAATTCAGTTTACACTCCTATTTGTTTCTTTTCCAAGAATCCAAGCTGGGTCACTTCCCCAGGATTGAAAATTGAAGTTTAAAAAGCATCTGAATTTTGTTTCTCCTGACTACAATCTAAACAAGAAGCTAAGGAATAATTTTCTCATTATACAAAGGAGAGTATTTAAGGCTTTAGTAGACAGCAGCTTAGATCATCCCAGCAATCAATCCCAACCACCAAAATCTAGGTCAGAGAAATGGAATGGAAGTCAGAGAGCTTCAAAGAATGAAACATTCATTTGTTAAGAATTATGGAAAAAGCTTAAGTCCTGGTTAGGACAAAGGTCATATTAAAGCTGCCAAGTGGAAATACAAGTTATCTGGAAAATAACCTCCTTCTAAATCCTATATGCAACAAATGCCTTTGACAATTTGTCAAGAAACAACAAAAAGGAGAGTTTGCAGGGTAAGTAAATGAATATGCACTGCCATCTTGGAGCTGTAAGTAAATACTTATTGCAGTGATCACAGACTTCACCTAAACCATCTCTGACATTATTTCAAGATTAATAGAATTAGATCCAGTATTTTACTTAGGAACTTTCTACTAGGACAGAATATACAGGGAAACCTGTCTGCTGTCTCCCTTACAGACAGGTCTCCCTTGGCCTTACAAATGGCTGAAAGCAACATGAGACTTAGAAGACACAAACCAGTAAATTAAAGTAATATGCATTATTTCATTTTCTTTCCTGCTGCAGAGGAACGTAAAACCTTCCAAGCCTGTTCCACATCACGACTGCTCTGTGAAAGTGCCCCAAGCAGGCTCTGCTCAATTTCTCTGAACAAAGCTCCAGCTGACCTAGAAATCCATATGGATTTACATGTCCTACCTTCAGAAATCAGAGCTGCTTTGTGGGACTGTTGACAGAACACCAGCTACCAGAATTTTGTTAGTGCTCTGAGCACCTGCCCTGGAAGGTGAACAGGACTGGTGAGGTAATTGAAAATCCCACTTATTGAGGATGTCCTAAGTGGTCCCTACAGCCCTTTAACAATTCTTAAGTACAATATGGGAAAATTACCATGCCCACTATTGCCTCAAGCCCCAATTATACCTACAGGTAACTGTTAATTGCTTAAGTGTGCCTGGGGGTGGAAAGAAGGGCACCCACCTACAGCTCTTTAAGTTCTTCTGCTGGAAAAACAATAGCTGGAAACCCACCCCCAGCAAAAGGAATAAAGAAAAGCTCAGAGCTCCAAGAACATGTACAAATGCTCCTGAGTTGGCAGCATTAGGAAAATTCACAAACATCAGAGGTTCGTGTCCAAAAAGGAGACACAGGAGTCCTGCCCCACTATTTGAATAGAGAGAGCCCACCTGGGCACACCTGCAGGGTTTCTTCTCTCGAGGTTTCAGAGGGAGTTCTTGTCCTGAACTCCCAGCCCATGGTGCCCTCTTCCTTTCCCCATTGCTGAGGTACCGGGAAGGTTCAGCCTTCCCAAATCACTACCCCATATTCCCTATTGAACCTGTCATTCTACCCCAGCAGAGGTTCAGGCTTGTGCAGATCCTTCATCAGGAGCCAACTTGTCTGGGCTCTGCAGCAAACCTGCTGCCCAAAGTCAGCAGAGACATCCAGACCCATTCCAAAGACTTACACACCCACACCTTCACCCATTCAATGTTTGTAAAGACAATAGCTTTCCTCTCATCAGCATGGAGTTTCTTCTGCTTACCACCTGAAAGCAAAACAATAGAGCCTGTTGTGCTCCTTGTGTTTCTTTACAGTACAAAACAAAATCCTCCTGGCCATTCCTCATGAGAAAGCCTGTGACACTTCCAGAATTCCTCCAAAAGGGATCTGCATTGCAAGGACAGGTTACAGGGCAGCTTTTCTTAAACCCTCGTTTTACGTGGCACAGAGAAAAGCTTTGCTGTAGGCAAGAGGTGAGGAATCTAGGTCACACCTTGCAATGAAAAACGTCGACATTTAAGGGATAGAAAGACTTTGATGTGTTCCATGCTATTTTAAACCATGCCATTCTGGATGGACTCCAGAATGAAAAAGATCTTCAACTCACAAGCAGGATGTAAAAAAGCAATTACTTTACACAGATCTTCCACTATTCTCTCAAAACTTCGCAGACTCTTGTTTGGGGATTGGAGTTTGGGGGGTTTCATGTTGGTGGCAGTGTTTTGGGAGAGTTTTTACTGGGTTTTGTGCGGGGCTTTTTTCAGCTCAGCACTGTCCTCGAGTAAGGACAAAAGATAAAATTTTAAGAACAAGAAAGGTCAAGCAACTTGACCCCATCCACAGAGACTGGAATGGAGGATGCCTCACCTTGGTCCAGAGTTTCATTTTTATAAATGTAGGCTTGCCATGGCATTAAAATAAATGCACAGCTATACAGTGTTATTGAACTGGAACAGAGAATATTTTTTGAGGACAAGGGAGCTTCAAAATACATATATATAGATGGATCTATTAACTACAACCCTTCTTCATTATTTTGAAGACACTCCTATCATTCTTGTTTCTGGACTCTATTTTTCATCAACAAAACTCTACTAGGGATGTGATCCAGTACCAGTGGGTATAGTAATAAAAAGTGGCTACACAGCAAATTTTAGTTTTCCTTATATGCCCAAAAATGTCTAAGTTGCTGTCTGGAAAGCTTAAGCTTTTGGAATACATAGAAAAATATCAGAAAGTCCAATTTTAAGGGTTAATATATTTTCTAGACAGTGGGAGGCTATAAACCACTGCTCACAAGCAACAGATATTGATGTTTATCTCTTTATTTAATATGCCCAGCTTTGAAGCCTTTATATCCATTAGATGCCACAATTTCATCTTCCTAACCAAAATCTGACTTGAAAAAACAGCTTGAAGGTTACAGACACGTTTGCAAGTATTCAACAGAATAATAACTTTAAAAAAAATTCTCTAATACTTAAATGTAATATATGGCCTTTGCAGTGCTTTGCAGACCTTATTTACTACAAGGTCTTCTTAATGCAGGCACACATGAAGACAGTTTAACATCAGTATTATCAAAACTTTTTTTAAAAAAACAAAGAATCAACAGTATCAAAATTACTTACAGAATGCCCTTCTTTGTTTACAAAATGCTAGCTGGCTGATTCTCATGATAAAAGAACATATTATTGTCTAAACAGTTTGGCACTGGGGGGGTTAATTGAGAAAAATAATACAAGCAGATCATGCCACATTTACAAAAACAACCTGAATAAGGATTAAAATGCAGGACTTCCCACATCCCAGCCTAATGGTCAGGTAATGATAACATGGTTTACTTACATAGCAACAAAATTTCCTGTCTCCAAGGGCCACATTTGGGGCTTTAATGTACATCAACCTCTGAATACAACAGGAGCTAGAGAATATCTGGATGTGTTATCCAGGTGAGTGCCAGATTTAATCAGATGGAATGTTACAGTACTATTTTCCACACTCAAACGTTTGCAAACAACTGTCTTTTACTGAAAGAGAACCTTCTCTGCAGGCAATGGGAGACTTCCCTGGACTGCACAGAGAAACTACACTGAGTATCTTCCTTCCCCAAGTAGCTGGGGAAAAGTATTTGCAGTGGTATGAAGAGGCTAAGGAGGGATAGTTTTTCATTGTCCATCTCAAGAACAGGAATAGGATGCACCAAGGGAATTTAGAGGTGTTTCCTGTGCATGTGGCAGTCCTTGGCACAGGACACACAATGAAACTCCATGGGCTCATGAGCAGATTGTGCAAGTTCACAAAGTTCATTAAGGGTTATGGATTAAACAGAAACCACTGCAGACTCAGGAGGTATCTTCTCCAGGACCGCTGAGAGCTGGAAGAGAGCAGGGGAAAAACTGTCTGATGCTTGCTTTGGTCTTTTATTTCTGCCAAGCAGGCCTTTGGTCTCACCTTTCACAGGCAGGCTTATATGTGCATTAGTGTAATCTCCCTTATTATTATTACAATGATATTCTCAGGATGATTGGAGCATCAAACTCCATAAGCACAGGGCTAGAGCTGCTTATGAGATGAAAGGCATTAATGCCTTGCTGGTAGCCCTAAAGCCCTTGCACAGAAATGGGAACAGGAGGGCTCAGATCTCCACATCTCACTGCTCAGAGTCCCACACAACAGCTCCAAAAAGCTCAGTCATATCTCCAAGTAGCTGTTTAACTATCTCCTTCAAAAATAAACACCACTTCAGGTAAGATACTTGAAAAGCAACTCGGAGGCCTTAGGAGCCTTACAAATAACACACATGCTCCTATGATCTAAATTCTCACTGATAGCAGAGAAATAGAAATCAGGCACCAAGGATATTTCTTATTGTCTGCCTAAATGCTTAAACTGCTTTTCAAAAACAAGACTGAGCCCCAGCAATCCTGCAAATTTTTTTTAAACCACAAGCATGACAGGCTTTTGTATTGTTCCCCTTTGGGCCAACATGATGCCATCTTCAGTACTTTATGCCTAGAGCCTTATCAGTCCTGGCAGGGCCCTGGCATCACAGCTTGAAAATCTGTGCAGAGAAAAACATCTGGCAGCAATGTGAATGTGGCTCCTCTTCAGCTGCCTGATTAATGGTGCATGCTGGGCTTGGATACCACTATCTCTGACACCTCCTTACGCCTCTCACCAGGCTCCCTTGGAAGGACAGTAACAAACCACAAAAAAACCCTCAAATTCATACAGCAGTCTCTGCCACTGGTTAGTATTTTCAGTTAATATTCCTAACTTCTAAGATTCAGGGCCTGGATTTCAGTTCTTCTAACAGCAGTAGATGTATGACTGGCAGAAGAACGCTCACAAAGAAGTAAAAAATCCCCAAACCTGTTCCCCTTGCTCTCCCCACAACTCCTTCCATCCACACTCTGGTATCAAGACTGTAAAAACGCCCAACAGATTAGTTAGAGGAAAAAAAAAAGCCAAACAAGAAAACCCAGAGACTGCAGTTGCTATGAAATATGTCCTACAAAATACAAAAATCTTGACACCACTCCCAGCCATCTTCTGGGCAGATGGGGAGCTCCTGTGGCACAGACAGACATCTACCAGAGATTGGAGAGACTGGGACAACATACCACGGTGCTGTGTGCACCTTTCACACATGTCACCACACTTGTGTGTGGTCTCTGCCATCAGGAACCAAAGAGCCTTTTCTCCAGCTCATCACCAACCTTAATTCCCATATTGTAAAAATTCAGCATTCTGTTTGTGGTAGAAACATGGAGAGCAAGAGACAAACCAGACTCAAGGAAAAGAGCAGGGTGGCTGAAAAATCAGAGTGAGAACAGCTGCCAGACAGATAAATCTGTAGGAAATAAGAATCTTCTCATTGTAACATCTGTCAATATCACACCATCTTAAAAAGGGGAGCAAGCAAGGCAGGAGCATAAAACAAGGATCCGAGGCTTCTGAGATGGGTTAATAGAATATTCACAGAAGAAATTAATAAAAGGCACAAGGTGAATCTAACCCAAAAAATGTCAATGTCTTGAGAAGAACTGCACACAGCTGTGTTAACACTGCTGAGATGACAAATCTCCTAAGGTATCAGGCACAAATATTTTCCCATGCAATCAGACATTCAAGACTTCTTATCCCATTGAGATCCCTTTTCTGCTAGCAAGAGGATTAAGGTCCAATCTAGTCAATGAGCTTCTTCCCATTGACTTTTAGGAGCTCTGGGCTTAGGTGTCATGGCCAACACATGTTGTGCAGCATTTGTCTTGTCACCATCCAAAGGGAAAATTATTTCAGCCTTTTGCATACCCATTTGCTAAATCAGAAAGAAAGCAATTTTGCTAACAGCAGTAGAAAATAGCTGGGAGGAGAGAAGACAAAATTAATTCTGGACCTTTAAAAACCAAATTACTGAGCTATTCAGTGAGTAATTGACACACTAAAATATAATAAGGAGTCCTAAAGACTGAATTCCCTAAAATCACCTGAACAGCCTTTACATTCCAACAGGAGGGGAAGGGGGAAGGGAGTCAGGACAGAACAAGCCAGACTTTCACACGTACAACCAGATCCAGTAGCAAACTGTCAGGCTGGACATTGTATTTTAGTGCACAAAGAACTGAACAGGAATCCTGGATTAATTCAAATTATGACCAATACAAATGACAACAGGTCTAATAATTTCCTGTGTGCTCACAATGCCCATAAGACAACATCACAGTACAGTCAAACTAGAATTCAAAGGTCTGAGCAGGATAGAGTATTTCTCCTCCATGCTTGAGCTACCTGATCTTTTCTCTGTGGTGGCCAGTGAGACCACCCAAGGGAATGGCCTGAGTTGTGCCAGGGGAGGTTTAGGTCAGTTGTTAGAAAAAAGTTCTTCACCCAAACAGTGGTTGGACCCTGGAACAGACTCCCCAGGGCAATGGTCACAACACCAACCTGACAGAGCTCAAGAAGTGTTTGGACAATGCTCTCAGGTACATGGTGTGAATTTGGGGGATCCCCCTGTGCAGGGCCAGGAGTCGATGATCCTTGTGGGTCCCTTCCAACTCAGTTGATTCTGTGATCTCATTAACTGAAAGGAATCCAGTCTTTTACAATGCTCCTTTACTCAAAGCACTTTTCTATAGGTAGATTTCATGACAACACACTTGAGTCATTACTGTAACAAAGAGTGCAGAAAATTTGTACTAGCAACACTGAACAGCAACTACTTGTTGCTGTTCTCACAACTACATTGCGAGAAATGCAAATGTGAAGGAAAACTGGAAGGAGAAGAAAAGTTACAGAAAGACATTCTACAAACACACAGTTATTTGGTTGGTTTTGAACCTTCTTAAGAAACCACAAGACAGAGGCAAAAACCTCTAGTACTTCATCAAGGAGCTTAAATTTATGGGCTGTAGACCACTTTTTGAACGTGGAATGGTGTACAGAAATGTTCACCTATGCTTTGCATTTGCATATATCCTGCCAATACAAGCATCTTAATTTTTATCTGAAGGAGTGAACAACTGCCTGCATTTCCATGCTCTTTCTCAATAATGGTAACAGTGCACTACCTTATGCTTCCAACACTCTCACAATTTGCTGCCTCTGCTTCCAGGGCATAGTTATAGAGAAAGTATTTTTCATGTTTACTCTTATTTCTTCTGTCATGCATGTGGTATTACATTCACAATTTTGTATGCTCTCTGCAGATACAGTCCTTGAAAAAATATTTTGACATTTGTTTCTGCTTCCAAACTACGACTCCAAATTAATTTTCATCATATATTGCTAAAAAAAAAAAAAAAAAAACAAAAAACCAAACAACAAAACCCAACAAAAAACCCTACAAACACACCAAATTAAAAAAAAAACACCAAACAACCAGGGGCATAATCTACACACAGCTGCACATTCTGAAGGTACTTTCAGCTAAGCTTTTAAATTATGAATTATTCATGTGTGATATACACCATTTCACAGAACAGCAATCAAAATGAAGTGTGAGGTTTTTTCTACTTTGTAGGCTGCTTATAAATATCCATACTCAGCTTTGTAGTCCCATACCCTTGCCTCAAACAAGGCCTTTAGTGAGTTTTATGATGTCAACAAAAATACTTTTTGCATCCACAATATGCTTAAAATCTGTCTCAGATGCCACCCCCACATACAAATCCCATTCAGGGAGCTCTCATCAGATTCCTTTAGCTTCCACAAGGGCACACTGGCAGGGTAATGAGACCACCTGGCTGAGGCTCAAAATAGTTTGAGGGTCAGCCAAGAAATGTAATAATTAAACCTGTTAATTCATGGCACTGCTGAAAAAGGAAACAAGAAGACATGACTGCTAGAATGGGATGAAGACCTTGCCCCAAAGCAGAGACCGTGCAGACCCACCTTGCCCTTGGGTTTCTGCTCCAGGTTCTTGTTTCCTTCACCAAAGTTACTCTGCCAGACAAATTAGCTCTTTTGGATATTCACAGCCTAGCTAGCAGTAATATTAGCCACAACCATGAAGATCAGCTGGAGTATGAGAATATGCCCTATTTATTCTTTCTCTAAATGTAGACTGGTCTGGCCTCTAAAGAGGAAAAACTGTTTTCTATGCTGACAGGTATGCCATACAAAAAAAAAAAGGAAAGGAAATGATTCTCAGAGAAAGGTACAAATCCATCTCCAAATATCAGTCTTCAAATATATCAAGCACCCATCTTTGGCTGGAATATAAGGCAGGATAACTTTCAAAATGTCAGAGTGCCACATGCATTGTTTTCCTAGTTGATGGTTCCTATGAAGTAGGTTTTAGTGTCATCTTTTCCACATGCAGTGTTGAATTCATTGCTGCTGCCTAAGAAAACAGTACTAATGCATGCAGGTGAGTCCCCACAACTGCTTTTATCAGAACTACAGAAAGCACCACACTACAGACTGATTAAGTGTCTTGAACCTCATCTACAATAACTTCTAAGGAACTGGGGGTAAAAAAAAAAAAAGAGACAGAAAAAAAGCCACAAACAAACCTGTGTTTTTTGATGGTGTTTGAGTAACCTACAAACACTTTTCAAACAATTACAAAGTGGTAGCAACACCAAGCCCTACTAGCAATGCATTCATTTTAAGAGGCAGAACATAGCTTACTAAACTGCTCTATGTATGTTCAATAAATCATTTATAATGAAGTGTGAAGCCCTTAGGAAAAATAAATACAATAAATTAGGTTCATTTGGTAAATGCAGCTATTGGCTAAGTATTTAATAAAGCACTCAGAGCATATGAAGCATTTGTTTATAGCATCACAAGTTCACTAAACTATTCACCACTGAAACAGGCAACCTTTAATAAAAAACTCACTAAATTTAATTCTGAATATTATTGACCTGCTCTAGTTGTTAAATACATCATTCATAACACATTTAATGAAACATTTATTCCAAGTTATGCAGCCCTCAAAACAAACACATTTTCACAGCAGTTGAAATAGCACCAGTCTTCTCTGCAGTAACTACTTCATAGCTCATGATGAGTGTATTAACAATTTATAGGCTCTCCTGACTTCAGACAGAAGACAGCAGAGGACATTCCTTTGGGTACCCAGCAGGGTAGAGAAACACCACATGAACACCATGCCCTGGGAGACTTCCAGAGTAAAATCCCTGCTTTCTCTGGTCCTGGAAGGATCCTTTAAAACAGGGGGCTGGTTCTTATTTGTCTTTGAACTCCTGCAACTACCTTACGACTTGCTAGTTTCACTTACCAGATTTTCAAAGTTGACCTTCTGTTTCTACAGTGTATTTATGCCTCAGAAGTGGGCAGTGCTTTGGACTCAGTTTGAGAAAGCAAGCTGGTGCAGTACCTTTGGTATGACACAGTTAAAGGATCAAGATCCCAGCACTTTCAAGCAGCTTAAAAAGTTAACCAGAAAAAAAAAATTCCATCAAGTAAGGTGGTATTAAACACTTTTTTTTTGTTTGTTTTTTCTGTTGAATTATGATTTGCATGTAATGATTTGATTCTTCATTATTCAAACATCAGTCATCTCCCAAATAAAAGATGCAGGTGCAATCACTCCTACATTTCCTGGCAAATGACCACCACCCACCTTGACCTTGGGACACAGCTTTGCCACTGCATCTGATTTCAATTAAGCTGTGCTTTTTTCCTTGGAAATGCTGTGCAGAGCATCAGCTGTTACCTTGAAGCTTCAATAAGAGCAGAAGCTCTGCAGAATTCAATTCTGTTCATTCTTACTCCAGTGAACCCTTGCTGTTGCTAATGAAGTTGTGCCTATTTACCCACAAATCTGGTTATTGGTAGCTAATAAAATATGCAAAACAATAATATTAATTTTTAAGGAGCTCTGTGCTGCATCTTTTATACCATGGAAATGTGTTCTGACTTACAGAAGCATGCAAGCCTGTTGTCAACACCTCTGTGGGGTGACTCAGTACTGCTCAAAATACTTGCTGTATTTATTTCTCTGTCCCAACACTATTCCCTCCCTATTCTTTTTCCATTTCAAAATTTTTTTCCAACCTGTCCTCTGGAGCACAGTTTGCTTCAAAAGCAACAAAACAACATAAAATGCCTTCAAATTCCTGAATGGCTAAAAAAATGCTTAAAACACTTAAGGTAAACCCAATTCCCTAAGTCAGGACAACCAGTAGTCTCATTACTGAAACTGAAGAATTCTGCCCTGAAAGGATTATCCTGATGAAGCAAGAATTGTGAAAAAATCAGAGCACAAATTTTTAATCTTTTTTTTTTTAATTTACTGTACTGCTCTGTTTTGATACTCCTTTAAAAACAGAGCTTAAGAAAAAAGTGAGATCCTTTCTTCTGGGCAGCATAGGTCAAGCCTCACAGAAAGCAGGCTAATTAATCCCATTTGAGTACAGTCAGAGCTGACCTTGCACAAGTTTGCTAGAAATATGCAAAAGCTTAGACAAAAAGAATTCAAACTAAGAGACTAAAAACTTCAAATTCTTGTGGCTGATCAGAAATTTCTGTTATTGTTAAACCATTTAGAGTGAAAAAATACCTTGTCCCATCAGAAAATGAAAATGGAAATAAATTATCTGCTGTCTCCTATTTTCCTAGATTCTAAATTTAAGTAGATGGCTCAGAAAAGAGCAGATTATTCAAAGACCCTTCTGAGATACTGTCCTTGACAGTTAAGTTAGACTTGCACAGGATACAGCCACTTGGCAAACTGAATCAAACCTTTGCTTGCTTAGATGAAAACCAAACTAGAGACATACTGGATTTAAGACAGAAAATTATTCTCACTTAGAAGTCTCTGCTTATTATTTTGTCAGATTTTTTTTTTTTTAGTAAGTATTCCTTAAAGTACCAGAGAGAGCTGCAGAAGACAACAGTACTGTTCAATCTAGGTGTCAGTAAAGGCAACAGCTTCACTTGTCCTTTAGTTTATATCATTTACTGAAAGAAGGTTTTGAAAGGTTTTGGAGTGAGGAAAAATACTAGAAAAATCTCTGACTATTGCTCCAGAGGAGCAGACCTAACAGGGAATTTTGAGAAACAAGGAAAGGAGTGGATTTCAGCAGAAACAGACAGCTGGAATAAATCACTCCTGTGTATCATACTCATATCTATTAAAGGCATATGTGTCAAGGATTCCCTCACTTATCCCTAATACTAAAAAACCTCTACAGAATTTTCATACCAGTAATAACCTATAAACCTCACTGCAGGTAACCTCTCTTGCATTACATCAAGCTTAACCTTCTTGGTGAAAAAGTTAATAACTCTGAATATAGGTTTTAAATAGAGTCCTTTGGAAAAATGGGGTGGGATGAGAGAGTGAACTGCAGAAAGAAAAGCTGAAAAGAAAAGGACTGAGTTTGCAGTCACTCTTTCACAAACCATCAAGTTACTAGAGGCTCATCAGTTTAGCTAGGTTTTCCTGTCTCACTGAACACAGGCAGAAAAAGAAGAGTTACACTCCACCACTTCAGAAAATTCTCAACTGAGTGCATTATGCATGAACAAATTAAATTTAGGCTCTAGGACAAAAAACCCTGTCACATTAAAATTTTCTGCCAAATACAACCCTTCAAGCATTTTCAAGAGTAATGCAAATTGTAATTCCTTTCAGGAGAAGCTTGCACTTAATTGTAGAGACCTTGAAAAAGATCAAGGATGCCACACTCATGATAGCTAGACAGCAATTTATTCATGTCCTAAGCCAATTGGTAAATGGTTTCTCTGCTAATGACTGAGGGGCCACTGCTTCCATTTCTTCAGTCTGCCCCTCTACATGTAAATTAAACTTCCAGTGTTTTTAACTTCTGGATCTCAGCAAGATTAATGAAAGAACCAAAAAGTCTTGGCCTGCCCACAGGTGAGGGTGATTCTGTTAACACAGCTATTAGACATGCTTCAGTAAACCCACTACATATGGTACACTACAATTAACATTAGGAATGGCAGCAGCAGCATTGAAGAAATCATAAAATTGAGGAATAATTAAGACTGGGAGACCTCTGGAGATCATCTTGCCAAACCTCCTGCCTGAAGCAGGCCTAATTTCAAAGCCACATCAGATTGCTCAGGGCCTTGTCATGTTGAGTTTAGAGTATTTCTAAGGCTGTTTTTGCCAGGCCCCTGTGTCAGTAACATTCCAGTCTTCTTCTCCTCATATTCAGTTGGAATTTTCCCTGTTGCAGCTCATGACACTTCCCACTATGCTCCTATGCGAAAAACCTGCTTCATCTCTCCTAACCCTTCTGGAGGTAGCACCCTGCCAAAAGCTACTCCCCAGGTCTTTGCTCTTCCAGGCTAGGCAAACCCAGTTGCCTCAGACTCACAAGATTTTTCTTTTCCAACAACCAGGACATTAGTGGGTGGTTATCTGCCTCCCACCAACCTTTGCAAAGCACAAACCTCAGACTTCAGGGATTCTTTACTTTTAATTTTAGTTCCTATTAAAAGAAGGCACACACATCCCAGCTTCCCATACACAAAGACATGCCTGCTATTTGTTCTAGGGAATGGGGGCAGCAGACAGACTTCCATAGCAGCTGATCACAGAATGACAGAATGAAGCAGGTTGGAAAAGACCTTTGAGAGCATCCAGTCCAGCCTATGAGCTAACAGCTCCTCATCAACTAAACCACAGCACTGTGAGTGCCACATCCAGTCTTTTTTTAAACAAGTCCAGGGACAGTGACCCCACCAGCTCCCTGGGCAGACAATTCCAGTGCCCAATCACTTCCAGTGAAGAATTTTTTCCTGACATCTGACCTAAACTTCCCCTGGCACAATTTAAGACTATGTCCTTTTGTTCTGTCAGTTGTTGCATGGGAGAAGAGACCGACCCCCACCTGACTCCAACCACCTTTCAGGTGCCTGCAGAGAGTGACAAGGTCTGCCCTGAGCCTCCTTCACGCCTCAGCTCCCTCAGCCATTCCTGACAAGGCTTGTGTTCCAAGCCCCTCACCATCTCAGCATCCTCGCTAAACTGAGGGGCCCAGAACTGGTCACAAACTGGATCCAACAAGTCTGCTCCATTTGTTTTGCCACACTCCAGAATAACTCTTGGCCTGTGGCAGGAAAAGAACAGGGGCAAGCCCTGATCTCCAGTGGGTGCCTGCATTTACCGGGGAAGAGGCACGCTCTAAAGATCCATAGTTAAAGCCCTCTCTTTTGAAGAGAGAGGCCTTCATTAAGCCAGATGACAGTCTGTCAGGCTGTCATTTCAAGAAAGGCCTTCGGGCAGCCTCATTTACGGAGCCTTCCCAGGTGGCACCCGGTGCTGGCTTTCGGAGAGGCGGCACAGCCCCACAGGCCCAGCCCGGGGGCGCGCACTGCGTGGGCCTTCACGGAACACAGCTTGTCTCCACACAGCGAGAGGCAAAACAAAACATTTCTCTCTGTATTTTGTTAACCAACACACTAAAACAAGCAGTGTTGTAACGCAGAAAGGAGAAGCCAACTTTTCTTTCCTCTCACGGCAAAAACAGTTCTGGAACCCTGGTGATGCTGTCTTTGGCATTGTGCGTACAGTGTCCTGCAATCCCGCCTGTGCCATGAATTACCAACAGTCTCAGCTACAAATGAACACCAAGAAAACATTCCAAGTGCAGTCCCTCTCACAGTTCTGCAGTAAATATTACTGCAGTTGCCTACACTTGTTTAGTGCTTCAAAAGCAACAAAAACAATAAAACAGGAGAAAAAAAAGAAAAAAATAAAAAAGCCCAGACTACAATTCTGTTATTTCTTCCTATTGGTTGGTATCTTCCAGTCTGTCTATGGCTTCTCATTTTCCCACTTCAGTGCTGGAAAACCCTATCTTCCCATCCATATGCAGCCACTGCTTTTGCCTCAGTTCCAACCACCATACTCAGCCCATCAGCCAAATTCAGAGAAGGATGATTGTCTTTCACAGCTCTCACTCCTCTATTTTTCCCACATTGCGAGTCTGGGGGGAAAAGGAACTACTCACTCCTAGCTACTTAAGGGTTGAAGAGATCAGTTAGTCCATTGAGATATCTGACATCCTATTTTATTTAGAATCATTGTGCAGATGGAAAGAAATTACCAATTCTAAAGCTTTAAAGAGTAAGAAACCAAACCTTCAGATTTATGTTTAAGGTTCTCTTCTTGGCATCAGTTCTGCGAAGAAATAAAATATGCTGTAAAAACTAACTTTATCTTACCTCTTTTTCATATAAATTTTCATATTCAGTCTCCTATGGAATATTAGCCCTTATGTTTTCCTGTGTATTGTACAAATAAGCATAATTTAAGCTTCTAATATACAACCGACTGTGAAATCCATTAGAAAATTACAGTACAAAGATAGGAGAAAATTTATAACTTCTCAGGTAACATTTCTAAACACCACGTAATTTTACTTCCAAATCATTAAAGTAGTTTTTCCTGTAATTTCCAAGCAAGGGCTTGTCACAGCTGCTGATTAAGTTGCCATTCAGAGAATACCTTCAGGGATAGCCCAGACTAATTCCCAGTCCTACTGCAGTTGTTTGATAAGATGCACACAGCATTTCTAAGATTTCATTTCTGACTGGCAGAATGTAATAAATTAGGAAACAGAAGTGACATTCCTTATCAAAACCTAACCCAGCTGTCTATTTTTAGACCTGCTTCCCAGACTCAGTTTTCAGAAGATACTTTCATATAACTTCATTTAAATAACAGTAATACTTATCTATTTGCAGGCTGGCAATTCAAAGCATGCATTGCCCTCATCTGCTTTGAATTAATCCTTTGCATCTGCTATTATAGTTCAAAGAAATTTCTTCAATTAGGTTTAATTACTTCCTTCCACTGCTTTGGATACAGCCCTTATTATATTTCATTACCTTTCCTCATGGACTGCATGGAAAATAGATGCTTAATAGAAGTACAAAACCAACAAATTTATTAAGCAAGTATATTACATATACGTAACAATACTGTACATGTATCATACTAATTAAGTTATTATCATAGTCTGCAATCATATAAATGGAATATTAGGAAGGAACTTTTCACAGAAGATCAGCAAAACCTGATTCATTCTCTGAAGTTTTTAATACCTTTCTCACTGAATTTATAAGCACTTATAAATTCTGGAAAGGAAACATGCCTATTAAAGCACAAAAATAATTTATGCTTTTTACTCCAGGGCATATTAAAGAACATCATCTAGACAGTGAGTTGGTTACCAATGACATTCCTCTGTACTCTGCCTGTCTAGTAATTACAGAAGCATGCAAAACAGCTTTAGTCTTCCCAGTTGCCTGGAATACCATCCCCATGATTCAACACAGATCCCATAATCTCACGTTTTTCCCAACTATAGATGGTCGGGAAAATGAAGTAAAGCAATGCTAGTGCTATGTAAGTAAAGCTTTTTTTTCCCAGTTTTGTCTGGATCAAAGGTCACTAGTGTTGGCTTGAAAAGCAAAGCAAAATTCCTTTACATAAAATGAATAATCTCTGTTTTGAACCAAAACAATCCTATGTCAACTAAAGGGAAACATTAGATCAATGTTACCATAACACATCTGGTCCAAGCAATGAGATAACCTTTAAAGGTCCCTTCCAACCCAAATTGTTCTACGATCCTATGAAAACAGGAAATTTTTTGTAATTAGTAATAAAATACTGATAAACAATAAAACTGACAATTAATAAACTGCACAGCTGTTTACAGAACACTTTACTCATTGAAGAAATTTATGACTAGTAATCACACATCTCAGGCTGCTAGAGACCTGGAGACTGAACAATTTCAAAACTCATTTTCATTTAGCACAAGAAAATAAATGTTTCCTTTTAAATCAATTGAACGTTCAGGTTTTTGTTTTATTTTAGTTCCACACAGACACCCCTCAAGTAGACTTCCCACAGTTTCATCTAACATACTGATGAGTTTTCCATATTCCTTCTTGCAAGACTGTTTATTTCCATAAATGGATGACATTTTTCCCTAGCTCGTTTTAGAGCACTTTCATGCAATGCTTCACAAGACACTTTGCAAACACGAGGGATGCTTAATGGCAACATTAGCAAAATCCTGACAAGCCATGGTACCTTGCCTTGGGGCCCAGAAGGAAATTCAGCTCTCTGGCCTTATTCATGAGGGGCTTAGGATTCCCCTGGAGAGAAAGATGGGGCAGAAAGAAAAGAACTAAAAAGGAGCAACGCTGTCAAATCCCATTTTCTTTACAGTGTCACTGATAATGTTTTCCTGCAGATTTTAAAGGTAAAAACAAGTTATCATCCATTTCCACAGTATCTGTGACCTGCATGGTATCTGCCCATTGGGGAATGAGCTTTTCACTGTACAATTGTCCCTCACTGCAATGGCCTCAGGCAGATTTGAAACTGAGGATGTGAAGTAAAAGGCAAAAGAGAGGAGTTCTAACAGCTCTCACAGTTTGCATTCAGAACAAGAACACCAAAGTCAGCTTCTCCCCCTGGAATCAATGAATGGGGAGCGGTAATAAGGTCTCATGCAAGTTTTCAATGGGGGAAAAAGACACAGTCATTCTTCTTGTTAAATCATAAGTGCCACCAAGTGGAACATCAGTTGTAGCTAATACCGAGAGCTGAATTTTCAGAAATACTCATTTTACAAGCCTCACCAAGAGGCAAAGAATGCTGTGCAAGTAAAGTTCTAACAAAATGCCAGCTGAGCTTCATCTCGTGTGTCTCAAAAGCACCCCTGGGAGACAGCAGAGAACTAACACAAGGCCTTTCCAACAAGTGGTCAAACTAGGAATATCGATTTTGGTAAAACTGGGAATATCGGCATTTGGTAAAACAACAAGGGAAACAAAATGTTTTCAGAATCCAGAATCCAATACGAGATCACAAGCAACTTTGGTATTTTTTATGTGTCAGACAAACATCACTCTATCAATAAAGACCACCTACAGTGCTGTCACTGCTGTCTCTTGCTCTTGTAGGATCCAAAAAGGGAAAATTTTGTCTGGTCTTCTTTGGCCACAATATGAAACATACTGAAGTAGAGTGGACTTCGAATAGCTCATCCAAGCTCTCTGACTGACACAACAATGGGTAATCATTCTCTAATTATAAAAATTTGGCTGGAGGACACAGTGATAGAAATAAAATCTATGATCTGTAGAAACAGGAAGCATAAAAGAATACCAAACATTTTAAGGCTATAGATCTATGTATAGACACACTCATTTGCTGAGTAAGAGACTGCATCTGAAGAAATAAAGGGCCTGAAAGCACAGGTTCAACAGACACAGTCACTAACTGTCTATAAGGCTGCTTGGGTACAATTACTGTCTAAAACTGCAGCATTAGTGCTATTAGAACACATTACAACTTCCTAAATAAATTAGGCTTACATTCAGTCAAGTGTGGAAGTTGAGAATGGAAATACTTTGTGGTACCTGCCGTTTGTGCAGGGCTGCAGGTGAGGAGGTGGTGGCACCTACAGACATGGGAGATGGCCATGGGGCATTGTCCAAAGAGAGCACAGCTGGACAGCATGGAACCAGCTCACCTGGGAAAGCTTATACAGGTGCTACAAGCCCAGGACAAACAATTACCTCCATCAGGATCGCATGAAATAGGAAAAACTCCCTTTTTTCCAGGCACACTAGAAAACCATATTCCAGCACTCAGCAGGCAGCACTTTATCAAACTGTGCCTTGCTTCCTGTGCAACTCAGGGCAGCAGGGCCTACACAGAATAAAGCCGAATTTCTGCTACAGAACTTCCCATTTAAACAGTGGCTGGATCCAGTCTGGCCAATGTGTAGGCAGTCTCAACAAACACTATGAGCTCCTACTCTTGCAGGAGTATTTTGGTAGGAGGAACCTCATAGAGATTTCCTGCCCCCTTCTAGGCCACTGTCTCATACTTGTTCCACCCTCTCAGCTGGGCCAAACACAACCCTGCAATACTCAGGAAACTAAAATCTTAAAACTAACACTCAAGAAAGCAGAAAGACCCAGCTGCATGTTTGGTTTATGCAGCAGCTGTGCTGCAGCACGGAGGGCAGGTGAGCAGCTGCAGGTGATGGGGCAGAGCTGGGCTGAGGAGGGGCTGGGATGTGCTGCTCCCTGGGACACAGCCACACACTGCCTGCCTGGCTCTGCCACCCCAGCCTGCTCTCTGGGTTAAGGCAGTCACAGACAAGGCACTGAGCCTCCATATTTAGGGTTCCCAAGAGGAAGAAGCATGGTTAGAGTGGGGGAAGCTTCAATGGCGTTTCCAGGTCTTCAGTTCTCTGTTTTCTCCTTAACTGACCTGGCAAAACCACTAAGAGACTTTAATTGGTTTAATGAAATAGGAGTGGGCAAGTGGCAGCAAACACAAAGTAAAAACACAGTATAAAATCCATTTCATAGTAAGAGTTGGGAACTGGAGAGACAGACTTCCAGGTCCCTGCAACAGGAACAGAGAACTTTACACTGGCTGAGAGAATGTGCACAATAAAGTAAAGATGCTATTCAAGAAGCATTCCCAGAAGGTGCCATTTCTTCTCTCTAGTTTGGAGTATTCTTTTCTCTCCCAACTGCTGCTCTCAAGAAAAACATTTAGTAGGGTAAAACTAATTTTTCTGTAAAAATATTTTACACCCCATGGAAGAAAATGGAAAAAAGACAGAAAAGACACACACACAGACAGCTGTCTGAAATTCTCTCTGTAATCATATGGAAAAAAGTTACAAAAGCTTTTCTTTTGGCAAAACTTCCATTCCCCAGTTACTAAAGATGTGTCTTCCACTAGTTTTTTCCCCACATTACACATTCCACAGCTCCCAAGGATCCCACAGAATGAGTCAGCCTCATTCTCCATTCCATTTTTTAAATGTTGGGTTTTTTTGTTTCCACATAAGAAGCAGTAATAGAAAGCTCCCTTGTGTTAATAGCTGATTTTAACCTGGCTAGCTTGTCAGAGTTCAATGTAAACACAGGAAAACTATTAACAGATCAGCTGACATGAAGTAACTTGTAAATAACTTATCCACATGGCTCAGATGACTAAGGTAGAAAAGTTTAGCAAAACTATAAGGAATTTAAATAATCATATAACCCCTATTGTGGACACACATAACCTGAAATTAAAATATTTAGTCCCCTGACAAATCAAACCAAACAGATTTTTATAGTAACTTTATTCTGGTCTAACTGCACCCCACAGCCGAACACAACACATCAAAACACAAAAGCCTTCCATTCTTTTTGAATTAATCTAAAAGATAAAGTGATTTCCACTTATGGAGAAGGGCCAGATCATAGTAACTTTGAGTACATACACAAACCACAGGCACATGATTTTATAATCTAATGTAAAATAATGTACTGATAATTATTGAAAGTACACCCAGAAGCACTCTAAGGGCCTCAACAGGTTAGTAATAATAACACTGTGTATATTAAAGGGTTAATAATCAATACACATTGTTATTTCTTCATTGTAATGACAACCCATCAGTCCAAGAAAATAATTATGTTCAAATCTGACTAAACAATAGATTTGGAGGAAACTAAAAGTTGATGGTTAATATAAGGTTGCAAAACTCAAAGAAAAAAAATAATTGGTATTTGGCTTCTGGCTTTTCCTTTAGGTTAGAATTAAATCACCAAACCTCATGGAACAAAGTCTCATGTTGTTACATGCTCAGGGGGACATTCTCTTTGCCAAAGCCTTGGCAAACTTCTAGTATTAAGATTATATATAATTTTAAGAAAATAATTTAAGAAAGTTACCCAATAAGTTACCCAATCCTACACCAAACAAACACTGCAAGGAACACATCATTAGAAGAAACAGGAACTACAAATAATTCATTCACACATCTTCTGTCCAAATTGCTGTTCCCATGAAATAAACATGTTTTTTCTGATTACTTCCAACTGCTCCACACCTGCCATCCTGCCTGCCTAGGCCAGCACTCCTCTGCTTGTTTTTAATGCAAATTGCTGAAAACGTATCTTTGGTAAGAAGCTACTGCTTCATTTAATTGTTAGCAAGTGTAGTGCTCCCATGTTAATTTTAAATGTCACACATGCTATGCAGGTAAACAAGAACTGCTTAACAGGACTGCCTTTACATCTCAGGAACCATTGCTCCTGAACAGCATCACTTGCAAGAGCTCATCTCCTAAACCCTTCCAGCTCATTTCCTGCCGCACCTTTGTTCTTCTCAATAGTAAATATGAAAAAGAATATCCAGCATGGTATTTTACCCACTCACAAATATATAAACCAAAAATTGTCATGTGTTTCAGGTGCTCCTTCTAAAATAATCAAAACCAAAATAACTGTCATTATTTTAAATACAAATCCCATTTATACAGATTTTGTACTCATAACTTTAGCTAGTTGACTGAGTTAGAAAAAAATTAGTACACCTGTACAGCACCCAGAAAGCATATGAAAGCACCAGCACAAAATAGCTCTCCATAGTATGGTAAAAGCTGTTCTGGGGAGCAGATTGGTCCAAAAATTAGATTTATCCATTAGCCACCAGGAAGATAAAGAAATTCACTTTCCATTTCATGTGTAAGTATTTTACCTCTCTTAGAAAACACACAGAAAACTTTTTTCCTCTTTAAGCCAGACACAGAAAAAAATCCTCTTAAAAAAAATCAATCTGCATAGATTGACTTTTTTTTAGCTGCATAGATACTGCTTTCCTGGGAAAAGATGAGAAAACAAATCCTGGAAAGATCACCATGTCCAGTATTAGACTTCTGGAAGGCACATAAGATACTGCTGGAATGAAACATGCCAAAGGAACAGACAAAATGCTAAAAGCTCTGCCTTTTTAAATTAACCACACAGATGTTGTGATACTTGTGATTAAAACCTAAAATATGGGGTCCTTTAGCTGCATTTCACACTCCCTTAAATCAATCATGAATGTTTGGCAAGAAAACAAGGTGTGCTTTTCTTGTGGATGCCGTGTCACTAGAAATAGGCAATAGCACATCTGCCTTGTATCGCAAGGAATTTCAATATGTTATGTTAAAGTAGAGCAATTTGCTGCTTTCTGTGATGGTTTATGTCATGCTCTGCCTTGCCAAGTTATCTGGCATTCAGGACTTCAAAAAGGAAATTGAAAAATAAATGAACAAGATATAAACACCAAAGCTGACACACAAGTCTACAAATGGCTGAATTTTGAGACAATTCCCTTTAATATGTGATTCCATACCCCTGATAATCACAGAATCCACTGGGCAACTTGGCCAAATCACTTTGGGCAGGGACACCTTTCCTTAAACCAGGCTGCTCAAACAGCACACAGACAGTGTGCCCCTGGTTGGGGGGAACAGAACATCTGGGGGACACGGGCTTCACTGTTTGAAGATGAACTGCAAGACAAAAACCTTTCCCCATTATTGCTTTATCAAATAACTACTTGAAGGTATAAGACACATCATAACTTCATGCTGGTTTTGTGGTTTTAGTTTTCACACCTCCAAGTCAGACACAAATCTCCAGTTTTAAACTAAGTGAAATGTGCTGAAAACTGGAGGTTTTCTTGGTTCAGCTACGTGGGCATCAAAAGCAAATTCATTCAACCAAAGCAAGTCCCCTTGTATTACTAGACTGACTAGGTGCTGTCTCTTTCTGGGAGGGGGCTAATATATTGTCCCTAAAGTATGATTAGTTTAAGGTCATTGCAAGTGAGAGTGAAAAGCAGTTTTATACTTCTCAGAATTTAATTTTCCTTAAGTTTTCAAGAAGTGAACATAACAAAAAACACATTACAAAATTCTGTATACTACACTCCATTAAATCTTGCATGGTAATTAAGCACCACTGGACCATGATGCAGCAAATCCTAGCCCTGGCATTCATTAATGCAGCTTCATTTACTTTGGAGCAATTTAGAGGTAAACAATGTAGAACCACCAAAAAAGAAGCATTTTGTTTAGAAACAGAGTAATTGTAAGAAATTTATTAAAAATAGAAATATCCAATGAAGAAGGAGCATTAGGAAGAATTAAAAATGAAGTTTTGCCAGTTTCATTGGGTGGGGTGAAAAAGGATGGGAACATTAACCCATAACAAATAAGCATGGAGTGATCCACAAGAAAAATGCTTATTACCTCAGAAATCTTGATTCTTCTCTGTAACTCCTTGTTGCATCTACCTACTACTTTCCAGCTCATTTATGCACACCTCATAGGGGCCACCTTTGCATATTTACACCTTCCCTCCCTAGAGATACAACCTAGGAATGATTCCAGTTACAAGAGAAATGCTGCAGCCCACAGAGCTGTTGATCAGGTTAAGACAGGCTGAGGAGAGAGCTCACATTACAGCAAACCTGCAGCAAATGCTGGGAATTGGCCCATCAGTGCAGCATCCTCCCAGGTGGAGGGGAGGTCACCCTTGTTCCTTTCCCAGGGATCTCTCCATCTCTGGTCACATCAGAAGGAAGAGCACAGCATGACAATCAGAGAGGATCCAAGCACAACTCTCAACACAGAGGAACGGATGGACCATGCATAAACATTGCTGCAGTCAATTTAACAGTCAAGGCAGAATGTGAATTATCTTGGACCTGATTCAAGCAGGATAGAGAGGTCAAATCTATGGCAATGTTTGCATCCTGCAAATTTCTAGTAGAGAATGGAGTTGTGGTGAGACTCACAGCCCACTCTGCACAAGAGAGCAGACTGAAAGAGAGAACACACTTTTGATGATATAGAAACTTGGGAGGAAATATCCACACTCACTGTCATGTACACAGAGGTTTAAAAAAATCAAATTAACAACTAAATATCCAAGATCACAAGCATCCAAACACTGGGATCAAATCCTTTCAGACCTTCTGTCTCTCCCCTCTGAACAGCTACTTGCCAGGGTGAAAAAATTCAATGTAATGAGATCAGCTTTGCTATTTTAGTCTCAAAAGTGCAGATGGAGCATATGCCTGTAGATAGTAATATTATCTGTATTACTGCAGTGTCTGAGGACCCCAATCAGACATAGGCCATTGAACACTCAGAAAAATCTCTCAAAGAAAATTCCTGCCAAAAACAGTTCACTATGTGCACTAAGGGAAAAATGCAACCTGTGAATTTAATTAAAGCAGTGGAGATAACCATGGAGAGGAAACATGTAAAAGAACTGTAGATGAACACACAGGTACTGCCAACTTTGACAACAACCTGCAGAAGAGCCACATGCCTGTGCTGAAGGGTTTTGTTTGTTTGAAACCTGTAAGTTATGCTTTGCAAAACAGTTCTTTAAATCTTTAAATTAGATTTTTAAAATATTAAAGAGTCTATAAATTTTAATTGGCCACCTGCTTACTTTGAGAGGACCCTCAATCAGCTGTGGTAATAAGAACATCACCTCACATTATGCAAATAATATTTAGACCACAGAGTTCTGCTGAAGGTTTGTGATCCCTGTTGAGGGAAGGTCACATTCAGCCCCCAGGCACATAGAACCTCTGTTGTTCACTGCACAGCAAATCCACAGCACACAAACCAGAAGGAAGTGTCTTCTAGATTTCATGCTTAGTCCTCACTGTACAGGCTCCTCACACTCGGATTTTGTTTATTAAACTCTACCACATGAAGCCTGCACAGTGAAAATTGTACTCAGATGACAACATAATCCATCCCCATCATCTTCAAAACTTCCATTCAAAAAGAAGAGTTTGGGAACAGGGTCAGACACAATCTCCTGCAAAGTGCAGCCTGGGCAAACTAAGTTACCTGGCCTAGTTGCTTTAAAATATCATGATCCAATCTTCACAGGGGGATATCATGGCTTTAGAGAGTGTTATCATTCATGCTGTGTTTATCATAAAATGACACATACTTTGAAGTATTATTTTTCAATTATGCAGGAAGTGGAGTAGGAAGTAATTTATCGTGTGAAATCTGTCCTCATCTTCAAGAGTCACTGGCAGATATAGTGGAACTTAGGGACTTCAATATCATTAGGGACAAGAGTGACTACATAACTAGTAATCACTGCTAATCTAGTAGCTGGCAAGGTGACATGCAGCTACCATAGTAACCAGCATAAGATCAACTGTTTGCTTCCAAAAAGTGCCTACACTTCACTCAGCCACTTGGCATGTTTTTTAAAGACATGACAGAGAAAATAAAAACACATCATGCACTTTAGAACTTGCATCTTTCCCTGCTTTTCTTTAACACAGGAGAGAATGCATCAAAATAATAATTTCACTGGTTTTACTGAGAATGCCCCACTACTGACTAGAAGGTAAAGTTTCTGGAGCCACATAACATCAGTAACATCCCCATCACTCTTACCTAGGAAGAGTGCTCAACAAACTCCAGAGAGACAGCAGGCACCCTTAAGGAGAATCCCCTCCAAAACATTTTTGCACAGGGTGCACACACAGATTATTTCATGCAGTAGTCAGAGTATAAGGAGATGCTCACATCTAAAGATGCTCTTCTAACACACTCATACCCACTCCAAGTAACCACAGCTAATTATTAACCACCACCCTTGATCTTTGCACTTTACAGACACCTCTATCCAATCACATCTATATTAAACTCTCACTCACATGGAACTCCAACATTCAGCAAGTCTCAACATCTTTGTCAGGGGGTTAAAAATCTAGGAAGAGAGGAGGGCAAGCCACAAGGCAGAGTCAGAGAGACACTCAGGGCTGAAGTGGAAAGGACACACAGCTGTTCTGGCTTCCCATCCACTGTGCAACCACTTATTTCAAATCGATACCTACAGATTTCTAGAGGTTTTTTTTCCAGTTTCCACACAAGCTCAGTGCAAACCCGAGGGAAAGGGAAGGGTGCAACTAACAGGTTTATTGTTTTCAGGAAAGAATGAGCCTAGTGTCATGTCAAAATATATACATATCATTTTGAATTTCCTTGTTAGGGAAAAAGCTTTAGACATTACATTAAAAACTTATATACAAGTAAGTATCTCGAGCTAGATATTTAAATTACTCCTGTGGGATGTATGTCAGAGAAAATCCAGCTTGCCTTATGGCAATGCTAATCTTCTCGTATCTGTTTCACTTTTTATCCTTGCACCTGCCTGTATTAACAAGATTAAGAATTAAGCTGGAAGAAGGCTGTCTGTCAAGGAATACCAATTAATCTATTGATTTAATCATCAGAATAACCACCAAATGGAGTTCCTGGCCCAGGCAAACAGAAGCTTTTTATTGCATTATAATTCAAACTCCAAGTCATGCTTGTGGCAGACTATGTCACCAGACTGCAGAGGAAACAATTAGGAGGGCAAAAGAGACACTGGAGTTTTCTTGTAAAAGGATTCTTACTTAACTCTTATGGCCAAAAGGAAGATTTTGCATGTGATCTTGCCACAGAATTTTTTTAAAAATAAGAAATTCTGTTTTCCCGATCACTGGCAGATCCAACCAAAGTCATTTAGGAGTGTTTAAACAGGAGTGCACATGCTTATCTTTGTGAAACCAGGCTCCATTCACAGAGCTCACATCTTCTCATCTCAAATCACAACTCTGAGCTGCATTACTGCTGACTAAAGGAGTTTGTTACCATCTAGCTCCAAGCAGAACCTGCTAGTTCAGGAGGAACCTGCACTTGCAGCAGACTTGGCCAGATTTATTAAGCTACCAACAGCCTACAAGACAGACAACTCAAAAAGCATCCGTGTACCACAGACCCACTAGTTGAGAATGAATGAATGAATGGGGAAAGAGTTCAGAAAAATAACAACTTTTTTTCAAAGCTGAATGCCCAGAAGTAATGCTAAGGATTGGATTCATGGAGACACCTAAATGTTCATTATCGCGAAGCTGTTTTAAAGTTTTGCAGTGTATCCACTTTGCTGACACGCCGAAAGCAACTGCTATGACAGCCATCCCAAAGTTTGAGATCATCAGCTCCATGCTAGAAGATCAGATTGCAAATGACAAAGAACTCCCAGATCAGCTTTACTTGCTGAAAGAAACAGAGCAAGAATACACACAAAGTATGCACAGAAAGCGGCAAGGAAGTAAAAATGGATCTGAAACAGAGCAGGAAACAAGAGGACCTGAAGCAGACCAGGTTAACAAATAGATCTGGATCCGAGCACTCGGAAGGCAGGCACAGGACAGTGACTCGCTGCAAGTGACAGCGCCCAGGGGAACAAACGCCGCTTGTTCCCGGCTGGCCGCACTTCCGCCTCCTCCCCTCCATTCAATCCCAGCGCCGCCGATGCTCCCTCCATCTCCATGCCATGCGGGCTCCAAACACTTTTACCTCGGCGAGGGGAACAGGCAGGAGAAAGCATGTGATCACACGGTAAGTTTACGCTTCTATTTGCTGGCATGAAGGGGGAAAACCCGCTATCAAAGAGGTTGCTTAATTAGAAAATGCGGTTAAATACCAAGTGTAATTGTGTGGAGCGTGTGGATCTGGAGCAGATTCAGCAGGGGAGCGTGTGCTTAAGGAGCAGCTGGGACAGCTGTGGACATCTGCAGCCGTTGCTTTAAGAGCAGTAAATGCTGCATGCTTAGGAAAGGAAAATAAGTTGCCCGTTTTGTCCTTTGTGCTGGAAGTCTGCTGCCCAAATGCTATTGCTCCTGAAGGAATCCAGCGCAGACAAAGCTGAGACAAGCCAGAGCCCCTCTCCCCCCTCCCATTATTCCATACGCACTTCTCTTCCCGCTAGCTCACAGTTCTGACAATGCAGAGGAAGAGAGAAAGAATGGCAGAGGGAAGCAGCACAGCTCTGCGTTGCAGAATCTCTCCATATTCATTTGCCAAACACAGCCAGGACTCAAAAAGACAACGAAGATGCATTAGGACTATACCAAATCCACGCCTCTGAGCAGCGAGGGGCTCTCTAACAATGCATTCAAGCAACAGATAGAGATTTACCTTCAAAATGCAGGCCATGTTCTTTCTCTATCCTTCCTACCAAAGAGCAGCAGGATTCTACTTTATGAGCAGCAGTTCCAGTGTCAGGCAAGAGGCTGGCAGAGCTGCAGAACTGCTAGAGCCTACATTCCCGTAGATCCAAAGGAAGGTACCACGCACCCAGGCTCCGTTAGTCATATTAGTCTTTCTATGCCCCGTTCGTTCCACCCCTCAGCTCCTGCCACTGGCTGGGAGCCAGCCCAGCACCTCCCCTCCGTCACATGATCGAGTTTGATTCATGGCTCCAGAGCGTTTTGCTGAGCTCCGGGACGGGCGAGCGGCCGTGTGTACCCTGCAGGGGCTCTGCAATGCCTGCGAGCAGGGTGTTTATCGCTGATCCCGGCTGTGCTCAGGGACGGCTGCTGACAGCCGGGCAGAAAGGTCCAAACTCTCTCTGTTATTGGGGCTGTAAAAATCCTTACGCTGCTTGTTAGAGTGCAGTGCTGTTTTGTGTTCAGCCCTTTTCCCTGTACAGCAGGCTTCCCTTTGTATAAATTGCTGCCCTATGAGAAGTACTCATTATCAGCAAGCAGCCCCAATGTCCCACCAGACGTGTTTGCGTTGTGTGGGGCAGGGCTTTTTGAGTGAAGAGCTGGCATCTGTCACAGGGAATGAAAGCTTGGGTTTGTTGAGGTTTTTTGCTTGTGCAACTTTCTTTGGACTTTCTTAAGATAAGAAAGTGGGGTAAAGCGCAGATGAATACATTCAGCTGTTGAAGAAATCTTTCACTTTACATAATCTCATCAAATTTAAATTCTCCTCTTACATAACATACTCTGTATATCATAAAGCTTCTACTTCACTTTTGTCACTTCTCCTGCAGTCTCTTTCTCAGTACTTCTCACTGGAACCCTTTGCATTTTCTGTGCTTGGCACCTTCCCTGTATTCCTTTGGTGCCACATTGCTTCACTCCTGCTGCTTTGGTACCCGAAGCTCTCTGGCTCCCTCAGTAAATTCCTTGCAGTGGGTTTTTTATCCTCTCTGCAGCAGCTGGTGTTTCCATGCAGGCAGTGCCCTCCCGTTCATGTTAAAGGATCATTTACCACAGAGCCCCTCAATGGGGGGGAGCCAGAAGGGTTAGATGGGCTGCACATTTAACAGCAATACTGTTCCCTGCCTGGGAGCCTCCCCTGTCCAGGTGCCATCCCTGCAGACAGTAAGTAGGTTGAAGCTAAAGGATCTAGGTGTCCTCATTTGTATATGCAGGGGCAAATCCTCCTCCAGAGCAGAGCAGAAAGGGCCTGGGGGGATTTCTCCTGCTCACAATCCTTAGCTGCCTTGCTGTGCATTTCCAGAGAAGATGCCAATGTGTTTTTGGCCTTTGCAAATTGCTGTACTCTTACACAGGTCCTGCAGACTCCTCAGCACCTCTCACCACTGGAAATGCACTTCCTTGCTCAATTACAGCCACAGGCCAAAGCTCTTGGGCTGAAAACTGTAGTATTGCTGGGAAGACTGATGAAAAAGAACTGAGTGAAGTTCCTGTCTGTGTTGACTAACATAAAGAAATATCTCAATGACAGTCAGTGGAAGAAGGTAGTAAAAGAGGGATTTACAACATTTTCTATTAGAGGGTAGCACCAACCAGTGTTAGATCATTCTGGATAGCAGTTTGTGTGTCTTTAAGTACTAGTTATTCATAAGGAGTTCTGTAACAAAGCTCTGTTTCTTACTGAATAAGATAAACAAATAACTAATTCTTTCCTCAATAAAAAATAACTGCCTATTTTTCTCTCCAGCAGTCGAGAACCTTGTTTTCCTTGGACTGAAACTATTCCTTTCACCTGTGTGAAAGAAGTTTTCATCTGAGGCAAATGAAAAATATTCCATTCCCACCACCCTCCACTGTGCCAGCTCTGTAAAGCATGAAAGGAATGAGGCTGGAGAGAAACCATCTGAAAAGGTCAACCATTTCAACATGTCCAAAGCACTGAGGGATTTCCAGTGAATTATATTCCTCAGGGAAAGGCAGAGGCATGGGTAGTTGTCTTGTTTTAAGCACCTCTGACATGCTTTGATTCTAAACATCACATCAGACAAAGTGTGGTGAACTTTAACTTTTAGACTTTTTGTAAATAGATATTTATCTTAAAAATACTTCATCATTAGCATGAACACAGCAGCCATCCTTCTCTCTTTCAGGAGAGATATGAGATTTCACTTTATTTTCTCCTTGGGACAAAACTGAAGGTGTGACTTGAGCTGAGATCCCCACAAAGAGCAACAGAAGGTCCAGCCTTAGGCTGGGCTAATTTCACCTCAGGGAAACTGCAAGAGGAAAGGCATCCACCAAGTGATAAAAGCAAACAGCCACTGTAAGCACATCATTCCATGAGTGTCATGGAGTGCTTTACCTGAATTTGTGATATTCTTGAAATCAGCTTTAGGCCAAACATAGCTCACATAGATTTCAGTCATGCTTGCAACTTCCCATCCAAAATTAGCACTGTTGGCTGTTGTTGCCTGGTAGGGATGTCAAAGGCAGTGTGAATCTGCCTTTCAAGTCTGAGTCATTGTGACAGGCCACACAAAGTCACTACTTCCAGTCCTGAGGACAAAGACCTTCAGTTCTGGGGACAAAGCCATTGCATGTTTTCCATCTAGTCCAAACCCTTCTGATACATTCCTGTGGTGATGTAACCTTGGGGCAATATGGTTGTGTGGGCAGCAATTCTAACTCTTAAAAACTAATTCTGTCTTCAGAAATCAACCCTTTGTGGAGAAGGCTGATTGAGCCCCAATTTGCAGAGGTTAATACAGCTGCACAATCCAGCATCCAAGCAGGAGCCTGTGGTGCCAGTGTGGGTAGTTCTGCTGGGCAGGCTGTGCCAGGAACAGTTGGTTTGTTTGGTGCCTGGACACCGTGGCACTGATGGAGCTGCACTTTCACCTGTGGTAAGAACTTCATATCCAAAAATCTCAGATTTAAACAGTAAGGTAATTTTTTAGTCCCACATCTGTATTTTAAAAGTGCAGGCTTACAGAAAGTCTGAAAGCTGTCATCTCACTGATCACTGAAATCAGATTCTGGTTCACATAGAGAAAATGTGCCAAAAAGGAAGAACCTGTTCTTACACTTGCTGCCACTACAAAGTTTTATCAGACAAGGATGACACAAGGTGGCATTTTCACACTTCAGGTGCATCTGGAGTCAGTGGCAGAGTAACAGATCCACGCTGCTGTTATCCAGAGATCTCATCTTCCCAGCCCTCTCAGCCAACCTTCTCCTTACCTCATGTAACACACCACTCTAAGTAAGAAATTTAAGGTACCCAGCAGCCCAATGCCATGGCAGAGGGAGAGTTTGAAGTGATTAAAAAACCAGCAGGTTAAGATTTGAACAGGAAATCTTATCAGGTTATCCAAATGCTACATGAAATTTTAATTAAAACTCTTAATGATGCTGATTTTCCAGGTAAGAAAAAAAGGCTTAATCAAGCCTGACTACTTCATTTTAGAGGTGAACCTCTCCTACATTCTGGAGTTCAGAAGCTGAGGAGAGCAGGTGGGGCTTGTTACAGCCCAAATTCTGCTGTTACTTTTCAGAATATCCTTACAGGTAAAGCAAGCTTGCCATGTACACCTTACTGAAACAGCCAGTATACACTGCCCTGCCCAGCTTCCTCCTCAGCACAATCCATCTGAACTTTACTCAGCTGCAGGACAACCCAGATCCATTAAAAAAAAAAGTTTTAGTCACAGAATACTTCTGCACGTGTCACTGGCAGGAGAGGAGGATTGCTCAGCCCCATTCCTGCCATTGGAAATTCAGCTCATCACCTCCCTGTATTCGGTGTCATGGTAACAATTTAGCACAGCCACACAGCCCTTGCATGTCCTGGTGTTCCCCCAGTCCCACTCTAATGCACACACACTAACTCTCAAATCAAGGCTTCCCAACTTTATTGCAACTAAACATTTTTTTAAAATAAAAAATAAAAAAAATTTAAAAAAAATTAAAAAATCAAGTGTTGGCCACACCTAAGAACACATGAATATTCAGAGGTCTGTAGAAGTTCTTGAAAGCAAAAAAAGCAAGCCCTACAAATCAGTAATCTTTCCAGACTGTTGACATTTTGTTTTCAATGCATGCTCATCTGAGAGCTTTAGGTTTCTGGTTTCAAAGATGGTTATTAACCAGTGATCATTTTACACTGAACCACAGATTATTGGGATTTTTTTAATATAAATGAAAAAGTGTATGCCATCTGTTATTTGTAATTTATTTTTTAATTAATTGTGTTTTAACAGAAACAATGGCTTTTTTTAACACAGGGAGAAAAAAACCCAAAACAAAGCAAAAACCCCACATGCTTAGAAAAGAACAGTGTCTCTCCCAGACAGCTTTCCTCTAATTAAAACAGGCCAAGCAACTCTGAAGAGTGCTGTGTCTGCTTATGCCACTAGATGTTTTGTCTGTATAAAAATAGTACAGTAATCAAATGTATGAATTGCTGCAGCCTCCAGGAGAAGAAAACCCACCAGTAAATATTCTTAAGGGTGTTCAAAAGCTAAATGATGTGTTTGAAAATGCTCTGTCATTTGCAGGTAACTGCTGAATACAAAATACAGATGGTTGATAAGTATTTCTTGTACATTCTTCAGTAAAGGATGGATTTGGTTTCTCCACTACAAGGTTTTTACAGTCTTTGCTCTGTTATCATTGCTTTACACTCCCACTATTTTTATGAGCTATAACATCACAAAAGTACTGACACTGTTTCCCACTGAGATATGGCCCTGTCACTTTATCCTCTAATGAGATTTTATCCTGGAGAATACAGCTGGGCACATAAAAGGAGCTCAGGAAAAAGAACCAGCCAAACTTCAATCGTGGCATGGAAGGCCTTAAATTGGAACAAAATTTAAAAGCAAGATTTCAGCTTAGGAGAATGCCTCCCCCTGAACCAAGGAAGCAGAGACACATCCTGCCTCCTTCCTCCAAAGATCCAGCCTGTTTCTGTGGGCTAAGCTCTGTCCTTATCCAAACAGTTTGTCTTAAAAAAAAAGAAAAGCCAAAAAAGAAAAACAAAACAACAACAAAAACCAACACACCAAACCTCTCCCTTCCCAAGGCTTTATCTAATGTTTCTTTGCACTTGAAAGAAAAAGCTAAAGTGCAGCAGAAAGACAAATATATTTGATTCAGGGGTGAATTAATTTTGGTGCAGGGAAGGGTGGAGTTTTTCACCCCCTTCAATTATCACAGAGAGGGTCTCACCCCAGCAGTGTCAGGACTGAGCCACCTTGTTCAGCAACATCCTACTCACACCACCGCAAAACAGGATGGAAACTAGCCCTGAGTGCAGCTGGGGGTCTTGATTCTGGAAATAATTAGCATTATTTTAGCATGCCATAAATCAATCTTGAACATGATTACCATAATTTTAGGAATAAAGGTTTTCACCGATTTTTTTTTTCCTGTCTTGGATATATTTTGTTCAGTTATGGCCACAATGTTTAGACATGTAGAAAAGAATTTGATTCGTGCAACCACAAAAGTAAGCAATATTTTCTCAGTAGCAGAGGTGTCACATGGGGAGTTTTACAGAAGATGGTCAGAAAGTCACAAAAACCCCCTATTCCTGTTTTTAAACCTCATTCTGTACTTGATTCCTGAGTTATGAAACCAATTGAATTATACTGAAATCCAACTCTACTCCTTTCATTAAGATTCTCTCAGTGAAATTCTGTTCTTGGCAAATTTACTGTCTTGCCCAGCCACAGCATGAGCAACAGCAAAAGCTGCTTATAGATGTGGAATCATGAGCTTTACTCCTCTGAATCCCAATAAACTGCTACCCTACTGCTCTGTTCAATCCCCACTCTCCTTGGAGCCTTCAGAGGCTCCCACCAGCCACCACGCTGTGCCCTAGTGCCAACAGACTTTGCTCCACTGGATTTAAAGTGAGGAAAATATATTGTTATTGAAGTTGCTTTCACCCATAAAAATATATTGTTACTGAAGTTACTTCCACCCATAAAAATATATTGTTATTGAAGTTACTTTCACCCATAAAAGTTGCCAGTAGCAAAGGTTGCCATACTTTGAAGAGTCCACCTCAAACTATTAACAAACATACTCAAGGAAAACACCTTTACATCTTTTCAAACATCTGACAAGTCTCATGCAAATTATTAACAAAATCTTTGCCATGCAATTGTGTTAATTAACAATTTTACCAGTTCACAGCTGACAACAGCCTTGCCTTGGACAGTTGTCTACACTGCTGTGGAATAGTGAACAGGAAGATGAAAAGATGCATTTATAAGGGGATCTTAAGGTGTTTAATAAAATTTAAAAACTTGTGAATATTGCCTTGTTGGACCAAACAGCAACCTTGAAATCCAAGTTGCAGCACTGAACACAAGACTAAAGAAATACAGGAATTCAGCCTGAGCATACAGATCTCAGAACTGTTCAATGACACAAGCACACCATCCTTTCCCCAAAGGAAGTTTCAGGATTCCAGTTGTTGTTTGGTTTTTGATTTGCTTCGGGTTTTTTTAGTTGGAGTGAGATTTGGGGTTTTGGGGTTTTTTTCCATTTGTCCACCCTTTTCTAGTTCAAAAAATGAAACTTGCAAAAGATGAGTTTGAATCAGCATTGCATGAATATGCTGTTTCCTACAGGATCAGCACTTCATTTACTAGAAAATAATGATATAGTGCATGAGAAATGCTTTTAAAGAAAAGCTGCAGAAGTCTGAGGATTTAAATCATTGAAAGCAGCAGTGCAGAGGTGGTTTTTGAACTTGTCTCTAACAGAAATCCACTGCAATGGTCTCTGATTTAATAGCTAGGCACTGGTATTATTTTTCCTCATTTTCTGGACTTGGAATTTGAAACCTCAAGGGCTTATTTACCAATGCACTGGGTACTTGCAGCTGCAACTGAAGGTAATAGGAGTCACAATTTGATCATATTAATTGATACATAATGCTGAGTGCTCTGAAGAGAAAAAAAATCTTAGGCACTTGATATTGGACAGCAGCATAAAAGGACACATTAATTCTTTTCCCTGTGACTCACTTTCTTTTCTATAAAACAGTAATAATTTTTAATGTCAAGGTGTGCCATTAGAGTGAATGGCATAAGAGTGTCCATTAGGAAATTAGGCAACCTGCCTTCAGGAAGGGCTTTCACTGTCATGAAGTACCACATGGCACAGAGCCACCCTGGGGCATGGTGGAGCAAACAGAATGTTAAAGAGCTGCTCTCCACCTGCATCTGGCCAGCACATGAACATAAATAAGCCAGAACCACTAGAACAAAAGCATGTTATTAATCATATCATTTAAAACTAGGTTTAGAGGCTCATTAGACCAATAATTAAGGTATTAAATAATAAATTTAAATTAATTAAGGCTGCAGAGGTAATCCCACTGGCACTTTAAATTTTGAATGCTTAAGTTTCTCACTATTTTTGTATCCCAAAAGTCAGAGGCACAAAATCCATCTCCTGCCATTACTGGCAACCCTGTGATAGACCACTGTCAAATTTCCAACTTCCAGAAGCACCCAGGCTCCTGAGAAACTAACTCACCCAAAAGCAGCCACTTCTAGAACCACAGTAAAGGCACATCCTTCCCCTGACAGGTGGCAGCAGCAGAGAAGGGAGGATCCTGTCCTGTGGCACCCTCCAGTCTAGGTAATACTGAGAGCTGAATCCAGCAGCCCAGGCACTGAACAGGACACAGCCTGAGCTGCCCCCATCCCTTGGGATGCTCTTTCTCAGACACTCTAGAAAGAATGCCTCCACTGCTGTGCTAACTTGGAGAAGAGAAAAACCCCAACACCCTCCACGTTATTTTAAGAGTCCCAATAATGCAAGAAAAAGACTGAGTAAATCCATTTATCAGTCCAAAGAAAGACCATACAGTGATCCTTAGAAAATTACAAAAGTGATGTTTGGTAATTTTGATATTTTATGACTTCTGGTGACCCTGATATTCTGCTCAGAGTTGTTTCTGGATTTTTGAAAAGTCATGAAGGTCTCTGTTAACAGCTTCTCCAAACTGAAAGGTGAAGATTCACACATCCACTGTAGTGACAAAACACTAAGATTTGGCAGTCTGACTGTTTTTAAAAACCCTTTTTATGAGCAATGCAATCCTGCCATAGATCACTCTAAGCCAAGTAAGGACCTTATGGACACAGTGGCCTTTGATGTAAAATACCAGGTGTTGCAAAGTTTTCACTGGAGGCAAGTTCCATATCTCCAGGAGCTGTTGATTAATATTGCTCTCTAATACAGCCTACATCTCAGGAGCAAAGGAATCAAAACTTGGATACAACCAATTTGAGAACATCTAAATGAAATGTGTTCATAATGCAGATTTTTAAAATTAATGTGCATGACAAGTTAAGACCTTTCCTGCCCCTGTATTTTCAAGGTGATTATCAGGATCTCATTTTTCTATGTCTATTCTTATTATTGAAAACATACCATCAATGTTAGCAGGTCACATAACAACCTATTTCTTTTGCACCAAAAGTAGAAGTAATGTTGCATGTCAACCTCCAGGACAGGAAAAAATAAGCCTAGAGAGACATACTCTTTGGAAATAAAATCATTTTAATCATCCTCAGGTGGGTAAGACTCCTCATTTCATTTTCCCCCAGACATATTACTAGAATTAGTATTAATCTCAATAAAACTACAGTATTTTTGTTAATCCACCAGAAAGCATCAGATTTAAGAATAGCTTGTAATTTATTATGCACAGCATAATATAGTTTTATAACATTTTTATTGTTTTGGAGACCTCAGAGGAGTTTCCTTATAAAAATGTGACATAATTCTTCCCATAGCTCAGTTGTGTCTTTATAATGATGCAGTACATGATAAAGAAAATACTTCATAGCTGGAGATAAACTTACTGTGCCTGCCTTTTGATTTTAATAAAATTTACAACAGCATTTGGAGAAACTGCATACCAGGTTTCACTGCCTGAAAAAAGCACCCTTTAGTAGCTAAGATTGACTTGACAGCTGTTTTGGCATTTTGTGTAACAGTCATGGAAGCAAGCTGTCAGGGCAAGGCCCAAGAAGGATTTTAGGGAGTGGTTTCATTTCGATTCAGGGGTTCAGGTGCACATGGGATGGCTGCTAGCACTGGAAAGGCTCAGAGCATATGGATTTCTTGGATTTTTTTGTGTGTGTGTGACACTAAATGCAACACCTACCTACAAACACAGAGGTCTTCCATTTTATTAATCTGAAATTAAGTTATCCTTTGCAGTGAAAGGCCCCTGAAGTAGATTTGCATATCTCTGGAGCTGGGATAGAGGGAGATTTTATAATACTGGACTAATCCTCTCCTTTAATTCCCTTAATGAACTATCATTGCAGAAGCAGATGCCACTGGAGAAATGGCCAGATCCACTGAACCTTGTCCAGGATGATATTTACATCCTTCCTGGTATAAATCAAAATCTTTAGAGCGTTTTCATGAGAAGGAGGAAATAAACCTGTCTGTTGGGTGAAGTCATGACCAACTGAGAGGCAACTGGGTCAGAAGTTGAGTGGGAGGAAGGAGGGACAGCTTTTTCAGCTCATAGCTCAGACATAGCCCTTCTTGGACAATTTTCTTTGCAATTTAACATTTTTGTATCTTTTTCTTATAAGAATAAAGAAAACTGCCCATTGCTGTGCTCCTGTAAAAATCTTGGTCTAATATAACAGTGACCAGTAAAGAATTCCCTTTTTTAAACCCCAAGGCCATCACCCTCCCCTTCTGTGAGCCATGCAGTTTGCTGCTGTTGCTACAGTGTGCTAGGGGCTGTAACATCAGTGAGGTTTCAGCTGGGACTAAAGGTCTTGGAAAAATTCATAGATGGTGGGGTGATAAAGAAAAATGACAATTAGAAATTACCATGTTGTAACTCCAAGAGCATTTCCTTCCTTCCTTCCCCTGGTTCCTATTTTTAAATCCCACAATGTGAAGCATCAGGAGTTCCTCCAAGGTGACAGCTCTGTGCTAGGAGGGTGAAGGCACCAGGCCACTGACTGGTATAGTTCAACAGAGCAGCACCAGGGCTGGGTAAAGAGCTGACAGATTGGTGTTTAATTCTGTTTTCACAAACAGAAATGGAGACTGTTTTGCTAAAGTGGAAATCTCTTCTTTAACATAGCTTCCCTAACAGAAGGCCTGGCTAAGTGAGAGCAAATCTGTGAATTTTCAAAGCAGTTTCTTAAACCCACTTGAGATTTTACTGACATTTACATTTCCAGAGCGTGCCCAGTTGATTTCCACCCAGCGTTCAGAAGCCATTATTTGCATCACTGGAAGCTTTTCTTTCACACAGTCAAAACACACACTGCCACACAAAGTGAGTTCCCTGGGGGGCAGGAGAACCTGGCTTTGAATACATTTCAAACAGGAGCTCTGCTGTACTTTGAACAAAGCTTTTGGAGTTTTATCCTGTCTCTCCTTGAGAATAGCTGCAGAAATATGTGGGATTCTCCCCAACCTTCCAGCTGCTCTCCTTCATCCCTTCTTCCCTGTCCCCAGGGCAGCTCAAAGCAGCAGCAGCAGGGATGCTGACCACAACCAAACCAGAGAAGTATTAGAGATCACCCACATGGCACCACATTTATATACCCAGGTAAATGCTGGGAAAAAATAACTTGATGCAGCAAGGGGAGATGGGTTGTTAGAGGAAATAATATCAGCTGGGGAGCAAGCAACAATCTACAAAAAGCCAGCATTTCTGTTTAACTGTTTGCTTCCTGCAGTTAACAAAAATAATGACTAAACCTTCATGAGGCAACATGAAACTAGACCAGGACTCTGCAAATCTGCATGGAAGAACCTGAGAGAGAACAGACCATGAGACAAGGCTGTTAGCACAGCTCTCACCATAACACAGATGGAAATTTAAAGTTTTAGATATTTTAATTTATTTTCTATGTTAATTTAATTAGTATTCCAAGGAGGTATTTGCTCAAGTGTTTAGCACACATTTGCAGTTTCTTTCTAAAACTATAAAAGAATTTTCAATGATGTGTGAAAAATCACCAGAAAATATACTCAAAGAAAACATTAATCTATTTACAGGGACAGTCTAAATTCACCTATTCCAAGATTAGTCAGAAAATTTCCTTGTTGTGGCTGAAATGCAAATGAACAGTACTATGATTTATCCCACTGAGAAAGAAAACTCCAATAACTGCTCAGGAAGTTCCTAAACGTGCTATAAAGTAATTCACAGAAGTCAGGATCTGCTCTTAAACAGTTTAGGAACTCAAGACAGTGACTATAGTGGCTGATTATACTGCATGTGATGAAATCACAAAAAAAACCCAAACAAACAAAAAAAAAAACAAAAACAAAAACAAAAAACCCCAAACAAACACATCTCTTTAAGCCCAGATTAATATTGGCTCTTACTGCCAGTTCTCACTTCAGGCTGCAGTGTCAGTACTGGAACATCTTATTCCAAAACCAAAGTATTTACACCTTGGAAAACAAGCCCCACTAGGTGGTCATGTCACCCACCCCTTCCACAGTAAGTACATGCATTTTTAGTGAGGTAAATGCAAATAAATCTAACAGCTTGCTCTGCTGGAACAGAATTCTTTCCTAAGAAAAAGTTATTTCAACATCTTCTATGCCCAATGTGTGCTGCTGGCTGTGACTTGTGCCTGAGTGCTCAGGGCATGGCTGAAAAGCAGCACAGGCTGAGCTGCAGCCTGGATTCCTGCACAGCACCACAGAGCAGCTCAAGGAATGGTGACAGCCACTTGCACAGACATCAAAGTTCCTTCTGTGTAAGGGCCAGCAGCTTCACTAAGTGTAGAGTTGGCAGGGTTGGTTATTGAAAAAAGCTCTTAATTATATCATCATCAGGAGAGCCACTTGTCTTGAGCAGCAAATTCCCCATTAGGAGATTATTTTGCTTTAGCCTCAAGTGTACTCTAGTTCTCATGCAGTATTATTCTTTGGGATTAGCCATGATACCCACAGGTGACAGGATCCTTGCTTCCTTTTTTTCTGCACACAGTACCAGCAATAATCAGTTATAAATAGAACTGGCAATTTTAAAGAAAAACAAGGGTATTTTCCACTGCAACCAGTGTTGTTCTGCAGGCAGTAAGAGAACTATGGGAGAAAAGATGCTATAAACCCTTTTTTTTTTTCTTTTTAATTAAAAATATCTTTGCTTTTGAAATTCTGATAAGAATCATGTAACAGAACAATTCCTAGGTTGTGACAATGTCCATGACAATGTTCCATGTCATGACAAACTAGAAGGGTTCCTCTCTTCACCTTGGGTTAGCAAATGTCACATCAGATATTCCTATGTGCACACTGCAGCCCAGAAGAAGAGAAGGATCCAAAAGAGTTGAGTTTATTAAATCATCTACAACATAATTAGCCAGAGTGTGGGTACATATATATGTCTGGTTTCACACATGTATGTCTGTGGGTGTATGTATATGAAGTCCTCATATAATTAGCTTCTTTTCTATGGCTGTGAACTGAACACATTTCAGTTTGTTCCCACTAGCCCTCAAAATTGTTTCAGTGTATTTGTCTCACAGCCTTTAATGGCTTAGTTACCTAATGAAGTAAGAATTTAAATAGTGAACACTTCGAATTTGTTTTGGAAAGTAAGAGAGAAGAAACCTTCCCAGAAGGATAATAAACAGAATATGTAGTCAAACAGCACTGTAGCAATAACAGAACACAAGAACAATGGTAGAGCCAGGCACCGGCAGCCTCCAAGAGAGATTATTTGTGATGGGGTTATGCTGTGCTATTAGACAGAGTGCTCAAATTTCTGTAGCCATGTCCTTCCTCCTGGGGGTTCAAAGGCAAGCCACTGCCATGGGAGAAAAGTGAGTACATTTTGGTCAAGATTTCAGCAGAGGGCAATGAAACATAAAATAACACAAGAGAACAAACATGTTAGCATTGAGCTTTCCAATTCTCCCTGAATGCTTTTGCTTGGGAGCACGCATGCAGCAGCACTCAGAGAGTGCACCCTTTAAAGTGACAAATTCAAAAGGCACCCAAGCACACACACTGACCTCCATTCCCCTTCATGGTGTTTGGTTGGGTGCAACAACCAACTGACTGCAGTTCCTAAAGGCCATTCAGAACTACAACAGTGCAATTCATGGCTTGTACTTAACAGTGGCTCTCCAGGTGGGAAGATTGAGTCACTTTTCCAAGTCAGAGTTTTCTAACTTGCCCTCTCTAACCTTGCTGCTCTCCTCTCCTTTTCAGTAGTCTCAAGTGCAGCATTCTGATGACACAGAATATCTGAACTCAGCCTGACTTAGCCAGACATTATGTATTTTTACATTTTCAAATAGCTCCACAAGTCTAGATAACAAATCAGAATCAAATATTGCATTCTTATTCCTATGTTACTTGTGGCCCAACCAGATTATTTTTACTAAAAAAACCCCAAACATATTTTTTTTCTTTTTTAAATATTGGCATTCAGTGGTATGGACCACATCACCAGTTAGATTATAAAACAAAAACTGTCAGGGACAGACTGAGGTGACCAGGATCACCTGGCCTGCCTTGTCTTACTCTGAAATCAGTCTCAAGAGGAAGAGAAATAAAGGATTAATAGACATTGGGCATCCTAAGGCAAATACCAGCAGCATGTTGAATATGGACCAAGAGCCAATCTACCATTTCTTGTTGGAATTAAATAATAGAATGGGCTTGTCTGTCTGAATGTCCCCCTTCAATTAACTGTTGGAAATGACTGATGATTACCACTAAAGTATTCACAGTTATTAGGAGATAAACCACAGAAAAATGCATGCTAATAAAATAAATAAGCTTTCAATAGTCAGAGTCATGATTCAAATTGGATCCTTCAGTTTCTGAGGAATGACTGCCTTTTCTGCAGAGCTGGGGGATACAAATCATGGCAATGCTCCTGTCTGTGACTAGCCAAACATGATGCAAGATCACAGGAAGGAGGTGCCACCCCTCTGTAATGATCTAGTCTGGATCCTCACACTAGGAAGGCATTCATATTGCCTCCATATGTTTTCCATTTCATATTTCAAAATTCCCCTAAGTTAATCTATTGTGTCATTTGGACTTTATACAGCTCAGTCCTGCTGTGGCAGCAGTTCATAACATACATATGAGAAAAGTGAATTATCTCCCTGGAATTGCTGTCCTTTGGAATTAATTATCTTTTTGTGACCCTCCCTGGAAGGTTTTTTGGGGAAAATACTGTCTCTTTGTTTGCCCCATAGCTGATCCTCACACACCCTGATGAGTGAAATTTCAAATCAGTTGAAAATTCCTGTCCTTCTGAGGAACAGATGAGAAATAGACTGTCATTGGTGAGCATGGATCAAAATTTAAAACAACAAAAAACTATAAAGCATAAATTATATCTGTCATCCATAAGGACATAAGAGAGGCTCAGGCCAAAAGAGGGGCTTTGACTGCCATTCCCATCACCATCCCTTAGGCATTCTAATCCACATCAAACCCTAAAGGTTTTCAAGCAACCAGAAAAGAGAGACATATTGTTTTCTACAAAGTCATTAAGAAGTTTTCTCAACTAGTCATACTTTGCAGCTCTCCATGGTTTTCATTTTACCTTTAAATAACAAACTCAGCATTATCTAACACACTGCCTCTAAAAATTCAATCAGCAGCACTTTCTTCACAGCCCATATTTAATCTTAGCACTTGAATAGTATTGTACATCTTCAAAGCAAGCACAGTAAAAATATTTAAGCTAATCCTCATGACACTTCAAGATCTACATTAGTTAAATTATTTAAAACAAAGTGAAAGGATTTCTACTACAAAGAAAAAATAATTCCAAAATAGGGAAATAAATACAACATACATTCATTATCCTGAACATACATATGAAACTGCAGGCCTGCTTGAGAGACAGCATAGCCCACACAAGTGATGGTATTCTGAAATGTGTTAGCAGTAGAAAGCCAGCACTGCACACGTAATGTCTCAAGAAACAGACACTGCAAAGAACACCTCACCAAGCCAGCTTCATTTGCAAACCAACTTTTATCATCACATCCCTCTCCTTCCACACTTACCCAGCACAACGCTCAGCTTGGTCTCCTGAGTGCAAAGCTGCTGCAGTAGAAAGCAGCTCCCTCCCCTGGGTCACAGCCTGACCCTGCTGGGGCAGCAGATCACCCAAATATCCCAGCCCACCCTTTCCTGGGCAATCCTGGGCAGCTGGGGCTGTCTCCATCCCAGCTTCTGCTCTGCAGCTGCTGGGCAAAGCCAGTGGAATCCTGTCCTGCCTGCTCCCTTCTTTAGTAACTGTGTTAGGTTTACAAAGTCTGTGACAGCTGTACACATTTAAGCATTTGAAGGCCAGGTTTTCAAAGGTATTTAGGTATTTAACTCCTTTGTTATGACCAAAATCAGACACCTACCTCTCTGCAGCTGTAGGCCTGAATTCCGGGCAAGCTGTTGTCTCCCAGCTCCAGTTAGAGTTAATCTGATTATTTGGCACAAATTCATTTGTGTCACTTTCTCCAGTCAGGTTCTTTTTGCTTCCTTTCCCTGGCTCTCTTGGTATGTGTTGGCTTCTTTCCTTCATGTTAGATTACATCATTCAAATTGATCCCCACTTGTAGCTCACTGCTGGGACTCCACTTGGTATCTCATTTCACATATAATTTCTTTTTAAAGGAGATGCTATAAAACCAATGTGGACAATTGGGATCTAATTTAGGTAATCAAACCATGCTGATACTGCCATCAGCTGACCACTTACTTACAGAGACCATGAGAAACTCTTCCAGTTCATAAACTGTCCAAGTTTAGTAAAAACAATTTTGCTGCACCTGGTGAGGCCACCACCTCCCTCCCTCACATGTTTCTCTGGAAAATACTTCAACTACATAGGAGGAAAATGTGCTCTATAAACTTGTTTAGGACTGATTAAGCAAAGCTTCTCAGTTCCTCCTGCAGACAGAGAGGGTCTGGAGCTGCATTTGCAGTGATGAATGCTGTTCTTAACCACAAAGCCACCCAGAGTGAGTCACTCATACAACCAAGTAGTCCCTAACTTCTCTTATCTTGAGCAATTGAATAGCCAAAATGTAAATGGAAAATCAGCCACCTCTTTTCTTGCCCTTCCTGCCAGTTGGATCTGCTGTGTCAGAGAATCTCTCCCAAATTCTGTCATACAAACTGTATGCCAGATCTGCAGAGCTGGAAACTTGACTGCAGAAGGGAAAGATGTGGGAGGTAAAAGGCACAGATGTTTTTCCTGAGGAAGCTTAATTAATTGTATTCATAACAAATTAATGATGTTAAAATTCTTTGGAATGGGAATGCCAAGTTTTTTTTCTCATTTACTGCCACAAACAGTCTTGGAGAACAAGAAATAGCATGACCACTACACTTGGTGGTGATTTTAGATTGTGACTTAAGTGTTCTGTAGCTTTTTCTTTCAACAGATAATCACAGACCACATAATACAATAGTGGAAAGCTCTTCTAGTGCAAATAAAGGATGTGTGGGGGGACTAAGAAAAAAAAAAACCTCAATTTCTGCCTCCTCTAATATGTTTCTATGGTATTGGAACCTTGACCCACCTTTTAGCTATTCATGTCCATGCTGGTTTTATTCTGTTCTGAAAATATCTTTGTTCCATTAGGAGGCACTGCTCCCAGGTGAAATAGATAAATACAAAGGATGAGTTGGCAATTAAACATTGCTTTTATTCCTCCAGCTTCTACAGAGGGTTTGTCCTCACTGGCAGTCCCAGCTGGAGCACTGCAGTGGCATCTCTCTCTCTCTGAGCAGTGTTAGAACATCATTTAACCTGCCTTGGCCATGGGACAGAGTTGCTGTCAGCATGAACTATGTTGGTGTATGCTAAGCAGGCAATCATTGCAGCTGCTGTGCACCCCAGCATCTCTTTTATAGCTACAAACAGTTGCCCCACAGCCATTTTGCTGTGGCCATCCAGTCTCAGCAGCACCTTAGTGAAAGAATGGGAAATCCCTTTAGTTAACATCCCCTGTGCTGTGTGGTTGGAATACTGCAGTCATGCAGCATGCCAAAACAAGTGACTCCTGCAGAAACAATGGAGCTGGAGGACAGGGGAGTGGAGCTGAGACAAAGGCTCAGCTGGCATAGCTCTGAGCAGCTTTGCTGATGAGAACTTGGGGCAGGCTGCTAACACAGTGCTGTGTTCTGGGAACAAGCACAAATACCTGCAGCCAGCACTCCTGACTGCCACCAGTTACCAGCCTGAGCAAAGGTTCAGTGTCTTAAATAGCAAAGAGATTTCTCAAAGCAAGATGGGAGCTTTCCTGGGAATCTTGCATGTCAGGCTCAGGAAGCTCAGCTCTAGAGATGGTGAGGTTAAATAGGTTGAAAACGGTGTGACCACAGAACTGCAGAAGCAGTCTTGATGTGTTAGGTCTGTGCACTGCAGAAAGTCAGTGATTTTTGTTCACATAAGCAGTTATGCATTTAATATGATTTAGAAATTTTCTGTGTCAGCCTTAGGTTGCAGCTCATATGAGGTGGCCTAACAAGATGTGTTAGGAAAATTATGTTAGGAAAACATAGGATGAAGATTGCAATTCCAGCTAGTCCTGTGAATTAAAATTCAATAAACCTGTAAGATACTAGTGAGCAGTGCATGACATCATGCAAACAGAGTTTAAAACACAAACCCAGTACATCCTTTCCCTTTGTCTCTCACAAGACAAAGATTTTCCCATACAATCATTAACTCCAATGAATTGTTCTTCAATGACTTGAGATGAAGCTCAAAGCTACTAAAGCAGCAGCTCAGCTGAAGAGAGCCAGTGCCTACAAAGAGCACATGCTAGCAGTCACACCCTTGGAGACTAATTTATAGTAGTGCTGAGTGCTCAGAGGGCCAGCTGCAGCCAAGTGGAATGGGAGGAGAGCAGCACATCAGAAGATCAAGCTCTTTGATTTAAAGAGACCCAGAAAAGCTACCTGTGGGATGAAAGTATGGAAGACAGTGACTGTCAGTAAGAGGCAAGCATTTTGGGAAAACAAGTTGAAGCCAACAAAATAATCTGATCTGTGCCTCACTCCTCAGAAAGGCATAAAACTCAGCACTCTAATAGTCTGGGGGTAAGAAATATCTGTGGAGAAGAAAAAAGTGGTGCTGGATTAGCTGAGTTTTTAAGGTTACTGCTGGACAAATGCTTGATGTGTGTACCCAAAGGAAGGCTATTATGTCCTCCAGCTGGTAGAACCTATCTCTGCAAATGGTTGGTGTAGGAATTCTTGTATTCCTGCAGAAGATAAAGCACAAGCAGATCCTGACACACACAGCCCTGTGACTTGTCTGCCCAGCTGTTCAGCAGTTTCCAAATCTGCATAAATATAATAAATCTTATTTTATTACAAAATATATTCTCTCTAGTACCCATAAATATGGTAGTTTATTGCAGAATCTTGATTCAAGGGTATTTCTATGCCCTCATTTAGTAATTGTCTCACCACTGATGGCTACAGCTCTATCAAGATGACCCTGGTGATATTCATTATACAGTTAAATATTAAAACTGTGTCACACTCTACTGTTTCCCCTTTCCAACCAAAAAGGAAACGTGACTAAAGCTTTGTGGTTTTGGTAATGACAGAGGAGGAATTGACTACCCCAGAAACGTTACAAGTGCTTTGAGTTTGTAAATTCCCAGTTGTGTCAAACTGCAGGCTCTGGACTGGATCAATGACATCCACAAACGTGGAAATGAAGCAAAGTGTTCCAGACTGTTTTGGCAAGCTGGAAAGATTCAATGCTGACCTTCTTTTTAACTTTGCCCTTCCTCATCCTTAAGACTTTGAACAGTAGATAATGCCTTCACCTGTGCCCTGCTGCAGTTTCTCGATTGTGATCAATTTTTTCTGCCTCTGAAATGCAGAGAGAGCCTGAGTAAACTGGACCACAGCAGTATGTAGCAGTAAAAAAAGCCTCATTCTGTTGGATGTAAAAGATAAAACTGGGAGAGAGAATTACTTTGTAGCTCATCCAATATTTTTAAGATAAAAGTGTCTCCACCTGTCCTATCACTTAATAACAAAAATTGAAATATACACATCTGGAAAGCAGGATGCTCCCAAAACCTGTGAGAATCACTGGACACCCACGTGAAGCTTGTCTTTTCTCTTTTCTTTTTCTTTTCTTTCAGTGTGACCCACACCATAAATCTTCCAAACAATAAACTCCCAAAGCCACCCTGGTTGCCTGCATTCAGATGGCAACTGCAATGCACTGCAGAGGGAGAAAAAGCACAAGTTAATACAGCCTCAAACCCTTTAGAAAATAGAGGCTTTCATCTGTCTGGAGAAATAGATGGAGGCAATGCATTTAACCTGGGAGAACAACTCCAAGATAAGCTTCCCCTTGGAAACTGGACACAGAGAAAAACAAGGTGATTCCAAAAGGTAAACAGGATACTCAGAAGGGGCTTAGAGGACAGCAGGTGGAAAGGAGGTGCTGTTTTCCAGTTCTTCAGGAAAGATAATCTGTCATGGCTCCCTAGTCCCTGAATGCCAAAACTGTGATAAGTACATTGCTGGTATGCTAAAACCCCAATTAAACAGTTCATCTCCTCACACCAATGTCAAGTCTCACACATTGCAGTAACACATTTTGAAAGAACAACATTTATGGCTCTTTGTAGAGAGGAGATGGATATAAATGTCTATAATTTCTTTGCTGTGTTATGCATTAATGCTAATTATCTGTTGTTACCAGAGCTGAGCAATTTGTGAATATGTTATTTTAAGCCACCCCTGCTGCAGCCTGTAGATGCCTTGAGTTTTGCCTGTATTTATGCAATTAAGCAGCATTTAGGTTTCCACTGCCAGGGGTGATTTCTGTGGTAATGTGTTGTGAACTTGTCTCCAGGACAGGCTTTCAATAATACAGATCCAACTAAAGCTTTAGTGTAAACACACAGTTGAACCTTGAGGATGAAATGCACAAGATTTGAGCACTGAAAATAAAGGCAGGTTGTGTATCTGTCTTCTTGTTTTTTCTTAGCTGGCTGAGCAAGCTTTGCTGAACAGGAAATGAATTTAGTCAGAGTTGCATTCAGTGTGCCCTAAGTTTCACATCTTTCCATATTTTCTCTGGCTAGAACTGTTTTCCAACAGCTGTAAGTGAAAACTACAAGGAAAAAACCACATTCTGATAGTCTCTAAAATATATATTTACAAATCTGTATACAGCTTCTCATATGCTTTGACACAAATTTGGATAAAATGGACTATAGGTCCTACATGTCCTCAATGTTCCTTGTAAGAATTTGAAGGAAGAGGAGTGATTAGAAAATAAACATCAGTAAAGATACTTGGCATTAACAGGTTTCTCTAGGATAAACAAGAATAGAATAGTGCCATTAAAGTTTGGATGTGGCTCATGTTTATGGTGGATCATAAAGCTGCGTGCAAACCCTTGTGCAGAGCTCCCACTGAGGCCCACAGGGGATGTTTAATGTCATTTACCCAAACAGTCACACTTTGCATAAAACCTAATCAGCAGATTGATAAAATACACTGAGACTACACTTGCTTAGCTGGAAATATCCAAAGTAAATTTCTAAATAGTGGCTGTGTCTGACCAGAATGAAGCTAACACAGTTTACTCTGTGCATCCAGGCTCCCAGCTGCAGTCCCAACAAGCCTGATCCTCCTTGCCCAGTAGCTTGGACTGCAGCTGAAACTGAAGACCAGCCAAACTCAAGAAAAATGTATGTCTTTCTAAACACCAGTCACATTAAGCAACTTAAGGGAAGGGTTTTAACTGGTGCACTTGAAAAAGAAATATGAGGAATTTATGCTTTTCCTCAGCTGATGTACAGGGATAAGATCAGATAAGATGCATCAAGTAAAAAGTTCTACCAAGTGCAGTTAAAAGAAACAGGACACAAAATATTTGCAGAATTGTTTGTTTGCTTTAAAGTGCTGTTGTAGCCATGTCAAGGTGCACGTGTTTTGAGGATACTGTACTCTCATCTTTCAGGGAAGAAGCTCAGGGCTTGCAAAAGAAAAAAAAATCAACAAGGAGTCTACCCCTTATCCCTGAACAAGTATAGCTGCTTTCTGAGTGACTTAGATTGGCATACCTAAGGGTGGTCCTTCCTCCTCTGAATAACCAGATTATAAAACAGTAGGCATTGCTGAGGGCAAGAAATCAAACTTGATGTTGTTGATGTAATATGGCAATTCCTAGAGCACTAACAATGGTTCATTTCCATACAAAGTCCTCCAAACAGCCAGATAAGAATTTCACCCTCCCTTGGATATCTCTGTCAACAGAATTTGCATGGCATGCAATATTTATGGCATCCCTCAGGCATCCCACAGGACTTGTCTCACACTGGCATCTGCACTTGTCCAGGTGCATGTCATATTCCCCGACAGGTTATGGAGGAACTCCTTGGCACAAGAACTCCAAGAGGCAGTCATGGGACTAAGTATCAAAATGATTAGTTGGGATTATACTGAGGCAGTAAGATATTATGAATTAGCCCTGTGAAAATACCTATTCAAGGCAAAAATTAAGACACAGCAGGCATTGCACATTAAGCAACCGTCTGGCACACCAACAGCTAATTGGTTGTTATCGTTTGGTGTGTTTGCAGAATGGAGCATAAGGAAACAATTAAGCCTGCATACCACTTAAAAGCTGTAAAGTGATTTTTGAAAATCTTGTTTGATAGAAAATAAGAGCAGCTTCCAGCCTGCTAAGTAGGCAATGCAGTTTTCTTCTGATGTTATATCACTTATGTAGCATTTAAGATCAGAATGTACACTCTTCCCCTGCTTTTATTGTCAATTATCTTCTCTTTAATGAAACTGCATATTTTAGAGGCAGAAAACAATCCCACACTTCTAAAAAAGTGAACTAAACAGGAGCTGTTTACTTTAGAGTGTTTAGTAACATCAGACCAACTTCCCTTCAAACAGTATTCTATTTCCTGAGCAGCATTTTCTATTCAAACATGTGTGAGGTAACATTTTCCCCTCAGTTATTGGAAAGTATGCAAAACAAATACTAGAAAAAAATGTAGTTTTCATTTCACTATAGAAATCATACACATTTAGGGGTTTAGGACAAGTAAATTCCCTTTGAAATAAGGAACCCCCAGCCAAAGTCTAGATGAAGGGGGAAAAAAGGAGATATAAAGCAGTTTTTCTCCCCTGTCAGTATGCTAAGCAGAGAATTCACCTGTGATTTCTAACAAATATTTTCAGTGAGAGCAAGATGAGGTCCTTATGAACTGAGAGGTAAAGACAAAATGTGCTTTACTGAGCTCTGGAAATAAAATATCTTCCCTTTTGATAAGATTTACATGGGGGTTTGTGTCTTTTTCCACTTGTTTGGGATGAAATCTATTTGTATATAACGAGCCTGTGGACATATCATCATCCTCTGTATTTTATATACTTACACAGAGCACATCTTTTGTGTCATCTCTAAAATGTCCTAGAAATGCCTTCTCTACCCACCTCCTCCTCTTCAAGGAGTCCATCATAGCAAGACATAATTCATGTGAGTCAAAAAAGGTTTACTGAAACGTGTTGCTAGGTTTTCTACTGTTCCAAACACTTGTCCTCATGTGCAGTGTGTGTGCCCCTAGCCACAACTTCTTTTCAGAGTAGCTCACCATCTCCTCATTGGACTGGGATGATTCTGACAAGGCTTGTAGTCATTTGTCTGCCCCCAGCAGCAACTTCACCCTAATGCTTCCTAATGGCTTCTGACCAGGCTGTCCATCTCCTGCCCCCAGGTGAGCTGACAAACTCTTCTGCAGCAGAGAGCAGGCAGCAGCTCCTTTGGAATTGGAGCTGATCTCCTTTCTGTGCACAGCATTGCAGGCACTGCTGAATGGCCCTTGCCTGGGTGCTGCTCCTGTCCTTCCTTCCTCACATCATCACCTCTCTTTTTATACTTCTGGCCATTCCACAGTGACACCAGGGGTGCTAAAGGATGATCTTGTGCCTCCCCCTGCTCTTTCAGACACTTATGGGCCATTCTGGATCTCTTAACTATCCCAAGGACCCACAGGCATTATTGAATCTGGAAAAATGCTTGGTAACTATTCTAAATTTACTTCTCCTGCACTCCTTGATCTGGACATAATCCTACTGCTTCCATTCCTCTGGCTCCAAACAGAGGCTATGTGTCCTCTTCATCTTCAGTTTTTACATAGCTTTCACCTCAGCTTGATATCCCACTCCCAGCCCCCTGCATGGAGCTGTTAGAGCTTGGTACAGTGCTAAATCTGGTGGTTTGGGGGGTTGGGCTTTTCCTGTTTAGTTGGGGGGTTTTCCCCTCCTTTTTTTTTTTTCCCAAGAACATCTCATGAAATCCATAGCAAAGGGTGTTAAGATGCTGATAACCCTTTCTCATATTAGTGTCCTGATCCCAAAACTGAGCACTGCAAGATGATCTACACTTTGCAGAGTTATTGAATGAATATCACACTTAGGACTTTTTGCCTGAAGCTTCTGAGGTATTATATTTTATGGAGGCCTTGACACTTTCAGGACAAGTGTCAAAACCTGATTATAATTTGTTTTGACAGTATTTCTGTTAAAATATATAGGGCATCACAAACAATATTTTTGACCTTGTACTTTTTTTGAGATCCAAGAGTGCACAAGATTTCACAGCAATCTGTCAAAAATATTACTGTATCCTGAACATGAGCTTAAAATTGTTTCTACAGAGCCATTTTTATCCTTTATTTTTAAAACAAAAGGAAGACATCTAGTATTTGTCACAAAGTTTAACTGACAGCAATAATTATGGCTAATGAAGACAAAGGGACAACATTTTATGAAAGTTTGTCATTTTGACCTGACTGAATCATCTGATGTGTTCTATTTTCAGTGGGGATTTTATGGTAGCAAGCTATGGCTATTTACCATCACAAGTAAAAGGGTTGAGGTCATTGCAAGGTCTCTCTCATCTGGAGAGGAAGCAGGTAAAACCCAAACAATTTTAAAGCTTCCTTCTTTATTATTAAATTAGATCTGGTAACATCCCCCTGCATTATGCATTGACATTCTGGCAATGAATTACTAGTACATTGTTCAAGATCTGTTTTTAAAATTTACTTTGTATTTCCACATGTCAGTTGAAAGGACCTGGTGTTATTATGGTGAAATATTTTATTATAAGGTGTCCTATTAATCCAACATAAACACAAAGGCAACTTACATGGAATTTTCTTATGGAACAACCTAAAAACTGGCTGGTCACTACATACTCTCTTCCCAGATAAATCACAACCTTTAGAAGTTGTTTTTTAATCCAAGTTTTTCTCATTAATTCACATCAATGTCTTTCGTATTTAATTTGTTACATTCAGTAAGTTTGTAAATTTCCAGCCCTCACTTGGAAATACTAAAAGATTTGTGATGCCTTGTTTTTGTGAATTATTAGCTACTGGAATAACTTTATGAAGTTTTACTTATGTTTTTAATTTAATGTCTAGCATTCCCTTCAAATATGTTGTACACAGATCTTTTGGTAAACAAGAGAATCCAAAATCTAAAGACCTGGACCAGCTCCTAACCTCCAACTGGAAGTCTGTGCAAATCCCCCTGTAATTCTCAGTAATTGGAATAATAGTAACTGGAAAAACAAAAATAAGTGTCCTACAGAAAACTGATATATAGCCTAGTGGTTTGAGAAGTAGTAGATGTAAGGTGTGGTTTCTGTACACATTCACCTGTCTGTTGACAAAAAACCTATATTTTGAGAAATAAGAGGGGAAAAAAACCCCAATGAAGTCCATATAATAAAAAAAGAGTCTTAATTAAAAATATTAAATTTCTGTCAGAGACATCTTTATCATAGCTGTCATTGCAGAAATATTGTAATAAACAATTTGGTAACGCATGTGTTACCTTGGAACCCAGTTGCCCACATGTGGTACCAGTTAGGAAGCTGTTGGTGCCTACAGAGCTGCCACCCCAGCAGGGCTCTCATACATTCTTTGTCACATCTGACAGGTCCCTGTATCAACACCATAACAAATTTAAAAGAAAAAAAAAATCAAATAGTGCAGCATTCAATAATTATAAGTGAAAAACTACTCTTGGACTTCTTATCAACTTATTTTGCCTCTGTAACCAGATTTCATAAGTTATATACTAGTCAGTAGCTCAGCTAAAATATTCCATACAACACCTTATGATTTTTAATAGAAACAAGCCTAAAATAGTTATATAGGAACCAGCAAAATAGAAATTTTACACATCTAAATGCAATCTCTAGCAATTTAAGTCTTTTCTCATGCTAATAATAGAACTGCTTAGATTTAACAGCAGAAGACAATTACATGTCACAGAGTAGCCTAATATAAAATGAGAAACTTGTAATATCTACAAGAAAAATGACATTATTAGCATTCATAGCACAACCAATAATGTACTCTATTTCCATTACTTCAGAGCAGCATTTTTTTATCTATTCAGAGCAATTCTGGATATGAAGGTCTAATTCCTGGACACAATCTTATGTTTGTTTATTACAGCATCCAGAATGAACAGGACTATTGCTGCCTTTCCTGTGCTCACAGGACTTGTGGGCACAGGCTGTGAGGACATATATTTGTTTAATTATAATGAAAATGACAATAAAGAACAGGAAGGGTGTTAAATCACCATACAAAGACTTTAACTGGAAGCTGGTAAGGTTTTAATAACACTCTGTTTGTGAATTATGCTTCCAATAACACAAATGTATAATGGAGCTTTAGCTGGTATAAAGCAGTTTCTTCTGGTTTAATGTATTTGAAATGAGAATGGCTGTACTTTGTAGTAACAGAAATAGCAATTGTGAATCAAACTCTTAGTTTAATTCACTTAATAATAGCTGCAGTTAAGGCAGATGTTTAAAGGCTTAAATTATAAGTTGTGGTCGTGTTGGTTTGTTCTATTTTTTTAATCCCATGGCAGTGTACTGAGTTCTAGCTCTAGATAGAACCTCTGTAAAAAAATTAACATGGGACGGAGAATGTGGAAAAAGGGATATTTATTGTATGACAAGATGTTTTTTAGCTCAAGTACAGGGAAGCATTATTCCATTTAAAAAAGGCCTCATCATAATCCTGACCAAAGGGGAGCCATGACAGAGCCTGTCAGCTCAGATTTGTCCTGACTGCTTCTTGTAGGGTTTAAATAGCAGGTTTCAAACTCAGCACCCACCTGTATATATACATTCAGAACCTCTCTGAATAATAGTCACACTTCTGTCTTATACTTTTGCTCCCTCCAAGATTCTACCTTCTCAAGCCCAGAAAAAAAAAAATCAAACAAAACAAACAAAGAAACCCAAAACAAAACAAAAAATACATTTTGAAATCCTATTGAAGTCTGTTTTCTGTTATGCTGACCACTGGCTAGCCAACATCCTTTCCTGGCCTTAAGGAGAGCAGCTGCCAAGAAACAGCCTTCAACTTGCTTACTCTGCAAAGGCTTTTTTAGAGAATTCCCCTGCAAGAGACAAGTTCCAGCTGGATGTTATTTCATGTTATTCCCATATGTAAAGCATTTTAAAATATGCAAATTACTTTAAAGTGCTAAAATACAAAGACCAAAGCTTCTCCTTTATTAAGAAGACAGTACATTAGTTCTGCTCATCTCTGCTTTTGCTGAAATGAGTGAAGTTACAGCTCACTTCCCATGTCCTTAGCCATTACTCTATTGCACACACAAGTTCCACCTTATTAGTCAGACATTTTTTCCAGGAGAAACTCCCATCTGAATGGGAGCCTCATGAGTTTAAACAAGAGGGGTCCCACCAGCACCCATCTCCTCTGACCCCCTTCTTGCTCATGGGGTAATGAATCTTCACAGTTTTTATAGTTCCATAATTATGGGTATAAGATGTAGGACTTCCTCCTATTTTTAAATAGTGCCAGATAATTTCAACAAGTTAAAAAAAAAAAACCACCTCATTGTATGCAACAGACTAATAAAAATGCTATGTATCAGCATAACAGGCAGTGTGCAACTCTGACAGTTCTGTTTGTGGAAGATGTTATGCAGACTCCTGGAGTCAGGCAGCAAGAACAGCTCTTCTCTTGCAGGCAAATCAAGTATTCCAGATATTTAGCACTGCTTTCCCTTGTGTCAGCAGCTCCTGTGAGCAATCCATCGAAGCAAAGAGGACACACTTTCTGTCTCTCAGCAGTGATATACTTGAAGAAAGGCACACAGAAAGGTCTTGGTCTATATGTGCAGATAATAAAATACAATTAGCAGGCAGGAGAGAATGGTAGGAAGGTCCCTCAGCCAGGACAAAACTGTAGAAATGTCCCTCAGGCACATCCTTGTTCAGTCATTTTGTTTGCTAGAGTTGCACTTGTGACACAGGAGTACTCAAGGTTTGGGCTAGAAGGGGTCTGCAGAAGCCTTCCAAATTCCAGAGCTGTGAGGTGGGGATAGTTCTACATATCCAGAGTCAGCTGAATGAAGCCAACATCCAAAAAATCTCCTTTGACTTTGTCTGTGTTATCAAACAGACAGCGAGATTGCTGCATCTCTGCAGGCTGAGCTGACACCTCACAGAAACTAGAGGAGCATTCTCAGTTGCATTTCCAGTTTTCCTTCTCATCAGCCTCTGAATGGGCATGTAGTGAATCCTTTGAGGAGAAAGAAAAAGAAAAAACATACCAGAAATTTCTTTTGTGCCCACTTCTCCCTCAATCCTTACTGCAAGAGGAGGATCAAAGAATCCCAACCCATCCTTCCACCCAAAGGACCAGGTAGTGTTACACATCCCCAACACTGCAGGGGCATTTTTGCCACCAAGAGCTGCCCTGCTACATGGCTTCTCTGCAGTTTCATCTCTCCTGCCACTACGACTGTTGATCTTGCTTAGGAAGAAAAAGAAACATCTTGGTGCCCACATCTCTCATCCTGGTTGCAGAGGCAGGCTTTGCTAGTGTGAGGTTTTCCTTTACCTGGGCTAGAAGCTGGTGACGCCTCAGCTGCCTGTAGAACTGCAGCACAGCAGGATCAGCTTTCACTGCTTTTGGGTCAAAGTCCAGAACACGGAGCCCCGCGAGGCTTCGGGCTCGGGACAGGGCTACGTAAGCCTGCCCGCTCTCAAAGACACGAGACAGGGAGATCTCCACGCAGTCCAAAGACATGCCCTGCCAGAGGCACAGAGGGCTTGGTCACAGAGCAGACAAACAACATTGTGATGTATCAACACTAACCTGTCCTGTGAGCCTGTCCCAGGTACCGTCTTTGGGAAAAGGTTTTGGTTTTAAGAAAAGGGAATCAGTAGAAAGCAAAGGCATTTTCCTACTGTCAGGAAATTTCTAGTAGATAGTAGGATCCACTAACTCCAGTGAGGCTCTTGTTGCATGAAACTCCATAAATCCTATCTAATCAACACAGCAGGGAAAGAAATCTTGCTGGTTTCACTCTTAGTAGTTAATTGGAGCAGGCACCTTTCTCAAGCAGTCCTCAGGGGGACCTGAGAGTTTGGGTAAAGCCTGGCCAGCCCTGTCTCATGGGCTGTCCCACGTGCAGAATTTACAGCATGGCCTGGTTTAAAGTGTGACATGGAAATAACTCAGAGGTCACAGGTCTCCAAGACCAGTATTTATCAAGTATGAAGTCTTCTGGAAGGGAAGGAACTTTTAAAATATTACACTGTTACACTGAAAATTATATTGAAAAAATCCCCACTCTGCCCCACCAAAGGGTGAGTCCAGCCCAAAGAGCACAGCTGTAGCTCCAGCATCTTCCTCAGTTACACTGCAGAGCTCATGTCCCTAATGCTCTCAGGGGAGCACTACCCTCATCAGCCCACAGTGATAAATAATGCTGCTTTATAGCCCAGCTCCAACTCTGCAGATGGCAGTGCCCTTGGGAAACCCCAGGAGTACTGACACCCCACTCTCTGCAGCTAGACACATATTCTGGAGTTCCCCCCCAGCAAGGGCTTCAGCTTTCCCTCCTGTTTCACCAACAATACAAGCTCACCCAGGAAATCAGGTTTATAATGGTGTAAAAGCCTATAGGCAGCTGTGCAAGAACACCCACCTGACTCTTGTGAATGGAAATGGCCCATGCCAATTTTAAAGGTAATTGCTGACGACTCAGGTGAACTCCTGATGGTCCTTTGATGACCCATTTCTCCATTTTTATGAGCTGTGTGACCCCACAGAGAAACCTCACCTTCGGCAGCCCTGCAGGAATGGCAGTAGGAAAAAAAACAGGGATGTATTTCTGACATTCAACAGCCAGGATGTCAGCAGCTAAAGTGCACCTTTTTTCTGCCTAAACCAAACCTAAATCCACAGACAGTTAATAGCATGTCCTGAAATGATGTTTGACATCTACTTAAGCAGAAGAATTAAAGGCAGGTATTTTACCAATTGAGATGCAGAGAAAAATACATTTTGCAGGTAGCAGAACATTATTCTTTGAGAAAAACAAACAAAAATTAATCAAAACTTGGTTCAGCAGAACAAATAGGAAATTCAAATGAGCATACACATTTACATACAGAATACAGAACACAAGAGGCCTACAGATAGCTGGAGCTGATGCAGTGCATGACATCACACTCGTGAGAGCCCCAAGCTTGCAGAGATCTCTCTGCTTTCCCTCAAATTATTACCAAGCTGTAAACAAATTAAGAAGTCATCAGCCACCAATGACACACTCTTTTGTTATTTTCCCACTTGCTTCAACAAAAGATCAAAAGGTTTACTTACCCTTCTGTTCACTTTCAAACCCCACAACAACACCTCGTGCCCCATTCACCAGCCCTTGAGACACATCAAGATTCTTTGCTAACATCACCTACAGAGAAAAAGAAAAACCTTTAATGCACTGCTTCTCCAGCCTGTTCAGCTACCTGCAGCTAAACTTCTTGCCAGGAAGCATAAGCACATCAGGCTGATTTGGCCAAATCATCCTATCCTGCCTATTGCAGCACCATCTTCCATTTGACTGGAATTATTTCACAGTCTTTGCTTCCTAGGATTCCTAACTACATCATTTTACAGCACTGAACACTTCACTTGAGCTATTTCTCTGTGAGCTCAGATTCAGGGAGCAGTTTCCCCTTCACCAGGCATCACCAGGCTATGCATATACAGATTCTGGGAAGAGCAAAGGAACAAGTTTCCAAAGCAAACAGTGCTCCTGCTAAGTACAATCCTACATCCTTTTCATTCTGACAGCCCCAGCTCAGAGCTAGGTGTCCAGTCCAGCAAATATGGCAAGCTGTGCCATACCTTTACAGGTGTGGAGGGCTGCTGTACCTGGAGCTGAGACTGCAGGCAAGGACTGCTTATGTTCTCTGCTACTGGAAAGCTTCTAAATTTGATTGGACATATCTGTCAAAGTCACAGCAATCACCAGTGTCCTCAAAACATGGACCTGAACTCATCTTCTGTCTGGATAAGATTCTAAGCAAAAAAGATACAGAGACTGGGATAGTCTTCTGTTGGCCTGGCATAGTCATTCTAGACTGAATTTGCATTCTATATCTTAATCTACTCTATACATTTCTCTGATATTCCTCCATTTTCCTGGTCTATCACACATGTGTGTACACACACTTACCTGAGCTCCAAGCTTTAGCTCAACTCTACCACCCACAGGACACTGAGCATCAATTAACTTCACTAGCATTGGGTCACTGTCCAAAGCCTCAAACACATGCACTTCTCCTGTTAAGGAAAGAAAGACAGAACTTACAACTGTTGAACATACTCTACACAGCATTTCAGGAGGTTCAACATTCATTTCTAACAGTAATTCCTCTTTTAATATCCATTCTGCTCTGCTGCTAGGACATCCTCACACAAACCTAGTCACATCTAACAGCAGAGAGCTCACTATTGGCTTCTCTTCCCTAAATAACTTCCAGAGCATGAAAAGGCACAGGAATGAAAGGTCAGTATTAAATAAGAACTGAGCAGACAGCATTTTGAGCAGTTTCTCTCACTACCAACACCAGATCTCCAAAGCAGACTAAGGAAGAATCCAAGGGCCAGCAAGGGAGACAAAAAATTAAATAGTTTTTAATTCAAGTCATGGCTTGATAGAACATGGCCTTTCTAAGATGCTATAGAAAGAAAAAGTAGGGGTGGGGAGGCAATAAATTACCCACCCTACCTCACAGCAAGCAATGAAGCTTGCTGTCTCTTACAAACCAGTGACACTGTGGCTTTTTAAACAAAAAACTGAATTTTTTTCCCCAGCACACCAGCTTGGACTGCTTGGTGCTGCTGTGCATGACAGAACACTGGTCCCCACCCCAGTACCCCCACTGCATCCACGCAGAGCTCAGCCCCAGAGCCAGCAGTTTCCTCCACCGAGTTCACCTGGAAGCTGCTGCAAGCGTCTCTCATTGGTTATTTCTACATCATCTTTGTGGGTGCACAGCCTCGTAGCCAGGATCCCATCACGCTCAGACTTGTGAGCAGCTGTCTGCATCAGCTGTCTGGTTACCTCCTCTGTGCACCTGGTAGCCAGGAAAAGGGAATTCTTCTTTAAAGTGGTCAGAAAGAGGTTTGGGCAGCAGTAACCTCCACACAGCTAGATGAGTGTGTATAAGCTACAGGCCTCCAGAGAGGACAGAAAAGGATACCTGCATAAAGTGAGAGAGCAGAGCCAGCGTGTGCCCCAGCCCTGCCAGCTCAGGAGCCTCTGAATTAGTTTACAGAAATTGCACAGGGACCCTAGGAAGTGTCCTTCCTTACCAGAACAGCATATATGAAACCTGTCTACGTTAACTAAAGCATTTATAGCTTTTGCCCACAGTCACACATTCCTGACAGGGCACAAAAAAGTGAAAAACTGCTCTACCTGTGGGGAGCAGGGATTACAAAGAGAGATGAGTTTCTCCTCACCTGCCTAAACGGATTGCACTCAGGAGTGAGACAAAGGTCTTGTCAGTCTGTCTCCGCACTTCAGTCAGCTCCATGTTTATGTGGATGCATTTCCTCCAGCTTTTTGCCTGGAAAAATCATTCTCTTGTTAAGAAAGAGGCAGACTTGAAGTATGAAAATGAGTTTAGGAACAGTTTTGTACCTGGAAGCAGAACTTGGTTTCTTCATTAGCCTTGCAGACTGGGGGTAGCTGTAAGAAATCCCCACAGATAATTAGCTGGATTCCTCCAAAAGGCTCATCCCGTTTTCTGACAGCCCTGAAAGGGATAGAAGTTTTGAATGTCCTCCAGAATCTGGACATAGTCAGGTCCCAGAAGTTACTTCTTAATCTGTCAGTATATTCAAACATAGACAACCTGCAGTGAAAGGTGTTTATCCCCAGCTGCCTCAGAAGAGCTCAAATAATTAAGCAGTGCTAGTACAAGACATTAAATTTGCTTTGCTTACCTAGCCCAGAGGTCATTACTAGTCTTGATTCTTTAGAGGCCGTTATACTACAGCTACTTCTCTCTGCCAAGAGAGACCTTTTGGGCACAGCTGTATATTCTGGACTTAGCTCTATAGATAGCACTTAGCTCAGGAGAGAACAACCCAAACAGCCACAGGTGTGAGTGAGGAGTGGACATGACCAAAACCTGTCTCATGATGAAGACCGACCTAGATGCTATGATTTCATACTTCCTTACAGTCCTGTACCAGCAGCTGCCTGTATCCATTCACAAAATGAAAGAAAGGCAGCAGACTGGAAGTTTAGAGAAATTCATTTCTGGAAATTGCTCACCTTGCCACTGCTTCCAGCTTGTCAAAGAACTTGCCATCCACCATTGAGATCTCATCAATAATTAAGTGCTGGCAGGCCAGCCAATGCTGGCGCACCCCTGGCCTCTCTGCCAGCTGAACGCACTGTTCCAGCGGCGCCTTCCCAGAGCCGATCCCTGTCACAAGACAAAAAAAGCAATGCTTTAGGATGCTCCTGATTCTTTGGGAAGGGAGTAAGAGCTCCCAGCCCCTCGCTGTCCACCTGCAAAGGCGTGGAGAGTAGTGCCACCGATGTGACAAGCCGCCACTCCCGTGCTGGCTGTAGCGTAGGTGATGTTCGGAGGGAGGGAGCCCAAGATCCTCTTCAGCAGGAACGACTTCCCAGTCCCTTCGAGAGAAAAACGACAGGTCAATGGCCAGGACTTTCTCCGGGGAGCCGATGAGAGTGGCCGGGACCCCTCACCTGCAGAGCCGGTGAAGAAGATGCTCTTCCCGCTCCGCACGGCGCCCAGCACCGCCTCCTGCTCCGCCGAGAGCCTCGCCGGGGGCCGCCTCTCAGCGCGGGGCACCTGCGGGACAGAACGAGGTGCGATGTGAGGGGCAGGACCGCTCCCCGGGGCCGTCCCCTCGCCCCGGGACTCACCTCCGCCGGGCACTCGCCCCGCTCTTGGCCGGGGCGGCGGCGGCCGGGGCCGCCCAGCAGGTCCCGCTCCTGCACCGGGCTGATGACGGAGAAGGACGGCGGCGGCCGCTCCAGCAGGCGGGGACGGCGCGGCGCGTCCCGCGACCCGGCGGCCACCTTGAGGCGCAGGAGGCGGAGGAAGCGGCGCAGAGCGTCCGGGGGGCAGTCGGACAGCAGCACCTGGGCCCCGTCCGGCCCCACCCTCACCGCCGCCCGCCCCTCTCCCGCGAACCGCGTGA